>NC_141687.1:434105498-436505498 GCF_964263255.1 Lissotriton vulgaris | reverse complement strand
AAAATCTTATAACTTCTTGTCTGTACATTTTAGAATAAATTCAACAATACCACATTGTTGCATTTATCATTAACATTCTTCTGAGTCCTTTAATCCTAGTTGTATGGCTTTCCTTTCTCCAGTTATTAATTAATAACCTCTTGCAGTGTTAATCTATGGGCCGGGGATCTGCAATGGAAAAATTAACTGGCCAATTTCTCCAATACCAGGGCCTGTATAAGGATCCGCCTTATACCTACAGGACCCCCACCCCTAGAATACATAGGAAAGACTTTAGGGGTTCTGATTATATCAAAATATTGCAGATCCTCACTTCACAGTGCTCCGAGCACAAAAGCCGTTTTTGGGAAGCACTATACTACAATGTAGGCAGTGAAATGTGCAATTTCACTAAACCCAGGGCATATAACACTAATTTTATAAGGGCCTTCCTTGTAGATACCTGATCTCTAACCCCTAGGACACCTAGGGGAACCCCTGGGGATACCTAATATGCCCCAACATTGTAGTTTATCAATTTGTAAGTGCCCTAAACTCAAAAGTCAAGATTGGGCACAATTTGCATTTTAAAAGCAGTCCTCCAACACGGGTCTGCTTTTAAACTAACCTCAGGCTACAGCAGTGCACACATGCAAGAGCAGGAAGGGGTGCTGGCCTCTAAACCACTATGCCCTAATATATACTAGGGACTTAAAGGTAGTTTCAATACCCATGCCCTATTATGTAATAGGAGAGGTCATGTCAATAATGGAGGTACCCTAACCCATAGTGCACCCTAGTGTATGTTGGTGTTTTTACTGTATTTGTAAGTGTCTCTTTCAACTTCAACATAGCACTAGCCCTGGGCCTGGTTAGTCAGAGGCCAGGGTCAGTCAGAGTCAGGTACCACCAGTACCAGTCAGCAAAAAGTTGGGGAGTGCCCAGGGCACAGATGGCTTTGCAACACTAGAGAAGCACAAATCCAGAATTTAAAACATAACACCATGGTTGGGGGTTCTCTTTAACAATCAGAATGGATTTCCATCCTAATGAACCCATTTTCAAACTTTAGGATAATGAAAGACAGGGTAAAAATCATAACGTTCTAATCTATACTTTGCAGTTTTCATGCAGCTCTTTGATGAAGGGTAATAGCTCACTGTTCAGTGTAGGGATTTTAACTTATAAACTGCAAATAGCAAAAGAATCTCTCCGACAAAAGCAGTAACTCACTGACCTATTTACATTATATGCATTTTGTGATCTGCGTGGTACACGATCTATGTAGCGGGCATATTACCCAACTGTGGCTACCTTACCATGAGTCAAAACTTCCAGTACTCAGACCTCTGATCTCTCTCAATAAAGATCATTAATTACCAAAGTTATCTTCACATTTTTATTGTTGCCTGAAAATTTCTGGAGACCAGGAATGCAGCAGCAGGTACTTTTCAAGCCATAATGCACTTGCAACCATGACGCCCTCACCCGAATTCAGCATCCTTTTTTGCTTGGTGCATGAAGATGCAAGATTCATATACATTTTTTTTAACATTTGGTCTGATTACTAAGTGAATGTAAACAACAATAAAGCATACATGCAAACTGTGACTACATGCCTGCTTTTCTCAATATTTCACTTCAAAACGATGCGAATGTATTTTTTTAACGGGTGGTGATTTGTATAGGGTCAATGGAAAATCCACAAGGTTGTCCCTGTCCCCCCCAGAATTTTAGTGTCTCCTACGCCCCTGAATACATCAGATAGTTTGCCATCACCCTCACCTAAGGGCAACTTGTCAATGCTTTCATAAATGTCTAAGCCCTCTTTTTCCAAGATTGTTTAAGAGTATAACCTGCTTCCTGTGCACAGAGAACTTCTCCCCAATGATGGCTCCACATATGAATCAAATAGTTTCCTCCTACGTTTCCATTGTAACACCGATTGACCATTATAGGAAAGGAATGCTGGGGGCTGCCACATATTGGTGACTACCATGGTTATAGGTTTAACTTATACCCAACAGAGAAAAATATATATAAATTCAAAGAATTTCTTAGCACATCAACAAACATTTCTCAAGTTTGTGTGCACACTTGACTTCAACAGTCACCATTATTTGGGCTTCTGGCTATCGAAAGGGGCTAAACCTACAGCCCACCTGAAATATCTGAGAAGGAAAGGGGCTGGCATCATTTTTTTTGTCTTTAAAGCTTTAAACCGCGACTACACAGTCCAACTGCAGAACTTATTCTGAAAGTTCTCAAGGCAAAATTAATGCCCTCTCTCAACTATGTCCATTTATTTTACCCAGTGCCTTTCATAAGTTCCTCATGAACCTTCAAATCCTGGCCTATAAAAAGGTTCCAGCTCTCCCTTGACAGGCCAAGAGAGCAAGAGTAAGGTTGGAGCTGGGTCTCACTCATCCGGACATTACTTGCTCAGGCGAGCTATTAAAATTTTACCTTTAAACTCTGCGAGTCCCAGTATTGTCATTAAAAAGGCAAATTAAAAAGATCTTCGAAGAGGATGGCTCTCCATGGCAGATGCACTTGGCAGCAGCCACCAGATTACTGGCAATAGATGTTCAAAATCTGCACACCTCTGACATCCCAGTAATAGCCTGGAGAAAAATAGTGAACACACATGTCAAGAGAATATCTTTTGAAACGGACCTGTAAAGTTTGCATCATCAATTCAATCTTTCTCCACTGGATACCTCATAGATTGTGGGAAGACCACAGCCCTACCTTGAGCAAGCTCTGACAGTCCTGGCCCGGGAAAGAATCACCTACATGAGACTTCTCGCTCTGCGTATCATGGACTTTAATCCAACTTGGACTCGGCAGGACAACTTAGTGGCCTGTCGACTTTGCAGCTACCACCGTGAATCTTGGCTCCATCTGTTGTGCTGCTGCCCAAAGTTCGTTAGTGAGCGGTAGCCCTTGGTTCTCCCCATCTGTAGGCTTTACGGCCTTCGAAGTTGCAGAGAAGTTTCAGACCTGTGCTTCTCCGTTAATACAACTCAAACTGTGGCCCGATTAGGGAAATTCATAGACGCCATCTGGGCTGCGCTGAAACTGAAAACTGGGACATAAAAGTAATCTGTTGGCCATCAAGCAAGAGAGACTATGATAAAACTCTTCCTTAAGTCCTAGGCACAGCACCTTACTGCTATATTGGATAATAGTTCTAGCAATAGTTCTTTTATTATTTTAACTGTCTTAACGTTTTTTTCAGTCTTAGTAAAATTGAGTGAGATTTTAAACATTCCTTTGCTTATTGATAGAATATTGTAATAATCTAACTTAATTGAACAATAAAGCTTCATGTCATGTAACAGCCATTATCAACTATTAATTAAATGTGGGGCCAGAAAACATTAATAATAAAAACAATGCCTGTTAAATAATGTACATATTTACCATCAACATGTATTACCAAGGGTGTATTTCCATGCTGGTGTAACTGCAAAAGAGATAGAGTCTCCCTCTTTCCCTCTTCCTGACTGGGCCCAATGCATACAATTGATGCATCACGCTGAGACGTTGAAGGTACAGCCCCGTAAGACCTGAGTGCATTCAATATACATGTCTTGCACCATGCAGTGCAATGGAGATCGTGCTCAGAGGTCTTCAATGTCAAAATTTGCGCGTGCAATGCTGACACACTCTGTGTTGATAATGCAAGCGTGGGAGGTCACAACACCAACGAGTATCTAGCTTATATAGTAGATAGCGCACAGCTTACACCTTGTAGGTTTCAGCTTGAAATCAAAGTACACAATTTACCTTCAAGTTTTAGTTATTAACTTCAGTCAATTACACCGCCGGTTCCTCCAGAACTCCAATTACAGTTATATCAACAGGCATCTAAAACTCCCAGGGGCTCTTCCTCTGGCGATGTTGGTCCCCAATCCAGATCCGCTCGTCACCAATATTAGGACTCCGAGTCCTTAGAAGTTCCTTTATCTATATTTATTTGAGAGACAAGTAACACTACCAACAATGCAGGCTGCCTAGTCCACTTCCAGTCTACAACTGACTCCACTAGAATCCTCCACAAACTGGAGACATGAATATTCCTGGCATGAGCTGAGCATGTACAATTAAAATAGCAGTGCACATTAAATCACAACAGAGTGCAGCCAGATTCCTCCCCAACACAACTCCTCATACCTCCCACTCCTAAATTGACATCATAGGTCAGTCCTGACCCCAGCCATTTACTTGCATGGTGCTCTGCTTACTCCGACGTGAGACATAGGAATCTCACCCTAAGGCAGACTAATACAGAGATTCTGAAACCGACAATGCCCAATGATTTGACAACCCTGGACTAGCTTTGGCCTTGAGAGATAGTTAACCCACCCACGCCAGGCACATGTGCAATAGCAAACACTTCATCTTGCCTGATCCCTCCTAAAGAAAATAAGGCAATCTCGATTTCTTAACTGCAAACAAACTGCAGTCCTTAATGTTAAGCCGCTTGATGTGCTCCTCCTTCCACCTACACCATTAATGGCAGTGCAATGTCTCAAACAATCTTTTAAGTTTAACACCAGCCATCCTTGAGTGCCTTTCAAATTTAAGAATTATGTGAGTGCCTCTCAAATATAAAAATTATTTCAGTACTAGATTTGGAAATCTTCCTGTTCCTTGGGTTATGGGATCCCAGTGTGATCTCCGAAATACTAATAGGATGTGTTGGTTTAAGTAGATCATGCTCATCTGTGAAATATTTGCTTTCTCCTATCCTTACTGCTAATAAATGTAATGAACTATGTCGGGTCATCAACAGTGAGGGCAGGCTAGTAAACCATTAATTGAAATTAAAATGTTGTAGGGATTATATAAATATTAAAGTTTTTCACTTGTTAACATACGTTGTGACTGATTTCCATTGTTTATTTTTTTTAACAGCCGATAAACTATGATTAGAAATACATAGAAAAAACACTGTTCATCTCTGTACTGGAATCCTTTGCTAATAATTCTGCAGAATCCTTGATCTCATGTTTCTACCGCTGCCTGGATGTCCCGGAGCACCCCAAAAGTGCCATAGTGGCCATCTCCTGACGTTGTGCTCCTGTGGCACTGGGTAAAGGTACTGTGCGAATGATCGACAGGGGCCTAAATATCAACACTGCAGCAGGCGCAGTGGTACTTGAGCCTTACGGAACCACAGAAACGTATATCATGATTGTATTTTACTATCCATGCAGCGGAGAGGGGATCCATTTCTTTGCTTGCACCTGACCTCTTTGCACCCTTTTCGGTCACTGCTGATGGAGTGACCTTTGCACTGTTTCCACATTTCTCAAGCATTTTTACATCCCAAAGCAATGTTTAGGGATATTCGTAGTTCTCAATCACCATGTGATGTGATATTGCCATTTTTTTAGAAAAAACTACTCTTCATTCAACAAAGTGTCAACCCCATCTCACTGTTTAAATGTGATAAAGGGGGCACAATCTCCCAACAGGCGCATTCCTGGCTACCTTTCATATTATTACCCTAGCACAGTTATGATAGGCCATACTCTCATGTAAATCAGGTTTTCCTTATGATCTTCCATACCATAGATTCCATACTCTGATTGACAGGGTCAACCCATTGATCACTGACATTTTGAACACTTCTATGTCCACCAGTGAGATCCCTCCTAAAGAATGGAAGCGAGAACTTTACAGAAAAAACAGCTACTTGATCCTTCAATGCTATCCAATCTCCGCCCCATTTCTCTCCTCCCTATCTTGAGTAAGATGATTGAAAACGTAATAACCAACTGACAACTTTCCTGGAGGATATGGACATCCTTCACTCTCAGCCGTCGGGCTTCCGTCCCAGACATGCCACAGAATCCGACCTGTGAGCTGAGACACTTGACAGCTCACCCTGAATGAGGGAAAAAATGTAGTTCTGATTTTATTAGATACCATCTCTCATGATATCCTCTTCAAACTCTTTGAGAGATTTGGCATTTCCCATCTGCCATTGATGTGGATTAGATCCTTTCTCTTCGATAGTATTGTTAGGACCTTTGTATCCCCTGAAAAAAAGGTCACTTCTGGGGTACCACAAGGCTCATCGCTCGGCACGGCTCTTTATAACATTTATACAGCTCTCCTAATCGAGTTGATCACCTCCTTTGACAATGAAGCCACTTGCTATGCGGATGAGGGGCAGTTCATCCTGTTGTTGGATAGAGCTTCATTGGATCAGAACACAATTTCAGAAACTGCCTGGGTGAAGTAATTCAGTGGATGCAATCCAACCATTTAAAATGTAAAACTGACAAAATGGAGATTATGTTGCTTGAGCAGTCCAATTTGTTTGATTCAGCTTTGTGGTGGCCTAAGTCCACTTCCCCTACCCATCGCTGGTAAAGTTGGTAAAAAAACCTCGGAGTAAAATTTGACACCTCTTTGACATTTCGTCTACAAGCGCTTGCAGAAAAGGCTCTTGTTTTGGTTTAATAAATTCACTAAAAAAGATTTTTGATTATCTCCCTTTATCGGCAAGGAAAACAGTGGCCTGTGCCCTAATAACATCCAGACTTGATTACAGGAACGGTCTGTTTGCAGGTTCGCCAAACCAGACCATACAGAGACTACAGGTGGATCAACATGTCGCTGCTAGAGCAGTATTGAAACTCCACCGATGTTTCCCTGCATCAGCAGCTCTGAATGCCTTCCATTGGTTGCCTGTCCATAAGAGGATTTTGTTTAAAATTGTCCTATTACTTTCAAAGCATATAATCAATATGGCCCAAAATTCCTCATCGCTAGCTGTACTCAATATACGTTATGACGAATGCTGAGGTCGTCACATGCCAACCTCGTCAAACCCCCTACGCTCAGACTTAAAACAAGGGACAGAAAATCTTTCGCAGTCTTAGGCTAAGAGGTCTGGAATGCTCTACCTAGACAATTTAGACCTATTGAGTCAGAACCCATTTAAAAAAAACAACTTAAAACATGGATTTTCGGGATCTCTAATCCACTTCGTTATTCACTCATCCTCCGATCTTCCACATAGTTGACCCTTGCTTGGTAGGAATTTCCAATCACCGTTCAGCGCCAGGATGCTCATTGGGAGTGACAGCACGCTTTAGAAGTAAAAAAAAATGTTGACCATAATCATGGTTCTATAGATGAGACCTCTGTGACTATGAATTAAAAGGAAATATACTTTAATATTGCTATATACTGGAGCAAGTCTATTCAATAATCAGTGAAAACCTTTTTCTGTATTTTACCCTGACATACTAAAATTACGAATTGCATGTGATTCATTTACATCAAATAACCCATACATATCTAACCAATTTTATAGAATGAGAGCTGTGCAATGAAAATACATGCATTTAGCCTTGTCAATAGGCTGTTTTAAGGTCAAAGACCATTAGTGTTTGCAGTGAACAACAGCTCGGTGACTGTCTGCCTAGGAGGTCGTTTTGCAGTCTGGTAGTCGGTGCTGTTCACCATTTCTGTCTGTGACCTGCTGTAGATGGTTCTCTATTGTTTACAGTGACAATGGTGAAGCTGACGTATCGTATTCTCGACTGACAGGCATTTTTCAGTGGCCGGCAAGTGGACTGTGAAACACGGGTTTACCAGAAAAGTCCAAATAATGATACACAGCCTTGCACTGTATTGTATGGTGTTGGCATTTATGTGATGACTCGTTGTAGCACCAGTCCTCCACATTAACTCATCTTTTTACCAAACTCTTCTCGGTTTCCTCTCCTTCCTTTATACTCGGTCTTGTTGTCTATTCGCTCTTCTGACCTTTAGTATCTTTTTCCTTCCCCTTCTTCTTATTACCCCCTAATCTTTACTCCTCTAAACAGTTGGGTTCTCACAATGTCTTCTCGAACTTCTCCTCCTCAACTCACCTCACATCAGCCACCTGTTCTCCTTTCGTCCAACCTGTTCCCATCCCCTTCTCTGCTCCTATCAACACTAGTGCCATCTTTCACATTATTCTCTTCACAATCTCATCACTCTTTTTGATGTTTGCTTCCTTACTGCTTTTAATCTCGGCCATGAGGGTGGATTTGAGGAGAGTTTACTTGTTATGAAATTTCTCGAGTATGTATGACACTGAATGGCAAACGTATATTTGCATTTTTGATAAATCTAGATGCACATAAAGTTTGTGGGCCTTTTTCTGTGTAGCAAAGGCACCAATGTCATTTTCAAATTTGTGACTATGACTTCGTATAATACCGCATGGTTTTCCTTCATTCATTGATTTACATTCGTGACATTAATGGTTTTATTTTATGTTAATTTACTCGTACACATTAGCAATGACAATGTCAGTAGGCTGATCCGAGGAAGGATGGGATTGCTTATATTATAATGGGGATACAAGTGAGAGTAAAGATCAATAGGTGAATGAGTGTGTAGGTGAAAAGATTAATTCAGGTGAATTAGTTGAAGGGGGTTTTATGAAAAGAAGGATTGCTTTTATGACTTGTAATGTCGAAATAAAGCCGTTGAGGATGATGAAAAGAAGCACTGTTACAATAGATCATCAATGGGTGAAAGAAAAGTATTGATGGAAAATTGTATGGGGGGTGTGACGATGAATATGTTGAAACAATGAATGGATGAGGGTATAACATGGTAGGCTTGTGCATCAGGAGAGGCCAGCAGTTAGCACACAGTTAGCACACAAGGGCGCACAGGAGGACAGGAGACTGTAGTTGGTGTAGCTGTTCCCATATTTCTGCCCCTGTCACTCAACTGCAGGCAATTCCGCATTCTGACTCAGGACGCAAAACACGCCTATGCTCCTTGGTTACACCATTTCCCTTCTCCCAAACTGAGAATGGGCTTCATTCCATTCTGTTAGATTTGGGGGTCTCTAATTGACACAGGTACGTACTTGTGACAAATAGGGACCCTTGCCTCTAGTCAGGGTAAGAGGGTACACTCCTAAAATAACCCCTGCTCACACCCCTTGGTACCTTGGCACGAGAAGACAGGCTTATCTCAGAGGCAGTGTGTAAAGCATTTGTGAACACATACAGTAATCAAGTGACAACACTACAGATGGACACCACACAAGTTGTATATTAAAGATAAGTATTCTTTATATAGATTTAACACAAGACCACAAATGACAAAAATCCACAATACTGTACTTAAAATGGTAGGTTTAGCTTAGTTCTCTTTAGATCTTAAAATGCAACACTTTGAGTCAATTACCTTACGATGCGTCACGCTTCTACAACGAAAGTGTTGCAGAGATGGAGATGCGGCGAAGATCTGGGGCAAAGAAATGAAGACGTTGTTTTCTTTGTGATGCGACACGCTCCTCCGATGTTGTGAGAGGTCTCGGTTCGATGTGTCAGCTGCAGCGGCAAAACCCTTGTTCTGTGATGCGACAACAGTGGCTTTGGCAGTGACACTCTTCTCTGACGATGTGAGGCGCTTCCGCTCGATGCGACACCCTTGTTTCATGATGCGACGACAGCGGTTGCAACAGTGACACGCTCCTCTGTGGATGCGAGGCACTTCTTGTGATGCGGTGCAATGCGACAGCTACAGCGGCGTCACCTCTGCGATGCGACGGCAGTGGCTGCAACGGCGACACGCTTCTTCGAGGTTGAGAGACGTTTCTTGTGATGTGGTGCAATGCGACAGCTACATCCGCATCATCTCCGCGATGCGACGGCAGCGGCTGCGAGGGCAACATGCTTCTTCATCTTGAGTCGCGCTTCCAGCTCCTTGCGACACGCAGTCCCTCAGAAGGCCAAAAATAGCAGCAGGCACTTCCAAATAACTCTTGGGGAGCTGGGGTTGAAGTCTGTTGTCCCTGAGACTTCAATTCAATTTTATTAAATATGTTCTGGAACTCCGTAGAGATCCACATATTACACAATTACAAACACAGTAAAAATTTGGACCGTATATAACAACTCATGCAGGCAGTAATTATACAAAAGCAATATACCATTCTACTAATAAAGTTCTAAGAAACATTTAAAAAAATTTAAAATTTTGTTACAAAAAATTCCATTTGGGGGACTGAGGATGGCATCCAACAAGGCTGTTACGGAAGAAATACCAAACTGGATACAAGCCGGTTTTATCCAGAGGCGACGGTATGTCAATAATGCGTGACAAACTAGCAGGACGTGTTTGGAATCTTGAATTGCAAAGTTACAGTAATTGCATACATTAGATATGCCATACCATTTGGCCAGCAACTTGTTCAGGGGGAGCAAGTCCTGCCTGAGGAGTAGCCAAAAGCGGCGTAAGCCGTGGGGAATGTTCCATGACAGGTAGGGTTGTATTTGTCTAATTGCATAGGAATCAACAACTTGTATGGCCCCCTTTTTTTGTATTATTAAATTCCGATCCCTCTCGTAACTTAGCTTCCATGTAGCTTGTTTTAGTTGTAATTTTAATTGGTTCATGGAAAGCTCTAGGATGGATGCTTCCTCCAAATCCAAAAGAGTGATGGCTCTCCTATAGTTCTTTATTAGGATCGAGTATTCATTTAGTGGGCCCATCAACTCTTTTGTAATAAGAGATCTGAGAGTAGTTGGCTTTCCTTTGATCAGACTAATAACCCAGCGAATCACTCCTGCAAGTCCCTGAGCCCAGCTACTCCTAAGGCCGAGTTCTAGACGCAGGGTTGCAGCACTACAACTGTTGTTAACCGAGGATAAATTTCTCAATAGGGAGCCCTCCACTGTATCTAGGAAGCCCCATTCCGCTAGGTCAATTAATTCAACCCCATAGAGCAGAGTCGGGGGGACTTTTGCCCGAAAGGCCTCCAACAAGTGAACAAAGTGTCTCTGGCCTGTTGATTTATACAATGCTCTTAGGCCTTTACCCTGTGACTTTGCTTTTCGGGAGCTGCTTTCAATATGTGATTTATTGCCCAAACTACTAGTGACTACCATACCTAGGAAGACATACGATTTTACTCTTTCTAATTTCTGACCTCCCAATTCCCAACTAATGTGGTCCAACTTTAATTTATTTCGTCCTTCCAAGCACATTATCTTACTTTTAGAAATGTTTATTTTCAGAAAGTGCTCTTCGGAGAAGGTGTGTAGTGCATGTAGACGATTATTAAGACCCTTAGGGGTGAGGTCTAGAATTAAGATGTCGTCCGCATACATTAGGCAGGGGATGTCTCTTTCGCCTAAGCGTGGTGCAATTCCTACACATGTCGATAAAGTGAGGGGGAGGTCGCTAACATAAAGGGAAAATAAGAGGGGAGCTAATAGGCAGCCCTGTTTGAGGCCATTTGCAGATGGAATGAGCCGGGAGAGACCTCTTTCTCCTCCCAACAGTACCTTACACCATGTGTTATCATGCAGATCCTGGACCATGCGTAAGAGACTATGTGGCATTCCTAAGTTGTGTAGCTTTCTCCACAATACCTGACGGTCGACCTTATCAAAGGCCGTGGAGAAATCTATGAAGGCCACATAGACTCTCCCTTTCCTTGCTCTTATGTACTTGTCAACTATTACCTGGAGGGCAGTTAGATTATCCATGGTCCCGTGGTTTTTTCTAAAGCCTGTCTGTTCGAGTGGAAGGATATTTGCAGATTCCACCCATGCATTTATCCGTTTAAGCAGGCATCTAGTAAAAACTTTGCCGATTGCGTCCAGCAATGCAATCTGGCGATAGTTCTGGGGGAGGAGACGATCACCCTTTTTGAACAATGGGACCAGGATGCTTCCCTTCCAGGAAGGTAGAACCTTTCCGCTTGATAGGCAGGAATTAAAGATGGGACACAAGAGCTTGCTCCATTTGACCCTGTTCTGCTTTAACACATTAATTGGAACTTCATCGGGGCCCATAGCCCCTGAACATCTCATTTCCCCAATGGCAAGATCTATGTCTTTTTCTGAAAAAGACTCTAACGGCGGGCTTGTGTCTATTAACCGTACCTGGGGTGAAACTGTGTGGTTACTGGCATAGAGGTTTGAGACAAAATCCCTCCATATATGTTCCTCAATAGGGATGGGAAGCAAACTGGTTCTCGTTCCGCACCCTTCCCCTATAAGGGAACAAAATTGTCTCATTTCCCCATTAGTTGCTGCTTCCCTTATTTTTACCCAGATGGAGTCCTCTTTTTCTTTGCGAAGAGCATATAAGAGTCGTCTCCTTCTCCTTTTTAGTGTTGTTATTTGTCGGGATATATCGTCAGTTCTATTTAAATATTGGGCCCTTATAAGTTTGTTCAGATCTACGTTGAGCAGTTTCAGGGGACAGGGGATTGTTTTGGTGGACCTTTTCTTATTCTGTTTTTGAGCCCCTGTTATTATCGAGTTCAAAAATAGGGAAAAAAGCTCATTTTCGCGGCCATACCATGAGGGGAGCTCAGAGATTGCTATATCTAGCATATCCTCCTGGTAACGATGGGCCCTTGCATTCCAATAGCATCTTCCAGAACTGTTACCAAAATTTATTTGGTTGCTATTCAAGGTCCATTGGTCACATTTAGGAGGGTGTACATTCATCGAGATGGAAAGGATTTTATGATCGCTGAATATGGTTTCAATTACAGCGATATCCTTTAGTAACTCAAATGAATGAGACCCTATTATAACATAATCAAGAATCGATTCCCCTTGGTACGATTTGTGAGTAAAATTTGCTGGGGAGTCCGAAGGAAGACGCCCATTTGCGATTATCCCATCGGATTCTGCCAACTCATTTAATAATAGTTTACCCCGTTTATTAGTTAATATACTTTCAGGGAACGTTGCTCGGGGGATATGGAGTGTTTCTTCTCTTATTTTGTCAGAAAATAGATTTAAGCTAAAGTTGGAGATCTTACAGTTCAAGTCCCCGGTTAGGATGATAACCGTTCTGGGATCTTTCTCCTTAATACTCTGTATGTGGAGGAAGATTTTATTTAAGATTGTATTAAAACCTGTTTCGGGTGGAATGTAAGCGTTTATCAAGGCCAGGCGGTTTCCAGCTAAGAGGTTGCCTGACCCAAACAGAGTTACTACCTGGAAAAGTTTACTCGGGTCCATGAAATGGTCATAGTCCCAGTTTATACGGTTTGATAGAAGGCAAGCTATACCCCCACTGGCGTGGCCTTTTTTATTCGCAGTGGCGCTGCCTTCCAGTGCAATATAGTCCTTCCCTATTTGGATATTTCCGTTGCACCATGTCTCCTGGAGGCATATAATATTTGCCTCTAGCGACAAAAGGAATTGTATTTTCTCCGGATTATTTTTTAGGCCTGCTGAGTTCCACGATATTATGGATAGATCCGTGCTAAAGGAACTGATTGGATAATGGTTTACCTGAAGATTTGTCGGCCAATACTTTGGGGAGCCAATTCCAATGATCCTTTTCCTCTCTGGAGGTAGTTTGATAAGTTAAAAAAGAGGATTGAGCATAGGATACCACACGAGAGTCATTGGACTTGCTTATTTTTAATTCTTTGATTTCACCCAAATTGTTTATGTTACCTGTTGCAGCTAGCAGCAGGGAGGAGGGTGGATTCTGTTGGTTTAGCGCTTTGGCGGCATTATTCCCACTGGAGGATATTAATACAGGAATTACATCTATTCCTCTACTCTGGAGGTCTTCAGCCCGTTGTAGGATGAGGTTAGCTACTAATTCAGAGTGAAACTTCACCCTCGTAACCGTCCCCACTTCAGACTTTTGTTGCAGAACTATGTCTAGGTCGGCTGATTGGATACGTTTCAGATTGGCAGATTCTTGAAAGTATTTCAACAAGAGGGATCTGTTCAGAATACAGTCAGCTTCGAAAAGGGGAAAGAATTCTACCCATACAGTATCTATATTATTTTTCATGGATTCTTTACCCGGGGTAACCTTTATAGGTGCTCCCATGGGGGCAGTTATAAAAGGATTGAATGATGAAATTTTTTGGGCGGGGAGATTTTGCTCATGCCCTAATGTAATTGGTTTATCTGCTTCCTGGTTCATGGCACCTTGGGGGGGAGCACCCTGGACGGTTACTCCCTGGAAGGCAGGTGCAAAGGGATTAAGTGCCATTGTTGCTTGGGTAAGTGGCTTTTGCACCTGACCTGGGGTGGTCGATTTGTGTGCCACTTTTGTATCCCTAATATTATTGCTTTGTTGACCAAAGGTGAATATGTTAGCAATTGCTGACAAGGGGGATGTATGGGTAGATAAGAAGGGCGACGTTGCCTTGGATGTAAAGGCAATGTTTTCTTTGGCTGACATATTGACAGAGTTTTTATTTTTTCCCACTGCCATCTGTACTTGGGGTGTCACTTTCGGTAAGGGAGAGTTTAAGTGTTTCCTGAATAGAATTTTCCTCCGCCTATTTTTGTCTATCCGTCTTAACAGTTTCCTCTTGTGCTTTCCGTTCTTTTTTATTGACACAATTTTCCCTCTATTATCAGTTTCCCCCAGGATAGCTTCCTCCTCTATATCCCCGTCCCCCTTCTGCTTCTTAAAAATTGGGAACAGATCATTTCCAGTTTTTAGCGGGGTTTCCCCAAGAGGTTTTATTTCAAAATCGTTATTTGCTGAGCCATTTAAACTGGATGGTGACTGGGGAACACTTATTTTCTCTTGTGCTATTTTCGTAGTAATTATAGCTACAGGGGACTGCCCATTTATACCTATCTTATCTGAGGGCGGGGGAGGGGAGGAGGGCCCCTTCCCGTTCACATCCTTCTCTTTTTGGGACCTCAGTAAGACTTTTAAAATTTGAGTCACTGTATCAAGCACACAATCAGATCCCCCCACAAATTTTTCCAATAAATGTAAGATAGAAGCCAATAAGTGTTCTAAAATGTGGATGGAGTCAGAAAACGGTTTGTCGGGCCCCTTACATTGGAAGGTATTTATTCCGGTCAGATTTAAGTTAGGGCTAGAGGAAAAATGAGCGTGTGAGGTTTTGGATGGAGTACTACTGTAAAGATGTAAGCCGGCATGTTTTGACATTAGCGGGGTATTCTGGGGTAGCTCAACTTTTGTAGGATCAGATTCTAAGTACCGTTGACATAGGACTTCATCTAGAATCATTGGGGACAAACCGTTGTGAAATGACGTTTTGGTTAGTGAACTGTTAACTGGCTGAGTAGCTTCATCGTGAGGAATTATCATGATGTTTAAATTATCTTGCTCTATGTCTTTTTTTGTTTTTATGATTACCTCTGGTGCGAGGTCAATATTATTTTTCAGAGTTGAAAAAAGGGGGGGGTGAGAACTCGCTCTTGGGGGGAGATTGAATCGCCCTAGTTGGCCCTGGACTCGAGTCTGCCGTTACCTTTTTAATTTCAGGGCTCTCTCGCAGGTTATTAGGGGCAGATTCTAAGTGAGTAACTCCAGAGTCCTTTGGGTCCATTACTTTATTGTCCACCCCTGTGGCTTTGTTTTTACCCTTTTCCCAGAAATTGAAGAGCTGACACGTACTTTTCATGTTGGTAGATTGGCTATGTTTGTTTCTAAGGGGATTTGATTTTGTTTTGGTGCTGGATCTTCCTACTATTATTTTACCAGATCTTAGTTTCTTTGTCATCGTGACAAGGGGACACTGTCGTGGTTGCACAGTAAAATAACGTGGCCAAAATGGATAATGGACTCTTGTGATTACGCTACAAGGGAATATTTCTAGGGTCGGGAGCTTAAATACAAAACCGGCGACACACTGGCTGAAGCTGCAGTCTCACAGGTAGTTTAAGGCAAGAAAAAAATATGGTTTACCGGGCGAAAGGGGGTGGGCCTAGCCTGGCCTTCTCGTGCCTCTGAGGGCCTCAGAGGGCCCGCCCTTGTCCCGGGCTTCTCCCGGGCGCTACCCGCGCGCTCCCGCGCAGCGGTATACTAACACTCTATTTATTGGATGGCCTAGGGAGAGGGCGTGGCCTTCAGGGAGAGCGTCACCAGGTGGAAGCGGTGATGGCAGCTGCTGGGACTCTTGGGAGTTTGAGTCCAGCAGTATGCTCGCTCGCAGCCCTGGTTGCCTCAAGCCCTTAACTCGGTGAAGTCAATTACAGCAGGATGCAGCTCCGATGAAGCGGGACCCGCGGAGTGGGTCCGGCGAAAAGTAGCGCTTTGAAATGCGCTTCAGCAGGATTACAGGGCGCTTTCTCAGTCCTCCAGCGCTTGGCACAGGCACAGTTCAGCAGAAAAAAGTAACGGAAAGGTATCCACTGCAGCTGTAGATCCGGCGCCTTTTACAGGATAGCAGGGGGCGTGGCCTTCAGGGAGAGCGTCACCAGGTGGTAGCGGTGATGGCAGCTGCTGGGACTCTTGGGAGTTTGAGTCCAGCAGTATGCTCGCTCGCAGCCCTGGTTGCCTCAAGCCCTTAACTCGGTGAAGTCAATTACAGCAGGATGCAGCTCCGATGAAGCGGGACCCGCGGAGCGGGTCCGGCGAAAAGTAGCGCTTTGAAATGCGCTTCAGCAGGATCACAGGGCGCTTTCTCAGTCCTCCAGCGCTTGGCACAGGCACAGTTCAGCAGAAAAAAGTAACGGAAAGGTATCCACTGCAGCTGTAGATCCGGCGCCTTTTACAGGATAGCAGGGGGCGTGGCCTTCAGGGAGAGCGTCACCAGGTGGTAGCGGGGATGGCAGCTGCTGGGACTCTTGGGAGTTTGAGTCCAGCAGTATGCTCGCTCGCAGCCCTGGTTGCCTCAAGCCCTTAACTCGGTGAAGTCAATTACAGCAGGATGCAGCTCCGATGAAGCGGGACCCGCGGAGCGGGTCCGGCGAAAAGTAGCGCTTTGAAATGCGCTTCAGCAGGATCACAGGGCGCTTTCTCAGTCCTCCAGCGCTTGGCACAGGCACAGTTCAGCAGAAAAAAGTAACGGAAAGGTATCCACTGCAGCTGTAGATCCGGCGCCTTTTACAGGATAGCAGGGGGTGTGGCCTTCAGGGAGAGCGTCACCAGGTGGTAGCGGTGATGGCAGCTGCTGGGACTCTTGGGAGTTTGAGTCCAGCAGTATGCTCGCTCGCAGCCCTGGTTGCCTCAAGCCCTTAACTCGGTGAAGTCAATTACAGCAGGATGCAGCTCCGATGAAGCGGGACCCGCGGAGCGGGTCCGGCGAAAAGTAGCGCTTTGAAATGCGCTTCAGCAGGATCACAGGGCGCTTTCTCAGTCCTCCAGCGCTTGGCACAGGCACAGTTCAGCAGAAAAAAGTAACGGAAAGGTATCCACTGCAGCTGTAGATCCGGCGCCTTTTACAGGATAGCAGGGGGCGTGGCCTTCAGGGAGAGTGTCACCAGGTGGTAGCGGTGATGGCAGCTGCTGGGACTCTTGGGAGTTTGAGTCCAGCAGTATGCTCGCTCGCAGCCCTGGTTGCCTCAAGCCCTTAACTCGGTGAAGTCAATTACAGCAGGATGCAGCTCCGATGAAGCGGGACCCGCGGAGCGGGTCCGGCGAAAAGTAGCGCTTTGAAATGCGCTTCAGCAGGATCACAGGGCGCTTTCTCAGTCCTCCAGCGCTTGGCACAGGCACAGTTCAGCAGAAAAAAGTAACGGAAAGGTATCCACTGCAGCTGTAGATCCGGCGCCTTTTACAGGATAGCAGGGGGCGTGGCCTTCAGGGAGAGCGTCACCAGGTGGTAGCGGTGATGGCAGCTGCTGGGACTCTTGGGAGTTTGAGTCCAGCAGTATGCTCGCTCGCAGCCCTGGTTGCCTCAAGCCCTTAACTCGGTGAAGTCAATTACAGCAGGATGCAGCTCCGATGAAGCGGGACCCGCGGAGCGGGTCCGGCGAAAAGTAGCGCTTTGAAATGCGCTTCAGCAGGATCACAGGGCGCTATCTCAGTCCTCCAGCGCTTGGCACAGGCACAGTTCAGCAGAAAAAAGTAGCGGAAAGGTATCCACTGCAGCTGTAGATCCGGCGCCTTTTACAGGATAGCAGGGGGCGTGGCCTTCAGGGAGAGCGTCACCGGGTGGTAGCGGTGATGGCAGCTGCTGGGACTCTTGGGAGTTTGAGTCCAGCAGTATGCTCGCTCGCAGCCCTGGTTGCCTCAAGCCCTTAACTCGGTGAAGTCAATTACAGCAGGATGCAGCTCCGATGAAGCGGGACCCGCGGAGCGGGTCCGGCGAAAAGTAGCGCTTTGAAATGCGCTTCAGCAGGATCACAGGGCGCTTTCTCAGTCCTCCAGTGCTTGGCACAGGCACAGCTCAGCAGAAAAAAGTAACGGAAAGGTATCCACTGCAGCTGTAGATCCGGCGCCTTTTACAGGATAGCAGGGGGCGTGGCCTTCAGGGAGAGTGTCACCAGGTGGTAGCGGTGATGGCAGCTGCTGGGACTCTTGGGAGTTTGAGTCCAGCAGCATGCTCGCTCGCAGCCCTGGTTGCCTCAAGCCCTTAACTCGGTGAGGTCAATTACAGCAGGATGCAGCTCCGATGAAGCGGGACCCGCGGAGCGGGTCCGGCGAAAAGTAGCGCTTTGAAATGCGCTTCAGCAGGATCACAGGGCGCTATCTCAGTCCTCCAGCGCTTGGCACAGGCACAGTTCAGCAGAAAAAAGTAGCGGAAAGGTATGAGTATGAGTTAGTCCTTTCTCTCCCTGAGACTTCAACAGGAGGCACGCTCTTCTCTCATGCCCTTGGAGATCCTTCACAAGTTGAATAAAGTGCACACAAAGTCCTTTCTCCTTTCTTTGCCAGTTAGGCAACCTCTACAGGCCAATCCCCCAAGCAGCACTTCAGCTTAGGGATAGTTTTTCCTCATTTTCTTCAGGTTCCTCTGCTCACCAAAGGTTTCTTCTTGTTGTCTAAAAGTGATCTAAATTCTTGGGATCAGGGCCCCAAGACTTATACCCCAAAATCCTTGTCTCCTGAGGCAGAGGGGCCTTCGCCTAGTCCAAACCAGTTCTGGTCAGTCCTGGAGCACTCTGTTGACATGACTCCTTCTTTCCTTTCACCGTGCAGGGCAGAACCATCAGATGCCACACAGGAGGTGGAGCCAGCATTGTGGAGGGAAGGCACAGCCCTGGAGCACTCTGTTGACATGACTCCTTCTCTCCTTTCACAGTGTAGGTCAGAGACGTCAGACGCACCACAGGAGATGGAGCCAGCATTGTGGAGGGAAGGCACAGCCCTATTCAGGTCCCAGGTGCAACTCCTCCCTCTCATATAGATGCAAATCTCTCTATTCACCACTGGGCTGACTCCCCCTGTCTCCTGGAATCCCCCAGCCCCTGTCACTCAAACTCCAGACAAGGAATACACAACCTAGCAGAGGCAGGCTTGATTAGTTAGACAAGAAAATACCTACTTCCTAAAAGTGGTATTTTCAAACACAGAATGTTAAAATCAACTTCACTAAATGTATTTTATCATTCTGAGTTCAGGCATACTAAACTTGAATTGCTACCATGTTCCCTGAGGCAGTTAGGATTATAAAATGTAATAATCTAACTGCCTATTCTGGCCTATGGAGAACAGGTAGCCTTGCAATAGTGAAAAACAGAAATGGCTGTACTTCACTATTAGGACATGCCACACACACCACGGCATATCCTACCTTATACTTACAATGCACCCTGCCCTTGGGCCTACCATAGGGGTATCTGACATGAAGAAAAGGGAACGTTTAGGGACTGGCAAGTGGCTGCACACAAGCTCTGCAATGGCAGGCCTTAGACACACTTTTACCTGCTGCTTCTGTGGGTGGCACAACCAGTGCTGCAAGCCCACTAGCAGAATTTGGATTACCAGCCCTGCGCACTCCTGGTGCACGGTACTGACAGGCAAACAAAACCAGCCAATCATGGTATCACTAATCCTAAACAAAAGAAGGTCATTAAGAGCACGGATATGGACTGGTAATGAGTTCCAGAGTTTTGCCGCTAAATAGCGGAAGGAGCGCCCTCCAGCTCTACAACGTTTAAACGCGGTACCGTGACCAGGCCTTGTCCTTTAGACCTCAGAGAGCGTGAAGGGACATGGGGGTCAACAGGTTCTCAAGGATTTTGGGAGTGTCATGTTTGAGAATTTTAAAGGATAAGCACAGTGTCTTGAATTTTATCCTTTGGGCCATTGGGAGCCAGTGCAGCTTCCGGATGGTTTCCTTCGCCGAAAAAAACCTAGGTAGGCCAACCAAGGCCCCGGCCGCAGCGTTCTGTATGCGCTGCATCCGGGTGATTTCCGCCTGGTTTTCCCCTAGCAAAAGAGAGCTGGCGTAGTCCAGCCGGGACAGTATGGTGGCCTCAATTATAAGTTATGAGAGGTGGGACTGTGTCCAGTCCCCAGATATGCACAGCTGTTTGCCTCTTGGCTAAACCTTATTCGACCATTTAGCTTCCACTTTCTCAATGTAATCCATAACCTCTTATCAAGAGTACTCGAACATTCTGAAAACGGGACCACCAGCTCAGTCTGTACATTATTTTCAAGTTTCTGCTGTTAAATGGAGTCACTGGGACTTTTACCAGAAACAGGATTGAGACGTAGATTCAGTCAAGCAGTGTTTATTAGATTTATTACTCGTGTAGATAGAGTACTCTGGGGGGAGAGCTAAATTTGTGAAGCCAGGTTTCTGTCATGAAGAAAATATCAGGTGCCTCATCTAAGATGAGCGCAAAAAACACAGTTGGTGGACAGAATGCAGAACAATGTCTTACATTCACCCCAGTACAAAGATCTGGGCCTAAATCCATCGTTTTTTGCACTCCACACCACCCTAGGTCAGACAATGGCTATATGCAAATCAGCCTTGACCCTGTGCCTCATGGGAACAGTCCAGCCCGAACTACCAAGCCATGTCTTTCCCAGACCAGAATCAAGCATCCAAGGACCGGTTTCAGGCTATCAGCCTTCTTCAGCCTGGATAGCTTGACTCCAGTGTTGTGGAGAGCCTGGGACTCACGTCTGAGCATACCGAGCCCACTCGGGGTGAAAATTACAAAAAACACATTTGATGGACAGAATGTAGAACAATGTCTTACATTCACCCCAGTACAAAGATCTGGGCCTAAATCCATCGTTTCTTTGCACTCCACACCACCCTAGGTCAGACAATGACTATATGCAAATCAGCCTTGACCCTGTGCCTCATGGGAACAGTCCAGCCAGAACTACCAAGCCATGTCTTTTCCAGACCGGAATCAAGCATCCAAGGACCAGTTTCTGGCTATCAGCCTTCTTCAGCCTGGATAGCTTGACTTCAGTGATGTGGAGAGCCTGGGACTCACGTCTGAGCATACCCAGCCCACTCGGGGTGAAAATTGCAAAAAACACAGTTCGGGCTGGACTATTCCCATGAGGCACAGGGTCAAGGCTGATTTGCATATAGCCATTGTCTGACCTATTGTACTGGGGTGAATGTAAGACATTGTTCTGCATTCTGTCCATCAACTGTATTTTTTGCAATTTTCACCCCGAGTGGGCTGGGTATGCTCAGACATGAGTCCCAAGAATTGGTGCTGGTTAGTTTATTCTGCTCTCCACCACTACACCACCATTACGCGTTTCGGCCGACCACGGCCTTGATACACATATATATATTGCAGAGCAGAGATCCAGTGAAAAAGGAAATCAAGCGAGCCGACATGATAGATGCAGCAGGTGAGGTTTTATTCCTCGCAGGAAAGACGATGCATTTCGACCACGTCCGTGGTCTTGGTATATATATATATATATATATATATATACTTCAATCATACTCCTCCTCCACCGTTCTCACGAGGAAACAGCCACACCAATGCGGTATTAAGTTTACGGGTTTTTTAATGGCAAAGAAACAGACGCGTTTCGATATTGTGATCTTTATCACATTATATATATATATATATATATATATATATATATATATATATATATATATATATATATATATATATATATATATATATATATATATATATATATATATATATAAAACCACTGGACAGCCACTGAAGTTGAGCCACCAGGTAATAGTTCTCAAAATGTGGTTCTCTTAAGCCTCCCTGGTCAACCTTGTGTCTCAACACGGGCTGGGCCATCCTATGGCACCTGTTGGACCACAACAGATCCCAACAAGGCTTTCAGATCGGCGGAAAAATTTTGAGTAAGAAAAAGGGGGAAACTGGCAAAATAGTACAGGAGCTTAGGCAGCATTACCATTTTTTAAATGGCAATGCGTCCCGTGGTTGACAATGGTTTTCATCACATTACCACTGTGGTGATTCACACTCATGTGAAAGATAATGGTGCTGAGGTATCTGATTGTATTACCTTCCCCTCTTAGTGGATCACTAGCTTTGGTGGAAGGTAGTGGTGAGTATCTCACATAGTGGAAAAATACATAATTTGCCTTTCTTGACCAAGAGGTTCAAGGCATTTCTATACCCTAGGACCAATGCTATGGGTCCAAATCCCTCGAGGGCTTCTTTCATGCAAAGAAGGGCTTCCTCTACATAAAGAGAAATTATCTGCATGCCATCGTGGAGGGAGATACTGCAGTCTCAGACATCTCGCCTCAGTTGTGCAGCATGGAGCTACAGCTAGAGGGGCCCCCTACCAAGCTCAATTGTGCTCCTCCTGATTCTAACCCTGGATACTGGGGCTGTGTAGAAGACCTGCACCATTTGTATAAATCTAGGCCCAAACCCACATTTACAGAGTACTTCAAAGAGGTAAGTCCAATTAAGCACGTTGAACTCTTTTTCAAAGTATAGTTACAAAGCAGTAGAGTATGGCCAGCGTCCCAGTATCAGTCCATTATCCAATACAATGATGTTACGAGAAGTGGTTCTACCTGGCATTAAGTCATTCTGGTCTGGGTGCACCAGGTGCGAAATAACTCAGAGGAGCCAGTCTGCTTAAACTTTACTCAATATTTCATAATTAGTATTTAATAATGATATTATCCCGTAAGATGCCGGGTCAATTGGGTCTTTATGGAATTTCAAAATTAACCCCAGCGTGCTCTCTGTCAGCTATAGGTTTTGCGTCTTGGCATCCAAATCCTCTTGGTAAAGCTAGTGCTGGGATGCACTGTAACATGGATTAGACAGGTAATGGGTGTGAAGAAGCGTGCTGAGATGCACTATTTGACATTATGGCCCACTTTGCTAAAGTTACGCAAAAAAACTCTTTACAACGGCTGACCAAACTAGTGGGGGCAATTTTGCAGACACAAAATGATACAGCTCATATTAAATAAGTGTACATTTTTAGCTTTCACCTGCTATAGCGCATGCACTGCATGCACCCTTGCTTGTGATAGACATTGTATGCAACAATCGCACTGGAGCTTGCCTATTGCTTACCATTTTTTGGCGTTATTGTCATTCGTATTTTCTGCCTCCTAGGTGGGCAGCACTTGCCATCTTCACTTCCTCTTCTTTCCTCAAGAGCATAAGTACAGATTGATTGACTTTGATTAGTGTCCTTCCATGCTCCATGGTCTGGGATTCAGGCACTTTTTTATTACCTCCTTCATGTAAGTTGCTCTATGTCGCCTGGCCCCCTTCCAGTTGTGTTCGCCTGTGTACTTCTTGCCACCCATGTCCTCTGTGTTTCTTCCACATCCCTGTTCTCTCCCCCATGTTTTTTGAAGTTTTGTATAGCAAAAACTCGACCCAAAGGTATTAGAGTGCTTTACATGACACTTTCACATTCATCCCTGGCACACTCTCCCTTGTGTTGCTTCCATATTCTCATCCCAGTTACTCTCCTCCATATGTACTTCCCTCACTCTTGTTATTTGACTCCACCCCCATTGCTTCAGGAACAATGCATTGCTGTTGGAAATAAATGTTATTTTTCTTACGGTCTGAGATAGTTGTATACTGCACGTGCATGAACCCCAGCTGTAATTCCGGTATTGTTATGGTCTGACACTGCTAGAGACTTCCGGGACATGCAACGCATCCCGTGCAAACTCTGCCATGCAGCATGAAGCACTTCCTGCAGTTTAGGGAGCTAGTCAGGCAGCTGCAATCTGACAGTGGGAATATACTTTAAACGGGAGACAGTGAGGGTGACAGAGATTTGTGTACACAACACACAAGTCGACTCCAAACAATGCCACATAATTCCACTCCCTACCCCACAATGCCACTCCTCTCCATGCCACAAGGTGCCACACAATTGTATTGCACTCCACTCCACACAATGCCACACAATTCCATTCCATTCTATGCACACAATTCCACTCCACCCACACATTGACACACAATTCCACACCACATAATGCCACAAAATTCCATTCCACTCCAATGTCACACAATTTAACTCCACTCAATTCCAATCAAATCCATACAATGCCACACAATTCAACTCTAAGGCACACAGTGCCACACAAATACACTGCAGAGAACGCCACACAATGCCACTCCATACCATACAATGCCGCACAATTCAACTCCACTCCAATCCGCAACACTCAATGCAACACAGTTCTCCTTTTCAGGCAAAACAATGCCACTCCAGTCCAACCCAAACCACTCCACACAATTCCACTCCACTCATGCCACATAAAGCCACACAAGTCCACTCTACACAATGACACACCATTCCACTCTACTCCACACAATGCCACACAATTCTGCTCCACTCCACACAATTCCAAACCATGCCACACAATTCCACTCCACTCCACACAATCCCCCACATTTCCACTCTACTCCACACAATTCAACTCCGGTCCAAATAAGGCCATACAATTCCACTCACTGCAGTGCCACAATTCCACTCCAGTCCACTTTATTCCACTTCACACAATTCCATTTCATGCCACACAATTCCATTTCAATCCATGCAAACAATGCCACACAATTCCATTACACTCCATACAATTCAACTGTATTCCATGACACTCAATGCCACACAATTCCAATTCACTACATGTAATTCCACTCCATCCAATGGCACACAGAACCACTCCATCCCACACAATGCCACACAATTCCACTCCACGTCACACAATTAAACTCCATTCAATGCCACAAATTTAATTCCACTCCACACAATTCCACTCCATTCCACACCACTAAATACCACACAATTCCACTCTAATCCATACGATTCCACTCCACTTCACAAAAATTCCACTCCACTTCACAAAATATCTCATAAGTACACTCCACTCTGCACAATGCCATATAATTACACTCCATGATGCCACAGAACTCCAGTCCACTTCACTGCCACACAATTCCACTCCACACAATGCCACACAATTCCACTCCACACATTGCCACACAAACCCACCCTTCTTCACTTAATGCACTCAACTCCACGCAGTCATTCCACTCCACCAAAGCCATAGCTCACACATAGGTGAGACCTACTGGCATTGCCAATGCGTATTCATTTAGTTGACAAAGCATAAACACAAAGATATATTTATACCAGTATGTGAAGGGATGGGGCATTATGTGCAGTTTTTGCAAGTACTTTGAGAATAAGGCATCTTCTTAAAAACTGCACTGTTTCTATTACTCCTTCACCACATCCTCCAAATCACATGTAAGATATTTTTCAGTGTATGTTCATGCATCTTTCCAACATAAGCTCACTCTCCTCTGCACCTGCCTACTTTCTCACAAGTCTTTTTATTCTCGTCTCTATCTCTCCACAGTTCCTTTTATCTCTCTTTGCCCTCTTTCAGTCTCTCTCAACTCTCTATTCTACCTCTCCATTCTCCCTCGGCATTTCTATACTGTACCCTGCATCTTTATTCACAGCAGTAAACCTCTGCTCTCTCTTGTATTTTAACTTAGCACTTTTCACCTGGTCAGGTATAAAAGTGCTGTACAGAGACACAAACAACTTGCAGTAGCATGATAGAACCGAGCAAAAAAAGAAAATTGGGAAATAAGGTGAAAGGCCGTGAAAAAAAGGGAGTCAACAGTATTAAGAAATGTAACGTTAATGGGGTATTTTACCCTTCCTCGTTTCGTTGTCTCCTACATCTTTCTACCCCCTTCTATCTACCCCTTCTATCTTTCTACCCCCTTCTATCCACTCCACCTTTAGTTCTTCATTTTCCTAATTACCTCTTTACTCACTCCTCTGCCGTTGTTTCTTCCTTGCATCTCTCCAGTTCTCGTTCGTTATTATTGTTACTGGGTACCCTTTTCCTTCCTGTTTCCCCTTCCTTCCCTCACAGAACACACTAAAAGCAAGGCCTCAGGCAGTCACTTTAAAAAAAATCATCAGAAGAGTGACCTTTTATGTGGACTGCAGCTGGTAGAGAGCATACTGGGTCCTCCAACCAATCTGGACCCAAGTGCCTCTGCACTGGCTGCACCATTAATAGCTGCGCCTTTGAGCTGGGGACTATATAAGGTTTGTACCAGCTAGGGAGAGGAATACATTGACTTTTTCATGTAGCGTGTGCAATGAAAGGAGAACTGTTCATAGCATATGGAATTACCTCAGCATACCGCTTTCTGCCAGCCTGCCATATACTTCTATCTGTCAATGCAATTCAATCTATTTACCATGAGAAAGGCCCTGCTGATTAATTGACTTCTACTGACCTTTCATCGATATCAACATTAGAAAGCCGAGAACAACAATAGATAATAGTAGTACAAAGAGGGAGCAACCATCAGCCCCTGTGCACCACAAATGACAGCATTCTGTTTGTCATCAGATAATGAAGTGTTCCCTGCGTCCTGCATAGGCAGACCCTTTCAGCGGCTGTCTATATAAAGGCTCCCACATCCCTGTCAATTGTCCCTGAAGTGAAACAGCTACAAATCAAGCACCATGGGGAAGGTGAGAACATTATGTTAATTTGTAGCATTGTAATGTGTTTACTGGCCGGGACGCTTTGTAACTTAGCAAATATCTAAAATGCAGCTATATCATCTCCCATTTGCTTTTTTGTCTGAATGATTCCATTTTGTAGATGTGACTCTCATACTTTTATTCTCTCTATCCATTCTCTGCAGATCATCTTCTGCGAAGAAAGGAACTTCGAGGGGCGGTGCCATGAGTGCTGTGGGGACATTGCTGATCTTCATAGTTTTCTGAGTCGTTGCAACTCCATCCGCGTTGAGAGTGGCTGCTGGGTGATCTATGAGCGCCCCAACTACATGGGACACCAGTACATCCTGAAGAAGGGTGATTATCCTGATTACCACAACTGGATGGGTATTAATGACTCTATAAGGTCTTGTCACTCCATACCACAGGTAGGTTTAGCTTGCTAGCTAACACCATGATTTCCTGATGTTACTACATTGCATTGCTTATAGTCTGAGTGCTATTGTTAGAAATTGGGTTGTTGGTTGACTGCGGTGCTAGCCCTGTCCAAGCTTCAGCCTCAATCCCTTGCTGGGTGTTCCGCACACAGAAAGTCACTAAATTAGACTGTGCTTAACACCTTGGCTGCTAGGCGTTTTCCCCCTCCTGTGCTGAAAATTGCCATTTTGCTGGTGTCATGACGAGCTCAGCTCGTCATCAGCACAGCTCAACTGTGCATCATGACGAGCTGAGCTCATCATGAGCATCGAAAGGGTTAACCTTGGGTAGCATGGCACAAAAAGCAGTCAGGCTTAACTCAGAGACAATGTGTAAAGTATTTATGCAGTACACAAACAGTGAAAACACAACACAGGAAAAATCCCAAACGAATTTAGAAAAGTAGAGTGCATTGTAATAAATTATTTGACACCAAAACGACAAAAAGCCAATCAGTAGAACAGAAGCTATGCTATTTGAAAGACTAAACTGTAAAAAAGCTTCTAAAAGATAAAAGCGCCAATCACCGACATCTGGTATTAAAAGACCAGGTCAAAGTCAAAAGTTAATGCCGACCACGATGGAGAGCAGGTCAGACACAAGAGGTGAATTGTGCCTAGTCAGAGCTTACCTTCAGAATTAGAACATTTTTGAAGAAAAAGTGTCTGAGAAGGGTAAAGTTCATCTGGGATAGGATGCAGAATCCCAGGAGGAAGCGTCTTCGTCAGTAAGTCATGGAGTGAAGCAGCGGGGAATATTTTAACTTCGGACTTAGCCCTCGAGATGGATGTCGAAAATCTCTAGCGGGACGAGCCAAGAGGCTGTTGCCCAAAAAGGTTCCATAAGGTTGGATACTCCTTTGGTAAAGGACCGCGGAAATGGATTTGCTGCTGCAGAGAAGAACATTGTGGGAGAAGCCGCAAAGTCAATCCGGCGGGTGAAGCACCTTGGGCAGAGAAGAGAGCAGGTTTGTCCTGGCCGCCTCTTGGTTCTCAGAGCTTGTGTTGGTCACATTTGTTTGAATCCTCAGTTTTGGAAAAGGGACATTCGGGCACCTTTAGCACCACAATTAAGGGTCCAGGTGTGGATGGAGACCTCGTGGGGTTCAGAACTCACTCAAGCTGTGTCCATGATGTGGGTTCAAGATGGTGGGAGCCTGTTATTTCCTTGCGACTCTAAACAGAAGGCCAGCAAACTAGCCCTTGGAGTCACTTTTGAAAATCCTGGGTGCAGGTGAAAATGCAGGGCTCAACAGCAGGGCTGTCCTCCCAGGGTTCAAAGCAGGCTTCAGGGTGCAAAGCAGTCCTTCCAGATACAGCAGCAGTCTGGCAGATTGCACAGCAGGTCAGACCAGCAGGCATTTTTCTGACAGCAGCAGGAATTCCTCTGAGAGTCCTTCCACAGGTCCAGTATTGACCTGAAGGGTGGGTCTAAGAACCCTGCTGGAATGAGGGAGACACTTCTGGAAGAGTTATTTGAAGTTCTTGGAATTTCCTGACTCCCCTGCCCTGGCTCTAAACTTGCTGCACTGACAATAAAGTTCTGTCAGCAATCAATGATGTCAGCAAAGTGATGCTATTATGATAACATAGAACATGTATATGTATGTGTGTGTGTGTGTGTGTGTGTGTGTATAGATAAATATATATATAGAACATGCATATGTATGTATGTGTGTGTGTATATATATATATATATATATATATATATATATATATATATATATATATATATATATATATATATATATATATATATATATATGAGAACCAAATCCTGAGTTGAAAAGCGAACTCCTTCACCAGGATCGGACCACCACAAAAGGTTTGAAGTTTCTTAGTGCAGTTTATTGAAGCCTTCACATAACATGACGCATTTCAGCCGGGTTGCCCTGGCCTTGATCACATCAATGTATATTATATATATTACCTACTGGCGGTCTCCATTTGGTAGTTATGGTTAGGACCCAGTTTCCATAGGAAGAGCGTTTTTCATTTGCCAATAACTTTAGCGTCGTTTGATGAAACCTTGCAAAATTTTCAACACTAATAAGCCAATCACTTCAGCTGCTGTCGTGAGAATTTTAGGGTGGTCCATCAAGCAGGGGGATGAGAAAGTGTGGCCCCACATCACTTTTTCTTCATGTTAATTACCATAGGAAGTTTTAGACACGCCTAATGCCCGAACTGCTGAACAGAATTACACCAAATTTGGCAGAAAGGTAGCTCTTGGTCCAGAAAGCGACCTTTTTGTTAAATGGTGTAAATCCTTTCTGTAGTTATGGTGAAATTTAAAGAAATTCCCAGTTGTATATCTAGGGACGCAAAGGACCCGCAAACCCTCCCGATCCCGTGCCTGAGATCTGATTGGCTGCCAACACTTTAAACCGGAAAGTGTTGGCAGCCATCTTGTGACTCAGTTGAACCAAGTCACAAGAAAAAACATTTAAAAAAAAGAAACGGGCAGGGCAGAAACACCCTGATCCCCAAGTCCTCTTGGGGGTGGGGGTTCCACAGGGACTCCCCAGGGCCAAAAAAGCATTAAAAAAAAAGAATTCTGGTGGAGTCGCATTGGATCCATGACTCCCGCCAGAAAAAAAAAGATGCCCCCACTTCTTTGATCAATTTGGCCCCTGGGTAGGCCATGTTTCGGGGGCATTTGAAAATATAGGAGGAGGGGACACAGGATCCCCCTCCTCGGGCTGCTCAAAGCCCCGGTGACTGCCAACTCCCCTAGGCAGGGATGAAATGTAAAGATAATGCGGGGGAGGCCCTACGGCCACCTCCCCTGGGCTAACATGAATAGAAATGCAGCCTTGGGCACCACCACCTCCCCGGAGCTAGATATACAATATAATACAGGGGTCTGCAGAGCCCCTGCAGCCCTGGATACTGTCTTATTGAAATGCAGGGTGACCCGCGGGGACTTCCCTCGCCCCAGGGACTGCCACCTCCCCGTGAAACATACAATAATAAATTTTTTTTAAAGCAATGTTGGGGAGGCTCTATGGAATCCCAAGCAGCCCTGGGGACCGCCACCTCCCTGGGGCTAACATAAATATTAATGCATGGGGGGATACTTCCTCCCATGCAGCCCCGGGTTCCGCCACTTCCCCAGGCCACAAATTCAAACATGAAGGGGGCTCCTTGCAGACCCCCGGCCCAGGCAACCACCTCCTTCCCGGGGCTTAGTTAATATTGGAGGAGGCACACGGATCACACCCTGGCACTCTAGATGACACTGGGGACTTCCACCCCTCAGCCGGTTCCAGCAATGTCCTGGGGTGCGGTTTGCTATGTCTTGAGGATAGCAAACCAGCTCTGTTTTCAGTAGGCAAAAGCAAATATGCTCTCACTTTCTGAAAGCATAACTGTAGGAAGGTGGATATCTGACTATGGTTACCCCCAAACTTTTTGCCTGGTGTTTAGCTGGTTTTTGACTTAGTTGGCCTGGGATCCTGCTATTCAGGGCCCCAGGCTGATTGCTCTCTCCTTAAAATGGACTCCATGTACCTTAGGTGCATAACACAATTGGAATTGGTTCACCTTATAGGCCCCTGTAACAGTGTACCATAGGTACCCAGGGCATAGGTGTAGCCAAGGCCTACCAGGGGCTGCAGCATGTATTGTGCCACCCCTGGCCTGGCCTCCATATTTGACACAACTGGCTGATCACTCAGCTGGGGTAAGTTGGTGTAATCACCTCTTACTTAGGTACAGTATGCCTGTGCCTAACCCTAAACTGGACACATATGTTCCTATCAGCCACTCCTATGGAAGGCCTCATCAATCCTGGAGGCAGAGTGCTTGGAAATATGTGAGATGGTGCTCTAGCATGAGCTGAGCCTGTCTGCAGCTGTCGGGAACCACTCCCTAAGCTGTTCCGGGATATTGCCATACCATATACTCTTAAGTGCATTATAATCCTCGCGGTTAAATGCTATCTTTGGTTTGGCTTTATCAAAACATGTCGAGTAAGGTGTCATACGAATTGGAATACTATCCCCTCGCCAGTTCTGGCGACGGGGATAGCATTCCACCCTTCTAGAGGGACACGACATGTGTGTAGCCTTAACCCCGGTTAAAGTTAAACAGAGCCTCAGCATCACAAAATGGATGCTGCCACCACAGACACATGTCTGACCTCCTGCTGCTGGGAGTCCTTCCAGCGAGGAGGGCCTGGACAAAGGGTTTCCTGCCTGGGGAGGTGCGAGCACCACCCCAGACAGGGTTTTGTGTATTGGGTAGGACAGGGCTGAATAGATTGAGACATGCCTGGGGCACACAAGGTGTCCCTGTGCATAAGCCAGCCCAAACCGGTTCTGGGGCTTTCCAGCCCCAGTCCTGGCGAGGAGCTGGACAAAGGAGAGGGGGTGTAACCACCCCCCTTCCTGGTCCCACCCATAGGGGAGGGACCTAGTAGGTGATCCACCCCCTAGATTGGAATAAGAGGGGGAGCAGTGCCATTGCACAGGAGATCATCCCGAAATCAACTTAAAACTAAGAAGAAGACTGGACTTCGACATTCTGCTGCACAGAAGACTGAAGAAGAATCTCCCTTGTGGCCAAGGAGTGACCACCCTGTGAACACAGGCACCAACCAGCAACTCGACGTCTGCTTTGCCGCCGCCTCCCGCCGGAGCCCGAGCCCAGAGCCCGACAAGAACCAGATTCCCAGACCTCTCAGAGCCCGATCCACAGTCCCTGCAAAGAAGGGACCCGTGGAGGCACCGAGTGACGTGGGACCGGACCTCTTGGAAGACACTCGTAAAGCTGACTGCGCAGCTTCTGAGGCATCCTCGACGTTGTGCTTTGGGGACTGAGAACCCCCACCACCGAGCAGCCCTTGCACCGAAGATCAGCCCCCCAGCATCTCCACGATCTGCGTGGGGCCCTTTTGCACTGTGCCACTCGACGCGCCATCCCGGCCACTAGCCACGCGGCCAGCGGCCATCTTGGCGACGAACCCGAAGATTTAAACAGCAGGTCTGGTTGCTCCAGACCTACCCAAGCTCCTGTGAAAAGGAGCACCCGCTCTGACCTTGCTGGTCCGAGTGAACAGCATCTTTCGACTTCTGCGTGGCTTGCATTTGCCAAGGCCTGTTTGCTCCGATCAGGTCGCCGACACCGCCAACAGCGAGAAGCCTACGTGGGACAGCTCGTGACCGACTCCTGGACGTCCTCGACCCCGGGTATCCACGTGGCTGCAGAAAGAAGCTACCCGACAACGCCTGTTTGCACCCGACATCGCCTGGTTCCAATCTGGTTCCACGGTAGTCACTGGCTAGTGACTTTGAACACTGTCCCCTCTGCTTTCAGGTCTTCAACTCTTCAGATCCACCCTTGGATCCACCGGAACTCTTCTCATCGAGCCGCCTGCAGCATCTTCAGCTCCAAGCACCATCGACCAGCGTGACGAAACCCGACACATCTTCGACCCTGTGCACCCGCTTCCTGTGGGTGAGGTAACTCAGCTCCGCCGGTGCTCCTGCACTGGTACACATCCCAAGGGCCTGTGTTTTAAGTTTCAGCTCCGTAGGTCACTCGGAAGGTTCCTAACTTTCTAACTTTGTGCTTTTTACGCACCATAGACTTTGTATTGTAAAGTGCGTGCACTTTGAACACTGCATCCGAGTCCCGTGGGCCTTTCCCGACTTAGTTATTTCCAGTCTCGAATAGCTCCAGCGATTCCCAAGGCCCTAGGCCTCTTCACTTTCCTCCTGGTATCTCTTATACCACTTATTTAGTATATGGTTTAGGTGGCCCCTAGGGCTCATCCATATTGTGCAACTTTTGTGTATTTTAAACTGTCTTGTGATTTAACGCTTGTACTTCTGTGCTCATAAAGAGTCCAGGGGATTTTAATAGTTAATAAATCAATATATATTTTCAATATATATCTGTGTGGTGTCCCTTTCATTTGGTATTCAAGGGGGTTGCGTATGGTATAACAGCTGGCTTCACATGCCTTTCAGAGTTTAGCCTAAGACTGCTTTGTCCACGTTACCACTAGGATAACTGGTCTACAAGGTTGAATTACAACCATCATCATAAGGGTTGCTTGGCATGGTACAAAGTGATCACTAGAATTAGTGAGCATTATATACCAGGCCAACTTCTCACATTGGTGAGCAGCGGATTGGGATCTGAGCTTGCTGTTGTTTTACCATTACAATCTTTGAGATTATCATTTGAAAGATCATACAGGTACCTGCTAGGTACATATAAAACAAGACTAGTATACTTAAGTTCTACTGAACTTAGTTGTTGTAGAGCAAAGGGAGTAGCACACCCTAGCTACAACTACTAGATAGGTTTAGTAGGTAAACACCAGTGTAGGTAGATTGCAACACATCCACCCACACTAGAGCAATGTCTGGAACAGAGGGGTCCAGTGGACTTACTCCTGTTGAGAGTGACCCTCCAAGGGCACCATCCCAGTTTGCTATTTTTCCTTTTAAGGAACTAAGACAGCTTTGTGTCTTAAGGGGTCTGAAGACAGGGCCTTCCCCTACTGCAGACCACCTAAGAGAGCTTTTGGATCAGTCTGAAGCTCTAAAGACCTCTAAAGCAAACCCCACAGGGAATGCTGAAGGAGGCCATCCTTCAGAGGATGACACTGTAGACACCCCTGCCCCTATCATCCTAGAAGATGAGGAAGCCTCCACCACTGGAGCTCCTCAAGTAGATGTAGAGGAAGAAGAAGAAGAGGGGGAGGAGGTGGAGAGCAGTGAGTCAGATGATGACAGAGATAGTCAGGTGCTGGTCAGTAGACTGAACCAGGCTAACTTAAGTCAACTTGGGAATGAATCAGGTAACAACCCATTCAGACCCTCAGGTGGACTTAACCAGAGCCATAGGAGGAGGAGGCATCACTCAGGTGAATCCAATACCTCCCATGTCTCTAGAGGCTCTCATGGTCACTCCAGAAGGGAGATGACTAGCCCTCAGAGAAGGGAACATGAGGCCAAAATGAGAGAGGCTGAATTGAGGATCCAGAGACAAGAATTAGAAGTTGCCCTGGCCCAAGAGAAACTTGCTAGAGCAAGACAGCCTAGAGAGAGTGGATTAGGATCCACTGGTGGCAGCACTATCCAGAAGGATAAAGACAGGTCCTTTGATACAAGAAACCTGAGTAAGATTGTGCCCCCCTACAAAGCTGGGGATGATATCCACAAATGGATGACTGCACTTGAGAGAGCCTGCAGAGTACAGCAGATCCCTCAGGAGCAGTGGGCAGCAATCTTGTGGCTCTCCTTTGAAGGTAGAGGCAGAGACAGACTCCTCACAGTTAGTGATGAGGATTCTAGAAACTACATGGTCCTGAAGAGTGCTCTGATTGATGGGTTAGGCTTAACCACTGAACAGTACAGGTTAATGTTCAGAGATACCCAGAAGACACAGACTCAGGACTGGTCTGAATTTGTTGAGTGTGCCACTAAGGCTCTGGAGGGCTGGTTGCTGGGAAGTAAGGTTACTGACTATACAGGATTGTATAATTTAATTATGAGAGAGCAAATCTTAAGTAATTGTCAAAATCAGCTTCTACATCAGCACCTGGTTGACTCTGATCTGACCTCCCCACAAGAATTGGGTAGGAGGGCAGACAAATGGGTCAGAACCAGGATCAGGCCTAAGAACCAGGGTGGTGACCAAAAGAAAGAGACTACCAAGCCTCAAGAGAAGGGTGGGGATAAAAGTAAGGAAAAGACTTCCCCAGGGCCCCAAAACTCCAAGAATGGGGGTGGGTCCCAAGACACTTCTACAACCCAGAAAAAGCCTTATTGTCATACCTGTAAACAGGTGGGGCATTACAAAACAGATAGCTGTTGTCCCAAGAATGGCAATACAGAGAATATACCTCCAGGTAAGGCTCCAACACCTCCTGTCACTGTTAGCAGTGGTCCCCCAGGTGGTGGGAGCACCCCCAAGAATTTGGGTGGGTTTACTTTTGGAGGACAGGTGGACTCTGGCCTATCCAGGTCCCCTAACTCAGATACTCTTGTCTATGAGACTGGCATGGGGTTTGCCAATTTCACTGCTTGCCCAAACACTTTGAGCAAGTATAGACAGGAGCCCCTCATCAATGGCTTGAAAGTTGAGGCCTTCAGAGACACAGGGGCTAGCATCACCATGGTGGCTGAATGTCTAGTCCCCTCAAGGCAACTTTTACCTGATGCCAAATATCAGGTGACAAACATTGATGGCATAGAATCCAATCATCCCATGGCAGTAGTCAATCTTAGCTGGGGAGGTGTCACTGGCCCAAAGAGAGTGGCAGTGTCAGCAAACTTGCCTGTAGATTGCCTACTGGGTAATGATTTGGAAATCTCAGCCTGGGCTGAGGTTGAACAGCAAACCCATTCTAGAATGGTAAATCTCCATGGAAAGGTTAGTGGGGCTGTAATGGCTACAGCCCCAATTCAAGATGTCCTTCCTGAAAAGGTTGGGAGGGCTGAGCAAACCTCAGCCCCATCTTTAGATAACTTCCCTCCTGAAAAGAGTAGCAGGGCTGTACTAGTAACAGCCCATACCCAAACTGAGTCTCCTCCTGAAAAGGTTGGTGGGGCTGTGATGGCCACAGCCCAAACTCAAACTGATACATGGGTAGTGAAGCCTGAAATGATGGATCACTCCACCCAAACAGACAGCATTGAGGAGGAAGAGAAATCTCCCTCCCACCAGACTTTAGGAAAGGATCAGCCTCCTCAGGGAACTGATCTTACCCCTGATGAAGGAACTGTCCCAGAGGTTGTTAGGCCTGGCCTGACAGAGCCTGTGATGGCAGTGGACCCTTCTCAGGAGGGACCCAGTCTGGAGCAGGTAACCTGCCCCTCTCTACCTTGCCTTACTCAGCCCAGGGCTGCAGAGGACAAGAAGGACAGTGAGACCCAAAGGGCCCCCTGTCAAATAAAGCACCCCCATCAACAGATTAGGGGCACCGAAACTAGTAGCCCTAGTGAGGTGCAAACTTTAAAAACTCCTGAGGGATCCCCCTTAAAAGTAGTTAGGGACCTCCCCCAGATGGATATTGTTGGGCACAGCCAAACCTGGGACCCTAAGGGCCCAAACCTGAACTGTCCCTCCAGTAAGCCAAACAGAGGGACCCAGCCTCCAGCTTTAGGTAGCCAGAGGTTGACCCTGAGAGCACAGTGCAACTCAGTCAGAGAAAGAAAGGCACACATGGTGGAGAGTGATTGGAGGAAGCTGAGCCCTACAGAGGAAACTCACTTCAGTACTCCATCTCAACACCAGCCTTTGACTTTGCAAAGACACACCACAGGTAGAGATTCCCTATGGTGGAGACCCTCAGATACCCTTAGGGTGAGGGATTGCTTAGTGGACCATGAGACAGGGGGTTACCAAGCCAGAGCTGGTACTTCCTTATATGGCCACTTAGGCAATATAGGCTTACCTGGTCAAGGATAGCCTTATCTCCTTTCGTTTGGGGGGGGGTTATGTAGGAAGGTGGATATCTGACTATGGTTACCCCCAAACTTTTTGCCTGGTGTTTAGCTGGTTTTTGACTTAGTTGGCCTGGGATCCTGCTATTCAGGGCCCCAGGCTGATTGCTCTCTCCTTAAAATGGACTCCATGTACCTTAGGTGCATAACACAATTGGAATTGGTTCACCTTATAGGCCCCTGTAACAGTGTACCATAGGTACCCAGGGCATAGGTGTAGCCAAGGCCTACCAGGGGCTGCAGCATGTATTGTGCCACCCCTGGCCTGGCCTCCATATTTGACACAACTGGCTGATCACTCAGCTGGGGTAAGTTGGTGTAATCACCTCTTACTTAGGTACAGTATGCCTGTGCCTAACCCTAAACTGGACACATATGTTCCTATCAGCCACTCCTATGGAAGGCCTCATCAATCCTGGAGGCAGAGTGCTTGGAAATATGTGAGATGGTGCTCTAGCATGAGCTGAGCCTGTCTGCAGCTGTCGGGAACCACTCCCTAAGCTGTTCCGGGATATTGCCATACCATATACTCTTAAGTGCATTATAATCCTCGCGGTTAAATGCTATCTTTGGTTTGGCTTTATCAAAACATGTCGAGTAAGGTGTCATACGAATTGGAATACTATCCCCTCGCCAGTTCTGGCGACGGGGATAGCATTCCACCCTTCTAGAGGGACACGACATGTGTGTAGCCTTAACCCCGGTTAAAGTTAAACAGAGCCTCAGCATCACAAAATGGATGCTGCCACCACAGACACATGTCTGACCTCCTGCTGCTGGGAGTCCTTCCAGCGAGGAGGGCCTGGACAAAGGGTTTCCTGCCTGGGGAGGTGCGAGCACCACCCCAGACAGGGTTTTGTGTATTGGGTAGGACAGGGCTGAATAGATTGAGACATGCCTGGGGCACACAAGGTGTCCCTGTGCATAAGCCAGCCCAAACCGGTTCTGGGGCTTTCCAGCCCCAGTCCTGGCGAGGAGCTGGACAAAGGAGAGGGGGTGTAACCACCCCCCTTCCTGGTCCCACCCATAGGGGAGGGACCTAGTAGGTGATCCACCCCCTAGATTGGAATAAGAGGGGGAGCAGTGCCATTGCACAGGAGATCATCCCGAAATCAACTTAAAACTAAGAAGAAGACTGGACTTCGACATTCTGCTGCACAGAAGACTGAAGAAGAATCTCCCTTGTGGCCAAGGAGTGACCACCCTGTGAACACAGGCACCAACCAGCAACTCGACGTCTGCTTTGCCGCCGCCTCCCGCCGGAGCCCGAGCCCAGAGCCCGACAAGAACCAGATTCCCAGACCTCTCAGAGCCCGATCCACAGTCCCTGCAAAGAAGGGACCCGTGGAGGCACCGAGTGACGTGGGACCGGACCTCTTGGAAGACACTCGTAAAGCTGACTGCGCAGCTTCTGAGGCATCCTCGACGTTGTGCTTTGGGGACTGAGAACCCCCACCACCGAGCAGCCCTTGCACCGAAGATCAGCCCCCCAGCATCTCCACGATCTGCGTGGGGCCCTTTTGCACTGTGCCACTCGACGCGCCATCCCGGCCACTAGCCACGCGGCCAGCGGCCATCTTGGCGACGAACCCGAAGATTTAAACAGCAGGTCTGGTTGCTCCAGACCTACCCAAGCTCCTGTGAAAAGGAGCACCCGCTCTGACCTTGCTGGTCCGAGTGAACAGCATCTTTCGACTTCTGCGTGGCTTGCATTTGCCAAGGCCTGTTTGCTCCGATCAGGTCGCCGACACCGCCAACAGCGAGAAGCCTACGTGGGACAGCTCGTGACCGACTCCTGGACGTCCTCGACCCCGGGTATCCACGTGGCTGCAGAAAGAAGCTACCCGACAACGCCTGTTTGCACCCGACATCGCCTGGTTCCAATCTGGTTCCACGGTAGTCACTGGCTAGTGACTTTGAACACTGTCCCCTCTGCTTTCAGGTCTTCAACTCTTCAGATCCACCCTTGGATCCACCGGAACTCTTCTCATCGAGCCGCCTGCAGCATCTTCAGCTCCAAGCACCATCGACCAGCGTGACGAAACCCGACACATCTTCGACCCTGTGCACCCGCTTCCTGTGGGTGAGGTAACTCAGCTCCGCCGGTGCTCCTGCACTGGTACACATCCCAAGGGCCTGTGTTTTAAGTTTCAGCTCCGTAGGTCACTCGGAAGGTTCCTAACTTTCTAACTTTGTGCTTTTTACGCACCATAGACTTTGTATTGTAAAGTGCGTGCACTTTGAACACTGCATCCGAGTCCCGTGGGCCTTTCCCGACTTAGTTATTTCCAGTCTCGAATAGCTCCAGCGATTCCCAAGGCCCTAGGCCTCTTCACTTTCCTCCTGGTATCTCTTATACCACTTATTTAGTATATGGTTTAGGTGGCCCCTAGGGCTCATCCATATTGTGCAACTTTTGTGTATTTTAAACTGTCTTGTGATTTAACGCTTGTACTTCTGTGCTCATAAAGAGTCCAGGGGATTTTAATAGTTAATAAATCAATATATATTTTCAATATATATCTGTGTGGTGTCCCTTTCATTTGGTATTCAAGGGGGTTGCGTATGGTATAACAGCTGGCTTCACATGCCTTTCAGAGTTTAGCCTAAGACTGCTTTGTCCACGTTACCACTAGGATAACTGGTCTACAAGGTTGAATTACAACCATCATCATAAGGGTTGCTTGGCATGGTACAAAGTGATCACTAGAATTAGTGAGCATTATATACCAGGCCAACTTCTCACAATAACAATGTATGCTTTCCTGCCAGATGTGCAGCAAGCAGGTAACAGACACTTTGCTCTAGGACCCAGGGAGCAGCTCCCAAAGTAAGTTGTCAAGGTAAGTTGATGTGGAGAAAAAGGAAAAATAATGTATTCAAGTAGGGGATCAAATTACCTTTGCTATGAAGATTTCTGTACATGAAGATTCCTGCACATACAAAGCCCTGTTGTTGAAAAGTCACCTGACCTTGCCAGGTGGCTCCCTTGAAACCTGTGTTTAATGCATCTTTCCAGGAGTACTCCTGGGAATGTTGGTGAATACCAAAAACTTGAAAAGCACATTCAGGCGGAAGAGGAGATCACCACCAGTACTTTTCATAATTTTGTGAAAAGGGCCCAGTCTGTCAATCTTGCTAAAGCACACACCTGAGATTTATGCATTTTCAAGAGATTTGCAAATTGAATATTGTATCTAGTGTACTAGAAACACTTTTTTAATCCAAGGAGTCCCACAAAATTCCAGGTTAGGCTCAGTATACCTAAAGCCCTAACTGAACATATGCAGACTGGCCTATAAGGCATTAAGGCAGTTCCCAGCAGGCTGGTCTGAAAGGTAAGTTTGTGGACCTGTTTTTTGGCTATTTGTGGGGTTGTTGTATGGTCTGCTGGGCGGATTTATACAGATCTTTCCCTGATATTCAAAGAAACATTGAGTGAGAACATTCTAGAAAGGGCTTAGGACCGAATTAACATATTGTATTCCACGTGTTTGATAATTTGTAACATGTTTCCAATTTAAGAAAGGAGTGACATATGTCTAAATCATTTCTAAAAGATCCGGGGCACTTGTAATGTAATTTATTATTCTGATATTTAGTGTGATCATATTCATTGCAGAGAGATTTGGGATCAAAATTAGAGCGAGGGAGATTTCTTGTCAATCAAAGAGTGTACTGTTTATGTACAAGAGTAGGCTCCAGTCACAGTGATAGTGAGACGATCAAAGTGCATGTAAAAAGCTGGCTGATTTTGTTTAGTACAAAGATGAAGAATTATAGTTTAAAGTTACCCTTGTAGGTATAAAAGTTGGGCAGGATATTTTCTTTGAAAATTGGGAAAATGCTGAATTAAATAAGCAACAGCATTGAAAAAAAGTTAAAAGATAAAAGGCGACCGTCCAGAAAAGTAAACTCGGTAATTATTACACCAGCCAGAATGCACATGTGCATGTGCCCAGTACCTTAGAATAAAAAATGGTTAACTTATTGGTGATGCTTTGTTTTGACGGATGCCACAAAGCTTTAGCAAAGATGCTGGTAGCCCTTTGTAGACCATTGAATTGGTCGGGACAATGTCTTTCTCCCTCCTGCATAATCTCTTTTATTGGACTGTTTGGAAATATTTTTTTAAATCTAAGCAACACTATCCTGCCATGTAATAGAACTGGCATCCCTTTCCAGCAATAATCATCATTTCAAATGCAAAGTATCTCTACAAACTGTAATGTATCTTAAAACTGCATATTTGAAGAGGTTAACGGGAGGATATTATCTCTTGTTGCTGAGATCATGAAGTAATAAATAAGATAGAACCTATTTTTACATTATACTCGTAACTGTCCAGAAGCATAACTGAATGATAAAAAAGTTGTGCTTCCTTTTTAGTCCGAGTCTGGGCAGCACATGCGCTGCTCTGGGAGCCATGATGTATTGGAGTATGTACTTGAAGCCCCGCCCACTCGCCGCCTATATTTGTCATTGGCTTGTGTCATTGTTTATCGAAGATGCCGGCTTCTGATTCGCTATTAAGATTGTTAGTCCCTCCTTAGTACTGTCTTGTCTTAATTTGTAACCTTCCATGAAGACCAGCCTTTTTACTTTGGTTGTTACACGGTACGTCTTTTTTAGTCTGTAAGCACTATTTTCTTTAATGAGTTTCTCTTACTGCATGAGGGTCTCTTGTGCTCATTTGTGACCACTGGCTTGTTTATTTAACTCATGGCAAACGAGGAGCTCTTCAGAGCAGGGGCGTAACACAGGCCCCCGCAGCCCCTGCATTGCGGGGGGGGGGGGGGGGGCCTCGAGCTCCAGGGCCCCCCTCGACACATAGTAGATTAACCCTAAAGCAGTGTTCGTCTGGTACGTACTTTCAAAGTAACCCCGCCGCTGCGCATCATAAATTAAACAGTGCGTACGTACGTGATGCAATTTTGGGGGCAAGGCTGAGTCAGGGTGGTCAAGCGCTCTGTAAACTGCACGTCAGGCGGCCGGATCATCCCATGCACCACTAAACGGGAAGAAAACCATCATTTTATAATTGCTGGCCTTGGTCTTCTGCATCCCGCCCGTGCCAGTCACTGAAGCTGCAGGCCTCAGGTGAGTGGGAGATAACTAGCAGGATTCCCTGGCAGGATAGCTGTAGTTAGTCACAAGTGTTAAAGTGTGTCATCTTTAGTTCATAGCTGCGAGGTTTCAGATTGCTAAGTGTGATTGTGACATTGTCATGCATTTAGTGTAATTATGAGTGAAATTTCAAATGCTACGAGTGACTCTTTCTCTCGAGAAAACTTAAGCAAGAAAGAAGAGGGAAATGTATAACTATCATAAATCACATCCATCTTTGGACTCAGGCCGAGTCTGCAACAGAGTGCAAGAGGCACCTACACGGATCTCAGCAGAGAGCAAACTCTCGGATTCCAGCTGTCGCAGGCAGTCATAGCATTGCATGATTGCGCAGGGAAAGGCAACAGCATTCTCAGAATGATTTTATTTTGTTTTGACTTCAGGAGGTTTATAAAGGGTAAAGGAGGCCTGAGTAAGTCAGGGCGCCTCGTCTTAAACATTTAGTATGTATTACCAGAGATGTACAAGAGGGAATACACACAGTAAAATATTCCTTAAAGGCCCCAACATTATTAGTGGGGTACAATGCCAGCTGCACAACACACGAGCGTCACCACAACAGTCAGAAATACCCCCAGTGGGATCTGCCACCTCCAAGAGAGGACATGTCCTGCGTTAAGGTCACTTTCTTAGAGACCAATAATTAAGGAGGCAGCAGCAACGGAGCCAGGTACCGGGGCTGAAAGATGGAAAATGGATCAGGCCAAATATTTGTCATTTCCCTTATTCTGAGTGAATGAATACTTGTTTTGTGTGTAGTGCCTAGTGTGTCACACTTTATTAAAGCGCCTACGGTCCGAGCCACAGTCCTGCATCCAGCGGCTCTTTGCAGATCAGATGTCATGCTCTTTCAGGCCCACAGGCCTTGAATGGAACCCCAACATGTGGGTGTGCAGTGCACGGTACTGACACACCACAAGCACAGACATCAGGAAAGGGAATGTGCTCTCTCACGCCGTGAATGGAGCACAGCATGGGTGTGTGAGATGCATGACACTCCCGCACCATGATGAGCATAGACATGAGGCCAGTGGCTGCACTCTCTCAGGTCCTGAATGGAACCTCAGAACGGGAGAGAGAGTACTGTGCACAACATTCCCACACAAGACAGCCACCTGCACAGGGACGCCATGTTGTAGAATTATGATTGATGTCACATATGACTAACCTCAGTGGCTAGTACGGATCTGCACCTGAGGCTGAGACTGACTGAAACCCATGGCCCGACGAGGAGAATCCAGCAGCCTGGTCCAGTCGTAAGGCATCAGGATTAGAGGCACAGAAGGGGGTGCGAGTAAAGGCGGATTGCAACTAAATTTACAAAGTTCCGCCCACTTAGTTGATTCTTAGTTGTTGTGAATGATGGCGCAGTGCTGTAGCCAATTAGAGCACAACTGAGCCCAGACTGGTCGGCGGGACTGGCGCCAACTCCTGGCTGGCAGATGAGAGAGATTGTAAAGATATAATAGCCCAACACCGGAGCAGAGCAGTGCAGTTCCACCATAGAGTGTAGTACAGTGTATGCTCATGCTGCCAGAGCAGTGCGCGGTCCGTGCAGCTGTGCTTAATGAACGCTAATAGTGTGGCGCTCCATCTCCGTTTGCTAGTCAATTCAGAAGGTGCCATAAATGCGTGACTTTGCATTTTGGTGCGGTGATGCAGACCATCACACCAAAATGTGTTAGTCTAATGCCTGATGCGTGGTACTTGGCTGGGCTGTTAGTTTGATCCTGCTTGCACGTTTGGGCACTTAATGTTGGTAACCCATAGTCATCATGCGAGCTGGACATTTCACATCCCCGTCTGCACCAAGATAGAAAGAACAGTTACATTTATGGTGGCAAAGAACCAGTGGGCCTTGTTTATCATTGATCAGGGCTTGGAGATTTATATTGTGCTTTCTACCTCTATATATGGCTCTGAAGCACCTACCTACGTGGACAGCAAGCTACGCCATATAGAATGTATGGCTGAAAGGGTGTTGTCTTTGGTGCACCCCATGCCTGAAATCTTGGTGGTCTAGGTGTTGTCAGCCAAGCATGAATCCAAGTCTTATTCTGCTAATTTGCCATTGGTCAAGGTGACTGACTCTCATCTAGTCCATCCACCCTGCCTGAAGGCAAGAGGTTGACTGAAGCCTGGAGTTATGCTGTGCTAATGGAGTGGGAAGAAGCCTCCAGGGCCACTTGTGAGCACTGTGCCGGAATTAATGGACTGTCCATGTGAATGGGAATGGTACTTTACACTGCTATAGCTTTGCAGTGATGGATCCAATGTTTGTTGTTTTCTTTCTGTTTTAATCATAACATATTTTCTGATGTTACTAAATAGTTCTGGGATCATTTACTGAGAGGTTTCTTGATTCTGCTGTTGTGCTGATACTACTAGTCCATACCAAACATTTTCCAAAGTAGCCTTCCAACTCAAATATGCACTTAAGGGGTAGAAAAAGCTGTCTTTGAGAAGCAGAGTTTGCTTGACTATGCTCGGCTTCCTTGACATCTTATACAGGGTTAAATATCTTGGATCTGCTCTTTTTTTGTCCTTCATGTCATCATAAGTCCTGGGGCTAACACAGTTAACACAAAACAGCCTCTTGAAAAATAAAAACCAATGAGTCAGTTGTTGTGGTGTTTGTTTGTATAGTGAAAAGGGTTTTCAGAAGACTCAATTAAGCACATAAAAATATAGTTAACAGTGGAGCAAACTTCTCTCACGTGTAGAAAAGCAAAGACCTGGCTCGTGAAGTAAGTACCAGGGAGCCGGAGCCATTCCCTGGTGGAAGCCCCTGGAAAAAGAAGTTCACAAAACAGCCCTAGAAGTCTTCTTGCTTCAAGAACATAGGAGCACACAGGGGCCCAAAGAAAAGAGCGAGTGGTACCAAACTTTGTGCCAAAGCAAAGCATCATCAGAAGTGAGGAGAGAGGACCAGAGAGCAGGACATGGAAAGGTCATGGCTGTAGTAATTGGAAAGCAGATGAGCTTGGTTTAAGTGAGGCAATAAACCCATAGCAAAGAACAACATTATAAATAAAGGCTCTCCCTCCCGCTTTCAGGTATGAGTGCTCAACTTTGCAATAATTTGATCTTCTTCCTCTTCACAGCAACATTTCAGGAGAGGCCTCTCAGTCCAAATCAGCCGTAGCTTAGTGTAAGAAAACAGGAGTGAAGGGCCTGCATCGTGTCTGCGGAAGCATTTAGAAATGCCTGGGTTCCTGCAGGAAGTATAGTGTCACAAGAAGAGACGAGGTAACTAGGCGCTACTAGAATGAAGCCATGTCTGGCTACAAGAACAGAGACCAAGCAGCAACTGTGAAGAAGAAGGCAGCAGGAGCACCAGGCCAGTGGCGTAACATACGCACCCATAGCACCTGTGGTGTGGGGGGCAAGCTCCAAGGGCTCCTTCCGCACAATACCCGGGCTGGAGACCTCCTGATGGAGTCTGGAGGGGCCCCTTCCACTTATCTCGCAGGGGGGCCCCCTCAAGTTTCGTTACGCCACTGCTTCAGAGGTCATGGGAAACAGAAGGGGGCAACTCTGCGATGCCTTCAAGCAATTGTAATGAAACAGGTCTCACATTTGAAAGTTTAAGCTATTGGCATTGTAAATTACAATGCCTTATATTTATGCTTTAAAAACCAAACCATAAAAAGAGGCATTGTCATTTACCATGCCATTAGCTCAGACTTGCATGAATGCAAGCACTATGGCATTGCAGATGTTTGTTATTGTAGTTGACACAGCTTCTTTCACAGTTTTGAAAACTAGACAATTCTATTGCAGACTGAATGTGTGTATAAATACTTTGCAGTGCACTAGATTTAATATTCAGCTATAAAAAAGTAATGTTTTAAACCGAGGATGAGATTGCACCACTTCGAACTGATGGGGGAGAACTTGTGACTTACAGAAAGAACCACCCATATTAGTAGCTTGAATAGTGTTTTTTATGGAGCATTTTTTAAGAGCGTTGGGGTGCTTTAGCATACTATTACAGTGCCATCCGCTTACATGTAAATTTGTTGTTTTCCTATTTACCTTCTCAGCACCAAGGGAGCTACCGACTACGCATATACGAGGGAGAAGACTTCAGTGGCCAGATGAAGGAGTGCCAGGAAGATTGTGTCTGTGTTTATGACAACTTCAGCCTCAGTGACATTAACTCTTGCAATGTTTTGGAAGGCTACTGGGTCTTTTATGAGGAGCCTCAGTACAAGGGAAAGCAATACTTCCTAAAGCCTGGGGAGTATCGCAGATTCAGCAAATGGGTTGCCCTCACCTCGAAGGTTGGCTCCTTCCGGAGATTGATGGACCTTTGCTAAGAGAGGGACTTTCTTAAGGCCATGACGTGAATCTCTGTTTATCTACAAATAAAATCCTGAAAAAATGAAATGGCGTATCTTAGATTTCTCTTTATTGTAATTTGTTGGTTTAACTTTCATACCAAACATTTTGGAGATACCAAACGTAACACAAGTGGTGAGGGGCAGTAAGAGAAATTAAAAACAAGCATTTGCACTGCAATAGGTGTTGCATTACTGATCGTTAGAGGTATTGGCATTGCAAATAATAATGCAATGCTAATAGATTATACTGTCAGTAATGCGAGACCTAGTGCATTTTAAATGCTTACGTAGTGAGCCAGGAACCAGCATTATATGTCTCTGTGCAGTACCGCAAGCTGCTCTTAGAGGGTCCTAGTGAGCAAGGCACTAGCACTGCATGTCTTGGTGCAGTACCGCAAGCTGCTCCTAAAGGTCCTTAGTGAGCAAGGTATCAGCACTGCATGTCTAGGTGTTGTACCGCAACCTGCTCCCCGAGGTCCCTAAGGAACAAGGAGTTATTGGCATTATAAATGGCAATGTTTTTTACCCAGCCATTTTGCAGGGTGCAGTAGCTTATGTTGCCAAAAAGGGACCTCTTTTGGTCGCATATGGTACTGCATCCTGGAGAAGATATGGTAAATCCACCCTACCCATAATGCATTGCGTGCAAGACAGTACTATGAGTACATAGAAATAGCTATGTCCATATTTACAATTAGTAGCTTTGATATGTGGTAAAAGATTTATTACATTTATTTCAGATTAGGTTGTGGAGCTGATGAAGGGAAATATAGACAATCTCAGATAAATGTGAGATGTTCTAGTGAGTGAAGTAACCACTGCCAGCCAAGTTTATGACCAAGTGTGTGCCCTGCCTGAAGCCATTTAAAAAAATAGTCCCTTGAGGCTGTAATTAAAACCTAGGGGGTAACAACACATGCAACAGGGGGCGTCCTCATAGGAGGTTAAAAGAAGAGACAAGGCCGTACTACGGATGGTTTAATAACTCTGTTGACCAATGAAAAGCCACCATTTACAAAGTACAGGAACAGGAGCAAATTAAAAAGATGGACGGAAAGTGGGCAAAGCTTTATGCCCAAAACCTGAATACATCATGTCTCGAACAGACAGCTCAAGATCTGCCTAGGCGAGACCTAAACGGTTGAATAAGAGAGGTATGCATGGACACTGCTTCAGGAATGGATTTTGGCTGTTTCATTGAAATTAGGTGGCATCCGATGATTCGTTGGTGGACCTAACAGAAATGACGGTCTGTCTTCATATAAACTATTTTGAAAGCAGACATTTGCTGCTATGAACTGTATGCATGTCATGTATCTTATTGCACTCACAGCATGTCAGTAAGTCAACACTTTCAAGTGGCTCTGCGTCTTTCATGCCCCGTCTAAATCTAAACAATTATTGCAGAAACTGCAAAGAAACGCAGAAAGAGTTAAGGGACAGACTAATAAAAACAAAGGCCAATAGCCCAGAGTGAAAGTATTTAAAACAATGTGTTAACATATTTATTACCACTCTGTTCCAAAATAGAAAACACCAGATTTCCTGTGGAAGACTTTGAAATTGGCATCATGATGATCACAAAATGTACGTTTTTTGTTGAACACTAAAGCCGGGAGGTTAACTATTGCACACAACTTTGCAAGTCATATTGACAGGTCTTCCTTTGTGGGCTCATAACAAACAATATCTAGGGGTCAAACAGAAGTGAAACTCAACTATGAAAACCATCTACGGCACGACAAGGTGTTAGTTACTAATAGAGTTGAAAACCAAGTATGCACATGTCTGTGACAAGATATACGTGGGCAAAAACTCCAGGGCATGGGTGAAATTTTTCCCATCAGTAGCCATTCTGATGGATACTGAACGGGAATGCAGGTGAGTTAGAGTATTGAGCCTTGTGAGTGATGCAAGACAGCTTAAGTTGGATTCTGGCCTCGAGAGGAAGCCAGTTCAGAGATGTAAGTTGGGGGTATGTGGTTGAATTTCTTTGAGCCTGTTAGGAGTCTGGATGCAGCATTGAGGCAGGCTTTTAATGGTGACTTGTAATGGGTACCAAACATAGAACTGTTAGGACCTAACTGAGAGCATGACAAAGGGAGCTAAAATGTCCTCTGGATGTGGTCACCTGTGGCCTCAAGCCACCGACGCACCTCTTCACTGAAGAACAAGGAAGAAGGTTATGAGATGACGAAGAATCATTTTGAAGTGGCACTTTTATTCGTTAAATCACAAGTATATCAATAAATGCATATCATTTCATATAACTGAGCAAAAACCATTAAGAAACCTGACTTCACTGTATCAGGAATAGAACACATGATCATATTTATAATGCTCAAAATTCTAGAAGACAAGCTGGAATGAGAATCTGCTAAAGAGGCAAAATTGAAATCAATTAGAGAATCAAAGATACAAAACAAACTTTATGAAATTCTTGTGCCTATAGGCAAACCTTTCTAAAGTAAACTAGTCATGCAAGATTTATCATTTTAGGAGACCTTAGATGCAAGGAATATGGTGTGGATGAAAAATACCGAAAATAATCAAAGATTAAAAAAGGCAAATAGGTTATCTAGATTGGGAGGCACCACCTGAGAGAAAGGCTTTGAAGTCCCAAATCAGATAACTGGCCGGCCGGAGAACCCACGCATGTGTTGGACACAGCAGCAGAGTTCTGGGGTCTAGGTGGTGTGTCGGACCTTTTATACCTGTGAAATGCGGAATACCTTGACCGCACTGACGTACTTTCTGGTGCAGGTGGCTGACCACATGTCCGAGGATAAGGAAATGGTCAGGTGGTTGAGCGGGTGGTTGACCATGCGTGACCGCAAAATATAACCAAAGAACATCTTGTCACGTACATATCTCTAAAAATATATATGAGAGCGGAACTTAAAACAGGTGCTCAAGGTTCAAAGGTTCAAAATAAGCTTTATTCGATATTCAGCAAAGAAATATCATATAAGCGTACATTATTATACAATATTTTTAAAAACAAGATAATAAAAAGAGAAAAACATAGAATTTCAATTTAAAATTCATCAATTACTTAGGAATTGGTAAAAACACACTGTTTAAGAAATCAATTAAAAACAGCATTTAAAAGCAGCATTAAAAACGACAGTTGTTAACACCCATATCCTTCTAGGGATTTCCTAAATTTGATCAGTAATTTTAAAAACTGTTCCATTTTAGAGATCACCTCCCGGTCTTCAAGTTCTTGCAGACGCTCGAAGGCGATTTTACAAGACCTAATACCCCATCTCTTTAACAGGGGTAACAAAAGGGCTTTCCTCAGAGACATATAATATTTACAGAAAAGAATAGTGTGAATGTTAGTTTGGGTTGACAATTCATCACAGGGGCATGGGCAGAGAATCTGTGTCCAATCGTTACGTGTAGGGAAAGTTACAAGTCGGAAAAATGTACCCAGTCTAAATCTGGTAAGCAACATCCTCGAGTAGCAGGAGAAATCCGAAGAGAGGTATAATTGTAGACCCTTATGGGATGTCACCCTTTGATAAGCCTGAATATTATTAAGATGTTTTTGCTTATTCCATCTAGTTGTTTCCAGGTGGGCCATTAGGGTCTTTCTTAGGGTTTTTCTTGAGATGTCTTCCAATATTGAAGGATCCGTAAACCACTCTGGATGCCCAATCTCCGCAAAGAGATTTTTGACATAGGTCAGCCATTTGGATTGGTTGACGGTTTTGGCCCCTTCCAGTTTTAAGATGTCTAGTATAACTTCTCTGTTCAAGGCGGTCTCGGGGGTAGTCCAGATTTTGTGCCAGAGGAGAAGAGGCTCAGATTTTATAATGTCCGATATGTATGGCAGATCCAATTCAATGTGCATCATATACACGGAAGTTGCTTTTGTGGTGGCCAGAAGGTATCTTAAAAATTGATTTTCCACTATCTGTAGCGATGAGATGTTTTTATCTATTCCCCAAAGACCAGCCCCATAGGTGGCAGTAGAGGCGCATTTTGCTTTGTATATAGTTATTAGTTGTTTCACAGGCCTCCCCCCTATTTTTCCTGCAAAATCTCGGAGTCCACCGATGGCTCTTACAAAAGCAAGTTTCCTCTTCTCTATTGCCGCTTTCCATGTTAGTTTTTTGTGTAAACAAATGCCCAGGTATGTGAATGCCTCCACAGTCTCGAGTCTTTGGCCCTCAATGAACACGGGGCAAGGGATATTTTTATGCCTTTTATTACATAGCATTGTGTAAGTTTTTCCTATGTTGACTTTCAGGCCCCTATCGTTCATGAACACTGTGAATGCAGAAACAGCTTTTTGTAGGCCCACTCTGGTCTGGGAGAGAATAGCCGCGTCGTCTGCATATAGCAGAATTGGGATAGATTGACCACCTACTTTTGGGAAGTCACATTCGATGTTTTTGAGCTGTTCGCCAATGGCATTTATATAGAGGGAGAAAAGCAGGGGGGCTAAAATGCACCCCTGCCTAACCCCTCTATTGATGTTAAAGCGTGGCGAACAGTCTCCCTTCAGGCCAAATCTGACTCTGGCACCGGCATCTCTGTACAGGGCTTTAATAAATAGGAGAATTGATGGATCTATCCCCAGTTGTTTTAAAATGCCCCATAATTGGTCATGAAGGACGCAGTCGAATGCTGAAGTTAAATCTATGTACGTTATGTACAGGCTTCGCTTTTTAGTATCGACGTATTTAGACATGATGAGGTGTAAATTGAGGGTCTGTTCTATTGTTCCTCTGCCTGACCGAAAACCATATTGCAAGTTCGACAGTATGTTCTTATCCTCTGTCCAATTAGTTATTCGTTTCAGGATAATATGTCCGACAATTTTCATTAGGGTATCGAGCAGGGATATTGGTCTATAGCACGATGGCAAGTGTCTATCTCCTTTTTTAAAGATTGGTATTACTATTGCCTCAGCCCAAGATGGAAGTAGATCAAAAGTATTTATGGAATTTAAAACAGAAGTCAATAGGGGGGCCCAAAATTCAATTTCTGCCTTGTACACATCTGCCGGAATGCCATCCGGACCAGGTGCCTTCCCAGGGGGTGTTTCCCTAATGGCCAGTTCAACCTCCTTGTGCGAGAATACAATTTTACTAGTGCTCTCCGGGGATGAGTTTAAGATTGATGATGAAATGCAATTTGGTATAGAGTTAATTGCGCAAGTGGGATTGCTGTATAGTTTTTGAAAATGGGCCGCCCACGTCTCGCCATTTATTGCCATGTCCAAATACCTCTCAGGCATAACTACCCACGGCAGGGGAGTGTTGATAAGTTTCCAGAAGGCTGGCATGTCCCCGGTTACAGATGTTGTCACCAAATTCTGCCATGCTTCCCTTTTCAGTTCCCTTTTTCTATTTTTCATAGCTTGGCGATATTGGATCCTGGCCTGTCGTATTTCTGGAAGTGGTTTGGGTGTGATACGCAGCAAGTTCTTTAAAGACTTTAGAGCCATGGAACATTTCTTATCAAACCACCCTTTGTGTACAATAGGTCCGGATTTGTACTGGCGCGTCAGTAATTCTTTCAGTGTAGCCTGGATGTTGATGAAAGCTTTACAGATGTCATTGGGGTTATTGTTGTTAGAGAGACAGATATGGATCTCCTCCCTCCTCTTGGTGACTAGGTTTTTGAGAAGATTAGTTGGGTTGATTTTTGTCCATTTAACAGTATAACCGTTTGTGGCTCCAATTTGAATTGGTTGATCATATCTTACCTCTAAGCTTTTTTGACCCGTAGTTAGAGAAGGAAGCTCAACAGATATAGACAAAGGATAGTGATCACTATAAGGGTGATTAAGGGTGTCCCAGCCTGATATTAGCGAAGCATGATTTTTTGAGAAGAATATAAAGTCTATAATAGAGTTCGTTCCTCTGCCATGAAAGGTTGTTTTAAGGGATCTTGGGGTGTGAAGAAGCTCATTTGCTAGATGTAAATTGAGAGAGGTCACAAATTTATTAAGCAGATCCCCTGATTTTGTGTGTTGGAAATGATTGAAAATAGCATCGGCAGAGTCCAGTTCATATGACTCATAGATATCGCAGGCATCTCTCGTTGTGTTAGGGCAGATGTGACAATTAAGATCGCCCATGAAAAGTATTACACACTCTCCTCCAGAAGTTGCTTTGATCGTTAAGAGGGCTTGATGTAGGTTGTCCACTGCTTTCTCCAATTGTTCCACGATCAAGTTGTTATAAAAGTTAACAATTAAGAGTGAGAGAGACGGGGCGATATCCATGACAATTACTTGGAATGAGTCCCTAAGTAAAGTTTTTCTAATCCTATTGGCAACTGCTACACTAATATACGTGCAAAGTCCCCCTTTGTGTCTGCCCTGCTTACTCACAGACGCAGGTGAATGAAATGTTTGAAAACCCTGTAGATGGATAGGAGAAATCACCCAAGTTTCCTGAAAGCACAGGATGGAATACTGGTTAACCACCTTAATCCAGTCTGGTAATGTGACTTTTGTGGAAAGACCCGCCAAGTTCCAAGAGAGGAAATGCAAATAGGAAGTTTTATTCCTGAGTCCCATTTGTGACGAGGGAACGTTGTCAGTGGGTTTTGGGCCTAAACATAGTGCACCTTTAACTTTGTCCCTATCAATGGATTTTTCTCTATTTCTAGCCCCATTAACTGAAAGGTTTTTGTCAAGCCCATCATCCTGAATGGCGTTGAGATGGTCATTTGATCTTACAGCATACATACTACCCTGGTTTTCTTCTTTGCCTTGAAGGAGTCACTCTACATCATCAAGACCGTAGAGTGGCTCATAAAAGTTATGGCAGGGAAAGTCCCAGGACGGATTTATGAATGGGGAAGGTTGAGCATAGCCCGCAGGGTTGTATCGTGGTGTCGGCAGTTGCCTATAGTCAGTAAAGGGGAAAGATGTCTGATCCCTTACTCGGTGCCTTGTGGGATATCTGTCATAAAATGGTCTTCTAGGGTGTGCCAGTGAGGATTTGTCATAGTAAATTTTTGATTGATGTGGCTTAGGCGGCATTAGAGATTCAGGGTAAAAGTAAGCCAGAGGTTTAGGCGATATTGGACCCTTGCTAAACCCAGAAAACCAATCTGTGATATGTGTAATGACCCTTGGGTCTTTAAATGTGACAATTACAACGTCCCCATCAATATCTTTTGGGCGAATTCCGACCCAGTTTGTTCTTCTTACCATTATAATATCGCCGTTTATGTGGGGAGGTAGGGGTCTGTTCTCACTGAGCCAGAAAATCACCTTGTTTTTTAGGCTATGGTGATTTTCATGACCTCCGGTAGCGGATAATGGTAGGACCCCCGTTAATACTATAACGTTTTGTGATGCCTCGGGGGGAAGGTCAGCATACCTTTCATGTGGACGTTTTTCATATTGTGCGGCAGATTTATTTTTTTCTAGAGTGGGCTGGGTATTGCCCATTTTTGCCGAAGCCATAAGGGAGTTTATTTGTAGCGTTTGCGCCTGAGTATTAGGAGGCGCTTTTGGGAGGGGAACTGGGTTTTGTTTTGATGCCGTCTTATTAGTTGGGTCTGATGGTTGGGTTTTTTGTTGGTTAGAAGGGGTCATGTAATTCTTGGACTTTTGGACCAGGGTCTTTTGTTCTTTATTAGTCTTTTGTTCTCCAGCTGTCAAAGAAGTGGGCTTAGTTATGGGCAAGGAGGTTTTTACTATGCTCTGGGTTTTATCTCCATTATTGAAGCTAGTAGGAGCTTCTTGGGCCCTTTTACCAGCCTGGTTTTGTGTCTGGGTTCCTGAAAGGGTGTCCAGCTGAGTGCCTATTCTCTTCACTCTCTCAAGGATTGGTATTAATAGTGCCTTGATAAGGTGTTCCATTGCGTCCACAAAGTCCTTAATTGTAGGGGGCACGCAAGAAGTAAGTGTTTCCCTCGGTAAAATGGATGTTCCCTCTACAATTTGTAACAATTCTTTGGTTAATTGGTCCTTAGCCGATATGTGGGTTTTTGGAATCCCTTTTACTGGGGCTCTTTTTCGTCGTTTTTTAGGTGGAGATCGGATGGTAGCCTGTTTCTTTTTGGGTACATTTTTGGTGGGTAAGGATTTGTCTGGCCTTAAAACAACGGGTAATGGTTGAAACATGGTTAGCTTTTGTGTGTCCAGGGGGGACGGAACTACTATTATATCAGGTGGAACAAAGTCAGCAGTTTTTGGCAAATTTTGAGTGACCAGATCGATAAGATCGATGGATGCATTGGTTGTATTATTCGCCAAGTGTAAAGGGGATGGAGTGGATGTACCATTTTTCGGGGAGAAATAGGATTGAAACAATAATGGAACGTTATCTGTGTTCAATGGGTCCCCTTCAGTGTTTTCCAAGGTCGAATTTAAAGGGAGAGGCTCGGGGGTGAGTATCAAACAAGGATCTAGGATGGTGTTTTTAAGTAGCTCTGTAGATTGTCGCCGTGCGATGCGGCGCTCAGCCAGGGCCAGGTCTCTATCTTTATCTTTTTCGCCCATTGCTTTAGAAAAGAATTTATCCAATGGACCCAGGATTGAGCTCCCTTCAACAGCTTTGTGGCCTTCAGTCCCCGATTTAGGCATCGTCACAAGCCGGAAAGGTGTATTACTGTGCAGGACACTGAATGGGGGTGGCCCAGCACGGCCTTATCAGGCCTTGGAGGGCTGTAGAGGGCCCGCCCTTTGCCCGGGCTTAGCCCCGGGCGTCCCGCTCGCGTCCCGCGACGCTGGGGGCTGTGTGCTTTATTTGCCCCTCCCGGCGCGTGTGACGCGTCGGGGAACGCGTCGCCGCTGAGACTGTCGGGGTATGCAGTCCCGAGGCGGCGGCGCGGCTGGTGGCGGTGTTGGGGTCCTTCTCTGCTCGACTCGCTCTCCTGTGGATGTCAGCTGCCTCTTACAGTTCAGGCGCTGTGTCCGCTTTGTCAGGTACTGCTTCCTTTTTGGTAATAAGATGAAACGGCTCCCCCCGCTCCACCGAGGGCTGTGTGCTTTATTTGCCCCTCCCGGCGCGTGTGACGCGTCGGGGAACGCGCCGCCGCTGAGACTGTCGGGATATGCAGTCCCGAGGCGGCGGCGCGGCTGGTGGTGTTGTTGGGGTCCTTCTCTGCTCGACTCGCTCTCCTGTGGATGTCAGCTGCCTCTTACAGTTCAGGCGCTGTGTCCGCTGTGTCAGGTACTGCTTTCCTTTTGGCAAAAGGGGTGGATGCTGGCTGGCTGCTGCAAGCGGAGCACACAGGGGGGCCGCTGGTCAGTCAGACTGCCTGTCGGTCAACCCCCCAGGCTCTTACTTCACGGTAGCCGCTGTCGGCACCGCGCTCGCGTTCGTGCTTCGCCCCCCCACACAGTACCTTAAATCCTTAGTCCTTAGTCCGTGCCCCGTGCCTGTTGGTGAGTAGCTTGTGCTCACTTTCGTCCTCCTGGCCGATGGTCGTGCTGACAGTGCAGGGCGTTTCAGGCAGTGGCTGTGGGTCCCAGCCCGATGTTCGCGTTAATGAGCTCCAAGCTCCAAGCGAGCTCCAAGGCAACCCCAGGTGGCTCCCAGGTAGCAGCAGTAACAGCAGCGGGGGCCGCTTCACCTTGCCTGCTCCCGCTGCTTCTCTCGCCTTGCGGGCCCCTTGCCACTCGCCTCCCGTCTCGTTTTCCTGAAGGGCGGGTGGACAGAGTTTAGGCAGTGAGCAGCCTGCTCGCCGCCGCCCGTTCCCGCTGCAGTCCGTTTCGAGAAAACAGGTGCTATTATCGCAAGATATGGCTGTGGTTTCATTTAGGCAAGTTTGAAATCTTTCAAAACAATGAAGATGTACCAACTTGTACCAGCTGGTCCTGTGTACATGTGTGTGTGGGTGTCTTGCAATTGTGGAAAGTTACTGTACTTGTGGTTAACTCAAGCTGGCACGTTGTGTTCAGAGCAACAGAAATGCATGTTTGAAATCATCAGGACCTTGTCGATTTTATTATCAAACATCAGGGCCTAGTTATTTTATTATCAAAAGGTGGTAACATGAGGCAGTGGCCTTTGGCCTAGGCCTATATGCAGGGGGTTCAAGGAATGTGTGGGCTGTCACTTACTGACTGTGAATGGTGAAAAATGGTCAATTTAGCTTATTTCCAGATTTTCTATAGCAGGGCCCATATGAGACCTTCATTCTATTAATGTCGAACAAAATGTTCTGTTTGGAAATCAGATGGTAAAACGTGATCCTGCATCAAGCACAGCATCTGTTAATGTATTCAAACTAATGATTGTTTGTTGGTGTTTCATACTAAATAAACTACTATTTCTAAATGAAACACAAATACAAATAATCTTTTATCAATTGTAACAATTCTTTTATTTTTTTTATTAAAAACCTTTATTGCACATTTTATAGTACACAGCGGAAGGCCTACAACCCAGTGGGCCGGCCGCTAACACGGTTCGTGGTTCAAAATTCAGCATTCCAAAATAGTCAGTAAGCCATCAGTCTCTGTATATGTTCAAATAAGGTCGCTGTAAAATAAAAGTGAATTGTAACAATTCTTATTCATTTTTCAGGATTGTTCCTTTATAATTGAGTAATTTACTTTAATGTCGTTACATCATGACTGTGTTTTAGTACATATATAACTTCATAGATAAACAATGTGTCACATATTATTAAAAATGTTGCCAGAAATACATGGTTAACAGCAGTAGATTGGTGTTGGCCCAATGCATTTCGGGACAATGGGTCCCTTCCTCGGGGGCCGCTGTGAATAGAACAACAAGCAACCAAGGCTTTACAATGCATACTCATTGGATGCTAAATAAAGAAAATTCACTTATAACTATGTAGAGCCAACACTAAAAGATCGATGCATTCAAGGGGAGACACACAGGCAAATCTGTGACCATGTTGCTGTCCAAAATCTAATGAAATACCCAAGAAACCATTTCCACATGGTGTTACTGACATGTTACAGGTGCTCAAACGTGCCAAGACATCAATCCTCGCGTGCTCGCTGTGACTTCTCAGTGTATTGAACGACAAAGTGCTCCACTTAAATAACGGTACGAATCAAGTGACACAGAGGTATGAATGTGAACCGGCAAACTGAAGTGAAACAGCAATGAACCGAAACCAGACCTTGACTCGCCCACCCCCACCAAAGACTGTATTAAACCTAGTGACTTTAAATTACCTGAACGAGAGAAAACTCCCCAAGAGGAGTACCGACTCAAGCTTCGATCTAGCAAGTCAGACAGTTTAATTGTTTAAGTCCTCCCCTAGGTGAATCGGTTAAATAGTTTCTGACATGTATCCCCTAGATCGAGATAGAGAGAGAGAGAGACAATTCAAGAAACGTACATACTGCAAATCACTGCGTAGTCACTGTATAGTGACATTATTAATTATGTTTTTTCTAAGTATTCTGATCATTGTTGCAAGTGTACTTCTTCCAATATATTGCCCTATTTTCAAGCGTGAACAATCTGCTTACAATGTTTCTGCTGAACATTCTTTTAGCGAGTTACCTCCACATGAACTTTCTTACAGACTTGCGCTGCGCAACAACACATTCATTAGTATGTTACATCACTCCCATCAGACTAATAACGCTACAAACTGCTGGATATGTGGCCGACTCCCTCCCTACCAGAATTACAAGGGAGCTCTGCCCCTCTTTCCGTACCCGTTCACTCACAACGGCTCCTGTGGTGCATGGTTCAAAATAATTAATTCCTTAGATCCTGATATTGCTGTTCTCGACGGGAGCTGGGTTTGGGGAAACTTGAACTTAGTCCTGCTCAACATCTGTTACCCTGATAAGGAGGGACTCCCCATTAGAATAGGAACTGATCTAGAAAATGAAGTATATGGATTAAGTAATTACACAATTAACCTCATGATTCTTACTGTCGAATCCGAAGCTGCACCAGTTCTGCCCGCTATGTCAGTATTACCAGTCACTGGTGAATTATGTGTCAGGAAGAAAGGTTCAGTACACCTAGGTCATAGTGAATGTACTACTGTGGTCGAATTCAGTGATCATGGTAAATCGTCCTTTAAAGCTACCCGTCATTCTTATTTTGTTTGTGGTCATACCGCATACATACGTCTGCCTCCAGATTGGGATGGTACCTGTTATATTGCATTCCTTCTGCCACCTGTTTTTCTAGCCCCTCCTGATTACCACAGAAACACAAATCTAGTAAAGAATAGACTCCGAAGAGATCTCTCGCTTGTCGACTATACAGAAACGGCATGGGAACAATACACCGATTTTAATAAAGGATTCTTTTTCTTTTTAGGCCCGGTCCAAAACAGTAAATTAATACGTAGATTAACTAGAACTCTTGAAGCGGTAGTACATGAAACTGCCTCCGCCTTAGGTAACCTAACAGAGGAGCAATCTGCCATGCGGGTTGTTGTCCTTCAGAATCGACTTGTTATTGACGTCATCTTGGCAGATAGAGGTGGAGCCTGTAAGGTCATCGGGTCAAGTTGCTGTGTTTTCATTCCAGAAAACGCGCCATCTGTATACAAAGCTATTACACGTCTCCACAAAATTGCAAGTTTAATACATCAGAATCCAGGCACCTGGACTTGGTCCGGTTGGTTCTGGACAACATTGTCCGCTTGGGGATGGAAGATCCTATCCTTCCTAGGCGTTGGCCTTGTCATAGTATTCAGTTGCTGCCTGTGCCTACAGTGTGGGCCGGCGATATGTGGACTGTGTGCCACATCGTGCATTGAACATTCCAGTTTTCTCTCAAACAGACAACGGAAGAGAGACGAGCAAATGATGTTACAAGAACAAACTGATCAATTCATGAGGATCGATATATCATGAAGGGTCCGTAGGGAACAAGGAGGGAATGAGGAAGTATAAATTTTTGGTCAAGTTATGTTCCCTATCGTGTACCCCACCGTCTCCATGTACGAGTTAAAGTGCATGTAACTTCCCTCCGGTGCCAGCTATGAAGACGCAAATACATTTGCGTCCAACGTTAACATGTCCTCTTTCAGACCCACCCTGAATGGGTTGAATAGTCCGTTCCTAAGTATGCTATGCCAACGTCTTTTTGTAATGTACTCTACATGTTTTTCAGCTCTGGCAAAGTAGGCCCAGAATTCCTGCCATCGAGCCTTTTTCTGATTCTGAAAGCCTCAGCCCAGGCTGCCCAGGCTGCCCCCGTACCTGTGAACTCTGCCTTACTTTCAGCGCGGCCCACCACGCTCAGCTCAGCCTGCTGCCTGCCAAGACTGACTACAACCTTCGAGTTATCTGTTCCGCTCCTCGAAGATACATTCCTGCCTACTAGTTTCAGTAAACATTCCCCAGCTGCAGAGCCAAAGGGCCGACCTGTCTCCGTGCAAGTAATTCATAGCCCCTGTTACCATGCTCCCATGGAAGGCCCATGCCCCCACGCTTCTCATGCAGACACTCAGGCGCTTATACACGCACTCACAGTCAGTATAGAATAGCTTCTGCCCCAGAGACCTTTCCGCCCAGATAGCTCAGTTCCTAAAACATCAGATACCAGATATGATAGAAGCACAAGTTGATCTGACATGCCAGACTTCTGTCTCTTTCCGTCAGTGAAAATGTCAAGCCCCCTGCACCCTCCAGTTTCACGCCAATCACACGTCATGCAGCTGCGCGCGCATCCAAGCCTTCGATTTCTGCTGACATTGCAACACTTCTGTTTAAGTGCCACCCACATGTGACACCTACTTGTGACGTTTCTAGAGTACACCTCCAGTTACGCCTAGTCCACGCCTTCTGATTACGTACTAGTAACACGTGGATGCTGTTATCTTGTCTACTCTCAGCTGTTACGCCTATTACATTGCTTTCTATGATGTAAATTAAGTATATAAGCTATGTATTGTCAATAAAACATTGCTCTATCCCTTCTTACACCCCTGTGGTGGTAAGAACCAGATATCCAGGTCATGACCATTCCTTTTTAAGGAATAAAACCCCTAAGAACTCTAACACCACGGACTCTGTTTTCTTTCTTTCCGATTGAGTTATTATTGATTAAGTACTTACCTGCATAGAAATTAAGATAGTAAATTAAATATTTACGACATTTTGGCGCCCGAATAGGGACCCCTCCCCCACCTCACGCGCCGGTTGGTGCATTACAAGCTCTGTCCCCTGCCATCAGTTAGAAGGAAACTACGCATACCGGCAGGATTTCCTGTATCTCCCTCTGGCCCACGGAGGTGACGAAGATTGCGATCAGTACCCAGACGAGGCGGTGAGGAGTGCGGAGGATCCCGACCAGAGCCTAGCCGAAAGAAGCAAGGTCCGAGGTGTCAAGAGGCCCATCAGTTTTCCGAAGTATCCACGTGTCGAGTCGAGTCGAGTCCGGTCCAGTCCAGTCCAGTCGAGTTTTCCGAGGCCTTCTGTTTTCCGTGCTTCCCGGTGAGTACCATTGCTGGGACGTATCTAGACGGGTTTGGGTACACAAGTCCGGTCTGCACTGTTTTAGGCAGTGTATCTGTACTGTTTAGCAGTACATCCGATGATTCAAGTTCTTGCACTGTTTTTAGGCAGTGTATCTGTACTGTTTAGCAGTACATCTGATATAGGGGGTAGTCGTATATGTCGCAAATGTCCTTTTTGTGATTAATGTCGTGGTATGAGTGTGACTGTTTTTATGTGCATTATTGTGTTCTTGTATAGCTAGCTGTACCTAGTATTAAGTAGCAAGGATTGAGCGTTCAGTACTGAGTAAACAAGATGCCGTTTTTCAACAAGTTAAAGCAGATAGGAACTAGGAAAGGGATACTAGAGGAAGAAATTCCTATCCCCCCTAAGGATACTCCTGGAAACTTTATGTACCACAAGCATGGCATAGATGCCATAGTGTATCTAGATTTATGGGCCGACTATACTAAACATCTAGACGAGAGACACAGATGGCCAGTTACTGGAACATGGGATGCCGAGTGCATCATGAAGGTAGAGGAAGCATTATGGAAAAAGAAAGCCAGACAATCTCAGAAAGACGCCATAGAGTTTTGGCGTAAGGAATCCCGTAAGCGTGCTGAAAAAGAACTACGTAGAGAGGACAGACTTAAAGAATCAGAGAAAGCCCAAGAAAACGAACTAATTACTGAAGGCATCCGAGTAAAGTCAGAACAGATAGACCGTGCACGAAATAACCTCGTAAACGGTATGTATCTTGCGGCCGAGGGTTCGCCTGAGGCCATTTCAGAAATACCGAAAAATTTACCGTCACCATTGGTTCCAACTAAAGTAACTCACAAGACTACTAAAGACATATTCCTGAACTCCTATCTAGAGGATGTAGCACCCGCTTACACCAATCTGCCTGTCCGCACCCTGCCTAACGACAGGGACGGGGGTGGTAACCCGCCCCAAGATCAGATTCCGCCTGTTCCACCCCCTCCACCGCCTCCCATACCTAAAGTTAATATACCAAAGCCACGTTTACCTGACCCTACTAAAGGACAAATTCAAGCACAGATACAGACTCCACAGAGAGATAATGTCCAAGCTTCCGCCTCAGGAGGTGCGATGGGGGGTCACCAGACCCCGCCATCAACACGCAGGTTACAGCTCGGGGACTTGCAGAGTCCCTACACTTACAAATCACCCCGTCTCGATATATTCAAGGGACAACTTACAGTTTGCAGATATGATCCAGTACCCGGCAAAGAGGATAGAATGATAATGGCATCACTACGGTTACGATCTGCTACTGATTTCCTGCTGATGTTTCCAGGAATGAACGAGCACCTAGATAGAATATATCAGTTTATTCAGACTGGGAAGGACCCCGACAGTATTAGGGATGCCATGGAGCATCAGAAAGTTGACGTTCAAGGACAGATACTACGTTTTTTCATAAATTGCCTAATAAGAGAACGAGACAGGCCCGAGACAAATCAGGGTGAATTAGATGCCCTCAGCAAATGGGGTCAAAATATATCTGAAGGAAAACACGACAAAGGGACTTGTATAGCCAGTATGTACAAGAAAATAAGAAGAGCAGTGATAGACGTACACAAAGAAGAGAAAGAAAAGGCTTCCTCCGAGGGGGAAGAAGAACCTGAAGAATCAGAAAAGACTACAGACACTATAGCGTATGTAGGTAAGGGAACTTACCTTAGGAAAGGCATCCGTCCAGAAAGCAAAAGGGTTCTTTTCTCTGCCTTAACAAACCCGAATTCTGCTGAACATCAGTTCCAGGAGACTGATAAAAGGCTTCGAGATCGAGTAGGGTACCACGTACTAAATTCTATGGATGAACAAGAACTAGCCCGGTCAGCCATATTATGGACTGAAAACCCAGATATATACAATGATGACACCGTAGCACAGACATTCCTGAACCTTTCCCCAGATGAGCAGAAATTAGCAGGTGTATACATGATTCAGCACCTTCTCACGAAATACAGAAATCAACATTCTGATCCAGGTCCCTTACCCGAAACATTAGAAGAACTACTCATGGATGGATGGAGAGGTTTAAGTACCAAATTAATTCAAATAATTGTAGAACAACGCCATAGATATGACACTTTCATAAGCTCCGAATATGTCCCCGCCCCGCCCCCAGAAAGAAAAATGTATCATATGGAACGTCGGCATGGCATTGAAAGTCAGAACCCCTTACGAGAAGTGCACCCAGTTATGGGTGACGATCATAACTTGAAACGAGTGTATGTACACACGCCTCTGACTAAGTTAGAACTGTTAGAAATGAAGAAACTAGTCCCGTGCCATGATAAAGACCCTGCAGGTTTTCATAGAGAGCTTAAAGACATGTTACTGATGGGTGATTATACGTACGAAGATATCACGAAAATGTTAAAGGTACTGCTGCCCACGGGCATCTACGAGAAACTAAAAGAAAAAGAATGGGAGGTGGGAGAGAAAAAGATTGTATGGACAGAAATAGAAGACGAAGAGAATAAACGGGTCCCCGGGGTAGGCCTTGGGAAGAAAACTAAAGCATTGCCAGGTCTGATAGTACAGGTTCTGCCAAGATTATTGACAACTAGAAAAGAAGACTGGGATGCAATATCAGCCTGTAAACAGAAACCCGACGAGGATACTAGTGACTTCTATTCAAGATTCGAGAAATGTTTCATTATTAATAGTGGTCTTAAACCAAGTAGCGAGTCGTACCCGCATCTTTTTGTATCAAAGTTAGTCGAAAATTCCCTGTTAGCAGTTAAAAACCGTGTATACAAGGTCGAGAGTACATGGCAAGCCAATACGCCATCCCAGATGTTACAAATGTTACAATATCATCAGAACAGAATTAGAGAAGAGCAGGATCAGGAACAAAAACGTATGAAAGACACGAAAATGAAAATGCTAGTAGCCCAATCGGTCTCAACCGATGGCCACAGAAAGGGTACGACCCAGACAGGTCACACCGCAGCTCCCGTTAAAGGGACATGCAACTATTGCAAGCAGCCAGGTCACTACGTACATGAATGCCCAGTTCTGAAACATAACATAGCGACAGGTAAAACTAAAGAAAGACCGCATCCGCCTAGACAAGATCATAATCAGCATCAGTCTTCACAAAATATGCAGCCCATACAGAATACACCGCCTACGCATGCTTCATCTCCTACAGCACAGACAGTAGCGGTATCACCACCACAGCCCATTGCCGCAGCACAGCAAGTTTCACAACAAATGTACCAGTATGCCCAGTCCGCTTACCCCGATTATCCACGATATACATGAAACAGCCTAGAGAGGGAGGGTGGCTTGCCTCTTATTGAGATTCCTGTAGATCAAGAGGGTCCTTATGTACACAGTCAAGTATTGGGAAAAGACAGAAAGTTTTTAATTGACACAGGGGCAAGTCGCACCACAATCAGTCATGAGGAAGTTCCAGGGGCACCCCTCTCAGGCTCACAGAATGTTTCCCTTGGTTTTTCAGGACAGCCCATTGTAAATGAGGTATCAGAACCAGTTCCCCTGGCTGTGGGTCCATTATCACGTGTTACAGACTTGTTACTTACGAAATCATGTCCAGAGAATCTGTTAGGAATAAAAACATTGAAGGCTCTAGGAGCCGTGATCTGCTGTTCCCCGGAGGGAGTTAGACTCTTTTTGCGGGATTTCAAGGGCCATTATATGTTACGTGAGTTTGATGTCAGATTGAAAAATGTACCAGATCACCTGTGGGCAAAAGGCCCAACTGATGTAGGTTGTATGCACATTACCCCATACTGTGTTACACTCAAACAAGGTGTAGTTTTGCCCAGAATCAGACAATACAAGTTACCACCCGATGCTGTAGTGGCTTTACTGAAAATCATTGAAGAGCTCATTACCCAGGGAGTGGTCGTAGAGACCGACTCCAATATCTGTAATTCACCCATCATTCCGATTCTTAAACGCACTGATCCCAATGCACCGCCAGTATATCGGCTGGTGATTGATCTGAGAGAACTGAATAAATGCATTATTCCACAGTACCCTGTGGTTCCCGACATCTCATCCTTATTGACTGCTATTGATTCAGAAGCAACGTTCTTTACTGTAATTGACCTCAAGAACGCCTTCTTCAGTGTACCTATTGATCCAGAGAGCCAATATCTCTTCGGATTCAGTTTAAATGGACGCAGTTTCAAATTTTCACGCGCACCTCAAGGATTCACAGAAAGCCCCAGCATCTATAGCCAAGCACTGAAAAGACAACTTGATTGTATCACTATGCCAGTTAACACCGCTTTACTGCAATACGTCGATGATCTGCTGATCACCGCAGGAAGTGAGCCCGAATGTGAACAAGCATCACTGACAGTTTTACATTTTCTGGCCGACAAGGGACACAAGGTGTCTCCTTCGAAGCTACAATTCTGTGTTCAGCAAGTTGTGTACTTGGGTCACTTGCTGTCCAAAGTGGGGAGACAGCTCACTCCCGATCGCATTCAGTTAATTGCAAATATGCCACAACCTCAGACACAAAAGGAAGTGCGGGCCTTCATAGGCCTCACCTCGTACTGTAGACAATGGATTCCTCAGTATGCATTTCTAGCCAAACCACTCATTCAGTTAACAACACAAGAGGCAGCGACTTCGACTGTCCTTCCCTGGACTCAGGAACATACACAAGCCTTTGAGGAATTAAAGAAAGCATTATGTCAAGCACCTGTTCTAGCGACACCATGTTATGGCAAACCTTTTACACTTTTTGTTACAGAACGTGAAGGTACAGCACTGTCTGTCCTCACTCAAGACCAAGCAGGTTCATACAAGCCTTGCGCTTATTTTTCGAGTACATTGGATTCAGTAGCCCAGGCACTCCCTGCGTGCTTAAAGTCAGTAGCAGCAACAGCATTAGCAATCAGACAGAGTGATTCAATTGTTTTAGGACATCCATTAACAGTTCAAGTTCCACATTCTGTAGAGGTTCTTTTAAACAGAACCCAGACTCAACACTTGACCATAGCACGATTGACAGGTTATGAATTAACACTATTCCAGCCACACATAGAAATCAGACGCTGTAGCATCTTGAACCCCGCAACATTGTTACCTGCACTTATGACCGATTCAACACCGCATGATTGCATAGAGATCATTAATACAGTAACAAAACCTCGACGAGACCTAACAGATGTTCCACTGACAAATCCAGACCTGACACTTTATGTGGACGGTTCATGCATGAGAACAAGTACAGGAGAATTAGTGGCCGCATATGCAGTGACCACTGAAACTGCAGTTAAAGAAACACACCGTATTGACACACTGTCTGCTCAAGCGGCGGAGCTCATCGCTCTGACCCGAGCTTGTATTCTAGCCAAGAACAGAAATGTTAACATATACACTGATTCCCGCTATGCGTTCGGAGTCGTACACGACTTCGGCATGTTATGGCAGGAAAGAGGGTTTTTGACCTCTCATGGTGCCAAGATTCAACACGGTCCCCTCATTCAAGCATTATTAGAGGCAATACATTTGCCCTCAGGCATATCAGTCATGAAGTGTAAAGCACATACTAAGGTTACAGATTCTGTTTCCCAGGGTAACGACCTGGCAGACCAGACAGCGAAACATACAGCGTTGACTCACACCCAGACTACTGATGTGACAAAGACAATAGTACCAACTCAGTGTATGTCAGTCAGGGATCCCACCCTAGACGTAATCGATATCCAGACACATGCCACTTCAGATGAAATAAAGAAATGGACCGAACTAGGAGGGATCCAGACAGATCAAGGATGGGTCACAAAGGGAAAACCTACATGGTTCCTCCCCGACTCCATGGTTCAAATCATGATAAATACAGCACATAGTCCTGCACATCTAGGAGAAAAAGCTATGTTAGACAGTTTACAGAATCTCTGGTACAACAAACACTTACGAGCAGCAGCAAAACAGAAAGTGCGTACTTGCATGATCTGTTGTCAGTTCAATCCAGGTAAAAGCGTCCCCGTAGAGCAAGGTGGATTTCATCCTCCCGATCACCCTTTTGAAGTCCTCCAGATGGATTATATCCAGATGGACCGTTGTTGAGGATTCAAATATGTCCTCGTAGTTGTTTGTGCACTCTCTGTTGGACCGAAGCCTACCCAGTCTCAGATTACACTGCCCCGACCACTGCCAAGCAGCTGGTTCGAGAATTCTTCCCACGATACGGCCTGCCTCGTGTCGTGTACTCAGATAACGGACAGCCGTTCTCATCCGAACTTATGAAGCATGTCTCCCTTTTGCTAGGATATCAGTGGAAATTCCACTGTGTCCGACATCCCGAAGCCGCAGGCCTTGTAGAGAGGCATAACCAGACACTTAAGATACGTCTTGCTAAAATATGCCAGGAGAAAGGGGTCGACTGGATAGTCGCCCTGCCAGTTGCGCTGTTCTATATGAGAATGGTTGCACATTCGAGATCGGGACTATCCCCGTACGAAGTGGTCTTCGGCAGACCACCGAATATGTGGGGGACGCCCATTCCTAAGAAAATTACCGATGTTGATTGTAACATGTTGACAGATTACCTTGCCTCCTTGATGTCTGCACTCCAATCATGTCGTTCACAGGTTGCCGCAGCTTTTCCTGACAACACTGATGTAAAGCCACATGATGTCCGTCCTGGCGACACAGTCCTAGTGAGGAATTTTGACAGGAAAAGCCCGCTGGAGCCCCGCTGGAAAGCGCCGAAGACCGTCCTTCTTACTACGAGGACCGCTGTGAAGTTGGAGGGCAGAAAGGGGTGGGTCCACACGAGTCATATTAAGTTATGCAATGAACCGAAACCAGACCTTGACTCGCCCACCCCCACCAAAGACTGTATTAAACCTAGTGACTTTAAATTACCTGAACGAGAGAAAACTCCCCAAGAGGAGTACCGACTCAAGCTTCGATCTAGCAAGTCAGACAGTTTAATTGTTTAAGTCCTCCCCTAGGTGAATCGGTTAAATAGTTTCTGACATGTATCCCCTAGATCGAGATAGAGAGAGAGAGAGACAATTCAAGAAACGTACATACTGCAAATCACTGCGTAGTCACTGTATAGTGACATTATTAATTATGTTTTTTCTAAGTATTCTGATCATTGTTGCAAGTGTACTTCTTCCAATATATTGCCCTATTTTCAAGCGTGAACAATCTGCTTACAATGTTTCTGCTGAACATTCTTTTAGCGAGTTACCTCCACATGAACTTTCTTACAGACTTGCGCTGCGCAACAACACATTCATTAGTATGTTACATCACTCCCATCAGACTAATAACGCTACAAACTGCTGGATATGTGGCCGACTCCCTCCCTACCAGAATTACAAGGGAGCTCTGCCCCTCTTTCCGTACCCGTTCACTCACAACGGCTCCTGTGGTGCATGGTTCAAAATAATTAATTCCTTAGATCCTGATATTGCTGTTCTCGACGGGAGCTGGGTTTGGGGAAACTTGAACTTAGTCCTGCTCAACATCTGTTATCCTGATAAGGAGGGACTCCCCATTAGAATAGGAACTGATCTAGAAAATGAAGTATATGGATTAAGTAATTACACAATTAACCTCATGATTCTTACTGTCGAATCCGAAGCTGCACCAGTTCTGCCCGCTATGTCAGTATTACCAGTCACTGGTGAATTATGTGTCAGGAAGAAAGGTTCAGTACACCTAGGTCATAGTGAATGTACTACTGTGGTCGAATTCAGTGATCATGGTAAATCGTCCTTTAAAGCTACCCGTCATTCTTATTTTGTTTGTGGTCATACCGCATACATACGTCTGCCTCCAGATTGGGATGGTACCTGTTATATTGCATTCCTTCTGCCACCTGTTTTTCTAGCCCCTCCTGATTACCACAGAAACACAAATCTAGTAAAGAATAGACTCCGAAGAGATCTCTCGCTTGTCGACTATACAGAAACGGCATGGGAACAATACACCGATTTTAATAAAGGATTCTTTTTCTTTTTAGGCCCGGTCCAAAACAGTAAATTAATACGTAGATTAACTAGAACTCTTGAAGCGGTAGTACATGAAACTGCCTCCGCCTTAGGTAACCTAACAGAGGAGCAATCTGCCATGCGGGTTGTTGTCCTTCAGAATCGACTTGTTATTGACGTCATCTTGGCAGATAGAGGTGGAGCCTGTAAGGTCATCGGGTCAAGTTGCTGTGTTTTCATTCCAGAAAACGCGCCATCTGTATACAAAGCTATTACACGTCTCCACAAAATTGCAAGTTTAATACATCAGAATCCAGGCACCTGGACTTGGTCCGGTTGGTTCTGGACAACATTGTCCGCTTGGGGATGGAAGATCCTATCCTTCCTAGGCGTTGGCCTTGTCATAGTATTCAGTTGCTGCCTGTGCCTACAGTGTGGGCCGGCGATATGTGGACTGTGTGCCACATCGTGCATTGAACATTCCAGTTTTCTCTCAAACAGACAACGGAAGAGAGACGAGCAAATGATGTTACAAGAACAAACTGATCAATTCATGAGGATCGATATATCATGAAGGGTCCGTAGGGAACAAGGAGGGAATGAGGAAGTATACATTTTTGGTCAAGTTATGTTCCCTATCGTGTACCCCACCGTCTCCATGTACGAGTTAAAGTGCATGTAACTTCCCTCCGGTGCCAGCTATGAAGACGCAAATACATTTGCGTCCAACGTTAACATGTCCTCTTTCAGACCCACCCTGAATGGGTTGAATAGTCCGTTCCTAAGTATGCTATGCCAACGTCTTTTTGTAATGTACTCTACATGTTTTTCAGCTCTGGCAAAGTAGGCCCAGAATTCCTGCCATCGAGCCTTTTTCTGATTCTGAAAGCCTCAGCCCAGGCTGCCCCCGTACCTGTGAACTCTGCCTTACTTTCAGCGCGGCCCACCACGCTCAGCTCAGCCTGCTGCCTGCCAAGACTGACTACAACCTTCGAGTTATCTGTTCCGCTCCTCGAAGATACATTCCTGCCTACTAGTTTCAGTAAACATTCCCCAGCTGCAGAGCCAAAGGGCCGACCTGTCTCCGTGCAAGTAATTCATAGCCCCTGTTACCATGCTCCCATGGAAGGCCCATGCCCCCACGCTTCTCATGCAGACACTTAGGCGCTTATACACGCACTCACAGTCAGTATAGAATAGCTTCTGCCCCAGAGACCTTTCCGCCCAGATAGCTCAGTTCCTAAAACATCAGATACCAGATATGATAGAAGCACAAGTTGATCTGACATGCCAGACTTCTGTCTCTTTCCGTCAGTGAAAATGTCAAGCCCCCTGCACCCTCCAGTTTCACGCCAATCACACGTCATGCAGCTGCGCGCGCATCCAAGCCTTCGATTTCTGCTGACATTGCAACACTTCTGTTTAAGTGCCACCCACGTGTGACACCTACTTGTGACGTTTCTAGAGTACACCTCCAGTTACGCCTAGTCCACGCCTTCTGATTACGTACTAGTAACACGTGGATGCTGTTATCTTGTCTACTCTCAGCTGTTACGCCTATTACATTGCTTTCTATGATGTAAATTAAGTATATAAGCTATGTATTGACAATAAAACATTGCTCTATCCCTTCTTACACCCCTGTGGTGGTAAGAACCAGATATCCAGGTCATGACCATTCCTTTTTAAGGAATAAAACCCCTAAGAACTCTAACACCACGGACTCTGTTTTCTTTCTTTCCGATTGAGTTATTATTGATTAAGTACTTACCTGCATAGAAATTAAGATAGTAAATTAAATATTTACGACAATCCACAAGGAAGGGCCACATTGAGTCCGTTCCGCCAAGTTCCATACATCCGCAGGCATAACGATCCCCCGGAGAGGCGCCTTCTCCGGGGCAGGATAAGCCGGAGCGGAGACGAGCCGTGAGGGACGGACCAGCAGCATGCAGTAATGCGCGGCAGGACTCCGACCCCGGGGCACCAGCGGTGCTAGTGCCGGGCCTCCGGGACAGGGCCCCCCGCGTCGCAGCACCGTGCGTCACTCGTCACCTCACCTCAGGTACAGCACCAGGCAGAAGATGGTTGCAAAGTAGTCCAGGGAAATTTTCAAATGTTCGGAGGACCGGACCCAACCGCCCTCAGCAGTCCGTTGTTGTTCACTTTGGACCTGGCTAGACCAGCAGTCGAGACCCCGGCTTCCAGCCTGGGTTAGGCCTCAAAACGTTTTCGGTGTTACTTCGCCCCAGAGCATCAGAAAAACTTCGAAATCACACCATCGGGGTGCCGACTAGTTCACCCACACGGATCCGGGGCAGGAGATCAGGATATTCGACAGGATATATGAGCGCAGGACGGAGGCCAGCGGAGCTGGGAGACTATGCAGCCATCTTGGTTGGTGTCGTAGCTCCTCCCCCGATGGCCCCATTCTTGAATGGGTTACATCCTTCTTCCAGAATTGCTCTCAGAGATTCCTAGTCAATAGCAACTTATTGCTCCATCTCCAATCATGGTTAGAGTCCACTATGGACCAACCCTGTCCCCCACCCTCTTCAATCTCTACCTTGAACCGCTCTCAGAATTGCTACGCACCGCCAATATCTCCTACCACATGTATGCCGAAAACATCCAGTTCTACATAAAAATCTCTTCTCCTGAGGATATTCTTTCCCTGAATGAGGCCTTGAAGCTGACTGTTCATTGGCTCACCTCTAACCACCTTAAACTTAAAGCAAAAGAAAACTGAATTTCTTCTAATCTCCCACCTAAAACCAACCCTGACATTCAGGAATGGATCAAGTTGATCACATCGCTCAACTGCCCGCCAACCATAATCTGCAAAATCCCTTGGGATAAACCTAGACTTCAGCTTGAACATGCGGCCCCACATCAACTCGATGGCCAAAACAGCCAGATTTCACCTGAACTACCTCAGAAACCTTAAACATTTCCTTGACAGTCCCGACCTAAAAATGGCAATCCAGGCTCTAGTCATCTCCAGAATGGAATATGGATGCTCTACCCTCGCAGGTCTACCCAAGACCTCCCTGGCACCATTAAAAGCCTCAAGTGCAATTCATTATGATAGAAAAAAATGAAACTAAAGAAGGTAGGGACCCCAGCCAGTACTTATCACAAAGAGAAGTCATGCTAATTAAAAAATACCAAACCATGGAACCAATGGGACTCAACGACAAAATAGACTTAAGCTGTTTTCTGTAATATCACTGGATCATTTCTTCCATTCAACTATTAATAGACACTTATTTTCATGTTAAAATTCGTTAATTTGTCATTTTACTCTACACATTTTGTATCACCATACTAGTCAGGGCGACAGGTTTCATTATTCACAGGATTTATTATTCATATGTTCAGTTTCATTATAATTAATCAGTAAACAATCAATGTTGATTATGCGGGCCCCGGGGAAAGCAGGTCGGCAGACCAGTCTTTTACCCGGGGTATTCGCGTGAGAGGACGGCGGGAGGAATTTAGGTAAGGGGTGGGGGGGTTAGGAGGCTACTTAAGGGGACAGGAGGGGAAGGACTTCCTCTTCCTGTCCCCGGTGCCTCAGGGTCGAGTTAGTTTGTCCGCCCACCCATCCTACAAGTTAAAGGAATAGAGTTGTGGGTGTTTGGTTCAACGTTGTTATAAGGCGAGCCAGTTTAGGACAGGATGGCACGGGGGAGTGTGTGTGGAGCATGGGGAGGGGTGGGGCGTCCTTGACGGGCAGAATCACCCTTCCGGGGAGGGGGTTACAGGTGCAGGATGGAGGTGTGGTAGATTGGAGTGCGATGGATGGAGATGATGGAGGAGTTTGGAAGTGAAAAGGGGAAGTGAATGGGATACGTGAAGAGGCGTGGTGTGAATTGGGAGTGTCTATTGGAGTACGTGAGTGGATGATGGTTGAGCGGCAGGATGTTTGGGGGATTGTTAATTGTTATTGATGTTATGTTAATTTAGTTGTCATGCCTGTCCTAATAAAATGGCCTTTTACGCTAACTGATGTGTGGAGTAGTTATTGCGTGATGTATGTGGATGGTATGTTAAAGCATTGGACCAGATGTATTTCAGTATGTATTTTATTCTTTCTTGTATGATAGTCATATGCCTTAGTCCATGTGTATTGTCTTTTATTCAGCATTGCCATTTTAAACCCAACCACGTTTCTGGCTGTGTTTAAAACTTCACACAAGTTTGCACTTGGTTTACGTTAGCACTGGTCTTCACGTATGCTCACTGTCGTGCCCACACGATGGCACTAGGACCCTGGGGACTCAGGGCTTGGGGACAGGGACACCGGACACCACATCCGGTCAGGGGAGGGGATGAGGGCATTCGGGATCAGGACCTCGGAGCAAGAGGTCAGGGCACAGGGCATGCTGCACCAAGATGCCATTGTTGTAATAAAGGAATTGCCTACCACAACCTTCCTGTCTCCTGCGTGGTTTGTGGGATCCACACGACGTGACAACTGGCGACGAAGCGGGATCGGAATCGTCCGACGCAAAGAAATCGCGATCTTAACCAGGAGCCCACCCTGGATCGCGTCGTGACCAGAGAAGGAGTGCAGGAGTACAGCGACGTCAAAGCAACAGCAGCGACACGGGAGCCCACCCCGATCGCTGCAGGAGGAACAGAAAGAAAAGCGACCCAGCGACCCCCCGGTAAGCGCCTAGCAAAGAGTGCGCAATTAAAGATTTGAAGAGGAGAAGGCAGCGCGAGCTCTCGCGAGATTCTCAGCGGCCATTTTGGGGTCAGGCGCGAGAGCCAATAGAAATCAAGAACTCACGCGGTGGCCATTTTGGAGTCCGGCAGCACTGTGAGTGGACGCAAAATCCCGCGAGATCATCGGCAGCCATTTTAGAAACAGGCAAACAGACCAATAGGAAGCCAGAATGGCACGGCGGCCTATCTTAAGGTCAGGAAGAGATCGATTCTTGGAGAGAAAGTGCTGATATTAACAGAAAATACCAAAAGAAGCCAAATAGAAGACACAACAAAGTAAGAAAGGGCCAGATAAAGGAAATAGAGAGCACCAAAAGAAAATAAAAGCAGCAAAATTGACAAAGGCAACAAAGAAATAAATAAAAGACAAGACAAAGACAGAAAGGAAAGAATAATAAGAAAAATAATAAGAAGCAGAAACAAGTGATGGCAGACCCAAAACCAAGCGCACAATATAGAAGACCACTGCCATTTAGCCTGTCCGAACCGCAAACAGGGATAAGATGGGAGAAATGGCTCCGACGGTTTGAAAATTATGCAGAGGCAACAGATGTCACAGTAGCAAAGAAACGAGGACTGTTTCTAAATCTGGTGGGCGATGAGGTCGAGGACCTGATGCTGACACTGCCAACCAAAGAGATTGACACCTATGACAAACTAATAAAATGCCTAACGGACAAGTTCGACCCACAAAGAAATGTGGATTTTGAGAGATACAGCTTCACGATTGCCTTCCAACAAGCTGAGGAATCACTAGATGACTTCGCAACAAGGTTGAGGAAACTAGTGACTCACTGTGAATTTGATAAATTCGACAACGAGCAGGCCATACGATTACATATAATCACAGGCTGTCGAGACATAGAATTCTGAACAAGAATACTAAAAGAACCGATAGCTCTAGAGAACATCCTTGCACTTGGGAGGGCGGAAGCGCGAGCAACAACACACGCACAAGTGATGGAGCGTGGCAAAGGAAGAGGTGGAGAACAAATTCATCGAATGGCAAGCAACAGCAAAACAGGAAACTGGAGACATGACAGAGGGGGTCAGTCAGCAAGGAAGCCGCAAGAAAGAACATGCTACAGATGTGGACTAGAATTCCCACACCGAGGACAATGCCCCGCATTTGGCCAGACGTGCAGAAAATGCAACGGGAGAGACCACTACGCAAGCGTGTGTCGAGGAGCACAGTTTAGGAACGACCGGGGAAGAACGAGCAGAGGAAGAATGTCGACAAGGAGACACATCAGGCATGTCGAGACTGGAGTGAGAGGTTCACCCGCAGAGTCAGGGGAAGAATATGAAGAAGAGAAAAGAGAGCGCCTATGCCTCATGACAGAGGGCACCACGGACTCAGAAGACGATGAGGAAGAGTGCAATGAAACAATATGCCTGATAGACAAGAAAAAGATATGGAAAACGGAGTCGGTAACAATAAAAGTGGGGCCACATGACGCCACTTTTGTTTTGTTTTGGACAGTGGTGCAGCGTGCAACATTATGTGTGTTTCGGAGTATGAAAAAATGAAAACAAAGCCGATCTTGAAGCCATCACGAGTGAAAGTCTTCACGTGGGGGGCAAAGCGACCAGTGATCAACCTGGGGAAGTTCAAGGAAGAATTAATATGACTCGTGTGGACCCACCCCTTTCTGCCCTCCAACTTCACAGCGGTCCTCGTAGTAAGAAGGACGGTCTTCGGCGCTTTTGTAGAACTGGATGTTTTCGAATATCCTGATATCCTGCCCCGGATCCGTGTGGGTGAACTAGTCGGCACCCCAATGGTGTGATTTCGAAGTTTTTCTGATGCTCTGGGGCGAAGTAACACCGAAAACGTTTTGAGGCCTAACCCAGGCTGGAAGCCGGGGTCTCGACTGCTGGTCTAGCCAGGTCCAAAGTGAACAACAACGGACTGCTGAGGGCGGTTGGGTCCGGTCCTCCGAACATTTGAAAATTTCCCTGGACTACTTTGCAACCATCTTCTGCCTGGTGCTGTACCTGAGGTGAGGTGACGAGTGACGCACGGTGCTGCGACGCGGGGGGCCCTGTCCCGGAGGCCCGGCACTAGCACCGCTGGTGCCCCGGGGTCGGAGTCCTGCCGCGCATTACTGCATGCTGCTGGTCCGTCCCTCACGGCTCGTCTCCGCTCCGGCTTATCCTGCCCCGGAGAAGGCGCCTCTCCGGGGGATCGTTATGCCTGCGGATGTATGGAACTTGGCGGAACGGACTCAATGTGGCCCTTCCTTGTGGATGGTAATGGCGGAACTTGCGGCGCTTCACGTGCTGGTGAAGGCCCAGGCAAATCGCTTGCTGTCAGCAGCAGATGGGATCATAGGACCGGGAGCAAGCCCTGACTTGATTTCTGAGACCCGGCAGCCGACTTGCCTCCTGTTGGACGCCCTAGTGGCGCATTTAGACCCGGTGCTGGAAGCTGTGCCTGCCCCTAAAGAAATGGAATTTATCGTGTGTGCTGAGATTGGTGACTCTCCTACGTTCTCGGAAATATCGGTCTTACAGTTATCGGAACATTTCACTGCTTCCCCCATCCTGGACACTGTTGGCCCATACTGTGATATGTATCGGAACGAGTCGCACCTCCTCCCCAGTCGATCTTTCAACATGGATGTAACGGTGCTTGGCTTCGAAGACGGGGAGGGGCATCGTTGGTGCAAGCCGTGTACTTTGGGACCTGCTATTCTTCTCCCATTTGCTGACTCAAGCTCCGGCTGCTTTTGTGTGACTTTGGACTCTCCGGGGATGGAGCTTTACTTATCCGAGGGACTCGGCAACTTTGATAGACGGGGCCAAGGCTGAGATTGTGGGTTGAATTGTTTACGGTGGGCCTATCGTTAACAGGACTGCTTCATTCACAGACGGATTCCGGGGCGGGGAGTTTGTGGTTCCCCCTGAGGTATTTTTGTATGGTGGACAACTCTATTCGTGTTGACTTGGGGGGCCCCCTTTGTTAGGGCGGGGGGGAGAGACCGGGAGCGCGTCTTCTATTGCCCTCCTCCATTTCCCCGGTGGGTGGGGTTTCCTTTCTTTTTCCTTTTTTCTCTGCTTCTTCTATATTTCGGGTTTGGTTCTTGGGCGACAAGCACACTGCTGGGGGGGCGAAGTCATCTGCAGGCATGCAGGGTGGGGGGTTGGGGAGGGGACTTTTGTTTTTATTTTGTTTCTATGGCCTTTCTTCTTTGCTTCTCTTATCTTCCTTTGTCTTTTTCTTTTTCTGGGTCAGTGCGGTGGGTCTCCTTTGGTATCAATCACTGCTTTTTATCTGTGCCTCAATTTTCACGGTGTTCTCTGGGTTTTAGGGCGGATAACTAGCGGGCGTAAACTGACCATAATATTTTTTGCACATCCTGAACCGCTTGTTTCAGCGCCATTGATTTGATCGACTACTGTTTACTGTTGACACATTGCTATTCTGCCTGCCATTTTTCACTGCTGGGAAATTGTTCGGCACCTGATCCTTCCATCCTATATCATAAAATGAAAACCTTCTATATCCTGTTTTTAACTGTGCTGTTCAGTGACCAAGAGTACGCTTGCATTGAGATTCTGCTCCCCGAGGTGCTGCATATGATTAAAAATGCTCTCTGTTAATCTAACTGCTTAGCAGCCAGCCCCGGGGGTTGTAGGCCTATACTTGTATTTGGTTGAAATGTCAATAAAGGTTTTCATAAAAAAAAGAATGGGGCCATCCAGTCCCATCCTGATTTGAGACGTTCAACTAGTTTTTCGTGGTTGACCGTATCGAAAGCCGAGGATAGGTCTAGGAAGATTAGGAGACAGGTTTTGCCTTGGTCAAGGGATTGGAGGGCATCATCCACAATGTGGAGGAGGATGGTTTTAATTCTGTGACGAGGTCTGAGCCTGGATTGGAAGTTGTCTAATAGGTGGAAGTTGGTGATGTGTTGGCTCAACTGCTGTTGAACACATTTCTCCAGAACTTTAGCTAGGAGTGTGATATTAGATATAAGTCTATAGTTGTCAGGGGAAGCAGGATCCAGTGTAGGTTTTTTAAAGATGGGGATGACTTTAAGAGATTCAAGAGAGTCAGCTATCAATCCTTGTAGGAGGGAGGCATTGATTATTGCAGTCCAAGAAGGGATGATAGCCTGAGTAGCGTTGGCTAAGCAGTTTGAGGGGAGAGGGTCATTGAAGGGGTTGTTTGGGTTTAGGGAGGATAGAATCTTCGAGATGGAGTGTTCGTCATAAACTTTGAAGTTGGACCAGTGTGATAGATTTTTGGGTGATATCTGGATGGACAGCACGGAGAGAAGAGGCAGAGCCGGAGGGGTTTGGGAGAGAATGGCTGATCTAAGTTTGTTTCCTAGGGCAGTGATTTTGTTGGAGAAGAAGGAGGAAAATACCTCGCAAGATATTAGAGATTTGATTAGAGATTTGGGGGTTTCTTTTGAGGTTTTTGCCAGTTTGTTAGATTGGTGTTTGAGCAATTCGAATAGTTTGCGCAGCCTGCCCAAGGGATGTCCACTCATTGTGGATGGATACGTCGAACCAGGGGTTCCTGTCTTTGATTTGGGTTCTTTTTAGTTTTAGCGGAGCAAGATCATCAAGAATGTTGGATATGGTCATGGAATAATATTCAGTGAGGTTGTTGGCCGTAGTTATATGGTGGAGGGGTGTTCAGTCTCACAACGAGCTGCCAGTTTCCCGAGATCAAGGTTCTTGGTGTCTCTAACCCAACATTTGGGAGTCTCGGGTTGTGCAGCCCATGTCTTGTGGGTGCCAGGCAGAAGGAAGATGATAGCATGGTGGTCAGACCAATCGCATGGGTCTATAGAGATAAGCTTGACCGCTGAATCCTTAGCGATGATCCAGTCAAGAGTGGTGCCTTTCGAGTGAGTTGGACAGTCTGCTAATTTGGGTGATGTTGCTGCATATGGACAGTGCAAGGTATTCACAGGAGTCTGTGGGATCTGCCAGAACTTCTGTAATGAGGAGGTTATAGCGGTAGATGCATGCAATGCCTACCCCTTTTTTTTTGATTGCCTATCCAGCCTTACGATGTTATAGTTGGGAGGGACTAAGAGGTCTAGGCAGGGTGATGAGGATTCATTGAGCCAAGATTCATTCAAGATCGCTAAGTCAGATTTTTGGCTCAGGATGAGATCGCAAACATCAGCGGCATGCTTTACTGCTGATCGGTAGTTAATAAGGAGGCCAGATAGTGGTGGGTCAGACAGAGTGTCGTGAATTGGGGCAGTGATGAGTACTGGCGCTAGGTTGCTATTGACAACTCCTCTGCTGCGGAGGGTAGCTGATCTGTTGGGGTTGGTTGCAACCGTGCGGATAGCATGTTCGTCCCTCAAGTCTGAAAGGAATGGGGATACCAGGTCAGATTTGTAGCTAAGGTGGAGGTCTACAATCTGTGAGGTCTGGTGGACTGGATTTACAGGGGCCAATTTGTAGGTAAGGAGGAGGGCCAGAATTTCTTCTTCCGAGAGATGGCAGGGCTGCTTGCGATGGCGCAGGTGTCTCAGGAAAAGTGGCAATGGGTGACAGTGGGGCTCGTTGGAAGGGTGAGTAGAGTTCTGTGGGAGCTTGAGATTCAATAAAGCTAGTTCCGTGAGGTGCAGGAGGTTTTTTAGTTCCAGAATGGAGTTATGGATGCTCTGTGTTAGTTTGTTAGCTCTATGGTGGATAGTTTCAATATCCCTAAAAGAGGGTTGCTCTTGTGGGCAGCCGGCCCATGGTTTGAGAACGGTTCTGATGGCATGCTCTGGTAGCAGGGTAGTGGGGCTAGGTCGATCAGTGTTGTTATGTTATAAAAAAATTTATAGCCCGCAGCTGCCCCAGCAAAGGGGCGTCCCGGTGCTTTTGAACAGGCAAATAAACACACATAACACCACACAAATTGCAGGGCCGAAGCGAGAAAGGGGGAGACTAAAAGATATTAGGGAACAAGTAAGTTTTAATGGCCCTCCTAAATGCAAGCAGGTCGTCAAGTGCACGGATATGGGACGGAAGAGAGTTCCAGAGTTTGGCAGCCATAACCCGGAAAGACCGACCTCCAGCTCTACACAGCTTGAACCGAGGCACTACCACCAGATTTTGACAGGCAGATCTCAGGGAGCGAGAAGGAACATAGGGAATGAGAAGATTCTTAAGAATCTGAGGAGAGGACAGCTTGAGGATCTTAAAAGAAAGACAGAGAGTTTTAAAATCAATCCTTTGTGCCATAGGCAGCCAGTGAAGAGACCGAATGGTTGCACTCACAGAGCAAAACCTCGGAAGCCCCACCAGGGCTCTGGCCGCAGCATTATGGACGCGCTGCATCCGGGCGATTTCCGCCTGGTTCGCCCTAACAGGAGCGAACTGGCGTAATCGAGCCGAGACAGAATAGTGGCCTGGATAAGCAACTGCCTGGTAGGGGCGTCAAAGAACTTCAGAATGGGTCTCAATCCTCGAAGAATTCCGAAGCAAGTAGCTGCGACTTTTTTAGTATGGGCGCAGAAGCTAAGGGCAGAGTCTAACCAGACCCCTAAGTTTTTTACCTCCGATACCGGAGTAGGCGTAACACCTAACTCTGGATGCCACCACTCATCACTCCACATGTTACAATGCTTACCAACAACCAGTATCTCAGTCTTCTTAGCATTCAGCTGAAGACAATTGGCTGTCATCCAGCCGGCCACCGCCAGGAGACCCGCTCCGAACCTGGGGGCATCAAGGTCGACCTTCCCACTCAGAACAACCGCCAGCTGCGTATCGTCAGCGTAGGAGACAATGGTCATATCCCACTGCTTGGCGACCGCAGCCAATGGGTGAACATAAAGGTTGAAAAGTGTGGGACTTAATGCCGACCCCTGGGGCACACCAAGTTCTAACGGATAGGGTTTGGACTCAAAAGGCAGAGTGGCGACCCAGAATGAGCGATCAATCAAGAAAGACTGGAACCATTTTAGTGCATGGTCAGAGACACCAGCTTCTCTTAGACGTTGCAGCAGTATTGAATGCGAGACCGTGTCGAACGCGGCACTGAGGTCAAGTAGCACCAGTGCCGCTGTATGATCGGAATCGAGCACGGCCCGCAGGTGTTCCGTCATTGCGAGAAGGGCAGTCTCAGTGCTGTGGCCGGCACGAAAACCATTCTGTGAAGGGTCTAGAATGTTTGCCTTTTGGAGATGCTCAGAGAGGAGAACATTAACATGAGCCTCGGCTACTTTTGCAGCCCAAGGAAGGAGTGAGATCGGGCGATAGTTTTCCAACTTAAGGGGATCCAGTGTAGGCTTCTTAAGAATAGGGGTTACCACCGCCTGCTTCCATTTAATCGAGACTGAACCTGAGGACAGAGACAGGTTGATTAAATGACGTACTAAAGGAAGACAGAGAGTCGATAGTTCTCTGAATTGCGCCTGTCTGAGGGGATCAGACGGAGATCCCGATTTTACCTTGATGGCTAGCCTATCAAACACCTCTGCTGACATGGCAGGGAGAGAGGAGAGAGCCCCGGAAGTGTTGACACTAAGCCTGGGAGTCTCACAGGGAGAAGGAGTATTGGTAAAGGAGCGATAAATTGCCTGAACCTTCTCTAAGAAAAAAGCCGTTAGGTCTTCACAGTGAGACACCGAGCAGATTTCCTCTGCGGGAGCTCTTTTGGCAGTCAGATCTTTAAGGACCTTAAAGATCAACTTCGCGGGGTTAGGGCTGCTCTTAAACTCTTGAGAGTAATAGGCTGCACGGGCCCTGCATATAGCTCTATGGTAACTTTTAACCTTAGAGAGATACAATATTTTTCCCTGCGTCATACGACTTACACCAGTTCCTTTCTGCTTTTTTACAGGCTTTCTTTAAAAGCAAAAGAGACTCATCGTACCATGGACTAGGTTCCAAAGAACGAACTCTGCTCCAGGTGCAGGAATCAAAGAATCAAGGGCCCTAGTGATCCAATCATAAAGGAGATCATACCCTGATTCAACATCCGTGAACTGACCCGGAGGGTTATCCTCAAGCAGTGGATGGAAGGCCTCTAGCTTAAGTTTTTTCCAGGGGCGCTTTAGGACAACTCTGTCTAGAGGTTTAAAAGGCAAATCCTTGATCGTAATATACAGTTTCACAAGGAAGTGGTCGGACCATGCCACAGGGCTTGGCTGCAACACCTTCACCCTAGTCAGGTTCGTAAAGATAGGATCTAATATATGTCCGCCCACATGCGTGTGGCGAATAACCAGCTGACGAAGCTGCAGTGCTTCCAGGTCTGCAAGAGTGTTGCTTATGGTTGGATTCTGGCAGCCCTTGTGAGCCCTTGGAGGCATTTCGATAACCATAAGGAAAGGAAAAGTTTGCGGGCAGGAGGTCTAAGATTTGGGGACAATTCTGTTGGTATGTGGTGTTAGCATGGTGGAGGGGCTAGGTCGACTTGTGTCAAGAGCCCTTGGAGGAGTCTCAATAACTATGTAGGAGGGAAGAGTTTGCAGGCAGGGGTCAATGGTTTTGGAACAATTATGTTAGCATGCGCTGGAAGCATGGTAGTGGGGCTAGGTCGAACTGTGTCGTGAGCCCTTGGAGGGGTGGTTTATGAATGGCTAGGCACCCTTGGTGGATTGCGTGGGGAGGGTGGATGGAAGAGGGTTGTGCACATATTTTTTGAGTGTGAAGAGGTCTGTGAATTTATTGAGGTCTTTGGGTGGAGCTTGACGTTTTTGAATAAAGTGAGGGTAAGGTCAGCACGCAGGTTTAAGGAAGGTGAGATTGAGAGCTTATTGCTGTATGGAATGATCCTGGCTTTGTGTACATTAAGGCAGTTCGAGATGGCTTTGCGCCTTAGAGATATTTTTCTGGTGTAGAAGATGAGGTAATTAATGACTGTGCCCTTGTCCGGGCTGAATCGTAAGTCAGAGATCACAGTCCCGGGATGACTTTTCAGGATGGAGTGTTTGAAGGATTTAGCAGCGGTTTTGGAGAGATTAGGAAGATAGACAACGGTGTAGGAGTTGTCGCCAGTAGGGATCATATTTAACAACAAGGGGTGGTGATGGACAGAGTTTCTGAATTAAGCAGAATACTCTCACCCAGTCAAGAGACCAGGGCTAGATCCAACACCGTTTTTTTAGCTCACTGCACCATCCCAGCTCAGAACCTGGCTATATGCAAATTAGTCTGTTCCTGCCCCAGTGCATGATGGGAACAGGGCAAACCAAACTACCAAGCCAATTCTTACACTGGGAAGGAAACAAGTTACCGGGGACCGGTTTCTGGCATTTCAGCCGTCGTCGGCCCAGCTTGCTTGAATCCTGATGGTGCAATGAGCAAGGGACTCACATCTGAGTATACCCTTCCACGCGTAGGGTGGACAAAATATTTAACAACAAGGGGTGGTGATGGACAGAGTTTCTGAATTAAGCAGAATACTCTCACCCAGTCAAGAGATCAGGGCTAGATCCAACACCGTTTTTTAGCTCACTGCACCATCCCAGCTCAGAACCTGGCTATATGCAAATTAGTCTGTTCCTGTCCCAGTGCATGATGGGAACAGGGCAAACCAAACTACCAAGCCAATTCTTACACTGGGAAGGAAACAAGTTACCGGGGACCGGTTTCTGGCATTTCAGCCGTCGTCGGCCCGGCTTGCTTGAATCCTGATGGTGCAATGAGCAAGGGACTCACATCTGAGTATACCCTTCCACGCTTAGGGTGGACAAAATATTTAACAACAAGGGGTGATGATGGACAGAGTTTCTGAATTAAGCAGAATACTCTCACCCAGTCAAGAGATCAGGGCTAGATCCAACACCGTTTTTTAGCTCACTGCACCATCCCAGCTCAGAACCTGGCTATATGCAAATTAGTCTGTTCCTGTCCCAGGGCATGATGGGAACAGGGCAAACCAAACTACCAAGCCAATTCTTACACTGGGAAAGAAACAAGCTACCAGGGACCGGCTTCTGGCATTTCAGCCGTCGTCGGCCCGGCTTGCTTAAATCCTGATGGTCCAATGAGCAAGGGACTCACATCTGAGTATACCCTTCCACGCTTAGGGTGTACAAAATATTTAACAACAAGGGGTGGTGATAGGCAGAGTTTCTGAATTAGGCAGAATACTCTCACCCAGTCAAGAGATCAGGGCTAGATCCAACACCGTTTTTTAGCTCACTGCACCATCCCAGCTCAGAACCTGGCTATATGCAAATTAGTCTGTTTCTGTCCCAGGGCATGATGGGAACAGGGCAAACCAAACTACCAAGCCAATTCTTACACTGGGAAGGAAACAAGCTACCAGGGACCGGCTTCTGGCATTTCAGCCGTCGTCGGCCCGGCTTGCTTAAATCCTGATGGTGCAATGAGCAAGGGACTCACATCTGAGTATACCCTTCCACGCTTAGGGTGTACAAAATATTTAACAACAAGGGGTGGTGATGGACAGATTTTCTGAATTAAGCAGAATACTCTCACCCAGTCAAGAGATCAGGGCTAGATCCAACAACGTTTTTTAGCTCACTGAAGCTTGGTAGTTTAGTCTGCCCTGTTCCCATGATGCACTGGGCCAGGGACAGACTGATTTGCATGTAGCCAGGCTCTGAGCTGGAATGGTGCAGTGAGCTAAATAACGGTGATGGATCAAGCCCTAATCTTTGGACTGGGTAAGAGTGGTCTGCTTAATTCAGGCACTCTGTTCATCACCACCCCCTTTTCTGAATCGTTTTTGGCCACTATAGGTGTGGCAGGGTATACTCAGACATGAGTCCCTTGCTCACTGCACCATCAGGATTCAAGCAAGCCGGGCCGACGACGGCTGAAATGCCAGAAACCGGTCCCCGGAAGCTTGTCTCCTTTCTGGTGAAGAATTGGCTTGGTAGTTTAGTCTGCCCTGTTCCCATGATGCACTGGGCCAGGGACAGACTGATTCTCATGTAGCCAGGTTCTGAGCTGGGATGGTGCAGTGAGCTAAATAATGGTGATGGATCAAGCCCTTATCTTTGGACTGGGTAAGAGTGGTCTGCTTAATTCAGACACTCTGCTCATCACCACCCCCTTTTCTGAATCGCCAGTAGGGATCAAGCAATGCCTTGCCATACTGGCGAGACTGGGCAACTTAAGCATTAGGAAGGAGCTGAGGGAGGTTGCAGGTGTAGTTCCGGCTGTGCTGATCCCTACCCTTGGGTCCCGCCAAGGTGTTCCTCAGAATTGTCAGGCTCAGGCCGTGGGGAGAACGTTCCGGGGCCTACACTGGAAGTCCGTAGCCTAGCCGGGCGTCTGGAGGATAGGCAGTGGGCAAATGATCAAGGGGCTGGATGGATGCATTAGAGTAGGGTGTCTTTGGGGAGGACGACCACCCTCATATAGGTAGGTCGAAGGAAAGTCTCATTGGATCACTGTACTGACAGGAAACGTTGCAAAGTACCAGGATCAGCCCTATGAATCCCGCAAGTTGTCAGAGTCAAGATTCCGCGGGGGTGAGGCTGCAGCGGGTAGAGTCAAATGGGTGAACGCTGTTGCGTAGCTGCATCAGGACCAAGCCAAGTCATGCCAGGACAGGCCTCAGTGCCTTGAGGTCCACTTTTGGGAGCTTGTGATTCTGCAGGGGATGCTATCAGTTATGGAGTAAAATGCTGCAAGCAGATTTTCAGGCATAGCAGGGGTCATTCCTCCTAGGGGTCTCTAGCAGGTGGAAAATACTTTTTCAGTGAAGCTGGATGGAATGTCCTCTTTACTTTTGAGTACGAGGCAGAGTTTCTTCTTGAAAGTTTCAAGCAAGGAATTGCTGTCAGGATACAGCATGGGAGTTGCTTACTTCTATGTGAGAAACTAAATTTGCATGTTTTCGGGAACAGAAGAAGAAAAGTGGTTGTTGCTTAATAGATAGAAGACTTGCATCTCGGAAGGTTGTGTTTCATTAAACACCACAGTGAAGGCAAGAAGGACTACACATCCCATGTGGGCTATAGGACTTGCACAAGACTTGTCAATGGTGGTACCCATCTTTAGTGCCTAGAGAAAAAGCTACTCATGGTCTATAGCATCCTTGATGAGCAGTCGATAAACATAGTTGCTGCATCCAGAATTTGCTAATGGAATCCTTGATGCTGGTTTCTCTGTGAAGTCAATGAAAAACATTGTTGAAATCAGAGAAACATCATGCTACTCTTTGCTAAGGGTATACTCCTGCACTTGGTCATTTTCACAATGAGTCATAATTTGGGTTGCAAGCACTATTGACTCTTTGTGTTTAATGTCACAAAGAGTCATTGTTAAGATTACAAACTGTATTGCACTTTCATTGGGAAACATTGCACGTGCACTTGTACCTGCTTACACTTGTTCCAAGGACTTATCTGTGTCGGTTAGGAACTGAATCTGTGTGCAACCTTTAGTTCATTCATGTTTTCATACAGTAATGGTAATATGTTATGCAGACATTGATCATCACAAATATGTGATTACCAAGGGTTCAGAGGACAAACGTACTGTTAATAAATGTAATTCATGTTACTGCTATCAACTTATTGCACTGAAGATGAATATGGAAACTCCAAACAACAAGAGAGTGAGGGAGAGAGTCACTCTTAGTCCCCTAGGGGAATGTATTCAATAACAACAGAAGAGTGGCTATTTAAAGAGAACACTAAAAGAAACACACAAATGTTTTTAGAAGGACCCTCACTCACCAACCTAGTTGGTGACATGCTTCATCATCGGGTCCCCACCAGATCAGCCGAGTGCCGTTCCGGTGTGCTACGACGACTGCAATTGCAGCGGAGCGGGTTGTGATTAGGTGCAAGTGATATAGTGTAAATTAAAAAATAACCAAATACACCCTGAAAAATTCTTTATTTTGGGTGACTTGGTTACTAATATAAACAAATGATCTTTATTAAAAAATGCATGTAGGGATAGCCATAGCCGTGTGTGGCACTCTTTCATTGGTCAACATTCGTGAGGGAATTGCGAATGTAAGATTGGCACTGGAGAATCCGACCGCAGTAGCTGGTAACTCGATGCAATATATGAAAATGCATGTTGTTAATAGTTACACAGCTGTTTTGTTTCTTACAGGTTACAACTGGTCTAAGAACTACCTATAGACCATTGTCCATGGTAAAACCGTGAGCTTTTATACACGACCAGAGTTTAGGGTACGCATTAGCGTGCGTATACCGCCATGGTCTCACTTTTTATAAGGTCCTGATGAATGCTTAGCAGTATGTGCTAATATAATCAGAAACATGTTCATGTCGACCAAATTTCACATTTCATTGGATCTCCCAACTTCATAGTTCAGTTGGCACTGATCCGTCATTTGTTTTTATTAGTAACCAAGTCACCCAAAATAAAGAATTTTTCAGGGTGTATTTGGTTATTTTTTAATTTACAATATATCACTTGCACCTAATCCCAACCCGCTCCGCTGCAATTGCAGGCGTCATAGCACACCGGAACGGCACTCGGCTGATCCAGTGGGGACCCGATGATGAAGCATGTCACCAACTAGGTTGGTGAGTGAGGGTCCTTCTAAAAACATTTGTATGTTTCTTTTAGTGTTCTCTTTAAATAGCCACTCTTCTGTTGTTATTGGATGAATGTGGAAAGCCACTTCATAATATAGAATGCAGCCCTTTTGGCATCAGTTCATAAAAACCTTTAGTGTGATTTGCATTTATTGTAACAATCCTGATTGCATTTCAACTCAGAAGAAAATTTGTGTTTCATCTTGAAAAGAGAGTGGGATACACAGATGTTGTTAATAGGTATATCTTAAATAGTACCAGAGTCCACTTTATGGCCATACTTAAAAGCAACCTCTTATCTGTAAATACCAACACTCCGGCAGTGCAGAATTAGCCCAGATAAGCATCTAGCCAGTGTAACAATAGCCAGTGTCTCTCTTTGGCTCTCTTGTCCCAGTCCCCTTTCCCTAGACCTATGTGAACTTACACAATAGCTGTGTAGGGTTGGCTGTGGGTTCGGTGAAGTGTGAAAGCTGCCAACGCTTCTATTGAATCCAGACTGTAAGCGTAGTTTATCTTGACAGTTGTAAAACCTGAACCACCCATTCATTGGTGCTAAGATTTATTCAATCAAATTATATTTCTGGACTTTCCCAGAATGAGATTTTCAGTGAAATGATGCACTTCTTGCCCGGGAGGCATACTTTTTAGCAATATAACTTTCCCCTATTTCCAACCAATACAAATCCAAAGTGGGGGCTCATATTAGCTAATATTGTATGTTTTAGAGAGTCTCCCAGAACCACGTAAAGCCCCTGCAGTTCACCCCTTTAAAGGGAATTTCCCCTTGACCTTCAAAGTGGCTGGCAAAGCATATGTCCAGTTTGAAAGCTTATATTTGGTTAAATAAATCAACCATATAAGCAGTACAATCATAAAATCAATCTACAATAATAATTATAGAATAGAAAACTACATAACTGTTAAAGTATGTGTACATAGAAATTCATAAACATATTGTAATACTCGTACAGAAAGTGCAAGTACAATAGTTCGTGTATGGACCCTAGTGATCTACATAAACATGTATAGGTCCTGGTACAAAAAGTGCAAGTACAAATAGTTACATGTAAGGCCATATAAAATCTTACAGTCAAGTGTCAATGATCATAGATTTCCTAACACTAATAGATTTCAAAAGAGATGTAGCTAAATAAAAGCACAATCCTGGGTCCTCTAATCTAAAAAGAAATTTCATGGCGTCTTTAGTAGATCTTATATTATAATATAAAAAGAATGGTTTGAGATAAAAATTTCTTAAAATACAAATAGAATTTACAGAATAATAGCAAATGGCAGCAGCTTTGTCAGGAGATTTCATCACATGGGCATGGTTGAACAGAACACTGTTTCATAACTGGGAAATTAACAAGATGATGTATGGTGCCCAATCTTAGACGTGTCAGTACAAATCTGTGTGAAGCTCTTGTCACGACTGACACATAAGTTTGGAAACCCTGTTTAAGTTCCAGTTGCAGATAAAATATAAAGGTTGGTTGGCTCTTCCCAAAGGGGTACTTCCTGACCCACTTACTAAATCATCATCGTTCTTGGTTCCCTTTATAGAGCTTTTAGGTTTGTATCTTATCCATTCTGCCTGAATAGACTGCATAGGTCCCTCACGTCAATCGTTAGTATCGACATTACTCAGGGCCTGGAATCCATTGGCTAATGGGATAGCAAAATGAGATAAAGTAGTAAGCTGGGGGGGCTAAGAAAGGCCCATTTCTAGGCGGACTACCATTTTCCTGCATCACCATTAAGTGTCTATAAAAATATCTTAGAGGGAGAAGAGTAGTATTAAAATCCCGGGAGAAGGTGGTGGTGCGCTATTAAGAGTATTGTTTGCCCACCTTGGAGACCGAAAATTAATAATGATGCAATCACCGTCAAAGGATTTTTTAAGAGGGCCAATCCAACCCACTGTACGTGTTGTCAACATCTGACTTACTCCTTCCATCGGGTAACCACAGTTATTGGTCAGCCAAAACACTACTTTATTCATAAGTGAACCATGGTCTTCTGCCTGTCCAAGTTGAAGTTTAGGTACATTAGCCAGAATGGCAACATAGGCACTACATTCAGGTGGCAGATTTACAGCCGCGACTGATTTTCTATCCCCAAATGCCAGTGTTCTTAAACCATCTGGCTTTACTGGGTCAAATATAGTTAATTTAACTGACTTAGGGCCATATGTAGGTGGCCAAATACCGACCGGTATTTGAAGTTTCAGATGTAGGGGGCCTAAATATTACTGATTCCATAAATTTACAGAATCAGTAAATTTACCGATTCTGTAAATTTACCGAATCGGTAAATTTGCCAATTCGGTAAATTACCGAATTGGTAAATTTACAGAATCGGTAATATGGGATGTAGGTGGCACTGAAAACAGAGCCACAGGTCCTTAAGAATTCGTTATTTGCCATCAAATACTATTTGATGGTAAATAACGAATTCCTGTGTACATGCACATCTGTGCATGTACACCTGTGCCATGTGGCACACATAACTGGGGCATGTATGTGTGACACATGGCACACAAGCCAGAATCAGGGGTGCAACTGGGTGTCAAAGTGACACCCTGTCCCCCTTGTCAATTCAGTGATTTTACCGAATCGGTATTTACCGATTAGGTAATTGCCATTGGTTCCTATGGGCCTCAAAATACCTACATAGCATTTACCGATTTGTAAATACCGAATCTGTAAAATTCGGTATTTACGAATCGGTAAATACGAATTACCTACATCGGGCCCATAGTCTCTTCTCTTTTCTTCTCAGATGGGGCAGGTCTATAATTATTAGTTGACTTTCCTGTTAAAATATTTTGGTATTTTTCCCCATTTACCACCTTTACGATAGGGTGCCTTCCTTAGAGTTATTGCTGGGTTCTCTATCCGGGACAGTAATCAGGTTAATGGAGCCTGAATTAGCATCTTTCTGTTGAATCCTGATAGACTCATTTTGCAGTTTTCCATTGACTTTAGCTAGCAAACCACTAATCATATGAATTTATCTGGCTAAATAGTCCAGTTTGTCATAAAGCAGCCTTAAAAGCTCAATGACATTGTCGGAAATGGCCGCTAGTGTTAAACCATGCTGTAGAGAGTCTGGTCTAATCAGGTTATCGGTACAAAAGGGGGTGGTGATGGACGGAGTATCTGAATCAATCAAACACTCACACCCAGTCAAAAGATCTGGGTTTAATCCATCACCGTTCTTTAGCCCACTCTGCCACCCCAGTTCAGACATGGCTATATGCAAATCAGTCTGACCCTGTGCCTCATGGGAACACTCCAGCCCGAACTGCCAAGCCATGTCTTCCCTGGACCGGAAACAAGCTTCCGAGGACCGGTTTCTGGCATTACAGCCGTCTTCAGCCCGGCTTGCTTGAATGCAGTGGCAAAGTGAGCAAGGGACTCACGCCTGAGCATACCCTGCCACAATTATGGTGGCCAAAAGTGGTACAAAAGGGGGTGGTGATGGACGGAGCATCTGAATCAATCAAACACTCACACCCAGTCAAAAGATCTGGGTTTAATCCATCACCGTTCTTTAGCCCACTCTGCCACCACAGTTCAGACATGGCTATATGCAAATCAGTCTGGCCCTGTGCCTCATGGGAACAGTCCAGTCCGAACTGCCAAGCCATGTCTTCCCTGGACCGGAAACAAGCTTCCGAGGACCGGTTTCTGGCATTACAGCCGTCTTCAGCTCGGCTTGCTTGAATCCAGTGGCAAAGTGAGCAAGGGACTCATGTCTGAGCATACCCTGCCACACTTATGGCGGCCAAAAGCGGTACAAAAGGGGGTGGTGATGGACGGAGCATCTGAATCAATCTAACACTCACACCCAGCCAAAAGATCTGGGTTTAATCCATCACCATTCTTTAGCCTACTCTGCCACCCCAGTTCAGACATGGCTATATGCAAATCAGTCTGACCCTGTGCCTCATGGGAACAGTCCAGCCCGAACTGCCAAACCATGTCTTCCCTGGACCGGAAACAAGCATCCTGGGACCGGGTTCTGGCTAATCATGTTGGATGGAGTGTAGTGGGAAGGCGGGGACTATAGGGACCAGAGGTCTGGGAGTTTGGGCGGCACAGCAGGGGCGTTCCCTTGCAGCCGCTAAAGGGTACTGATCTTTAGGGAAGCATGTAGTTGTATGTTACTTGTATTCTTGGTTTGATAAGAATACAGGATTATGGGTATGGAGCCCATAGGAACCAATGGCAATTACCGAATCGGTAAATACCTATTCGGTAACTACCGAATGTTACCGATTCGGTAATTAATTCGGTAAAAATACCTACATAGCATTTACCGATTTGTAAATACCGAATCTGTAAAATTCGGTATTTACGAATCGGTAAATACTAATTACCTACATCGGGCTCATAGTCTCTTCTCTTTTCTTCTGAGATGGGGCAGGTCTATAATTATTAGTTGACTTTCCTGTTAAAATATTTTGGTATTTTTCCCCATTTACCACCTTTACGATAGGGTGCCCTTCCTTAGAGTTATTGCTGGGTTCTCTATCCGGGACAGTAATCAGGTTAATGGAGTCTGAATTAGCATCTTTCTGTTGAATCCTGATAGACTCATTTTGCAGTTTTCCATTGACTTAGCTAGCAAACCACTAATCATATGAATTTATCTGGCTAAATAGTCCAGTTTGTCATAAAGCGGCCTTAAAAGCTCAATGACATTGTCGGAAATGTTAAACCATGCTGTAGAGAGTCTGGTCTAATCAGGATATCAACAGATAAACCTGCTTTCCCAACATGACTATTCTTTTTATCTTTTTTTGGTTTAGGATTAGGGTTAGAATTCCCCTGTTCTAAGATATTCTTTCTACATCCCCTAGTCTTTTTCAAAGGCAGGGGGCTTTCAGGAATAGTCAAAGTAGGAGTCAAAGATATTCGGGTACAGTCCCCATTAATAACTCCAACATTATTGGGGGCAGTGCCTGTCTCCTCAACTAGCAATGGGTGCTCAATCAATTTATCAGATCTAGTCTCACTGGAAGGACTATTAGGAGCCCTTATCTAATTTCCCTGTTTTTCGCCCATATAACTGGGACCCATAGACAGTCGCCTCTCAGTATGATCTATTTCTTCTGAGAGAACATTAACCGCTTTAACCAATTATGAGTCAATCGTGGTACAAGATTTATCAATGAACGGCTTAGCAATCTTCCTCCTCGCTATGATATTACAAATAAATAAAACTGTACCAATAGAAGATAGGTGCAGAAAGCACAAAATGAACGAGGTCAGTGATGTTTTTGTGACGATAAAGGGGGTATCAAGAATCAAAAATGGATAGGAAGTGAAGCACACATTTGGAGACAGGAGGCAGGAGAAAGGAATTATAAGAAGGGTATGACAGGCGACGGAGGATTAAACAAGTGGGAAGTCAAGGAAGGGATTTCATGAGGGTGGAGGTGAGATGAGAGTGAAGGTGGTGTGTGAGGAATAGGTCTAGGGAATAATGCCATGCAGAGGCAAACTCTATGAGAAACGAAAGGAGAGACCCTGAGAGAGGTATTGATTGTGATTTACAGTAGAAAATAGCAAGTGCTCAAATTAAAGCTACACGATTTGTGTGGGGCTAGTAACCACATATCAGTGTAAAGAAAAACACCGGAGCAGATGTATTATACTTCTAGTTTGCTGGCTCACATTTCCAGAGTTAAGATGGTCCGTATTGGGGGCAGCTCCTTCAGTTTTTTGGCACCCAAGTTATGGAACTCTCTTCCTCTCTGTCTGAGGCAATCGGAGACTGAGACTCTGTTCCGGGAACATGGCTCTTTAGATAGGATGTTAGCTCTGTCTAACCCCACTGTAAACCTCCTTGGGACTTTCTGACAATGTAGCTCAAAGGAACTATTGCACTCTAGCAGTTCTACTATCATTATTATTATTAATGCGCCGTTGCATGAGAGGAGGAAAGTGGTAGAGAGACATATTTATTAACAAGCACTGGTAAAGCTAACAGGCCTGGTGTAGGTTGCCAGCCTTCTGGCAATTCTTGTTTTGTCTTCTCATTGTTTTAGCAACACTTTATTATTTGGGAAAATGCTGGACCCTCATCAAGAAAAAACAATAATTTGCTAAGGCCAAGAAACATCTTATCATAAAACCCCCTGTCACTGAAGGGAACTACTTTGTGTGTGAATGTGGCTGAAGGTGGCTGCTAAACTGCCCTTTAATAAATGCTGGAGTGGGTGGGAGAAAAAACGTAATGACACCAACGGCATAATAATGGACGAAGTCTTGCTGAATCCCCTATAAATAATGGAGTTATACATACAATTTTAGTAAAATCAACAAGTTTTGGTTACCAAAGACTTTAAAAAGTCAATCAGTTTGGCATTGGCTGCAAACCTTTTGGCTTTGAGAAAGAAAGAAGGAAAGAAAAAAAAAAGAAAGAAAGGAAGAAAGAAAGAAAGAAAGAAAGAAAGAAGGAAAGAAGGAAAAAAGAACGAAGAAAAGGAAAAGAACGAAGGATAAGGGAAGAGAGAAGAAAATAGAGAAGGAAAGAAAGAGAGCAGAAAAGAGAACGAAAGAAAGAAGGAAAGGAAAGGAAAGAAAAAATGAAAGAGAATGAAAGAAAGTAAGAAGGGAAGAGAACGAAAGAAAGATGGAAAGATAAAGAAAGAGAGTAGGAAGGAATGAAAACAGTTAGGAGAAAGAAAGCAAGAAGGTGAAAGAAAGAAGAATGAATGAAAGAGTGGGAAAAGGAGAGTAGAAATGAGAGAAAAAGAAAGAAAGGCAGAAGAGAGAAAGAAAATGGGAAGAGAAAGAAGGAAGCAAAGACAAAAGAAAGAAGGCAATAAAGTATAAAAGAATGAAAGAAAGAAAGAGAGAATGATAAGAGAAAGAGAAAGAGAAGAGAAGACAAAAGGTAGGAGAGAAAGACAAACTAATGAAGGAAGCTGAGAAACACAGAAAGAAAGGAAGAAAGAAGAAGAAAGAAAGATAGAAAGAGCTAGAAAGAAGAAAATAAAGAAGGAAGGAAGTAAATAAATTAGGAATTAAAAAAGAAGAAGGAAAGTGAAAATAGGATGGCTTAATACAGAACATTTTCAAAAGGGCGCAATCTGACCTGGTATGCTGTGAAGTAGTAGCAGTCACAATAGCAAAATACCCCCAAAAATAATTTACATCAGCATTAACAGGAGATAGGATGTGATAAAAATCAGAATGTGCATCAGAAGTGTTCTGCTTTCACTTCCGTCTCTACACACAGAGGCAACACTAAAGTAATTTTGAAGTAAAAACAAGAACACCGCCACTGATAGGAACTAGCTTGTGTGCAGATGTGCGCCTTCTGAAAGAGCAAAAAGCAGTCACTCGAAGTGAAATTCACCAGAGGCTTTAAGTAGGCTGACCCCCTGCCCTAGCTATATGCAGTAGTTGGCGGAAGCAAAATCTGAATACCATGATAACAGACCAATTGGCTGAATAAAGATGGCTGAAAGCCCCTATATGTTTGAATATTATACATATATTAGTAAAACAAAAATGTCTGGGATAATGCCAGACCTAAAAATGGCTCGCTGCTGCTCTCATCCTCTGTGCTGGCATACCGCTAGGCTGCCTAGCACCATGTACAACCTTGGCACCATAGTGTGTAAGATGTGTAGCATGGGTTTTGTACTTGAATCCTATGCTCTAAATTGTAAAACAGTCCACATATGAAACGTGTGCTGTATAGTTCAGGTCACATGAAATGTATGGAATGTTTACAGAAATAAAAATATTTCTCCAAGTTAACGCAAGCTTCAAGGAGGCATTATCTTTGTATGCAAATCCCGACCTGACTATCTTAGTAGATTGAACTTTTCATCAAAAACTATGGATGTTGCTGGATGCCAAAGCTACAGTCAAGTAACACCCCTTAATGCAAACTGTGCAAAGCAGTGCAAAGAGCTAATTGTGCTAAAAATGTAATCTTTCCAGCTCAAAATCAATTGTGTGCTGGAAAGTAAATACCCTAGCAAGAGTTCTTAGTTACTTTGTGTGACTTAGCTTGAAGCAAACTATGAACCTGTCCATCTCTACAGGGCTCCCCCAAACGTTTTGACTTTTACCTTCCACTTTTTGCTGAATTTGTGTGGAGGAGAACAAAATCCTATCGGACTTTCAGGCAGGTTTTCGGGCTGGAATGGGGACAATAGAGCAGGTGTTTAGGTTGGCACTACTGGGCTGGAAGGTGGTGGAACTAGGCAAGGGTAGTCTTTACTTGGCCTTTATAGACCTGAAGACTGCCTTTGACCTAGTCCCCCGGGAAGAGCTTTGGAGGGTGCTTTATGAGTTTGGACTACCCCCTTACATCTTGTCCCTCCTCATTAGCCTTCATGCCCATACCTTTGCACAGGTCTGTTGGGGTAAAAACGGAGAACTCACCGAGAAGATACCAGTGTCCAGGGGCGTAAGACAGGGCTGCGTCTTGGCCCCCACCCTATTTTCACTCTATGTGAATGGGGTGGTAGAACATCTCCAACAAGAACCAGCTGACGCCCCCTGTCTCGGAGGAGTCCGGATCCCCACTCTGCTTTTTGCGGACAACACGCTTTTGATCTCGAAGACTCCCCAAGGCCTCCAGAAATTGCTAACGCGTTTCCAGGAGTTTTGTGCCACAAAAGGGTTAATAATTAACGTGGACAAAACAAAATATCTAGTCCTAAACCCACCAAGGAAACTGGGCCGCCCACCAACGCTTAACTCTGTTGCCTTGGAGAAGGTGTCCGAATTCGATTATCTCGGTATTCGGATAACGGACAGGTTGTCTTGGGCAAATCACATCAACAAAATGGTCCTTAACCACAGGAGAGTAGGAGGAGCTCTCATGAGGGAGTTCCGGGCCTCACCTAGGAGATCCCTCACCCCGGTAATTGATATCTACAAGGCCAAGGTAGTGACATCAGCCTTGTATGGGGCAGAACTGTGGGGCCACTGCCGATTGGACACCTTGGCGACAGCGGAGAGCAAGCTACTAAAATCCCTTATTTCTATCCCACTGAGCACTCCGTCCGTACCAGTGTTGTTGGATACAGGCTGTAAAAACATCAAAGATCAAGCCCAGCTTCGCCCTCTCCTTTTATGGACACGAATCTGGAGGGGTGAAGAGCTAAAATCCTACGCTGATGGCCTGGGGGAAATAATGAGTTTGGGGGGTTGGGCTAAAATAAGATGGTTAAGAGAAACTAAAAAGCTTCTGGAGAAGATTGGATTGGGGGACTGTTGGTTAACACGTTCAGCCCCTCCGAAAGAAGTTGTTAAGGCCCTTTTCTGGAAGTGGACTGCGGAGCAACTAATTACAAACTCAAACCACTCCAAGTCTACTGTTGCCTTCTTATTAGTCAAAGACATTGTGGCTTTTGAACCCTACCTGGACCTGATTACCCTCCCCTTTGATCGAGCCCTTTATTTTAAATTTAGAGTTGGATCCCTTCCACTTGGTGCTGTGACATCAAACTGGAAATCAGCGGCCCGTACGTCCCCCAATTGTGCTTGTTGCCCGAGTAGGGTAGAGTCCATCGCGCATGTTCTATTTGAATGCCCGGACTATGCAAGGCCTAGGAGTTTTTGGTTGAAACCTCTTTGCCGAAACATGGGTACACGTAGCCATTTAGTAGCCTTGCGCATCCTAACTACGGACACATCCCCCCCCTATTGTATGTGGAACAGCAAAATTTTTAAAACAGTTTTGGCTTATTCGATGTAAGAGATTGTCAGTAGCGGTCTAATCCTTTTTTAGCTAATTTATTACCGGGCACCTCATGTCCTTTTATCCTTTTTAAATGAGTTCTTATACTGACTTCTTAAAGTGATGCTTTTTGTACATTGTAATGATTGTATTGTAAATGTGCTTATAAGATATCTTGCATATCGAATAAAAGCTTATGACTGACTGAATTTGTTTTTGGTGGCCTTGGGACTCTATGTACTCTACCACTGCTAACCAGTACTAAAGTGCTTGTGCTTACTTTCCAAAACTTGGTTTGATTGGCTTACTGCATATTGCATATTTATGCACTTGCAGGACCATTGTAGAGTGGTATACCATATACCCAGGCCCTGTAAATTAAGTGCTACCAGTGACCTTGTAACATATGTATTGTGCCACCCACTTAAGTAGCACTTTAAAACATATCCTAGGCCTGCCATTGCAGCCTGAATGCTGTTTTAAACTGCCAGTTTGACTTGGTATTACAACCCCTTTGCCAAGCCTTAAACTGCCTCTTTTTTATAGCCAGGTTTTATTGACTTTTAGAGGTAACAACACACAATTAATCATTTCCACAATGCCATGCAATTGGCACATAATCAATTTAGATACAATATTAAGATCCCATATCCAGCTTAGGTATTTCCACCACTTGATCTTGTCATGTTTCCGTGTGCATCCATGTGCCTCACTAATCACTGTTTGTGGCGAGCACACCAGCCCACACCCCAACTCCACTTTGCTGGCAAGGGAGGTCTGGAGACTTCCACTTGCAGGGAAGGTTCCTTTTGGCTGCCAATATATTCACCCCAACTAAGGTCCTTTCGGCACTCTGTCCCAACCTCCTCCAAAAGGCCCAGCAGTACAACCCTGGGGGTAAGGTCAACCTGACGTCTGAGAGTCATAAATAGCTCCATTCCTACCCCCCCCCCAAAAGGAGGTCAATGCTGGGCAAGTCCAGTGAATGTGGAAGAAATAAGCTTTAACCAGGGAGCATCATGCACAACAGGCTTTAGGGGTACTGCCAGATCGATGCAGTTGCCGGAATTACGGGGGTGGGGTCGAGCAAGCAGTAGGTTGTTGATTTAGATCATATGAAGGCAAGTGGGGATGGCTAGCTCTCTAGAGACCAGACAGGCTTCCTGCCAGTCATCCTCTTCGAGTACCCCCACCCATTACTCCCACCTCTGGCGCGGGGGTGAAAAATGGTCTAGAGGATTGATGATTAGAGAGTGATAGATCCTAGAAAAAGCTCCTATCACCAGCCTCCCCATTAGGATCTTGGATCCGAGCAGGTTTAAGTCTGGAATATTTGTACCCACTGTAATGTGCTCCAATAGGGCGTGGGGAAGCTCCCAATAAAATTGTGTATGGGAAAGTTGATAGTGTTCCTGCTTGTCCTGGAATGACATCAGGACATCACCACACCAGATGGCTTCCAGGCGAATAATCCCCATTTTATCCCAGTGCATAAAGCCTTTTAAGGCAGTTACATGATGTAATTTTAAGTGCCATTTAATGAAATGAAGTGCTGCCCTCCAATAAAACAAGGTCCCTCGGGTGCAGTCAGGGAGTGATTGGTGTCCCATAAAGCAGGCTTCAGGACCACCTAGGCCCAGTAAGTGTAGCTCTGCTCTGCAGGCAGAATCATCCCATCTCTTGTTAAGTCAACCATTAATGTCGCAATTTGAGCAGCGACTTAGTATTTGATGGAAAGGCCCTTTTTGCAGGTTTACACCAAACTTTTTGCCATCTTCCTCTTCTTTTTTTTACTTATTTTTGCTGGCTTTAGGACTCTGAGCACTTTATTACTGCTGTCCAGTGCTAAAGTGCATGTGCTCTTATCCAAAATTTGATAACAACTGGTTTATCCATGATTGGTATATTTGGTTCACTTATAAGTCCCTAGTAAAGTGGTATACCATATACCCAGGGTCTGTAAACCAAATGCTACTAGTGGGACTGCAGCACTGATTGGGCCACTCACAGAAGTAGCCTTCCAAACCTAACTCTGGCTTGCCACTGCAAGGCCTGTGGGTGCAGTTTATTGACACCTCGGCTTGGCATTTCCAACTACTTGCCAAGCCTTAAACTCTGCTTTTATTACATATCAGTCACCCCTAAGGTCGGCCCAACATAGCCCTAAGGCCAGGGTGCTGCGTAAGTAAAATGTAGGACATGAACCACCCAAGTTTGTTTTCACTGCCGCAATGCACACTTTTCTCATAGGTTAACATTGGAAATTCCTTTAATTACCTTTTTAAGTGTAATTCCCAATTGCAGAGGAGCAGTTGCTTTATGTTTTATATCATTGGATACGTAATGACACATCCTTTTTAGTGGTTAAGTTGGATCTGGTATTACCAATTTAGAAATGCCACTTTTAGAAAGTATTTAACAACAAGGGGTTGTGATGGACAGAGTTTCTGAATTAAGCAGAATACTCTCACCCAGTCAAGAGATCAGGGCTAGATCCAACACCGTTTTTTAGCTCACTGCACCATCCCAGCTCAGAACCTGGCTATATGCAAATTAGTCTGTTCCTTTCCCAGTGCATGATGGGAACAGGGCAAACCAAACTACCAAGCCAATTCTTACACTGGGAAGGAAACAAGCTCCCGGGGACCGGTTTCTGGCATTTCAGCCGTCGTCGGCCCGGCTTGCTTGAATCCTGATGGTGCAATGAGCAAGGAACTCACATCTGAGTATACCCTTCCACGCTTAGGGTGGACAAAATATTTAACAACAAGGGGTTGTGATGGACAGAGTTTCTGAATTAAGCAGAATACTCTCACCCAGTCAAGAGATCAGGGCTAGATCCAACACCGTTTTTTAGCTCACTGCACCATCCCAGCTCAGAACCTGGCTATATGCAAATTAGTCTGTTCCTTTCCCAGTGCATGATGGGAACAGGGCAAACCAAACTACCAAGCCAATTCTTACACTGGGAAGGAAACAAGCTCCCGGGGACCGGTTTCTGGCATTTCAGCCGTCGTCGGCCCGGCTTGCTTGAATCCTGATGCCCTGTTCCCATGATGCACTGGGCCAGGGACAGACTGATTTGCATATAGCCTGGTTCTGAGCTGGGATGGGGCAGTGAGATAAATAACGGTGATGGATCAAGCCCTGATCTTTGGACTGGGTAAGAGTGGTCTGTTTAACTCAGACACTCTGTTCATCACCACCCCCTTTTCTAAATCGTTTTTGGCCACTATAGGTGTGGCAGGGTATACTCAGACATGAGTCCCTTTCTCACTGCTCCATCAGGATTCAAGCAAGCCGGGCCGAAGAAGGCTGAAATGCCAGAAACCGGTCCCCGGTAGCTTGTCTCCTTTCTGGTGAAGAATTGGCTTGGTAGTTTAGTCTGCCCTGTTCCCATGATGCACTGGGCCAGGGACAGACTGATTTGCATATAGCCAGGTTCTGAGCTGGGATGGGGGCAGTGAGATAAATAACGGTGATGGATCAAGCCCTGATCTTTGGACTGGGTAAGAGTGGTCTGTTTAACTCAGACACTCTGTTCATCACCACCCCCTTTTCTAAATCGTTTTTGGCCACTATAGGTGTGGCAGGGTATACTCAGACATGAGTCCCTTTCTCACTGCTCCATCAGGATTCAAGCAAGCCGGGCCGAAGAAGGCTGACATGCCAGAAACCGGTCCCCGGTAGCTTGTCTCCTTTCTGGTGAAGAATTGGCTTGGTAGTTTAGTCTGCCCTGTTCCCATGATGCACTGGGCCAGGGACAGACTGATTTGCATATAGCCAGGTTCTGAGCTGGGATGGGGCAGTGAGATAAATAACGGTGATGGATCAAGCCCTGATCTTTGGACTGGGTAAGAGTGGTCTGTTTAACTCAGACACTCTGTTCATCACCACCCCCTTTTCTAAATCGTTTTTGGCCACTATAGGTGTGGCAGGGTATACTCAGACATGAGTCCCTTTCTCACTGCTCCATCAGGATTCAAGCAAGCCGGGCCGAAGAAGGCTGAAATGCCAGAAACCGGTCCCCGGTAGCTTGTCTCCTTTCTGGTGAAGAATTGGCTTGGTAGTTTAGTCTGCCCTGTTCCCATGATGCACTGGGCCAGGGACAGACTGATTTGCATATAGCCAGGTTCCGAGCTGGGATGGGGCAGTGAGATAAATAACGGTGATGGATCAAGCCCTGATCTTTGGACTGGGTAAGAGTGGTCTGTTTAACTCAGACACTCTGTTCATCACCACCCCCTTTTCTAAATACTTTTAGAAAGTAGACATTTCTCTGCCCTTTGCTCTCCTGTATGATTTACAGCCTGTCTTCAATACACGCTTGGGGTGGGGTGTCAGCTACACTTTGTTCATTCCCTCCAGACAAGGTAAAGCACAACAACCAACACAACCTGTATTCTTTTTCTTTCCGTGATCTGGCTGCCTTTTTTGCATGCTTAATTGCAGACGATCCCACAGTGGCCAACTATAGCCCAAGCCCTATATCATGTGGTCCTGAAGAAGGTGGATTGATATAATTGTTCACCCACTGAAATGTTTGTTGACCGTTTTTACGAGAGATCCTAGTCCACAACACAACATCAAAAATTGAAGATCTTTTCCCACGGTAAATCGTGGTGTATGTGAGGTGTGACTGGGATTGGAATGAGTGGTATATATGAAAGGATATGTCTTTTGTGAATGAATGAGTGAATGGATTGAGAGACGAAGAAGAAAACAATTGTATGTATTATTATATGACTGCGATGTGTATCATAAAAGGTTTTTACGGTAAACATAAAAAAGCTTTGTAAATTTTTTTTGATATATATAAAAGTAAAGACTTGATGGTCAAGAGAATTGAAAATAATATTGTGGATATGTAAATTGGAAAGCATTGTAGTATACAATCATCAATGTTAAAAACAAATTTAAAAACATATGCAAATGTGACAAGTAATAATGGTTTGAAACTGTTTTCGGTCAGTTCACTTTGCACTTTGAGATGTTACAGAAGGAATACAGGTTGTATGGGATATTGTGCTTTGCCATGTTTTTTGCTTTCCTCCTTTTTCCAGACCTAAAATTAAACTAGCATTGGCAAATCCAATAGGTTTCGCCTATGCAAAATCTATTGGTTTTGTCAATGTGTTTTACATGATGATAATCAACTCAAGCTGCTGCACAACTTTGCTTAAAGAAAAAACCCAAATAAAAGCACTACGATGCGGCCAGCTCTGACCCTGTCATGGCACTTTTTCTTTTTACCTTCAATCAATCAATCAGAATACTTGTAAAGCGTGCTACTTACCCGTGAGGGTCCCAAGCGTTGAGTAGAGGGGGGGTGCTTCTACTGCTCGAAGAGCCAGGTCTTGAGGAGTCTTCTGAAGGCGGGTAGGTCTTGGGTCTGCCATATGTGGGTAGGGAGGGTGTTCCAGGTCTTGGTGGCGAGGTAGGAGCAGGATCTGCCGTCGGAGGTCGTTCGTTAGATGCGGGGGACAGCAGTAGGGGCGAGGCTGGCGGAGCGGAGCTGGTGGTTGGGGGTGTGGAAGCTGAGTCTGCTGTTCAGGTAAGCTGGTCTGGCGTTGTGAAGTGCTTTGTGTGCTTCAAGGTGATCCTCTTGTCGATGGGGAGACAGTGTAGGTCTCTCAGGTGGGGGGTGATGTGGCTGCAGCGGGGGACATTGACGATCAGTCGGGCGGAGGCATTTTGGATGCGTTGTAGTCGTCGTAGGTGTTTGGCTGGGATTCCTGCATAGAGTGCGTTGCCATAGTCCAGTCTGCTGCTGACAAGGGCCTGTGTCACCGTTCTTCTTGTTTTGGTCGGGATCCACTTGTAGATCCTGAGGAGCATGCGGAGGGTATTGTAGCAGGAGGAGGAGACAGCGTTGACCTGCTTACACATGGAGAGAGAGAAGTCGAGGATGAATCCTAGATTACGTGCATGGTGGGTGGGTGTTGGTGCTGTTCCCAGTGTGGTCAGCCACCAGGAGTCGTCCCGGGCTAGGAGGGTGGGTCCGAGGATGAGGACCTCCTTCTTGTCCGAGTTCAGCTTCAGACGGCTGCTCCTCATCCAATCAACAACGGCTTTCATTCCCTCGTGGAGGTTGGTTTTGGCGGTGTGTGGGTCCTTGGTGAGGGAGAGGATGAGCTGGGTGTCGTCAGTGTAGGAGATGATGTTGAGGTCATGATTGCTGGCCACTTGTGCGAGGAGGGCCATGTAGACGTTGAACAGCGTTGGCCTGAGGAATAAGCCCTGGGGGACACCGCAGATGATGTCGGTGGCTTCGGATCAGAAGGGTGGGAGGCGGACGCTCTGGGTTCTGCTGGAGAGGGAGGACGTGGTCCAGTCAAGAGCCTGCTCTTGGATTCCAGCTTCTTGGAGGCACACCTTTAGAGTGCGATGGCAGACCGTGTCGAAGGCAGCTGACAGGTCCAGGAGGATGAGGGCTGATGTTTCGCTGTTGTCTAGTTGGCACCTGATGTCGTCTGTGGCGGCGATAAGGGCTGTCTCAGTGCTGTGGGTCCGTCTGAATCCGGACTGGGACGGGTCCAAGATATTGTTGTCTTCGAGGTGGCGGGCCAGTTGCATGTGGATGATTTTCTCGATGACCTTTGCCGGGAACGGGAGCAGGGAGATGGGCCGGAAGTTCTTGAGGTGCTTGGGGTTCGCTTTGGGCTTTTTTAGGAGGGCGTTGATTTTGGCGTGCTTCCAGCTTTCCAGGAATGTCGCTGATTCGAAGGAGATTTTGATGACCTTTTGTAGTTGGGGTGCGATGGCTGCATCTGCTTTGTTGAATACGTGGTGTGGGCACGGGTCAGACGGAGATGTTGAGTGAATGGAGTTCATGACCTTGCGTGTCTCGTTGTCGTTGATGTTGGACCAGAAGGTCAGATGGTTGGCGCTGGTGGTGTTCACAGGGGAGGTGGAGTCTGGCGTAGTCGGGGCGGTCGTGGTGTTGAAACTGTCGTGGATGTCAGCGATCTTGCGGTGGAAGAAGATGGCTAGTGAGTCGCACAGTTCTTGTGTGGGCGGGATGTCGTTGGGTTGGAGATTTCCTTTACGCTGCTGAAGAGCTCTTTGCTGTTGTGTGTGTGTGTCTTGGCTATTCTGATGAGGTGGTGGTGTCTGCGGGTGGCATCCTTGTGGGCTGTATGGTTGTCCGGTGTGCGTTCTTGGAGCCATGTCTTCTTCAGTTTCCGGCATGCAGGTTTAGAGGTCTGGAGCTCGTCGGTGAACCAGGTGGCTCTCTTGCTGGCGTGGCTGTTGGAGGGTTTCTTGAGCGGGGCGAGGGTGTTGGTGCAGTCGTCGATCCCCTGTCTGAGGTTTCGGGCTGCGGCGTCTGGGTTGGTGGGGTCGGTGGGGGGGTCCTTGGCGAAGGAGGTGATCAGCTGGTCTTCGGTGACTTTGCTCCAGCAGCGGCGAGGCAGCTGTTGAGTGCGGTGGTGCATGGTTGGTTTCTTGAAGGTGAAATGGATGCAGCGGTGGTCGGTCCAGTGGAGTTCGATGGTGTGGTCGAAGGCGACCTGGGAGCCTGTGGAGAAGACGGGATCCAGCGTGTGGCCGGAGGGGTGGGTGGGTGCGGAGATGAGTTGTCTGAGGCCCTGGTTGACGAGGTTGTTGATCAGGTTGGCGGAGTTGGCGTCATTGTTGTTCTTGAGGTGGAAGTTTAGGTCCCCAAGGAGGATGTAGTCCGTGGAGGCGAGTGCCCGGGGTCCGGGGGGTCTGTAGATGAGTGTTCCTCTGTGGGTGGTGTTGGGGTCGGTGTGGATCCGGAAGTGCAGGTGTTCGGCGGTGTTGAGGGTCTGCGTGGGTGGCGACCTTGAGGGTGGACTTGTGGACGATGGCTATTCCTCCTCCGATTTTGGGGCAGAGGTTTCGAGCAGATCCCAGAGCTCGACGGCTTGTTTGTGTGCGGAGCGGGTGTTGAGGAGTATGCAGCGGAGGTGGTTGGGTCCAGTCCTTGGAGGTTTGGTGGTTCTGTCGCAGGTGAAGATGCAGGTGTGGCAGGAGAAGGGTCTGTGGGTCCGTTTCGGGGCGGCCTGGATGCAGGTGTGGTTTCGGCCGGCGTTGAGTGCTTGGAGGGTGCTGGCGACATTGTGGATTCTGGTGTTGTGGCATTCTCGGGGTCCAGGGTTTCTGGGGCTGGGCGTGGTCCAGGCACGGATGGGCGCGGTGCGCCAGCGGCGCGTCCTCTGTGAGGCTGCTTCTTGGCCTGCATATATGGTGGCTTGGGAGGGAGAAGCAGCTGGGAGGCGGTGATGCGAATGGTGGTGCAGGGGGGAGCGGGCGGGCCGCAGGGTTGCAGCGGCAGGAAAGGGTCGGATCGGGAGTGGCCGGGGGGCAGGGGAACTGGTGCACAGGGCAGAAGGGAGGGAAAAACCCAGGAAACAAGAAGGCAGCAAGGAGGCAGGAACCAGGCAGTCAGGTGACAAGCAGCGGCGTGGGGGCGACCTGCCTGCAAGCAGGGTCAAAGGTCACAAACAAGTACAGAAAGGTCACAAAAACGGGGGAAACGAGTTGCCCAGAGGCACAAAGGTCACAAGAAAGGGCAGAAAAGGTCAGAGAAAATGGGGGAAACGAGTGGCACAGAGGCAGAAATGTCACAAGAAAGGGCAGAAAGGTCACAAAAAACGAGGGGAAATCGAGTGGCACAGAGGTCACAAGAAGGGGCAGAAAAGGTCACAAAAAAGTGGGGAAACGAGTGGCACAGAGGCACAAAGATCCCAAGAAAGGGCAGAAAGGTCACAAAAACGGGGGGAACGAGTGGCATAGAGGCACAAAGGGGAGTAGAGGCAAGAAAAACTAGTACAATCAGGGGAACAGAACGCAAGAAAAACAATTACAATCAGGGGAGCAAAAGGCACGAAAAACGGGTACAATCAGGGGAGCAGAGGCAAGAAAAACGAGTGCAATCAGAGGAGCAGAAAGCAAGAAAAACGAGTGAAATCAGGGGAGCAGAAGGCACGAAAAACGAGTGAAATCAGGGGAGCAGAAGGCATGAAAAACGAGTGTAATCAGGGGAGCAGAACACAAGAAAAACGAATGCACTGAGGGGAGCAGAAGGCACGAAAAATTATTGCAATCAGGGGAGCTGGGGAGCAGAAGGCAAGAAAAATGAACCTTAAGCCATGTCGCCAAAAGCCTGTTTTGCAGCACGGGCAGCATTAGGACACTAGCAGGGCACGAGTTGGGGGTACACGTGGGTACAAGGCGTCCACCCACTATTTTCACAGGGTGGACAACTTCCACCCTGCCAAGAAGTTTGGCCGCACACAAATATGCTGAACTTTTCACATTGTAATTTTGAGACACAGGGACACGATCAGCAGTGCCTTCACGTTTAGTCTGCTTTCCATTCCCAGTAGCAACGTGCAGGCGACGCTCGTTATTTTTTCACCTCCAGATGGGCTGAGGTTAAGGGGTATGCTTTTGATCGAGTATCCCAACTAGAGGCGGCGTGGAACCTCACACTAAAATGCAACAGAGGGAAAACAAAAGCACACCGCTTGTTATCTCTTCACAGGTGATTTTTACTTTGTTCAGTCCCTGTCCTCAAGTCCATGCACTGTAAGAATGCCATATGTATTGGTCTGTCCCAGAATTTACACAAATAACAATTTAAATAGCACTATTTTTTTTTTTGTGCTACTCATCCCAATGCAGGGTTTTAAAGAAACAAAACACAAATCTCTCCAACAAATACGTTAAATCTCACCATTATTATTTACTGGGCACCTCTGCAGTAGATGTCTTAAAGCCCAAAAAATATTTTACAATTTAGGAACTGCAAGTAACAAAAGGATCTGTGTGTTCAAAGCAGTAACCCATTTACCTATCTACATAAAATAAAAAATATAATCTCTGTGTTACATAACGCGCTTTACAGGACACACTTTAATCCTCTCTACTATTTTCCTTCATATCTGGTCCTACACAAAACACAAATCTCTCCAACAAATACGTTAAATCTCACCATTATTATTTACTGGGCACCTCTGCAGTAGATGTCTTAAAGCCCAAAAAATATTTTAAAATGCATACTTTGCATCCAATTAAGCAGAACATATCTAATACCAGACTTCTCCTTGTTACCAGTTTCTTTGTGGCAGGGAATGTAAAACAAATATATATAAATTGAGGCTCAGATTTTGCGTCAGGATTGCGTCACTTTTTTAACTCAACCCAAACGCCAAATCTCATTTGTTAAATATCATAATGCGCTTAAAATGTTTTTCATATGATCTGATGAAAATATGCATGTGTCTTGCTATCTAATGTCACTTCTTTTGATGTCTATTCCAGTGAGGTCACCTACAATGTCATACGGCGAGACGTCATTCGCTGTGATGACACCTGTCATGATGTCACTTGCTGACCGCCTAACTTGGTTAGTCTCCCCACTTCTTTTTACAGGACTTGTGCCCTGGACACTAGGGAGGAGGGTTGGAATACAGTTGTGAGCGGGAGAGGGGGGTGTGAGAAACAAGGGGTAGTTAGAAAAAAAAGGTAAGCGGGGAGGTGTGGGGGAGGCGTGGGAGGTGTAGAAGTGAAGGAAAGCGGGAGTTTTCCCAATTAAAAGTGCTTTGACATCGACTTAGCATGGTCTGCGCTTCATAAAACTTTCTAATAGGCAACACAAAAATAATAAGCAAATTTCAAATATCAGTGTTAATAACGTTTTGTCTACCCAGTTGCCTGCATTCTCTGGCTACAGAAAAGATTACAGTTGTCTGTTATCAATGGTTGATCACATAGTAACATTCTGTACTCTCTGATCCTCACTATTGAGAAGCTGTCACTGCACTAGAGGCTTCGAGGGGATGTCTTTCCACCTCCACCAGGCAAGACACTGTACACAAAAGTCCCCATCAGTAAAACTCCAGTGAAAGAAAGGCTGCAGTACGCGAGAATACTACCGTAAACTTGACAAAAGAAAAACAAACAAGCACTGGCGTTGCCAATAGGTCTCGCAGTAGGAAAGTTGGAGCTATTACAATTGCAAATAACAATGCCTTTTATTTTTGTTTTCATTTTAAAAACATAAAGCGCTTTGTCATTTACAAAACCAATAGCTCCAACTTTACTACTGCGAGACCTATTGGCAACGCCAGTGCTTGTTGCGGGGGCTGTTTATGCCTGCTTTGAGCTAACAAACTTCTGTATGACTGTTCGCTCCGCCCACAGATTAAAGATCACGTATGCATGAAATGCTGTGCAGATGTGTATTATCGTCTGCGCTGCCTGTACCCAGCTCTCCAGGGCAGACAGCCATTGGCCACTGCTCTGAAGAAATGAACAGTAGGTCAGAAAGTGGCAAAGCGTGGGAGGAAACGTAAAATACAAAGTGCTGCCATAGCAACTTAATTCCTCTAATTATTTTCAGACAAGTTGCTTTTCAATGTTTTCATTACTCTGCCAACTTGAATATTACATTATTCCTTGTTTCTAGACATGTTCTTGCTTTCTGCAGAAAAAAGGCCTCTTGCAGTCATGGCATTTCCTGGAAGGGGACAGACTTTTCAATTGTGCACAGCAATCTATGATTCACTAGAAAGTAATTACTTTCCTGAAATAAGCCCTAACTGGACAGGAATATGGAAAGTGAGAGTGAGGGAGAGAGAAGCAGAAGGAGCGAGAGAGAGAGAAATACATGGAAACAAAAAGTGCAAGAACGAGAATGAGATGGCGAGGCGGCTGAGAGAGGAAGCGAGAGAGAGTAAGTAGTGGCCGGGAGAGAAAAATGGAAAAAGAGAGAAAGAGAAAGGGGGTGGTTTAGGAGAAAGCAGTGGAAAGAGGACTAGAGTTTGAAAAAGGAAGAGAGTGGCAATAAGTGAGTATCTATGAGACAAAATGAAAGAAAGGGTAGTGATGTGCACGAGAAAGAGAAAACAACGGAGAGTGAGAGTGAGCCAGAAACAGCCAGAGGGAAATAAAAAGGGGAGGGGTGCGGGGGGGAGTGGAAAGAAGATGAGACGGAGCGTGACAGTATAAAAATAGAGAGAGGGAGAGTCAGGAAGAGAAAGGAAAGAAAGAAAGAAAGAAAGAAAGAAAGAAAGGAAGAAAGAAAGAAAGAAAGAAAGAAGGAAAGAAAGAAAGAAGAAGAAAGAAAGAAGAGAACGGAAGGAAGGAAGGAAGGAAGAAAGGAAAGAAAGACAGAGTAAGGGAAAGAAAATCAAAGTAGGGAGAGACTCCGGCTGCTGCTGGTTGCCTTGTGCATGGGAGGGGCTGAGCCCGTGCACGGCATTGGCAAACAGTAATCGGTTTTGCATCTCGCATGACTCGAAACAATAACAATATCTCGTGCTCATTTACATCGCAACTTCTTAGAGTAGCACGGGGGGGAGGAGAATGAAGACATTACCTTAATGCACATTGCCTGGGATAATGCAGAGCGGCTGACCGAAATTATACGGGGGAAAAAGCTGGAAATGAATGAAGTGGAAGAAATGGTGGCGACGGAAAAAGGGGGAGGGGTGGCGGGAGGTGAGTACAAGATGAAGTGCGGGGGAAGGACAGCGGATGAGACTAGGATAATTAAGTAGAGTAGATAAGCCGGCATGGCGGCGAATGGGAAGGGAGAGGAGACAGTAAATGGCAAAGGAAAGACGCATCGGGGACTGTGAGGAGTGGTGGGGGAAAACCACGAGGGAGATGCACGCAGAGAGGAGACAGTAAATGGCAAAGGAAAGACGAATCGGGGACTGTGAGGAGTGGTGGGGGAAAACCACAAGGGAGACGCACGCACGGAGACAAAGTGAAACAACACGTACATGAAAATGCAGAGCGGCCGGGAAACTGAAAGTAGGGCCGGCCTGCGGCCGGCCATGAATAATTAGGAGACAAAGTAAAACAACACGTACCTGATAATGCAGAGCGGCCGGGAAACTGAAAGTACGAGGCCGGCCATGAATAATTAGGGGAGGAGAAGCCGCACAGCGCACGCTGGGAGAAGCCCTTTGATGTGCTGTGCGGCCGGGAATGCGCGTGCTTGTTTGGTCACGTGATTCACGTGAACTTAATGAAAACCGCAGCGCAAGAAGCCCTTGGTTTGACGAGGATTTCGAGCACTTGAATTCTCGCTCCGCTGCGAAGCACAAATCTAAGAGAGCAGAACACCGGCCTGGATGAACGGGCTCGGGTATTTGTTTAAGGGGATCGATATCAGTTTTCCTTTTTAACAGATTCATCTGGGGTCGGCAAATGGGCACTGATACCTTCAATTTAAAAATGAAGGGAAGGAACACAGGCCTGCAGGCCACAGACTCTGGAAATATATTTTATTGCTGATACACAGAAGACCCCAATTCTGATATTTGACAGGAGCATAAATGTATGAATCCTGTGAAATGTACGTTACCTTCGGTATACTTCTCTGTGCTAGGAGAATAACTACGTAAAGTACACTCGGGGAGGACCAGATATGGAAAAATCTTGACATGACTCTCACATTCCTTCAACAGGAGAGCTGGTGGGGGCTGAAGGGGTTTAGAAGCCAAGTAAAGCGGGAAGGTGGTTAAGAAGAGCAGGAGGAGGGGAGAGTCGTTTTAAATGGACGACAAGCGGATGGATTATAAAACAAGCATTTGCAATGCAATAGGTATCGCATTCACGTGGGTTTAAGCTATTGGCATTGCAAATAACAATGCCTTTTATAAAGGTTTTAAAAAACAAAACATAAATACTTTACATTGGCATTAACAAACTCGCGTATTGCTAGAGCTATTGCATCTCAAATGCTTTGTATTTGTCTCCTGCCTGCAGAGAGGAATCTTGGATATATCAGAGTACCTGAGAGCTGTAAATGAAAGGGGGGAAGAGAGCAAGTGATGTTCCAGAGATGTGGGCAGGATCGGGTAGTAATAGAGCTGGGTAGGAAGCAAAAAACTGCTCTGGAAAATAGTTTAATACTATTCCTAGATGGCATGGAGCTTGAGAGTTTAATTCGAATGGGTTCGAAGATTTCCATTCAATATACTGTCCTAAAGAGTGGGGGATGCAATAGCTCATTCTAACGGCACCATTTTGCAAACCCATCAACTTAAAAGCCATAGACCTTACTGGCAGTTCCAAAAAGACACTAATGAAATACCACAATACTTTAGAGCATAGCACACCATCTAGGAGTATTATTACTCTGCAGCACAAGATTGTAAAATGTGTGCTGCCATTCTGGTTCTGTAAGAGAGATGTAAAGGAAATGGATTGACGATGATGGTAAGAGGAGTAAGAAAACAAAGAGGGCTAAATAGGATTGTGAAGGATGAAAGAGGTTATGCTGGAACAGTATAATAGGAGAGGTTGGTGATATATGTAGAAATCAGGGGATAGAGGTGGACAAAAGGGGATTGTAAGGAAGCAAGGAGACCTTGAAGGGTGCATCAAGCAGTAATGAGATGAAGAAAGGATACTTAAAACAAGAGACTGTGAAGTAGAAGAGACGAAGGAAAGAGAGTAAAAAAACGAAAACCTCAGGAATGATTGAATAAAGAGATGAAAACCACATGTTCAAACTTGCAGAAACTGAGATGGAAGTGTAGTGGAAAGAAGGTTGATAACCAAAGAAATGGATTGAAAGATGATAAATAAAACTGCGTGTAGAGAGGCAAAACTAGATGGGATAAAGAACTAAAAAATAACAACAGTCCACAAAAACGTTATGGAGAAAACGCCTGCTTCCCTTTTCAGAGACTTCTTGAAAAGTGAGGGACAGGAACGATGGAAAGGACATTGGATAGCTAAATAGAGTTCATTGGGTCCTAATGCAATGAAGGGAAATGGACTCCTGTTTGAGGAGTACAAGGCATATCTGAGGTGCAGTATGCTACTGCGTTTCAACTCTTGGACTTTTGATTTGCCAATCACAGCTATCACATGTTGTAGTCTGTTAAAAAAAGACTATAACACCAGAATAGCTCTTATTGAAGATTTAATGGGTAACATCACCAACACCGTCTTCAAACTCTGCCAACTCCTTCAGGCTCCAAGACTCATCTGAGATATAGAATCATGAGGAGTAAGAATGTACAAGGAAATAGAATGACAGTATGTCACAGTACAAACCAAAAGAAACATGTAATGCACATTACAACACATCCCCTATACTAAAATAAATAAAGAACAGAACAATTAAAATATCAAAAAAAATAACCTATAAGTACAACGTACAGAAAGGTAAGTGCATGAGAAAAGAACTTAGACATAGTCTCTGAAGCGTACAGGAGCTTGATGAGTTCTCTGTGGAAACCTTCTAGAAGAAACAACACCTTGTCCAGTTGAGGAGGAGGAGGAGGCAGGACAATCAAAGCTGGAAGAAGATGGAGGAACCACATGAGAAAACTTAACGAGCCTGGACATGCTCCATTTACAACCATTCTGCATGGTAACAACATTCTTGTAAATATTAGGGATCATGAAAGGACCGATAAACTCAGAAGCACCTTTCTTAGAAAACCTGGGTTTTTTAACAAGAACCCATTCTCCCACACTCCACAATTTAGGTTTGGTAGAATTCTTCACATCATAACGTTCTTTATAATTGTGTTGATAACAGTGAATTCTATCCTCCACATTCCACCTATCCAAAGGGAGAAGAGACTGAGGAGGAAACCAAGAAGGATTTAGTTTAGAACAAGCCTGTCTTCCACGTAACAAGAAAATGGAGAAGATTTTGAAACATAATTGATAGTGGTGCGATGGGCCCACCAGGTATCACGCAATTCATCTTTAAGAGAACTTTTCATGTCAATAGCTCTCTGAACACACCCTTTGACAACACGATTAATTTGCTCTGCAAGACCATTGGCCTGAGGTGCATAAAGTGCAGTTTTAAGATGCGTTATACCATGGTCTTTCAAAAAGGTCTCCATATCAGTGGAGACAAACTGCACGCCATTGTCTGTTATGATGCACTTAGGAATCCCCTCAGACACAAATTCATCACGCAAAAAATCAATGACCACCTTGGAAGTAACAGAGGCTACACACTTGGTAGACACCCACTTGGATGTATAATCGACAAGAAGAATTACAAATCTCTCAGATGGTAGTAACAAATCAAATGGACCCATAATATCCAAACCTAATTTGGACCAAGGTTGATCAGGAATGCACACAGGTGACAAAGGGGCCTTACTCACAACCTTAGACTTGTCATTACATTACAACATAGTCCAACTAGTGCAATGGTATCAAAATAAACCTACAATACCCAGATGGCATTAGGTTGTCATATGAATGTCCAGGACTGGAAACAATGTGATAGCATAGACTCATAGAGTGAGGTGGCCACCTTAACTCTGTTTTTGAAAGCCCAGGCACCACTTTTCCTGTTGAATTAATGAGAGCTACATCCTCAGTAATACTTGAGCACATCAGGTGAACTGCGAGCACAGAAAACACAGTGCAAATGTTTGAGAAGGGCATATACAGGATAATTTCTGTGAAGCAAACATAGTCGGCAAGCAGTGACGCTCTCAGCAATAAGCAGATGAAAGGAGCATTTTTTCTCAGTGACACTGTGAATCATGTAAAACGAGCAGGAGACTGAGAAGGATGAAACAGGGAAGAAGAAGTGAACAGGAAGAAAAAAGGGTCGGTCGGATAAAAGAGGAAAATGTATAAAGGAATTTATTTAGCGAATTAGAAGGAGGAAATATTCAGTTTTTTACATATATTTTGCAGAGTTCACTAATTCCTTGGCCTCTATGCGCTTTTCGGAATCTCGGAGCACAGATTCTCTTCTGTGTAGTGTGATTGATAAAGACAGAAGTGAAGACACTGTGGGTGAAAGGAGGGGACGATGGAATATGACGGGGCAGGGAGAAGTTATCAGGCAAGGCAGAGAGATGTAATATGAAATTAGGAAATATATTGATGGGAGAAGAGATGTGGCTGAGAAGAGAGTAAGGGAGAGGAAAGAGTGACCGTTGGGGAATTGTGAGAGGGGTTTCAAAAGAAAGGAAACCTAGGAAAGGAGGATGACCCTGAAAGTTTTACTAAGACAAAATCTTAAACCGGCATATGCAGAAGGATGACTAAAAGTTGCAAAACTCGGCCCTCCTGTGTACAAAACATGGATGTTGCACGAACCAGTGCCTATGTGACACATCGCTTGTCAACCAGTAATGACTGGCACACCCGCTGCCCCCTTGTCAGAAATAATAGCTATCAGGCTGGCTGGACAGGTGAAGACAGCGGGCAAAACTCCTGCATGTTCCTCTCTTCAAACCTTCAAAAGCAAGCATTAGCAAGGCGAGCAAGTCACGAAGGCGCGTGCTGAAATATTAAGCAAGGCGCTTGTGTTGCTGCTAATGCTGAAAGTTCTGCGTGCTCCGGGAGGAGATGGGCGGTGGGGGGGGGGGGACTGCAATGAGGATCAAGCTGAAACTATGACAAAAAGAAAAAAGAAAAGAAATGGAAGTGGCGCAGGCGCTAAAATTAAAGTGTGCCGTGCCTCTTAAAAAATAAATAAATACATAAATATTGAGGAACAAGTTGCAATGAAATTAAAGGCGTGCAACGGCAATAAGGAGCAAGCTGCTGTGATGCCTACAAATAAAACAAGCGGTCCCGATTGTTTTGGCAGCTGCTAAAGATAAAGCGCGCACAGCACGGTGAATGTAAACAAAGCACTTCATTGTGCTTCAAGTAGGACAAACCCAATAAAGAAACCAGTGCTTACAATAAGAACCGAAGTAAAGGGGCAAGTAGCCATGGGAGGATACAGATGATGAGATGGCCTTACTAAGGAAGGACTGAAAAGCCTAGTAAGGAATCAGACACCAGCATTTAAGAAGGACAAACACACAAGCCAATGAAAAATGTTGGTGGGGCGTCTTCTCTGTATTATACCTACAACAGATCACCAGAGCAGCGCTTGCACGCTGGCTCAGGCTTGACCTAAAAACAGGAGATTGGGGAGGGTAGAGTTGCATGAAGGAGATGGCCCAAAAACAAAAAAACAAGCTGTGAAACTGTCAACTCATTACACCGACTATTATCTGGGTGCCATATAGAGGTTGGTAATTTTCAAATCTCATGCAATTAAGTCCTGCAGTGCTTGCACTAACCTGTATACCTTGGTTTTTCTGTGTGATCCGCTGGCTATTTGAATGCACTCAGGCTCGTTTAAGTCATTAAAATTAGGTGACCCACAGGTTTGATTGAACACAGTCCGATCGCGGACGTGAGAGTAGAGAGAGATTTTTAAGTTTTGTAAAAGGTAGAAGTAAAGCTCCATATCTAAAAAAGTTATGTTCCCCATCCGAGGCCTCTACTTCCCAATCCTGTAATCCTCCTGCCTGTCTGAAATAGTGCGTGCCACCCGTTGGAGGGCGCCAGGTTGCAAGCAGGTCTTGGATCACCAGGCTGTAGTAGTGCCAGCTCTCCGGCACGTGCTGATCCTTCTAGGGCCACACAACCCCAGACACGGCTACAGGATGGTGGCACTGTTGCCAAAGGATTCCTCAGAATCTCATCAGCAATGTTTCCACTTCTGGACAGCTCCAGCAGAAGGGGAGCAGAGCTCTGGGATGGGGGTGCAACTAGTGCTGGAGGAGGCGAGTAAAGAGAGCAGTTAACAAGAGAACAAGTTGTGTGAGACAGGATAGGTAGGACATCCTTGGAATGGACGCAAAGGTAAGTCAGATTGATTGAGGGAGAGTTGGCAAGCTGGGGAGACACAAGTAGAGGTCATGGCTATGGAGAGGCAGTGGAAAGGGCAAATTGGATAGAGACAGGAACAAAGGCATGCTGAGAGTATCGAGACATGCTGAACAGAAGAAAGCAAGTGCTAGCTGTCCATAAACTCGTACGGGACCTACACGCTACTTGCCGTACCGGATGTTTGGGATTGGAATCTAGGTCCTTATATACAGGACTGGGCCAAGAAAGCATACTGACTTTAAGGAGAAAACACTAGCCGTCATTTCGTCGAGGACCTTTCAAAATAAAGACTGGCCTTTCTGATTACTCCACGCCGTCGATACACTGTTGACGAAGGAACTATAGTAAGGGGACACCTTATTCTACTGAACACCATTGCATGGCTAGATTCTCAACTGTACAACAAAGCTAAGACCACGGCTGACTGACGTTACTCTCATCCCAGGCCTAAGACATACTGACCGCCATACTGCAATATACCCTACTTATTTTCATCTTTAAAGAAATCTATAAATTTATATGCCCTGAGGAAGCTCCCCTTAAGGGAGAGAAACGCTTTGGCTGATCTTTTTGATAAATGAGAAGCTGTTTTATGATAAGAAAATAAAAATAAAGAAGAAACTTTTTGCATACAAATATCATTCTCTTTGGACTCTCTTTACTACGTGCACCCCCAACCAAACCCACAAACTGTCCATAAACATAGCTGGACTTGACGGAGACGTGAAGTTATAAGGAAGGACATGCTTAGAATAATTGGCATGGGCATGAAAACAAGGCAGCCAACAAGCACACTTGAACTGTGTGTAGCCAGAGGAGGACTGGATAAAGGGAAAAGCTGTGCAGGGAAAACCTAAAAACAAGTTCCACCAAGCGGATTAAAACAGTAATTGAGACATGGGAAACTGATAAGAGACACACAGGAGGAACAGCAGGAAATAGTATGCTACAACCAGTAGAAACTGAGGAAAAGTAAGTGGAAAGCAAAGGAACAAATCAAAAGTAGGGGGATGTAAGCCCCTTTTAACATATTTAATAGACTAGATTTCACAAGCACAAGGCAAGCGCTGTGCAGGCAAAACCTAAAAAGTATGGGGTACCTTTTTTATCTGACATTCTCTCTAGACAGCCACAAGCACTGGGTGCTCAGCTGCATCTGCATTCATCTGCATACTGATGGGTCTTCCTGGGCAAGAGGGAGAGAAGGAGCTGAAACATACACATGAATAGGTAGTTGCCTGGCTTCACACAAATCACAGATTTACAAACCCCCCCCCCCCCCCCCCCCCCCCCCCAACTGATAGGATGACAGACTGAGCTGGGCTGAAAGGAGACATATGTATCACAAAGGCTTTGCTTTGTAGTCAACTCCACTTCTCACTAGTTCACTTTGTAGTCCTATCAATCAATCAATCAATCATTCATTTGTAAAGCGCACTACTCACCTGTGAGGGTCTCAAGGCACTGGGGGGGGGGGGGGGTGGAGTTGCTGCTACTGTTCGAAAAACCAGGTCTTGAGAAGTCTCCTGAAGGTCAACAGGCCATGGATCTGTCACAGGTGGATGGGGAGGATGTTCCATGTCTTGGCGGCGAGGTGGGAGAATGATCTGCCTCTGGTGGTCATTCGGTGGATGCGTGGAACTGTGGCGAGTGCTTTGTGAGCGTGGGTGAGGAGCTTGAACGTGATCCTCTTGTTGAAGGGGAGCCAGTGCAGGTCTCTCAGGTGGGCAGTGATGTGGCTGCGGCGGGGGATGTCTAGGATGAGTAATGCAGAGGCGTTCTGTCTGCGTTGGAATCTTCTCTGGAGTTTGACCATGGTTCCTACGTAGAGTGCGTTGCCGTACTTCAGCCGGCTGCTGACCAGGGCTTAGGTGACCATCCTTCTGGTTCCGGTGGGGATCCATCTGTAGATCTTGCGAAGCATGCAGATGGAGTTGAAGCAGGAGGAGATGACGGAGTTAACTTGCTGGGTCATTGATAGTTTTGAGTCCAGAATGAACCCCAGGTTGCATGGGTGGTTGGTGGGTGTCAGTGCAGCTCCGAGTGTGGCCGGCCACCAGGAGTCGTCCTAGGCGGATAGGGCGGAGCTGAGGATGAGGATCGCCGACTTATCAGAGTTCAATTTCAGGCGACTGTTCTTCATCCATTATGCGACGGCCTTCATTCCTTCATGGAGGTTGGTTTTGGTGGTGGCGGGGTCCTTGGTGAGGGAAAGGATCAGCTGGGTGTCATCGGCATATGAGATGATGTTGAGTTCGTGCGATCGGAGGATGTTGGTGAGCGGTGCCATGTAGACGTTAAAAGGGGTCGGGCTGAGGAATGATCCTTGGGGTATGTCGCAGATGATCTTGGCGGCTTCCAATCGGAATGGGCGGAGGGGTTCTGCCGGTGAGGAAGGAGGTGGTCCATTCCAGGACTTTGTCGCAGATCCCTGCGTCGTGGAGCCGTGTACATAGGGTGTGGTGGCAGAAGGTGCTGAAGGCGGCCGAGAGGTCCAGGAGGATGAGGGCCACAGTTTTGCCGTTGTCCAGCAGGGTCCTGATGTCGTCGGTGGCGGTGATGAGGGCGGTTTTGGTGCTGTGGTTGCTGTGGAATCCGGATTGGGCCATGTCCAGGATGTTGTTATTCTCAAGCTTGTGGGTCAGTTGCATGTTGACCATCTTCTCGATGACTTTCATAGAAATGGGAGCAGGGAGATGGGCCGGAAGTTCTTGAGGTTCTTTGGGTCCGCTTTGGGTTTCTTGAGTGGGGCGTTGATCTCTGCGTGTTTCCAGCTCTCTGGGAAGGTGGCAGTCTTGAAGGAGCTGTTGATGATCTTCCGGAGTTGGGGTGCGATAATGGAGCTTGCTTTGTTGAAGATGTGGTGAGGGAAGGGGTCTGATGGTGAGCCGGAGTGGATGGTTTTCATGATTTTGAGGGTTTCAATGTCGTTGATGTGGTTCCAGGTAAGCAGGAGGCCGGTGCGGTTGGGGGGTGGAGGGTCTAAAGTGTTGGCTGCTGTCTGGGGGGGTCTAGGTGTTGAAGCTGTCATGGATGTCTGTGATCTCGTGGTGGAAGAAGGTGGCTAGGGAGTTGCAGAGGTCTTACGACGGCGGGATGTTGTTAGAGCTGGAACTGGGGTTGGCGAGTTCTTTTGCGATGTTGAAGAGCTCTATGCCTGTTGTGAGCGTTGTTGTTGATGCGTTCCTTAAAGAAGGTCCTCTTGGGGGTTCGAATGAGTAAGTGGTGCTTGCGGATGGCGTTCTTGAGGGCAGCGTGGTTGTCCGGTGTCTGTTCGTGGCGCCACTTCTTCTCGAGTCTTCGGCACGTCTGCTTGGATGCTTAGAGGTCAGTAGTGAACCAGATGGCCGTCCTATCGGTATGTCTGTTTGAGGGTTTCTTGATAGGGGCGACAGTGTTGGCGCAGTCGTCGATCCATTGCCTGAAGTTGCGGGCGGCTGTGTCGGTGGGGTCAGTTGGTGGGCCTAGGGCAAGGGTGGTGATTATCTGGTCTTCGGTGACCTTGTTCCAGCTGCGCTAGGGGATTCATTGCAGTTGGTTGTGCGTGGTGAGTTTCTCGAAAGAGAAGGGGATGCAGCAGTGGTCAGTCCAGTGGAGTTCAGTGGTCTGGCTGAAGGTGACGTGTATGCTGACGGAAAAGATGGGGTTGAGCGTGTGTCCAGCGGACTGGGTGGGTGTGGTGATGAGCTGTCTGAGTCCGAGGTTAGTGAGTTTGTCGAGCAGGGTGGTGGAGTTGCTGTTGTTGGCGTTCTCGAGGTGGATGTTCAGGTCTCAGAGGAGGTTGTAGTCTGTGGATGCAAGGGCATGGCTAGTGGCGATGTCAGTGATGGAGTCGCTGAACTGTGGTCATGGTCCGGGGGTCTGTAGACGAGGGTTCCTCTGAGGGTGGTGTTGGGATCGATCTGGATCTGGAAGTGCAGGTGTTCGGCAGTGCTGAGGGTGTCTTCGGTGTAGGTCGAAATTCTGAGGGTATTTCTGTGAACAATGGCGATTCCTCCTCCTGGTTTATTAGTGCGGTCCCTGCGAGTGATCTTGTAGCCATCCGGGATGGCTATGGCAATGTCCGGTGCCAATGAGGGGTTGATCCAGGTCTCGGTCAGGAAGGCGACGTCCGGGGAGTATGAGTCAAGTAAGTCCCAGAGTTCAGTGCTGTGCCTGTGGATGGAGTGGGGGTTGAGCAGTATGCATCTGAGGTGGTTGTGACCTGCCCTGGTGGGAGAGGTGGGCCATGCCAGTATTTGGTGGCTGGTGAAGCTGCAGCTACGGCAGGAGAAGGGTCCGTGGGTGAGCCTCGGGGTGGCCTGGATGCAGGTGGATGATCGGCCGGTGTTGAGTTTGTGGAGGTTGTTGGCGGCGTAGCGGTATCTAGTGTTGTGGCTCTCATGGGGGCTAGGGGGTCTGGCGATTGACACAGTCCATGTGCAGATGGGTGCAGATGGGCTTGCCTTTGCTGTGTCCGCTGCGCAGTCGCACAGCGGCTGCCATTAAGAAGGGGCAGTGGGAGGGAGGAGCAGCTGGGAGGCAGGAGTGGGGGATGAATGGGCAATTGGGGGGCGGGGCCGCAGGGGACAAAATTAAAAAAGAGAGAGTTACAGAAGAAAAGAGGAGAGGAAGGCAGAAGCCAGGCAAAAGTATGGAAACAGCAGATAAAGGCAGAAAAAAAGTAGAGAACAGCAGCCAAGCAGAAGCAGGAGATTAGAAAAGGGACAGAGCAAGTGGACCCAGTGTGCTGATGGCTTGAACTCGCGACAGCAGCGAGGGCGGGAACATGGGTACAGTCAGGTGGAGCTGTGTGGCATGGGGAGCGACCTGCCTGGAAACAGCCCTAAGGAGACTCTGCCAAGAAGAGGAGCTGGGCTATAGGAGGGACTGCCACTTTGCTACCTGCTCTGCTGTGTTGGACTGCTGTGTGCTGCCTCTAACCTGAGTGGTGTAAGGGCTGGACCTGTTCTCCACCACCTTTTGCAACCTCAGTAACTCCAAGGGTTTGTTGGCTTGCCCCCTGTTCAGAAATTTCAGGGTCATCAAAAGTTTGATTTGCACAAATGACCGGAGCTAGGCTCTGCTAGTCTGTCTCTGCCTGCAGGGCCGGCTTTAACACTGGTGGTGCCCTGTGCGATAATGTTTGTTGGCGTCCCACTAATGACCACCTCTGCCAAGGATTCCCTTTCCACCGCCCTTTAACCGTGTCTCTCGGATTCATTTAGTTTTATAGCACCACTCATAACAGTGTAAGGTGTCAGAGCACTTTACATTACACACAGACATTGCACATGAGACAATCATAGGTGTGTGTAAATCAATGAATAGGAAATGTTACATTAGAGAGGACTACAAGGTGTTGTGTAGGAGTAACATGTCATCGATACCGGTAGGCAATATAGTGTAAGAGTCCTTATTCTGGAAAAACTAAAAACTGAAGTTAAAATATAACACCATTATTAGGAATTCTCTGTAATATCAAAAATTGTTTTTTACCCAAAAAACCCTTTTGGCAAGATTAGGATAATGAAAGACTGGGCAAAGTGATATATTGCTCTAATGTAATACTTGCAGTTTACACGCAGCTCTTTGATGACAGTTAATAGCTCAATGCTCTATATTAGGATTTAGACTTACAAACGACAAGAAACAAAAGGAGCTCTCTTACAGAAGCAGTCACCCACTGACCTATTTACATTACTTGCACTTTGTTATCTGCATGGTACACATTCTTAGCAGCAGGCATTTTAACTCACTGCACCACCTTAGGATGAGTCAAAACTTCCACTAGACAAACCACCGGTCTCTTTCCAGGAAGACGATGAATCCCGGACTTCTCTTAACATTTTAATTTATGCCTGAAAATTGCTGAAGGCCAGGAAGACAGCAGGTACTGTTAAATTGTTACCATACTTGCAAAAATGAAGCCCCCACCCCAAGTCAGACCACGGTGCGGTGGCACTGATCGCACCACCCTAGAGCCAGCCCTGTCTGCCTGATTTCTCCTCAACCAGTGCTGGGCCTTTGCAGAGTGTTGGCAGCCACTTTTGGGCATCCACACGCATCAGTGTGGTGCACCGATCAAGAACCACCCATGTCTGTCTGTTCAAGTGCAGACCATCGTGTTTGCTGACTGTACCGCCAAAAAGGCAGTCCAGTGGGACCGGTGTACTCTGCATGCATCAAGGAAAGATGGGAATCTGCCCTCAGTGACTTGAATCACTACATTGTGTCCAGCAAGGAAAGACTCCACTAATGAGGGTCCTGATCCTGAGGACGATGGAGGCCAGAATGGAGCGGTGGATCAGTCTCTAGCAAAGTTGATATTGCATTTTAACTGTAATAATTTTGGAACCATTGTTTTGTGCTGACCCGGGGAGAAAGTCTGTCCTCCATCCACGGCATAAATGGCTATCATTTCCCCAGTACATCTATAAAGAACCTACTGAAAGTGCAAGGGCTCTTTCAGTATTGTACATTGTTCAAGTATTCGTAACCTGAGATGCATTAATTGGATTCTTATTGTTTTTATCTTGTTTTAAACAGTGAAAGAGATACAATTTCGCACCTCATTGTGGAGTGTTTTTTGTGGTGTTTTCACTGTGTTAGTGTGGCTCACTGGTTAGAGGCGGCAGACCCGAGAGCAGAGGACGGCCCGGGACCAGGGTTCGATTCCCGGTGTGGCAGGTTTCTGGACCAGGGTCAGCGGACTCGATAATTCTCTCTCCTCGGTGCCCACTCTGATCAGCGATCACACTCGGCAACTCTGGGCATTAGCTTGCCTCATCCTCACTAACGGCCCCACCAGACCGCCGGGGATGCCTGGTCTCACCCTGGAGATACCCATTAAGGGACCATCTCTCAGGGAAGCCAGGAAGGGTTTCGCAGCGGTCGAAGCGCCTTGGGACCCTACGGGTAAGTAGTGCGCTATATAAATGCCAATACATTTACATTTACATTACTGTATCCACGTATGCACAACTGCTTTACATATTTCCTCTAATGTTAAGCCAGACTGCTCTGTGCTAAGCTACCAGAGGGTGAACACGTGCAGATTTAAGTGTGCAACAGACCTACCCTGACTAGTATTGCGGTCTCGACTTTGACAGAGTGCATGCCTCTGCCAACTAAAGACCCAATTTCTAACACTAGCCATATAGGTCTGCCATTCCTAGTCCTCTGTCAGAAGGAGATTGTCTGCCATTGACAAGTGCCACTCAGTGGCGATCCCTCACCCAGAAAAAGGTAGTGATTTTCAATGTCATTGTCTGGAATCACCTGTTACGAATCAGGATGCGGGAAGTTTGCAAAGACCTACAAGTAAAGTGAAAGACATTTCATTTTAAGCAACTCTACTTGCCTCCGGGGATTCAAGGGCAACTGACCACACCTTTGTAGATCTTTAGTCAGTTCAGTCATAGGGGATGAACATTAACACTCCATTCGAAGTCTGGGAGGCAGGAGACATAGATTCCCAGGTATTTCGAAGGAGAGATGACATATCGTGATTGTGGGACACCAAGAACATCCGCATGCTTCACCTTCAACTGGTATGAGAAGAGACTTAACCTCGTTGACTTTTAGCCCAAAGGCCTCTCCATAGAGAAGGGAGATCGCTATGCATTGAGGTCCCGAAGACTTTGAGTCTTCCATAAATATTATCCTCTGTGTAGAGAGCTATATGCTTCTAAGGCAACCCCAACAGGAACATCAACGTACTTGGGCATTGCACCTAATGAGGCATGACAAAGGCTCGATCGCCAAGGCAAATAAAAGTGGAGATAGGGGACAGCTCTGTCGGGGGCCTCTGCAGATGGGGAAGGGTGAGGAAAGGACTCTGTTAATCCAAACCTGAGCTGTAAGGATAGCGTAGAGGAGGCAAACAAGTCTGCAGAAGAAAGGTCCAAAACCCGCACTCTACATGACTGCCTCCGAAAAAGCAAACACAACAGTATTGAAGGCCTCCTTGTAGTCAATTAGGAGCAGAGCCATAGCGCTGCTAATACAATGTGCTTGAGATAGGGTTAGTTGGGCTCTAAGGTTACAGTGGGGGGTACTCCTATTTGCCAATAACCCACTTTGATCCAGGTTGGGCAGAGTCTGTCTCAATGGAGATGCCCAGACCTTTGCAAACACCTTGATATCAGCATTTATATGGTAGATAGATCTATACGAGGAGCATCTGTGGGCTAACTTGCCCTGGGTATCATGCCAATAGTGGCTGCATCTAGCTCTAGAGGGGAAATATTCCACAGCTTGTTGCTTCTCTGTAGAGCAGCAATAGATATGGAAATAGAAGAGACGATGGAGCTTAAGAAATTTGACTGGGAATCCACCCAGGCCTGACCTCTTGCCCAGGGTAGTTCTTGAAGGGCCTCACTGATCCCCTCAGCCGAGATTGGTTTGTCAAGGTCATGGGCCAGGGACAAGGGGATCAAGGGCAGTGGGATCTCCTCTAGTATCAGATATTCAAGTTTTCATGGGAGCACGGGTGTCGCAGCATACAGTGTTTGGTAATAATCCTTAAAAACGTGTGCCACCTCAACTCATGGAGGCCACCCTCCGGATCATGGACGCAGGGTACAAGTCTGGACGTCGTGTCCCTAGTTGCCAACCAGTAAAGGATCCTGCCAGATTTATCTCCATGCTCAATGAAACTCATAGGGTTAATGCCCTCCAACGCTATCTGGCCTCTTCCAAGGAAATCTGCTTCATCTTCGACCTCGCCAATGTCAGCTGTAGGTCAAGATCTACCAAGGTCAGAGGACGTGCCTGTCTCTCTGAGGAAAGAATCTGGGTCTCAAAGTCTATCACTTTTGCCAGCTGGTGTGTCTCTTTGCCCCGAATGTACCCTTTAAAAATGCCTGTAAATGCTGGGTTGCTTGATACCCACAGGGTCCTAGAAGATTTCACTATGTGACAGTTTAGTTGAGGTGCCACATAGGTCACAAAAATGCCTCAGAGAAGGATCTGTATTCAGCTTAGGAGAAGAACGTTGTTGGCCGGGAGCTAGATCTGATCAATCCGTGACAGTGTTTTGTGTGCTGCGGACATGTGGGTATATGTCCTTGATGTGGGGTGCCACGTTCTTCGTGCATGACATAGACCTATCGATTCACCCTATAGTGAAAGTTGGGAGGAGCACCTGTGATGGCCAGGCTGAAGAGGCTCAGAAGTGTCTAAAATGGGTGAAGGGACAGCATCGAAGTCTCCCCCAATCAGTGTAGTCCTAGGGGAAAGGCCAGCAGGATATCGCAATGCATCTGCAGCATGGACATAGGTTGAGATAAAATTATATTGTCTGGCATCAAGTCAGTCCTTGTTATGCTTGACACGAAGGTTGCCCCAGAAGTACCAGGTAGGTGATGCTCTTTCCCAATATCCCCTAACCGGTTCACCATCCGACAGAATATAACACTGCACCGGAGTAGTGATGCCCGTCAGGGGAACACAGGGAGACAAAACAAGGAAAGTGGGGGACAAAAGAATATGTAGATGTCTTCTTTACACCTGAAGGATTAATTCCTGGAATCACAGAACGTCTGAATATCAGCTTCCTAGGGGAATGTAAGGAACACAGGTTAGTGCAGTAATTCTAAGTGTAATTGGGAAGTACAATAATAGAGAGAACAGATACCTACAGAATTGGGGTGCAAGTGCTAATCCGTGTACTTGTATAATGTGGAGGGAATGGTATCCAGGAATCGTAACTCTGTCTCCTGTATAATACACAACAAGGTGAGGAAACCTGTCTCAAACGTATGCAGAAATAATGAGTAAATACTTGCTCCTGCGTACCTGTGTATATAAATAATGAGCCTCAAAAAACCTGGAACTGGAATCAACACTCCTCCAGTTCCAGGTAACTTAGAATCAAAACCGGGACTAGCATCAATACTCAACTAGTCCCGACTATACCAATAACAAAGTAAAGACACGCAGTCTAAATGTCCCCACTATCTGTATGGAGATCCAAAGAAAACCAAACAATGATCAACACAACTAATCCCTTGAAGTCAGGGATAACTTCGGGACTCCTAAAGAAACCGGAACACGTGTAACAACTTGACACGCTTCCGAAATAACAAAAATATAAATGCGCGCACAATTGGACAACAGCAAGGGCCGATAGTACCTTACAAGTGCAGTACCGACGCCCGGCGAAGACCCGACGGATCCCGCAGCTCGCCACCACCGTGACCCGGATCCGCAACACAGGAACCAGCAAAGGACACCGGAACGGAACGCGAAGCGTTTACTGCAGGGAAGGGGGGTGGTTAAATGACGCGTCGGTACTCTCTGCGCATGCGTGTCTCTTTGCGCATGCGCTGTAGACTTGCCAACCACCAGGGGCTGACATTTGTCAACCAAGCGTTCGTTTACAGGCATGACAGTCCTTGATCCCTACATATCGCCCCTGGAGGTCCACATGAGAGGCGGAAACCACCAGAAGAAATACCCTGTCCAGCAGAATTGCCACCCCTCAGGACCCCCATGAGAATCTGACATGAACACCTAGTCATAGCCAAAGCAAACGAGGAAGGACCATTGTGTACATAGTAGGTGGGTCTCTTGAATCATTACCACCTCTGTTTGGAAATACTTCACATACCATAATATGGCCAACCTGTTAACGTGGTTCCATGAGAGAAACGTAACCATCAAGGATGCGCAGGGGGATCGACAGAGTGGTCTTTCACCAAGAGAGAGGCCAAGAGGTCAAGTGTAGGGTGATCATATTGGAACTACAAAAAGTGGTGTGCCTGAGAAGGTGTGTGTAATAAGCAAGAAGTGTAGCAACTGCGCTTACAATCAAACCAAAACAACAAAACATGAACTCACCCCTCCAACTGCCCCCAACCCAAACAAGGATTATGGTGATTGACAGCAATCTCTATTTATCTTGTTACTGTAACTGAGAAACCTCCCTCTCTCTCGCACCCCAATCAGAGCCCCAACAAGTGTACTTTTCTAGGGAGTAAATATGCGCAGTGGAGATCAATATCATCTGACTGGAGCAGGTTCGACCAGCACTGTGGGCCAAGTATCATATGAATGTCTTGGGCTCATCATCTCAAGATACGGAAAGGTCTGGAGTGTCAGAAAGTAAAGATTCTGGGTCTTGGGCTCCAGTAGCATCTCCGTCATGCTGCAGGCTCAGCAAGAACTACCTGTTCAGCAGTGCAGGCCGTGGCCTCTGGGAGTGGTGTCACTTCCTCTGGGGTGGTTTAGATCAGGGGCAGAGACTCGGCTCCCTCACCTGCAATCCCGCTTACTCCAAATGCCAGGGCACCGGAGGTCTCATTGTTCTGTCGCCCACTCCCAGGTCTGTTCCAGAGTGTAAACAAAATAAGTTGAGTAGTTGAAAATCACCTTTAATCTGGCTGAAAGAGGAGCATGTATTGAAGGATGAGAGCCCGGAATGTCTGTTTGACTACCTCATAAGAGTGTCTAAGCTTCTGGACTGTACGGGTATAATCTGGAAAGATCATGATCTTTGCATTTTGAAAAATCAGGTCCTGGTGTTTTCTGGCCTTGCAGTGAATTACATCTTGATCTAGGTGGTTAAATATTCGGGTTAAAATAAGGAAGGTTGGGCCCACGGGGGGGGGGGGTGCCTGTCCAGGGACCGGTGCTCTATTTCAACCACTAAGCAGTGGGCTAATTTATCAGACAGATCCAGCACTGGAGCCACTCCTCCATGAGTCAGTTGGTGGCAGACATCTCAACCCCCTCTGGAAAGCCAATGAATTGCAGGTTATTTCTGTATGATTGGTTCTTTGTACTGTAATGTATTGTAATGATATTTATTGATTGATTAATTTAAATCTTTACAAAAACGTGAATACTCCATTATGTACATTTGAATTACAATACATCATTAAAATTGCATTTTAAATAACAGTAAATCTTTAAAATGATATACATTTGTTATCAAAGCTGCTTAAATAAAACAAATTCATATGTTAAGACGATTGTAAGGTTCCTGAGGCCTGAGCCGGGAACAGCATTTTTAGCGATTTAGCGATTTTTAAAAAACTGTACTTTGCTTGTTGCTATTTTTAGAAAAAGATTCCCCGAGCACTTCCTACCTTTCCCTCAGGCTTGCACTCACCATGTAGAAGCTGGGGCAACAGCAGCCGATTAAACGCTGCAATAGATATTCATCACCGCCATCTTGGGTGAGTCAGAGGGCGAGTAGACCAATTTCTCGGCCCTCCCACCCTGACCACTATAAAAACCCCATTTACTCGGCAATCTCCCTACCTGACAGATGATTGTAAGGTTCCTGAGGCGTGAGCCGGGAACAGCGTTTTTAGCGATTTAGCAATTTTTAAGAAACTGTATTTTGTGTGTTGCTATTTTTAAAAAGGATTCCCCGAGCACTTCCTACCTTTCCCTCATGCTTGCGCTCACCACGTAAAAGCTGGGGCAACAGCAGCCGATTAAACGCTGCAATAGATATTCGATTCAGAAAAGGGGGTGGTGATGGAAAGAGTATCTGAATTAAACAGAACACTTGTACTCAGTCATTAGATCAGGGCTTGATCCATCACCGTTTTTTAGCTCACTGCACCATCCCAGCTCAGAACCTGGCTACATGCAAATTAGTCTGTCCCTGGCCCAGTGCATCATGGGAACAGGGCAGACCAAACTACCAAGCCCATTCTTTAACTGGAAAGGAAACAAGCTTCCGGGGACCGGTTTCTGGCATTACAGCCGTCTTCGGCCCGGCTTGCTTGAATCCTGATGCTGCAGTGAGCAAGGGACTCACATCTGAGTATATCCTTCCACGTTTATGGTGGACAAAACGATTCAGAAAAGGGGGTGGTGATGGACAGAGTATCTGAATTAAACAGAACACTCATACCCAGTCAACAGATCAGGGCTTGATCCATCACCGTTTTTTAGCTCACTGCTCCATCCCAGCTCAGAACCTGGCTACATGCAAATTAGTCTGTCCCTGTCCAAGTGCATCATGGGAACAGGGCAGACCAAACTACCAAGCCAATTCTTTAACTGGAAAGGAAACAAGCGTCCGGGGACCGGTTTCTGGCATTACAGCCGTCTTCGGCCTGGCTTGCTTGAATCCTGATGGTACTGTGAGCAAGGGACTCACATCTGAGTATACCCTTCCACGCTTATGGTGGACAAAACGATTCAGAAAGGGGGTGGTGATGGACAGAGTATCTGAATTAAACAGAACACTCGTACCCAGTCAACAGATCAGGGCTTGATCCATCAACGTTATTTAGCTCACTGCACCATCCCAGCTCAGAACATGGCTACATGCAAATTAGTCTGTCCCTGGCCCAGTGCATCATGGGAACAGGGCAGACCAAACTACCAAGCCAATTCTTTAACTGGAAAGGAAACAAGCTTCCGGGGACCGGTTTCTGGCATTACAGCCGTCTTCGGCCCGGCTTGCTTGAATCCTGATGGTGCAGTGAGCAAGGGACTCACATCTGAGTATACCCTTCCACGCTTATGGTGGACAAAACGATTCAGAAAAGGGGGTGGTGATGGAAAGAGTATCTGAATTAAACAGAACACTCGTACCCAGTCAACAGATCAGGGCTTGATCCATCACCGTTTTTTAGCTCACTGCACCATCCCAGCTCAGAACCTGGCTACATGCAAATTAGTCTGTCCCTGGCCCAGTGCATCATGGGAACAGGGCAGAGCAAACTACCAAGCCAATTCTTTAACTGGAAAGGAAACAAGCTTCCAGGGACCGGTTTCTGGCATTACAGCCGTCTTCGGCCCGGCTTGCTTGAATCCTGATGGTGCAGTGAGCAAGGGACTCACATCTGAGTATACCCTTCCACGCTTATGGTGGACAAAACGATTCTGAATCGTTTTTGACCACTATAGGTGTGGCAGGGTATACTCAGACATGAGTCCCTTGCTCACTGCACCATCAGGATTCAAGCAAGCCGGGCCGACGACGGCTGTAATGCCAGAAACCGCTCCCCGGAAGCTTGTCTCCTTTCCGGTGAAGAATTGGTTTGGTAGTTTGGTCTGCCCTGTTCCCATGATGCACTGGGCCAGGGACAGACTGATTTGCATATAGCCAGATTCTGAGCTGGGATGGTGAAGTGAGCTAAATAACGGTGATGGATCAAGCCCTGATCTTTGGACTGGGTAAGAGTGGTCTGCTTAATTCACACACTCTGTTCATCACCACCCCCTTTTCTGAATCGCAATAGATATTCATCACCGCCATCTTGGGTGAGTCAGAGGGCGAGCAGACCAATTGCTCGGCCCTCCCACCCTGACCACTATAAAATGGTACCCCCTCCCCGGAAGCGCAGCGGATGGGCGCAGCGGGCGCGCCGACGGCGCGCCAAAGGCCAGCCCGTCCGAGCCTGTCCCCATGGTCCACAAACATGTCGCCTCTCATCCCCAGCTATCCACTATGATGCTGACTACTTGAAATCACTTAACACCATTAACACCCACTGCACCTCAACGAATTTATATACCCTCAATTATGCTCCGTATACCTGTCCCCTTTGTTCATTTCATATTATGGACCACCCCAACTTAACAGCTCCAGCTACTCTACCTCACAACAAATCTCTTAAGACCATCAAACTAGCCCTTCTAAATGTTCGATCTCTTCCGAAACATAGGTATGAGATTGCACACTTTATTGAAAGTTGGAACTTGGACATCCTGCTACTTACCGAAACCTGGGGAGACCAGGCGTACGACCCTGATTTCCCCTCAGCCACTCCGGAGGGTTTCTCTAACATTAGACTCGACAGATCGCGTAAAAAAGGGGGAGGGATAGCGATAATATATCGCAACACTTTTCGTCTATGCACAGCACCCTTAAAAATCAATACCTGCAAGGCTCTGAATTTCACTTTTGTTACTCCAGTTCCTTTAATCAATCAATTTTTCTCTATCGCCCCCAGGCCCCTGCTCTACCTTTCTGTGCTTCCTGAGTCACCTCCTAGAGCCAGTACCTGGAGAAAACAACTTTACCATCTTAGGCGATTTTAACTTCTAGAGATGAAGGAGGACCCTGACACTCTCTCCTTCCTCACCGAAATGAACGCAGCAGGTCTCACTCAATCCGTCCATTCCCCCACGCACTTAGAAGGACATACGTTAGATGGAATTTTCTCCAATCTTAACTCCTTGAATATAGAGAATATAATACCACTTACATGGACAGATCATTCTGCTGTCTGTTTCAATATTCTCCCTCTCACCCCATCCCTCACGAAACCTTGTAAACCTAGCACTTTTAAATCTTGGAAAAATATCAATATTCCGAATTTAGTAATAAATTAGGCCCCTTGAAAGAAATGTACACCTCTGATCCAGAAACCGCGGCCATCCACTATACCACATGCATTAAGACTGCAATTAATACTTCCGTTCCCATAAAAAAAACGCTCGGCCAACAGACTGTCAAATTCTGCCCCATGGTTCACTGAGGCTCTTAGATTAGAAAAACAAAGCTTCAGACGACAAGAACGCAAGTGACCTAACAACTATGACCCTCATGAAAAAAGCTGCCACAAAGAGAAGTTAAAGAACTACAAATTATCGATCATTACTCAGAAAAGCATTTTTTTTAACAATCAAATTGAATCAGCCCAAGATTCAATTAAACAACTCTTTCAGGTCGTCTCCCACCTCTCCGGCCATAACAAATCCTCTACCACAGAAGCATCTCAATCTATGTGTAATGCACTTTCTACTTACTTTCAAGATAAGGTCTGTGACATCTACTCCAATTTTAATAAACACACAAATGATACTCATCAGGCTCTTACTATACCCAAATCCACAACCCCCAATTCTCCCAATTTTTCATTTAATCACATCTCGCCTGAGCTAGTGCACAAACTTATGATGACTACTAACTCTGGCTCACCCAACGATCCCTGTCCACCTTCAGTTTTTAAAATGGTCCCAGAGACTATCTCATTTGTTCTTGCAGATATTTTTAATGCCATCACTACTTCATGCACCTACCCTACCATATGGAAAAAGACAGTAATTAAGCCACTGCTCAAAAAAATACCTTAGATCCCTCTAAAGTCACTAGTTACAGACCCATAGCATGTATTCCTTACCCATCTAAGATCATTGAAAAAATTATGAATATTCAACTATCTGAAAACATAGATACTAACAACTGCTTAGATGCTTCCCAATTTGGATTCAGGAAGGGGCACGGCATGGAAACAGCACTAATAAAAGCTTCAGATGAGATAAGAATGAACCTCGATAAAGGAGGCGTCGCGGTGCTCACATTACTTGACCTTTCCGCGGCTTTCGACACGTTCGATCACTCCATTCTTATCGATCGTGTTGGAAAAGCCGTAATCTCACCTTATGCCGTCTCACTCCTTGCATCTTTCCTGACAGACCGAGAGCAATCGGTTTCCATGGGCGCATTCTCTTCTGACTCCTTTTCACTACCTTGTGGAGTCCCCCAGGAAACCTCGCTGAGTTCATCTATGTGGCGGACTTGGCGAGGGTCATTACAGCTCATCGTCTAGCAGTAACAACGTACGCAGACGATATGCAGTTTGTCCTGGCCATAAACAACAATGGAATGGAAGTTGCTACTAACTTCCAAAAAGGAATGCTTGCCATATGCAGTTGGATGAACTCAAACTGCCTGAAGCTTAACTCGGATAAAACCGAGGTGATGGTGTTTGGGAAACTCACTCCCGCATGGTCTCCCACCTGGTGGCCCCAAGACCTCGGCCCCCCACATAATCCTGTCACCAAGGTCAGAAACCTAGGTGTAATCTTTGACTCAGACACTCACCAAGCCCATTCAATAGTTTCTGCCTCTTTTTTCACACTCAAAATGATCAAAAAACTTCAACCCTACCTCCCCTCAAACACCATAATCACCTTTATCTCAACATTACTAATGTCCCGAGTCGACTTCTGCAACGCTCTCATGCTTAATGTTCAAGAATAAGTAGTCATTTCATTACAAAAGCTTTATTCGATCATTTGAAAAAAACAATCATAAAAGCACATATATAATACATCAATAATACAAAGCAATTGGTGCAATATTAAAAGTCATACAATCAATAAAAGAGAGGGGCAGCAAAATAGGCAAGGGCTGTTAATTTTACTGGAAACAATGCATTCGCTGTTAAGTTAAAAAGGCCATACTTTTCCTGACGGACACAGATTTCAGAATAAATACCGCTGTAAAAAAACACACACATCCGGTTCGTCAAGAGCAAATAGAAGCCTCATAGCAGTTTTAACAGTTGACACAGAATATTTTTTTAAAAGCAGTTTAAGGTAGGCAATATGGAGATACAAATACAAAGGACAAAGAAGCAAAAAGTGCTCGGTGCTCTGCTTCGAAGACCCATCACATGGGCAGGGGGTTGACGTATACTTTTTTATCAGGGGGAAAGCCACCAGATTATGGACAATACCTAATCGTAGTCTGGTAAGGACATACTGGTGGGATTGCTTGGTAACCACTTTTAAATACTTAGAAAAGCTGAAGTTTGCCTGATTATTAGAGTGATAAAATTGATGTGTTACATACAGGCAAGTGGCATCCCTACGCAATTTGGCTTTAGCCCCCAGATAGACATGTTTAAGCTCCTTTTTTGGAAATATCAGTGGCACTAGCGGGGTCCAAAAAAACATTCAAATCGAATACATCCCTAAATGATGTAATGACGTAATTAAGCCCTGGGATCAGACTATATTTATCCAATCGGAGGCAATCTTGAATGATTCTCCTGGTAAAACCAGTTTCCTCCTTGGCCCAGATAGATCTCCAGGCCATTAGTGGTCTTAAACCTATGAGATCAGTCAGGAATTCCAACCCAACCTCTTGGTGAACCAGCCCGGTAGAGGCAGAGGTTGGAAGACAAAGAAGTCTCTTTAGAAAGTAGTTTTCCTCTACTTGCAGATCTCCATGACAACAATGTCACCAAACACCTGAATCATAAAGTGCCACTGAGGCACATCTAAGACGATAGATATGCAACATGTCACATATACGACGACTTCCTAATTTAGAAGCAAATTTAAAAACACCGAAGGTGCCTCTGCCCATCTTAGCCTTGACATTAAGTATCTCCTGTGCCCAGGTGCCATTACTGTTAAAAGTGATGCCCAAATAGCAGAATGTATCTACCAACAAGTAGTCAATAAACTCCAGTTGGTCCAGAACGCGGCTGCAAGACTTGTCACAGGCACACCCAAGTTTAAACCTATCTCCAACATTATACGCAAACTCCATTGGTTACCGGTTAGACAACTAATTAAATTCAAAGCCCTGTGTATAGCCTTTAAAAGCATTCACGAAAAAGCGCCATCTTTTCTTAAAGATGCCCTTTGCCCCTACCGACCATCACGCACTATCAGATCCGCTGACAACAACCTTCTGAAGGTAGTCAAAACCAAGAAGGCTACTTGGGGAGACAGAGCCTTTGCAGTAGCCACGGCTAAATTAACACCTTGCCTTGTCACCTTAAGAACATTCCTACACTAACATCATTTAGGAAGCAGCTGAAGACCTGGCAAATTTAATCACTAGACTCCACCAATGTTCTTCAGTCCTCTGTCAAGCGCCAAGACACCCTGGGGTAATCGTGCGCTCAATAAATTGCATAAAATAAATAAATAAATAAAGAGTTAATGGAGAATATAATCACTATAATATCCAATGTCATATTGTTCTAATTTTTTCCATACTATTGTTAAAAATTTTGTCAAGGCAGAGTTAAAGTGTACATCATCTGAACAAAGACATCGAATCAATGCTTGTCTGCATGTCCTTATCCCTCTTTCATTAAATAACCTTTTTAGTAATGTTAATCTTTCATTTTTTTGTTCTGGACAGAGACTCAAGAGATGTATAACATTTTCCTCTCCAAATTTGCACAGCCTACACAATATGTTATTTTCAAGTTTTTTCCAAGGTAGTGCATGGGAAATCGTACTTTGATGAAAATCTGTTTACTTCTCAATGACCATGCCGTGTCCAAATATTGCTGAGGCCTCTTTTTTGTGTAGCCATTTATTATGGACATGCATGTTTCCTTTTAACAAATGTAGCTTTGTCGCTTATCAATGATAGGTAATCTGTTGTTTTATTCATAACTTTTTTAAACGATACCTGGGTTATGGTAGAGGTCCAACTCCCCCTAACCTTAAATTCATCGAGACCCTTGTCCAGGTATTTCCAGGCAAATGATTTATTGTTTCCTTCAATTTCTTTCCATAAAAGCTGAGAAATTAGGTTCTCCTTATCATTTTTCGCTCTGTTCCATACTTTGATCATATGACCCTTTCGTGGAAACAGTTGATTATTTAAGCTCAATTCCAGCCTGACTGAAAGTTTTTTAAATATCATTGTTAATAATCATTGGATCTTTTCCGTTTAGGGCCTCACTGCCGTAAGTTAAAGATGGTAATAATTTAGCCGATATCACCTTAAGAAGTGGTTGATAAGTTAGATTGCTCGTTGACTTTTTGATCATCCCAAATGCAGCTGTTAAAGCATTTGCTTTCCTAATGATATCAAGTTTCTGGGGGATAAAGTTGCCATTGTCATTAAATATGACTCCCAGATATCTATAGGTTTCAACTTGTTCCAAGTTCTCCTTTCCCAGAAAACATTTGGAATTGTACTTCCGTCAGGAATTTTTTGCGACAACTATAACTTTAGATTTGGTTTCATTTATTACCTTATTATTTTCTGTGGCGTATTCCAGTGTGCGTGTTATTAAACATTGTAAGCCACCTTTGTGTTGCTTAGAAGAAATTAAATGAAATGAATGAAACTTATATAGCGCACGACTTACCCTGGGGCATCTCAGCGCTTGCTTAGGGAACCCGTCCTGGTATTCCCCTGTGAGATAACCCTGGCAGGGTATCCACAAGGTGAAATCCAGGCATCCCACCGCGAGGGGCCGTTGTGGAGATTAAGCAAGCTATTGCCCAGAGTCGCAGAGTGTGAACCCATGAGTCGAGAAGGCACCGCAGCGAGAATTACCGAGTCCGTGGAATTTTTTAGCCCAAGACCCGCCGAGGCGGGGAATTGAACCCTGGTCCCGGGCCGAACTCAAGCTCCAGGTCTGCCGCCTCTAACCCCTGAGCCACACTTCACACTTCATCATCTGCATAGAGTAGATTTGATATATGTTTATTGGCAAGCTTAGGTGGGTGAGCATTTATGTCGTTCAAGGCCTCCGTCAAATCGGCTAAAAACAGGTTAAATAATAAAGGAGCCAATACACACCCTTGCTACAGTCCACCTAGCGTTGGTATTTCCTTGGTTAGTGAATGACCATTACCGAAACGTACTCTGACCCAAGTATGTTTATGCAGAAGACGAATCAGGTGTAGTAACAAAGAAAGAATCCCTTGTATACGTAATTTTCCCCACATACGTTCTCTGTCTACACAATCAAACGCTGATTTAAAATCAACAAAGCATAAATACAAAGGTTGTCTTTTTGTAATTGCTTTGTCGATTAAAACAGATGGGGCTAAGATGTTAGTAGCTGTTCCTAGGCCTTTAATGAAGCCGGTTTGGTTAGGCGGGAAAATGCTGTTGTCCTTTGCCCAGTCAGATAAAATTGTTAACAAAATCCCTGCAAACAGTTTTGGATTGGTGTCCTGTAGGGTTATTAATCGATAGTTCCCAGGCAATACCCAATCTCCTTTTTTGTATATGACGGATATTAAAGACCCTCTCTCCAGGTTTCAAGTATCACCCCTTTCCGGACTACTTCTTTGAAAACCCTGGCAAGATGTTCTGCCCATGTGTCAGGATCCTCCTTATACAGGGCAAAGGGTATACCGTTTGGCCCCGGTCGGTACTCCATCTTTCTGTTTTTTTATTAGCTTGGCAACTTGTTCTTGAGTTATTTCGAGATCAATTTCTTGCTTTGGATTTAAAGTTTCCTTCCATCTGCAGTGCACTTTGATTCCAGTTTTCGTAGAATCTGGGTTTAAATGGTGCCCCAGACATTTCACCCATTCCGTCTCAGTCAGTACTGATGAAACTATAGCTTTATCCTGTCTAGTTAAGCTGTTTATCATCTTCCAAAACTCCCTTGAGTTTCCTTAATTAATGGCATAAAAAATTCTAGTCCAACAATCATTTTTAGCTGCGTTTTTTTTGTTCCAGATTCATTTCCTTAGGTTTTGATTTAACGCCTTTAAAACAGCTTTAATTTCTTCTTTATTGGGGAACTTTGTCAGCTCTTTCCTTATTCTATTTCGAGTCCGTTTCATTTTCTGTACCGCATAAGGAAGTTTGATATGGGTTACCCTTTTTACTGTCCGAGTTACATATCTGTCTCTAGGGTCACTGTGGTTAGGATTATGGTTCGGTAACTTGGATATAAAACTTGCCCATTGATCAATTGTTGATGTAGCTGGTCTTTTTTGGAAGCATTCCATAGCCAGTTTTAAAGCTAAGTCACTGGTCAATCTTTTGTTGTTTGCTTCCTAGTTTAGTTTCCGGTAATTGGTGGTTCCAATCTGACCTTGCGTTGTAAAATAGATTTGATGTTTTATATTTTTTAATGATGTGGTGTTTATTTGCTGGTTGTGATCACTCTCTGGGACCTTCTTTAAATAATACGCGGTACAGTTGTTAAAAATATTCAGCGATGCCATAGTATAGTCAATTCGAGATTTCGCATTATGGGTATAGCAGGACCATGCCAGAGGCGAATCAGTTGGGAATCTACCATTGAGTATTCGTAGCCCCAAAGCTTCCATATACTTCACTAAGTTTAGCCTATTTGGTTTTGTCTCGGTTTTGATGTGGTCTCTATTACTTGTGCGGGAATTAGCCATTGGTTATCTTATGACTGTGTCACATCATCTCTTGTAAAAGATATTAGTAGATTTAAGTTAAAGTCTCCTGTAATAATAAAATCCATGAAGGGGTTCTCTATACTTTGCTCTACCAAGTAGGTGGAGAGAGTAGCACACATGGTCTTCCTAGAGGTAAATGTTGGAGGAATGTATATATTAACCAGCTTTAGCGATCTTTCTTGATCATCAATCTTGTATTTTAGCAATACAGACTGAACATTACTGTTATTCGTAACCAGTTGCATATGTTCTGCGTTTAGATTAATTGAACTGAATATCGCTAGGCCGCCAGAAGGGAGACCATAATTGCTTTGTTTAATAGCAGGTTCGAAATATCCTTTATAACCATGAATAAAACCATGAATAATAAACAGAGCTGTTGCCCAGGTCTCCTGTAATAAGATTATCTGATAATTCTTAAGTAATTGAGTTGTATTATCCAGATTTTTGCCTATACCATTTATATTCCATGAGCAAATTGTTATAGGATCATTGCCATCATTTGAGTTTTCGAGTGTTGTTTTCTGGTTTACTTGTCATTGTTTGTCATTTCCATGTAGGGCCATTTTATTCTATGACTCATTTATCCCATTTTCCTTCTCTTTCTTTTTGTCACCTGGTGGATTTGTGACTCCTCTATCTATTTGTTGTATCAGATTTTTTAACACAGAGAAGGTTGGTGGCCCCTTTTTTTCTTTCTCAGAACTTTGCATATTTTCTGCTTTTATGAGTGGTGTGGGATATTCCCTTGGCGCAACTTTAATGATCATTATTCCCCAACTACGAAAATGTCTTCTTCCTTCATAATTTGTTCCACTACAGAAGGGGACTTTACTGTTATTACTGTTAATGGCAGTAAACCGTCTGAGTTTCGTAGGAAGCCAACACATTCAATTGCATTAGTTGTCAGATTTGCTATAGATGGAACCGATTTAAATAGGCACAAAAGATTGCCTCTATTTAACGTATCTTGTTGCCCTCTGGACTCATATACTGGCTTGAAAATTAGTTGTTCCGTCCTTTGATTTACCAGGACCCTTTTGTTGCTCTTGTTTAACTATATTTATGAGTCGTTTGTTGTTACCACTTCTGACTATTACTAGCTGATCTCCTTTTATTGAATCGGTTGTATCCTCTATTAAATCATTTGCATCAAATGGTTTCACCAGTTCGTTGGTTGGAAATTGTTTTGCGTTTATTTCTTCATTAAAAGTTTGTGTTGATATTTGTTGTTCCATAATGACAGCATTCAATGGGCCTGGATTATTTTTTTCTACCACAGTCTTAACTATTTCTGGCTTTACTGAACTAATTGTGTGTCTGAAATAGAAGGGGGTTCCCCAAGGCTAATAAATGATGTAGGCAGGTACGAGGGGGGGAAAATTGCAAGAGCCAATAGAAAAAGTCACCCTGCCAGAAATGATGAGTAGTGGTCCCAGATGGGATCCACTTTTGATTGGGGGGGAGGAATGTCAAGAGAGTACCTAGGACCAAGAGGACGAATGTACCACAAAGAGGATCATTTATAGAAAATATATATTTTTTATTTTGTTTGATTTAGTGCATTTAGTCATATTAACAAGGTGTTCAGAGATTATACATCTAAAAATTCATAGAGTCATCAGTGCTGTTCATCATTTTTAAAGATAAATTCATAAAAGATAAACATAAAGAAAACATAAACAAGGTATACAGTGTTCCACTCACTCCGGGAGATAAAACAGGGGGCTCAACAGGCACTCTAGTCTAAAAATTCATTCATACTTTAACACATTCAATCACTTCATACAGATAATTAACGTAAAGCCTGCAACAAAAAGGAGATGGAGTTATGGTTGCATGGACGTGGGTACACTTTAGGAGAGGCAGGGAGATGGAATATTGTTGCCTTTCCTGATGGCAACAATGTAATAACGCCAAGGTGCGTTTCGGTGAGGGGCACCTTCGTCAGGGCTGGCAGAAGAGAGTGGGGAGGGGAACACACAGGCTGAAAAAATCAAATAAAAAGTATTTAAGTATATCACATATTAAAAGGTTTAATATTGCACAGATTGTTACATGACACAAGTTAGCATATTTTCAAAATTTTCTCAAGTTTTCTTGAAACTCCTATAGTAGAACAAGTTATAAGGGTCTATGTGATACATCAAACAGTGGTCTCGGTCTCTGTATTCATAGGTAGCTCCCAGGATAGGATACCCCGAGGGTTGGCAAACAGTCAAAACCACCGGGGTTAGAACAGTGAAGACACATAATTTCCAATCATAATACAAACATTTATCAATCATACTTCCTATTGCATATTTGCATATTTAAGATCCCCTTACTAGACATGAAGAGTACTATGGGGGGTTAGGTTCTATGATCATACCTGAGGGAAATGAGGGTCGAGGACTCTAAAAGACTAGGTCCTTTCTAGAGGGTCGTAGACATGGGAGGCAATGGTTCTCCACGATGGGTGGAAGAAGAATCACAATGAAAGAGTGGGAGATAGAGAAATTCCTACTGAAGTTAAGACGTTAGGAAGGGGAATAGAGGTTTTTTTTTTCTTAAGGTGAACAGGTGGGTAGGTCTGCTTACCTGGTATCCAGATGAGAAACTGATCAGCGGTTAGGTAGCGAGCGATCAATTTTTAGAAGGCACGGGCTTCCTTTGTTTAGGGGGCACTAAATAAAAAGTGAAGCATATTTTAAAGGAGGGACATAGGTCGAGATAAGGACACAAGATACAAGGACAAATGGTGGGAGTCTCAGACGGGTGGGCCTACTTACCTGGTACACAGGTGGAGGGCTGATCAGCGGTAAAGTAACGGTCGATAGAATTTGAAAGGCGAGGGCTTCCTTTGTTTGAGGAGCACTGGATGAATGATAGAGTATATTTCAGAGGGAAGACATCGATAATGACGAGGATACAAAAATGCATGCACAGAAGGTGGGAGAGCTTACCTAGATATAGTATGGTGAACACAGCCGCGTCTGGAGACTGGTGATGTGAAGGCGTAAATAGGACGGTAGGTGGGTTAGGCAGATAGAGACTAGATAAAAAACAGAATACAAAGGGCAAGAGTGAGTTTTACAGTTCCGCAGACGGAGTGTGGGCGCTCTACAGTGGTCAGGGTATGAATCGATCATTTATATCTTAGCGGGGGCTCACCTGAGATGGTGGGGGTTCACGCTGCCTAAAGGCGATATGGAGGCGGCGTGGAGGTCATCATGTATCAGCAATGCTGGTTAATGGTTAGGTTCAAGTCTGGAGACAGATCGAAAAGGGTAAAAGATACAGAGTAATTAATAAAAAAGTTTGGCTAGGATGGGAGGTTAGAGGAAAGAAGGAGGGTAGGGAGAGTCCTGTGCTCACCTCTAAAGTAATCTAGATGCACGAATCCAAGACGCGGACGGTCAGCTCGGGGTGCTGGCTGGAATCAGGATACCAGGACGCAAATGCAGACGAAAATCGGCCGACTTAAATATCGGTCTGAGTCGAGGAATTAAGTACACCTGGGTGGGATTAACGTGATGAGGGTAAAGGAAGGACTTAAGAATAATGATCCGCAAAATTTAGGCGCTATCTTGGAAAGGGTTACTAAGATGAGAATCAGTATGGGCTAAAGGGCGCGAACGTCGTAAAAGCCAATATTGAGTGAAGGGCAGAAGGATCGCACTAAGATGATGCAGAAATGCGCGAAACTAGAGGATAGCGATTTAGGGAATTTTAAACGTCTTACACCTGAAGAATGATTAAAGTGGGACCCGCTCGAGTAGCGATATTATGAGTAGACGAAGGACTGTGTTTCTCCAATTTGGGTGCCATCTTGGAAGAGTATTAGTCAGGGTAAACAGGTGGACAGGCCAATAGCGAACTGGGAATTAGTAGTCTATCCAATTCAGACGCCATCTTGAAAAGGGATCACTAAGGTGGGAAACAAAGGTTTGCGATGAACAGGGGCGATCAGTAAGTTCAACAAGAGGTCCGGGCAATGGATAGGGGCATAAAGGTAGAAAGCTAGGTATGATCCTTAGTAGGGGATTAATTTATCTGAGAGGGGGTTGTGGGGCATAGACAAATATATGTACCAGAGGAGGGAGAGAAAACGGATAATTTCATAGAAAAGCATTCTGCCATTGGCATTCTTCATTGAGACCTTTGGAGACAGAGTTCATCAGAAAAATCCAAAAGACCTCCCTTTTTTTGCGGAGGTTTGTGCCAGATCTTGTTTTTATTTTTTCCAGTATAAACCACCAGAGGTCATTTTCCGTATGTCCCTTTTCCATCCAGTGGGACACAATGGGGGCGGTAGTCTTGAGGTTTCTGATGTTAGATTTGTGTTCCCCGACTCTCACCCTGCATTCACGTCCAGTCTCTCCCACATAAGGGAGATTACATGGGCATAAAATTACATACACCACATTGCTGCTTCGACAGTTGGTGAGTGTCTCTTTATGAGCCACTGAAATAGTTCGCTCTGTGGTGGTTATGGAGTCCCCGGTTATGGCTTGTGGACGTGCATGGCATGAACCACATCTGTGGTTTCCAAAGACTGGTTTCATCTTGGTTATCGCACTTTGGCCACTGAAAATCTTCTTTTCTCACCCCAACTGCTTCAGACAAGGGGCTTAATCTCCCACTGTCACCGCCAAGCAGCAGAGCTAATCGCTGCAGCGGGAAACGCCCAAACTAGCGCTGCCATCAGCGAGTGAGCCGGTCCTGTGGCCACGCCCACTCGCTCGAGGCCTCGCCCACTCCGCCTATAAATACCAAGCTGATTGAAAGCTCTGGTCAGATTGTACTCCTGAGGCACAGCCGTGAGCTTTGTTTTAACAACACCGCGTTGCATTTTAATCTTTTGTGTGTGATACTCTGCCACTGAAAATCTTCTTTTCTCACCCCAACTGCTTCAGACAAGGGGCTTAATCTCCCACTGTCACCACCAAGCAGCAGAGCTAATTGCTGCAGCGGGAAACGCCCAAACTAGCGCTGCCATCAGCGAGTGAGTCGGTCCTGGGGCCACGCCCACTCGCTCGAGGCCACGCCCACTCCGCCTATAAAAACATGTGCACCTCACGTACGCGCAGCAGACGGGCGCAGCGGGCGTGCCTAAGGCAAGCCCGTCTGGGCCCGTCCGGGCCCGTCCGGGCCCAGCCGGACCCAGGCCTAGAAACTCTACCGGTTTTGCTGCATGATCGTTTAGTGTACACAAGCGACATGCTTCGGGCCCTTCACCAGGAAAAGAATCAGGAGTGCCACTACATCCACGCTGAAGGTAAACCCTTTGTCAACTGCGCACGATGTAACCCAGCTGAACAGTCCTCGAGAAAGCCGGGACTACAGATTGACCTCCTTAACTGCCGCTCCCTCCCTAAGCATGCGCATGAAATCAATTTGCTGATACAGGATCATGGCCTGGACGCCCTGTTCCTCACAGAAACCTGGCTCTCTGCTAGCACGGACTCGGATATTGTCAATGCCCTACCCCCAGGCTATCTTATTCAAACCTTACATAGACCTAAAGGGAGAGGAGGGGGGCTGGCAATCATCCATAGAGAACACCTTGCCTGTAGGACTAGCAATGCCAACGTTGAAGATTGCGAAAGCTGCCACTTCGCCCTTCAAATTTCCCCTGCACACTCCCTCTCAGGATTGTTGATTTACCGCCCTCCGGGGACACCAGGGAATTTCCTCAACGCCCTCACTGATACGGTCTCACAATCAGCCTCCTCCTCCCCGAACTTTCTCCTCGTGGGCGACCTCAACCTTCACCTTAATGACCCCACAGATTCCACAGCCTCGGATCTCCTTCAGGACCTTAGGTCATTCAACATCCGACTGGTCAATACCGAACCCACCCATGACAAGGGTCACCTTCTGGATCCCGTCCTGACCAACATCATGGATATCACTTCGGGTCCCCCCATCCCTCTCCCCTGGACAGATCACTTCCTAATCCCCTTTTCCTGGCACCTAGCCATAGCACCCCCCCAACCCTCTAAAATCTGAGTGACAGACCGTCGTTGGCACAAGCTCGCTCCGGCTGAATGGGCCAGTTTGCTCTCTGATTCTACACCTGTCCTCTCCACTGACCAGGTTACGGCCGACGAACAGCTCAATTCCTGGCTCACTTCCTCACTGGATAAACTCCTCCCCATTAAAACCACTCTCAAACAAACAAAAAGAGTGAATCCCGCTCCCTGGTACACTCCGGCGCTCAAATCTCTGCGACAGGAATGCAAGAGAACAGAACGCTCCTGGAGGAAGGATAAATCTAACGAAAAGAAGGACGCTTACCATACCGCATTACAAAACTATAAAACCGCCCTTCGCAACACCAAAAGTCTATTCTTCCAAGAAAGAATAGAACATTCCGCTTGCTCCAGTAAGGAATCTTTTACTATCTTAAAAGAACTCCTCAAAGTCCCTGACTCCGGACCTAGAGACCCTCCAGACCCCAAGGCAGATGAGGAAAAATGCTACAAGTTAGCTAATTTCTTCAAGGAGAAAATCCAGAAAATCCTCGACTCCATTCCATCCACAAGTCCGAGCGAGGAAATAGAAACCAACAACTCTCTCACCCCCCCATGTCTCACTTCCTGGGGACAAGTGACTGTAGAAGAGGTCGAAAATACTCTGCATATCAATAAAAGCGTATCTCCCAGGGACCCTGCCCCGTTACGTATTCTCAAAATGGTAGCACCCACGATCGTTCCCCCCCCTCACCCACCTTATCAACGCCTCTCTTCAACAGGGAGTCGTCCCTCCGAGCTGGAAGGCGGCAGTCGTCAAGGCACTACTAAAAAAAACCTCCCTTGACCCTGCCGACCTGTCAAACTACAGACCAATCTCCCTCCTCCCGGGAACTAGCAAGATCGCGGAAAAACTTGTGAACAGAAAACTTTCACAATTTCTGAAGAGCAATAACCGGCTTAAAAGCTCGCAGACGGGATTCCGCTCCGGGCAGGGCACCGACATCGCCCTCCTCATGGCGGTGGCGGAGGCCAGAGCACTCTTAGACGAAGGAGGATCAGTGGCAGTGATCCTCCTCGACCTCAGTGCGGCCTTCGACACCGTCAACCACCAGCTCCTTATCCAACGACTCAGGAGTGTCGGTGTTGAAGGGACTGCTCTATCCTGGCTATCGTCCTTTCTGAGTCAACGCTCCTTTCAAATCTGGGAGAATAACACCCGTTCCTCCGACACTCCCCTCCAATGTGGCGTGCCTCAGGGCTCCTCCCTGAGCCCCACATTATTTAATATCTACATGTCCCCATTGGAGGAGGTTGTCATTCCGTTCGGAGTGAGTATTGTCAGCAATGCTGACGATACACAATTAGTGGTGTCCCTTTCTCACCCCAGTCAACAACCTGCGGACCTTTACAACTGTCTGACGCAGATACAAAGATGGATGAACAGTTCATCTTTGAAACTCAACGGTTCAAAGACTGACATTCTCCTCCTTGGTCAGAAAGGGCCCTCTCTATCACAGAACATCTGGCCTCCTTGTCTGGGCCCGCTCCCAGACCCAAAACCAGAGGTAAAAAGCCTGGGTGTTTGGCTCGATAAGGATCTATCATTTGCAACACAAGCAAAAAAGGTAGCCGGGACGTGCTTTGGGCTCCTCAAGTCGATTCGAAAGATCCTGCCCCTACTCCCCTTCAACTCTCAAAAACTGTTGGTCCAAGGCCTGATACTCTCTAGGCTCGATTTCAGTAATTCCATCTGCTTAGGCGCTCCGGAGGCAACCTTGAACAAATTACAAAGGGTCCAAAATGCAGCTGCCCGGATCCTCACTAACACCCCTGCCAGAGCCTCGGCCAAACCAGCACTGAAGCGTCTCCATTGGCTCCCGGTAAGAGAACGTGTGAAGTTCAAGGCCCTCTGCCTGGCACACAGGCTGCTTCAAAACAAAGGCCCCCCAAGCTTAAAAAAATGTATCAAACCATACAAAGCCCCTAGGTCCCTCCGATCCGACCAGGAACATCTCCTCGTCATTCCCAGAGTCAAGAAGGCCCGAACAGGTGGAAGGCGCTTCTCGGTCCACACTGCACCCCTACCTCGCGACCTGAGAACTGAACCCAACTACCTACGGTTCAGAAAGCGATTAAAAACCCACCTCTTCCCTTAATCCTGTCCCCCTCCCTGCCCCCGCTGACCCGCAGTTGTACTGATCTTAGCGCTGGGATACTCACGGTGACTACGCGCTCTATAAAAATTAATTATTAATAATAATAATAATAATAATAATTAACTTTGGGTGCCAGTGGTGATCTGAGTTATCTTCCCTCGAACAAGGTGATTCTTCAGATTTTTGTTCCTTTTGAACCCGAAGATGGGTCTTGGTATCAGGGTTTTGTTCTTCTCCAGGTTCAAGAGGTGCCAGCTAGAGTTGATGGCTTGATGCACTTTATGATTTAGATTAGAATGTCGGGTAATGCAAATTAATTGATCAACATTCTCTGCACGTTTGGGTAGGAACATATTTTCTCTGTTCATGTATCTTGCTCGTTTGAAGGAGTCCTTGACCAGTTTGGGGGGATATCCGCGGTGTAGTAATTTATCTTTGAGGATGTTGGATTGGGTGAGGAAGTCATGGATGTTCGAGCAATTTCTCCGAATGCGGAGGAATTGGATATAGGGAATACTCTCCTTCTGACAGCGTGGATGGAAACTGCTGAATTGAAGGAGAGTATTTCGGGCAGTTGGCTTAGTGTACAGGGACACTTTGATGGCTTGGTCGTGATGTTCAATCCAAATGTCGAGGAACTCAATCCTTTGTGAACTGGAGTGGCAGGTAAATCGTATATTGGGGTCGGCACAGTTGAGCCATAAAATGAATTCGTCCAGCGTGGTTTGATCCCCCTCCCATATAAAGAAAATGTCATCAATGAATCTTTTCCATTTTTTGACATTCTCATGGAAGGGGGCCATCTCGTTGAAGATGTTTATTCTCTCGAATTCCTCCATGTATAGACAAGCAATGATGCGGGCACAGCTGGCTCCCATGCTTACTCCGGTAGTCTGCCTATACATGGTGTTCCCAAATTCAAAATAGTTCCCGAAGAGAACTATCTCCAAACATTGGAGGATGAATTCTGAGTTACTGATCTCGGGTCTGGTGGATAAGATGGTTTCGATGGTATTGTATGCTCATGTTGAGGTATATTGGAATATAAAGATTCGACATCCAGCGTGACCAGAAGTTCACATTTTCAAAGAATGGAGTGTCTTCAATAAGGCCAATAAAATGGCCTGTGTCCTTGACATATGATTTGAGTTCAGTAACCAGGGGTTTGAGGAAGTTATCGATGTACTTCAAACTAATTGTGTGTTCACTTTTTAGTTGTATGCCACTCGGGTATCCTTTTAGGCATTTTTTCCACACAGCCAGTTCCGGACTTATGATCGAGAGGATCCTTTAATAGGAAATTTTTCCAGGCTTTGGAAGATTTATCATGTGTGAGATCAACTGTGTCACTTTCAGATTCTTTATCTATTGTGGTCTTCTTTTTCAGGTCATTTTGCGTGTTCCTATGGTTTCCATGTTGTACAAAAATATCATAATACTTAGTTTTTATTGTGATGGGTTTTATTGGCGGGTCACTACCTTTCCGTTTTTTTCCCGTTGTTTCCTTCGAAGGTAGTTTCCCCTTATTGATTTTATTTTGTTTTGTTCCCTGTATGAATCTGGGTCTATTTGATCCTGCACCTTTGCTTTATTTTGTGCTTTGCATAGTTTTTTCCTATGCCTTTTTGAAATTATGAAGGGATTCGGGACCAGATCTATTTCATCCTCATCATCATTATCATCATTTTCCTATTCCAGCGCTTGGTTAGTTGATTTCCCATTTTTGATTTTTTGATTTTTTGATATCCTTTTGAATATTTAGGAATGTTGTAGTGGACAATTGATTTTTAACATCTAACTCACTTTGAACTGGTAAGTAATCCTTTTTAGGGTGCTTGGTTTCCGTTGTACAACATATACCTTCTTTATGAGCTATTTTCCTGCTTCCGTCCCATTGGAGACTTGCCTTAACTTCCTCCAATATAGTACTAATAACTTCTGGTATTGTTGTTAGTTTGTTAATTATTGGCACACAAGAGCATTCTGTAAAAGAGGTGGATGGGTCCGCTTGAGCTCTAGTTATCAAGCAATTAAGGTCAGCTAATTTAAGATCCATCCCTGCGACCGCTTTTGCCATTGTTCCTAATATTTCAATTTGTATATCCATTTTGTTGGACTGAAGTGTCAATGCTTCGAGGGTAAGTGATGATGTTTGGTAAAAAATATCCCAAATAGAACCCAAATCTTGATTATCAATGGATTTCATGCTTTTATTCAACAGTGGTTCCTGTTTGGTACTAGGGAATTTTTTTGAGTGGCTCCTATTATAGTACTAATTGCACTGGTTCAGAATTCCGTCTTATTTTAGTTCCTACAGGTTGTGTCATTTCCATGTCCAAATTTGATTTATCAGGTTGTTTGACTAGGTCAGTAGACAATAGTTTCAATGGTTCGTTTTCCAGAATGCTCTGATCGTTACATAGTGTTTGCAGGCCTATAGCTTTGTCATTGTCTGAAAGCATAGCTGTCTCCAACATAGGGAAAGCAATTTATTTTTTCCTAAATTGACTTTCTTGTAAATAATCATCTGATATATTATGGTTATCAGTTTTCGGTACCAAACTTTGAGCAGTATTTTTCCTTATTTCAACGTTAACCTCTATAGGCATACTAGATGACATGGTTACTATACCAGATTTCATGGACAGTTCAACATGTGAGAACTTGGTTTTTGTTTTCTGTATAGTGTTCCCTTCATGTAGGTCCCTTATGCACATTAAGTCCTGGTTAGTAGCTTGCGCAGGTGTTTGATTTATTGACTTAGCCGGTTTATTGGGCTCGATATCTCCATTATTTATTTTTTCCTCAAAGTCTTGATTTAGTCCAAATTGTCAAGTCATAACTTTCTGATTACTAGCGGGCATGATAGGTGTCTGTAAATTTCCTATTTCTGGGTAACTTTGTATTGACATCAAAACCCCCGTTGGATCTTTTAAAAAATCAAATTTATGAGGGATTTTTACGCTTTTTTCAAACATCCTCGTAATTGGTGATACAAGCGTCTGATTCAACTCCTTAGGTTGTGCTGTAGCTTTTTTAATATATTTGGTGCTTTAGATTTACGTGACCTTCGTGCTGAAGGACCAATCAACCTTTCCTTTCCCGAACGCATTATTATTTTTTGAAGGCGTTTCAAGATCAAAATAAAGTAACAATCAATCCCCCCGTCAAGAGACCAACCAGCACCTTATACAACCTTATACAACAGCACGGCAAATATTTATCCTAAGCAAGTATTCATCTCACACCAGCAAGTATTCAATTCATGCCAGGAGTACTTCTACTGCAGTTTGGTAGATAGTTTGGCAAACGAGGTGAGGGATATATACTGATTCAATAGCTTTCCAAGTTATCACAATTTAACCATGTATTCCATGAGTTCCATGTAGCCCATATGTTCCATGTGTTCCAATGGATCCCTTTTCCAATGGACCCCTTTTCCTTCCAAAGTTAACCAGGGACTAGGACTAGGACTATGACTGTGCCCCCTCTCCCTTGCCTTCTCTCCGGTACCACTCACTCTGATGAATCTGCTCTTCACCTCCTGCGGCCAACAATGTGCTCTAACAAATTCTGGAGCAATGTGCCCTTCACCAGCTTCACAGAGCACTGTCACTGTCATTTTGAAGTCACTTTAAAAATTACCTAAAGCTTATACTTGTACTATACTTGTATTTGTATTGTACTTGTATTTGGCCTTGTATTTGGCTAGTTTTGTTTTTTTGCTCCAGGCTGCGTTTTATCAACAACAATCTGAAGACTCCTCACCACATCCAGCTAGTACCGTGGCTCCTTTCCCCTGTTTCTTCAGGGGATGCTCTTCACCCCACCTCCGCCTTAGCTGCACCAGAGGAGACAATCTGCGGCCCACTCGCTCTGGTGCACACAGGCACACCGGCATACCGCAGCGGTCCGCAGTGGTCCGCAGCAAAGCCGTCTCCACCTCCGAGTCTGTCTGCCCCAACCTTGCACGCCGGACACAGGAGGAGCCGCCAAAACGCCAAAATGCCAACCGCCAACCGCCAAACCGGAAAACAACAAGGCGGTGTGGCATGGCAGAGACGTGGCGGCAGTCCGACAGCAGGGGCAAGCACTGGAAGCAGCAGCCGTCGGGGAATAGCAGCGGTAGCAAGCGGCAGGGGAGCTCGGTAATCCGGCAACCGGCAACATGGCAGCACGGCAGCAACAAGGCAGCAACACCACGGCTAAGGTACGTGGCTCCTTCTTTGCATCTTCAACCCGCTCCTTCAGGGACGCCGTTGTGGACAGCAGCTTAGAGACTTGGAGTTTAAGGGTTGTCACTTCGTCATCCATTTTATTCCTGGTTTTGGCCGCCATCACCCTGCCAACCACATTACGGAGTTCCTGGTGCAGTAGGGATATGTCCCGGCTGACCTCCCCTACCTTGATTTCAACTGCTACTCTAGAGTCCTGAATCATTTTGCGGATGATGTCAAGGTCTGTGTGTAGTGCAGTGGCACCCGTGTGGAGAGGTGCCTCTGTGGTTTCAAGGCACAAAGAGAGGTCTGGTGTAATGGTCCATTTTGGTTTATGCCGGTGTCGACGATGGGGGCCAGTCTCTCCCCATCTCCAGGAATGCACCAAGCAAGATGATCAGGAATCTATGATTGCAACACCAAAGCAGATTATGTGAATTCCACACACAACTACTATTAACATCTCTATAAATGTATGTGAGAAAAAATTGTTACAAACGAGCTTAGTTAAAGCAGCACAAAGTACACCCTTACAAAGTTACTTTCACACTAAACTTATTAAAAATCTGTTCTGAAGTTACAAAATAGAGACTATTATGCATTTAACCTCTAGGCACTAGTACAATACTTGCACCACCTAATGATTTGCCTTATTGATAAATTAAATAAACAATTTGGCTAGAGCCAATTTAAAAGTGCTGTTTCAGTGACAGTCTACACACACTGAATGTCAGTGTCACAGTGCTCAGTCATCGCACTATAACAAATAAAAACTGCAACTCTCACTTGCCCTCTCTGTCTTTGTCTGTTTTCTATCTCCCTTCTGCAAAGGAATTTATATCACTGGACTTCCCATCATCCATCTGCAGAGAAAGTGAAATCACCAAAACTGTCCTCACATATTAGAAAAGTCTGTGCTCTGCCCATGCCCATCACCAGGACCCTGTTCTCCTACACCCCCTGCCATTTCACATGCACTCTCCCGCATCCACATCATACTCTCATGTACCTCAAACTTACAATATACTCAATACACATGACCACACACCCGACTCCCACTGCACACAACAACCCTCCCTGTCTTGGATACTGCTCAACAATCACTCCTTTTGCTATACAACCTCTCACTTTACCTGCTCTTCCTGAGCATATCCTGGCTGACTTCTTTGTTGGCCCCTGCCATCACCACAGCTATCTCCTCCCTAAATACAAAATCGCAAGATAGGACAGAACTGGAGAAACAGACCTGGAGGCAGAATCGCTATCATATTGAAAGAATCCATTCAATACTCCACCAGCTTGGAAAACACCACCAGTAACAAGGAACACTTGACTCAAACTCCTCATCACCACTAACTACAGCCTGACCAGCACCCTCTTCTAACTCACGCCAGACTACGGTCCAACTCTGGCAGCACCATCTGATACTTGACTTCAGAGTCTTCACCCCCATCGGTGACCACAACTACTACTTGGAGGACCTCACTGATCCCAACACGACCAACATTTCCAAGGACCTGCCAACCTTGGACTCATACAGTGAGTGGAAGGCCCTCATACACCCCATCAGACACCTACCACCTTCAGTTTTAGCTACATCACCGTAGACAAGCCAAAAGTGATCATCAGGTCTGATCACACCCTTGTAAACTTCAGTATACTCCTCAGGACTAGAACAACCTATTCTTCTAAAGTCCTATACCACCAGCAGTGACATAACAACAACCTCTCTAAATCCATCTCCAATGTCAATGCCTGGGGCACCGCCTGCACAGATACCCTGGCTCCACTCAAAGCCAACAAAGTCATGAGAACCAGACAAAACGCGAGCTGCTACGTGGAAGATCTCAAGCTCACCAAATGCCACTGCAATCAACTTGAACAGGTATAGAGACAAAGTCAAAATAAAAGCAGCAACAACACCATCAAATCCACCCTCAGGTGCTACCTTCAGCAAATCAGAGCTAAAAATGCTCCTCGCTCAACAACTGCATTAAAAAGCAGCATCAACAGCAGTGCTTAATTTGTAAAATATGAAGTGCAGGTGCTCAAATTTGTCGGAGGCCACACCTACTTTCCCCAGCTCCACCCACTTGCTTCTTTCTTACTACACCTCTCCTTCACTACCTCTTTTTTCTGTCCCTCTCGCATCTTTCTGTGCCCCTTTCCCAGTATCAACCCACTCTCCCTTCCTCACTGTCACAACACCCAGGCGCATCCCTCTACTTCTCCCTCTCTGCTTATGAACTTTTGTATATCACTTCTTACTCTCTACCTAGACTTTACCTCAACTACTCTAGATTTGTTTCACCTTCAGCTCTCTTTCACTACCTCACCTCTGTCTTTTTGTTTCACCCCTTTTCTCTCAACATCTCCTCTTTCTGCCCTTCATCAATCTTGCTCTACCTTTCTTTCTACCTCTCTTCTATTGAGGGCCACTCTTCTACATGTTCTCTATAATCATACAAGTTGTCCTACGTCGCCTCCAAGGGATTTGTTACAAGTCGAACAATGCCGGTCTCCACAGCAAACAAGCTGTGAGGGGGGGGGAGGGGCAGAGGCAGCAGCCCGCATACACTCACCCACGAGGAGCACCCACTTAACATCTACTGTCAGGAAGAGCAGGCAGTAATTACACACCGAGCTCCTCCACATGTGTACATGGGTGGCTCACTCCGTGCTCATGAGTGTGGGCAACGCAGAAGGCATCAACAGGCACCCTATACCCTGAATTCACAATAGCATCACCCGAGGCACAAAGTGTGAGAGGCGCCGTCCACAGCCCGACGTGGAAATATACAAATGATACCAAGAAAGGGCCTACAGTTGTAAATCAGCACAACAGCCCCAGTAGTGTAGGAGGGCACACAAAGCGAAGTAAAAAGGAAGAGAGAACACTACATAAAGTGTGCTACTTAGCTGGGAGGTCTGTAGCACCTAAGTGGGTGCACAAATCAAGCAGCCTGTACTACGGGTGAATGTATTGAGAGTATGAAGCTCCATTACAGAAGGGGACACATATATACATATTGCACACCAGGCCGGGAGTGTAGGGGCACAGGGACTGCACTGGAGCAAGAAGGGGGCGCTATATCAAGGGCGCACACAGCTAGATGCATATGCCAAGGTGGCGGTATCATGGTGGCACACAGTGGGGGGAAAGTATAGGCCAAGTTGGTGGTATTAAATGGCGGGGGTTTACAGGGACATAGCTATAATTAGTGCAACAGATGGAGGGGCATCTGGCCCCAGGCTCCTAAATGGCCCAACGAACCTTGATAATTTCTGCATTTTTACTAACCTGGCAGCAGTTAATGGACAATTTTCCTTGCTTGCATCCGGGCTCATGGCTTCATTGTTACGGTACTGGGAAGCCGACAAAACCACAGCTGAATGCACACCACGGAGATAACGTATCCTGGGGCAGGAGGGGTACATAACACAAGGACGGGAGGCTCACAGGTACATGTGCACAAACCAACATCCGGCCGGCAGGGCACCGCGGGGGCACACACACAGCTGTCCACCGCTGTAACACACTTGTTGTATACATCACAGTAAAGATCTCTTGTACACAGAATAACACATGGCCAGGCAACCTAGGTCAGCACACAGTATGGAGGCACCGGCGAACAGTGGGAGCACACACAGATGAGATCATAGCGCCACCGAGCACAGCACCCTGGGTGGGGGGCACCAGCCCGTGTACAGTGCAAGTCCAGATGGACCGGCAGCAGCCTCGTCCACACCGGGGGCCGCTCGCCCAGTGGAAAAGTAGGAAAGGGGGGATCCTCCCACGGAAGATAGCACCGTCAGTGTTAGGTGCTCTGTTAGCGCCTACGGAAGTCAGATCCAGGGTGTTCTGATGTCGCCTATGGCGGGCAGGGCTTTTAAATTAACCCCGGCCAGGTCCTATCTACAAGCGCTCTTTCTTTTACAGTTTTGCACATTTAAATACATTGAACCCTCACCGGCTAGGCTGTGGTTCACTGCACTGGGGCAATTTAACCCTGCGCTGACACAGGCCGCTCCCAAGCACCCTGAGTAAATGTAAATGAGCCCTTACTCGTGTATAAGGCAACACCTTTTATTCTGTGCTGCACGCACACACACTTTACTCTGCCACGTTGTCCGTGGCAAAGTTAGGTCAGCGCCTGCCTGCTGTACTGCTCATATCAGAGGCCTGGGCCCACAGGGCGGGAATCGTCGATTCTTTACGTGGAGCCGAAGCTACCACGTTGACCATAGCATCACGTCCCGCCACCCAACTCGCAAAACAAAAAAAAAGCAGCGTTAGTTTGGCAATTGCTGTTACACTTACAGTTGGTGGGTGCCCGTGGTGCGGCCATGCGGATATGCTGGGGCGGGCGTGCTGAGGCAAAATTAAGGCAGCAAAATGAAAGCAGCAAATGCGCGCGCATTCATTACAAAATCTGCGCACGCTTCACTGCCTCTGCCGCGCATTACCCCAACCCCCGCAGAAGAGGACCAGCCCAGGGTAGCAAAGCCCTGCCCAACAACAACTATTACAGTGTCCCGCCTACTGGGCCTGATCCGCGGCCGGAAGTTTTGAAGCAGAGTGAGGAGGCGGAAATTGAGAATCTGAGTCATCCAGGTCACGTCACCATTTAAACAGTAAGTGTTTACAATTTACATCAGTCCCTCAACAACCAGTATGACTCATCTGTAACTTAAACTAAGGGACAGCAGCACAGCACTTACGGCATCACAGCAGTAGTGCCAGTGCCACGCACGACTCATAAATCAAATACTGACGTCAGCAGCAGGTGCACTTGCAGCGATACTGTAGACCCGGCCCTGATAATTAGGTGTCGGTGCTAAGCACCGGCAAGCTCCGGCTCAAATTAAGCACTGATCAACAGTGAAATCTTTGCCATAGTGACAGACTTCACATGTCCGCCAGCAAGCTCCACCAGCGTAAACCCCTCTTGGGTCCTCTGCACCCAGCTGTCCCTATTCTTTAGCAAAAAGATCACTAGCATCTACAAAAACTTACAGCTCCAAATGGACCCTTCTACCCTTGCATCCCTCCAGCCCTTCTCTATCAACAGCCAGGGCACCACCTTGCCCACTTGGCTGCCATTGCCATTAAAGAAACCACAAAAACCATGCAGTTTCAAGTCTTGAACTCCCCTATCCTGCCTTTACCACATCTTCATCAAAGAACTGATACCATCAGCATATCCCTCACTCCAATCCTGAAATGACACCACAGTACTCCCTCTCCTCAAAAAAGCCTCAGTTTACTCAAAGACGCTAGCCAACTTCCGGCCTATCTCCCTGGTACCCTACTCAGCCAGAGTAATGGAAAAGATGATAAATAATGCCTGTGCACTCATCTCACCGACAACCACTTCCTTGACACGTCCTTTACAAAGTTTACACTACTCAATCCATAATCATACTACAGACAGAACTTAATCTCCACCTCTTAGGGGATCTGGATGATTATAGACAGAGGTAACACCAAGGCCCTTATCGTACTGGAACGTTCCTCACCTTTCAACACCTCCTCCCACCCCATCCTTATTTAATGACTGCACAAAGCTGAAATCCAAGGTCCCACGCTTTGCTCTTAACTGAAAAGCCACACCTAGCTGGACAGACAGGCTTTCTTTATTTACAATGCCATCAACACCATCTGCAAAGTTCCACCAGGATCCTCACTCAGCTCCACTCCGTTTAGCAGATCGATTACCTCAATAGCCAGCATCATCCTCAGCCACAAAATGTACATAATATCCTGTACTGATGACTTCCAGCTTATACTCTTCCTCTCTGACAAAAGGCCAAACACTTGAACCAATGTCGCCACTTGCATTATTGATGATGCCAGATGAATGAGAACCAACTTTTCAAATTGATGCTTTTAACATATGCCGAACTATCACCCAAGCCCTCATCACCTGCAAACTAGACTACAGAAACACAGTCTATGTTGGAATCAAACACGCTACCTGGTTCGGCCCATACAGTTCTTACTTCTGCACCAGCGTAACGTCCTGGGTGAGTTGTGCTCTGTACAAATACAAATAACAACATATAACATAACATAAAATAACATAACATGACATAACATAACATTAACCTAACATAACATGACATAAACCTAACATAACGTAACCAAAGGCCCTTGACCTTACAAACAGTGTGCAGTTCTAAACTTCCATTTCAACCTGTCAAAATTACTCTTTTAACAGGCCTAAACCATCATTTTTAATGTCTATAACTCAACCCTTGAGGTAGGCCTTGTTGCTCAATAAGACAGAGTGCACAATATTTAAAAGCAGGACATGTAGAAATAAATGTGTTATATTTGCTGGCAGTGAAAACGTCTGAACTGTAGCCTGAATATGGATGGCTCCCCAAGGGTGAGTCAGTTGACAAAGGGCACTGGGAGTGGTAACGGAGTTTCCCTCCTTGAAAGGATGGGCTGTGCAGCCCTTCCTAAGCTGCAAAGGATACCTAACCTATTACTGGCAGATGGAGCTCACACCTAGGCCTGCCTCCCTTATGTCTCTCTACTCAGGCAGGCTCCAAACCCAGTTGGAGGTGGGTAGATGTCCAGATCTAGATTCAGAGGATGGATAAAAGATTGCCCCCCACTCGCAGTCTGGTGCTGTGCATAAAAGTGGCATCTCCGAATTCTCCTCAGTATGCCATTCAGAAGAAGCAATGCCCTGCTTTCTGAATAACCTGAAGGAAGACAGTACCTGCTTGCCTTGAACCCAGGACTCCAGAAGTTACTCCAAGAATCAGCTGTCTTGCCTCTCTCTGGGCTGCTGGGTTACAAAAAGCTTCCAGAATCCTTTCCCTCCTTTCCATATGATCAGCTCAAACTGGATCTGACCTGATTGCCTCAGCTGGCCTCTGTGGGATTGAATCCTGATCCCTAAGTACTGTCCCAAAAGTCCTGGACCCTTGGCTGTGGTCCAGCCACAGGGAGGAGTTTATTCCTCCCTGCCTAACTAAACACTTCACCAGATTCAACGTCTATAATGAATGCGGGCAACATTCCTTGACTGCTTCCTAGACTTGACGTAGAGAAGCACCTGATCGACAGCCTCACCGTGACTTTACGCCAAACACACAACAGTGACACTGAGCCCAATGCCAAGCAACCGCTGATCGATGGGGAGCCCTCAAGTTGTGGCTCTACATCAACATCAAACTCTTCCACGAATCCTGTTAACTATCGGACCCCACAGAAGACCTACTACCTCCTGACCTAAAACTTTTTAAGTCAGAAGATGAATTTTCCACCAGAATGAATCTGGTCCCTGTATCCGACCAGCGATCCATTGCGGTCATCCTTAACTTTCAGATAATCGCCGTTGGTGCTTGGTGCTCTTTGGTGGTATTTTTAACTTAAATAAAAAAAATTATATATCTGGTTCTACTTATAGATTTTGGTCATGTTGGTGTCATTTTATTAATTAAAATATTCTTTGTTTTCCTAAGTTGGTTTGGAACTTTCGGTTTTGTGCTTGAGTGCTGCATAAATACTTTACACATTGCCCTTAAGTTAAGTCTAATTGCTTTGTACCAAACTACCAAAGTGTTAGGAAAAGGTTCATCTAGTGACTACAGCGTTTCACCATGACTGGGATTGTGATTGTGATTATTATTTGTTGTGAGGTCTCAGCCTCCTTAACTACTATTCCAATTTCTTACACCCATGGAATAAACAACAAATATGTTTTGGGGGTGATGTTGGAATGTTGCCTAATTATGTGCTCTGTTCATACTGACGCTTGGGCCTCAGTAAATCATGACACCTGCGCAAACCCTTATTTTCATGGGTGTAGTACTTATGTGTTTACCTCATCAGAACTTATCAGGTCAAACAATATTCAAACTCCTACCTGTATCTTTCTCAGGTAGCTATCGACAGGTCAAGCCTGCTGATATTTAAAGAGAGGGAAAGCACAAAGTATACCATGACTTGCTGTGTTCTGCTGAATGCACAAAAATATGCATGGAATTCCCCACATTACCAGGGAAACTTATACTTGCCCATTGTAATAAGGTTGGTTATTGCTTGAAGGAGGGTGAAAGCCCCACTCAGGCATCAACCACAATCCTTGTCAGGGTGAACCACAAAAATTAACTAAATTAATGTGTACTCAACCCGCTGAAAGCATGGCAAAAAAGCAGTCAGGCTTAACTTAGAAGCAATGTGAAAAATATTTACGCAGCATTGAATCAGTAATAAAGTCAAAACACAACAGAAGTAAAATCCTAAACCTATTTAGAAGGTAGAGTACATTTTAATAACTAAAATGATACCAGAATTGACAAAGATGTAATCAGTAGAACTGTAGATACTCAGTTTTAGAGTTTTATAGAGTTTCGTTTTTAGAGAAAATAGCACCTCAAAGCACGACTAGTGGTCATCTGGTTGTACTAGACTGGAGAAAGTCACAAGTTCAGGGCACCCACAATGAACTGTGGGTCGGATTCAGGGATCAGATTAGTACTGCAGAAAAGTTACCTTTACAGACCACTGCAAAGAGTTCTGTTTGTGGCAAAGGAAGCCATGAGGAGCAGGTAGAGTGTCAGGGATGCTTATTACTGCAGCGTGAAGAGGATGGGCTGTGGGTACTCCAGCATGAAGAGTCGTTTTGGGATCATGGATGGTCGTTGCTGTAGCTTTGCGTTGGCAGTCACCATGGACTATTGTTGCTGTAGTGTGAAGAGCTGCTCTCGCATGTCTTGTCATCGCTTCTGGTCGATGTAGAGTCAATAGCAGATTTCAACTAGGCTTCCCATTGGCCGATTTCACAGGCAGCAGAATATTAACATGAACAGCTTGTTTGTAGATGCAACAAGCCCAGATTTCAGGATTTTCAACTTTTCTTGAGGAGGAGCATTCTCTGATGCCAGCCAAGGGTCTAGCACATGGGGAGACACCTCTTGGGATTCAGGGACTCTGCCAGGATGGCCCATCTTGTCCACAACTAAGCCCCTTTTCTGTTAGTGTGTGGAAACAATTCATAAACCAGAACAGCAGAGTGATTCACAGTCATGGTTGGGACAAAACAATGGCTACTTTCCCAAAAATTCATTTTAGAATCAGGACTTAATATCTGACATTATAGTAAAAGAGGATTTTAAATTACAATACGTGTGAGTGTAAACAACATATCTTTATCTGTTCTCAATCCAAATGTAGCAATTATTAAATGTAATAAGTAACCCACTTTTAGTAACTGGGATAGGCCTAACAAGAGTGAAAAAGAACTTTAGAAGTTTTCACTGCCAGGATATGTAAGACTTAATTACACTTGCCCTACTTTTTAATTACAATACAGACTTAAGGGCATATCTTAGTGGTGACATATGTATTAAAAAGGAAGGGCTAGGCCTGGCAAAAGGTTTGTTTTGCTAGGTCGAAATGGTTGTTTAAAATTGCATTTAACCTACAGTGTCAGTCCTGGTACGCATTTTAAAAGGCTACTTTAGTAGGTGGCACAACGAGTGCTGCAGGCCCAATCGCTTGGGGCTTACATGCTGCTTTATTGGGTGAAGTTCTGCTACAAAAGAGATCACCTGAACAAATCCAAGTCTACTCTGCAAAAGTAAATGTAACGATATGTTTTTTCCTCTTAGCACCCACTAATCCATAATCACTGAAAGGACTTGTGCAGGACACCCCATATTGATACCATCATGCAAAAATTGTATAAATTGAATAAATGTTATGATTCCTCAAAACTTCACAGCACCTCTTAAATTACCCCCGGATTTTTAAACGTTATGGCAATAATCATGATATTTGTTGTTTATTTAAAAAAAACTTTACAAAGCTTTAAACTCATACTCAATTAATTACCTGCAGAAGAGTGAAAGGGTTTTTCGAACCAGTCACCCACAGCCTTACCCTTAACCTTTTATTTGCAGGTTTCACAGTTCATAAAAATGCGGCAAAGTTCCAGTGGTAAAAGTAAATATCAAGTATTCTGTAGGCATTGAAAGCATCTGATTAGCATCATATTAACACTACCTGTGGCCCAGATTTTCATACTTTTACACAGCAAAATGTAGCAAGAAACTTAGCTTCCCTGTGTGAAAGGGAAAAGGCAGGAATGCATTGCTGAGCCCAATGTTCAGGAAACCGAGCAGAGGAAAAGTTTGAAGCAAGCCGACCGGCAGCAGCACGTGGCTCGAATCGTGTGCGCCTAGCAGGAAAAACACGATATTTCTGCCTTTCTGCCACCGGGGGTCGGGTCGGGCCGGGGGGCGTGGGGGGGGCGTTCAAGCGCTGCTGGCTGTCCCGCTTGACAGCCCACCCGCTGTCTGCCGCTGTCTTCCGCCCTCAGCCCCAGCCTCAGCCCTCAGTCGTGCTTAGGGCGGGAGAAGGTGGGAGAAGTGCGGTAGAGAGGTGCTGCGGCCGCTCCTAAGCCGCTTCTCAGCCGCTCCTCAGCTGCCAAGCCAGCCCTCCCCAGCCCTCGCCAGCCCTCGCCTCCCGTGCCAGCCCAGCTGAGACTTACCAGGGACAGCCCCAGCACCGGCAGTGCAGCCTGGCAACGAGCAGGGGGCTGGGTGCTCCAGTAGAAGAGGAAGACCCGTGGAGGATACCAGGAGCCCAGGAGCCCTGGAGCCCAGGAGCGCAAGAGACTGACAGACATCAGCCAGACCTCAGTACAACCCAGCCCTGCCCAGCCCTGCCTAGTCCAGCGGGCAGCAGGGGGGGTGGGGCAGTTGCAGTAAGGAGAGACAGGAGCCGCAAATCCAGCACAGGGCTTTAGCAAGAGAGGCCGGACCCAGTGAGTAATCTCTTCTCCTCTTGACCTCTTGTTCAAAAGTGCGCCCCCATCACCTTCCTTGGGTCCCTTTGGGACCTCCCTATCTACAATATAACCGGTGTGACCAAACACTACCTTTGATCTGGCTCCACATTTTCAGTTCTATTGCCAAATTTACGCAACGAGGGAATAAAACCCCATTACAACCTTTACGGTCAGTACCACAAGCGGGATAGAAGGAGAGTTAAGAATTTACACGGGAAATGAAATCAGGGAAAATCCATCAACCAGTGGTAAACAAAAAACCCCCCATAAAATCGAGAAACCCATCCGAGGAAGCCATTCTGCCGATTATAACAGAAATCCCGCCAAGTCCTAGGGAGAGGTTGGTCTCAGCACCGACTCCTGAACCAACGTTGAACACTAGACGGAAAACTGGTCTTTTAAAAATGTTCTATCTAAAGGATCCAATGGCGGCAATTTACGCACCAGCAGCCAAGGCTTACAAATTGCCAAGCCCTATTTTGCCACTTAATGCACTGTCTCCTCGGGCCAAAAGCATGACGAAAAGGAATAACGACCCAACAGGGTACGCACCAACAGCCGAGGCTTGCAAATAGCCAAGCGCCATTGTGCCACTTAATGCACTGTCTCCTCGGGCCAAAAGCATGATGAAAACGAATACCGACCCAACAGGGTCCCAAGCTCGGCAGCCTCAATTGATACACATATCTCAGGCAAAGTTGGCAATAGTCACTGCCCAAGTGCATCATCCCAAAAGTTCCACTGCTGTAAGGGAATCAATGAGAAGTATAGTTATAAAGGACAGCACAGAGGATCTCCTCTCAAATGCAAATTGTATGAACCTGAGCAAAAGCATACCAACTGCAGAGACAGCTGTAGCAAAGGACTTCACAAAGGAATCCAAGGAATCCAGGGAGGAAATTGTGAAACTCAGTAATTCTTCCATGTCGTCCATACAAGAAGTGGATCCATGGCTAAAACCTCTTTTTCTATCAAATGATTCCCAATTCGAGGAAATTATGGAATCAATAACCAAGTATAAAGATTCCCAAGGGAGAGCCCCACAAACAGAAACGGGTAATAACGATAATCAGACCAGTCCGGGCATGGTGGTTTCCACACCTCGCAGCCCCTCGGCAAACAGAGACCAACAACGGCTAGTAATGGATGATAGCAGTATTATGCCAATAAACCAAATCCACCCTAACCATACCGCGCCAATTACAATTTCTTCAGTGAGCACTAGGGACTTGGAGTCCGAGGACTCGCTTAAATCCCATAAAAAACAGCCACCTACTCCATGGACCCAATCCCTGCTAAGCACTTTAGATCAAGCAATACGGGCGATGAATTATCAATCGTATAAATTGGAGGGCCAGATTGACCTCCTTAACTTAATCGCTGGCCACATCTCAGGCATAAATGCAAAATTTGACTCACTTTCGTCTCTTTTAACCAACAGGGGGAAATTGGAGCCACATACTTGCTACGGTAAACAACAGTTCAACTGTGGTTGCAGGAGTATAATCGAGAAGTTGGCAAGTCTCCCGGACATCCTAAAGGATATCCTAGGGGAGGTAAAACAAACCCGCATCAGTAATCAGGAGAAGGAAACGCAATCAAATCAGGACACTTCGCCAATTTTAAAGAGTAACTACGTTCAAGGATTCCCAAGAAGTAAAGCAATAGATGACCAAGAACAAATATCAATTGAAGAAAATTTAGAAAGATCAGTCAAAGGAATGGAAGTAACTCAGTCCACCAATAAGTCCCTCATCGAGGGTAAGCCAACAAAGAGACAAAGGAAAAGGGCAAGGAAGGCCAGACTAAAGTATAAAAAGCAACAAAAAATAGACCAAGGAAATATCTTTCCCATATTCAAAATGACTACTCCCCATGAAAGCAAAAGTAAATCACTGAAGACGCTGCTAGGGGGAGAGGATGGATTCAATGTATCACCATACAAGCACATTTTAGCAACCTCATCAAGGGAAGGATGTTTGATTTCTGGAGCAACCACCACCCCCCCCCCTTTACATCAAAGCAAAACGAGCCAATCCTCCCCCGCAGACCACGACCAGCAAAGGGCAAAAAGACCTATTTTAAAGAAAAAACAAGAATTGCGACAAGAAAAAACACAGCCTACAAATGTCGCAGGTCATGGGGGAAGCTTGCAAATGAAAACAACACTCGCCCCGGCAGAAAGCACGCATAAAAAAACCGTGGATGTTGAAGATAACAAATGGGGAACAATGGTCAGTAACGCACAGCAAACAATCACAGTACTAGAAAATAAATTAAACGAAACACATGGAGAAAAAATAATATCAGAAAACAATTCGGAGCTAAACCCCGTGAGAGTTACAGTCATTGATAAGGAGCGTAGATGTATGTTACTCCAAAGGGACTCAATCCCCGATTCAATAAGGACAATTAAAACAGGATCAACACACATTAGAAAAGAAAAAATCGAGGAAGTGAAGGAAGAGCGAGAGCAACAAGTTTCTTTTGCAATACGTGATACCAATGTAACTCATAATCTTCTGCCTCCCAAACAAGATTCTATGCAATTGCCTGAAGAGATTCAACATCACACAGAGCCTTTCGAGTTAAAATGAACATTCATATCCGAATATCCAACAAAGGGGAGGCAGGATATCCTCAATCGCAGTACCCTGTTAAAATTGTTTAAAGAAACATCAGTACTGAATGAGATAACCTCCAAGGACCTGTTAGCCGTCGAATTCCAATCAAACAGACATAACGCGGACACGAAGGAATCTGTAACAACCTGGGCCTCAAAGGATCTGGTGGACAAGATATATTCTGCAAGATCACAGTTCGGAACATGGGGTATAACCATACTGCACAAAATGTGAATGTAGCCTGCACACCCCTTTATTTTTTCTTTCTTTCTTGATCCTAGTAATCTTTTTTTAACACATCGGTGCAGTCCTGCTTTTCACCTGACCAACCCCTGTCAGGTTCATACGTAACTGAACAACCGGACACTACTGTGTCTTGTGTAGGAATGCACTGTTCGACCTTGCACAAGTGCACTTGTTTATTCTAATTCTTTCCTTTTTATGTATTCATGTATCATGCAACTCTGTTCAATATTTTAACAACTAATGTCAACACAACACCTGTTGTTCCTCCACCACCAATATTTGTCACAAGCGCATAAATAGAATAACATGAGTGAGATAAAAAATATTTTTTTCCAATTCATAAGTCATTTACTGATTATTTTTCAAAAAAGTGCTTTGTTTTAACATGTTTACATGCATATTCACAATTTAAATTCATTGCCAATGCTGTTCATTTTCTCCTGTATCATACACGACTAATATGAATAGGAAATATATATTTTATGTGTTGTGATGACTCCCAATGCATTTCGATGCCTCAGCATCTTCGTCAGGGGACACGCTCCTCCAAACGGGTATACTGACTCTCGATGGAATTCGTCTCCGTCACAACAATATTCAATCCTTTTTCTTTCACACTATCCAGGTCGATTTGTGTTTAAGGCTCGGCCTCGTATTTCCTCCGAGCTACTGTGATCAGCCGTCTCCTTCCCGCACCTGTGAAAACACGCCGTCAGAGTTGCATGATACATGAATACATAAAAAGGAAAGAATTAGAATAAACAAGTGCACTTGTGCAAGGTCGAACAGTGCATTCCTACACAAGACACAGTAGTATAACCATACTGCGACATCCCTATCCCTTACTAGATAGCTCACATAATCAAAAAATGGAAAAGGTAACCGGAGAAAGTCAAAGTACTTGCTTGCGAGGCACTCGGGCGTCCACACCAGCATCCACAGGCACAGGGAACAGGGTCATTACACTAGAAAACACACAAAAATTTGGACATCAAGGAATGGACAGGATGCATTGGTCATGGGTACCCACGGTACTGAGCAATAAACATACCTAACCCAGAGCCCAATTTCCTCATGCCAGCAGAAAAGCGGAAGCAACTTCAGAAGGCAAAAAGGCCGCAAAGTGTCTCGTTTTGCTCTTGGAACGTCCACGGTTTTCAAGAAATGGCCCATGACCACAAAACGCTAGCTTTCTTTCAACGACAAGATGTAATCCTGATCCAGGAGTCATGGAAACTAACGCCCACTTCAATTGCAGGGTTCAAAGAACACCACATATTTGCCGAAAGATTCTCAACTTTCGGGCATCCCCGCGGCAGATTATCAACATACGCAGCCCAAAAATACAACTGGGAAACAGAAGATCTGGACGTGGGGTTTAATTGGGCCCAAGTGATCAGAATCACCGATAGGCCACCATCGGGGACTCAAAAGTGGCAACTTTTAGTAATCAACATCTATATCAACCCCGATAGGAAGATCCAGAAAGAAAAACATGCAAACTTAATATCCTTGATATAAGTGATGCAAATATCTTACCCGCAATGGCCACTGTTTATCTCAGGGGACTTTAACTATGACCTCATAGGAAAAAACCAGGTGAAAGAGAAGACGACAGCGACCTGGGCTGGACAAAAGTTAACAACCATCTTTGGAGACCTGGGATTGTCAGTTGTGAATGGTAATACAAAGGGGGACAGGCCGGCAGGCGTCACATACTTGAGTGGCAAGGCCCACTCAACAATTGACTACACAATCATAAGCAAGGAGCTAATTCCCAGTATTGAATCATTTCAAATTGACCAACGCATAGAAAGTGATAATTTCCCCCAAATAACAACTGACTCTTTGACTATTTTCCGTGGAACTCGACCCTGTTTACAATGTGGAAATTGCAACAACATCATCAGAGGCAACTGTATAACTCACCCCATGAAAGGGCACAAGATCAAATTACGAGTGAATGCGTCCTGTGACACAAATAATGTGGTCTATATGCTCAAGTGTCCCTGCGGAAAGGTATACGTGGGAAAAACCACACGCAAGATCAAAATCAGACTGAACGAACATAAGTCCAATATCAGAACTCACAACACTAAATCAACTGTGGCTGTCCATTTTTTTGAAACATCTTATAACATTTCACAACTCCAATTTCTGATATTGGAGGTTATTCCTAAAATAGAAGGTCGGGACAACAATCGTTATCTCTTACAAAGAGAAAACAGTTGGATTTATCTGCTTAACTCTCACAAACATTTCGGTCTCAATGACCGTATAGAATTTATGTGTTACCTGTGAATTATTCACCAGACTCATTTATGTGCCTTGTTTAACTGTTGTAAGACGAGTCCCCTAGATACGGTTTCATCATTTGCATCTACAACATGATTACGTAATGTTGCTGGTTTATTATTGTTTTTCCATTCATTTTTTTATTTTTATTTCCTTTTGTGCAACTTTATCAACACCCAATTCATGTTCTACATTCTAACTTGCATTGACCCAGTTTCCGATCACATGATCGGACGCTGGACCAATCATCATCCGTTTTACCTAGGACATGGGTATTTCTTTTCTTACCGGTCTGTTCATTGGCTACTCCACATGACCGCGAGTCACACTCGAGGAAGACCGCATTTGCTGAATTGTTGTATCGCGTGAGAGACGCTGCGGCGTCTTAAGAGTAAGTTTCTGTTGCCAAGCTTTCTCCCTAACGTAACGCTTTAGGAATGTATTTAGCGTGACCTAATGTCAATACTTTCTCCTATAGTTAACCACAAACATTGGAGACTGTACAACTTCAACGTGAGTGCCTGCAGGCGACATTTTTATTTATTTTTCTGATTTCACCACGGTCACTTAGGAGTTGTTTTCATGCTTCACCGCACAGTTATAATGCATGATGTTTGTTGTTATTTAGATGCTTGCTTATGATGATATCTGAAATCCTATGAATTGATTAGGTTTTTTATGCTCCTTGTTTTCAGCTTTTCGGTCCCCGATGAAGGGCATAACAGCCCGAAATGCATTGGACTAATTGAACTTTGGTTTATATGACAAAGCATACAATATAAGCCTTCGAAAGAAACTAATGCAAAGTATAATAATGAAATAAAATGAATTTTCTATGAACATTGCATCATGATATTTATGGAATTCTGGCAAACCAGAAGATGAATGAGTGGAGCGCCAGGGGATGCTTCTAATGACAATTGGGAGTACAATTTATGTAGGCTTACCAAAGGTCGCCGTTGACAAGCGACGCCACCCAGGCGGCACCCTCGACCTATGAGAAACACTAGAAACTTGCTACTGATGAAAACGCTGTGCACCTTCCACCCTCATTTTGATTATATTCATCCACCCCCAAGTACCACATAATGCACACCAGTCAACACACCCACCTAGCACCTGACTGCCAATAACCATTGAGACAGGACCAAGACACAGACTATAAAAGAACTCCCACCCACTCCCGAAATCCTCTGCATCACAGCATAGCTGCTAGCAAGAGACACAAGAGAACATACAGCACACACCAATATAATACACATAACCACCACCCAAACACACCCACAACACAAAGACCCACCACACCATTCCTACACACCACACACCTGCACCTCCCAACTCACTCAAACCCACACCCCGAGCACCACACACCATGGCACCAAAAAAGAACCCCAAATTCACAGACACAGAGTTAAAGGTAATGGTGGATGAAATCATCCGTGTAGAACCCCACTTATTCGGGGCCCTAGTCCAGCAGACCAGCGTAGCCAGGAAAAATCACATGTGGGACAGGATAGTAACTAGGGTGAATGCGTCCGGGACCGTGCCGAGGACCAAGCAGGAGATTCAGAGGCGGTGGCATGACCTCAAAACCCGTGTTAAATCAATCCGTGCCAAAAACCATCTCCGGGCACATCACACTGGCGGCGGAACCCCCCCGGAGCCCTTACCCTACACCGACTGGGAGGACAGGGTGCTGAGCATACTGCACCCAGAGACCCTTGAAGGAATTGAGGAAGGAGAAGAGGCTGGTAAGTACAAACCAAGCACCACGAGCACAACGACATGGTGTGCCTCACACAACCCAGAAGACACATCTCCCAGACCCCAACCCATGCATGCAGTCCACATACTCACCAACGTCTAAACCACTCCAACATGCCCCCATGTCCATAGGGATGGCGGTGGTGGTGGGTGGGGTGTGTGAGAGGTCACTAGTACAACTCCCAACAGGCCCCCATGTCCATAGGGATAGCGGTGGTGGTGGGTGGGGTGTGTGAGAGGATGGAACTACAACTCCCAACGGGCCCCCATGTCCATAGGGAGGGTGGTGGTGGAGGGTGGGGTGTGTGAGAGGTCACTAGTACAACTCCCAACAGGCTCCCATGTCCATAGGGAGGGCGGTGGTGGTGGGTGGGGTGTGTGAAAGGATGGCACTACAACTCCCAACAGGCCCCATGTCCATAGGGAGGGCGGTGGTGGTGGGTGGGGTGTGTGAGAGGTCACTAGTACAACTCCCAACAGGCCCCCATGTCCATAGGGATGGCGGTGGTGGTGGGTGGGGTGTGTGAGAGGATGGTACTACAACTCCCAATAGGCCCCCATGTCCATAGGGAGGGCAGTGGTGGTGGGTGGGTTGTGTGAGAGGTCACTAGTACAACTCCCAACAGGCCCCCATGTCCATAGGGAGGGCGGTGGTGGTGTGTGGGGTGTGTGAGAGGATGGCACTACAACTCCCAACAGGCCCCCATGTCCCTAGTGAGTGCGGTTGTGGTGGGTGGGGTGTCTGAGAGGTCACTAGTACAACTCCCAACAGGCCCCCATGTCCTTAGGGAGGGCGGTGGTGGTGGGTGGGGTTTGTGAGAGGATGGCACTTCAAATCCCAACAGGCCCCCAAGTCCATAGGGAGGGCGGTGGTGGTGGGTGGGGTGTGTGAGAGGTCACTAGTACAACTCCCAACAGGCCCCCATGTCCATAGGGAGGGTGGTGGTGGTGGGTGGGGTGTGTGAGAGGTCACTAGTACAACTCCCAACAGGCCCCCATGTCCATAGGGAGGGCGGTGGTGGTGGGTGGGGTGTGTGAGAGGATGGCACTACAACTCCCAACAGGACCCATGTCGATAGGGAGGGCGGTGGTGGTGGGTGGGGTGTGTGAGAGGTCACTAGTACAACTCCCAACAGGCCCCCATGTCCATAGGGAGGGTGGTGGTGGTGGGTGGGGTGAGTGCGACTGGACACTAAAAAGTCATCAATTTGAAAATAACACGTAATGCCCACAGTACTTATCTGCACAATTTTGTTTTCCAGGTGATCATAATCTCACAGGTGGAACCACCATCCGGCCTCAAGACTCGCCTCACTCAGGAGTCTGTGGGGACGATTCCACAGCCAGCTCCGGTGCGGAGGATGGTGCGGGCACTAGCAGGCAGCCAGGGCCATCTGGCTCCCAGGTGATTCCAACACCGACTACTACGGCCTCTGCAATTCCCACCACACTGGCCACTGTGACCTACACAGCCACCACCACCACCACCACCACCACCACCTCCACCACCACCAGTACCACCACTCCTGCCTCTGCCACCCTGCCTAACCCACCGCACGACGCCGGGCCTGCGCCATCCCAGCCACGGAGGGAGAGTGCGCGGCACACCAGAGAGCCCAGGCCACATCAGGCAGGCAGGAGCACAAGGCAACAACGTGCAGAGGAAGGACACCCACCCAATCCCGTGGCACAGTCATTGGAAGCCCTAGCCAGGGTCCAGGCAAACTACGAGCGTGGGCAGGCACAGGCAGACCGTGCCCACCAGGACTCTGTGGAGAACACCGACATGTTGCAGGCCATTGAGAGCCGGCTTGGCCAAATTGTAGACATCATGTCCCAGAACACAACCATGTGGAGGGGATGGATAGACCGCAACACCCCCACCCCCACCCCCCTTCAACCAACGCCACGGGCAGCAACACCACCGCCACCGCCACTGCCACCTGCGCCCCTGGCGATGGATGTGGAACCAGAGCAGCCTGCGCCCCCAGCTGACTCCGTCCCGCCTCCAAGACGGAGGGGCCGTCCGAGGCTGGAAGTGGGCGAGAGCAGTGTGGATGCTCCTTCCACACGCTCCAAGAGGGGCCGTCAATGACTGTGACACTGCCAGAGACAGCCATTCACCCAGCAAACTATCCTGTCCCACCTAGCCAATCATTGGCACAGGTCTGCTGGACTAGGCAGACACCACCCAATGTGGTGTCAGCACGGACATTTCATCTGCCATTACATTTAACTCACACATCCCCATCCCACACTTATTTGTAAATATGCACCATCACCAATGCACACTCTGTAAATAAATACCACTTACTCACTCAATGATGTGTTGCCTCCATGTTTATTCACATGATTGAATCAGAAACAGATGTTACCAGGTTCAGGGATCCAAGTCGTACATAATCATGCCGCAGCGGGAGTGACCTAGGGAAAAACGGAAACAGCAAAGACACGTCAGGAAACAGAATCACACTCATCACAACACACTGCAGTGCAAAATTCCACAAACCACACTCATCACAAAATGATTGCATGAGAGGACACACATCAAGGAGACTTGCATGTCCAAATCAATAAACACACACACATGCACACATCACATAGCAGAACACACAGATGATGCACACCACAATGACACAACACCAGAAAACATACACAGGGCATACACAACCAGCACAAGAGGTGCACACTCACATTCAAGGGAAGTAGCGATCAATGAGCTGGCGCCTCTGGTCCACACCTTCCTCCTCACTACTATCCTCATCAGTCGACATGGGTGGGTTGGGAGGGCGAGGAACTTGCTGTTCATCAGGGTCCAAGAGCAGTTCAATGTTATTGCGCACAGCCAGGTTGTGGAGCATGCAGCAGGCAATCACGATCCTGCATACTTTGCCTGGTGAGTAAAGCAGGGCCCCTCCGGTCTTATCCAGGCACCGAAACCTAGACTTCAGCAGGCCAAAAGTACGTTCTACCACTCGACGTGTCCTTCCAGGGGCATCATTGTATCGCATTTCCCCCGCTGTAGTTGGATTACGTATGGGACTCAGCAGTCAAGGCCTGTTTGGGTAAGCCGAGTCACCTATGTTGGGGGAAGAGAGAGACAGAAACATCACTACCAGAATTGGTGGCCACATCATGCCACACAGATATCACTCCTGTCACCACAGCATACTCACCAACAAGCCACGCTTGTGCCGGATGCAGATTTGCCATCAGTTGGGGGACAATGCTGCTCCGCATGATGTGGGCGTCATGTGCAGAGCCAGGAAATCTTGCACACACATGGGATATGATGTTGTCGGCCTGGCACACCACCTGCACGTTGAGGGAATAGAAGTGCTTCAGATTCCTATACACCTGCTCACGTGCCCGTGGTGGAATGATAGCGATATGCCATCAATGGAACCCACTACGTGTGGTATCTGACCCAGTCGATAGAAGTCTGCTTTGACTGCTGCCAACTCTGCCGGCTGTGGGAAATGTATGTAGTCATCCTTGTACAGCATCATGGCTTTCAGAACATCACGAAGTACCATGCTGAACATGGACTGTGACATCCCCCCGGCATGTCCAACTGTGTACTGGAAGGTGCCTGTAGCAAAAAAGTGTAGTGCCGCCATCACCTTTGCTGTGGGTGTAATGGAACCTGGATAGGTTCTTCGTGGCTGCAGGTGAGGAGACAATTGATCTACAAGCTCCATCAATCAACATCGATCCAGCCGGAATTTCCTGATCACCTCCTCGTCAACCATATCCTCCAGCACAGTGTATGGGCGATGGACATTTGGAGCCCTCCTGTGTGGGAGTAGATTGAATGGAAGTCAATTCACAACAACGCATGGCTGTGCAACTCAATCACATGTCAACGAACTGTCCAGAAAAGTAAAATGTAGTATATAATTGTCATATGTGTGACATCTCTGATTGTCACTACAACATGGATTGCCGTAGCAACAATGTGCAGCCACTAGCAACATGATGTGTCTCAACATGTGCAATGCTACTTAGTCTCAGGTCAACATTACTGCCAACAAGACATGTGACATGACCCAAATGTGTAGGAGCGACATCACATACACACATGCAAGTGCATGCACACAAACGATAAAGATACACACACACCATCTCATCATGCACCACTGGCAACACCAATAATGGTGGGCATACGTACATTACATGCATGGTGACACAATAGGCAACACACATGCACTGAACACATGTGTACCCCCACCATAGTCATTAGCTCACATATACCACACACTGACAACAGAATCAGAATTTGCCGATACATCCGGGATGTACTGTGTAGATGTGAAGAACTAGAAACGTGTGTAGGGAAATACCCGACGTCGACATGCACATTGTTTGCACACCGATGGGCATAGTATGGACACACATGGAATAGAGCATGACATATGAAGTCACCCAATCACGCACACACCCGTCATAACGAAACTGCAGAAAATACAACACGGTGCATCGTCAGATAATATACAATCATTGGCGCCGCCATGGCGGTGCACTGCTTCCGCTGTTTACAAATGGGCATACGCGGCCCGCGTTCCCTCTTCCCATTGGCTGCATGTGCATGGACCGTCACGGTCACACACCGGCAACTGCATGTGGTAGCCTCCGGGACGGATGCTTCACTTGCAACAATGTTCAATCACTGGCGCCAACATAGCGGGGCACGTATTCGGCGGGGGAGGTGCAGGCCAACACATCCTTTAGCTGATGTCAATGGACATGGCAGGTCATGACCCCCCTTACAGTCACATTGCATCATCCACCGTACACCAGCCGGCCAAGCCCAGCCCAGGACCGGCGTGCCAGGCCCCGTCCACTACCGCCGTGCCAGGCCCCGCCCACTACCGCCGTGCCAGGCCCAGTCCACTACCGCTGTGCGAGGCCCCGTCCACTACCACCGTGCCAGGGCCGGCCCAGGACCGGCGTGCCGGCCATGTCAACCACCGCCGTGCCAGGCCCCGTCCACTACCGCCGTGCCAGGGCCGGCCCAGGACCAGCGTGCCGGCCATGTCAACCACCGCCGTGCCAAGCCCCGTCCACTACCACCGTGCCGGCCCTGGCATGGCGGTAGTGGACGGGGCCTGGCACGGCGGTAGTGGACGGGGCCTGGCACGGCGGTAGTGGACGGGGCCTGGCACGGCGGTGGTTGACATGTCCGGCACGCCGGTCCTGGGCCAGCCCTGGCACGGCTGTAGTGGACGGGGCCTGGCACGGCGGTGGTTGACATGGCCGGCACGCCGGTCCTGGGCCGGCCCTGGCACGGCGGTAGTGGACGGGGCCTGGCACGGCGGTGGTTGACATGGCCGGGCGGCTGGTCCTGGGCCGGCCCTGGCACGGCGGTAGTGGACGGGGCCTGGCACGGCGGTGGTTGACATGGCCGGCACGCCGGTCCTGGGCCGGCCCTGGCACGGCGGTAGTGGATGGGGCCTGGCACGGCGGTGGTTGACATGGCCGGCACGCCGGTCCTGGGCCGGCCCTGGCACGGCGGTAGTGGACGGGGCCTGGCACGGCGGTAGTGGAAGGGGCCTGGCACGCCGGTCCTGGGCCGGGCTGGGCCGGCCGGTGTACGGTGGATGATGCAATGTGACTGTAAGGGGGGTCATGACCTGCCATGTCCATTGACATCAGCTAAAGGATGTGTTGGCCTGCACCTCCCCCGCCTAATACGTGCCCCGCCATGTTGGCGCCAGTGATTGAACATTGTTGCAAGTGAAGCATCCGTCCCAGAGGCTAGCACATGCGAGTGCCGGTGTGTGACCGTGACGGTCTGTGCACGTGCAGCCAATGGGAAGTGTGAACAATGCCCGCGTATGCCCAATCGAATGTAGCGTATGCTGTGCACCGCAACACCAGGGCCAGTCATTGGCCCTTTTCCAAACACGCATCCAGGGCTGACCAATGGCTGGCGACATATGCCACTGACATTGCCTCAGGGCCCTATATATGTGTGATTTGCAAAAGCACACATTCTACGATGACCACCGACTGCTGTCTGTGACCATCACCTCGACCTGCTGCTGCGGAGCTGACCACCGACTGCTGCCTGTGACCATCACCTCGACCTGCTGCTGCGGAGCTGACCACCGACTGCTGCCTGTGATCATCACCTCGACCTGCTGCTGCGGTGCTGACCACCGACTGCTGCTCTAGTGCCATATTCCGTGAACTTGCCATGTCGAGAGTCAAAGAGATCCGGTCTCGTCCCGTCACCGCCGCAGAGCTGGATGTCCTCGTGGACGGTGTGCTCCGCAACTTCAGACGGCTGTACGGCGCACCCGGACAGGTGGTAAGTGCAGTGGGGGACATGTTGGTGTGCATGAGGTGGTCCATTACACCTGGCCTCTGCAATCTTGGCGGTGTGCTTTGGGCCCGACACGATTGTCGGAATATGCATGTCTGCTGAGAGATACGTGTTGTCCCTATCTGTGTGACTGGCCAACTGTCCACTGACTTGCACCCTTTTGTCTCCCTTCATGGTAGGTGAAGCTGCACCTTCGCAAGGACGTGTGGAGGAGCATTGCACGTGATGTACGGGCAGTGGGGGTGTCCAATAGACGACATACACACTGCCACAAACGCTGGGACGACATTTCCAGGCTGAGAAAGAATGTAGCGGAAGTGACACTAGCGATGATTCCAAGAACGCCACGTCTGGCCCGACGCTCAATGACCCCTCTCATGCATCGTATCATTGCTGTGACGCATCCTGACCTGTCCGACCGGCTGCGTGTGGATCAACAGCAAAGTAGCGGTAAGCATACTGTCTGTGTATGTTGCATGGTAGTGCAATGCATGTATTGTTGCCCAGACACATTAGTGACTCCAGTCTAGCGTATGTATTGTTGCAATGGCATGTGGGTGCCATTGGCGGAGTTAAAGGTTACGTCCAGGTCCGGCATGTTGATAAGCCACTCGCTAAGCAGTTGAGTGTTGATGCACATGCTGTAGTGGTCCGTCGCCCCATGGCAAGACATGTGTGCAGATGTACGTGCTCCTGCCCTGTCCGCATGCTGTACAGGTTACACGTATTTCATGTGAGGATGACTGGTAGGGGTGGGCCGTGTGCAGGTTGGGGGCTACATGTACTTTGTCAGCTATTACATTAGGGATTCCTTGGCCTACTATACGTGAGTGTGCCCATGACTTACACCTCTTTTCTGTGCTTTTCAGCTTTGGCAGAGGCCACTCAGCCACAGACGGCGGAGATGATTGGAGGCAATGCATCCGGATCAGACTTCACGCACACGCAGACTGACACAGAAGAGGGCAGCGCCGGTGAGGGGGACAGGACCGTCCCTGAGGACTCGCATGTGGAGACAACATCGTCCTCATCCTCCGACAGTGTTGGTGAGTCTGCACTGTTGTCACAGACTGGGAGTGGCCAATCAACACCTTCGGTCGGGACACAGCACACAGGGCCCGCACTGCCACCAAATGCACCATGTACTGTTCGTGCACGCAGGAGTAGGGGGAGCAGAGTGGCGTTCGGTGTCAGCACCGCTGCCCCAGCCTCGGTGAGCCAAAATGCACTTTGTACTGAGACTGTTGATCTGCTGCGACAGCTGTGTGTGGGGCAGACCAATATTATAAATGCATTCCAAGTCCACGATAGGAAGTTGGGGCAGGTGGTGGCATTCATGGAAGGGATGCATGGAGATCTTGCTGGTCTACACAGGACAGTTCAGTCATTGGCTAGCAGTGTGTCGTCTGCCATTGTACAGTCGCATGGACTGGGTGCTACTTCTGTTGCCCCATCTACCACACTGGATGTGTCAGGGGGGAGTGTACATTCTGACCAGGACTCCAATACAGGTTATTGCACTAGAAGCAGCGTCAGCCAGCACGTCAGGGCACGGAGGGCTCAGACACCATCCCCTAGGTCAGCAAAATCTGTTCACAAAGACAACGTCAGGTACACTGGAGTACACACTCGGGATCCACAAGTGGTGTTGGGGGAAATGCCTCCACATGCTACACAGGCATCCCACACAAAAGGTACTCCCAAGACAAGGGTTACTCCCAGTTCCATGGACACTACCTTGGACAAGGACAGTCAGAAGACAAAGCCACCTCATAAGAGCAGGGCCACTCCCAAGGTCAGGGACACTAGTAAGGAAGGGGTCACTCCCAAGGGCAGGGCCAAGGACAGTCAGGAGACAAAGGCACCTCATAAGAGCAGGGACACTCCCAAGGGCAGGGACACTAGTAAGGAAGGGGCCACTCCCAAGGGCAGGGACAAGGACAGTCAGGAGACAAAGGCACCTCATAAGAGCAGGGACACTCCCAAGGGCAGGGTCACTAGTAAGGAAGGGGCCACTCCCAAGGGCAGGGACAAGGACAGTCAGGAGACAAAGGCACCTCATAAGAGCAGGGACACTCCCAAGGACAGGGACACTAGTAAGGAAGGGGCCACTCCCAAGGGCAGGGACAAGGACAGTCAGGAGACAAAGGCACATCATAAGAGCAGGGACACTCACAAGGACAGGGGCACTACTAAGGAAGGAGCCACTCCCAAGGGCAGGGACAAGGACAGTCAAAAGACAAAGGCACCTCATAAGAGCAGGGACACTCCCAAGGACAGGGACACTAGTAAGGAAGGGGCCACTCCCAAGGGCAGGGACAAGGTCAGTCACAAGACAAAGGCACCTAGGAAGAGCAGGTACTCTCCCAAGGGCATGGACACACACAGGGAGAAGGTGTGTTCAGGAGACAGGTACACCAGAGACGACAAGTCTGCTGCCAGGAACAGGGCACCATCCAGTGAATAGGGAAAGTCCAGAGACAGCATTCCTCCTACGGAAAAAGGAACATACAAGGGACAAGGCTTCTCCCATGGACACTGGCGCTATCAAGGACAAGCATACATCACCCCTTGCTGCACTAAGGCTGATGTTGTTGAGGGAACGGAATACAGATGTTTCCGCAGTGGAGTCGCCCCTTACCTCCACTCCCATCAGGGCCCGTCAGAAGCAGAGGAATGTGGGCCCTGTTGTAGCATCCCCCATGACACATGTTGCAGAGGCCAGAAGGCAGCCACACAGCAAACGACATGCATGCTCCAGCACGTCCCCAGAGAGCATACCCCCGGCAGCAGATGCACCACCCATGGTGGGTGACATTTCATTTCCGTCCGAACCACTTGCCAGTCCTGATCTGTCCAGGGTGCACTCACATATCCCCAAGAGACGTAGACACACACCATTGACATATGCCCACCCCGATGACGGTCAAGTCCAACTATCACCAGCTCCCAGAGCCACCCTGCCTCCTGCCCCATACAGCCCTGTGGCTCATCATTTCAATGGTCCCAGTGGCGCAGCTGCAGTTGAGTCTCATGTGTCAGATAGTGGCACTGTATCAGTTGTGCCCTCTCCTGTTGCTTGTGCTGGCAGTGTGTCTGGGTCTGTGGCGCATGTGTCAGTCACTCGAGCTGTGGCTGTGTCTCACACTCCTGTATCAGGTACTGGCAGTGTGTCTGGGTCTGTGGCGCGTGTGTCAGTCACTCGAACTGTGGCTGTGTCTCACACTCCTGTATCTGGTGCTGGCAGTGTGTCTGGGTCTGTGGCGCATGTGTCAGTCACTCGAGCTGTGGCTGTGTCTCACACTCCTGTATCTGGTGCTGGCAGTGTGTCTGGGTCTGTAGCTCACGTGTCATTCACTGCATCTGTGGCTGTGTGTCTGTTCTGACATGGTTTTTGGCTCTATTTCAGAGTGATAATGGCTTTAAGCTTGCTAACATCTTGAATCTGTATTCTTACCTTGTGTTGGCCCTTTTACGCCCTTTTTTCCAGACCTAGAAGCATAAACTAGAGGATAGCTGCTTAATATCCCTTATTCTTGACTCTAATCCATCTATTGCCTATTGGCTTTGACATAATTATGTGTCCTTTCATCATCCTGCCTATAGTAGAGGGTGGATCCTGTAGTCCTGACTTTATATTACATATTGGTATGGTTTGTGTAGGTACTCTGATAGAGCTAAGTGTCATTTTATCCTTCTCAGGCCTACAAGGCCCAGAACTAGAGAGACTCCATTTTGATTTCTGTTCCTGCAGAACTGAGATGCTTGCAGGGTAAAGGTAATGTTTTAGTTTTGAGCTGTTGTTCGTCCTAAGCGAACCGGAGAGAACCGGCCAGAGCTGAATCTAATCAAGAAGTGTCCCTGGGCTCAGGTCTCTAGACGAAACAAGCAGTGGATCACTGTGGGAGCGTCTAGAGCAAGGAGCCTGGTGCATGGACCTGGTGGGAGGAGGCTACTTGCTGGAACTTTCCATGAGGAGACAGCATTCCATATTAGTGAAGTGCAGAGGCGGAGTCAGTTAGTTGAGTTGGATTGGAGCAGAGGAGAGGAGTGCAGGAGGAGTGGAGAATCAGAAAGAGTTTGAGTTGGAAGGAGTTTAGTTGATGATTGGAGCAGAAAGAGTTGAGTGCAGAAGGAGAGGAGCTGGAGCAGAGGAGAAGAAACAGAAGATGCTTGGAATAGAGAGAAGACAGACAGACAGTCAGTGAGCTGAAACTGAAGGAGACAGTCAGAATCAGTTACTTATCAGGAGGAGTTGTGAACAGCTGGAGTCTGAAGTAATGCCTTTTGGAAGAGACTGAAGTTATATCGTGGATTAATCTGTGGGAGCAGCTGGAGTGAATTGGACATTGGAATAGAGACAATCAGACAGAGTGAAGAAGCTAGTGGAGCGAACGGTTATCAGAGCGGCAGAAACAATTAGGCTACAGCTGGAAAGTGGAGAGAGTTCGTGGGGGAGAGGAATCCAGTGCAGAGTGATCAGTGCAGATGTGTGTCCAAGAGTGCAGGAGAGGATCTAAGACGAGCTAAGGCACAGACGAGAGAGGAGCCCAGATGACAGCTAGAGCAAGACCTCACACTCCTCAGGTGATATTGGTCCTTAATCTTTAAATATTAATCTTGTCCCTATTGTATGTCTAATCCTTTTTCTTTCAGTGGTGTGCAGTTTATTTACAGTTCCTGTTAGTTACAGAGACCCCGCAGATCTGTGTATGTGTCTATTCCCATTTTATTGATATTGTAATAAAGATACCCCAGTTCTTAGTGAACCAGTGTGCATGTGTTGTTCTTATGATAGAGCTAACCTTTCTTCTAACCAGATGCTGTGTAGCAACTGATGGATCAAAAGGGAGTAGGAGCGCTAAAATCAGGGAATAACTTTTGCATACAGTGTGTGTCTCTTGTTCTTATAGTGCAGGTAACCTTTTCTTCTAGTCAGGTGTTACAGCCAGAACAGATGCTACCCTTGATCAGGTAAGTAGCCACTGAATAATTAGGGAGAGAGAGGAGCCCTTGAGCTAAGAGAATAAGTTATACACTAAGTAATTCGGCCATTCCATAATATTATTATAGTAGTGAACCTCTAGTGAATAGTGAGAGAAACTTCCCAACATAGAGAGAGAGCTGAAGGTATTCATAGGAAAGTGATCGTTGTTGTGTAGCGGCGTTAATGAGAGCACCGGGGGGATACGGTGTGCAGTGAGATCCCTGCTAGGGAAGGTGGCGTTAGTGAGAGCACTGATTGTGGTCAGTGTGTATACCCACAGGATTGTGGCTGGTGAGAGCACCGGAGGGATACGGTGTGTAGTGAGATTGCTGCTAGAGAGAGAGTGGCATTAGTGAGAGCACTGATTGTGGTCAGTGTGTATACCCACAGGATTGTGGCTTGGGCCTTGATGAAATAGTGAGAGCACTGGGGGGATACAGTGTCTATCTTGAGTGAGCACTGGGTGTAACCATTGTGTAATGGTAAATAATCAGAACTGCCCCAGGGTAGATTAGTCTGGGCCCATGTGGTCGCGAGACTATGAGGTATGAGTGTGGTATAGGGCATGGACGTCCTTAGTAATCAGTGAGTATTCCTAGTAATCCCTATAGATTTAGTGGTGTTTCTGATGATATGAGCTTGTATATTGCGAGTTCCCCATCCTCAGGTAGGTACCCAGGTGCCTGGATAGATGGGTCCTGAGGAGGGAGGTGGTTACGTTTTGGCTGGGTTGGTGGTGCTCTGGTGAGCTGATTCTATCTGGTCTGAAAATCCGGCCGTCACATCTGGTGTCACGAACATGTTTACGTAGCCTGTGTGCGCTGTATTGTTTTTATCTTGTTGGTTTGCACTCGGCACGAAAATTGACCTATGGGCTTGAACAGTTGCACTGTAAGGAGATTGCAGTACATCATGGCATTTGACTTATGCAGGGTGGAAGAAATGCTTTTCATCTTGGTGTTTGAACTGTCAGGCTTGAAGGGTAACTGTATGTGAGGGAGCCAATTACATCTTGGTGTTGATGCAGTTGTACATATGTGTGTGAAAAATGCTTTTAAATTGCCCATTAAATTGCTTGCTGCATTTGCTAATGCTGCGCAATGTGAAATGTATTCAGTGTAATATGATTTGTGGAGTTCCTTGTAAATAGCTCCTTGAAAATATGGCTTGTGAGGAGCATGTTCTCATTTTGACTTGCTGTGTTCCTTGTGAATTGCGCCTTGTATATATGCCTTGTGAAGAGCATGTAATTATTTTGACTTGTTGACTTTCTTGTAAATATGGCTTGTGAATAGCGCCATGTCAATATGGCTTGTACAGAGCATGTTATTGTTACGTTAGGCAGGAGAGAGCTGGATCTCTTTCAAGTGCTTGGAGAAAATGTTTTGAAGATGTGCGCAGGTGTTTTATGAAAACGTGGAGTGATAAGTTCCTGAATTTCCCATGTACTGCAGACATTGGGGAATGATTGTGTTTGAGCTGCCAAAGGGTTAATATCTTGAATTGAGACGGCAGTATTTATTTTACCATGCTGTTTAACATGCATGGTTACGTGAGCTGACACTGAAAGTCAGTGACTGTTTAGCTGAATGATGGTTTGATTTAACTTTTTAATTGGTTGCTGGGTTCGCCTATGTGCTTTGTCAGCTTGCTGACAGAATGGTAACATCTTGCATGGAGAGAAAAGCAGTGTTCATTTAACATTCTATTTGAAATGCGTTCACAAATTTGTGTGGGTTTGCCTTTGAACACATGATTTAATGTGTCTGACTCGGAGGTCGGAAAGTTATAAATCAACCAGTCGGATTGGGATAAGGGTTTTCAGCTGAGCACGGAGGGTGCTTTCACAGTTGAGAAGTAAAAAACAATATAAAACAGACCCATCATAGAATGTGCTTTAATTAGTGAAATGCAACGGTGTGCTTTAAAAAAAAAAATGTTCTAGAAAATATAAATGATTATTTTCCTAATGCAAGCTGTTTTTTTTTCAAATGCAAATGTTTCTGATATGTAGCAGACCATCGTGTGAGTAAACCCACTCAGTTAGAAAAAATGGCTATCTGAAAAAATGAATCTGGCCCTTTTAATAGTTAGAATAGAAAAGCTTGAACACTAAACTATGAATTCTTGGTTATGCCCCTTGTTTAATTTGATGGTGTTTCACATGTTATTTAAAAAATAAAATGAAATGTGTCGGCATGAAATGTTGTTCTAATATTTTTCCTTTTCAGCAAGTAGCAGTACATTATGACAGAATTATTTTAAAATGCTAGCATGTGACTATGTTACCGAAAAATGTGCTTTTTACCACGTTTAAATCTGCTTCAGTTAGTTAGAATTAATGGTCAGTGTTTCTGGCCTGGGAACGGCTGCATGTTTTCAGATAGAAAGACTTTGTTTTGACCTTGGCTGATATGAGTCAGGCATCTGTTCGCGGCTCAGAATTTAGAAAGGGTGGAGGACCCGTGGGTGACTTCTGAGAGCAGAGAGAGCCAGTTTGTTATTCTTGGCAATGTTACAGATTCTTTCCGCTGAGAAATGTTTATATAAGGGGGGGTCAAGTTGCTCTTCCTTACAGTCGGCGCAGACAGCTTCATTGACTTCAGATAAAGGATGCTTGCACATGCAGAATAATTGGCAGACGCTTGGCCCTTGGAGTTAGATATATACAGTAGGCACAGAAAGCTTCCCTGACTAGAGATTAGAAGTTGCTTAAACAGAATAATTGGCAGGAGCTTTGCTCCTGCAATGAGATCAGCATTTGGCAGTGATTCAAAATTACATCGCAGTGTAGCCCGGCTCCTGCTTATTATGGTTGGAGCTGATTCAAAACTCTGAGCGCGAACATCTTTCTGGAGGTAGGGGCTGTTTCTCAGAGGAGTGAGGAGTAGCTAGGCCCCAGCCCTTCTGGCTGTGTATGAAATAATTAGATTTTGCCCAAACAAATTTAAAGAATATGGTATAGGTAGACTGTTTAAATCATTCCTTGGATTTAGAAGAATTCTTTTCATGAATTAGGAGGTTTCTTTCGAAAATAAAAAGCACTTGGGGTGCTTTTTAAATGGAAAATGTGTTTTTGCAAGATTGATGATGCGTGTTTCTCATTTCAGATGGCTGGCTGACGTGTGGGGGCCCTGGAGGAGTGTGACTTTCTTATTTTGGAGTGATGAGCTTTTTTATTTTTGGAGTGAGTGGCCCCTAACCCCAAAACCCCCGAGGCTGAATCCAGAAGTAGAAGCAGACGTACCAGGCTGACCAGACTGGAGGATGTGCGTCCTTGGCACCGGATACAGATGAAGATGGAGAATCATGGCCTACAAGAATGAACTGTTTTCCTAAGAAGAAACCAACTATAGAAGAGACCTTTTTAAAGTGATTGAACATTTTAAATTGGAACAGAGAACTTTACAGTTGGCTGCCTCAGCAGTCAGGTTCACATCCCATATACTCAATTTTTGGAGAACAAAAATCATTGACCTGAAATGTAATTCCTTGGCCTGCATTCTTGAGCCTTGCATTTTTCCCATGTTTCTATTTCAGATGGACATTATGCCACTTTTACAGTTACTATATACAGGCCCCACTTGAAAAAAAAATATTCTCAGTCCTGTTCATGGTTTTGATTTTCCAGTTTAAAAGATGCAGTGCCACATTTAATAATTTGATATTTGGTTCAATGACTCCTTTTACTATATGACATGATGTTTTGATTTTAGTATGCTATGCTATTTCATTATTGATACACTTGTTTATCTTTCACCTATTTCATAGTTTTCCTGTTTTCCGCAAAACAGTCTTGTCACTGAAAAGAAAGCAATATTTTAAATGATGGTGCACACATGTGTTACAGAGGGATTAGGTGCAAACCGTTTCCTGAGTTAGATGACTTGTGACCTTTACCTATTGCCTTTGGCATGGTCTACTATTATTCAATTTTCCAAATTTAAGTCTATGATCTTTTAGAAGAAAATATATACACCACACTTAGATAACTTTTTTGATTTATTGCTTGATATGCATAGTGCTACACCAGCTATTTTGTAGGAATGGGGTTATCCTTGTTTTCCTGTTATTACACTTTCACTTTGATCCATCAACTCTTATTTTGAACCGTGGGATTAGTTCCAAGGGTGGTCACCCTAGACTTTAAGTTGTCCTGGGAGGTGTGTCTTTTAGTCAGGTTATGTCCTACATTTATTAATAATAGTTGCCCAGACCTTGAGGACCCTTTGTCATGTTTATTTGTCAGATTTTACCAAATCCTTTCTTAAGTTGACCAAAGTAGGTAGGCCTCATTTAGGCCCCTTGTTGTTTTCATTTCACAAACATGGCCCTACACCAATAGATTTCATGAGTTACCATTAGAAGTTGAGGCACATTTAGTTCTTAAGTTGACCGAAGTAGGTAGGCCTCATTTTGGCCCCTTGTTGTTTTCATTCCACAAACATATCCCTACATCAAAAGATTTCATCAGTTATCACTAGAAGTTGAGGCACATTTAGTTCAAGGGTGCTTTGGTTAGTTTCTGTTGTTATCAGATCAATCTTAGTTACATTTCAGCATTCAGGTCAAGGGTGCTTTGATTTGTTTTCATTTGGTTGTTAGATTTGTAATACCTACATCAAGTTTTAGGTGGAATTTCCTTAAGTTGTCATTTATTTTAGGGAGTCTTTTGGTTTTTGGTTTTGTTGATAGATTATGTTGATGTTTGTTTATTAGTTTGTTGTTGTTTACAGATGTTCGCAAGTTAAAGTCAAGGGTGCAATGTTCTGACATGGTTTTTGGCTCTATTTCGGAGTGATGATGACTTTAAGCTTGCTAACATCTTGAATCTGTATTCTTGCCTTGTGTTGGCCCTTTTAAGCCCTTTTTTCCAGACCTAGAAGCATAAACTAGTGGATAGCTGCTTAATATCCCTTATTCTTGACTCTAATCCATTTATTGCCTATTGGCTTTGACATAAGTATGTGTCCTTTCATCATCCTGCCTATAGTAGAGGGTGGATCCTGTAGTCCTGACTTTATATTACATATTGGTATGGTTTGTGTAGGTACTCTGATAGAGCTAAGTGTCATTTTATCCTTCTCAGGCCTGCAAGGCCCAGAACTAGAGAGACTCCATTTTGCTTTCTGTCCCTGCAGAACTGAGATGCTTGCAGGGTAAAGGTAATGTTTTAGTTTTGAGCTGTTGTTCGTCCTAAGCGAACCGGAGAGAACCGGCCAGAGCTGAATCTAATCAAGAAGTGTCCCTGGGCTCAGGTCTCTAGACGAAACAAGCAGTTGATCACTGTGGGAGCGTCTAGAGCAAGGAGCCTGGTGCATGGACCTGGTGGGAGGAGGCTACTAGCTGGAACTTTCCATGAGGAGACAGCATTCCATATTAGTGAAGTGCAGAGGCGGAGTCAGTTAATTGAGTTGGATTGGAGCAGAGGAGAGGAGTGCAGTTGCAGGAGGAGTGGAGAATCAGAAAGAGTTTGAGTTGGAAGGAGTTTAGTTGATGATTGGAGCAGAAAGAGTTGAGTGCAGAAGGAGAGGAGCTGGAGCAGAGGAGAAGAGACAGAAGATGCTTGTAATAGAGAGAAGACATACAGACAGTCAGTGAGCTGAAACTGAAGGAAGCAGTCAGAAGCAGTTACTTATCAGGAGGAGTTGTGAACAGCTGGAGTCTGAAGTAATGCCTTTTGGAAGAGTCTGAATTTATATCGTGGATTAATCTGTGGGAGCAGCTGGAGTGAATTGGACATTAGAATAGAGACAATCAGACAGAGTGAAGAAGCTAGTGGAGCGAACGGTTATCAGAGCGGCAGAAACAATTAGGCTGAAGCTGGAAGGTGGAGAGAGTTCGTGGGGGAGAGGAATCCAGTGCAGAGTGATCAGCGCAGATGTGTGTCCAAGAGTGCAGGAGAGGATCTAAGACGAGCTAAGGCACAGACGAGAGAGGAGCCCAGATGACAGCTAGAGCAAGACCTCATACTCCTCAGGTGATATTGGTCCTTAATCTTTAAATATTAACCTTGTCCCTATTGTATGTCTAATCCTTTTTCTTTCAGTGGTGTGCAGTTTATTTACAGTTCCTGTTAGTTACAGAGACCCCCCAGATCTGTGTATGTGTCTATTCCCATTTTATTGATATTGTAATAAAGATACCCCAGTTCTTAGTGAACCAGTGTGCATGTGTTGTTCTTATGATAGAGCTAACCTTTCTTCTAACCAGATGCTGTGTAGCAACTGATGGATCAAAAGGGAGTAGGAGCGCTTAAATCAGGGAATAACTTTTGCATACAGTGTGTGTCTCTTGTTCTTATAGTGTAGGTAACCTTTTCTTCTAGTCAGGTGTTACAGCCAGAACAGATGCTACCCCTGATCAGGTAAGTAGCCACTGAATAATTAGGGAGAGAGAGGAGCCCTTGAGCTAAGAGAATAAGTTATACACTAAGTAATTCGGCCATTCCATAATATTATTGTAGCAGTGAACCTCTAGTGAATAGTGAGAGAAACTTCCCAACATAGAGAGAGTGCTGAAGGTATTCATAGGAAAGTGAGCGTCGTCGTGTAGCGGCATTAATGAGAGCACCTGGGGGATACGGTGTGTAGTGAGATCGCTGCTAGGGAAGGTGGCGTTAGTGAGAGCACTGATTGTGGTCAGTGTGTATACCCACAGGATTGTGGCTGGTGAGAGCACCGGAGGGATACGGTGTGTAGTGAGATTGCTGCTAGAGAGAGAGTGGCATTAGTGAGAGCACTGATTGTGGTCAGTGTGTATACCCACAGGATTGTGGCTTGGGCCCTGGATGAAATAGTGAGAGCACTGGGGGATACAGTGTCTATCTTGAGCGAGCACAGGGTGTAACCAGTGTGTAATGGTAAATAATCAGAACAGCCCCAGGGTAGATTAGTCTGGGCCCATGTGGTCGCGAGACTATGAGGTATGATTGTGGTATAGGGCATGGACGTCCTTAGTAATCAGTGAGTATTCCTAGTAATCCCTATAGATTTAGTGGTGTTTCTGATAATATGAGCTTGTATATTGCGAGTTCCTCATCCTCAGGTAGGTACCCAGGTGCCTGGATAGATGGGTCCTGAGGAGGGAGGTGGTTACGTTTCGGCTGGGTTGGTGGTGCTCTGGTGATCTGATTCTATCTGGCCTGAAAATCCAGCCGTCACAGTGTCACACTCCTGTTTCTGGTGCTGGCAGTGTGTCTGGGTCTGTGGCCCATGTGTCAGTCACTCGAGCTGTGGCTGTGTCTCACACTCCAGTTTCTGGTGCTGGCAGTCTGTCCGATGCAGGTACCTCACGCAATCCACATGATAGTGTGATGTGAGGTGCTGTTCAGTTCACTCACATGTCATGGCACATGGTGTGTACATTGTCCATTGTGTACAGACTTCCACTGTTGTGGTCCTTGGGACGGGTTGCTTTGAATACGTACTTGTGCTGCCTCTGATGGACCTGCTCTGATGTCGACTATGCCCTGTTGGAGTTCTGATACTGCAGTCTGCCCTCTCATGTACTGCCTCTGATGTACCTGCTCTGGTGTCCACAATGCCCTGTTGGAGTTTTGATACTGCAGTCTGCCCTCTCATGTACTGCCTCTGATGTACCTGCTCTGATGTCGATTATGCCCTGTTGGTGTTCCGATACTGCAGTCTGCCCTCTCATGTACTGCCTCTGATGTACCTGCTCTGATGTCGACTATGCCCTGTTGGTGTTCTGATACTGCAGTCTGCCCTCTCATGTACTGCCTCTGATGGACCTGTTCAGTGCAATGGACTGTTGATGCACTTAGCCCCTCTCATGTACTGCCTCTGATGTACCTGCTCTGGTGTCCACAATGCCCTGTTGGAGTTCTGATACTGCAGTATGCCCTCTCATGCACTGCCTCTGATGTACCTGCTCTGATGTCGACTATGCCCTGTTGGTGTTCTGATACTGCAGTCTGCCCTCTCATGTACTGCCTCTGTTGTACGTGCTCTGATGTCGACTATGCCCTGTTGGTGTTCTGATACTGCAGTCTGCCCTCTCATGTACTGCCTCTGATGTACCTGCTCTGATGTCGACTATGCCCTGTTGGTGTTCTGATACTGCAGTCTGCCTTCTCATGTACTGCCTCTGATGTACCTGCTCTGATGTCGACTATGCCCTGTTGGTGTTCTGATACTGCAGTCTGCCCTCTCATGTACTGCCTCTGATGTACCTGCTCTGATGTCGACTATGCCCTATTGGTGTTCTGATACTGCAGTCTGCCCTCTCATGTACTGCCTCTGATGGACCTGTTCAGTGCAATGGACTGTTGATGCACTTAGCCCCTCTCATCTACTGCCTCTGATGTACCTGCTCTGGTGTCCACAATGCCCTGTTGGAGTTCTGATACTGCAGTCTGCCCTCTCATGTCCTGCCTCTGATGTACCTGTTCAGTGCAATGGACTGTTGATGCACTTAGCCCCTCTCATGTACTGCCTCTGATGGACCTGTTCAGTGCAATGGACTGTTGATGCACTTAGCCCCTCTCATGTACTGCCTCTGATGGACCTGTTCAGTGCAATGGACTGTTGATGCACTTAGCCCCTCTTATGTACTGCCTCTGATGTACCTGCTCTGATGTCGACTATGCCCTGTTGGTGTCCTGATGCTGTAGTCTGCCCTCTCATGTACTGCCTCTGATGTACCTGCTCTGGTGTCCACAGTGCCCTGTTGGAGTTCTGATACTGCAGTCTGCCTTCTTATGTACTGCCTCTGATGTACCTGCTCTGATGTCGACTATGCCCTGTTGGTGTTCTGATACTGCAGTCTGCCCTCTCATGTACTGCCTCTGATGTACCTGCTCTGGTGTCCACAGTGCCCTGTTGGTGTTTTGATACTGCAGTCTGCCCTCTCATGTACTGCCTCTGATGTACCTGCTCTGATGTCGACTATGCCCTGTTGGTTTTCTGATACTGCAGTCTGCCCTCTCATGTACTGCCTCTGATGTACCTGCTCTGATGTCGACTATGCCCTGTTGGTGTTCTGATACTGCAGTCTGCCTTCTCATGTACTGCCTCTGATGTACCTGCTCTGATGTCGACTATGCCCTGTTGGTGTTCTGATACTGCGGTCTGCCCTCTCATGTACTGCCTCTGATGTACCTGCTCTGATGTCGACTATGCCCTGTTGGTGTTCTGGTACTGCAGTCTGCCCTCTCATGTACTGCCTCTGATGTACCTGCTCTGGTGTCCACAATGCCCTGTTGGAGTTCTGATACTGCAGTCTGCCCTCTCATGTCCTGCCTCTGATGTACCTGTTCAGTGCAATGGACTGTTGATGCACTTAGCCCCTCTCACGTACTGCCTCTGATGGACCTGTTCAGTGCAATGGACTGTTGATGCACTTAGCCCCTCTCATGTACTGCCTCTGATGGACCTGTTCAGTGCAATGGACTGTTGATGCACTTAGCCCCTCTTATGTACTGCCTCTGATGTACCTGCTCTGATGTCGACTATGCCCTGTTGGTGTCCTGATGCTGTAGTCTGCCCTCTCATGTACTGCCACTGATGTACCTGCTCTGGTGTCCACAGTGCCCTGTTGGAGTTCTGATACTGCAGTCTGCCTTCTCATGTACTGCCTCTGATGTACCTGCTCTGATGTCGACTATGCCCTGTTGGTGTTCTGATACTGCAGTCTGCCCTCTCATGTACTGCCTCTGATGTACCTGCTCTGGTGTCCACAGTGCCCTGTTGGTGTTTTGATACTGCAGTCTCCCCTCTCATGTACTGCCTCTGATGTACCTGCTCTGATGTCGACTATGCCCTGTTGGTTTTCTGATACTGCAGTCTGCCCTCTCATGTACTGCCTCTGATGTACCTGCTCTGATGTCGACTATGCCCTGTTGGTGTTCTGATACTGCAGTCTGCCTTCTCATGTACTGCCTCTGATGTACCTGCTCTGATGTCGACTATGCCCTGTTGGTGTTCTGATACTGCGGTCTGCCCTCTCATGTACTGCCTCTGATGTACCTGCTCTGATGTCGACTATGCCCTGTTGGTGTTCTGATACTGCAGTCTGCCCTCTCATGTACTGCCTCTGATGTACCTGCTCTGGTGTCCACAATGCCCTGTTGGAGTTCTGATACTGCAGTCTGCCCTCTCATGTCCTGCCTCTGATGTACCTGTTCAGTGCAATGGGCTGTTGATGCACTTAGCCCCTCTCACGTACTGCCTCTGATGGACCTGTTCAGTGCAATGGACTGTTGATGCACTTAGCCCCTCTCATGTACTGCCTCTGATGGACCTGTTCAGTGCAATGGACTGTTGATGCACTTAGCCCCTCTTATGTACTGCCTCTGATGTACCTGCTCTGATGTCGACTATGCCCTGTTGGTGTCCTGATGCTGTAGTCTGCCCTCTCATGTACTGCCACTGATGTACCTGCTCTGGTGTCCACAGTGCCCTGTTGGAGTTCTGATACTGCAGTCTGCCTTCTCATGTACTGCCTCTGATGTACCTGCTCTGATGTCGACTATGCCCTGTTGGTGTTCTGATACTGCAGTCTGCCCTCTCATGTACTGCCTCTGATGTACCTGCTCTGGTGTCTACAGTGCCCTGTTGGTGTTCTGATACTGCAGTCTGCCCTCTCATGTACTGCCTCTGATGTACCTGCTCTGATGTCGACTATGCCCTGTTGGTGTTCTGATACTGCAGTCTGCCTTCTCATGTACTGCCTCTGATGTACCTGCTCTGATGTCGACTATGCCCTGTTGGTGTTCTGATACTGCAGTCTGCCTTCTCATGTACTGCCTCTGATGTACCTGCTCTGATGTCGACTATGCCCTGTTGGTGTTCTGATACTGCAGTCTGCCCTCTCATGTACTGCCTCTGATGTACCTGCTCTGATGTCGACTATGCCCTGTTGGTGTTCTGATACTGCAGTCTGCCCTCTCATGTACTGCCTCTGATGTACCTGCTCTGATGTCGACTATGCCCTGTTGGTGTTCTGATACTGCAGTCTGCCCTCTCATGTACTGCCTCTGATGTACCTGCTCTGGTGTCCGCAATGCCCTGTTGGAGTTCTGATACTGCAGTCTGCCCTCTCATGTACTGCCTCTGATGTACCTGCTCTGATGTTGACTATGCCCTGTTGGTGTTCTGATACTGTAGTCTGCCCTCTCATGTACTGCCTCTGTTGTACCAGCTGTGGTGGCCACCATGCCAATGCTCATGCATACACTGTGATTATACCCCGATTATGTGTAATAAAGCAAGTCAATCATGTGTCGTGCTTTGTCGGAGTTATTCCTGCGTGTGTGATACAGGTGTGTTTTTGAATTTGCTTCTAATCAGTGGGTTCAGATACCTGACACTCCCCCTTCCGACGTCACGACCCTTGCAGGTACTCCCCTCCAGACAGCGAATGGTTTGTAGCGTACCTGCGTCGTCCTCATAGTGGGCCAGGACTAGGACGTGGTGGATCGCGAAGAGTATCGGGTAAGCGTGTAGTGCTGGGTCCATGTCGGCGAGCAGCTCGTGGTGGGTATGTTCGCTGTGGGGCATCCGCAGTGTTCAGGCAGGTTTTTTTTCCGCATCGCTTTTATGTGTATTTTCCGCCATCTTGATTTGGAGGATGGTCCTACACGTCAGTCCGTACGGCGGAGTCTCTGGATTGGTTACGTCCGCCGTGTGGTCGGGTGTAGATGGCCCGCGGAGTGCGCTCTTCCGTCGCGGACGGAATTTGGGCAATCTTTCCTATCCTGATATGGCGGACGGAGTGACCGCGACAGGCGGACGCAGATCAGGCATGTTCCGCATACTCCAGGGCTGCGGAGGCACTTCCGTCCGCCATCCTAATGAGACCCTTAGTGCGGTGCGTAGGTAAGGAAAGAAATCTCAGGAATGACAGTTGGTAGTTGGAGAGGAACAAGAGGGAGAGTGCAATGTTGGGGAACCAATGGGAGGGGTGAGGGGACAATGGGTGCTCTCGCGCAGGAGAGATGGGTTGTCACCGTCATGCACAAGGGGCACGAGGGAGTTGCAGAACTGGGATACAACACATCTTCCTCTCTTGAAGTTTTGACAAATAAACTACATAATGTGATATAACAAACATTAATGTATATTTAACTATGAACCTTTAGTCACAAACAAAGTCTTCGTAGCGTTTTGGTTTATGGATGGTTCTCCCAAACCTTCCCGTGACCAAGTGGGGATCAGGAACACTTTCAGTGTCGGAGTGAGGATCATTACTGGTTCTACCGAACCTACCACTGAAGCTATGACCGTCAGACATGACTTCAGAGTCAGAGTGTGAGTCACCGTAACAACTCCGACTGGGTATCGGAGTGCGAGGACTGACATCAACAGACTGGTCTGATGAGTGACAATCAGCAGAGTCAGTGACAGGTGGGAGATCGTGTGAAATCTCATTTCTGAGCATGCAACTATGTTCTAAACTGGTACTATCAACATCAACCCACAGATCTTTGCAATATGTATTAAGTTGCAGTTGATTGGGTACATTGACTCCCTGATGATATCTGGCCAATCTACTCATGTGCCACACTTTCCCATCACTGAGTCTTGCAGCATTGTTATAAAGTTCATCAATGTGAAGAGGAGCAGTGAATCTGCTTTGTCCTTTTCTCACCTTCTTTTCTAAGCAAACTTTTACAAGATCGCCTACAAATGAGTGTTCTTTGGTACCATGTTTTGAATCATACAATTCTTTGGAGTATTTTTGAGCCTTGATTATGTTATTCCTGATGACATCTGGTGACCATTCTAGTTGTTTGGAAGTAGGCATCCAATGTAGGTCTATACTCAAGTTCAAGTTCAAGTTCAGAGATTTGTATAGCGCACTACTCACCCAGAGGGTCTCAAGGCGCTTGAGGGAGGTGGGGTGCTCTACTTGTCGAATAACCAAGTTTTTAGTTGCTTTCTGAAGGCGAGGTGGTTTTGTGTAAGGCGGAGGTGGGTGGGGAGAGAATTCCAGGTTTTGGCCGCTAGGTAGGGGAAGGATCTTCCCCCCATGGTGGATTTATTGATGCGCGGAATAGCTGCGAGGGCTTGATTGGACGAACGTAGTTGGCGGGAGGGGGAGTAGAAGGACAGTCGTGTGTAGAGGCACTCGGGTCCTTGGTCGTAGAGGGCTTTGTGTGCGTGGGTGAGGAGGCAGAACGTTATTCTCTTGTTGACGGGGAGCCAATGGAGGCCTTTGAGGTGGTCAGAAATGTGAGCTTGCCGAGGAAGGTCCAATATGAGTCTGGCTGAGGCGTTTTGGATTCGTTGGAGTTTTTTCTGTAGTTTGGCTGTGGTTCCGGCATAGAGGGTGTTTCCGTAATCCAGTCGGCTGGTGACTAGTGCGTGGGTGACCATTTTTCTTGTTTCTGTGGGGATCCAATGGAAGATTTTTTTGAGCATGCGGAGGATGTTGAAGCAAGATGATGAGACGGCGTTGGCTTGTCTGGTCATCGAGAGGGAGGAGTCCAGGATGAATCCCAGGTTACGTGCGTGATCCGAAGGTCTTGGTGCGTTTCCCAGGGCTGGTGGCCACCAAGAGTCGGCCCAGGCAGAGGGGGATGAACCTAAGATGAGGACTTCCGTTTTGTCCGAGTTCAGTTTTAGGCGGCTGTTCTTCATCCATTCGGCTACGTCTTTCATCCCTTCGTGTTAGTTGGTTTTGGCGGTGTTTGGGTCTTTGGTGAGGGATAGGATCAGCTGAGTGTCGTCTGCGTAGGAGATAATGTTGAGGTTGTGTTGGTGTGCTATGGATGCGAGGGGACTCATGTATACATTGAAGAGGGTGGGACTGAGTGATGATCCTTGTGGTATGCCGCAGATGACTTCGGTGGCCTCTGATCTAAAAGGGGGGAGGCGGACTCTCTGGGTTCTTCCGGCGAGGAACGAGATGATCCAGTCCAATGCTTTCCCTTGTATTCCGATGTTGCTGAGGCGTTGTATGAGGGTGCTATGACAGACTGTGTCGAAGGCTGCGGAGAGGTCGAGTAAGATGAGGGCAACTGTTTCTCCGTTGCCAAGTAGTGTTCGAATGTCGTCTGTTGCTGCGATGAGGGCGGTTTCGGTGCTGTGTTTGGCTCGGAAGCCGGACTGTGAGGGGTCGAGGGATTTGTTGGCTTCGAGGAAGGCGGCGAGTTGACTGTTAACGGCTTTCTCAATGACTTTGGCAGGGAATGGGAGGAGCGAGATGGGGCGGTAGTTCTTAAGTTCAGTGGGATCCGCTGTGGGTTTCTTCAGAAGGGCGCTGAGTTCGGCATGTTTCCAGCTTTCCGGGAAGGTAGCGGAGTTGAAGGAACAGTTGATGACATCGCGTAGATGGGGTGCGATGATGGAATCTGCTTTGTTGAAAATGTGGTGGGGGCATGGATCGGTTGGTGATCCTGAGTGGATGGAGTTCATAAGGCGGATGGTGTCTTCGGTGGTGATTGGGTTCCAGGCGCACAGGTTGTTGGAATGCGGTTTTGGTTCGGAGGTGGGTGGGGAGGACTGGTCTTCGGACTGGTTTTCAAAGCTGTTATGTATATCGGCGATTTTCCTGTAGAAGTATGAGGATAGAGATTCGCAGAGTTCTTGGGAGGGAGTGATGTCGTTGGTGCCGGCGGTGGGGTTGGTAAATTCTTTGACGATGTTGAATAGTTCCTTGCTGTTATGGGCATTGTTGTCAAGTCGGTCCTTGAATGATGATTTCTTGGTGGAACGGATCAGTTGGTGGTGTTTGCGGGTGGCGTTCTTGAAGGTGGCCAGGTTATCAGGGGTTGGGTTTTTTCTCAAGGCTTTCTCGTGAGTCCGACAGATCTTCTTGGATTTCTTGAGGTCATCGTTGAACCAGGGGGCTTTTTTGTTACTTTGCTTGAAAGGATGGTTCTTCAAGAGTGCTAGTTCATCGGCGCTGTGGGTGATCTATTGTGTGAGGTTGGTGGCTGCTTGGTTTGGGTTTGATGATATGGCAGGGGGGTTTTGGTGGAGCGAAGTGAAGAGCTGGTCGGTGGTGATTTTGTTCCAGTTTCTTCGAGGAATAGGATGTGGGGGGTTGTGGGTCGTGGTCTTTTTGTAGCTGAAGTGAACGCAGCTGTGGTCCGTCCAGTGGAGGGCTGTGGTGTGATCGAAGGAGATGTGCTTGCTGGAGGTGAAGATGGGGTCAAGCGTGTGTCCGGCAAGGTGGGTGGGGCTGTCAACAAGTTGTTTGAGTCCGAGATTGTTCAGGTTGTCCACAAGGGAGGTGGTGTTGCTGTCGTTTTTCTTTTCCAGATGGAAGTTGAGGTCTCCTAGTAGAATGTAGTTCTCGGAGGTGAGGGCATGTGGGCTGATGAAGTCAGAGATGTCTTCAGTAAATTGTGTGCGGGGTCCAGGTGGTCTGTAGATGAGGGTGCCTCTGAGTGTGGTCTTGGGTTTGGTATGGATCTGAAAGTGAAGGTGTTCGGCGTTGGCGAGGTTATCGTCGGAGCTGGTTGTGATGCGGATGGTGTTCTTATGGACGATGGCGATGCCTCCTCCTGTTTGGTTGATGCGGTCTTTTCGAATCATCTTGTAGCCGTCCGGGATGGCTATGGCGATGTCGGGTGCTGAAGAGGCGTTCATCCAGGTTTCAGTAAGGAAGGCGACATCCGGTAGAGTAGTGTCAAGTAGGTTCCAGAGTTCAATGGAGTGTCTGTGGACCGAGCGGGTGTTCAACAGGATGCACTTCAGGTGGTTAGAGTCAGAATTATGTTTGGAGTTAGAGGATTTGGTGTGGGTCTTGATGCAGTCGAATTTGCAGGATTGGCAGGAGAAAGGTCCATGGGTGTGGCCTAGGGCAGCTTGGTAGCAATTTGGTGGTCGGCCAGGGTTAAGGGCTGAGAGGGTTGTGGCGGCGTACATTATGCAGGCGGATTGGGTTATGCGGGGGCCAGGGGGTATAGCGTTGGGCGCGGTCCAGGCGCGGACGGGCGTAGACGGGCTTACCTTTGGTGCACCTTCGGCGCACATAGGGCGCGACCGCTGCGCGAAAAAGCATCAGTCATAAGTGGATAGTGGAGGGGGGAGGGGCGAGGGAGGAGCAGCTGGGAGGCGGGTGCGGGGCGGAAATCCGGTCAGGGAGGCACAACAATAACAACAAAATGGCAGCGAGCCAAAGCGGAACAGGACTGGGGCACAAGCACAAACAACGCAATGCAATTTACCATCAGACACCGAAGAAAACAGCAGGCAGCACAGCACAAATGTAAAAGCGCACTTTGGCTATCTAGCGCTATGATATGTTCAACAAAGCAAATTTAATTAGGTACCAATCAGGCAATCTAGCGCGACAATATGTTCAACAAAGCAGATTAAGTGAGGCAAGAATCAGGCAATCTAGCGCTACGATATGTTCAACAAAGCAGATTAAATTAGGCAACAATCAGGCAATCTAGCGCTGCGGTTTCAATCGAGTAAATCTATTTTGCAAAGGTGCTTGTGGGAGCAAGGCAAGGTAGCGGGTTGCAGTCAGGCGGTATAGCGCTACGATACCAGGCGGTCAAGGCAGAGCCCGGAGCAGTGTGAGGAGCGACCGCGTCTGAAAGGATCAGGACGGTCACTCAGGGGCTGTCTGCTTCTCATGAGAACAAATGGTGCATTACGGGTTTCGGCACAAGGAGATATCCTTAAGGACAGTTGTATGTGTCCTTTCAAGACACGGTTGAAACGTTCAGTGAGGCCATTTCCTTCTGAATGGTATAATGAGGTAGTGTGGTGGGTGATACAATTTCTCTCAAGGAATGACTTGAACGCCTCAGAGCAAAATTGTGGACCATTGTCAGTGAGTAAATATTTGGGTAATCCTTCACTCAAGAACAGCTTATCCAGGAAGGATATGACCGTTGAGCTGTCTATTTTTGAGACAATTTCTATTTCAGGCCACTTGGAGAAGTGATCTATGACCACTAAAACATACTTTATCTCTCCATCATGTCCTTCAATGGGTCCCGCGATATCCAGGCCTAATTTCTCCCATGCCATTAAGGGGGGTTGAACTGGAGAGAGAGAAACTTTGGATGTTTTAAGGGTTTTGTCTGAATCACAGCATTCTACACAGTTTCTTATCTGGATTTCAATTTGCTTGTCAATACCAGGCCACCAGTAACTGGTTCTATATCTCTGCTTTGTCTTTGAAATGCCAAGGTGACCAATGTGGCAAAGTTTTAGAATTTTGTCTCTGAGTGTGATGGGGGCTATGGCTTTGCCAATTCTGTACAACACTCCATTTTCCCAACTGAGTTCATTTCTTATTTCCCAATAAACGTTGACATTGTCGTGAAGATGGCGTTTCTCTGGCCAAGAGGTGTTGACGAATTTGCATACGTCTTGGAGTGTGGAATCCCGAGACATGTGTTGTTCCCATTCTCCCGCAGAGATTCCATCAAGATCCGGGTTGAAAAGTAGAGCCACTTTTTCATCATCCTCTAGTGTATCCATATTCTCATTGTGTTGGAAGAGGTAGTCTGCTAAGCAAATCCGCAACCTTGTTTTTGATTCCAGGCCAATTTTCAGCTGTGTAGTTCTAATCCAGCATTTTGATAGTCGTGGTGAAGCATTTTGCAAACCTGAGGCAGACAGGATTTTAATTAAGGGTTTGTGGTCTGTGCGAAGATGTACATTGTATCCCCAAATGTATGCTCTGAAATAATTGAGCGCCCACGAACAGGCTAGTATCTCTCTTTCGATTACTGAGTATTTCTCCTCAGCAGGGGTGAGCGATCTTGAAGCAAAGGCCGCAACCCATTCATGGTTCGAAGTATCCTTCTGTGCTAGCACAGCACCCAGCCCTTTGTTGCTAGCATCAGTGGTTACAAATATTTCAGCTTTAGGATCAAATCCTTTGAGAAAGGGTGCATCGCTGATTTCCTTTTTGATTGTTTCAAAGGTATTTTTGACATTCCGGGGACTACTCAAATGTTGTTCTATTTTTTAGTAATTGTCTTTAACTGTACATTTTTTCTGAAAAATTTCTAATGAATTTTGAGTAATACTCAGTTAATCCGAGAAAGGCTCTAACATCTTCTTTACTGGATGGGCAGGGAGCATTGAGAATGGCATCCACTAAACCTTGTTTTGGTTTGATACCATCGTGGCTAATAGTGTGCCCCAGATATACCACTTTGTTCTGGGATGTTTTACATTTGTCTAACTCAACAGTAAGTCCATGCATTTTCAGTTTGTTAAAAACCTACTTAAGGCGTGTGTCATGTTCCAATTGGTTGCTGCCCATGACCAGGATATCGTCTTGGAAACGTTGCAGAACTGGGATACAACAGAAGGGCCATTCAGGTGGCCTTGCAGGGCTTGATAAATTCATACATGCCAATCATCCCGATTCAGGAGGGCAACTACCAATTTCAAGGCTAGTCTCCCTTCTCCCGATTCCTGCCTGCAAAATCCCGATTCCTCAGTGGGCCTCTGCCAACAGGGACTGGTCTTGTGTGCCTCGGAGTATGAACTACCAGGAAACTGCTCCCGCAGGCCCGTGCACAACATTTTTATCAAGCTCTCTGCCTGCACTTTCTCCATGCTCCTGACAAAAAAGCAAAAAAAAAGGATATTTACATTTTTGATATCTGATACTGCAGCAGAAAGCTTACAAGTCCCTAACTTTACGATATACCTGATTCAGTCCTCATAAGAAGTGAATGGGAGAAATACGTTCTCCCAATTATTTCTTTTAAATCTCCCACTTTTCTCTTCTAAAATATTGCCATGTGCGTAAATCTGACGTTAATGTTGTGCCACCCTTGCACCCCCTTGCATGGTGCAAGGGCTATAACACTATGATAAATATGGGCCTATCCATATTGGCAACCAAGACAACTGAGGCTGAGGCATAGGGAAGTGATCCAGCGTCACAATAGAAATTCTGTCTCACATGCGTCATCATTCACTACCTAATACTCACCATACTAATCAATTCCAAGGCCCATACAATTATGACAGAAAATCATGGAGCTGAATCATGTGGCCTAATTAATCACTCTATCAAACTCTTATGTACATTATATACAACTGCAGTATAACATTTTATTCATATGTATAAAGAAAATAACATTTAACTAGACCACTTTGGCCGATGGTTCTAACTAATGGTAACAACTAAATAATCAAGACCAGCTTGACGTTTTAAGTCTTTTATTTTAAGATTCAAAGTTTAGTTTCAAAATCTTTATTAACTCATTTATTAATTTCAAACATTTTTATTAAATCAGTTTTAATCATTAGATTATTGGCTCAAAATGTCCGGCACTTCAACATTGCACAAAATTAATGAATTAAAATAAACATCAACCCTAAATCCCTATGTTAAGCTTTCTGACCTGAAAAGGAAAACATTTATTAAGCATTCAATCAATCAATCAATCAGTGACACTTATAAAGCGCGCTACATACCCGTGGGGTCTCAAGGCGCTGGGGGGGGGGGGAGCCGCTACTGCTCGAACAGCCAGGTCTTCAGCTTCTTCCTGAAGGAGAGGTGGTCTTGGGTCAGGCGCAGGTCGGTCGGGAGGGAGTTCCAGGTCTTGGCGGCCAGGTGGGAGAAGGACCTTCCTCCTGTAGTCGCTCTTCGGATGCGGGGGACGGCGGCGAGGGCGTGGTTGGCTGATCGGAGGTGGCGTTTGGGAGCGTAGAAGTTGACTCGGCTGTTGAGGTAGCTCGGGCCTTGGTCGTGTAGGGCTTTGTGTGCGTGGGTGAGGAGGCGGAAGGTGATTCTTTTGTTGACGGGGAGCCAGTGAAGGTCTCGCAGATGTCCGGAGATGTGGCTGGTTCGTGGGATGTCGAGGATGAGTCTGGCTGAGGCGTTCTGGATCCGCTGGAGTCTCTTCTGGAGCTTGGCGGTGGTCCCGGCGTAGAGGGCGTTGCCGTAGTCCAGTCGGCTGGTGACGAGGGCCTGGGTGACGGTCTTCCTGGTCTCGGTGGGGATCCACCAGAAGATCTTCCGTAGCATGCGTAGGATGTTGAAGCATGCCGAGGAGACGTTGTTGACTTGCCTGGTCATGGAGAGGGAGGAGTCCAGGATGAAGCCCAGGTTGCGTGCATGGTCTGTCGGTTTGGGTGCGGTGCCCAGGGCGGGAGGCCACCAGGAGTCGTCCCAGGCGGAGGGAGAGGAGCCCAGGATGAGGACCTCCGTCTTGTCCGAGTTCAGTTTCAGGTGGCTGGTCGTCATCCACTCGGCTACCTCTTTCATCCCTTCGTGCAGGTTGGCTCTGGCGGCGGCGGGGTCGTCATTCATAATCCTTACCTGTCAAAAGGAAAAACCGACAGCACTTCGCCGTCAGGAACAGTCAGCCCCGCTCCCCTCAAGAGTCCAAGTTTTTATACCTTTTCTTACTCACTAATCTAACTAAAAATGATATTTTAGTAAAATGCAGCAACCTAATTGGTTGTTGTCCATCAGGCCACGGAAAGGCGAACGCATCAGTTCTCGTGACATCATTATGTCATTGTCCATTGACACGAAGCGACACTGGCTTCCTAGAGTTGCAACATTAAACTAAATGTTCGTAGCTATTTCCTCCAGGATTTTTAGCTAAGCTGCCTCTACACGCTTCCTTGGCCTTGACTTGTTTGCTTTCGGAGCACGATGCACACATTATCCATTGTTTGAGCTTCTGCACGTTTCTGTGGAAGTATTTTATTAAAAAGCATCATCACTGCTGTGCTCAGCTCCTTTCAGTCAGGCCAACCAACTTCCATTAGAACTAGGCCTCAAGCCTTTCACTCGAGCTAGTATTTAAACAAACACAAAAAGGTGATTAATTCAAGTAAAATAAACCCTTCTGTTACTCACCCTCCATTGCTAATATTTAACCCATTAATATATGGCACCTAGCAGAAGCACACAAATAAAGCAGCACATTTAATATCTACCATTCTTCTTAAAGTCCAGCTGAAGACTTCATATATCTGAAAGAGTAAAAAGATAGACGAACAAAACATGGATAAACAATCACAACATAGACAAACACATAAGCACACATAATGAAAGCACATGCCACTAGATAATCAGCTGCATTAATGATGACAAGAACAATAGGACGAACAAGACTACATTAATTATATGTTACAAAACAAACTTGCAAATGCAACATGAGCACATAAATATTAACCCCGCGTGTTTGTGAATGCAATTTTACTCTAGGTTGGTTTAGTAATACAAATCATGCAACAATTCATTAATAAATTAGTTCATGTTACAGAGAATTAATTTCACGAGCCAGAATAAAATGAATTCTGAAACTCGCTCCATCAACTCCCTCATCTGGTGATTGAAAAATCCCCAAACAACACCCAAAATTCAGAAAATTTTGAACCCAATTTAGAGACGTCACATTTTGAGTTCTTTCAGTATTAGTCTCCCTAAACCCCTGTTTCTGCTGTTTGTTCAACACTTTCAAACTGAGCCCTTCGCATCTCTTCTAACTCATATTCCTTCTCCTGTTCCTTCCTGAGTTTGTAAATCCTCCTCTTCTCTCTCTGATGCTTCTTCCTCTTGTGGATCATGCAACTAATTTTTAGCAGCAATATTTAAATCCCCCTCCCCCTAAGATACGATAAGTATCCTCACATTGACTAGCACCCACAAAAAAGTTATCATAGAGTGTGTTATCTCTTCTAATGCAAATTTACCACTAACTGGTTCATCTATATGAATAGCTGCATTTGTGTTAACACCATTAAGTTTAGCATCTTCCATTTGCCAGTACTTGCACTTAGCATGTTTAAGCATCTCATTTCTCTTGTAAACAGCCCTTCTCTCCTCAACCATATTCAGGAAAGTCTTTTCTTCTGCTCTCATTTTGCATGTTAAATTATTTCTATAAGCATATTCGTAATTAAGTTCATTAGTTACTAAAAAGAATTCCCTCATCTGTTTCGCAGGCTTTACTTTGTTTAAGCTATTTACAACTTTGAGATTTGCAAAAACCTCATCAAAATCTGAGTAATAATACTTCAGACGACCAGTTTGATAAAACAGTTTAGCAATTACACTGCAAGTAATGCCATAAGTGAGAGGTAACATGTTATAAGTAACCCCCTCTGAGACAGAAGCAGGCAGCTTCACACAGACATAGCAATCTTTAACATTCATTACTTTAACATATTCAGAAAAAAAGCCTTGAAAATGAATTGCTAGAGAAATCTCCAACAGATCTATCTTGATGGATCTCTGGATTATGCTCAATAACTCTGCTAGACTTGCCAGCATGTTTCTCATGTTTAGTCTCTACCTTACTTGTTATATTAGTCTTAAGTTTCTGTTTGTCAATACCAAAAGGGTACACTACAGCTAATATTAACCAAACTAAAATTAATAAAACCACACAAATTGAAGGCACTTTGCAACATCTTCTCAAAATTGAACACCTTGAAGTATCTGAACTAGGCATTTTAAAATGAAAAACAAAAATTTCAAATAATGTAAATAATGTAAAAACTATAAAACTAAATAAAACTAATATTCCCCCCTTTTAATTTTTTTTTTTTTAAAATAACCCTAAACAGCTTTTCTTCCACCTTGTGTTACATAAACATGTGCTTTTCAGCTTAACACAAAATCTTCGACCTAAAGTCACCTAACACATTTTCTTCAGCCTTATGCCAGGAATCAAAACCCTTATCTAAAATTAAGCAGTATCAGTCATTGTCACTGGCTTCTTCCAAATCTTCTTGACTACTACTTCCTACCTCAACTATTGGTGGAATGATGATATAAGTCCACTCTGGTGACTTATACTTTTGATTTGGCTTTATTACTCTTTTTGTTTTACGAGTGATTACTTCTATTTTCTTATTATTTTCGTTTTTCTTATCAGAGTCACCTCCCTGACTAGATACTTCGTTGATCTGCTCTTTTGATTTCTTCACCAGTTTGAATTTCAAATTATCTTCAGGCCAAATATCTCCTTTCCTCAAGATTTTCTTTTTTGGCACGTTTTCGTTACATTCAGCTTTCCAAGCTCTTTTTCTGAATTTTCTTATTTCAGATTCCTCAATCCTCATCACTTACATCCGTATCTGTGTCTGAGACTTCAAATCTATATCTGGGAACTTCTTTACTCGGCAGCTTCACTCCATTAGGAACATCATCCTTACAACTGGTACTTGATAATTCTTCCTCTTCTTCTTCAGGGATCACCTTTAGCTTCCCAGTTTCAGGTTTCTTGCTCCTATTCACAGAGTTACTTCTTTGCCTTTCAATACTCTCCTGGATTAGATTTCTGTCTTGCTCAGAATCTTCTGCTTCTGAATCTCCCTTTTCTTTTTGAGATTCTTTTTCTAACAGGTCTTCATCAACACCTTGATCTCCAGTTTCGATACCCAGATCTTCTTCATTCAAGTTCTGATTCTCATCTAGATTCTCCAGATGTTGATTTTCTTGCTGATCATCAGACTCAGGATCTTCAGGGTCTCCTTCTGAATCTGAATCAGTTGTTGTCTCACTATCTTCATCAGAATTCTCAGGAGGTGGTACACGAATAGTATGGCTCGCATGCACCCACCTTTTCAATCCTTTACATTTAACTGCATTTGTTGTGACCAAAATGACTTGTCTTGCTTTCTGCCACCTTGGTACTAAACAATTTCTTCTTCGATGAACTTTAGTCCTCACCCAGTCTCCAGGCAACAAATCATGAGCTTGTTCTTTCTCCTTTGAATTACATCTGTTCCCACCTGATGAAATACAGAATTAACTACATCAGAAAGATTCTGACAGTATTCAATGATTGCACTATCATTAATACTCAATAGTTTGCCAACTGGAACAAATGCTTGCCTCATTACTCTACCCATTAGAATATCATGGGGACAAAGGCCTGTCTTTTTCTCTGGAGTACTTCTTAAAGACATTAGAACAAGTGGAAGAGCATCTGTCCACTTTACTCCTGTGGCTAGACACATTTTTGAAATTCTGTTTTTGATAGTTCCATTTATTTGTTCAACAACACCTGATGCTTCTGGTCTGTATGCACAATGCAGCTTTTGCTCAATGTTTAAAGCCTCACAAACCAATTTCAGCAATCTGTTTTCAAAATGCGTTCCGCGATCACTTTCAATAGTTACTGGAAATCCGTACCTAGGTATGATCTCTCTCAAAAGTAATTTTGCCACAGTGACTGAGTCATTGTGACGAGTTGGGAAAGCTTCCACCCATCTTGAAAACAGACAAACAAACACAAGCACATATTTTAGCTTGTTGTGCTTCGGCATGTCAATGAAATCCATCTGTAATCTGGTAAATGGACCACCCTCCCGTCCTATGGTTCCCATGCTTACAACAGTTTTCCTATTCGGATTCATCTGTTGACAGGTCAAACATCTTTGGCAAAGTGACTCTGCGATGATTCTGAATTTTGGACTGAACCATGTTTCTCTGAATAGTCTGATCATTGAATCTCTCCCTAAATGCCCTGGACCATGGTACATCCGTGCCATGTCAGCAATCATGCAGTTTGGCATAACAGGCCTTCCATCTTTGTAAACCCAAACTCCATCTTCCTCTCGCTGTCTGCATTCTGCTTTCAACCATGTGTTTTTCTCTTCATCTTCTGCCTCATCTTGTAATTCTTTTACCCCCTGCCATGTTTCAACTACAGAAATTAAATGATAGAATTCAAAATGTGACTTTTGTCTTTTTCCCGATTGATTGAATAATTGTTTTTAGCGCAGTACCTTGCAATCTCATCTGCGTATGCATTACCTTTAGTGATGTAATCTTCTCCTTTTTTGTGAGCTGCGCATTTGACGACAGCAATTTGTTCTGGTAACTGAATGCCATCGATCAATCTCTTAATCAATTTTGCATTTCTGATTGGCGTACCTGCAGAGGTCAAATAACCTCTTTGAGACCAAAGCTGTCCATAGTCATGAACTACGCCATATCCATACTGACTATCAGTCACTTTGGTTACCTTTTTGACAGCTGCTTTTTCACAAGCTCGAATTAAACCAATTAGCTCTGCAATCTGAGCAGAACAAATTCCATCAAGAGGTGAACCCTCAACAACATCTGAAACTGTACACACTGAATATGCTGCTCTCAGAATTCCTTCATTAGTTCTTAAACAGGAACCGTCAACAAAGTATACTAAATCTGATTCAGGCAAAGGAACATCTTTTATGTCCTGTCTAGGTTTTGTGCAGTAATCTACAACATCCAGGCATTCATGATCAATGTCATTTTCATTATTTACCTCAGTAACGACTCCATCTGGCAATAATGTGGAAGGATTTAGGTTCACACATCTTGCAATAGAAACATTATCTGATCCCAGAATTGTTTTCTCATATTTTGTCAGTCTGCTACTTGTCAAATGCTGAGTTTTGCTTCTAGTAAGAAGAATTTCAACTGAATGAGGTACATATACTTTTACAGGAAATCCCATAATGATACCCTCACTTTGTTCAAGACTTACACTTGTTGCAGCCACTGCTTTTCAGCAACCTGGCAAAGCTTTTGCAACAGGATCCAAAACAGCTGAGAAATATGCAATTGGCTTTCTCAGTTTTCCATGTCTCTGAATCAAAACACACAACGCACATCCTTCCCTTTCGCTGCAGTACAGCTCAAACTCTTTCTCATAATCTGGCATACCCAAAGCTGGAGCTTCACATAAGCTTCTTTTTAATTTTTCAAAAGCTTCTAATTCAATTTTTGACAATCTGATTGGATCTTTTATGTCAGCTTTTGTTAGTCTTTGGAGTGGTTTCGCAATTACTGAAAATCCACTAATCCATTGTCGACAGTAACCAACCATTCCCAGAAACATTCTGACCTGTCTTTGTGTTGTCGAAGGCTGTATTGCACGAATCATTTTAATTCTTTCAATTGTCACTTGTCTTGTTCCCTTTTCAATTCTGTGACCAAGATACTTTACTTCTTGTTTACAAAACTGCAATTTTGCAGGTGACACTTTATTTCCCTCATCTGCCAATCGATTGTATCAGTTACACAATTTTCTCGTGTTTTTGCTGCCACGAGCAAGTCACCAATATACTGAACCAATGTAGAATTTCCAGGCAATATCAGATCTTCCAGAGATTTCTTTAATAACTGATTAAAGATAGATGGGCTCTCAGTATACCCCTGTGGGATACAGCACCATGCTAAAATGCGATTCTGGAACCTAAATGCAAACATTTACTGGCTTTCTGGGTGCAATGGAACTGTAAAGAAGGCAGTACACAGGTCAATGACCGTGTACCATTCTGCGTCATGCGGAATCTGATAAAGAATTACCGCAGGATTTGGAATAATTGGGCAACATGGAACAACAATTTGGTTAATTTTCCTCAGATCCTGAACAATTCTATATGTTCTGTTTGGCTTTTTAATACCCATAATCGGTGAATTACATGGGCTACTTTCAATCTCTTTTAGCACACCTTGACTTATGAATTTTTCAATCACTGGAATGACACCTTCAATTGTCTCAGCTTTCATTTTATATTGAGGAACATTTGGTAAATCTATTCCTTGCTTTACAGCAATTTTTACTGGATCCACATTTTTCATAAGACCCATGTCATTTCCAGTTAGATCCCAAATTTCTGGATTAACTGGCTTTTTGAGCTCTTCTGGCAAATCATTTTTATCAAAGACAGGAAACAATAATTTATTTTCTTCATCGACCATCAACATTGTCAATTTATAAAGCCCATCTTCTTCTGATGTTTTCATTTCAATGCCATCTGGTGAGCAATATATCTTCCAATTCATTTTGCATAATATATCACGACCCAACAGATTCACAGGACTGCTGTCACAAACTAGAAACCTGTGTTTATCTTTGTAATTTCCAATTTCCACTTTTACTGGTTCTGTCAGGCTTGTTTTAATTTGCTGATTAGCTACACCTACAACTTGGATGGACTCACCAGAGAGAGGAAGGTTTTCTATTTCTGTTGATCTAACAGTAGAATGGGTAGCACCTGTATCCACAAGAAAAGTGATATCTACATCATTCACTTTACCATTTACAAATGGACCAGACTGATCTACCTCAAGAGTGGGTCCAAGCACACACTCTTCTTCCTCTCTCAGGCACCGTCATGAATAATCTTCCGATGAATCACTCTCTTCCTTATTTTTCAGCCAAAACTGTTGGGAAGCATTTGACATGTTAACTCTTGACACATTATTTACCTGATTACGTCCACAGAAACCTGTTTCGGGTGTAAACCTCTGAGCATTAGCACTATTTGGAAATGGTGCTTGTGGAATCTGGCTCTGCTGAATTTGGCTCTGCTGTATCTGTTTCTGCTAAATCTGGCGCTGCTGATTCGCTACCTGTCGCTGTAGCTGTCGCTGCTGACTTAACTCGTTTAACTGTTGCTGTAGCTGTTGCTGTTGCTGCTGATTTAACTCACACTGCACCTGTGGATTCAATGAATTATTTTTAAAATTATTGGGCGGGTTTTTACACTCGCGTTTCCAGTGTCCAATTTTGCCGCAATTAAAACATGGGAGCTTTTGTTTTAGCTCTTCAACATTTACATTAAATTTAGGCTTATTATTATTATTATTAAAATTATTCTTAAATTTGCCTTGATTCTGCTGCATAGAAGCCAACTGCTGTTGCTGATGCTCTGCTACCTTCACTTGTGCCCACATTGCCTTCTCCTTCAGATTCTTTTGCTTTGAATCTATCTCGTCACTGCAATATTTTGCCTTTCTCAGGATGTCATCAACTGAAAGTGATTGCCAGCACACAATTCCATTTTTAATCATTTCACCAATTTCAGGTCTCAGGCCATAAACAAATCTGTAAATAAAGTGGCTCATGTCCTTTTCACTTAATTTTTCATAGCCACTGTACTGTTTAAAGACTAACAGTAATCTCTCATAAAATGAATGTACTGATTCTTTTGGTTCCTGATTTGTTCTGTCAATTTTAACCCAGTCCACTTCTTTCGGGGGAATTTTCCCTTTCAGCCAATAGATTACTTTATTATAAATGTCCATAACATCTTTTGATGGGGCACCTGTAATTGTGTCTCGGGAACGTTCTTCTTTTGGCCAATCCACAGAAATTTTGCATTCTGTCCAAAGATCTGATGGGACAACAATGTCAAAGAATCCATCCAGATCAATCCACAGAACTTTTGACACTTTTATAAATCTGTCTACCTGTCGATACCATTCAACTGGCTTCTCTCTCAAATGAGGGAAATCATTGGTAAACAGCAGAATATCCTGTCTGGACCAAGGAACATGCACATACCCTCCTCCTGCTATTTCCCTTATTGGAAATTCTGAAACCACTTCGTTTCTCACCCTTTTATCCTGTTCTTTATTCTTTGACCATTTTATTCTCCATTTACCTAATTCACCTAGTTTTCTGAGAAAACTTATTAATTCTTTTATGTGGGTCATCCTCCCAGCAGCATTGAGATTATCAATATCCTTCTCAGAAAAATCCACTCTGTAGTGTTTCTGCAAATGTTTCTGTTTACTCAAATCAATTTCTAATTCAGCAGCCATTTCTTCCAGTTGCTCATACCTGTTTTTCGTTTTCCACTGAATACTCTTACAAATGAAAAGAAGTTCATCATCCTGATACAATTTCAAACTGTCAGTACCAATTGTGCCAATAATTAATTCTTCTAAATCAGCCTTTAATTTTGCAACATCAAGCTTTTTATAATCAAGAGCTTCTGGAGACAATGCATTTTGTGTTAAATCTATTCTGTTTAGGCTTCTCTCTGACGGACCTGGATCTGATTCTGCCACAGATGTGTCTGAGAACCTGACAGACTCCCGTTTAAAGTTAAATTTGGCATCATAGATTTTTCTCTATGTATCTCTGAAAGTTCCGAATAAAATCTCTCAGCCACTTTTTGAATCTCTACATTTAGTGGAACTGTCAAAGCAGAATGTCTATTTTCTCCTTGATCGAAAACTGGTACAACAGGACCAATAGTTACTGGTACTGTCACTGCTTCCATGCTTTTTGTCAATTGTTGAATTAAATCTTCCTTCGCTTTATTATAACTGGAAATTTCTGGCACATCAGCAAGTATTCTTTCTCTCACAAAATTATTTTCCTGTTGAGGAATTCTATTTTCTCTAGGTGTACTACAATTATTTATTGACCCTACTCTTTCAGGTAATTTTAAAAATCTGGGAGAACCTTCCTCAGCTTCCCTAGGAGGTGCACTAGGAGAAGTTCCTGTAGAAACTCTTGGGGTAGATTGAGAATCTATTTGATAAGGTGGCGGTTTGCGTTTAGTAGCATAAATGTCTTCTAAAACTGCATCATCTAATTCCTCATCAAGTCTCTTTTGAGCTTTCTTTTGTTCTAGATCTTCAGTAATCATTATTCTCACTGGATACAGACCATCATACATGTCTGCTTTTCTCCAGCATCTCACTTTGTCTTCATGTGTTTCTCTATTTAGAATATACTTTGAATTTCTAGGTGCTAAGCATTTGCTTTCACGTTCAAGTTCCATCATCTCAACTTCCCATTCAACCAATGCCTCAAATTGTGTAGGTCTAGGCTTCGGTACAAGATCCATCATTTTTCCTCTCAGGTTTCTCAAAACTTTCATATTAAATGACCCATCTTCCGGCCAGGCTAATACGCCATATTTTTTAGTATAATGCATCCAATTGTCAAACTAAATTACAGTATGATAGCCATATTCGCCTTCCATATAGGCTGCGGGTGTTTTGTACCTATGAAGTAATTTACCACCACACGTTTCAATTTTCCTGTCAGGTTTAAACAAATTTTTCACTTTCTGAAACCATGAAGGCTTCTTTATCTCACTATCGTTCCAACAACTCATGTTTTTGATCAAAATTACTTATTCCGAAAGCTTCGAAATGTTCTCTTGGTGTTCCGCTATTCCAGCCAATCCGTGCGCGAAAGACACCAACAAGCCAATCAGGTTAAGCTACGTCACCTCCTTGCTCAACCAATAGAAATACAGTATTCAGAACTGACCAATCTGGTATCAGCTCGTCACTGTCACGTGAACCAATCAGTGCGCTTTCTGTGACGTATGTTAGCCAATCACAGCACGAACCGAAGTGGCGTACACTGCCGCTGCAGCTTCACTGTGTGTTACTCCGTAAACTCACCCCTCCTTCACAAAAAATTTTCACAGCGCCATTTTAAACAATGCTTTCCAATGAATTTTAATTAGTAACCACAAATAAACAAACCACTTGTCTGTTTCGCTAATAAAGTGATAGTTTTACAAACATTCAGAACTCTCTCCGCATAAAATAGACGACGCTATTTCTATACGATCATTCACACTTTCAAACGGAAACCCTAATCATACACACACGAAATCTTTGGCAAGACTTGAACCAACCACAGAAAACGTCAAACGTTAATAAGAATAGACAACGCTATCTCACCCTTCTCTCATGCTTGAATAAATCCTATTACTCTTTTCACAAAAAGTTTTAAAATGGGCTCACCAGGTCCCTATGCTTAATGCTACGATTTCATAGACAATCCTCACTATTACATTCAACCAGTCACATCTAAGGTCCCTAAACTTATGTTGTACGTCCACAACACTCTGCGATATATTCTATACCACAGTTTTTGAAACAGAACAAATGCACTGTGTAACTCCTATAGTCACACTACTCTTTGCGGGCAAATAACCAGGAATTTTTCACACTGCTGGAAAAACCCTTTCGACTACATATAACAAATGAACAAACCTAACAACATATCTTAGACATGTATCCTATGTAATTAACATGTAACATGTCAGTTACCATAGCAACCGAACTCTGCTACCAAATGAATTGATCCAGTGTCACAATAGAAATTCTGTCTCACATGCGTCACCATTCACTACCTAATACTCACCATACTAATCAATTCCAAAGCCCATACAATTATGACAGAAAATCATGGAGCTGAATCATGTGGCCTAATTAATCACTCTATCAAACTCTTATGTACATTATATACAACTGCAGTATAACATTTTATTCATATGTATAAAGAAAATAACATTTAACTAGACCACTTTGGCCGATGGTTCTAACTAATGGTAACGACTAAATAATCAAGACCAGCTTGACGTTTTAAGTCTTTTATTTTAAGATTCAAAGTTTAGTTTCAAAATCTTTATTAACTCATTTATTAATTTCAAAATTTTTATTAAATCAGTTTTAATCATTAGATTATTGGTTCAAAAGGTCCGGCACTTCAACATTGCACAAAATTAATGAATTAAAATAAACATCAACCCTAAATCCCTATGTTAAGCTTTCTGACCTGAAAAGGAAAACATTTATTAAGCATTCATAATCCTTACGTGTCAAAAGGAAAAACCGACAGCACTTCGCCCTCAGGAACAGTCAGCCCCGCTCCCCTCAAGAGGCCAAGTTTTTATACCTTTTCTTACTCACTAATCTAACTAAAAATGATATTTTAGTAAAATGCAGCAACCTAATTGGTTGTTGTCCATCAGGCCACCGAAAGGCCAACGATCAGTTCTCGTGGCATCATTATGTCATTGTCCATTGACACGAAGCGACACTGGCTTCCTAGAGTTGCAACATTAAACTAAATGTTCGTAGCTATTTCCTCCAGGATTTTTAGCCAAGCTGCCTCTACACACTTCCTTGGCCTTGACGTGTTTACTTTCGGAGCACGATGCACACATTATCCATTGTTTGAGCTTCTGCACGTTTCCATGGAAGTATTTTATTAAAAAGCATCATCACTGCTGTGCTCAGCTCCTTTCAGTCAGGCCAACCAACTTCCATTAGAACTAGGCCTCAAGCCTTTCACTCGAGCTAGTATTTAAACAAACACAAAAAGGTGATTAATTCAAGTAAAATAAACCCTTCTGTTACTCACCCTCCATTGCTAATATTTGACCCATTAATATATGGCACCTAGCAGAAGCACACAAATAAAGCCGCACATTTAATATCTACCATTCTTCTTAAAGTCCAGCTGAAGTCTTCATATATCTGAAAGAGTAAAAAGATAGACGAACAAAACATGGATAAACAATCACAACATAGACAAACACATAAGCACACATAATGAAAGCACATGCCACTAGATAATCAGCCGCATTAATGATGACAAGAACAATAGGACGAACAAGACTACATTAATTATATGTTACGAAACAAACTCGCAAATGCGACATGAGCACATAAATATTAATCCCGCGTGTTTGTGAATGCAATTTTACTCTAGGTTGGTTTAGTAATACAAATCATGCAACAATTCATTAATAAATTAGTTCATGTTACAGAGAATTAATTTCACGAGCCAGAATAAAATGAATTCTGAAACTCGCTCCATCAGAAGTAACGTGATTTATTTGGCAGGGATCACATAGGGCCACATCCCATAGTTACAGATGCTATAGGTTTCAACCCAGAATTTATTATATCACTGGAATTGGTAAATCTCCGTTCATAAATTACTTGTTACTTCTAAGTCGTTCCCTAAGAAATGAGGACTAATGTGGGGATTTGGTGTTAATGCACTGGTTAGCACGTCGTTCCGGGATGCAGTCCATTTCTGCTATGGCATATTCAGCCGGGTTGGACCTGTGATGGTGTCTCTGGAATAACACTGAAGATAATGTCCCTTCCTCAAGCGAAGGTATGATTCAGAATGTCAATTTGGGCGAAAGCTCCTGTTTCCACCCAAATCGACATTTGGATAAAGGCCATTACGTTTACAAATGGGAAAGGTGCGACTGGAGCTCACGGGTTCACGTTCTGCAGCTAACAGTGAAGTCCTATGCAACACTATTGCTAATAATGGAATTACACTTTATAGAAATGTCCGGGTTTTTATGTCAGTAGGAGACCGCAACATTTATATGGCCAAATCCATGCACATTCTAAAGATCCTTTGACGCAAGCGCCCTCTTTTGTCGGTAATCATGTTGATAACATACACACAGCATGATGTCACTCGTGGCCCCGCATGAGATGAGTTGCACGTGGGGCTTTAGAATGCCTGGATTAGCACAAAGCTACCCGGAGGCGGCCTACCGTCCCGCGCACTGCAGCCGGCGGGAGCAGGGAACAACAAACACAGGACACTCACTGAGGGAAATGTATACTAAGGCACAGTGCTCGCACTTTCTGTGCGACTCTTACAGCCATGTTCCATTTCATATGTGAAAGACAGTGTGACACCGCGTCACCTGAATCTTCTGCGCGCTAACAATACACAGTCAACCTGCGTCCCAAAGAGAAACATCCACCGTGCCCTGGAAACAAAGACTGCTGCTGCTGACCGCATTGCCCATTCACCCGGTCGGGTGAAGTGGAGGCCTTTTGTCTGCTTCGAGGGCCCTATATATAAGGGACGCATGGAGCCGGTGCTCACTGCGTTGTGTTGTACGTACCAAGCTGCAGAAACAGAGCAGAGGTAAGTGAGCGCTCGTCTGCTGCATGTGGCAATGTGCAGGCAGTTCTAAAATGGCATGCCAAAATATTGTAAGGGTGGAATGCGCGGATAGAGTGAAAGAAAAATATATTTTTTTTAATGTGCTTTTGAGGATTATGGAAGCTTCGACGTGGTCGCATCTGCGTCAGAGTATAGCACATGCATGCAGCCAGGAACATGTGGCTGAGTGAACTGAGAGCTCGCTGTTTACATATGCTGTGACCTCAAATTCACGTTAAGAGCTTAAAACTCAGCAAGGCTAACTAACCCATGACTTTATTCCCTCAAAATGGGAAAACCGAGCAACATCAGATTGAGCAGCAGCAACAACACTTGTCACCCAAAGTGCTTAGAAACAGTAGAGTGTGGTAGTATAAGTTATAAGATGTATACAACCGTGATGGAGTCTGTCATACTCGTCCTCTTACTAATGTGTGGTCATTATTCAGGACAAACATTGATATTGCCGTTGATCAGTGACAGCCTACAGATCAGTTTACTCGGGGGCAGGGAAAGGTGGCCTAAACTCGGGTACTTTGTGGCTTGTACTCTTCACACACCATCCATTTGACCTCCACACCAGCTCGTAGAATTCACGTTGCTCAAAATCCATGACATTCTCACATCAGTGGATAAGAAGGAACCTGTGCAAGACGGGAAGACAGACTGCAAAGGGAGGTCCATCTGTAGATGGACAAGAAATCAATGCCCTTCACCCAAGAGTGTGTCAAAGAAATATTTACGGCAGGCTAGAAAACAGACTCCGAAGTGATTCTACCCAGGGCACACACAGAGCAGCGGTGAACATTAACTGGGTTGCAGCATATGACAACGTTAGGGGGCAGAGAAAAGGGAATTAGAGATGCAATTTGTATCAAACGCTAGAATTATTGGCCTTCATGCAGTGCTTAATTTGTAAATTAATACGTGCCAGGGCCCTGACCAGGCAGCCACTGCAGTTTGCTCCGTCCATCCCCCCTGTCATTGCTGCCAAAGCAACTACTAACCATCTCTCTCGCTAGTGAGTGCAACAGTTCAAATTATTGCAGGTCCCCACAGCTGCGATGGCAGGGGAGGCCTCATTGGTAATTTTTAATGTATATTGTTTTCATAAACAAACCTTGTTCTGCTGATCTCTAAATTAGATGAGCTGTGCCACCATGTGGCAGGTGGTCATAAGTGCTGTATTGACAGTTAAGTGCTGGTGCCCAGCACCGGACACCCATTACGTGCTGGTGCTGAGCACAGGCAACACTGGCTCAAATTAAGCAGAGCCTTCCTCATGGCAAGCAAACAGAAAATCACCTTGTGTTTAATGTCCATTAAGAGTGGGCTGTTATGATCCTAGGAGTATGGTACCAGAATATCGTAACCGAAATATCGTCTGACAGAAATATTGTATCCTAAAGATGAATTACAAAAATATCACCTCATTACTGTTATTTATAGAAAATGTACACCTTAGTGGGTCATACTTTTGTAAAAGAAGTTTAGGACACGACATTTCAGTTAGATGATATATTTGCTATCAACATTTGGACATACACCAGCCACTAGCATCAGGTCATCCTTTATCAAATTTTGGATTCAGCACACTAAGTGGCATATGTACAAGCCTCGATCACCACTGAAGTGTCCCATTTTCTGATGCTTCAATGCTGTATGCCCTGCATCATATACGCAAAGTGCTGTTAAGCCCCTTTTTGTGGCTTAGCGACACTTTGTAAATATGCTACCCTTTCATTCTGGTATCTGCGTAAATAGGGATGCAATGGGTGTTGCGGTGGCTATTCCACCTCAAACCCATTGCTTTTTGATGCTGTCCCAGATTTACAAGGAGGCCTAAATCTGTGGCAGCGCCAAAAACTAACGCTATGCAAGAGCAGGTGTTAGAATGCGCAAAAGAAGAAATGCTTTTATTTCTCCTTGTTTTTGCTTTTTTATGGATGCTGCATTCTGCAGCACACATAAAAAGCAAAAAAGCCGTTAATGATTATTTATGTACAGGAAGATGTCACATCCTTGTACATAAACAATCATTACATAATTATGTCGTGCTACTTCTATGTGTGCTGCATAATACATGAAGGGACACCTGCACATAAACAATCATTCCCTGCAACACAGGCACGGTTGCACTATGGTGCAAGGGTGCCTGCTTTGGCGCTAGGCAGCTACTTTTAGCACCAGTGGTAGGGAAAACATAGCAGTGTGCCGTATTGTAGTAAGTACGGCTTATCCCTGTGTTTTGAAAATGATGGAGAGCAGCGCTGCCAAATTTGGCGCATCTCCACTCTCCGTCATTTTGTTGTACATATTCTCATAAGTACCAAGGGGCCACTTTCAAGCTACCTGGGCATTTTAATAAAAGTTTGACATAACATTCAGGCTCTTCCTGAACATGCTATTATCTGCCTCTTCCTTCTGGTGCTGTCCTGGGAAGACACATTCCTTTCAACCTGGCTGTTTGTACCTCGGTAGAATAGCTGCAGAGGTTTGGAGGTTTCTCCACCAGAGAACAACAAGTGGGTAAGAACAGCCAAATCATGTGGCAGGGAGCAGGTATGGAAAGCAAAAGAAGCACTGGCAAAGCCAACAGGTCTAGCTTTATTATGCTACCGCATACAAAAAGATGCACAAATGCTGTTTGCATTCATGCACTCTCTCTACCACCAGTGTGACAATAGACATATTGAGGTGGTCACGCTATGGCTGTTTGAGGGAACAAACTGGGGGTATTTTTTTGTGGCCACCATCAAAGAAAGAAGGAATAGGATTCCCTGTCTACCAACAGCACGGCATTCTGCGGGAGACTGACTTCACCAAGGCAGGTCTGTGCTGGAATTAGGTCAGTATCCTACAAGTATCCTCGGACAAGTTCTGTAGATGTTAATTGTTAATGTACCACAACACCACTGTCAACCTTTGTTTAAAAGAAATTACACATATTGTATAGCTTCCTAAATAACCTAAATGGGACCATCGTTAAGATGAATTGTTTGTAGAAATAGGAAAATAAACTCCAAGGGATTATTCACTAAAATTCTGGAAATGAGAACCGGATCAACAAGTAGGGGAAACAACAGTCAGATGACAGGGCAAAGGCCAATCATGGATAGTTGCCAAGTAAAGCAGTTATGATACAAGGGTCCTCCCCTCTACACCATAGTTTTCAGTCCCTGGAGTAGGTTTACAAGCATTGGGAGATGCAGGTAGCTGGAGCAGGGGCCAGGTAAAAGGAAAGGCAGGGACTGGTGTAAGCCTTTGTCAGAGGTCCTGACCACTCTGTTACTAAGTAAGCTATGAGTATTTGGTGCTGGGTGTAGGGCTTGGCTGATAGCCAGGCCTTGCATCAGTCTCCATGCGACTGAACAAACGTGTTACATTCCGGATACTGTGCAAGCAACTAGTGTTTACTGGATATAACTGCCTGGACTCACCACTGTGAATGTAAGGAGAATACACATGCCTAGCTGCAGTCCTCAAGTTTTTTTTAAAAAAAAGACGTTTATTGGCATTTAAGTTATTTTCCATTGCATCCCAGTTGCATACAGAATTTCAGACCACATGCTATCTAATAATTAATCCCCCGCATGGAACGCACAATACATTATGTGGAAGCCAGGTGGTAAGAATGAGTCAATGCAGTAAGTATCAGCATAGGTTCAAATCACTTATGTATAGTTTCAGTGCACCCCAAGAAGCAGTAGATCAACAGTGTTGAATTTGTAAGTGTCTTCCCCTCACCAAATAGCCGGCTTATCCAGGTGTGTTATCTGATAGGTTCTTGGAGATTCGGTGTCTTGTGTGTTTCAAACAGTATAAGTGTAAGCCAAAAGGGGATAGGGGAAACTTGAGAAACCATAACGGCTTAACCTTAACAGCTGTCAGTTTACTCAGGTCTTATAGTGGCAGTGTCTGGCAAGGCCAGATCCAAGGTGGTGGATAGGAATTAGAAGTGGCTGCACCGTATGTATGGCTGGTGGGAGTTTGCAATATCAGTAATTCAGAGTGGCGTATGTCCTGGGCCCTAGTTACTCATTCTCCAGTGTATTGTCCCTATCCCCATCTCTGTCTGTGCAAGTCGTGACAACCTTCTTCCAGGTCTCTAGTTTTGGCCCTCTGTCAGATTTCCACACAATTGCTATTCTGTGGAGCGCTAAGGCCAGAACCAAGTCAATGAATCTAGAGCCCACTTTAAGCGCTTTGGGTCTGGGAAAGCTATCCAAGAGATAGAGCTGTATCGTACAGGAAAGGGTGCGCCCCAGTGTGTTCTGAAGCTGCTGCAATATCGCAGTCCAGAATGTCTGCAACACTTGGAATCCCCAAGTCATATGGCAGAAGTCTGCGTCAAACGGTTGAAAGCGTGGACAGCTTTGGGGTTCTCCCCCATATATAATCTGTATCATATATGGGTTGAGGTACGTCATCTGTAGATACTTAAACTCTATATATTTTAGCTTGTTATTGCATGAGACATTCTTTGGTATGCTATTTCCCTCTCCTATTCTTTATATGAGATATCATGTCCCAGTTTCGCTTCCCATGATGCTGTGACTGCTCTCCCCCAACAAAAGGTGCATCCAAGGAGAGTAGAGGCCCCCCTAACCAGTCCACAGGAACCTGCTGTAGAATGCCTGCATCAGGAAATAGAGCCTATTCCATCTCCAGCACCCCCCTCAGGTCTGGAACGAGGAGCCTTCACAGTTCAGTAAAGGGCAAGGTTGGTGACCAAGGTTAGCCATGACCTATGTGTTAATCTCCCAGGATGGGCCTGTAGCCTTCGGGTTCCGCAGTGCTCAGCTCATATCCTCAACATGTCAAACCAGGTCTTCAACTGACTGCAGTGTCACCACGGAAAGACCATCACCGTCCATCAGTGAGCTTTCTTGATCTAAGTCCGTGGCCTGACTCAAAGATGGGGAGTCGCATCCAGATTTTTGCCCATCTTCCTGGCAATGTCTACCGCCACTTGCAGCACCTTAGCCCGCTCCAGCTCTGTCTGAGATTTAGTAGGTTTTCACAGAATGCCCTGGCTCCTGCACTGGTGAAGTCACTGTTTGCACTTGATTGTGTTCAGCCGAGGCTCCCGACGGGTGCCCATCAGAGATGATCCAGCTGTTTATGCCTCTAGCCAGTTCCATGCCTCCTTTGGTTCCTCACAGAAATGGGTGTTCCCATCCAGTATGATCTTCAGCTTGGCCGGTAGTATTGCAGTCTCTCCTCTTTCAGCACCCTCTTCACTTTCATACACAATGCCCTCTAAGTTTGCACTGCAAGAGTGTAATTAGGAAACAGGGTCATCCTTCTATTTCCAACTTGGTATGGACCCTTAGTCCTAGATCTTTGCTTTAGGATATCTCAATCTTGAAACTGGAGGAGCCTGGCCAACACAGGGCACGGTGGTCTATGTGGGGCCTGTGGCAGGGTCAGGAATCTGTGCACACTCTAGAGCAAAGAAGGGCATCAGATGGTTCGGTGCCACAGCAGTCCTCAGCCAGGTTTTTAGATAGGCCATTATGTCCTCCCACTCTGTGCCCTCTGGGAGGCCCACCACTCGCACATTGCTCCATCTGTTAAAGCCCTCGACATCCTCTGCACGATGTTCCAGTGTGTGCACCTTGTCTGACAGTGTTGCGACCAGCTGAGCCAGATAAAGCTGTGCTGGGCAAATCTCCATAAGCCCCAACTCTACTTCTTTCACTCTATCTGCTGATTTGTTGTAGTCAGCCTTCATCATGCTCAGACCCACAGAGACAGCGCAGATGTCTTTTTGTAATGTGACTTTAATGTGGGCGACGGCCCCCACGCTAAAGCGGAGGAGCATTGCCCCACTGCTCCTTAAGCAGTGGAAAATAAAAATAAATGATAATAACAAGAAGTTATTATCATTTTCTTTGTCTTTGCAAATCCATAATTGAATCCTGATTATCACTGCGCTAGCGCTTCGGGTGAAACACTGTAATTTGCTGCAAGTGCTTTTTTAAACCACGTTGTATTTTAAAAACTGTTCGTTGTCACTGGCAAATTGTGCGCTGACTCCTCGTTCCACCGCAGCAATTCATGCTGTTTGTTGTGGAGGGAGAACAGAGCGCTTTCACTTCCTGGTGATGCCATTAGCGGGCGGCCATCTTAGCAGGGTGACGCTCCAGTCTTTCCTCAAGCCCAATCTACTTAGACCCCCTGTCTCTACCGCACAGCGGGAGCGCCGTAGACGTGCCGAAGAGGCGCCTAAGTGAAGCCAGTCTGCGCCAGTCCGCGTCCAACTGCTCCCAGATCCCCCGATTCCCGGAACCATGGTGGGCAATTTGATCACTTATTACTCCCTACCTTTACATGCCTTAAGATTAGCTACTAACTCCAATTGTCTGCATTGGGTACGCCCTGTAGGCAGCAAGGCCAGCTGTAATTATTGCAACTGGAAAGCATCCTTTAAAACCACAGGGAATTATGCTACTCATCGCAGTTGGAAGCTGCTTCTTCTTAACTGCAGATCAATGCCCAAACATCATACAGAGTTGGCCATGTTAATAGAAGATTTTAAGCCTGATGCCCTCTTTTTAACAGAGACTTGGCTCCAGCTGGAAGCCGATCCTACTACACAAGAGAGATCTGATCGCAACACGGGTAGAGGAGGAGGGTTAGCCATCATTTATAAAGAACAATACAAATGCCGCACCACCCCCTCTACCACGTCAGCTTGTGAGAGCCTACTGTTTACTTTAGAACTATCCCCTAGTAATACCTTCTCAGGCCTCTTGGTCTATCGACCGCCTGGAACGCTCGGCCAGTTTGTTTCGAATATGACTGATCTAGCTGCCAATCTAGTGATTACCTCGGCTAATTTTACCGTGCTGGGTGACCTAAATCTACATTTAGATGACCCGCTTGACCCGGCAGCCAACAGTCTTCGACTGAACTTTCAAGCAATTGGCTTGGCACAAAAAGGATTCCTTCCTACTCACACTAAAGGTCATCTCTTAGATCACATTTACAGTACCCTAGACAATTTAAATACTGAGTCGCCTGTACCATTGCCCTGGACCGATCATTATTTAATACCATTTCTATGGACTACTACAAATTCCCTCCCTATACAAGATCCAAAAAAACACTCGGGCAGGAAGTGGGTTACACTTACCCTCTTCAAATGGGAATCAGCGCTCGCTGAACTTAAACCTTCCGAGGTTACAAATCCTAATTTAGCTAGCACTATTTTTAATAACTGGATCACTAACTCCCTTAATTTAGAACCCCCGAAGGAACCTCTGCACTCTATAAAGAGGTAAAAAGTAGCTCCCTGGTACACTCCCAGATTAAGAGACATGAAACAATCATGCCGTGAACTGGAAAGAGCATGGAGACAAGATCGCTCACAGATCAAAAAGTCAGACTATAGAGCCGCAATTAGGCTATATAAAAAGGAAATTAAAAATTAATCTGGCTGCAAATTCTCCTAGAGAAATCTTTAAAATAGCCAAATCTCTGATCTCTCCTCCCCCTGAGCGACTGTCATCAGACGGGGCATTAGCTCGCTGTCACAACTTAGCAACTTTCTACTTCCAGAAGATTCAGACCATCTACTCTTCCTTTTCCACTGACGGAATCGAATTGGAGGTTGCTACTACAGCTCGCCCCAACATTTGGGCCCCCTGTATGTTGGAAAAATGTACTCTCTTGGACTCTACCTCCCTAAATAAAATAATTTCTAAAGTCACATCAGGATCCCCTAGAGACCAGGCACCCATCAGTTCCTCACTTTGGTCATGGATGTTATCCGCCCAGTCATTCTCGATGTCCTTAACACCTCATTTACTACAAGCATAGTCCCGACTGGATGGAAATGTGCAATGGTCAAGGCTCTTTTAAAAAAGCCCACTCTAGACCAAAGCAATCTAGCCAACTTCTGCCCCATCTCCCTGTTACCCTGGATGAGTAAACTGCTAGAAAAGCACATTAACAACATCTTAGTAGACTACTTGGAATCTAATAGTCTGTTGTGAGTCTCTCAGACAGGATTCCGTCCCCAACACGGGACTGAGACAGCTTTGCTAGCATTAACCGAAGAAACAAGAACTGTGTTAGACCGGGGAGGGAAAGCAGCCATCATATTGTTAGATCTCAGCGCCGCGTTAGACACGCTTAACCATGCTACCTTATTACATCGTTTGAAGGGCATGGGAGTGTCGGGCGCGGCCCTGGCATGGCTTACATCCTTCATGGATGAACGCTTTTTCCGGGTGTTTGAGGGCTAGGCTGTATCCACCAAACAGCCACTCAGTTTTGGGGTTCCTCAGGCCTCTGCCCTGAGCCCCACACTTTTTAACGTCTACATGAGGCCCCTAGCGGAGATAGTTCATCCATTTGGCATCCATATTGTCACCTACGCAGACGACACTCAGTTGGTGGTCTCATTAGACCACTCTGAGGGGTTGTCTAGCATGCTGAGCTCATGTTTAGAAGCAGTGGCTAAATGGATGAAATCCTCTTGCCTCAGACTGAATGGAGAGAAGACGGAGGTCATGCTACTGGGCAACCCTTCACCTACCAGTCTGGCCCACGTGTCTAGGCTCCCCTCCCCTCCCCAAACCTGAGATAAAGAGCCTGGGAGTTTGGCTCGATAAATCACTGGTCTTCACTTTTCAGGCTACTAAAACTGCATCCATCTGTTTTGGGTTGATGAGAATGCTCCGGAAAGTGCTCCCTCTGCTCCCATTCCAGGCGAGGAGAGTCATGGTCCAGGCCCTGATACTCTCCCGCCTGGATTATGGTAATGCTCTCTATCTGGGAGCCCCGGTGGCAGTGATTAATAAACTTCAGGTCACCCAAAACTGTGCGGCCCGGCTGCTTTTTCAAATTCCACGCTGGCAGTCGGCCAAACATGCCTTAAAAAGCTACACTGGCTTCCTGTGGCAGCTAAGGTACAATTTAAACCCATGTGCCTTGTCCAAAAAGCAATCCGCAGAACAGGTCCAGCCATAATGTACCCTTTAGCTACTCCCTACCTTCCCCTTAGAGCCTTGCGCTCCAGCTCGTTGCAACTGGCCACCACGACCAAGATAAATAAAGCTCGCTGGGGCGGCCGCTCATTCTCACACAATGCTGCGAGAATTTGGAATTCCCTTCCGCTTGACCTCAGAGAGAACAACAACTGGATGGCTTTCAGGAGGTCTTTAAAAACTCACTTGTTTAGTAGTGCCTGTTAATCACCCTAGTTGGCTGCCTTGGATTTCAGTTAAAAGCACTGCGAGGCCTACGGGTAGTCTATGCGCTCTATAAATCTAATTTTTCATTTCATTTCATTCAGGTTGGGGGGCGAGGGGGGAAAGACCGGGGCCAGCGCATCACCTCCGGTCTACCTGCAGTGTTCACAGAGAGGGGATGGGAGGCCGGCCTCGCCTCTGTTGTGGGAACGACCATCGAACACGACCTGCCTGCTGGGCCTTCTTAATGTCCCAGCCGGGGCACTTCGTTGCTGGAAGTCACAGTCTTAGCCCTTGCTCACTAGGTCCTCTTCTCTGCTCTTTCTGGCCTCTGGGCACCTCCGCACAGCAGTGGCTCTCGGCAGCCTCATCAAGCCACCCCTCGCTGCAGGGTCCCTGCCCCAGTCAAGCAGGCCTCCCAGCCTCCAAGCGAGTACTCTAAAACAGCCCAGAATGGTAATCTGCTCTACCTTGGATTGGCCCAAAACACCAGGCAGGACAGGGCAGAGGTCTGCAGTAGTTCTTGGGGGTCGGATGGGGCCCCCAACTCCGATCCGTCAGGATTCATGTGTGGGTTGGAGTGTAGCGATGCAGCCAAGCGTCCACAATCTTTGGCTGCTAAGACATGCCCCATAGCTGGAGTCCTCATGCTTCAGGTCTGATCTCAGAGTATGAAGGGTCTGCACACAAAGAAGGAAAGTGAGGGGCTGCTCTGGGCTTGTCTGGAAAACAATAAGAATAGGGCCTGTGACAACCTTCCCCATATCATAATAGACTCCGCAATCACTGTGTCGTGGGGGAATGGCTCTGAACAACTCTTATCTGGGAGAGTGATTTGCCTTTGTAGTTCAAAGATGCAGTGGGGTGGGACAAAGGTTGAGGTGTGAAGAAGAGAAAAGTTCCTCATGGATTGGTCAATGTACCACAAACTACTATGTTTAACTCAAGGGGCCCTGAGAAATATTCTGTGCCCCAAAACATCTTTCCAGAGCTGTATGTATCTCATACAGTCTTAGGAATGTATGGTTGTTGAAAAGGGGATTATTGGTAGGGGCAAATGTAGGTCTGCAACTGGCAATAAGGCCACTAACACAGTATAGGGCTCAGAAGAGGTCGCAGAAAATTATTCTCATGCTCAACCCTTGGTAACGTGGCTGCGAGCAGACAGGCTTAACTTCAAAGACAGGTATGTAAAGCATTTAAAAACACCAATTCAGTAAATAATTAAGACACAACACATAATAAAAATCCAACACCAATTTATAACAATAGGAAATATCTTTATCTTTAAAATGACACCAAAGCGACATAAATCCAATGTAGGGAACTGGAGATATGAATTTTTAAAGATTTATCACTTTATAGCACTTAGAAACTTATAGCACCCTATTGGGACATCTGGTCACGATAGACTGGCACAAAGTCAAAGTTTCAGGCCAACCATGATGGAGCCCTGAGCGGCTACCACTCTCAGTAGGTCCCAGTCACAGTTTTTACCTTCAGATTTAGAAACTTTTCTGGAGCTTTTTCTCGCAGGGTCCTTTGATGCTCTTCACCAGGCTGGATTCGGTGAGGGTCCACTAGCCTTGGATTTCTTCTACTCCCGGTCAAACTCTGGAAGTCGGACCTACGGAGCTTTTAGTGCGACGAATCTGGATGGCTTGGCCGGCTCATGGTTGAAGGCAGGCGGCTTGGCTGGCCAGGTTGAGTGGGGAATAATCGTAAATTTTCTATCCAACACCTTCCCTACTATTCACGGGGACTGGAGTTGGAATAGAAAATTAAACTATTCCACTATCCAGCGCCCCACAACGCAGGTCGTTGTAACGACTTACATTGTAATACCTGTGTTGTAAAGGCATGCGTGGTAAAAGCATGCGTTGAAACGTCATATAACCGGTTGAGTTGGTCCCCCTATGGAGCTTTTTTTCAAAGTTGCTCCAAAGTTCTCCAAACTTCTGGAACTTCCTTGTGAAGTTCCCTGAGGGGTCCCAAAGTGTCTCAAACTCACTCCAAGGGGCTGGAAGCTCCAAGATTTTCCTTGAAAGTTGAGGATTTCAGTTCCCACAATCCACAATCTATCCTTCGACCACCAGACCAAACAAGTGGCAGGAACTTGTTTTGGTATACTACGGGTCCTTAGAAAAACATTGGACCTAATGCCTACGCCGGTGCGCCAAACCCTACTTCATGCACTGATAACATCGAGGATGGAATACGGAAACGTATTATATCTAGGAGCCAACGAAAAGTGCATCACTAGATTGCAGCGCATACAAAATGCTACGGCACGCCTGATCCTTCAGCTGCCCAGAATGGCATCTTCACAAAAGGCTCTAAAAACACTTCACTGGCTCCCTATTAGGGAACGGGTGAAGTTTAAGGCCCTCTGTATAGGACATCGTATCCTAAACGGGAAAGGCCCTAGGTACCTGCTCAACCATCTCAAGAGGTATGAACCCACACGCCAATTGAGATCATGGGGCACGGGACTGGTGCAGGTCCCGAAGATAAAAAGAGTAAGAATGGGTGGAAAATCCTTCAGAGTCTCGACCGCTAAGCTATGGAACACGTTGCCAGAGAAGTTGCGACTGGAAAAATCCGAGCTGATTTTTCGCAAGGAACTGAAAACAATCCTGTTTCCCAACCCTCAATGCCCCAAAAAGGGCTTCGAGCCGCAACCAGAATCCCACTCTTAAGGAAACAAACAGCAGCGTCGAGCGCGGGGACACACCAGCAGGTGTAACCAAGCGCTTTATAAATTTATAATAATAATAATAAAACCCTTACAAATCCACTGGTCGTTCTCCAGATTGAGGATCCTTGGTGGTGATCATCCAGGTAAGCTTTGTTAACTTGTAGTTTGCAGGGAGTCCACTCTTTAGTTCCTTTACAGCAAGGCAATCCACAGGGCTGTAGTTTCAGCTGGTGCAGTCTTCAGAAGGCAGGCTTTAGACTTTTGCACCCCAACTTCTCAGCATTGCAACATCTTGCTTTCTTAAGTTTCAAGCAGCAGATCTGAGAGACTCTGCCCCTCTCAGATACTTATTCCAAGTTCTCTGGGTCAAGCAGGAGGTCACTCATTACCAATGGGAGCAGGGCAACTCCCCAAGGATATGACCACATCCTGTAGACTGTGGCATTATTTTGTCCCACAGTGCACCAAATCCTCCAAATTCATAATGGCTGATTTTCCAACAGGGAAGTTAGAGCTGGCTAAACACAACCCCAGGATGGCTACTTTCCATAGACTCTCCCCTTTGCATCTGTGCACTCTGGCTGAGGTGAAATGTTTAGAGTTGTAAATGACACTGGTTTCTTTCCTCCTCTTTGAAGAACATGGTTTATGACTCCTCCTCCTGCCCTGGCATTCCTGTGGAACAGCACACTGCCCTCCCAGAAGAGCTGCTTAACCCCAGGGGCTCTTTATCACCTCTTCAAAGCAGTCTTGTGAATCCACTTAGCTATGACTAATCAGGACAGACCACTGGAAGGCTGAATCTAGACTTACAAACAAGAAAGTTTTATAACTTCTTATCTGTACATTTTGGGAGAAATTCAACAATATCATATTGTTGGATTTATCACTACCATTCTGGGGAAGTCTTTGAATTGCAGTTATATAATTTTCCTATCAGGAGTTATTAGTTGATAACCTCTTGTCATGTTAACCTATGTGGCATGGGATTTGCAATGGGAAAAATGACTTGGGCCATTTTTCCAGAACATTTTTCCAGGACCAGGACTTACAAAAATATTTTTCATAAGTACTTTGCTTTTTTATACAGGACCCCCACCACATGGTGGGGGTCCTAGGAGGGACTTTAGGGGCCCTGAACCTGAGAAATATTACAGATCCCTCCTCCACAGAGCTCCTAGCATCAAAGTCGAATTCACGCAGCACTTTATCACAATGTGGGGAGTGAAATGTGAAATTCCACTTAACCCAGGGCATATAAAACTTATTTTATAAGGGTTCACCTTATAAATACCTGACCCCCACCCCTGGAACACCTAGGGGAGACCCTGGGGGTTCATAATATGCCAAAACATTGTAGGTTATCCATTTGTAGGTACCCCAAACACAAAGTTCGAGTTCGGGCACATTTTACTTTTTAAAAGCAGTCATGGAACTCAGGGCTGCATTTAAACTGACCTCAGGCTTCGGCAGTGCACACATGCAAGTACATAAAAAGTTGCTGGCCTCTAAACTGCCATGCCCTGATATGTACTAGGAACTGATAGGTAGTTTCAATCCCCCTGCTCTATTATGTTCTAGGGGCTTATAGGGTAGGTCATGCCACCCATAGTGTACCCTAGTGTATGTGGGTATTTTTACTGTATTATAAGTATTTTCAGCATAGCACTGGCCCTGGGCCTGGTTAGGCAATGCCAAGGTTCAGTCAGAGTCATTAACCATCAGTACCAGTCAGCAAAATGTTGGGGGGTGCCCAGGGCACAGGATGACTTTGCAACAATGGTGGCATGGTGAAGCCATGCTGGGGCCACTGTTATTACAGGAGATTTCTGGAGATCAAGAAACAGAAATTGCTTCCTGAAGGAGAAGAATTCATAACTGCTTTAAGAGGTCTTTTGGGGGAGCCTGCCTGCTCTCTCTTAATACCCTGTCTCTTTAGTTTGTCTGCAGAAGTAGGAGAGTTCGTTTTCTGCCTTTGTGGTCACCAGCCTACCTGCTCTGAACTTCCTTTGTGGTCTACAGAATTTGGAAACACTCACCTTGAAGAACTTGCCTCAAAGCATGAAGCCTGGGTGCCGTGTATAAAAGAGCTTGCCTACTTGATGCAAGGTAGCAAAAGACATAAAATTGATGGAAGGAATGCAGAACCAATCAAAACATTCACCCCAGTCAAGAGATCTGGGTTAAACCCATAATTCTGTTGCTAACCATGCCACCCCAGTTTAGAACTGGCCATATTCAAATCAATCTTGACCCTGTGCCTCATGGGAAAAGCCCAACCCGAACTGCCAAGCCAGGTCTTCCCTGAACCGGAAACAAGCATCCTAGGACCGGTTTCGGGGTTTCACCCCTCTTCAGCCAGGATAGCTTGATTCCAGTGGCACAGTGAGCCCAGGACCTACGCCTGGGCACACCTGGTGCACCTAGGGCAAGAAAGCAAAAGACATATAATTGATGGACGGAATGCAGAGCAAATCAAAAGATTCACCCCCAGTCAAGAGATCTGGGTTAAATCCATCATTCTTGTGCTCACCATGCCACCCCAGTTTAGACCTAGCCATATGCAAATCAGCCTTGACCCTGTGCCTCATGGGAACAGTCCAGCCCCAACTGCAAAGCCAGGTCCTCACTGAAAAGGAAACAAGCATCCTAGGACTGGTTTTGGGGTTTCACTCTTCTTCAGCCAGGATAGCTTGATTCCAGTGGCACAGTGAGCCCAGGACCCAAGTCTGAGCATACCTGGCGCACTAAGGGTGAGATTTGCATATGGCTGGGTTCAAACTGGAATGGCATGGTGAGCAAAAAAACGATGGATTTAGACCCAGATCTCTGTATTGGGGTGAATGTCGGACATTGTTCTGCATTCTGTCCATCATCTGGTGTTTTTGCACTTGTCAACCCAGAGGGGACGGGTATGCCCAGACGTGGGTCCCATGCTCTACATGCCACTGGAATCAAGCTATCCTAGCCGAAGAGGGCTGAAACCCCGAAACCGGTCCTAGGATGCTTGTTTCCAGTCCAGGGAGGTCCTGGCTTGGCAGTTCGGGCTGGACTGGTCCCATGAGGCACAGGGTCAAGACTGATTTACATATGGCTGGGTTCAAACTGGAATGGCATGGTGAGCAAAAAGACGATGGATTTAGGCCCAGATCTCAGGACTGGGGTGAATGTATAACATTGTTCTGCATTCTGTCCATCAACTGTTGTTTTTGTACTCGATGCAAGATGACTGATAAAGGCACTTGTTTTGATCACAAATATGCACTGTGAGTCTGAGGAAAGCCTGCAACCAGAGGGAGTGGCTTGTCAAAAGACCAGAACAAATGGAGACAAGTTTAATAGAACTAATCATAAAAAAAATCTACAAACTGTACTGGGACTTTGCATCTTATCCCTTTAATTGGAAACTTCACATGGGTAAGAAAGCACAAACAAATGCCCGAAGGTGTCTTGGCAGTGCTCAGAATGGGTAAATGATAGGCAGGTGAACGGAGCACACTAATTGTGCTTGAAAAGCCAGGTTTTCAAATATTTCCTGAACTTTAATAAAGAGGGAGTCTTTTTACTCCAAAGGCAGACGGTTCCTGGTCCGGGCTGTGGAGCTAACTAGGCTCTTGCCTCCCCAGGCAGTCCTTCTGTGGGTGGGAACTACCAAATCTCTTGCTAGGCTGGAGCGAAGATTCCTGCCTGTAAGGTACCATCTGAATCTGTCTTTTAGATAAGCGGTGCCGAGGTCACAGAGTGCTTTGTAGGCTTTACAGATGCCCTTATTGGCTATCCGTTTTCTTACAGGTAGCCAGTGCAGTTTAATGATGGCTTGGGTACCTTCATCAGCATACGAGCTGCAGAGTTTAGTGGAACTTAAAGGTTATTCATGGATTTTCTTGGCAGTTTTTGGTATAAACTATTGTAATAGTCTATTCTAGAAAGAACAAGTGCAATAATAACGGTCTTTATCAAATGAGAGGGTAGGAACTGAGCATTTTATTTTGATGTGTACAACTTCATGACACACAGGCTTCAGCTTGCATTATCCTAAGCCCAGCTCTTGCAGTGCATGGCATTTGGATGTGTGCAGAGAAAGGGTTAATTGCACGTTCATTGGCTTTGTGCATCAAAGTCGGCTGCCACTCATGGCCTTTGGTAATGCCCTGCCTGCGCTGGACTGCTTAACAGATGTGCTTGAGTTTGGGTAATCATAGAGAGCTCTGGGTGCAGGACTACCCCAGTGCCACTAGTTCAGGTAGGCCTTTGGCAACTCACAGCACACTCTGGTCACAGGGCTTGGCCACTTTGTTATTGAGTGAGCTGTGGGTAGCTGGGGGTAAGGCTTGGCTGATAGTCAATTCGTGCATCAGTCCACAGGCCACTAAACCAACTTGCACAGTCTTTGGCCATGCACAGCGGGGCAATGGCCAGTAATTGATCCAGCAACTGGGTCCACAGTGCTCAAGGTCTTTTCCATGTACAGTTGTACTGTGATTTGTTTGGTGTTTTAACTGTTTCAGGGTGTTCAAAAAACAATGATATACAACTTTAAAAACATTTTTGGATCTACTGCAAACGTGTAGATAAATGGACATGAAATTATATTCCAAACGTTTAACTTTTAGAGACTGCATCTGTTCCTCTATGATGTCCCTGCTATACATTCTTCCTAGTATTAGGCGATGCTCCGTGATCCCCCTTCTAACGTTTATGCCACTTTTTTAGAATACAGGCATCGTTTTTTGGCTGCCACAACAAAAGCTTTTCGTGGTTGCTAGACAATCAGATCGTCTATTTCATCAAATCCTCTGAGGTGCTGTGGCCATCAAATTAAAGGAAAAAAATCTCCAATTGGATTTGCGTTAATTTTTCAAATGTATTTGAGGATCGAGATTATTGAAGGGTCCCCTATTTAATGATCAAGGTTTAAAAGTCCCTCTTTTTTAACCCTGCAAAGCCCGCTCAACACCTTTGTGTAGTGCAAACTTCTCAAAAGCTACTGACCGGAGTTACACCAAATTAAGCAGAGGGACACCTGTGTGTAGACTTCTAGATTCTTGCCAAGATTGATGTCAATTAATTTAACAGTTTTTTTCTGTAGCAGAGAGCGAACAGTATACTGGTAAAATGTCAGAGCATAAGAATATCAAATCTAGCAGTGGCCAAGAGCAGGTAAAAGCAAACTGACTTGTGGTACAGTTGGGTTAAAGGGAAGTCAATATGTGCTACGAGTAGTAAATGTACAATCAGGCATGTTAATGAGTAATGCAAATGGGAAATCATTAGGATGCTGGATGCCTGATATTAAGTTAGGCTCACATTGCAGAGAAGGAGTGAAGGCAGACTCATTAACCTCAAGGGCCAAAAGTGCAACTGAGGAGTAACTCTGTGCTAAAAAATGAATTGGATGGATGTTGGACATAAGCCAAATGGTAAAATACTAAGGGGCTCAATAAAATATTGGACGGAAAGCAAACCAACTGACTCCTTGTCAGAATCAGTTCCGGCCGACTCACGTTTAGTGAGTCTGAAGGACCGATCACAATGCTTTCGATCACCGTTGTGAAAGTCCACCATTGACTTTAATGGCAGACTGTGTTCTGACCGATAATAAAGGCTCCCATAGATAAAAGGGATGGTTGCAGAAAACCTTGCACCCTGCGGCAGGCACCCCATGGTGCCTGGCACACTGTGCATGGTTTTGAAGGGGGGGGGGGTCTAATGGGTACCCTCCTGGCCCCCAACCGGAGGCCTGAGGATGAAGTGGGGCCTTGTAGGCCCTCAAAGTCAGTTTCGGCTCGTAATCCGTTGGTGGGGAACGCGGTTTGTAGAGCTGCACAATTAGGCTTCAACCAACTTGGAATTTCCAAATGCTGGTCTGAAGCGATTCAAACTGGCCGAATTATTTGCTTTCTGACCAAGAACATTGCAGACTGAGTCAGAAACATAGGTTCCAACACGGTATAGGGGAATCCGTCTGTCGTTCTGAGCCTTTCTGGCCAACATCGTAATCAGCCCCTAAATTGGCCTTAGCTAGGCAATAGAAAGGAAAGATGTTGGGGATACATTGCATTACGTAGGCGCATGTGAAATAAATCACAGGCCACTTATGCAAACAGGAATCTGACGCGCACTGATTGTTTTATAGTATAAAAACAAGCATGCAACTCACATGTAACTTTCTTGTACTCATTAATGTTATGTTTATATTTTGCAGATGAGAATTATCTTCTATGATGACCGTGACTTTCAGGGCCACTCTTATGAGTGCAGCTCTGACTGTTCTGACTTGAACTATCACTTCAGTTGCTGCAACTCCATTCAAGTTCTCAGCGGTTGCTGGATGCTCTACGAACTCCCTGCCTACATGGGGCGGCAATACTTCCTTCAGAAGGGGGACTATCCTGACTTTCCTTACTGGATGGGGAACAGCAGCTCTATCATGTCTTGCCTCATGATTCCACAAGTAAGATGGGCTTAATTTGCGTTCTAAGCAGTGTCTATTACAGTTCTGTACAATCAACTTGTTCGTAGACTATTGTAGTAAACTATTGGTGTTGGGTTAATTTGCACTTTTCTATGAAATACGAAAGATAATAGATAGATGCGTAAATAGCTTGCACTTTCTCAGTGTTCACACTAATGAAGAATATCTACTTTCTCCAAAGTTTTGTTGGTTTATTCCCTTTAGATTACTTAACTAAACTAGATAATTGTGATTATTGTTTGAGGAGTACAGTCGCCCACCTCAAGGAAAAATAACACAGTGTCCAATCCCCAAAAGTCACAAAATTTGCCTGAGCTCAACCCCTTGGTAATTACGGCACAGAGCACGCAGGTTTCGCTTAGAGCAATGTGAAAATTATTTATGCCGTACCAAAACAGTAATACATTTAAAATACCAAGCAATAAATACCCCAAACCGAATTGGAAAAATATAACAAAATTTAATACGCAACATGACACTAAAAGGACAAAAATGTTATCAAGGGAAACACAGATAATAATTTTAATGCTTTACATAAAAATAGCGTCAAAAAGCTATCTCTGCCAACAAGAGTCTTTGGAAGTAGTAGACCAAGAACTAGGCACAATTCCAGGATGACCGCGACAGAGGGTGGGTCAGATGAACCAAGCAAGTTCATCCTTGACAAAGATTTTCTCTTATGACTTAGGGCCTGATTTTGCATTCAGCCGACTGGCTATTGCATCACAAACAGTGACGGGTATATTCCGTCTGTTGTATTAAAAGTTCTATAGGATATAATGCTCCTGTAACACGTGGAAGGGATACCGTCACTGTGATGTATCCGTTGTAACTGCAAGCCAGAGTAACTGAACTAGCATTGGCAAAATATAATAATGAGAATAATAATACCGGTGAGTAGAACCATCAACCCAGTGTGACTGCGCCCAGAATTACCAAATTTGCAAAAAAACAGATATGGTAATCCCAGGTCCTCAAACTCCAGACCCTGTAATTGTAGCCATGGGTACACCAAATGCAGACCTGTGTGCAGAGCTCAGGGGGCCCTGGGCAGCTGCTCTGCCCCGCTTGTGCCCGACATTAGGAGCTGTAAATGCCCTCCAGCTCGCAACCCACATGCTCTGCCCCCCCCCCACTCCTTCTTCAACTGCTCCATGCATGTGGCAATCGTAGCGGATTTGGGCATGGCACTCACTCCTGGAAGGGGAAAATGGCAGATTTGGATAAGATAATCTCGAGCCAATGCGGTGTTCTCCCTTCCGAGGGACACAACTCATGACCCCCGGATTTAGGTGCAAGGATGCCTGTCAGGATCAGAGATTCTGGCTCTCATTACCTTCCCATTATCCTTAATTTGGGGAATTCGTAATAAAAACAGAAGAAGATTGAAATGAATGAAACGTAATTGATTTTTGAATAAAATCAGGAAAATGAGGAAAACTATCCACAAAATTGTAAGTTGAAACAAAAATTACTATGAAATGAATTCCAACTGTGATTGAAAGCTTAAATTTACATCAAGATATATTCCAACAGTATGAAAAGATTAAGATCACAGAGGACAGGTTGCCCCATCCAGAGTATTCCGCTGGTGGGCCGGAGTCCAGAGAAAATTCTCAGCGACACATATCTAAACATCAACTTTGCTGCCACTTTGTGTAATATAATTATTAAACATTCAAGAATGGATTAACAAAACACAAAATGGTGTGCGACTAGTTTGTAGGGAGCTTGGTCATCATCTCTAAAAAAAGATATGCATATCAAAAGACCTATGTGTTTATGTGCACTCCGCACTCGGAAAGATACTACTCGTAAAACCCTTTGTGAATAGCTAACAATCAACAGTGCAAGTTTACCTTTTTTCAGGCCCTGAGTGAGTATGTGAGTGAGGCTCTATGTGAGTGTGAGACAGTATGGATGAGATGTAAATGTCATGGTACTTATAGAGCACAGACGATCACCTTGCGGTGTCACCTATTCGGCTTCCTGGCGCTGATACTCATACCGCTGTGGAACCCCTCCTGGCTTTCCCTGTGAAGGGTCCACTCCTGGGCACCCCCAGGGTGAAGCCAGGCATCCTTAGCGCTGTTGGGGCCGGTGTGGAGGCTGAGCAAGCTATTGCCCAGAGTTGCAGAGCGGGGCCCGTGATTAGAATAGGCACCGAGGCGAGAATTAACAGGTCCAAGGAAATTGAGCCCGAGACCCCGCCGAGGCGGGAATCGACCCCTGGTCCCTGGCCAGAACTCTGCATCAGGGTCTGCCGCTCTAACCATTGAGCCACACTCCTCCACATGAGATGATGAGTGATTCAGTGAGTAAGGGACAGTATGTTAGCATGTGAGTGAAAGATTGAGTGGGCATGTGAGTGAGGCAGTGTGTGAGTCACATAGGCTGTAAGTATACGAGTGAGACACAGTGCATGAGTGAAAGTGTGTGAGAGAAACATCAGGTGGAAGACAGCGTGTGATCATGTAAATCAGACAGTGAGTATGTCAGTGAGTGCATGTGAGTGAGACAGTGTGTGCATGGGACAGAATGGTTGAGTGGCCAGTGTGCTTTCCTGTAAGTAAGACAGTGATTGTGAGTGAGGATGTGAGTGTGCGAATGAGAGTATATAAGACTCTGAGTGAAACAGTGAGTGAGAATATGAGTAAGAATGTCAGTGAAAGTATGCGCATGTGAGACGGTGTTTAGGATTTGTCTTGTGGTCTCCCTTTATTATTGTCTAAGGCAACGCTGCATGAATACTTTACACATTGCTTCTAAGTTAAGCCAGACTGCTTTAGTGACCAGCTACCAGAGGGCTGAGTACAGGTTTATGTAGTGACTTTTGCAGGTCACTCTGACAAGGATTGTGTTTATTACTTGAGTGAGACTTTCAACCATCTAATAACACACTTATCACTTGAGTGATGGTGAGAAAAATAGGCTAACATTGATTGACTTTATTCTTAATCTGTGAAGAATATCTGTGCTTCTATAGGTTTCCAGCATGCTATAGAGCATAGGGTGTAATTTCTCTTTGATGTGTCGTTACAGCACCGAGGATCGTACAGAATACGACTCTACGAGAGGAACAACTTTGGTGGGAAAATGATGGAATCGGCGTACGACTGCCCTTGTGTCAGTGATATATTTCACCACATGGACATCCAGTCCTGCAATGTCTTTGATGGCTACTGGATCTTTTATGATCAGCCAAACTACGGAGGCCGCCAGTACTACCTGCGGCCCGGGGAGTACAGGAGATTTAGTGATTGGGGTGCTATAAATGCCAGAGTTGGATCTTTTAGAAGGGTTGCAGACGTCTCTTAGAACAATGTACTGCATTTGTTTATGCTGCACAATCTGCCTTTTATGGCTATTAAAGCTTTTGAGATTCCTAAATTCCTTGTGGGCTTGTGATTAAGTGGCTGAGTTTGAGAGCTGTAAAATCTATGTTGCAGTGATTTGTATTTAGTGTTGGAAAAAATAATAACAACTAGGATTGTTTCGAATTTCTTGCTATTGCTGCTTATTAAAACAGAGATAGAATAAATACCAGTACACTCACACACAAACACACAATACATATACAGTAAGTAGCATGTCACTAAGATGAACAAACACTGGTAAATGCAGATAGTATTGCTTAATATGTTTTTTTGCAGGGTGGGGTGGATTCGTTGCAAGTGCTGCAATGCAGATTTTGGAATTGCCCGACCTAATGCAGAATTTACAAGTTGTTCAACTGTATGGCTGACAAGTATTCACTGGCCATAAGTCGAATCTTCAGCCAGTTGTCTTTTGAGTGCCTGGAAGCGTGACTATTTATGGATTAAAATGGAAGCAATGCCAGACAGGCTCATGCAACTAACGTATCAAAATATTCCCATGAAAAGGGAAGACTACAGGAGTTGTATTATAGACAGGGTGCACTGTTCCTGATTGTTCTGAGATGTCCCTCTAACAGGTGTGCTGGGCACAAACAAATACAATGTGCCCTATCACAGATAATGTGATGACACAAGGACAGACACGAACTTGTGAGTACCATGTAGGCAACACATTAGTAAACAAGCATTTACAATGCAATGGTTTCGCCTTTTGAAAAGTTTGAGCTATTGGCATTGTACAACATTTGTATTTATGTGTTGGTTTTGAAAACAGATAAATAAATGACATTGTCATTTACAATGCCAATAATTTAATCTCTGGCAAATGCCACACAAACCCACACACAGACCCACACTCACCAACAGAGCCCCCTCCCCCCCCCCCACACACACACACACAGAGAGAGTCACACACACACACAGAGCCACACACACAGAGCCACACACACAGAGCCACACATACACAGACCCACACACACACACAGACCCACACACACACACACCCACACACACACTGTTTACAGACACCAAAGAAGGCCCGGCGTCCCCCTGGGCGGGAATACGTAGAGGTTCTTCCCGCTCTCTTGTTCCCCCTGGAGCATCCGTTAGTTTACAACCACCATGCTGTGACATGCTCCTGCCACTCATGTCTCCACAGTTCCAATTAGCTGATTTGGGCAGCGCCAGCCAGGCAGTTCTTGATGTTATTGACTTTTTGTTCTAGTTTATGATGAATACATTGGCTACTCCTTTACAAGACAAAGTGATTAAGGTCCTATCCTTTCCTTATTTCCTTTTAATTGATACCCCACTATAACCTCCATAGGAGCAGTGTGAACTGCTACCAAACGTTAATTCATGTCAATACATTGAGCTGTGTTCGTTCACCCACTGCATGAAAATGATTAGTACTGTATCCTGTCCCATATGTAGAGGATTCTTGATTAAAAATGCCAAAAAATAAATTTTAAAAAATCAGTGCGGTGCTTTGCCAATGCTTCTTGGTTGTGATTTTGTATTGTGCAAGGTCGATGACAATGGCAACAGTCTCCAGGCTGATTCTATGATTCGGTTCTTTGGCGCGTCTATTTCAGAGAGCTGTTGAACCAGCCAGTGTAATCCGTGCTGCTGAGGGCACCCTAGGGAGACTGAAAGGCTGGTGTTATTGACAATGTGTGACGCCTTCTGGAGCGGTGGGGTGTGGCAGTGCTGACATGTGCTACTGTGAGACAGAAGCAGCCAGCCAGCTAATACGTTCGTGTTATCATGATCATGATCCATGCTTTTTAGTGATTAAAGAACGGGTAATGTTCGTGCTATAGAAAATCGCATTAAATAAAAAAATTAAATTTAAAAAAAGAGCGGCATCAGCCCGCCAGGTAACTAAAGTCTGACGGCTAGCTCTAGTCATCCCATCTCATAGCCCTCATTTCATTTTCCATGAAAATCTTGCGATGCTTCGAGCCAGCGTGTGTTAAGTAGGTGCATGCCAAGATGGGGGCATATCAGATTCTTCGCAGCCTGGCACCAACACTTGGTTGGGGCGTATAAGCTCATTGAAAATCCACTGAACTAGGCAAGCCTGGGAACTGAAGGCAGGGCCTATGGGGGCAGGGACAGGGGTGTAGCTTTGCCACGTGACACCAAGGGTCGGAGATGCAATCGTGGACCCAAGTACAACGCGCCTAATGCATTATGGGAGTGGTAGTTTTAATTCATGACTCTTACGCATATTTTATTTAAGTAGTACAATAAACATAAAAGTTCTGTCTACCGACAGGGCTTATTGGACTAAATGGTAGTGAGGTTCACTGGGTCACCCCATTACCACAACCATACAACAATTATACAAAATAATTCTCATCCCACATCCAACTGCCAGGAATCCGCATTCACAACACAGTAGTATAAGGGGTTTGTTTGCACCAAGCAATGCCTAAACTTACCACCAAAGATATGAAACAGCGCCAGTCAAAAATGTTTTGTGTTCCAGCTGACAGTCTAGAACCAAGCTGTCAATGCTCTTTAACAACTCTGTGCTAAACGGTGTCCATATATCCCTTTCAGAAAGGATGAGCCGACCTTGAAGCACGTGTAAGGAGGACTCTGGGTGGGGCACAAGCATCTGCACTATTTTCACTCATCTTACAGCACTTTTCAGCAAATATGAACATTGTCTTTTTAGATTGAAAACTACTAGGTAAGATGGAAATATTTGGCAGACATGTGAAGGTACCAGACCAGAGCCCGTGGGCTGCAGTCCTCAAGGTTCCTGTCTGCAGTCAGTTACCCTTACTGGGGGCATGTGCGACCAAGGACATGTACCCTTGGCTTCAATTGCCCGTGGAGAACAAGGAAAACATGAGTCTGCACAGGTCAAGATACCCCTTGTCAAGATTTCCCCAACACTAACCATAAGGCGCCCCCATTGACTAGTGCACTGGAGGATAATGATATTCTTTTTTAGCTGCCATTAGCTCTAGAGACTGGATTTAAACAGTAAGGGTGCCACTGGGTCTAATTGTGAGAAAATTGTGCATGGTAGGAGGTGGAGAGCACCTAAGAAAATTCAACACAACCATCCAGTACTTTTTTTTTAAGGCTCTCTGCATGATCTTTCTAGCTCTGCATCAAAAATATTCCAGCCAATTTCATTATGTCTTCCACCTGTACACCCCTAGTAGGCTTTTCGGATCCTCCTTCTGCAAGAAGTTGTTTGTTCCCAGATTTCGGAGAGCCAGATGTGGAGGCTGTTTCATCTCGGTAACTACTGCTTAACTGTGGAATACTTGGTCTATATCTCGGAAGCGAACTCATTTGCGTATTAAAAATCTTAAAAACACGGCTTTTCTCTTCTCATTGCCCTTACCCTTTTTAGGGCTATTTTCTGAATGCTTCAGGGTGCCTTCCATTAGCGCTTTGACACCTCAGGGTATAGTGTGCTTTATAAATTCTTTTCATAACTGAGCCAGTTTCAGTTTGCTGGACTTCTACTGTTACTTAGAGTAGAATAGGATAGTCTCACCCGTGGCCATTATAAACTGGAGCGATAGTGGCTACTTTCACTATCAAGGGGACCTGTGGCTTGGTCCATAAAACATCAACGAAAAGCAGCATAAAGCATGCGGTGGTAGGAGGGATGGGAACCTGCTCCTGTTTTATCCACGTCCTGCTCCCAAAGTATAGTTCCTGGTCTGCTGAAGTATACTTCCGGGTCTGCTGAAGTATACTTCCGGGTCTCCTGAACCTGGACTTTGATTTTAAACCCCACAGACAGCTGCAGAGCCGTCTATGGTGTTTAAACTTCCTTGGAGGACACTGCCTGAAAACCATCATCCAAAAACTCTGCTGGAGCACCTCTTCCACAGATAGGATATAGACTTCAGGCGCACAGTATTGTATTTGATGTCTTCATTTAAGAGCCAGTCATTATACAACTATTCTCTTGCCTGTACAGTGATCTCTGTTGCATGCAATAGTAACTCTGTTACAGAGTATCTAGACATCTCCCATAGGCCTCTCTGTGCCAGTGGGTGCCATTTCAGCCTAGCCACCCAGGAGAGGTAGTGAGGCTTTAGAGGCCCAACTTTCAGTCTCACACCAGTCCCACCCTCCATACTGCTAAGTGATTCCTACAATATCTAAGATCACAGATTCAGACGAACATCTGTGTCCCACCTTCAGAAATGGCCCTTAACCCCTCTTCCAAGTAGTCGTGGTAAAATGTTGGTTTATAAGAAAGAATATATATAAATATTAGGTAACGTTCTGCACTACAGCAAACCGAGCAAAGTGGCTTTTTTTTAAATGGTAAGCACGAAATAAACAACTTTTGCCTCAAACTTAGAGATATAGTTAATTTTTTAAAATGTGTGGCAAATTTAACTACTCCATTCCATTTTGCTCAAGCTGCAAAAATGATGCAAACCAGATTTTCTCCATACATAACCCCGGTGAAAACCCTCTGAACATAGCCCTGGCGCCTTCTGAAGTTCTTTGTCAGGCAATCACAGGATGTAAGAACGAAATCTAATTTAGTGATTCTCACGTCGTTACAATCTGCTTTTTATGAAACAGATAAATGCTTGAAATCAATAGAATTAATTATTCGACGTCAATCTGCATTTTGTGTAAAAAATAAAAAAAGCCAACAACAAGGATAATTTGGAAGAGACTTTTGCACCTTTTTTTAAAAATTAGTAAAGCGTGACCGTTCACCACTCGTGGGATCATGTAGGCACGTTAAAACAAGCATTGGCATAGCCAATAGGTCTTGCATTTGGGACCTCATAAGTGAGCTATGTTGTAGTGTATTGTAGCTACTATTCAGCATGTTGAAAAGTTATAATAAAAAGAGTAATAAAATAGCAGCCGCAACAATAATAAAAAAAAACAACTATGCACATATGGATAGCTACACAGCAGAAAACCAGCTGTTGGGTAACAAGGTGTTGTGTGCCATGTGGATACTGAGAGAAGGTAATATATCATGTGTATCAAGTGCGCATTTTCACATTTCAGTTGCATTAGGTTTACAATTGTATCACAGTCATAATTTTTAGCACAGGGAAAGTAAGTGATCTGCACAGAATTACACATTTTCGGGTCAGTTACTAGTAACTGGGGCTAAACATCCAGGTCCGCAAGACAGCAACTAAGCATCTAAATAATAATAGTTATAATAAGAATAGGAAAAACAAAAAAAAAATTATAAAATTGTTAATCCCATGCAACACTGATAACTGTGTTCTCCTAACGTGTTTGAAAGGTGCAAGCGAACGTCCCGAGGCCTTGCTAAACACCGCTAAAGGAAAGCCTGGGCCGGTACTCACTGGTTGGTTGTCCTGTAGCTGCTACTCCACATGCATGGCCAAGTCCAGAGACAGGCCCCTCTTAGTCCAATATTTACTGAAGAACTTCATCAGGGCGGACTGCATGGGGTCTCGTTTCAGGCAGAGGCGGAGGGGCTCTCAGGAAAACAGGATGCAGTGCGGGCGCCGGGAGTGGTGAGCAGCGCCTGCATGGCCCATATGTGTGCACGAGCCGTGAAACTGATGCAGCTCTGATTAAGCTGCAGCCAGTCATTTTAATTATCTGATGTTTCATGCGAGGTTTAACACTAGCAAGCATGTCTTATAAGTGTTTCACTGTGAAGCCTTTTCCTTTACAAGTTTCTCGTTCTCGAGCGACATGCAAAATAAAGAGAAAGAACATCACGCCTGTGCTTATTTAAATGTCAGGTGACGGGTTATGCTCTTTCTCTAAAAAAGCCTTACAGGAGCCAAATAAGGTTTCTTTTATGTTTGAAGCTCATATTTATTTTTCACATACTATAAACAAAGATTCATTCACCTGGGGAAAAGGGTTGCTTAAAAACAGCCAGACTAATCAAACTGGAGAGGAATGCACTATCCGGTACGTGTCACAAGGGCATTTTATTGCTGGATCTCTCTGGAGCTTGAGGGGTGTCCTGCCTTCTGAAACAACATATTGGGTCGCATTGAGGCTGCTGCATGATTAAAGGGATCAGAGAGCCTTATCACATGACCACAGAACTGGAGCCCTCGGCATAAATACACCATAAAGAAGAACAACCGGCCCATGCAGCAGTAAACAGGAGCCGCCTGCCAGAGGAAATAAGGTTGGGACTGCATGCTGAAGGGAAGAGCGTGTGGTCCCTCCGGCAGCTGACCGAGTAGCTGGGAGATTAGCATCAATCTTGGCGCGTCTCCTATTCTTTTACAATTAAAAAACTAGAAATGAATGTGACCGTCTGCAACACAACCGATGCTCATGTAAAGCACCCGGATAGCTTCGGGGCGAGTTCGCGCTATATAAAACAAAAGAAAGAAACGAGAAAAACAAGGTCAATTTGAGATTCGGGGGCGTGTTTTTCGCCCTCTCCCCTTCCTATTGGCTGGAAGGTAAAATTCCAGCCAATGGGAAGAGGAGAGGGCGGAACTTAAAAAAAGACCCAGAAACGCCCCCGAATCGCGTCAAGGAGGGCCCTGAACTGAGTGACGCTCCTCTCCTCCAATGGCTGGCCAGCATTTACGAGGCCAGTCAATGGAGAAGAGGGGCGTGTTCAGGCCCCCATACTACACACATAAGATTTCGGCTCCGCCCACTGCTTACGCAGTGCGACGGTAGCCGAAACCTAAAAACAGAGCAGATGTTTGAAGCAGCCACTCTGTCTTTCACACTGCATGTGCACTGTGACCTGCACTTCAGAGGGGACCAGAAATCCAAGCTATTGCAGTGAGAGATTGTACTACCTACTAGGGGGATTTAGGGGTCCATTGAACCCCGCTTAGCCCCTGCAGGAGTCGCCCTGCGGGGCCCACACTGTGTGCCATCTCGGTGTTGCGCCGCGTCTAGGGCGACTGACTCTGGAATCTGGGGATCACGGTTCGATCCCCGGCACCGGCGGCAGATTAGCCCCGCACCATGTGACTCTGCTTAATCTTCCCGACGGCCCCCAGCGCCTAGAGACCCTTACGGGTGATTATGCGCTTTACAAACAAAAAAATTTGGATTTGTGGCGCCCAGTCAGTGCACATCCTAATGGCTTGTTTGCTTCTGCTCCCACAGTTATTATAAGGCGGGTGCGCAGAGGCAAAATATTTTCCTCATTTGCATGGGGCTACGTTTACATACAAATGAGGAAAAGCACTATTAGGATTGCATCTGTGCTATGTGTATGCCGGCGCGCTCTGTCATATAGAAGGGGCTGTGCAAACGTTTGTGGCTTCCTCTTTAATACCAAAGTGCCCTTGTAGTGCAGAAAGTGGGTGAGCACGCCCACTGGCCTCTAGGACACTTTATATAATATGGACCTAGATGTCATGAATGAAAGTTACACCAAGTAATGGCTGTACTGTGGGCTCATTAGAATGGTAATGCCACATATACTAATGAATGCCTGAAGTGAGGTGATCTTTTACCCCTATCTTTGTATTACTAGTACAAGATAATCAGTAAAGATAAAGCTGCCTGTGGCCCAACTAATAAACGACTGTGTGTAAGTGCAGTGAGCTAGGGATTTCAGTGAAGGACGCTTAGGACACTGAAGAACTTGTGTTTCAGTGCAAGTAGTGTCTTTCTGTCTCCACAAAGTGCATGCATTAATGGGTGTGGTAACAAAAATCAGTGTCCTCACAAAGTCAATCGACCTAGATATTGTAATTTATTAGCGCGTGCATCACACTTCAGAATGAAGAAAATTAATTTCATTACAATGTTGCTCTCCTGAAGATGCATAACAAACACTCCAGTCCATATTCAGGCTCTACAGCAGCAGCAAAAAGCCTGTGTGGCAAAATGCATAAAATAGAATATATATTTCTACTTACTGTTTAGGAAATATGCTGAGATGAATAACAATGTTGGTGCTTGAAATGGTGTCTTGTAGCTTTAAAATCGTCCCGAGTCGTGAGACCTTCGCAACCTGTTCTTGTTGCCACCAGGTTCAAGTTCAAGTTCAGTAATTTGTATAGCGCACTACTCACCCAGAGGGTCTCAAGGCGCTTGGGGAGGGTGGGTGGATTACTTATCAAATAGCCAGGTTTTTAGCTGCTTTCGAAAGGAGAGGTGGTTCTGTGTAAGGCGGAGGTGAGTGGGGAGGGAATTCCAGGTTTTGGCCATTAAGTAGGAGAAAGATCTTCCTCCCATGGTGGATCTATTGATGCGTGGAATTGCGGCGAGGGCTTGATTAGATGAGCGTAGTTGGCGGGTGGGTGTGTAGAAGGACAGTCGTTTGTTGAGGCATTCTGGTCCTAGGTCGTAGAGGGCCTTGTGTGCGTGGGTGAGGAGACGGAACGTTACTCTCTTGTTGATGGGAAGCCAGTGGAGATCTTTTAGGTGACTGGAAATGTGGGCTTGACGGGGGATGTCCAGTATGAGTCTGGCAGAGGCGTATTGGATGCGTTGGAGTTTTTTCTGTAGTTTGGCTTTGGTTCCGGCATAAAGGGTGGTGCCATAATCTAGTCGGCTAGTGACTAGTGCGTGGGTGACTGTTTTTCTTGTTTCGGTGGGGAGCCAGCGGAAGATTTTTTTGAGCATGCGTAGGATGTTGAAGCATGATGATGAGACGGCGTTGACTTGTCTGGTCGGATCACTGACATAATATAGAATGACAAAATATAGACTTACCAAAATATAGTCACCAAAATATAGAATGCAAAAATATCGAATTCCTATCTACAAACAGGTAAGTACAAAAATATCGAATCCAAAATATAGTTTGTAAAAAATATAGTCAGTCAAAATATCGATTTTTTTTAAATGTCTTAAAAGTAATTTAAAATTAATGAAATAATAAATATAATTAACTAAAACATACTTAAATATACTCAAATAACCTTAATATTAAGATATAATTAATGTAAGTTATTAATAAAAAATGTACAATATTTTACCGTAGGATAGCAGGAGGGTAACATTTAATATTACCACTCCAGTGAGTGCAACAGTAGGGAAAGTGTTGGATAGCGTAGGGGTAAAAAATACTATTCCCACTCCAGTGAGTGCAACAGTAGGGAAAGCGTTGGATAGCGTAGGGGTAAAAAATACTATTCCCACTCCAGAGAGTGCAACAGTACGGAAAGCGTTGGATAGCGTAGGGGTAAAAATTACTATTCCCACTCAAGAGAGTGCAACAGTAGGGAAAGCGTTGGATAGCGTAGGGGTAAAAAATACTATTCCCACTCCAGTGGGTGCAACAGTAGGGAAAGCGTTGGATAGCGTAAGGGTAAAAATGACTATTCCCACTCCAGAGAGTGCAACCGTAGGGAAAGCGTTGGATAGCGGGAGGGTAAAAAATACTATTCCCACTCCAGTGAGTGCAACAGTAGGGAAAGCGTTGGATAGCGTAGGGGTAAGAAATACTATTCCCACTCCAGAAAGTGCAACAGTAGGGAATGCGTTGGATAGCGTAGGGTTAAAAATTAATATTCCCACTCCAGAGAGTGCAACAGTAGGGAAAGCGTTGGATAGCGTAGGGGTAAAAAATGCTATTCCCACTCCAGTGAGTGCAACAGTAGGGAAAGCGTTGGATAGCATAAGGGTAAAAATTACTATTCCCACTCCAGAGAGTGCAACAGTAGGGAAAGCGTTGGATAGAGGGAGGGTAAAAATTACTATTCCAACTCCAGAGCGTGCAACAGTAGGGAAAGCGTTGGATAGCGTAGGGGTAAAAATTACTATTCCCACTCCAGAGAGTGCAACAGTAGGGAAAGCGTTGGATATTCGAAGGGTAAAAATTACTATTTCCACTCCTGAGAGTACAACAGTAGGGAAAGCATTGGATAGCGTAGGGGTAAAAATTACTATTCCCACTCCAGAGAGTGCAACAGTAGGGAAAGCGTTGGATAGCGTAGGGGTAAAAAATACTATTCCCACTCCAGAGAGTGCAGCAGTAGGGAAAGCGTTGGATAGCGGGAGTGTGAAAATTACTATTCCCACTCCAGATAGTGCCACAGTAGGGAAAGCTTTGGATAGCGTAGGGGTAAAAATTACTATTCCCACTCCAGAGAGTGCAACAGTAGGGAAAGTGTTGGATAGCGGGAGGGTGAAAATTACTGTTCCCACTCCAGTGAGTTTAACAGTAGGGAAAGTAATGATTTAATATATTATTAAAAATAAATTAAATATCAATCCCAATAAAACATTTATTGAAATTAATAACCAATTTAATATTATGTAATAATTAATTAGAAATACAACTACATATCAGTTATTAAAAATTAATAACCTATTCATAATTATTTAACAACTAATTAAATTTCAATAACAATAACAAAAACTAAATAATAATACAAATTAATACCAATTAAAAATTAACAGTAAATTAATTATCAATACACAAAAAGTATTTTTAACTTGTAATTAATTACAATTACATTACTTCCCACCCTGTTCCCCTATAAACCCACATCCCACTACAGAAAATACATTAATACAATTATCATAATTATCAAATATTTAATTAATACAAAATAATTACCAATTAATAAAAATTAATTGCCAATTAATAGAAATTAATTACCAATTAAAAATTAATTGACAATAAATTTAAAATCAATACCAATGAATGAAAAAAAATATTTACTTAATTACAATTAAATTACTTCCCACCCTATTCCCCTATAAACCCACAACCTGCTACAGAAAAGAAATTTAGAAAATTAACATATTTAACAATTAATCAATTAATACAAATTAATTGGCAATTGATAAAAATGAATTACCAATTAAGAAATAACAATAAATTCAAAATGAATACCAATAAATAAATAAAAATATTTAATTAATTACAATTAAATTATTTCCCACCCTATTCCCCTATAAACCCACACCCCGCTACAGAACTAAAAAGCAAAATTTAATTAACAATTAATAATATTTGCTAAAAATTAATATTTAATTTAATATAATTAAATTACTTCCCACCCTATTCCCCTATAAACCCACCACCCACTACAGAATTAAATTACGCAAAAATTAAATAACATAAAATTCATTACTTAAAATACATTAAACATACATTACAAAAATTAATATAAATTTTTCACACATATACTAACATACAAAACACTTTAAAAAATTTATATCATTAAAAAATCGATATATTTAATGCCTATATTGTATACTTCGATATTTTGACTTCTATATTTTGAAAATCGATATTACTTACCTTAAATTCGATATTTTTAACCACTATATTGTGTCCATTCGATATTTTGTCCATTCTATATTTTTACTTCGATATTATGTCCATTCTATATTTTGGAATCAATATTATGACTGTTTACCGTCTGGTCATCGAGAGGGAGGAGTCTAGGATGAAGCCCAGGTTACGTGCGTGGTCCGTTGGTATGGGTGCTGTGCTCAGGGCCGGTGGCCACCATGAGTCGTCCCATGCAGAGGGGGATGGTCCTAAGTTGAGGACTTCCGTTTTGTCAGAATTTAGTTTTAAACGGCTGTTCTTCATCCATTCGGCTACTTCTTTCATTCCTTTGTGTAGATTGGTTTTGGCGGTGTTGGGGTCTTTGGTGAGGGAGAGGATTAGTTGGGCGTCGTCTGCGTAGGAGATGATGTTGAGGTCGTGTTGTTGCGCGATGGTTGCGAGGGGACTCATGTATACGTTGAAGAGGGTGGGACTGAGTGATGATCCTTGTGGTACGTCGCAGATGACTTTGGTGGCCTTTGATTTGAATGGGGGGAGGCGGACTCTCTGAGTTCTTCCGGCGAGGAACGAGATGATCCAGTCCAATGCTTTTCCTTGTATTCCGACGTTGCTGAGGCGTTGTATGAGGGTGTTATGACAGACTGTGTCGAAGGCGGCGGAGAGGTCGAGTAGGATGAGGGCAACTGATTCTGTGCAGTCCAGTAGCGTTCGGATGTCATCCGTAGGAGCGATGAGTGCGGTCTCGGTGCTGTGTTTGGCTCGGAAGCCGGACTGTGAGGGGTCGAGTGAATTGTTGGATTCAAGGAAGGCGGCAAACTGGCTATTGACGGCTTTCTCGATGACTTTGGCCAGGAAGGGGAGGAGAGAGATGGGGCGGTAGTTCTTAAGATCAGAGGGGTCCGCTGTGGGTTTCTTCAGAAGGGCGCTGAGTTCGGCATGTTTCCAGCTGTCTGGGAAGGTAGCGGAATTGAGGGAACAGTTGATGACATCGCGGAGATGGGATGCGATGATGGAGTTTGCTTTGTTGAAGATGTGGTGGGGGCATGGGTCAGTTGGAGATCCTGAGTGGATGGAGTTCATCAGTCGGATGGTGTCTTCAGTGGTGATTGGGTTCCAGGCGCAAAGGTTGTGAGAATGCTGTTTTAGTTCTGAGGTGGTTGGAGTGGGTTGTTCTTCGGACAGGTTTTTAAAGCTGTTATGGATGTCGGCGATTTTGTTGTGGAAGAAAGAGGATAGAGAGTCGCAGAGGTCTTGGGAGGGAGTGATGTCGTTGGTGCCGGCGGTGGGGTTGGTGAATTCTTTGACGATGTTGAATAGTTCCTTGCTGTTTTGGGTGTTGTTGTCAAGACGATCGACAGCCGCCTCAACTTCTACGCTCCCAAACGCCAGCTTCGATTGACCGGCCACGCCCTCGCCACCGTCCCCCGCATCCGAAGAGCCACCACAGGGGGACGGTCCTACTCCTACCTCGCCGCCAACACATGGAACTCCCTCCCGACCCACCTCCGCCTGACCCAGGACCACCTCGCCTTCAGGAAGCAACTCAAGACCTGGCTGTTCGAGCAGTAGCGGACCCCCCTCCCCTAACGCCTTGAGACCCTCTGGGTGAGTAGTGCGCTATATAAATGCTTTGATTGATTGATTGATTGATTTGAATGCTGATTTCTTGGTGGATCAGATCAATTGGTGGTGTTTGCGGGTTGCGTTTTCGAAGGTGGTCACGTTGTAAGTGGTTGGGTTTTTTCTCCAGGTTTTCTCGAGGGTGCGACATAACTTCTTGGATTTTTTAAGGTCATCGTTGAACCAGGGTGCCTTTTTGGTACCTTGTTTGATCAGGTGGTTTTTCAAGGGTGCTAATTCGTCAGCGCTGTGGGTGATCCAATGTGTGAATTTGGTGGCAGCTTTGTTTGGGTCCGATGATAAGGTGGGGGTGTTTTGGTTAAGCGATGTGAAGAGCTGGTCGGTGGTGATTTTGTTCCAGTTTCTTCGAGGAATAGGTTGTGGTGGGATGTGGGTCGTGGTCTTTTTGTAGCTGAAGTGAATGCAGCCGTGGTCAGTCCAATAGAGAGCTGTGGTGTGATCAAAGGAGATGTATTTGCTGGATGTGTGTGTCCGGCTAAGTGGGTGGGGGTGTCGACAAGTTGTTTGAGTCCGAGATTGGCCATGTTGTCCAGAAGGGTGGTGGTGTTGCTGTCGTTATTCTTTTCCAGGTGGAAGTTGAGGTCTTCCAGTAAAATGTAGTTCTCGGAGGTGAGGGCATGTGGGCTGATGAAGTCAGTGATGTCTTCGTTGAATTCTGTGCGGGTACCTGGTGGTCTGTAGATGAGGGTGCCTCTAAGTGTGGTCCTGGGGTCGGTGTGGATCTGGAAGTGGAGGTGTTCGGCGGTCGCAAGGTTGTCGGAGTTGGTCGAGATTCGGATGGTGTTCTTGTGGACGATGGCGATGCCTCCTCCTGTTTAGTTGATGCGGTCTTTTCGGATGATCTTGTAGGTGTCCGGGATGGCTATGGCAATGTCGGGCGCTGATGAGGTGTTCATCCAGGTTTCTGTAAGGAAGGCGACGTCCGGTGCTGTAGTGTCGAGTAGGTCCCAGAGTTCAGTGGCATGTTTGTGGATCGATCGGGTGTTCAGCAGGATACATTTCAGGTGGTTGGAGTCGGAGTTGTGTTTGGAGGGGGAGGATTTGGCATGGGTCCTGATGCAGGCGAACTTGCAGGAGTGGCAGGCGAATGGTCCGTGGGTGTGTCCTGGGGTAGCTACGCAGCATTGTGAGGTGCGTCCGGGGTTAAGGGCAAGGAGAGTAGCGGCGTCATATGTTATGCGGGAGGAGTGGGTTTTGTGAGGACGAGGGGGTCTGGCGCTGGGCGCGGGCCAGGCGCGGACGGGCGTAGACGGGCTTACCTTTGGCGCACCTTCGGCGGGCATGGGGCGCGACCGCTGCGCGTGAACGCTGCACGCAAAGGCATCTGTCATATGTGGATAGTGGAAGGGGAGGGGCGAGGGAGGAGCAGCTAGAGGCGGGAGGCGGGGTGGAGAGTCGGGGAGGGAAGGCAAAACAACAACAACAATCTGAACAAAATGGCAGTAAGCCAAAAGCGATACCGGGTTGGGGGCACAGAGAGTGTGAAAAACGCGGTGAAAAAAGACACAATCAGGCACAATACAATATCAGGCACAATACAATTCAATACAGGCAGCACAAATAGCAAGAGCGTTGCAGCGCGCTATGGGAGACTAGCGCTACGGTGATATGCTAATTAGTTAAAGTGATCTGGCGCACGAAGGTGATTAATAAATAAATATTATGCGTGTTCATTGCGGTGGTCTAGTGGTAACAATACCCGTCTGGCATGTAGGTCAAGGAGCAGCGTGAGGAGGAGCAACCGCTTCTGAGTAATCAGGAAGGTCACAGAGAGCTATCGGAAGAGCGGAGCCTGATGATCTGTTGGAGGGAGGAGCAGCTGGGAGGCGGGAGGCGGGGTGGAGAGTCGGGGAGGGAAGGCAAAACAACAACAACAATCTGAACAAAATGGCAGTAAGCCAAAAGCGATACCGGGTTGGGGGCACAGAGAGTGTGAAAAACGCGGTGAAAAAAGACAAAATCAGGCACAATACAATATCAGGCACAATACAATTCAATACAGGCAGCACAAATAACAAGAGCGTTGCAGCGCGCTATGGGAGACTAGCGCTACGGTGATATGCTAATTAGTTAAAGCGATCTGGCGCACAAGGGTGATTAATAAATAAATATTATGCGTGTTTCTAAAAGTGAATGTAGAAGGGTACTGCACTCAGTTTTAACTAGTTTGGATCGTTAGTTCGATATGTGTGCTGTACTAGATTAGTGCCTGCTCACTAAATCAAAGGAATGTGTGTGGCCTGGTGCTACAAGTCACCAGGGCTCCAGTACGCACTACTAAAATACAAATTCTCCTTTAGTACATTCAATTTATTTTTATCAAAAATGAAATAAACATCACATTTAATTTTTACATTCTTACATGATTGCTTGCAACATCAGCATCTATCTCGTCATAGTGACATTATGAATACAAACTGATTTACTTTTCCAAACAAAAATAATTGATCAAAACCCAATTGCTGAGGCCTTGGAGGAGCTTGCTCCCGTAAGGTCTTGCTATTCTGCGAGGAAAAGACCTTCCGCTCCCTGGTTCTCCGAACAGCTCCGGCTTCGGAGACAGGAAGTAAGAAGGCAGGAGCGCCTATGGCACTCTAGCTGGGCCTCCAAGGACAGAGAAGCCCATAGGGTCCTGCTTAAAAATTACAAATTAGAAGTCATTAAGACCAAGCAGGAATACTTTACGGCACTCACCTCCTCATTGTCATCTCCTAGAGAACTCTTCAGGATTGTCGATTCCCTTACGACCCTTCAGACACCGGATCCTGTGGTTGCTTCGCAGGACCTGTGCAATAAGATAGCTGCCTTCTTTCAGTCTAAAATCGCTGACATTTATGCTGCTTTGGAGGTCCAAAAATCCCTGACCGCCGTCCCCCTGCTGCCTGCTCTCCCTGAGCCCAGTGTTGCGGAACCCTCTCAACATCAGGAATTGACTTCCTTTCCTCCCCTTTCCTGTCAGGATCTTGAAATCCTGCTTGATAAAACCAAATCTGGTTCTCCGCTGGATGTCTGCCCGCTCAAGATCCTCAAGCAGTGCAGAGAATCTCTCCTTCCTCCTCTGGTTGACATCATGAACAGAGCGATGAAGGAAGGCATTTTTCCCCAACAGTGGAAAAATGCTGTTGTAAAACCCTTGCTTAAAAAGCCTTCTCTGGACCCTGGGGTGTTAAAGAACTTTCGCCCCATCTCACTGCACCCGGCTCCCGCAAAGATGCTTGAAGCCTATCTAAATAAACATCTGGCTGCATTTGTGGAGAGCTCGGGTTGTTTGGATCTTTCCCAGCATGGGTTCAGGAGGGAACATAGCACCGAGTCTGCCCTCACCATAGTGCTGGATACTATCCGCACCAGAGTTGATGAGGGTCAGACCTCCCTCCTGATCCTTCTAGACCTCACAGCGGCCTTCGATACCCTTTCTCCTGTGGTGTTAACATCTCGCCTGAGGGAGATTGGGGTCCGCGGGTCTGCTCTGGAACTCCTTTCTTCTTTTCTCGACCATAGAGAACAAAGGATAATGCTGGGTTCATTTCTATCTCCATCCCTGTCTGTGCAATGTGGGGTCCCCCAAGGGTCAGCGCTTAGTCCTACCCTTTTTAATATCTATGTGACCCCTCTTGCCAGACTTATTAGATCTTTTGGGATGGAGGTAGTTTCCTATGCGGATGACACCCAGATCCTAGTCTCTCTCTCCCAGCCAGCTACGTCAACTGCCGCCAATTTTAGATCGTGCATGGAGGCAGTTGGCCAGTGGATGATCCACAATTCACTAAAGCTGAATGGGGAGAAGACGGAGGTGATGGTTTTTGGAGGAAAGGAATCGATCTGGTCGGCAGAGTGGTGGCCGAATTCGCTGGGCGCATGTCCAGAGCCCACCTTGTCAGCAAAAAATTTGGGAGTTATGATCGACCCCAACCTCAGTATGTGCCAACAGGTTAACAGGACTGTTTCGACCTGCTGGGGGATTATCCACACACTGAGGAAAATCAGGCACTTTTTATCACCCCAGGCAAGGAAGCAATTTGCTGTTGCTCTTTTGGGCTCGCGACTGGACTACTGCAATGCGCTTTATGCAGGGCTGAACAAGAGTCACCTACAGCGCTTGCAGGTGGTCCAGAACGCGGCAGCGAGATTTGCTCTTGACCTACCAAAACGTGCCTCTGCCACTGAAGCCCGAAAACAACTGCACTGGCTCCCCGTTGAATACAGGATCCTTTTCAAATCCATGTGTCTGGTGTATAAAGCTCTTGCTAAACCCAGCCCTACAAGCATGGGATCCATTCTTTCTCGGCATAACCCTAGTAGGAATCTTCGCTCCAGCCACAAACTCCTCCTCTCTGTACCCCGTGTCAGAAAAGCAAGATGGGGAGGTAAGGCCTTTTCCTTTCTGGCACCCAAATGGTGGAATACCCTCCCTCTGGAAGTAAGATCTAGCCCCTCTTTACAAACTTTTAGATCCGCGCTTAAAACTCATCTATTCAAACTTGCATACCCGTAGTGGAATTCTGTATTTTCTGTTTATTGACTTTGGTAGGCGCCTTGATACCTTCGGGTTTAGTCTGCGCAATACAAGTTGCTTAATAAATAAATAAATAAATAAATAAATAAATAAACCCAATGCATTTCGGGGCTGAAGCACCTTCGTCGGGGGTCTGCGTTGAGGAAAAAGAAGAACAAGGAAATTTGATTACTCCTGAATACTTGGAGGAAACACCATCACTCCACCCCTGCCCCTACCATCCTGCACAGGATTTTGGGAATTTCCATAACGGCACTGTCAGGTGGTCTGATGAAAGACATTCTGTGAAAGCCTAAACCCTGCCCCCAACTGTCACAGATTCCTAGTCCCCTCCCTCCAAAACGCAAAAGGCAGCCCTTCCTGTGACTCACTTCAGAGGTCTGGCTGTCCTCCTAGGTTTCCGTAGGGGCTGAGGCTTCCCAGGCCAGATTCAGTGTGAAAAGTAATTAACGCCTGCAAACTTAGACTCCTGCCTTTTTCCTTCCAGGAACATGCCTAATTAGAGGCAAAATCATATTCTATAGGGTGGCCTTTGAACCTCCAGAACTAGCAGAGGAATTAACTTGGTCCAGCAGGGGGAAGAAAAACCATTAATCTAAGTAGAAACGAGTCAGAGAAAAATGATACATTTCGCAGTGCTACAACGAGCTCAGATATGTGGAAATGTATGTCACATCTGCTTTAGTGATCCTAATTCTGCATAGAATGAGTGTGTCATGCTAGTCTCCAAGCCTAACAATGGTAAAACTGTATTTGGCGCAGATTTCACTCGTAGTGTACACAACAACGGAGCACTTTGGGGCATATTATCAAGGGGGTTTATCTCCGGTTTTTTGGCTTTAAAAGCCGAGAAAGCAGAGATAAAATTATCTCCCTATTACCTAGCTGCCGCTAACACCAGTTAGCGGCAGCTAGTAGGAGATAGCGACCATCTTGGGCCCCACTTTGCATGTCAGTGATATTTATCACTAATGAGATGCAAAGTGGGCGTGCCAAGATGTTAGAGACTGAAAACAGTCTCTAACATCGCTATCTCCTATTACCAACTTTTGGAGATATTCGCGCTAAGCGGGAATATCTCCAAAAGCTAACACCTGCCCTGAGCAGTTCTTAGCCATGTTATCCAATGGGAGGTGGATAACATGGCTAAGAGCATTAGCTCGCTAATGCATGAATATCGCTGACTTTTCAGCGATATTCATGCTTTGCGGGGATTTTTACCGCATTTGCGTTAAACCTTGATACTACCAAGGTTTATTTGCGATAAAAATCGCCGATGTGCGGTGATAATTTTTGTCTCTAAACAAGTTAGAGACAAAAATTATCGCTAGTTGTTGGTAATATGCCCCTTTATATACTTCAGAGACACGCTCCAAATGTACATATTTGCATCATTATTGCCCTCCTATATTGTCAGGCGTGTACAGGCACACCATGAAGGCAGTGGTGGCTGGCTGAGGGAGTGCTGCAGTGGCGGAGGAGGGGCAGGGTTGGGGGGGGGTAGTGGAGTCCGACATACGACAGACAGGAGTAAGGTATGTAATTAAATAAATAAAACACTTTACCTTGCACGCGCTGCATCGCCGAGTTGGTGGTGCAGCGAGTGCAAGGTAAATAGTTTTATTTAATTAATTACTTACCTTACTCCTGTCTGTCATATGTCTGACTCCACTACCTCCCCACTCTGCCCCTCCCCTCCCCCACCCCACCAACCCGCAGCACTCCCACGAGCCGCCACTGCAAGAAGGAACCCTTTTGCAATAGACTTGTGTGCATTTACCAGATGGATACAAATGTGTGTGCATGTGTTCATGTGCAAGCAACCCACAACCTCTTACTCTAGCTGCACAGCAGCTAATCTTATATTAAAAGGCAGGCAATATGGGTTGGCACTCTCAATTAATTTCAACATGGCTTACAGTGAGTGAGACATGTGGCATGAATCTGTAAACCATGTAGTACCTAAAAGAGAAGAACCAAAAGCAAAATTCCCGGGGTTCCACATGCATTGTGTACTCTATAAGGGCATTTTGCTATCTTTTTCAAAGTGAGCAGATAATAGGAATCAGTGAGTGGAAGGCTACTTACCTTTGTTCTCTGTTCTTTGGGGATGGTCCCCAGGAATGACATGAATGTCAAGTGCCAGATCACAAGACAGGAATGTGCCACTCCTATGGTCTACAGTTGTGGAAAGTCTTCAGGTGATTTCAGATGATTTCAAATGAGTGTACTATACAGCGTGGCATAAGTCAGTTCATTCATATTATATGAAAAGGGCTATGATACCCTGGGTCTGTAAAAGGCTGACATACTTACCACTCTATTCATGGATAGAACTGTACATCCAGGTTAACTTGGAGAATGAGCATTTTCTGTGAACATATACATTATTTTGTGAAAACTGTGCTGTCCTGTAAAATGCACCATTTGATCTTTTTTCTTCAATATTGTCTTTTGGGAATTTCCTCAATCCTCTCCAAACCCCTAGAAGAAGTCAGTGGTATCTCTCTAATCTATCCAGTGCAGATATTTATGCCCCACAACTTTCAAAGTTCACTAGACACCACTCATTTGTGAGTGACTTTCAAGATTCTATGCTCCTACTCAGCTTCATACACACATTCATTATATAGTTTATTAGTTATATTTCTCTGCTCAAAATAGCTATGCATCACGTGCTTATTGGATGTTACAATGGAATGACTAGTTCGGGACACAGTACTAAACTCCTAAGGTAACAGCTGTGGGGTAGTAGGGCCTTGTAAGGGGGGATTCAGAGGGATGGTGCAGAGGGAACAATAATTATTCATTTAATTTTCCCTCTGCATCGTCCTTCGGAATCCCCCCTTACACGACCCCACAGCCCTTCTGCTGTTACCTACAGGGACCGCCGCTGTAAGTAAGTAGTTGGGAAGCAGCAGGCGGTTTTGAGCCCATTCATACATGGCCTTGTTGCCTTACATCTTTCTATGGAGTGACAGATTGTCTTAGCTGGACGTCTGAGTAAGTATTGATTATTTCACATAATGCAAATGGTCTTTTCCAATTCCATAAAAGATAGAAGGTGCTATCGTATTTGAATTCAAAATACCCCAACACCACCTTGGTACAAGAGACCCCTCTATCTTCCACAAAGACCAATAAAGTGGAGATGGATTGTGAGGGTAAAGTGATGTCTGCCTGTAATACAAGGGATCAAGGTCTTGAGGGTGTTTGCCAATTGCTTTTGCAAAACACAATACACAATAAGGATAGGGAATATATGTTCCTGTCCTGTGAACATCGTATAAGCATACACATCGATTCATTTTTACTCTCGGAATTAGCAGCTCTTCTCTGTAAAGAGCAGAATCTTGAAGAGTAGTATTTCAGACAATACTCCACTGTTCTCAAATATTTCCACAGGCATAATTGTTACCCCTCCTAAAATGTTGCTGATGAACCCCTATAGCAATAAACACCCTAATGAAAGGATGACACTACGAAGATTGTTGGCAGACTCACACTTCCTAATGTAGATTCAGGTTCTTCCCCCAAAGATCTTGTGGGTGGTTAGGAATAACCTTATACAAAATCTGTGGGACACAATAAACAAATCTGTGTTAAACAAACCACATTACAGTTATTAGTTACAATACAGGAACATCAGGCCTTATGAGAGAGATTACAATGGCCAAATGCAATCCTAGCTCTCTCTTCACCCTAAAGGCAGAACGGGCTCTGACTCACAAACACTGCCGACATTATGAACAATACTTATGCAAAGAAAACATAAATAGCCATTATAGCAAGATATAGGGAAGACCGCCTTATACTCACTTGCCCTGTTGATACAATTAAGGAATTTTTTATTTATTTCTGCATGTACTACAACTCATCAATCAATCAATCATTTCTAAAGTGCAGCACTAACACGCCTAGGCTTATCTGGGCGTTGGGGTAGCTGCATCTGTCAAAAAGCCAGGTATTAATTTGCTTTCTGAATTCTGAGAGGAGGGTGCCATTCGGAGGTGTATCGGGAGGTAATTCCAGGCTTTGGCAGTGATGTAGGAGCATGCGCCGACCCCTCTGTGGGTGCGATGAATGTGGGGAACATGTGCGAGGGCAAGTGAAGTGCACTGCAGGTGTCTTGAGGAAAGATGGAAGTTCAGCCATTGGGTGACGTAGGTAGGTCCATGTTTTTGGAGAGCCCTGTCGGTATGTGTGAGCGTTGTGAACTGGATTTTTTTCTGGACAGGGTGCTAGTAGAGGTTTCTCAGGTGAGTAGCGATCTGGATAGCCTTGGGGAAGTCCAGGATGAGTGTTCTGTATTGTATGGAGTCTACTGAGGAGATGGGAGGAGATACCAGTGTAGAGAGTGTTGTTGTAGTCAAGGGAGCTGGTGACGAGGGCTTGCACAATCATCTTTCTGGTGTTTACTGGAATCCTTCTGAAAAGTTTGCAGAGCTTGCAAAGGGTGTGGAAGCAGGAAGAGGCTCTGTGTTGACTTGTTGTTTCATGGTCTTTTGACTGTCTAGGATTATGCATAGGTTGCAAGCATGGTCAGTCAGTGTGGGTCTGAGTTCTTCGGGCACCAGCTGTGGTCCAAGGTGGAGGTGTTCTTTCCGAAGATCAGTACCTCAATTTTGTCAGAGTTCTGCTTGAGACAACTGTTTCTCATCCAATTGGCTACGTCAATCATAGCATAGTGAAGATTGGTTTTGGTGTTAGATGGGTTCTTGGTGAGCGAGAGGACGAAGTGAATGTCGTCGGAATAGGAGATGATGTTGAGTCTGTGGGATCTGATGATGCCTACGAGAGGGGTCATGTAGGTGATGAACAAAGTGGAGCTAACAAATGATCCTTGGGGTACGCCACATATGATGTCCATGGGAGCAGAGGTGAAAGGAGGTGGACAGATGCTCTGGGTGTGTCCTGAGAGGAATGAGATGATCCACTTGAGGGAGTGTTGTTGAATGCCTATGTTGTGGAGTCTGTAAATGAGGATGTGGTGGGCAATGGTGCTGAATGCTGCAAATCGAGGAGAATCAAAGCCCCCGTTTCTCCTTGGTTGAGGAGGGTTCTGATGGTATCAGTTGCGGTGATGAGTGTGGTCTTAGTCCTATGGTTGATCCGGATACCTGATTGTGATGCATCGAGTAGGTGGTTTTGTTCCAGGTAGTTGGTGAGTTGTCGGTTGATGGCCTTCTCGATTACTTTGGCTGGGTATGGAAGCAGGGAGATCGTCCTGTAGCTTTTGAGGTTGCTGGGATCGGCTGAGGGCATCCTTAGGAGGGGTCTGATGTCTGGGAAGGATGTTATGGAGATGGAAGTGTTGAGGAGGTTGGTGAGTTCAGGGCTGATTATGTTGGATATGAGGTTGAAGAGATCGTGGGGGCAAGGGTCGTTTGGTGCCCTGGAGTGGTTGGAGGACATAATGATCTTGGTGGTCTGGACGTCAAGTGGGGACCAGGTAGTTATGGCTTGGCTGGGGTTCACTGGTTGGATGAGGCTGTCGAGGCTGAGCAAGGTGGGTTAGGTGCTAAAGTTGCCGTAGATGAAGGCAATCTTGCTGTGGGATTAGTCGGATAGTGAGTCGCTGGGTTGTTGGGAGGGACATACTGTGCTTTTCAGTGGCAGTTGTATAGTAGAATTCCTTTATGATTTTGACATTTTTCTTGGTCTGGTTGGCTGCAGCATCGATGCACCCATGATGGCTTCTCTTTTGTCCTCACTGATGTGCCGTTGGTAGTCGTTGAGTGCTGTTTTGTGAACAGCTCTGTAAGAGGGGTCCATGGTGATGCACCAATGCTTCATTGCAGATGGATACCTAGGGTGTGAAAGAACAAATAATAACCCCATTGAGATTATCTAAACTAGCAGACAAAATGTGGATTGACGTGCAGTATGAAATTACATGTGATGATTAAAATCCAGACTGATAGAGATGATATGTCATTTGGGAAGGTAGCTGGGAAAGATGGAATTCCTACTGTCATTTAACTGAAGGCATACCTATCTTCTGAATTCCCAATGAGATGCTGACTGAGAAAGGAGTATCACTTTTTCCCATTGCTGTTTTTGTTAGCTTTTGGAATAGTTAGAGGCTGTTCACTGACAAGATTTCATGATACAAGATATAAACACCATCCCTGGCCCTAAGAAGTTCTTATACATTAATGGCATTCTTCTCACACGTTCAAACTCCTTGATTTCTATCCCAGCTTTAATGTTCAGCATTGAACACATCTGCCAATTCTTGGGATACAGGATTTATTGGGCAAAAAGTGAAGCACATCCTCTGACATGACATAATGATATGAGGACAATAGCCTCATCCCCTTCCGATGGTTGCCTGCCTGCTTAAAGTATTACAAAATTTACCTTGACACCGGTTTAAGGAATAGGGTCAACGATAATACAGACCACTTAAAGAGAAGGTCAATGAGGACTTTCATAGGTGGATGCCATTAGGTTTATCATTGTAGTGCAAAGTTCAGATCCTGAAAATGAACGTGGCACCCAGGTACAAATAGGTGTTTGGGATGTTAGCTGTGCCCATTACCAGTAAAATCTTGAGCGGTATTGACATGGACTACAAGTGTTTTGTTTGGGGTGGGAGAAGAATGAGGGGATACCTTGTTTGCTTGGACTTCGCCATGGGCTGTTCCCTGCACCTGTGGTGTTTTTCTTCTGCCACAGCTCCTCGCCGGACCCGCTCCGCGGGTCCCGCTTGCGGTGTGGAGAGAGGCGCCTTGAGCATAGAGGGACTCTGATCTTGGACACCGGACTCTGGGCTTTGGCAGGCAAGTACAGGGCTGCGAGCGGACCCGCAGGGACTCCAACTCCCAGGAGCCCCTGCGTGAGGTCAACCCACAACACCTGGGTCACTCTCCCTGACTGCCACGCCCCCGCCCTAGCATTTGAAAGCAGCCTCCTTCCTGATCGACGTGGGATACCTTGTTTGCTTGGACTTCGCCGTGGGCTGTTCCCTGCACCTGTGGTGTTTTTCTTCTGCCGCAGCTCCTCGCCGGACCCGCTCCGCGGGTCCCGCTTCGCGGTGTGGAGAGAGGCGCCTTGAGCATAGAGGGACTCTGATCTTGGACACCGGACTCTGGGCTTTGGCAGGCAAGTACAGGGCTGCGAGCGGACCCGCAGGGACTCCAACTCCCAGGAGCCCCTGCGTGAGGTCAACCCACAACACCTGGGTCGCTCTCCCTGACTGCCACGCCCCCCGCCCTAGCATTTGAAAGCAGCCTCCTTCCTGATCGACGTGGGATACCTTGTTTGCTTGGACTTCGCCGTGGGCTGTTCCCTGCACCTGTGGTGTTTTTCTTCTGCCGCAGCTCCTCGCCGGACCCGCTCCGCGGGTCCCGCTTCGCGGTGTGGAGAGAGGCGCCTTGAGCATAGAGGGACTCTGATCTTGGACACCGGACTCTGGGCGTTGGCAGGCAAGTACAGGGCTGCGAGCGGACCCGCAGGGACTCCAACTCCCAGGAGCCACTGCGTGAGGTCAACCCACAACACCTGGGTCGCTCTCCCTGACTGCCACGCCCCCGCCCTAGCATTTGAAAGCAGCCTCCTTCCTGATCGACGTGGGATACCTTGTTTGCTTGGACTTCGCCGTGGGCTGTTCCCTGCACCTGTGGTGTTTTTCTTCTGCCGCAGCTCCTCGCCGGACCCTCTCCGCGTGTCCTGCTTCGCGGTGTGGAGAGAGGCGCCTTGAGCATAGAGGGACTCTGATCTTGGACACCGGACTCTGGGCTTTGGCAGGCAAGTACAGGGCTGCGAGCGGACCCGCAGGGACTCCAACTCCCAGGAGCCCCTGCGTGAGGTCAACCCACAACACCTGGGTCGCTCTCCCTGACTGCCACGCCCTCCGCCCCACCTCCTCCTCATTTATATTTGCACTAGGATCCCGCTGCGCGGGAGCGCTCGAGAGGGCGCCGGGAGAAGCCCTGGACAAGGGCGGGACCGTCTAAGGCCGTCATAGGCCGGATTAGGCTGGGCTGGGCCTACCCTCTTGTGTTTGTTATTTGAAAACCTGGTCCTATCAACTATTATAGCCCCCCGCCGTATATATCCTACCATTAATTGTTATGCCGTCCCCGGCAAGGGAGAGCACCCCATTGAGGCAGGGAGGTGTTAAAAACAGGACCCTAGAGAACTATTTCTCCCGGGCGGTGGGGGAGGGGGACAAGGAGAACAACTTATCCCGGCTAAGGGCAGAACGGAGACGCTCAATAGATAACCTGAAAAATACTCCCCTTGGAGACTACCCCACCATGTCCAGGGAGGAGTTGACCCCAATAGATGATGTCCCACTCCTGCTGAGGGATTGTACGAACGCCTCACCAGTTGTAGCCATGAGTATAGCCCCAGCTATCAGCCCAAGTCCTACTAGGGTGACCATTGATTTAGTCTCCCAACCCCCTCCAGCCCCCAAGGCTAGGAAAGCCAAACCCAAGCCAGCCACTATGCAAGGCGTATTTGGGCCCCCTCCTAATAAACGTAGGAGGAAATCGAAGGGAGCCCAGGGGAAGAGCAAACCCAAAGTCTCTCACTCAGATTTTGGGAAGCCTTTAAAAACTCCCTTATTAGCAGCGAAATTAACGGCTGAATCACATCCCAAACCTACAGCTCAGGAGGCCCTAGTTCCCGCCCCGACAAAAGATCCAGGAACTAATATCGCTAATGTTCCCCTCTCTGTTGTCCCACTGGGAAACCTGGAATTCCTGCTAAGGTCCCTATTACTACCGATTAGCGAGAGCATAAAAAAGATTGAGATCAGACTAACCATTCTGGAGGCCACGCTAAGTAGCTTGAAAATTCCCGCTGGTCACCAGGGAAGGCATCTAGATCCCACCCCCGTTACATCAGCCCTCCATCAGCCTGCAAATAGTGCAGCAAATCCAGCCCCTCCACAACGAACGCGGCGGTTTCACAACAACCCTTGAGGACCAAGCCTGCACCAACCAAGTCCCTTAACTCCAACATGCCCATTCCTCCTGCAGGTCCTGTTCTTCCGGCACAGCCGGTAGATAGTACCACATTAACTCCTCTAATGAAGCTTCCCCCGAGACCACGTAGGCCTAACCTACCCCCAGAGACTAATGACTTCACTGTAGTCATGGCGGGTGTCCCCCCACTCAAAGTAGGTGAAACTGAGGACTTTTGTTCTCTGAAAAGTAGGGTAATTAAGTGGTTAAACATAAATAGACCCCTCCCGATACACCTTAATAATGAAATCATAATGGTAAGAAGGGTGCCATGGGTGGGGAGAACACAAAAATCCATAATAGGGGACTGCATATTGGTGAGCTTTAGGGACACAGGAACGGTTTCCTATATATGCCAAGGGAAGAATAGATCTAGGAAATCCACTATCCAAACCCTTTGTGTGTCTTTCTTTTTCCCCATTATCCCAGTCCCATTGCAGCTGCCCCAAACTCATGATAACTGGGAGAGGGTTGGCAGGAGGGGGAGACACCAGGACTTTAACCCCAGGCCATTATTTGGCCGGCCAGAACCACCCTTTCGCACCTACAACCGGTTTAACTGTCTGAATGGCCTAGAGGGGGTAGATTGACAAATGGATAATGCCCCCCAGGGTGACAAGGAAAAGGGCGCTTCGGCAGAGGTGTTGGAGGACCAAAGGTCTCAGGCTCAGCAAATTCCACCGAGTGGTGTTGGGAAATCCGTGTATGCTGAACCTAAGGCTACAGACATAGAATGTATAGGAGGGGGACATGTGCTGGACACGCAAGGATCAATGCAGGAGATACCAGTAAGGCCCCAGGGGGATTCAGAACGGAGGGGGGAGGGCGTGAGATTGATCTCCTGGAATGTAGCAGGCCTGGCAGGCAAATTTAATAATAAGGAATGGGTTGACTTTATTAGAAAATTTCATGTTATATGTGTGCAGGAGACATGGGCCCCGGTGAATAATTATCACTTACAGGGGTACAAGTGCTTTTTTGTTCCCGCACGGAAAACCAGATCAGGGAGAGCAATGGGCGGTTTGTCCATTTAAGTAGATTTAGACCTCCCAGGCACCTGGTCTGCCCCAGATTGGTACTCTCATGGGATTCAGGCAGTTCGGTTCCTTGGGAAGGGGTTATGATTTTCTGTTTTTAACATTTATAACACTGAGATAGCGGACAATCATATCCCGCTACTAGCTGAACTGGACCATAGGTTGGGACAAGAAACTACATTCCAAAATAAGGGGCAGTCTCATGGGCTGCTTTTAATGGGAGACTTTAACTGCCATCTTTGTCCGGCACTGGTCAAGGTAAATACAGACTGGTCACAATGCCCTATGAAGAAGGGGCCGCATTTTTCTCATACGCCTACTGGGTATGCTCTCAGTTTGCTTCGGCTTAAGTATGACTTAGAGCACACCATTAATATGATAGATCCCCAGAAGGATGGCACACTTCCACCAACCTTCAAGGGCAGGGGTTGCTCATCTATTATAGATTTTATTCTGGCTTCGAGATCCCTGATAAATAAAATATTCAGTGTAGGGATAGAATGGAGCTGTTTCAGCGACCACAACCCTCTTGTTTTGGAGCTCACGTATAGGGTGGGCGCTGGAACCAGAGTCCATCGTACAATCGAGGAGAGGGTCACAGACCAAGGCAGGAGACTAAAATGGTCCAAAATAGACGGGGTAAAGTTTTATAAAACCTTGGGTGACAAGGGTAAATCGGCCATCAACGACTGTCTAGACCTAGAAGTCCAGGGTTCAAGGTTATTGGAAGCATTTGACCAGATTGCTAATCTGATCGACGGCCTTCTTAAGACCAGTGCGCCCATACGTAACCAGGCTAACCCCCGGTGGTTTGATAAAGACTGTTCTAAAGCACTGAGGGAGTTGAAATGCTGCCTTAAACTAAGACCAAGGGACCCTCAAAAAATCAAAGTGTGCAGAGAAAAATACAAAAAAGAGACCAAAAGGAGGAAACTTGCCCTGCAGGCAGAAGCGTGGGCAGAGGTGTAAGAGAGGCTGGGGAAAGAAAGGATTCAGCGGGTTTTTGGAGAATCATTAATAAACCGACCTTTCAAGAAAATGATTCCCCGGAGATAGGGGCTAACATCCTCCTGGAGCAGTGGGTCCCCCACTTTAGGGGTTTATATAACCATGAGCCCGGTACCCCCGTAGAGTTACCGGTTATCCCAAGTCAGGTTCCCCCGGTAGTATTTACCCTCAAGGAGATTACTGCAGGGATGGAGGGTCTGACCAAAAACAAAGCTCCGGGCCCGGATGGAATTCCCCCTGACCTGTTTCTAAGCAACATAGAATTATGGGCCCCTCTGATGACCAGGGTCATAAATACTGCTACCACCTGTGGCCTGCCACCATCCTGGTCTAAAGCAATTATTGTGCCAATTTTCAAAAAGGGCAATAGGGACGACCCCAAGTGCTATCGGCCTATTTCCCTGATTGACGTATCGGCCAAACTTTTGGGTAGGGCAATCCTTAACAGACTGTCCGAGTGGACCGAAGAGAACAACACCTTCTTGGACACTCAATACGGGTTTAGGACAGGGAGGTCCACTAGTGACCAATGCCTGAACCTTTATATGCTGACTGCCAAATATACTTTGGCCAGTGACGAACCAATTTACATGGGGTTCATGGACCTGGCAGCAGCATTTGACCACGTCAATAGAGGAAAACTGTGGGACATGATGTCAAGTATGGGGATTGAGAGTGGTCTAATCACCATATTAAGGGAATTGCACAGCGATAGCACGGCCAAGGTTCGATTCAATAGGGAGGGAGGATTGTCTGACTCTTTTCCCTGTAAGAGCGGAGTCAGACAAGGTTGCATCCTTGCCCCTTTTTTGTTCTCCCTTTATATTAACAACCTGGAGCAGTTTTTGTTGGGTTTAAAGGCAGATTCCCCAAGGGTCGGGCCGCGTCATATTCCTTTTCTGCTTTATGCAGATGACGCGGTCTTGCTTGCACGTACACCCCTAAGCTTACAAATCCTGATAGATTGGTTTGTTAAGTTCATGGGTACCCTGGATCTTTCTGTTAACCTGGGTAAATCGTACGTGCTCCTGGCTGGCAAAAAACCTTCCTCTAAATTTACTTATACAATAGGCACCCATATTTTAGAGGAGGTTAAAACGTTCTCTTATCTTGGAGTAACCTTTGACGGCGCTCTGCTGTTTAACTCCCTGGTGGCGGAACGTTGTAGCAAAATGATTGCCTCCAATGGGGCAATAGCTGGATATGGCAGGAGGCTAGGTAGATGGAGCCCGGAACAGGTGATGAACTTGTACAGCTCCGTATCATGCTCTAAAGTAATCTATGGGGCAGAAGTATGGGGCTTTGTGAACACCACTAGAATCCAGCAGGAAGAAAACAAATATCTGAAATCTATCCTGAGGGCACCACCCAGTACCGCTGGATTTATAGCTCATAGGGAGCTAGGGAGGCCATACTTGGATGACCTGATAAAACTTAGGCCAATTGTGGCCTGGTTAAAAATATGGGCTAATCCAGATGCGCATCTCAGCAGAGAAATTTTACTGGACTGCTTGGATAGGGCCAACTGTATGCGCATCCCCTGGCTTAAATACGTAAAAAACACCCTTGAAGAATTAGGTTCTGGAAACCTCTTCACGAACCCTACAACAATTTCAGCCCAGCACAAGAAACAAGTATGGGAAATTTTCCTAGCGCGGAAAACCCAATGCAGAGCTGAGGCTGAAGGAACTAAAAAGACTGTGAGGGATCATAATCTGGTGAAGAGTGTGGAGGGTATGGAGCCTTATCTGTACCTCGTGCATAACGCACAGGATAGATTTCTAATGTGTCGTTTCAGATTGAATCTACTTCCTTTTATGTTGGCTTCACCAGCAAGTTTCACCACATCAATTGAGCAGAAGGGACCCTGCGGCTGCGACAACAGGGCTCCGCAGGATTCCCTTCACTTTGTCTTGCTTTGTACCTATTTTTCTATGCCCAGGCGCAGATTTCTTGTAAATATTTTAAAAAAAGCCCAACAGGAACATGCCAGTGATGCTTTAGTCTTTTTGAAAAAAGCCTCTGACCCCCTAACCTTGTGCTGTATTATGAATTTTATTAAGGTTGCGGTCCGACTGAGGCTGACTAGGGGAGAGGAATGACATTTTTTGGAGTTTATATTTTTAAATTGTGGACCTGTATGTCGGTATTTCTATTTGTATTAACTTTGTGTATAATGGATCTTGATTAATGTTTAATGACTTTTTATCTATGTATATATATGTGTGCTTTTATGGTGTTTTTTAATCACCGAATAAAGATTCTTGAATTGAAAATTGAATTGAATGAGGTTGAAAATGTCTAAATTCTATGCCTCCTTAAAATGTGGAGGTCTTAAAATGCCACATATGCTCTTGCATCATATCACACAAAGTCTGCTTCCTCTGATGTATATTTTTGGGTAGCAAGAGATTATCTAAGCATTGATACCCACTGAAAGACACTTCATGACTGTCCAGGATACTGCAGTACTTGTATATGGGAGTTCTGGGGACTTGTTTTGGGGTCACAATCTAATAATTTTTTCTACTCGAAAAAGTAGGAATCTAATACATGATTTACATTAGATCCACTGTTACTTATAAGTGGAAGCTCTGTAATGGAGGAATGCTAAACTGAAAATTATAGGATCAACATTTTTGGTGGAGGATTTGGCAAGAGGCTAGAATTCAAAGGATCCAAGGTGTGTTTTGTGATGATTGTTTGAGATCATTTCAGGATATTCAGTTGGAACACAGCACACCCGATTTGCAAAGGTGGCATTATTATCAACTTGCACATTGGTTTATAGCAGATTTGTGACACCCATCGTATGTTAACTTTCCATCATCAATTAGGATGTACCTTGACAAATGGAGTCTCGTTCCTGGGAACTGTTTTGTGGTTACAGAGCACCAAAATAGATCTCATTGACACCAATGAAATTTGTCTTTTATGTAGTGGCTTCACTAACTATTATCCAAACCGAGGGGTCCTTTAGGATGGCGGACGGACTAAGTCCATCCGCCATCCTGTCGGGGGCCGGTACCGTCCGCCACAAGGGCGGAGGAACTGTGCCCCCAATTAGGATGGCGGGTGCATCCCACATTTCTAACATTGCGGCAGATGGTGCTTAAAGCACTGGCTGCCGCAATGTGAAAAATACTTGTTGTGCATTTCACAGCACAACATGACAGGCACCGCGCGGTGCCTGCCATGTTGTGCTGTGAAACGCAGGAGGGTGCATAGGTACCCCTCATGTGCACCCCCCAACCCCCCTTCACCCCGGCGGCCCGCAACGGGCCCCCAAAGCAGGAACCGTATGCCTTTTCATGGCGGCATTGCCGCCATGGAAAGGCATTCCTCCCAGGCCATCCTAATATGGCTGGTGGTGTCTGATAGACACCGCCACCATATCAGGCTTTTTCCCCCGCGGTCTTCCTCTCCACCATGGTCCCCCCGCCATTGTAATATGGCGGGGGAAGAAAGGTGGCGGAGGGGCAAGGATGGCGGACGGATCACCACCACCTGCATGGCCCCCCGAGTTAGAAAACATCACCTCTTTCTTGAAAGAACACAATCATTGGTGCCTATGCTACCAGGATTACCTCTTCACCAGACTGTAACTCCAAAAGACTTACAAATATTGGACACAGCAATTTTTCTTTGTTTATGCACTAAATCTCTTGAAAAATCTACCACTGCAATTCAGACTTGCTCCTTCATTAGTCCAATTCAAGAACGGTTTGGAAGTTTAACTTTACACAAAGTTCCTATCATCGTAGAATCTAATCACTACCCTTCCTGACTTAACTGCTTTTTGATGCAATGTTTCCGATTCACTCTGTACTTTTCCACACATATTTTCTAAGTTCAGTTTATAAACAGATCTGTATGTCACTGGGGCTATGTACAGTTCTCCGCTACCCTTTGGAACTAGATCTTTTCTACCTACCTACCTCCTACATGTACAAAAAAATTAATAAAAGAGCTTGAGTTTTAAAAATATATGAAGGACAACGGTGAAGTGATCTATCTTTTCAGAAATAAAGAATATATTTTGCATTATTAATTGGAAGGCATCACACTCTACAGAAGCAAATAGAAAACCAAAGGCACGTTGATCATAATTTCAGATATAGATTATATTGAGAGATGCATATTGTCCTCACACTCAACACTGTTAGGTGTAGGAGGAGAAGGAAATTGAATAAAGAATACATGAAAAGAATTATGCAAGAGTGCGTTGGGGGATAAATAGAGAATTGTCAAAACCTGTTCCAATGATGCATGGAGTCCGCCGAGGGTGCGTGTGGGCTCCCACGCTCTTTTCATTGTTTGATAACGATATCCCAGCCCATCTAGAGGAGTGCAACAATGATTCAACCAAGATGAACGGAGAAAGGGTCCCTGCACTCCTATTTGTGGACGATACAATCCTAATTTCACAGACACCCAAAGGTCTGCAAGCACTTTTAAATTCATTCCAACTATACTGCAATAAAAAAGGCCTTGAGATAAATATGAAAAACAAAACAAATGTATGGCCTTACACCCGCACAAAACTTTTAAGGAGAACTTCTTTTTAAACAACCAAAAATTGGAAATAGTGTTAAATTTTACCTACTAGGGTGTTTCTCTTTATTCAAAGAATTCATGGAAAACCCAAGCAGAGAAGAGTAAAACACTTTTGACTCCGAATACTTTACCTATTTTAAAACAACATGGGGCGAGTCTTAGTAATTCTGTATCTCCAGCACTAGAAGTGTTTAAGTTTAAGGCCCAGTCTGCAGCGCTATATGGTGCAGAAATTTGGGGTACAACAGCTGGGAATCTTTTTCAGAAAAGCAAAATTAATTTTTATAGGAGTATTTTAGGACTACCTAAACACACCCCACTTCTACCTTTAATGCTTGACTTAAACATGAAACGCACAGACCATTATGCAATCCTACGCCCACTTTCATATTGGGTGAGGCTCTGGTGTACACCAGAGCTCGGAGATTACAGAGATGGTCTTTAAGAAATAATAAGTTTGGATTCGCATAATTCCAATGCATGGTTGAAATAAGTGCGAACATGGCTTTGTAGAATTGGGCTGTCACATTTTTGGGACGAGCGCTCATGTCTGACGCAACGTTGCAAAAAACTGGTAAAAATGAAATTTTGGGCTTATATAACATGCAACCTCTCCAATAGTCATGCAAGTGGTTCTATTACAAACAGTGTTTTGGCTTACAAGGATTTTCCATGCTTTGAGGATTTCTTAGATGAGGTCAGACCACCTTTGGCCAAAACCCTTTATTTGAAATTTAGGTATGGAATGCTGAAAACTAATGTAACCCTAGCAAGATGGGTTAAGTCAGTATAACCAATAAATAATGAGACATGCACGTGTTGTCAGATTAGTACTAAAGAAGACGATGTTCATATTCTCTTCTTTTGCGCAGCGTACGTATCAGCCAGGAAACAGTGGATTAAACCACTGTGTAATGTCATAGGTGTATGCTCTTACGAAGAAGCATATAGGGTTATCAAAACTGACACCAGACAAGTGGTTGTCTTTTGTATCAGTAGATTCCTTTTGGCAGCAAGCTTTGTACGCAAGAAACTGGGTCTGGACTTATAGGTCCTTAGGCTTGTATTCATGTATTTATATTTGACGTGCTTCCTTTGATTCATCAAATGGTTGTATAATAACGAACTGCCCCTACGATACCAATATTGGAACTTTATAAACCAATTTTTATAAAAATGTTTTTAGATTTTGCCTTTTTATCTAACTTATGAATTTTATTGTACTTTCCCTAAACACCATCCACCTGCATGTAGATCATCTATTCTTCTCCTATATATGTGCTATGCAGTGTTGTTTTATGCATCTTTTATGGCCATAAAGTGCCGAAATAAAGATTTATGATGATAATGATGATGAATAAAGAATAATTTACCCAAGTTGTGCAACTCCTTCCCAAGCATAACCATTTATTTATTTATTTAAAGGTTTTGTAGAGCGCGTAGTAACCCTAGAGCATCCCAGCGCTAATCCGGGGGTTTCAGCAGTGGAGGGAATTATGGGTGAGGAAAAAGGAGGGTCTTTAGTGCTTTCCTGAACTGGAGGAGATTGGGTTCTATTCTCAGTCACCGTGGGAGGTTGTTCCAGTGTTTGGCCGTGTGGACCGAGAAGCGGCGGCCACCGGACCTAGCTTTTTTAACTCTGGGGACTGTGATGAGAATTTCTCCGCTGGAACGGAGGGCCCTTTCCGCTTTGTAGGGGATGATGAATTCCCTGAGGATGGGGGGGCCGTTGTTGTTAAGTGTTTTGTGGGCCAGACAGAGAGCCTTGAAGGCAACCCTTTCTCTGACTGGGAGCCAGTGGAGAGACTTGAGAGCTGGCTTTGCCAAGGATCTTGCAGGAGTGCCAGTAAGTAGGCGGGCGGCGGCGTTTTGAACTTTCTGCAAGGTGTTGAGGGTGGCTTCGGGAGCTCCCAGGTAGATTGCGTTGCAGTAGTCCAGTCTAGCCAGGATGAGGCCCTGAATCAGGAGTTTCTTGGCGTTCGCAGGGAGCAGGGGGAAGATCTTTCGGCAGGCTCTGAGGAGTCCGAAGCATGTGCCTGCCGTCTTTTTTGCCTGTGTTCTGAAGCTCAGGTTGTTTTCGATCCATACGCCTAGGCTTTTGACCTCTTCCTTGGGAGCTGGGGGGTCACCCAAGCAGTTGGGCCAGAGGTGAGGCGGCAGGGAGGGCCCTTTGTGACCGAGCATCAGTATCTCGGTCTTTGAGCCGTTCAGCTTTAGTGAGGAGAGGTTCATCCAGCGGTGGACTTCGGTGAGACAACTGTGGAGGTCAGAGGGGGAATGGTGGGGGTGTGAGAGGGTTACCACCAGCTGGGTGTCGTCGGCATAGTTGATGATTGATACGCCGAACGGACTGACCAGTTTCTCCAGTGGAGCCATGTATACGTTAAATAACGTAGGGCTCAAGGATGAGGTACTCCACAGCGGAGGGGGATAACGGGTGAGTGGCTGTCGTTCTCCCAGACTTGGAAGGAACGGCCTGCTAGAAAGGATTTTAGCCACTTCAGGACCGTACCCCTTACTCCGATTTCTCCCAGTCGTTGGATTAGGGTGAGGTGGTCCACAGTGTTGAAGGTCGCACTGAGGTCCAGGAGGATCACTGCCACTGATCCTCCCGTGTCCAGAATGCTTCTGGCCTTCTCCACTGCTGTCAGGAGGGCGATGTCAGTGCCCTGGCCTGGACGGAACCCTGTCTGGGAGACCCCTAGTAGGTTGTTGCTCTCCAGGAAAAGTGACAGTTGTTTGTTCACTAACTTCTCCGTGATCTTACTATTTCCAGGGAGAAGGGAGATGGGTCTGTAATTGGAGAGGTCCTGTGGGTCTAAAGAAGGTTTTAGTAGGCCTTTGACCGCTGCCGCTTTCCAGCTGGGGGGAACTATACCCTGCGAGAGGGAGGAGTTGATCAATGCCGTGAGGGGGGGGATGATGGTGTTGGTCACTTTTTTCAGGAAGCGGAGGGGTGCGGGGTCGAGGGGGGACCCACTTTTGATTGAGGCCAGTGTTGCCGCAACCTCTTCCGTGGTGACTGGATCAAAGGCGTCCAGGTAAGCATGGGCGGAAAATCCGTTCCGCTTGCGGATTTTGCGGATTTTCGGGAAATTCGCAATCCGCGAGATTCGCGAATCTCCCGCAAAATCCGCAAATCCGCGAGCAGCGGATTTTGCTCGCACTGCTCGCACTGTTCGCGTGAGTTCGCGCCCCGCGAATAAGTGCAAAATTGCAGAAATACGCTCTTAGCAAAACTGAAGGTAACTACTTACCAGGTTCAAAAGTTCAGGCTCATCATTAGTAGCCATTTCCTGTAGTGCTTCCTGAGGGGCCTCTCCAGAGTTCAGTTGCCAGTTGAAACTATTATGTGACCCTGCTCTGAACCTCAGAATAGTTACACATATGCCACAAAGGTCCTGAATTACAGCTAAGGGAGACAAGCAGGAGCCAGGCTGGAAGTTAAAATCCATTAATCAGCCCCTAATTCATTATTGTCAGTTGGGGCAGGGCAGGTGTTGTAACTAATTTTGCAACAATGAAAGCACTTAGCAAGTGCAAAAGATCACTAATCAGGGCGCACTAAGGAAGCAGGTGCCAGCTAAAAAAATATTCTGTGACACATTAATCAGCCCCAAATTAATTCAGGTCACTTGAGGCAGGGAAGGTGTGCTTTGCTTTGCCGAAAATAATGTACACTGGACAACCAGAGGGTGTGGTGATGAAACAGAGGGTGGCATGGGTGGGCCAGAGGGTGGCATGAGTAGTCAGAGAGTGGCAGTGGTGACAGAGAGTGGCAGTGATGAAGAAGAGTGTCCCAAACAGGCTGGACACGTAGAAACAACAAGTTCGCAAAACTTGCGACCCGACAGGTAAGTTCGCAAATTGCGAAATTGTAAAAACCCTCGCGAACTGGCAGAAACACGGGCGAACACAAAAAAAAAAAAATCCGCGGGAATTCGCGGATTTTGCGGATTGCGAATCCGCAAATCCGCAAAATTCGCGAACGCGAGATCCGCAAAATTCGCCCATTCTTACGTCCAGGGAGGGTGAGGGGATGTCAGGCGGATGGGAGGGATGGGTGGTGGGAATGGTAGGATCCCAATCCGTGTGACCAGGTTCAGAGGGGGGAATGGCCAAGAGAATTTTTTGTATTTTCTCGTCAAAGAAGGTAGCAAGATTAGTACATTTGCTTTCCGCTTCTTTGGGGTCGAGTGGTTTGACAGGGGGGTCAGGGGCGTGAAGGAGTTCTTTAAGAACGGCAAAGGTTTCGTGGGCCGAACAAGCAGCGTTTTTGATTCTGCTCTCATAGAATGCGATTTTGGTGTTACGTAGCTCCTTTTTGTAGGCATTTACGGAGGTACGAAATGTGTCTTTTTTCTCTGCTGTTTTGTCCTTCCTCCAAAGGCGTTCGTTCCTCTTGCAAACCTTTCGCAGAAGGTTGAGTTCGGGGGTGTACCAGGGGGACGGGTTGACTCTCTTGATGCATTTCAGAGAGATGGTTTTCGGCAGGATGGCATCAAGAGATTGGATGACCCAAGTATTGAATTCCTTGTCCGCGGCTACGGTGTCTTGAGAGGGGAGGGGAACGTTTTCCCTTAGTTTGGCTGCCCATTCGTCTGGGTTCAGTTTATGCCATCGTCTAGTATCGGTTCTGATTTTGGGGGGTTGAGGGGGCGGAATGTTGATGGCCCATTCAAAGGGGACCAGGAAGTGATCGGTCCAAGGGAGGGGGACGTGATCAAGGGTTTTCAGGTCTTGGATGTTTGTAAATATGGGGTCGAGCAGTTGCCCTCTTTCATGAGTGGCCTGTGGATTTTTTAGGTCAAGGCCGGTGGAGGTGATGTCCTGTAGCAGTTCTATCGCCTGCTTGTCGACCGGGTCCAAGAAGTGGACATTGAGGTCCCCCAGTAGTAAGTAGTTGGAGGAGGACGTACACTCAATGGAGATCTGATCGATGATTTTGCTAGGAAATTCTGCTAGGTGGCCCGGGGGGCGGTATACCAGCATTCCCGACAGCGAAGTCACTGGGGAGATTTGTATGGCAAAGTGACAGCTTTCACATCCCTTGATGTTGCCGTCCGAGGTTCTGCAGGTAAAGACGTCCTTGTAAATTATGGCTAGTCCACCTCCTCTACCCTCTGGTCTATTCAGCGAGCAAATGAGGTACCCGGGAGGGAGTGCAAGGACTATGTCGGGGCCGTTGCTGGAAGTGAGCTAAGTTTCAGTTAGAAACAGGATATCTGTGGCGTGGTTTGCGATTTGGAGGTTGATTTCGTGCGCGTGCTTCACGAGCGACCTGCAGTTGAGTAGGCCTAGTTGAAGTCCACTAGGTGCCGGATCCAGGCCGGCAGGGTTGCAGAGGTTGCATCTAATGAATGGGTTGTCGCGTGCAGGATGGGTGTTTCTGGGTTTTTAAGGCTAGAAGCTTGTCCCGGGAGTATGTCAGGTTGTTCCTGGCAAAAATGGGCATAGTGGTAGGGCCTGGGGCCAGCTGGGCCCGGACGGGCCCAGACGGGCTTGCCTTTGGCGCGCCTTTGGCGCGCTGATGGAGCGCCCGCCGCGCCCGTCCGCTGCGCTGCCTAAACTGACATGATTTATAGGCGGTCCTTGGGCGTTAAAGGGGTGGGCGTGACCAAACGGGGTGGGCATGTCCGTGGCTCCTCGCGGCCGGTAATGGCGGCGTGCGAGTGATTCCTGACCCCTTACAGCGTTAATATCGGCTGTTTGGGGAGTCTCAGGTAGGTGCTGGGGAGTGGGCGCAAAAGTGATTAAAAAGCAAATAGTCACAGTTTTAAAAAGCAAACAAGTACAATTTTTCTATTGCGTAACTCCCGGCTTCCGCCTCAAGAGACTCAAGTAAAGTGCAGCTCTATCATTCAGGGCGCGCTTTATATGCTTGGCGAGTGGTGGGCGTGGCCAAATGGAGTGGGCGTGTCCGTGGCTCCTCGCGGCCGGTAATGGTCACAGTTTTAAAAAGCAAACAAGTACAATTTTTCTATTGCGTAACTCCCGGCTTCCGCCTCAGGAGACTCAAGTAAAGTGGCCTGGGTATCTGGCAATATACATAGGGCTAACCAAAAGATGCAAACATACTAACATTTATAGAAACAAACTAGCACCAAGATTGGCTCTCAGTTTGTAAAGACATCCTACTAACTCTTGGAGAGAACGTGAACCAAAATAATCTCTACTATACATAATACATACTGGATTGAGGGTTTAGATGCTGGCAGAAATGGGCCCTACAGTACATGTCAACAGATACCCTCAGTTCAGTCATGGGTCTTATTTGGCAAGTAAAGTTTAAAAGGTGGGGTGATCGCAAAATATTGTTTGTAAAGAAAATGTTGAAAACACAACTTTTCAGTCAAATATATGTCTGAGATTCAAGCCCCAAAGAAAAAGCAACACAACTCCTACAGTCTGGGGAATAACGACATAATAGCCAATTCAAAAAGGCATATGGGATTATGTAAAAGATTACTCATGTGGTACCATTTTATGTAATTTTAGATGCATGTTTGAATTGGCTGTCAAACATTTAAACTGAAAATAAAATCAGAATATCCAGGTCATATTGCTGCATATTTAGTACAACTGGAAAGGACTATACTCTCTTTGCACTTTTACTATTCGGGAGTTGGACATTTTAATGTTGATTTACTAAAGCATTTAAGCGTATGAAAAAAACAAATCCTGCAGTACTTGTTCCCCCACTCCGAAATTGTTTTGTGAATCGATATGGTCTTGCACATACAAGACACACAACGTAGTGTTTTTTTCATTCGAGAAGGATGAGAGCAAGGACGGTGAGGAGCAGGAAGGGGAGCAACCAGGCAGAGGAGGAGGCAGCCACGCAGGTAAGTGACTTTTAAATGCTTTTTTTATTAATTTGGGAGGGAGCGTAGCGTATTTCCACAGAGTTTTTTTAAAACTCTGTGGAAATATGCGTTGAGGCACCGCGCCTGCTACGCCCACCCTTAATATATATGTACAACTTTCCAAATGGACCTCCCCATGATCCAGGGTCAAGGAAAAGCAGCACAGCCAGGCACCAACGCGCTTGTAAATATTTTTATTTTTTTCATATATATATCATCCACCAGCAGTGCAGAAAAGAGACCAAAGCCTTTCGGCTGGAGCCTTCAACAGGGTGACAGAGTTTCAGTGTGTAGACAACATTTTTTAAGGGAAAACTCCCTCCAAAATCACCACCTTGATTTAAAAGGACACCCACATTTTTTACTGCACAGACAACTCTTCACAAATATTTAGTGATGTGTGCCTAACCCCACATAATTTATCACAGCCCCAAGTGTCATATCAATAACAGTGTATGAAAGCCGTTTTGAATAATTCATGATTTGCTTAGTTTGCCCTGTCACTGTAATTATCGGTAAAGTACCAATTTTCAACATGCCTGACAGTGATTTTGCGAACTGCCTATATTTAGATTTGAAACATCCACTGTAAAATCTACAAATATCATATAATGTGATGCACAAGCATGCTCCCCTCCTATGTTCTCATTTCTCCAATGTTTTTGGAGACAAATAAAATACCAGTTAGTGCATCCTCAGCCCTCAGGAGGGGAATATGTGGTGGGCTTGTGAGGATTTTATGCTCTTTTTACGAGGTGCAAAATAAAGAAAATCATGATGTTAACTGGGACTAAAGAATACTGAAAGAAATGTTTAGAAGTTAAGGCTTTGAGATGAAGCAGGGGCAAGACAGGTCTGATTTTGTAGAATAAGCAACCTCCAGGACTATTATGCATTAATGTTTTCAAAATGGGGATGCTTTTTCTAATATTCATGCCATAAGAGCACACATGTATACATTTTAGCATAATAAGATCTAATCACACACCTAGGAGTGTTGAAACTGCTATTAGGATCTTATCAAGAACTTCAATTCAGTTAAAGTGCTTCAACGTGTATGAAAGTGCCTTCTGCTAAGTATGTGAACATTTAAATGAGTATGCAGTACTAGAAATGTAAAAGTAGATGGTATCCCTGATTAAAGAAGCATAATTCTAACACTACTTAATCATCTATTAAAGTGATTTCTACTGAGTATATGAGCATATTAGCTTTTAACTCTGTATACAATACTAGGATCATAAAGTGTTTAGTGATATTAATAGTTTAAAAAAATGCACACTCATAATGGGACCTTATATGTCATGCCCTTAAGAAGTGTATATATATATATGGTGCATGCTGTGGCATGATTTTCTTTTGTCCAAGTTATTGGAAAAACCCGGACTCGCCCAGAAGCAAAGATGACACAAGGGTGACTGCAGCGCGGTCCGTGACTACACGGGGTGGATTGGACTTCCATTTCTACCACAACCCAGTGAAATCGATTTGCTGAGTGGCCTGAACGATTGGGGACTGGAGGAAGCTGTTTACATAATTATTCCTGGGCCATTGACATTTGAACACTTCGCTATCAGCCTGCATCCCCGCCCGACCACAAGGTGATGTCCCGTGCAGCACTTACCGGGGAATGGAATCCTGGGACTTGCAGTTTCTATCAGTGCAAGTGGTGAGCACATCAGTCAATTAGGGGCAGGGCGGACTCTGACCAATCAGGCGAATATGCAGGACTAATCAAAAGCGAGGTGAGCACGTCGCCCTGACATTGCAAGGCATCCGAAGAAGGCCGTTGGGCCGAAATGCATCATGCCGTCTTTCTAAATAAAGAGCTTCCAAACGTTTCCCCTGTGTGGCCCCTGCTTCTTCGTTGCTGGAGGAGGTTTGGAGAGATATTGTGCGCGGTTGCCAGGAACGCGCTACAGGGGTCCCGTTCAACAAGAAGCCCGGGTTAAAACTGGTGCATGCTGTGGCATGATTTTCTTTTGTCCAAGTTATTGGAAAAACCCGGACTCGCCCAGAAGCAAAGATGACACAAGGGTGACTGCAGCGCGGTCCGTGACTACACGGGGTGGATTGGACTTCCATTTCTACCACAACCCAGTGAAATCGATTTGCTGAGTGGCCTGAACGATTGGGGACTGGAGGAAGCTGTTTACAGAATTATTCCTGGGCCATTGACATTTGAACACTTCGCTATCAGCCTGCATCCCCGCCCGACCACAAGGTGATGTCCCGTGCAGCACTTACCGGGGAATGGAATCCTGGGACTTGCAGTTTCTATCAGTGCAAGTGGTGAGCACATCAGTCAATTAGGGGCAGGGCGGACTCTGACCAATCAGGCGAATATGCAGGACTAATCAAAAGCGAGGTGAGCACGTCGCCCTGACATTGCAAGGCATCCGAAGAAGGCCGTTGGGCCGAAATGCATCATGCCGTCTTTCTAAATAAAGAGCTTCCAAACGTTTCCCCTGTGTGGCCCCTGCTTCTTCGTTGCTGGAGGAGGTTTGGAGAGATATTGTGCGCGGTTGCCAGGAACGCGCTACAGGGGTCCCGTTCAACAAGAAGCCCGGGTTAAAACTGGTGCATGCTGTGGCATGATTTTCTTTTGTCCAAGTTATTGGAAAAACCCGGACTCGCCCAGAAGCAAAGATGACACAAGGGTGACTGCAGCGCGGTCCGTGACTACACGGGGTGGATTGGACTTCCATTTCTACCACAACCCAGTGAAATCGATTTGCTGAGTGGCCTGAACGATTGGGGACTGGAGGAAGCTGTTTACAGAATTATTCCTGGGCCATTGACATTTGAACACTTCGCTATCAGCCTGCATCCCCGCCCGACCACAAGGTGATGTCCCGTGCAGCACTTACCGGGGAATGGAATCCTGGGACTTGCAGTTTCTATCAGTGCAAGTGGTGAGCACATCAGTCAATTAGGGGCAGGGCGGACTCTGACCAATCAGGCGAATATGCAGGACTAATCAAAAGCGAGGTGAGCACGTCGCCCTGACATTGCAAGGCATCCGAAGAAGGCCGTTGGGCCGAAATGCATCATGCCGTCTTTCTAAATAAAGAGCTTCCAAACGTTTCCCCTGTGTGGCCCCTGCTTCTTCGTTGCTGGAGGAGGTTTGGAGAGATATTGTGCGCGGTTGCCAGGAACGCGCTACAGGGGTCCCGTTCAACAAGAAGCCCGGGTTAAAACTGGTGCATGCTGTGGCATGATTTTCTTTTGTCCAAGTTATTGGAAAAACCCGGACTCGCCCAGAAGCAAAGATGACACAAGGGTGACTGCAGCGCGGTCCGTGACTACACGGGGTGGATTGGACTTCCATTTCTACCACAACCCAGTGAAATCGATTTGCTGAGTGGCCTGAACGATTGGGGACTGGAGGAAGCTGTTTACAGAATTATTCCTGGGCCATTGACATTTGAACACTTCGCTATCAGCCTGCATCCCCGCCCGACCACAAGGTGATGTCCCGTGCAGCACTTACCGGGGAATGGAATCCTGGGACTTGCAGTTTCTATCAGTGCAAGTGGTGAGCACATCAGTCAATTAGGGGCAGGGCGGACTCTGACCAATCAGGCGAATATGCAGGACTAATCAAAAGCGAGGTGAGCACGTCGCCCTGACATTGCAAGGCATCCGAAGAAGGCCGTTGGGCCGAAATGCATCATGCCGTCTTTCTAAATAAAGAGCTTCCAAACGTTTCCCCTGTGTGGCCCCTGCTTCTTCATTGCTGGAGGAGGTTTGGAGAGATATTGTGCGCGGTTGCCAGGAACGCGCTACAGGGGTCCCGTTCAACAAGAAGCCCGGGTTAAAACTGGTGCATGCTGTGGCATGATTTTCTTTTGTCCAAGTTATTGGAAAAACCCGGACTCGCCCAGAAGCAAAGATGACACAAGGGTGACTGCAGCGCGGTCCGTGACTACACGGGGTGGATTGGACTTCCATTTCTACCACAACCCAGTGAAATCGATTTGCTGAGTGGCCTGAACGATTGGGGACTGGAGGAAGCTGTTTACAGAATTATTCCTGGGCCATTGACATTTGAACACTTCGCTATCAGCCTGCATCCCCGCCCGACCACAAGGTGATGTCCCGTGCAGCACTTACCGGGGAATGGAATCCTGGGACTTGCAGTTTCTATCAGTGCAAGTGGTGAGCACATCAGTCAATTAGGGGCAGGGCGGACTCTGACCAATCAGGCGAATATGCAGGACTAATCAAAAGCGAGGTGAGCACGTCGCCCTGACATTGCAAGGCATCCGAAGAAGGCCGTTGGGCCGAAATGCATCATGCCGTCTTTCTAAATAAAGAGCTTCCAAACGTTTCCCCTTTGTGGCCCCTGCTTCTTCGTTGCTGGAGGAGGTTTGGAGATATATATATATATATATATATATATATATATATATATATATATATATATATATATATATATATATATATATATATATATATCTATATATATATTCCCCTGAGTTACATCACAGACGCATAGTATCGCGCAGGGTACGCCATTCCCTTTTTTTTGTCTCAAAAGTATATCTAAATAACTTTAAACAGTATATGAGAGCAAGCGATAATCTGAAATATTTTAAACATTTATATAATTCTAACTGTAATTAAATATAATGATAAATATATTTTGTCAAAATCACGTCGGATGGGGCCTCCTTGCGCCCTCGATGTGCGATTGCCATGTGACCTTAAAAAAAAGCATTTGATTGGTTCATAACTTTTCCCATTGTAACAGTTGGACAACCCCACCCATTTTACTCATGCTCTTTATAGCATTTGATAAGAGACACCTCTTCTGCTTAGAAAGCTTTTTTAAAAATTATTTTCCTGTATACACATATCTTATACTACACACAACATGCAATGATCATCTTGATCAATATTCATGCTCTATACATTAGCCTTCCATGTGTGATTGCCATGCATCTCAAACGTTCCATCAAAAAACAAATGTGTGTTATACAATGGCCCTGGTGTGTGTGTGTGCACATTAGCTGCTGCATTCAGTCAGCAGAGAAAAAAGATGATTATTGTGCTCCCTTTCGGCCTTGGTATTCATGGCTCTAAGAAGTATCAGGACCCACGAGCAGAGTGCACATCCTAGATCACATGTGACAAACAGCAAACAGCAATGTGTAGATTTCTTTTGCTGTACTCTCTATTGTCAGGCTTTACCAATATAGTAGTGTGTTATATGTAAGATTTTCAGATTCACATTTGACATGCATTGCTTAACTGTAATGAGTGTTATCACTGTGTATGACGTAGCCTCACTGCTGAGCCTCCCTTCATCCGAGTACATTCACATGTGTACGCTTCGCAATGGCAACACTTTCAATAATCCCGCACACCATTAACATGCATATCTGCGCATATCCACAACCTTGACAGCGACATGTAATGTTCACCATTCAATCATTTCAAACACCATCTCATTAACGATAGTTTCCGCCCTCCGGACACACGCTACACTAATCTAAATTGCACACTCTGCGAGATCAAAACTACAAAAGTAACACACATAAGTACACTTCCTGGCCAGACAGGAACTGAACAATGCCCAGGTCCCCGGAATAATTATTCACACCCCTACGCTGGCCTGGCATACGCAAGCCCAGCCCACTTTGCGTACGTATAAAGAGGATAACCACATACCCACACGTCCCTTTTCTTCCACACTGCCTCAGGTGATATGGCGCATCCACCTCGAATATCACAAGGCGCAATAAAAAAAGAAATGGATCCATGAGGTGTACACCATCCAGGCAATCAACACAGGCTCAAAATTGTGAGCCCCACTGACTGTCGTCTACAAAAGGGATCCATGAGGTGTACACTATCCTGCAATCAACACTCCATCTGAATTGTGAGCACTGCTGTCCGTAGTGTTTGCTCACACAACAATGACAGCAGGTAAGCAGTGGGGCCTGGGTGCACAGGGGCACCAATTGAGCCCGGTGCTGCGGGAGGGATGGGCTGTATTAGCCTGAGTGCGCACGTGCGAGTAAGCGATATTGCCATGTGTAATGATGTGATCTCTGACCTCATTCAGTCACATTTCTGTCTCATTTTAAAGACCTGCTTTACCATACTGTAGGCCTAAGCCTATGGGCAGCGCTGCCCTACAGACACGTGTTGAGTGCAATGGTGCGGGAGGGGTCAGATGTATCACCCTGAGTACGTACGTGCGAAAAAGCAATGTTGCCGTGCGTAATGATGTGATCTCTGACCTCATTCAGTCACATCTGTCTCATTTTAAGGACCTGCTGGACCGTACTTTAGGCCTTAGCCAGCGGGCAGCACTGCCCTACAGACACATGCTGTTGGCTTTTAGGACACTATAGTGACCTTGTTACTAAGTATACATGCACACAGGCTTCTGCCACTGCATTACACGCGCATATCATGCTTCTAGCATGCGCTCTGTTCCTCATTTATGTCAACCTTGGTATAACATAATATTTAACCTTGTGTATTCTCTTGCACGCCAACTCCTCCTTGAACCACAATTACCACTAACAGTTGGTAGATCGTACTTAAAAAACGAAGGATGCACTCAACTCTAGACTATTTTCTATCAAGCTTGAAGTACACCTTCATTTACCTCCAGACCTTTCCACCATTAAATTATTTCTCCCTTTTCAGACATTCCATTGATTGCTTCAAGAAGGGCGGAGCGGGTGCTGACCCTGCAATGATGCCCTGGGCATTCTGACACCTTCCATCGCAGTATCAAGACACCGTCCCTGAACGGAGATCTAGTCCACCATATAAACGTATCCCGGACTCGGAGCTTGAACCAACACGTCGTTGGACATGCCGGTGGTGGCAGGTGAGCAGTGAAGCCTCGTTGTGCAAGACCTACAATCGAGCATAGTGCTGGGAAGGGACTGGGGTGCAGCACCGCGGGTGCAGAGGTGCATGCAAGCGATTTTCAAGTAGCTAATAATGTACGACTATATTATCAAAGAATGACAATAACATTATCGTCACATTAGCGGCAGGAAACTGCCTGTTAAGCGCTTGATAATATGCCCTTGTGAATTCCCATAGAAGCACAGGTTCACACCACAACCTGTGCTACTATGGGAATTCCCAAGGGCATATTATCAACCCCTTATCGCTGCTTGAGCTGCAGTTTCCTGCCACTTAAGCAGCAATAATGTTATTGCCGTTCCTTGATAATATGGCCCATAATCTCTGGCTTCATGTGTTACATTTTAAGGACTTGCAGAACCACACTCTTTCTCGCGGACCCCAGCGTCCTAATCAAACGGGTAACTGAAAGGTAAGGACTAAGGGCTGGGTGCAGTAGAGACCCCAGCGTCCTAGACAAACGGGTGACGGGAGGGTAAACACTAAGGGCTGGATGCAGTAGGCTGACGCTCTGTCTCCTCCTCCCTCTCCTTTTGACTCTCCCTCCCCTTCTCCCTTCCACCCACTCCCCCTCTCTCCCATTCTCACTACAATCCTTTCATTCGCACTACCTTTCTTTACCTTGTCCACATTCTTATGTTTCATTTTTGTCTTGCAGGTTTCCTACGCTGCTTCCACTGGAGTCCAACCCACGTTTTTTTTTATTATACTGTTTCTTCTATTAAAGTTACGTTTCTATTTATTTGTATTTTAATAAAGGTTACTTTTTTCAAATAAATACCTGAGTGTATAGGTCTTTTTCTGACAACATTTGTCTATTATTTATTGTGAAAATCATCTGTTTATAGGAGATTTTAGGGACAAACTTATCTAACATTTGAGTGCATCTACCAAACATAATCTATTAGACAAATGAATCCTGGGAAATTGTACAACTGCAAGAGTTCTATGAGTGTATCACTAAATAACACCATAAGTACTGCCAGCGAGATTCCCAAACAAATAAGGCACTGGCTAGGACCACCGAGGCTTTAGGCACTGCCGAGGCCCACCCTGCATATTTAAATAAAACCCTGGAGTGTGGCAATCCCCGGACTTGGATTGGCCACAGAGCATTACCCACCAGGTGCCTCATTTAAAAGAACGGGTGAGACCCCGTTTTTTTTGTTTGTTTGTTTCTTTTTATCTCTCAATTTTTACCATCCACAATCCCCTCTATTAAAGCGATACAAGGTTTTCGTCCTCTCGCTTCAAGTAGTCAAACAAGTATTTTCTATCACAGGGTGGAAGCCATGCACCAGCCCTCTAATAGCAAACACAAATGTACACCCCGGGACATTGTATGCCCTGCGCCTGACATGTCACCCTCCCTAAGACCATGATGCATTTGTTAGTATAACCACATACTACCACTACTTAAACACATGTAGTACAGTGACCAGAATGTAATGAAGAAGCAGGGGAAGAGCAAAATATAAATTCTACCAGAAGTGGGATTACAGTTTAATGAGCCGACGACCCTGGCATGAGTAGAAACAGATACACGAAAAAAACGGGACTTCAGCACAACACAAGCACCCTCAAAATATTGGTGAGTGCTGCCTTCTTTTTACCTTCTACCACCAAATTTATGTACTGAAGATGCAGACAGTAGTGGATCCGATAAGTAGAATTGTTGCAGGAAAACAAGACAGCCTAAACAACCACCAACTGGAGTAGACAGCAAGGCAACTGTCTTCTCCAGCACCGTGTACAAACGATGCAGGTTCCCCTCATGACAGCCCTACATTCTAACATTACATACTTCTAGTAGAATTACATACTAACATTCTACTATGACCTACATTGGAATACTACACAGATCACATGACTTTACAGCAATGAGCTCATGGGGTAAGTATTTCGCTTCCCACTATATTGTATAAACGTAAACTAACACTTCTTCCACAGGTATGCTACAGCGGCGAGAGCACATCACTTTACAGCAATTAGCTCACAGTTTAGGCTCACAGTTTAATCCCTGAGTCTTCACACCATAGGGGTGAGTAGTTTGCTTCCCACTTCCTATATACTATAAACGCATACTAACTCTACTTACACACTTATACTACAGCGGCTAGTATCCTACAGCACCCAGAGCCCATCACTTCACAACAATCAGCTCGGTTTGATCCCCGAGTTTTCACACCGGTAGACGTGAGTACTTCGCTCCCCACTTCCAGTATAGTATAAACACATGGTACCGGTCAGTAGTTTGCTTCCCACTCCCTGTATGGTATAAATGCCTACTAAGACTACTACATACACATGTATACAACTGCGCCCAGAGCCTATCCTTTTACAGCAATCACCTAAATTTCATCCCCAAGTCTTCACCCCGGTAGGCGTAACTACTTCGCTTCCCACTTCCGGTATACTATCAACACACAGTAGCGGTCAGTAATTTGCTTCCCACTCCGTGTATGGTATAAACGCCTACTAACACTACTTGCACACGTTTGATACAAGCACCAGACCACATCACGTTACAGCAATGACCTCACGGTTTAGACTCTCGGTTTCGTACCCGTGTGTAGCACCATATGATATCACCACCATGCCACTCTGAGCAACACCGCACTTTCAGACCGGTAACAGTGATAATTACCTACTAGCGACCGCCAGTAGGTAATAAAGAACAAATTAGAATAGTTCCTTCATTCTTTTAGCTTTCAAAACTTCTCTCTATTACTGTCTTTCTAATTTTCCATATAAACAATTTTATTAATATTCAAGTACACATAGAAGTCAGAAATGCAACGTATTCTATCAACACACTTTCCAGAACATTCTACAACTCGTGGAGGTTAAAAGTACATAATTTTTTTTTACACCAAACAATATTTTTTTGCAACATTTTCTCAAACATTTAACGGCACATGCAGGTTAAAAGTTCACGATTGTTTTAAGTTCGAACAGTGCCTTCCAAATGCAAGTAGCAGGTGTGGTTGAGTTGAGCCAATTGTATCTTATAATATGTACTGCAAGTGCAAACTGCTTTTTCTTAACCAATCACAAAGATGCTTTGCCACAAAACGAATGTGCACCCTACTTTTAAAAACAATGCTTTTCATCTCCCAATCAGGTACCGTTTTGTATGCGAAAAGGAACTAGTTCCCCATATTTAAAGATATCTCTTATTCTATTCTATTCTATGAAGGAACTACATGAGCTACAGACATCTTTCCATACCTTCCAGCCATACCTTCAAAATGCTAGTGTAGATCGTAGGACATAGCTATGTTTCCCGGTGCAAGAAGTATGCAGTACAGAGACGTATTGACAAAAATGTGGATATTAAATGGTTTGGACAGCGAGGATTGAAGTGGCACCAATTGTTGCCTTTGGTTAAAACCTGTTTGCTTCTCCAACACCCTGACCTCATGATTGTGCACTGTGGTGGAAACGACCTAGGAACATTGACTGGGGTAGGTTTGGAAATGCTTATGAAGGACACCTTTGGACAATTGATGTTACTTTTGCCTCAAACTGTCTTTGTATATTCCAATATATGCCAAAGACAGAAGTGGAAATGATCGAAACAATTTTGTCCTCAGATTGAAAAATCTCGGGAAAAAGTCAACACAGCTGTTTCTGCATACCTCAGAGACCACAAAATGGGGTCCATATCCAACAACAATATACGTTTTGATATGACGGATATGTACGGAAGGGATGGAGTACACTTCACAGATCAGGGAAACCACGTTTTCCTGAATAACTTGATGCTGTGCATCAGCACTTATATGTAGCTCCACATAATGAACACAAGGGCTCTTTTTTATTTTTTTGTAAAATCTTTATTTATGAGTAGGAATACAAAGAAAAAAAAACTGCGGAGGCCCCGCACATTTCCCCACACAGGGGGCACAATCAGAAATAAGTAGCAGCGGCATTCTATGGTAGCGGATGTGCATCAAGTCTGAAGTCAGTCAATGCTATAAGCAGTAATGCAAGAGTGCCGAAGCAACTGCTATAGGGCAATGTACGCCAAAAATAGCCAAGGATGAAGAATATCTCTTGCCCATGAGTTCTCGTATCTAGATTGAAAAGCCTTGAACTCTCCTGTGGGCACCGCAGCAAACCCAAGAACCAAGAAACTAAACATTCCCCCCCGTCCCCCTCCCCCCAGGGTGGTGACTCCAGACATACCTTGCAAACACACAGAATTCACATTAGACCTGAAATAGGTGCAGTGATCGTAAGGAGGCTGGGCAGACTGCCGATGGTAAACCTTTAGAGAGATATTTAACCGAGGGGCCCCATCTGAATTGGAAATTCTTGAAATCGCCCAGGAAGATGTCCGCCACTCTCTCCATGCTAAGCAGCTTCCAGAGCCGTGCGTGCCATAAGGCGATGGCTGGCGCCTCCGTCTTTTTCCACGCGGCGGCTAAAGTAAGCTTGGCTGCTCCAAGGCAGAGCCACAGGATCTGTTTGTCAGCGCACGTCTGATACTCAAGGTCCGGCTCACGAAGGGCCAACAGGACAGAGGCCATGGAGTCCTCTACAGGGTATCCAAGCATGTCCCTGATATGCGAAAGAATCTCCTCCCAGTAAGGTCGAATTACTGGGCAATCCCACCAAATGTGGCGGAAATCTCCAAGGAAGCCACACCTCCTCCAGCACCTGTCAGAGGATGCCGGATATATGCGATGGAGTCTGGCTGGGCATAGATATCAGTTCATGAGCGTCTTGAGGTGGGCTTCCCTCAGCTGCAGCGAGTGATTAAACGCTGATAAATCCTTCCACACTGCCGACCATTCTTTATCGGAGATGTCTCTCCCCAAAATCTCCTCCCAGTGCCCCATGTAGCGAGGACGAGGCGTCACCGCTGAGGTGAGCAAGAGCTGGTATATAAAGGAAATGACCCCTTTCATGGCAGATGTCCGAAGTATAAAGGCCTCAAAGGGCAACGGAGGTCTCGTAGCCGCCTCCAGCACCCCAGGCGATGTGGCCCAGTGAAGTAACTGGATATGGCGATATCGTTCCGACGGGGGAAGCCCGTAATCCCTCATGCAGTTAGCAAAGGAGAGAGGTTCCTGGCCGTGAAACAGATGGGTCAAAGCCCGGCAACCACCTTTCCTCCACACATCGAAAGCCCCCTCTCGCAACGCCGGCGGGAAGGCCGGGTTAAAGTGTAAGGGCGTAAACAGAGAAGGAAACGTGGTCCAGCGCTCATCAGCGGCCAGCATGTCCCACACCTTTAGAGTAGTACTCGTCGCAGTACTGATGTAAGCGTTCAGGGGTCGGTCCTTCTTGGGCTTCCAGGCCAAGTCCCAAACCGATCTGCCAGCGACGCTTCGATCCATGTGCAGCCAGTGTTTCTCCGATGTTTGTTGGGACCACTCTACTAGCACTCTCAGTTGCGCTGCTTTGTAATAAAGCTGCAAATCAGGAAGGCCCACACCTCCTTCTTTCCTCGAGCGTCGCAGGACCTCAAAGGAGAGTCGAGCCCGATCCCCTTGCCATACAAACCACAATATCTGTGTCTTGAGGCGTCGGAAAAAGTCATTGTCAAGTGGAATGGGCAGTGCTTGGAAGAGATAAAGGTATTTAGGCAGAAGAACCATCTTAATGGCATGGATTCTGCCCAGCCACGATAAGAATTTAGGTACCACCGTTCCAAGTCCGCTTTGGTTGTCGCTAATAAGGGCGGGAAGTTAGCCGAGAACAATTTCCCCACCGTCGGCATCAGATGTACCCCCAGGTAGACAATTGAACCGGTGGCCCTGGCCAGAGGCGTCAAGGGGCGCACTCGTTCCACCTCCGCTTGTGAAAGGGTAAGATTCAGGACGTACGACTTGTTGTAGTTTACCGTGAAGCCGGACACCTCTTCATAACGCAGCAAAGCCTCCCTGATACCCGGTAGTGATTGTGCCGGATCCGCAACAGAGAACAGGATGTCGTCCGCAAAAAGCGTAATTTTATGTTGCTCTCCTATGAACGGGAGGCCCCGGATCCCCTTGTGCTCCCGCATGGCCATCGCCAGTGGCTCAATGCTCAGCGCAAAGAGAAGGGGGAGAGAGGACAGCCCTGCCTAGTGCCGCGAGAGTGCGTGAAAAACGCTGACAAATGGCCATTCACCGCTACCTGAGACCTGGGACCACAAAAATTCGCCTTCACCATAGTGATGAACCTCTCCGAGAATCCGAAAGCCGTCAGAGTGTTGAATAATAATCCCCAGTCCACACGGTCAAAGGCCTTTTCGGCATCTAGACCCACGAGTACCGCCGGGATTCGAAACCTGTCTGCTTTTTCTATTAAGTGAATCACCCTTTGTGTATTGTCATGGGTCTGGTGCCCCTTGATAAACCCCGATTGATCTGGGTGTATAATCGCCGGCATCAAATCCTGTAGCCTACGCGCCAGGATCGCGGAGTAGTTTGGCGTCGATGTTAAGAAGAGCTATGGGTCAGAATGAGGAGCAATGGGATAGATCCTTCCCTGGTTTAGGCAACACTGTTATCACAGCCTCAGCAAGGGAGCTAGTGGAAGAACCAGAGCTAGCCATATTATTAAAAAGGGAGACGAGAAAATCGCAGATCTCCGCGGCATACGATTTGTAAAAAAGGGCGGTGTAGCCATCAGGCCCGGGTGACTTGTGAAGTTTCAAGTCTTTGATGGCATCCAGCACCTCCTCTCTGACAATCGGTGCCTCCAACAGTTCATTCCATTCCTTAGAGACCTGAGGAATGGGTAGGTGCCGCAGATACTCCTGTTGATCACCCACGTTGAGCCCATCCCCCGCATAAAGATTTGCATAGAAGCGTCCAAAGATGGCCGCCTTCATTTCGTCTCGGTGCTGCAGAACGCCCGACGCATCACGGATCCCCCCGATATACTCACGCTCCCTCCTATCCCGCAGTTGGCGAGCCAGGTGTCTCCCCACCTTATTACCATGAGAATATGACTGCCTTCCCAACCTCAATAATGTAAATTCTGCCCTGTTATTATAATGAGCCCTCAGTTTCCCCCGCACCGCCGTCAGTGGCCGGAGGGTCAACCTGGAGGGGTTAAGCTTGTGAGCTTGTTCGAGGACCGCCAACTCTGCCTCCAAGTCCTCCCTCTCCCGGCGCCGCAGACGATTGAGATGCGCATTGAGGCCCAAGCAGGTGCCCCTGATTGACGCCTTAAAGGCGTCCCATGTAGTGGAGACCGAGGTATCAGACACTGGGTTGAGCTCAAAAAAATCCCTAATGGCCTTTTGCAATGCCTTATTAGAGGTATCGTCCCTTACCACTGAAGCTGGAAAATACCATTTCCGCTGCCCGTCGCCAGCCGGCGACCAGCGTAGGTTGAGTACAAGCATACTGTGATCAGAAACTGATAACAGAAGGATGGTAGAGTCGAGGACATCTCCCCTAAGGGCTTGACTGAGGAAGATATGGTCCAATCGTGAATAGGAGGGGTGAACATGCGAGAAGAATGTGTAGTCCCGGGATGTAGTGTGTGCGGAGCGCCAGCTGTCAAACAACCCCAGCTCCCCAACCAGCGGCTGCGTTGAAGCAGAAAACACACCTGTGTCAGCTCTGGTGGCACCTGAACTGTCCACCTTTCTATCCCATACCAAATTAAAGTCCCCCATTAAGAACAAGTGTCCCTCAGCAAAATCTCCCACCCTCTGCAACAAGCTTTGTAAAAACCCATTCTGACCGGCATTGGGGAGATACACCACTACAAATGTACACAGCCTCCCTTCAACAAGACCTTTCACCATCAGCCAGCGGCCCTCCTTGTCATTGCGCACTTCCAGAGGCTGAAAATGCAGCGCTGCGTGGCAGAGAAGAGCCTCCCCCTATGTTTGGTGGATGCCGACGACCTGTATACCAGCGTGTGGCGCTATTACTAGTAGTGCGTGTGGAGTGGCAGCTCGCTCGTTTTAATCTCCCGTTTTGTATTTTTGTTCATTGTATTTTTGGGCACTTTTCCCTTGCTTTTAAAATTGTCTGGCCCACATACCCCCACCTCTGTCATCCTAGCTTGCACCCTAATTGGTACAACTCACCGCTCTTTGCGGGTCCTTCGCCCTGTCTCGAGGCGGCCATCTTTGTTGAGTGGGAGCAGCGCGCATTCAGTCCTTTCTCTACCTTGCTGGTTGAGTATATAGGTAGGCAACCTTGGTCAGCGCGTCCTTTACCAGCGTGTGGCGCTATTACTAGTAGTGCGTGTGGAGTGGCAGCTCGCTCGTTTTAATCTCCCGTTTTGTATTTTTGTTCATTGTATTTTTGAGCACTTTTCCCTTGCTTTTAAAATTGCCTGGCCCACATACCCCCACCTCTGTCATCCTAGCTTGCACCCTAATTGGTACAACTCACCGCTCTTTGTGGGTCCTTCGCCCTGTCTCGAGGCGGCCATCTTTGTTGAGTGGGAGCAGCGCGCATTCAGTCCTTTCTCTACCTTGCTGGTTGAGTATATAGGTAGGCAACCTTGGTCAGCGCGTCCTTTACCAGCGTGTGGCGCTATTACTCGTAGTGCGTGTGGAGTGGCAGCTCGCTCGTTTTAATCTCCCGTTTTGTATTTTTGTTCATTGTATTTTTGGGCACTTTTCCCTTGCTTTTAAAATTGCCTGGCCCACATACCCCCACCTCTGTCATCCTAGCTTGCACCCTAATTGGTACAACTCACCGCTCTTTGCGGGTCCTTCGCCCTGTCTCGAGGCGGCCATCTTTGTTGAGTGGGAGCAGCGCGCATTCAGTCCTTTCTCTACCTTGCTGGTTCAGTATATAGGTAGCCATGCCAACGCGCAGCGGTCACGCGCAGCGGGGACGCCGAATTGACGCCGGAGTTACGCCAGAGTTCAGCCCGTCTGTGCCCGTGCGGGCCCAGACGGGCCTAGGGCCATCCATTATGCCCGACTCTTTGGCGCCGCCTACCATCAGGTCTCGTTATGGGAGGGATGCCCTTATCGCCCTTCGTCCGCCCCACCCTACCGTCTGCAGCTTCGCACAGGAGGGAACAACTCCATTCTTACCGTGCAGAGCCTGTTCCTCGGGTCATAACTCAGTGGCTGTGAAATCCGCTCTTTCCATGGCTCTATTGAATTGCCGGTCCTTGCCGAGCCATGCCATCGAAATTAATTCACTTATCCTGGATCACGAGCTTGACGTGTTGTTTCTCACTGAGACCTGGCTCTCCTCCAGCTCTGGCCCTGACATGGTCAGAGCACTCCCTCCGGGTTTTCTCATATCCCACCTTGATAGACCTAAAGGGAGGGGAGGAGGAGTCGCTGTCCTCTTCAGAGACACGCTTGCTTGTAAAATTCAGAATGGAGGGGTGACTGACTGCGAGAGCTGTCAGTTCTCCCTTCGTTTGTCATCTACAGTGTCGTTGCTAGGCTTGCTGATTTATCACCCTCCCGGACCCCTGGGTAATTTCCCTAACTCTCTCCTAGAAACTACTGCACTTCTTGCCTCCTCAACCGCCAACATTGTTGTTCTTGGGGATTTTAATATCCATCTTGATGACCCCACCAATGCCGCGGGAGTAGATCTGCTCGATGATCTTAAAGCCTTTGAAATCAACCTGGTCAATTCGGGTGCGACCCATGAGAAAGGCCATCTGCTCGATCCCATATTCTCAAATTTGGACCATCTTAATTCATCTCCGGCTCTGGCCCTGCCTTGGACAGACCACTTTTTGGTGTCCGTAATGTGGCAATTTGACAGTCCAGCTGCGGTGGCCCCAAGGATTCACACTTTGGAAAGAGCCTGGTTAAGGCTCCCAGTTGACATCTGGGCGGCACACCTGGAGGCTACGCAACCCCCTCAGGGAGTTAACCCGATAGTCGCTGATGCGAACTTATACACCTGGCTTTCGGACTCGCTGGATACTGTCTTACCCAAAAAGAAACAACTTACGAGGGGGAAGAGAGTAGGTTCCGCTCCCTGGTACTCCTCTGAAATGAGAACCATGAGGAAGGGATGCAAGAGGCTAGAGCGGTCCTGGAGGAGAGACTGGAGTGAAGCCAGTCGGAAAGAATATCGTGCGGCTCTGAGCAGGTATAAATCTGCTATTCGGGTGGCAAAATCCGGATTCTTTGAAGAGAGAATTGGCTCTGCGGCCAACTCTTCTAAAGAGTCATTCAGGGTAATTAAGGAGCTACTGAACATCCCCGAACCCCAGGTCATCCACGAGGACCCTCGCAAAAAATGCACCGACTTGGCCTCCTTTTTCAAAACTAAAATTGACAACATACTGGCTTCCCTTCCCCGGCAAGGTGAGGCCTCTTCCTTGGTTGACAATTCCAGCTCTCAACTTAAGATGCAACCGGCGGAGCTGGCCTCTCTTGGTCCGGTTACCATGGAGGAAGCTCTTTCGGTTTTGAGGTCCATGAAGAGTGGCTCCCCGAAAGACCCAGCACCTATTAAATACCTCAAACAGGTGGCCTCTACCATTGGCGGTCCAGTGACGGACCTTATAAACTTGTCCCTCACTCAAGGGGTAGTTCCCCCTAGTTGGAAAGGGGCGGTGGTTAAGGCTCTTTTGAAAAAGCCTAACCTGGATCCCGCCGACCTCGCCAACTTTCGGCCTATCTCCCTGCTGCCGGGTATTAGTAAGGTGGCCGAGAAGCTGGTGAACAGTCGCCTCTCCGACTTCTTGGAGGCTAACTCCCTCATGGGCGATTCCCAAACAGGTTTTCGTCCCGGTCAGGGGACTGACACCGCCCTGCTGGCGGTCGTGGAGAATGCAAGGAGCATTCTGGATTCGGGGGGATCAGTGGCAGTGATCCTCCTGGACCTCAGTGCTGCCTTTGACACCGTGGACCATCAGGTGCTTCTCCAACGGCTGTCGGGGGTGGGGGTCACTGGTTTGGCTCTCAAATGGTTTGCTTCCTTCTTGGAAGGTCGTACATTTGAGGTATGGGAAGGCCATGAAAAATCATCTTCAATCCCTCTCCAGTGTGGTATGCCTCAGGGCTCTTCATTGAGCCCTACTTTATTCAACGTTTATATGGCCCCCCTGGAGAGTGTGGTACTGCCGCTGGGTATTAAAATCATCAGTTATACTGACGATACTCAGCTGGTGGTAGGCCTCTCCCAGTCGGCGCACCATCCCGACCGGCTGCACACGTGTCTTGAGAAGATCTACACGTGGATGTGCAGCTCAGCACTAAAGCTAAACGGCTCCAAGACGGAACTGATGCTGCTGGGGAACTCTGCTCCATCCTTGCCCCACAGCAGCTGGCCTGACTGTTTGGGACCGGTACCCATCCCCAAGCAGGAGATCAAGAGCCTGGGGGTGTGGCTGGAGCAGGACCTTTCGTTCAAAACTCATGCTAAAAAGACTGCTGGCGTGTGTTTTGGCCTGCTCCGCTCAGCCCGGAAGATTCTACCTTTGCTCCCAGCGGCCACTAGGAGGCTCCTCATCCAGGGACTTATCATCTCGCGGCTGGATTTCAGCAACGCGTTATTCCTGGGCGCACCCGAATCCACCCTGAACAAACTGCAGCAAGTGCAGAACGCGGCCGCCAGGCTCTTGACAGGTCTCCCCAGGCGTCAATCTGCTCGCCCGGCGTTGAGGGCATTGCACTGGCTCCCTGTTAGGGACAGGGTGAAATTCAAGTCTCTCTGTATTGCCCATAAAGTTCTGCACGGGGTAGGTCCACCTATTCTGGGGGAGATGGTCCAGCCCTACAAGGCCACTCGCTCCCTTCGCTCCGACCATCAACATCTTCTTCAGGTCGGGAGGGTGAAGAAGGCCAGAACCGGTGGCAGAAGGTTTTCGATAAATGTGGCCACCTTGTGGAACTCACTGCCCTTACAACTGCGCTCGAAAGCCAGCCTTCTTCGGTTCCGTAAACTTTTAAAAACTTTTCTGTTTTCTGCTTAATTCCCTGCATTCTTTTGGTAGTGTTATTTTTTCTGGTGAGCGCTGGGATGCCTACGGGGAACCAGGCGCTATACAAAACTCAGAATAATAATAATAATAATAATAATAATAATAATAATAATAATAATAATAATAATAATAATAATAATATAAGTGGAAAGGCCCTATGCCTAAGGCGCAGCACATCCTTGCGTGCCAATTGGGTCTCCTGAAGACCCACAACTTCCAACTGATGGTCAGTCACATATTTCCATACCTTCTGACGCTTTTGCGGGGAGTTTAGGCCCTTAACGTTCCAAGTTCCAATACTAATAGGCATAGTGAAACAACAACCCCGCCCTCTCTACAATCACCTCATGAGTACCCCCTCCCATGCCTCCTAGTCCACCACTCACAGAAAATGCAAGATAACGTCCTAAAAAGCCCTCCCGGCCCCCACCAACCTGATAGAAATACTTCAGAGGCTTCGAGGCTGACCTCGACCAGCCCATGCACACCACAGCCTCCCGCACGCGTTCCAACCACACACTCCACCATTCATCCAAGTCACCACCACTGTCCCCCCCACCCTTCCCCTCCTTCAACTCCCCAACCCCTCCCCACAGAGCTACCCCCCCCAGAAGGAACCCCAACACAGTTCAATACCAAACAGAACAAGCAAAGGGTGAGAAAACCAAACCACCCGCGATGATGGCAGTCCAAGAAGTCCAGGAAGTCCTCCAGGGGGCGAAAAAGGAACACCTGTCGGTGCGTCCCATTGACCACATACCGGGTTGTCTTCCAACAAAGTACAAATGAACCCACGGTACCTGTAAGATCATGTCCCTCCGGCGCCAGTCAATCCACACTCCGCCGCTCAAGCCGCCCCCGAGCCAAGCTGCGAGGCCGCCAGGGTGGCCGATGCGACAGAAGCCACCGCCTCACCTCTTTCTTGGAGACTAGTTGCACGGTCCGGCATTCTCCGCTCTCCCTCTCCGCCCACTCTCTGCCAAGAGGGGGACCGCCGTCGTCCCCTCGAAGGGGAGCCACTGCCACCAGCGGGAGGCTCCGTATCGTCAATGCCCAAGAGGTCCTTCGCCACCTGCAATGATCTGATCTGCGCAAGCCTGTTTTGCCATCGGAAAATGATGCGAAACGGATGGCCCCAGGAGTAAGCTATGTTACGATCCCTCAAGAAGGTAGTCACAGGTCGAAACTCACGTCTCTTCCGAAGAGTGGATGCCGCCAGATCCTGATACAGTTGTGGATGATGATCCTGGAACTGCAATGATGGAGTCTCCCGTGCCTTCCGTAGGATGCGTTCCTTCAACTGAAAATCGTGGACACAAACCAAGATATCCGGCGGGGGGGTCCCCCCCATGCCTGGGCAGCCCGACCCTATGTGCCCTGTCCATATTGATCTCGCTAATGTCTTCATCGTCCAAAATCTGTAGAAACAGCGCTAGGACATAGCCCCTCAGATCGCCAGACTCTCAATCCCAGGGCACCGACCTTATGCGGATGTTGTTCCTTCGGGAACGATTCTCCAGGTCCTCCGCATGCGATTGAAGGTCCAGGTTTTGCTCTGTGAGCCGAAGCACGTCCTGTTGCAACTGGTGCACATTGTTTGCCACATTCAGATCATGATCTTCCAGGGTGGCCACCCTCTCGCCGATACCATCCACATCCCTCCTCACCATGCGAAGGTCCGACGCCAGCTGGGCACGCAATTCGGATATGTCTTCCTTAATGGAGGCGAATAGCTCCGTCATGAACGCCTTGGTGGCTGGGGCCTCATTCTCTCTCGATGCAGATGCGGCGCTCGTCCCAGGAGACGGCGGTTGCTGGGATCCCTTGGACATGCCGTCCTTGCCAGGCTTCCCTCTCCACGGGTTGGTCGTCATGTCCCCCCTCCTAGCAGCTGGGAATCGCCCCTGGTTGCCGTGTGTGACCACCCCAGTGCGCAACCTGGCCGACGTCCCTGAAAGCTGGATCACCAGGAAGAAGCCCCCAGACCCGGCCACCGACTACCCTCCGCACAGGTAGGTGCCTCTGTGCTCCGCCGAGGCCACAGGAAGTAGGTCTTCGGACCGGCCACCCCCAGTCGCGATCAAATCCGTGCCGTCCATATTCAGCCCCCAGCCTTCGACCCTCCGTTAGCTAGACGGCTGCTGGCGTCGGGGCACCCCAGAGAGCAGTCAAGGCCAGGACCACCTCCGCTGGCCCCAGCCGCAGCGCAGAATCCGTGTTGTTCCGCAGGTCACTACTTGCACCAGGCCTCCAGGCCGCAATGGCGTTTCCACGTTGCCGCACTCGCACCAACCAAGCGGGGGAGGGGCGCCCCCCCGAAGCTCACGGTCCCAGCTAGCCGCACTGCACCCCCCTCCAGGCGCCCTAGGTGCGGTCAAAGTCCGAGCCGGGCACCGCTGAGCCGCCCGCCCCGCCGAGCAAGGTAAGTCCTGCCTCCCTTCCCCCCGCACGCGGAGAGCCGCCGCGGAATACAGTGTCAGTCCAAGGCGGGGGAAGGCGCTATGCGAGCGCGGTGGACCACCGCAGTTGCAGACCAACCTGCGCGACTCGTCCTCCACCAAGGTTGCACCCAGGTCCGGCCCCGGTGCTTATCAGGCCTCCGGGGACCTCCAGGTCGCTCACCTCCTCATATGGCCTAGCGCATGGCCCCGCACCTCCGCTCCGTCCTGTCCGTTCCCCCCTCGGCGGAGGCCCAAGGGCAGGCAGGGCTCCGCTTCGCAAGTGAGGGGGGGGCGGGGGCCCTGCCCCGCGGCAGCGCTGAAGATTCTCGCCGGGCTCCGTGAATCCAAACGGGGCCCGGACCCTCGCCGCCACTCTCAGGCCGACGGCCCACTCCCCTGCTCCGATGACCGCCCCCTATGTGAGGGCGGGGATGTCAAGGCCGCTCTCCGTTGCCTTTGCCGCGGCGGGCTCTCTCCTTTCTGCTGCCTCCGGGAACCGGTACTCGGCCAAAGGGCTCTCTAGGACAGTGAGAGCGGTCCTAGGGAGGAAGCCTCCAAGCAGACTCACGGCTCCGGGGTGCTATTCGAAGCTTTGCGAAGTTCGGCACCGGAGGGACTGCAAAACGCGTCTCACTCTGTCGCCATCTTGGCCACGCCCCCTCACAAGGGCTCTTTTTAGAGCCACCCTATAAGCCACTCTAATAGCAAACACAAATAAGCCCGCTACTTTAGGGTCAGATAACGGCAACCCCCGGACCCTCGCCAAAATGTATTCTCCACACAGCTGTGGCGCAGCAGCCAGACCATCTCACTTTGCAGCACAGAGCTCTCACTTTGATTCCCGGCTCTACTCACCCATAAGGTTCAGCAGTTGGCACTTTACAAATACTGTATTGTTTTACCTTCGCACTCCCTATACAACACCACCTAAGCACCTTATACAAGTTGAACACGTGTGGCACAGCGCCCAGAGCACATGACTTCACAGCATACCACACACACTTTAGGCTCAAGGTTTCATCCCCGACTCCAGCAGCAGCTCAATTTAACAGCATGACACTCTAGGCAATACCTCACTTAATTTCTGTACCCTGCTCTTTCAGACCGTTTGGGTCAGTAGTTCAGCAACTTTACCCCGAGTCCGTCAGCATCGCAGCTTATGCCCACAGCATCATCACACCTGTCGGAGTGAGTAGTTAGCACTTCACAAATACTGAATTGGTTTGATACGCGCAAATTTACCTTCACACTCCCTCTATAATGCCTCCTAAGCACCATACACAAACTACAATGTTCGAAACAAAAGTTCCTCCAAGTAGCTATAACTAAATGCTCACACTACTTGTACAGGTATGACACAGTTGCCAGAGCACATGACTTCACAGCATATGACACAAAGTTTGGGCTCACGCTTTCATCCCCGAGTACGGCAGCAGCTCAGTTTAGCAGAATGTGACTCTAGACAGTACCTCACATATTTTCCATACCCCAGGACTTTCAGACCAGTACGGGTCAGTAGTTTGTCCTAGTAGGTATAAACACATGCTGACACTACTTCCACAGATGTAGTACAGCGGCCACGGCACATGACTTCACAGCATAAGACACACAGGTTGGCTCATGCTTTAATACCCGAGTCCCGCACCACCTCACCTTAGCAGCATCACGCTCTATGCAATATCCCACTTCATTTCCGTAGCCAGCACTTTCACACCAGTAGGGGTGAACACTTCGCTTTGCACCCCCTCTATAGCACACCCTAAACACCCCACAGAGGCTACAGTGTTCCTACCCTTCTCTTTTCCACTTTTTCCCCCCTTTTTTCCCCTTACTCGCTTCAACTGAATCACAAAATGGCGTCCAACACTTCTTAGTGTCAACCGCTCCCACTGCTTGCAGCCAATAAGCAGCAAGCTTGTGCTCGTAACGCCTCAGCCAATCAGATGGCAGAATTCCCAAATATCAATATCTGTAAATTTAGATATTTCTCAAAAACTACTGAACGGATTTACACCAAATAAACAAAGGCGTGCTTTCTAGACCAAGATTCTTCTCCCTGCCAAATTTGAGGTAATTCCGTTCACCCGTTCGACCTGTAGCCTTGTCTAAAGTTTTCTATGGAAATTAACATTGAAAAAACACGTTTTGGGACCCCACTTGTTTCTCGGCTCCCCTTTGACGGATCACTCCCAAACTTTCAACTTAGGAGATGATACAAACAAAAAATTAGTTTTGAAAATTCAGCGAAGATTCGTCAATCGGCGCCAAAGTTATTGGGAATAGAATGTTGCTATTTTCCTATGGTAACTAGGTCCTAACTATAACTACCTACTGGCGACCACCAGCAGGTAATATACACACATATATACATATATATGTATATATACATATATATATCCACCTTACTTCGGCGAAAAAGCTGTGATGGCCGCTAGCAGCGGCGGGCCGGGACGGGATCGCCACTCCCCTGTATCCACTCGACAGTCGTTCTTCCTTTCACACAAGAACGATATCCAGGCCACGGTTCCGTTTCAAAAGTGTTTTAATTCACAAACGCACTCGACGCGATGAACAAGGGAACTTGTTTCCCGAAACGCGTTGAGTGCATTTGTGAATTAAAACACTTTTGAAACGGAACCGTGGCCTGGATATCGTTCTTGTGTGAAAGAAAGGACGACTGTCGAGTGGATACATATATACATACATATATATATATATATATATATATATATATATATATATATATATATATATATATATATATATATATATATATTCACTGAAAAAACCATAGGTTTCACACCAGTTATAGTTAGCTGGAAATTTTACTGACATAAAACCATTGAAATTCCCACGTTATAGTTAGTTGGACTCACTATAACTTGCGCGCCTGCAATGCACTGCTGATGACGTCACATATTACATCACTCATGACATGGTCAGTGACAATTTCAAAGTTTTTTTAATAGCAAAGGTCTATAGCTATGAAATGTAATATTTGTGAAAATGAATCCTATATTATATATTTATGTTAAACAATTATTTTTTATGTATATTGTTTGTTTTTTTTTTTGCCCTGGAGCGCTCCCGGTGCGCGCCCCGGTGAGCGCCCCGGAAAGCGTAGTCTTTTGAAGCGCCCTGGGGCGCGTACCGGTGAGCGTCCCGTTAGCGCTATTGGCGCGAACTAAAACATCATCATGACGTATCGCGTAGCCGCGTGATACGCATGGCGTAAGCGCACCCGGAAGCACCCACGTGCATACAAACGCGCTACGTAAGCGCCCCAGGGCACGTTGCGTAAGCGCGTCGGGTCATGTGACCTGAAAATAACACTTTTCATTGGTTCATAACAGTTTTGGTTTCATAATGATGAAACCCCTGGTCTTGTGACCTGAAAATAACACTTTTCATTGGTTGAGAACAGTTTTTTTTCCAAATGATGAAAGCCCCCACCTTTTTTCCTCATTCTCACTTTATACTTTGAGTGAGGAAAACCTGTTTCCTGAGCTATTACTACCTATTTCTACTCAGAAATGGCTACAGTAGCAGCAGCAGCTGGATCATCTGCCCCACCACCACCACCACCACAAGGACCACCAGAACATCTCATTGGTGGTCAAGAAGAAGAGGAGGAGGTGGAGGAAGAGGAGGAAGGGACAAGGCAGTTCCTGCAAGAAAACACTCCACCATACAAACCTAAGGAGCACTTCATATGGGAGTGTTTTAAAATTCCAACTGGTTTAAAAAAAGTAAACGCTGCAAAGGTGACCTGTCTCATCTTTGGTGCTGTGCTATCCAGAGGGAACCCTACAAAAAAATATTCTTTTGGGAATCATACAATGATTCGGCATATGCAGCGTTTGCACCCTATTAACTTTTCAGCAGCAGAGATGAGAGAACTCTGCAAAAACCTACCCCAATCATCTGGCACAACCTCAACAACCAAAGAACCCACAACATCGGGTCCAGAAGCAAGTCAGTTGATTTCAAGTGTCCAACCAAAGTTTGGGGGATACAAAATTGTTTGTGTACATTGTGGGAAATTAATAACTTATGGTGAGCAGAGCATTACACTCATCATTTTTTTGCTCCAGTTGAGCTGTTTCCAAATCCCTGTTTTTTGTTTTTCCTTATTAAAAATACAAAAAAAATATAAAACTGTTCATAAAAGCCAAAAAAGTAAAAAATGTTCAAAAAAACAATTAAAAAAATATAAAACAACAAAAAGAATTAAAAAAACAGTTCTTTTTAGAACTACCTCCAATTTATAAAAAAAGGCTTCATTTTTTTTAAAGTCTGTCATTCTTTTCCCCCCATGGTACGCTCCCCGGTACGCTCCGCGGTGCGCGTACCGGGTGCTCCCCCCGCGAAAATCGAAAAAAAAAAAATGTTTTTTTTGCCCCGCGGGCCCTTTTATAGCCCCCACATCAAACCTAGGGACTCAGGGGGGGTCTACTCTGCCCCCTTATGGTCATTTCCCCCTTTGTTTTTGCCACCTCTTGTGTCTCGATTTTACCGAGACACAAGATGGCGGCCGCTCCGGACTGTTTTGGAATGTTTACAGACACCCGAGAGCCAATCAGCTTTCCTTGTGCACACCGGGGCGCTACCATAGATATATATATTTTTTTGAACCTAAATTACTCAAAAACCACTGGAGCACATATCTTGAGACATAGCAAAGGCACATCAGGCTACCAGTCCCTACAATTTTGCCAAGTTTTGTGGAAATCCATTCAGCCGGGCTAAAAGTGAGGTCGACCGCCCTATGGAAATTAACATGGGGAAAACACGTTTTGGGACCCCCCTTTTATCTCGGCCCCCGCTTGACGAATCCCCCCCAAACTTTCAAGGAAGGACCGGAGCTCCGCGAGGCAAATTTTAGGAAAGTCTCAGGCAGATTCGTCAACCGGTGCCAAAGTTATTCCAAATAGAATTTTGAGATTTTACATTGAAAAAAATCCTAACTATAACTACCTACTGGCGACCGCCAGTAGGTAATATATGTATATATATATATATATATATATATATATATATATATATATATATATATATATATATATATATTAAAGTATCTGAGAGTTTCAGCCTCTCCTAACTGTATCTCAGGATCATCACTAAAAATATTAAAAATATTATTATTATGTTATTTTTCTATCCAGCATCTTTTGTTCCAATGTTATAAAATGTGCATTTCTTTTTTGTGCATTTTAAGCTGGGCCTTGAATTTAAAGTATCTCCAAATTGTTGCAAAAGTGCATCTAGTGACTAGGGGCCAGATGTAGGTAGATGGCATTTACCGATTCGTAAATACAGAATTTTCCCAATTCGGTATTTACAAATTGGTAAATGCTATGTAGGTATTTTTACCGATTAATTTACCGAATCTGTAGAATTCGGTAATTACCGAATCGGTATTTACCGATTCAGTAATTGCCATTGATTCCTATAGGCCTTAAGGCCCATAGGAACCAATGGCAATTACCGAATCGGTAAATACCGATTCGGTAAAATTACCGAATTGACAAGGGGGACAGGGTGTCACTTTGACACCCTGTTGCACCCCTGATTCAGGCTTGTGTGCCATGTGACACACAAACATGCCCTTAGGGCATGTCTGTGTGCCACATGGCACAGGTGTACATGCACAGATGTGCATGTACACAGGAATTCGTTATTTACCATGCAATAGTATTACATGGTAAATAACGAATTCTTAGGGGCCTGTGTGTTTGCAGTGCCACCTACATATAGATTTACCAATTCAGTATTTTACAGAATTGGTAAATTTACTGAATCGGTACATTTACCGAATCTGCCAAATTTAGGCCCCCTACATCTCAATCACCAAATACCAGGCGGTAAAGGCCGAAATCGTCAGTTACCGACCGGTATTTGGTGACCCACATCTGGCCCTAGATCTTAAAGTGCAAATGCAAGGGATCTAGAAACATAAATATTAGTAGTCAGGATACCATACATTTAGAAAAGGGTTCTAATTCCTTTCCCAGATTATCAACACATGTATCTAAAAAACCTCCTTTCCCTATATATATTTAGAATTGTCTAAAATGTATATAGTATTACCCAAATAGTTGAAAATAGCAGAAAGTACAAAAATATTAAAATAAACTGGAGTGTACACTGACATTTTTTAAAACCCCAATAAAAGCATATAAGCAGTCCATACAAATCATCACAATGTAACAATTTCAACCAGGCATAGAGATTGATGTGCCCGAGAAATATATCGAACTGTAAAACATTGTAAAATTTCTATAAATAAGTTGATCAGGTTATTTAAATATGAACATATAATTCTGCATCCATATTTAGTCCAATGGAGGGGTCTCTGTCCCCAAAAGTAACATATTTTTTTAATCTTCAAGGCTTAGCTCCAGGTCTAGGTTTCCCCCTTGGAGTTTTTCATGTTCATATTTGATGCCATAGTACTCTATATTTTTCACGTTCCCATCATGTGTTTTCCATAAGTATCTGCCCATAGCCTACTGGTAGTCCTTGTTCGTTATGGCTCTCAAGTGTTGCAATATACGAAGCTTAAGTTTGTTGATTGTACTGCCCACGTATGTTATGCCACATTGGCACTCAAGGACATATTTTACTGACTCCGTCCCACAGGTGATTTTCTACTGTATCTTGTTCATCCTTCCATATATGCTCTAATATTCTGGTTTATGTATGCCATGTCTACATGCTTTGCACTTTACACATGTGAAAAAGCCACTGGGTGGAATTGGGAGTCATTTAGTCAGTTGGTTTGGGTGTTAGTTGTCATCAGTGATATCATCAGTGATGCCACTAACCATGTCATGAGTGATGTAATATGTGAGGTCATAAGCAGTGCATTGCGGGTGCTTGAGTTGTAGCTAATTGAGCTAACTATAACTGCTGAATTTTTCTGGTTTTGTAGGAGTGAAATGTCAGCCTGACTAACATCCCTGTAGTCTTTTTTTTTTTCAGTGAATATCTAAGGTTTTTTTTAAATGCTAATTCCTCACTATAACTAACCTGTAACCAGGGCTCGAGTTGGGGTACCACGCAGGTGGACAGCGTCCCCCCACTTATTTTACTGGGGGGACGCCATCCCTCCTGCCAAGCAGCTGGACTTTACTCTTTGGCCTCTCCGGGACGAGGAGCTCGGCACCTTTTGTGACGTCACTTTTGGTTGTGATGTCACTTCCGGCGACAGCTTCCCCCTACTTCTTTTTTTACGACTTGTGCCCTGCCTGTACCTTTGTTTTTTTTAGTGAATCTCTATGATTTTTTAAGTATCAATGGTCTTTGCAGAATGCTGTGGAAAGGGGGCAGGACCCCTGACCAGGTCTCAGAAATCTCGCTGAGTCGGACCTATAGAAAGTACTAGTAGGGTTTTTAGCTCCCCAAGGTCCGTTATCATCCAAGACAATTTTATTCCCCAACCAGTAGTGTGCCAGGAGACGTGTTTGCAGGGTGTTGCAGAAAGGTGGTGTGGCCTCAAAACAACTCTTAGCAAACATACTTTATACAACTTGCTGGAGGTAACAAGAGAGATACTTGGCCCCCAAATAGTCTCAATAGCCAATAGGACTTCATCAGCCAACTAGTACCATGCCACAAGGCACGTTTGCAAAGTGATGCAAACAGGACGTCCTTAATGAGTGAACAGGTAGTGCCTGTATCATTCTATGAGTGCTATTGAGAAGGACAGACTGCGCATACTGGGTGTTTTGGCAACGTGTGAAACACATACATAGACATATTTGACATAAAATTGTAGTGTAGCTATCTATTAGGATACTAATATATAATTAACCTTTGAATTCATTTGTCAAAATAACAATATCAAAAATGCATTTTCTTTCCTCACAGCAACACCGGATTAGTAGTCAGGAATACAAAAGAAAACGTTTAAAACAGATATATAGACATATTTTACGCAAAGTTTGAGTCTAGCTATTTAGTAACATATTGGTTTAACTTTATTTTAACATATTTGTGAAAAACAATAGTCTCATAAAATAAATTTCGACAACCAAACACATGAACATAACATAACTTCCAAATAAACATCTAACAATCCATACACAAACTTATGAGGAATCAAGAACTACTGCAAAACTAGTCCAATAAACAATGTCTGAAAAAACCCTCTCTAGAGGGATGAGCAATTTTTTTTATATGGGACAATGTCCATGTTATACCCTCTAAAGCAGAGCTAAGCTGGAGGATCATCTACTTCAGTGGCAGCAGCAACAATTCCTGGTCAGAACCTCCCTACTGAGGTGCGGACTACTGCAACAGATATAGCTCCAAGTTGTCAAGAATGGCCATGTACTGTAGGCTGTAGTGTTGTTAATAGTGCTGTGAGCTGTGTGTTACAGATATTTACACTGCTGCCAAAATTCATACATGGTATTTTCTTCCCCTTTTATCTTTTTTCTACATTTTATAAAAGGAGTTCAATTGAGCAGCAAGAAGGCAATGCAAACCTGAAAAACCCTCGACTTTTATGGCAGCACAACAACACCGAAGCAGAGACTCCATTCAAAAGTCCAGTCTCGAAATCAAGATTTGGCTTTATAGTTTTCCTCGATGGTATCATACTGCATAGATTGTGAAGTTGTTTTTAGTGCTGGAGAGTAGTCCATAACAGCCATCCGCAATGCTGGAAAGAACAATAAATGTTGATTTATTTTATTTTTGACATTCACAGTTTTCTACATTAGTAGGCATTTTATTATCTTACAAAATGGGCATCTAATATCTATCTGTTGTTCATTTTATTATCTTCCAATTTATTGTAACACTGCTTGCATATAACTTTCCATATACGCAAGTCAAACCATTCCTCTACAAATAAATACACAGCTAACTTTTGCCAGTTATCATGATTTACTTTTTCACTTTTTAATTATGTCAAGTCTGTGTTTAAATCTTCTTGTAAGTACATCAACCAGATAGAGTGCTTTTTACATAACACTCTATTACATTTTGTAATCCCTTTTTTAAAACCATCAACTGTAATATATGTATTTTGTTCTGAAACTCCTCCTCTTAACAACTCTTCATTTTTCCCTAGAATTCTGCTCAGGATCAAAGAAAGGAAACTGCACATCACCAGAAACATTCTCTATATCTGCCACACTACAATGCAAAAGTGCTCTACTTATTTCACCTAAACATAAAGCAGGAGTTTTCACATAATACAGTCTCCTACCTAAAATTCGCATTGTTGAGTGGTATAACTTATTTCATGTTTTAAGCGTCACCTTGGAAAGAAAACCACAGCTAGACTCGTCCTGGATATCACTTGTCGCATCCACACCTCTCCCACTTAAAGAAACTGCACTGGTTCCTGGTCCAGAAAAAATGCTAGTTCATACTCCTCACTTGTGCGTTCAAGGCCCTGCATGACTCTGAACCCATCTACATTAACCACCAGATGAGATGGGGGTGAGTGTCTGAAATGTTTCAGCTGTCTGTCCATCCTCTTCTTGTGTTTGCTCCATACAATCTCCAGGCACCTCCGATCTGCCTTCCTCGTGCTCGCCCATAACTCACATATAAGACCCAGCAGTTCAGGACGAAGCTCCTACTACCTCACTGACAGAGCCTGGAGCGAGCAGCCCCTGCACCTCAGGATCTCACCCACTCTTTTGGAGTTACGAAGGTCACCGAAAACCTGACCTTCAACTACCTTGACGCTGCCGGCGCCTGGATACCCTCATGGGTCACAAATTTGCACTCTCCAAGTTGACTAATGGATTGATAATATTCCCATAGTGAGCAAGCCAACCCCACATTAGCAAGGGCACTATTTTGTAAACTTGACTACAGTATTTGGATTGAAAGATCTGCAAAAAAACATTTTAGTTTGCAATCCAACTACTTCCCTTGTCTGTACTGCAATATCATAGTCGTGGTAATTGCAGAGTTGTTAAAATCCCATTATTGACTTTATTCATGATCTTTTTTCTTTATGGTGTTATTGGTCACTCACACCTTGTCTGGAGGTAGAGTTGAGGCTGCACTCCAACTTAACATGGGAAAGAATCTGTACTGCTCCTATGAGTGGAATTTGGCAATACACCAGCAACAAGGGGAATGGTGCTGAATAATGCATAAGCACCTCAAAAAACTGTACAAATATTGAATGTACATACTGTGTAGATAGAGAACAAAATATTGACTTAAAAAAATTGCAGACCAAAATATTGTCACAAAATAGGTAAGTATACCAAATTTTAAATTCTGAACAGTACAGTAACGGTAAAAATATATTAAGTAAACAATAATTACATTCTAAAACTATAGATGTAAAAGAACAAAAGCATACAATTAACTTTTATAATTTACAAACATTAAATAAATGTTCACAAAATAATACACCTAACATATAAATGAATACAATTATTAAATACATATGAATAAAAGGAAAAATCTACAATAATCCATAATAGGTTAAACACTTTAAAGGGAAAGTTAAAAATATATATGCAGTAAAATTATTAAAATTCAAAAAAATATGTAATATCCCAAATAAAAATGTATGAATGAAAACATTACATTAAAATACTTTTAGAATTAAATTGTAAAAATGTAATCTAATAAGGTTTCTAAAAAACAACTTCACATCATAAAATTGTTTTACTTGTAGGAGTCAAACCTTTCCCACTCCAATGCAAGCAAGTTGAGGGAAAGTGTTGGACTTTGATGAGGCAGATTTACTAATTTAGCAATGGTATGAGTTTTTTCTAACTCCATTCCTAAATTTAAAGATATATACATAGAAAATAGCATAAAATATAAAAATATATATAATTTTTCATCATATAATTTATAAAAAAGTATTACAATTAATAGATTAAGAATTAGCATTATAACAAATACAATTAAAAAACGTTTGACAGTTAGACATCACATATATATATTTGTGAGAAAGGCAGCTTGCCATCAAAACGAGTCGTGGCCTTGTTTCGTTAGTAAAATCTCCTTGTTCTATACTCATGATTCGACGCCTGTCATTTCGCATTGGCAGGATTGGTGGTATATGTATACATATATATACATACATGTAGCTACATAGGTGGTATTTAAAACACTAAAACACTTTCTTACCTACTACTTCAAAGATTCAACACCAACAAAAACACAGTAAAATATTAGTTGAGAAACATTCTCAATACAATTAAGTAAATCAGTGTATCAGACTACTAAACATAATTTACAATGTATCTATTCTAATTAACCTATTAACAATTACAGTAATTATAATTTTATTTAAAATGATCAATTAAATATTTTAAGTATTTAAATAATGTACATTCCTAATAATCAAATTAACAGATTAAACATTTTACAAATAATGTATTTATAAAACAAATAAATATACATTTTGAAATTAATTCCCAACCTATTCTCCCACAAACCTAGCAACCCTCAAATTGATAAATTTGTATCAAATAAATAAGTAATATATAATATATGTACACATATGCTTAACATTAAAATAAATTATAAAACAAAACTAACAAAACACAAAATATTTTTTAAGATATTACATAGAACAATTTTTAAAAAGAAAACTAGCTTACCCGTCGCGCGTTGCTGCGATCTCAGAAGAAAGGAAATTTAAGGAAACTTGTTATGATAACATTCAATTTACATTGTGTCATTTTTATTGAAAGGTATTCATTTTAATATGGAAAACATTTTAAAGTGTTGTTTTAATTATGTTTATTTATTCAAGTGCTTGTGGATACACAGTATTTTTTGTTTTTCCATCTGGTGCGTACACGAATAAATCCGAAGGTTTTCCGACGCATGAGCTGGCCACATACAGTTGTCCATGTGAGAAGCACGGATTCTCCAAATCTAGTCCACACACTTGCAGCGATTGTCCTTGTGCTTTGTTGATGGTCATTGCAAAAGCGAGTCGCACTGGAAACTATAAACGCTCAGTATTGGAAAGATTATGAGGGGCCTGGGGGTCCGGGGGGCCAATATTTAACAATTATTTTTTTTGCCAGAAACCTTCGCGGGAGTGTACTTAACAACTTTTAACAATTTTTTTTTTTTTTGCTAGAAACCTTCGCGTGAGTGTACTCAACAACTTCCCAAAGTTTCATGCCAATCGGATGAATGATGTGGTAAAGCATAAAGGACAAACAGACAGACATACATTCGTTTTTATATATGTAGATAATAAATAGTATCTAAAAAACAATAGTCTTACCATAAATATTCTATAACACAATATTATTAACATCTCAATATTTTTTACCAATAATTGAGCCCGGTGATATTTTAGAAAAACTGTTATGGTGGATTGTCAAACTTACATATGAAAGATCAAAATGTAACACCTTCAGGAATGGAAACAATATATTCCATTTGAAGTTTCCAAAGTCTGTTCTTGCCTACGGTTCCTCTCAGACCAGATATGAAAATCCGTGTTTTCTGGGTCAAATAGTCTGCTAAATTTCTGTTAATGACCTCATCCCAAATAATGCAATGCCAGCATCTTCCAGATGTGATTTGTTGCTGTTGGGTAACAAATATTCGCTGTCTGCGACTGTGAAAGGACCAAAGTCTGAATGGCAGTTCAGAAGTTGTATTGTAGCAGATATGCTTTCACATTGTGGAGCGGTGAGAACCAGTGTTACACTGTCTGTGTCTTTTTAGTGATGTGTGTCATGAGAAAAGGCTGCTGATAATGTGGGATATTCTTTTAACAAGTGCATTGCGAGCTAGATTATGCTGTTTGCATGTCCCTACACCCGTCCTTCACTTGGGTGTGTGCTGAACAACAATGGCCTCCCCTCTGCTGTAGTGAAAGTGACTTATGGGTAATTGTAACACAACTGATATGCAGCAGCAGCACTGATGGAGCGAGGTGGCAAACACAACATTTTGTGTACCCCTCTTGAAATCAATGTCCCAAAACAATAATGTTTATTAATTGCATGTTTTGTGAAAATAATCAACCATAGAATAAGATGCACACGTTATTTTTGTTTTTGTTTTTAAATTACACACGGGGAATACTAATTCTGCTTATATGTTGCAATAATACTAGCTAATATGTATTGTTGTTGTGTTGTGGACTAATGCATAGCTTCAATATAAACAAAAATGCTATTTAAATGTGCTTTTGTATATGTTTTGTGAAAAGAGAGGGTCGATTATGTAAGTATAAAACGCATTTGTGTGGCATATTGCTAGGTAACGACTAATGGGAAACATTAGCATGGGGGAGGTAAACAGAATGGGTTTCATTATTAAAATTAACATGGATTTCTGTTTGTTTCTATGATAGTTCAGAATGTGGCCTGTGAGGCCTAGTGTGAAAATGGCCGCTCTGAGCTACTGCGAGTGGGTATTGGTCTGGGCAGGCGCGTCAAAGTTTTCTGCCAGCGCAAGTGAGCTGACTGTGCTTGAGGAAGAAGTTCAAGGCTGTATGACCCGGTACCTAGGATGGGTGCCAAGCATGAACGAGTGCATATCCAAGCCATGGGAAAGAAGGGCTATGTTGCTAAAATGCAATGTGCCTAGGCCACGTGGACTGCTTAAACAATGGACGTTTATTAAATTAGCTGAATCATGTGAATAACAAATGCTGTAATGGTGAGGAAGTGCACATCCACCCGACTTTATCCAATCAGAACACAAGATGGTGATGTTAGTTACTTTTCTAGACAGATTAAGTTGAGAATTAGGGTATAAAAACCCCTGGACTTGTAAGGTTGGGGTCGCTTTTTCCATTTCTATCGGAGATGCTGCCCGTTTGCTGACCGATTCCTGGATGTAAGAACTCTCATGATTTTTCTTATTTGTTTGCTTTGCAGGACTGTTAGGATAAGATGAGGGTGATAGTCAGGGATGTTAGGAGAGATTGAATTTGGAACTATCTGTTCTTTGCTAAAACTTTACTGAATTCTATGATAAAGCGATTTTTCTGAGCTCCTAATAAAATGATCATGTTTTGAAATAAAGTTTAAGAATTATTGAATAAAGAATAAATAAATGCATAATGTCGGACATACTAAAAGTTTGCTTTGAATAAATATTAGATAAATGAAGAATTAAAAGCTGGTCTTTGTTTCTTCCTACGCCTAATTTTCGTTCTAGCAGATCCATTGCCATTATGGGGGTGTGTCTGAATAAAAGTCTTTTATTATGAAACAATGGTAAACTGTTTTGAACTGTTAGTGTAAATATTAAATACGTTTTAGACGCTCCACCAAATGTTACAGCATTTCTCCATCGCGATTCACCAGAAGCCTTGTAGCTAAGTGTAAGTGAACAGGGTAAATGTGCTGTGTTATGGGTCCCACTGGTGCTTGTTTTGAGTGTTTAAAGGTTTCAGGGAAATGGTGAGTGATGATTAGAAATAATTTCTGGAGCCGAGCTGTAGCAGTATTAGCTTGGTAGCAGAGTAGTGGTTGCTAAGGAAATTAGCTAGGATTATGTATAAGGTGCTATACATATATAGTTTGATGTACAGAATTATGACTAACATCTGTTGAGTTTTTACTATGTTAAATGTGGTCTTGAATAGGCTTCATAGAGTAGGGTGGAGCCAGTGCCTCCGACTGCAGGTGGAGGAAGTGTGGCAAGGTTAAGTCACACAGTGCATTAGTCTGTTTCAAAAAAGTAGTATTGTCATATACTGCGGTGGTATCGGCGTATATCACAGTTTAGGGACTTTAGGTGTGAAAGGATAAATGTATAGTGAGGACAGTCTATGAAATTTCAGCCTTCAAGTATAGGGATCATTCCGTGCTTCCCGACTAAAACTTACTGCTGGGAGAGTAATAGGTCTTAACCGGAGCTTGATTGAAGGGTAAAGGGAGTGGCGTCTCTTTTTTGCTAACAATAGAGGAATTCTGTGGTGGCTTAGTGGACGCGCTGCCTACTGGTAACACAGAGTTTATGTATATATGAATAGTGTTTTCTGTATGAGCGTGTGTAAATATATTGCAACACGCGTTCAAGCAAAACTCTGGGATTGTCTCTAAGGAGGTGAAAAAGATCTCTGTATGTGCTTTCCTAAAGACGTGAGATCGTTATTGCCTGATAGAAGGGTAAAGCCAGCAGTGTTGCTTTATCGGCGAATCTAAAAATTCTGAGGAGATAAGCATCGTCTACTCCGGTTACAGAATACTTGTGCGATTGAAAATTCTATCCCTTTGATAGCAAAACAGATTAGTGGAATTGTTTTGTGTAAGTTACTAATTGATATTTGTAAAATATCTTGTAAATACGGCTTTCTGAAAAAACCCTGTCAAGGAGGGGTTAGTCGGCGCTGCGGAAGCTGGAGCGCTGGTGACATCAAAAGTGTCGCGCTGGGATTGGTCTGCGTGACCAAGTCAGAGTAGGAGCTGATTGGTTCATCACAGAAAGCAGCAGAAGCTATTGGTTAAGCACTATAGTGACGCATCATGTTCTTACTGGTGCATTAGTGCAAACCACGCTGTGATAGGTTGGTGTTACGGAATAAGCAACAGAATAGTGCGCGATCTTTTGAGAGAAGAGAACGTTTTCCGAAAATGTCATAATATTATTATGACGTTGACAAAAAGAAACCTTCATGGTTTAAAAGACTGAAAAATGTGTTTGTAAAAGACAAGGAGGTAGTTACAAGAGAGGGAAAAATACTTCCTTCGCCGAAAACACCTGCTTCTTACATGTTGTCGAAATATGGATAGCATACGTATGTTTGGTTGGATAATTGGGTACAGTATACCAAGGATGATGGTATGTTAGCCTTTCCGGAGGGAGGATCGTTTGATGTGGCAATTTTGAGGAATTTGAGAGACCAAATGATGAAACTTGAACCGAGACCTAGACCAACTCAGTTTGAAGCATTGGTTGAGTGGGAAGATGAGATGCATCAAATGGAAAGTGAGAGGCTGAGCAGGCATCTTAGACCGAGAGGTAGAGGTAGAGATTTGTGGGGAGAGACTCATGAGACTAGGATGCGGAGATGGAGAGACAGTAATATGTGCGATGGTATGTATCCGGTCAGAGTAGTAGAAGAATATGAGGGACGAAAAGTGTAGAGAAAAGAAGGAATATTGATTCCGGGAATCAAGGCTATGGTGATAGTGATTCAGAGGATGCTGTACTAGAGGAAATATTAAATAGAAGACCCCCACCATACCAACCAAGTCCTTTATGGACTACTCCGAATGCCCCAATGATAGAAGAAAAAGTTAATGAAACACCAGAACAGCCATCAAATTTTAGAAATGTTCCTGAAAGAGTAGAAACGAGATACGTCCCGAGTACACCAATAAGAGAAGCTAGAATTACAGGTACACCTGTGTGAAGTAATGATTTACACAGGATTGTTCTGAGTCCAGGAATACAAAAATAATGAGCAGCCAAGTATGTCTGAATACGAACGATCTGCACATGAGTTAGTTCAGAATGTAACTAGAAATATGGAAGCTGTAACTGTCCCAGTAACTATAGGACCTGTGATACCAGTATTTGATGATCAGAAAATAAGAGAACCGAGACTAACAATTCCATTACAACAAAGTTTGCAGAGTGGGAGAAAGTACTTATCCAGATTTATCAGAAATAAGACAGAACACAAGTGTAAATCCACCAGAATTAACTTTTAATAAAAATGTGACATGCGCATTCCCGACAGGAGCAGAATCTGACTCTGCAACTCCAGAGAGAAGTACAGAAAAAATAGATTTAACACAAACGCCTAGAGATCCAACAGACAGAGAATTGAGTGAATGGATTAAAACACTAAAATTAAAAGAGCAAGAAACAAAAATGCTGGAAGTGGCAAAACTAAAAGTAGATATGGAGGAGTTAATAATTGGAACGATGGGACAGATAGAGTAAAGAATTACCAGGATGATGAGCTCATGTTTTTATGTAAAAGTATAACATGGAGAGCTAAAACAATGTATGATCAATTGGAAGAAGTGGCAAGTGAATATGGAATAGAGTTTGCAAAAATAAAATCATTGCAGAGTGGATTTTGCAGAAAGAGACATTGAGAACATGAATACTGCTGGAACATTAATTCAGATAAAAGATTTGATTGTGCTTTTGCGAAAATGGGGTGATGTAGGTGATGGCGAGTCAAATGGGCAAAGAAAAAAGAGGAGAATAGTGATAAATCAACGTTAGCTTTTCCAGTTAGAGAAAAAGAAACAATCGTAACTGAATTTCCTATGTGAGAAGTTCCTGGAGGAGGATATGTACATGTTCCTTGGAGCAGACAAGATATACTGTCATTTACAAATGATTTCCCTAGATTAAGAGAAAAACCAGTAGAATGGTACCGACAAGTTGACAGATTTGTAAAGGTGTCAAAGGTATTGTGGATTGATTTAGAAGGATTATTTGACCTAGTGGTGCCAGCAGATTTGTGGACAGAATGTGAAACATCTGTGGATTGGCCAAGGGAGGAGTATCCTAGGGATCCAAAGACAGGAGCTCCATCACCGGATGTGATGAGAAAGTATGAACAAGTGATAGTGTGGTTGAAAAACAAAATACCTCCAAAAGAGACTGATTGGGTAAAGATGGATAGGACCACTCAGGAGCCAAAATAAACTGTGCATTCTTTTTATGAAAGGTTGTTGTTGGTTTTCAAACAGTATAGTGGTTATGAGGAATTAAGTGAGAAAGATATGAGTCACTTTGTGTACAGATTTATATATGGATTAAGGCCAGAAATTTCAGATATGATTAGACATAGCATGATGGATTGGCAGTCGAGTTCTGTAGACAAGGTATTGAGACACGCAAAATATTGTAGTGAAGAGATTGAAGCAAAACAAAAGAAATTAAAAGAGAAAGCTATGTGGGCACAAGTGAAAGTAGCAGAACAACAAGTGGCACAGATGGAGAACAAGAATGCGGGGGATCAGAGTGGGTTTAAAGGCAAACCTAAATTGGTGGGAAACATTGATGAAATGAAAAAGAAAACACAATGATTTAATTGCGGCAAGGTAGGGCATTGGAAACGAGAGTGTAAATGTCCACCTAGAGTTAATGGGGAACATACATCATTGAATCCACAGGTGCAGTTTGAGGTAAATCAGCAGCAGTCACAGCAACAGCAGATAGCAAATCAGCAAAGTCAGGTGCCACAACCGCCACTGCCAAATAGAGAATGGCAGTGAGCCGGATGAAAGTTTCTGACGGTGCCTGAGGGAGGAAGAAGAGTATATGCTTGGAGCCACTCTTGAGGTAGATCAGTCAGGTCCATTTGTGAGCGGAAAGGTGAATGATGTGGAAATACCTTTCCTAGTGGACACTGGTGCTACCCGTTCTACTGTTAGATCAGTGGAAGTTCAAAATCTTCCTCTCTCGGGTGAAACGATCCAGGTTATAGGTGTGGCCAATAGACAAATAAATACTCCCTTGACAAAACCAGTTGAAATAGAGATCGGGACATACAAGAATGTGCATCGGTTTGTGGTGTGCGACAGTAGTCCTGTTAATTTGCTAGGAAGAGATATATTGTGTAAAATTAACTGTGCCATATATTGTTCACCAGATGGCATAGAATTACAGACTCCAGATGAAGATAGTTTGTATAAATTGACAATGCTCATGATTGAGGCAGAACAGGATAAATTGTTTCCTGTGTTGTATACAGAGAAAATTCCTATTGAACTAAAAGAGGCAGTAAAAGAAAGTGTGTGGGATTTCACTGGAAAGAATATAGGTTTGATGAAAGGGGTTGATCCTGTGAAAGTGACCATAAAAGAAGGTGCTAGCTATCCGAATATACCACAATACAAAATGACTGCAGAAGTGATTGAAGGAATTACTTCAGTAATTGACAAAATGATTGAGCAGGGAATTTTAAGAGAAATTGAGAGCAGTCCATGTAATTCACCAATTATGGGACTGAAAAAGCCAAACGGAACATTCAGGATTGTGCAGGATTTGAGAAAAATTAATAAGATTGTTGTTCCATTTTGTCCGATTGTTCAGAATCCAGCAGTGATTTTGTATCAGATTCCTCATGATGCAGAGTGGTACACAGTGATAGATCTGTGCAATGCATTCTTTACTGTTCCATTGCATCCAGAAAGTCAGCCAATTTTTGCATTTCGATTCCAAAATCGTGTTTTAGCATGGTGTATAATTCCACAAGGGTATACTGAAAGTACATCAATTTGTAATCAGCTGTTGCAGACATCATTAGAAACTTTGAGCATGCCTGGAGAATCTGTGTTAGTGCAGTATATTGAAGACCTACTGGTCGCATCAAAAACAAAGGATGCCTGTGAAGAACCGGGTTTTAGAACCCAGCGGCGCCAGGGGCAAGTCCAATGTCTTCGGGTTCACCTGTCTTAGAATACAGAGACACGGGATACTTCTCGGTGACGTCAAAGATCAAATTTATTGGCTGCAACCAGGAACAGAAGTCTACGAACACAACACAGGTGGTTCGTCATTTCGTATTGCAAGACATCGTCTTTTATGACGAAAATCACATTCCTGGCTAGCAACAATTATTTACAAACTGTCCAATCACCAAGTGACATTTCAGAAGGTATCGCATAACGACAAGCCCACTTTTCAGTTGTCCAGCCCATTATCAATTACAAGGAAAACCCAACATTCTTGCTTGGACAGGCCGGACGAACCCATAATAAAAGGACCTCAACCCAAACCATAAATAGGCCATAAAAGAAGGAACAGAAACAGATGAGAAGCAAGATAGAAGGGTGTGTGCGTGTACCATAAACTCAGCAATGTCCTGCTCTTTGATCTCTATCTTGACCAGCTGCCGAACAAGGAACTGGCTCAACAAGTTTAGCTTCAGGCAATGGAGTCAGTTCGCTCAGGTCACACAGAAGTCAGCTAAAGGTGTACATGTCCCAAAGACTCGCTCGGCCGTAGTCATCGGCCTATGTGAGAGCAACCACAAAATGGCTGCCGTACACAAAATGGAACCCGAAGGTTCGGAACGAAATCCCTGAATACACAGTGAATACATCAATCGAGCATGACAAAAACACTTGTACATACCGCACTCGTCATTTGCAGTTCGCTGATAAATCGCCACGATACGACGACCTTTATTGAACGGGCTCAGAATCACGGAACCTCACCTGTATAGCTGATACAGTAGCATTGTTGAATCATTTGGCTGAAGAGGGACATAAAGTGTCTCCATCGAAATTACAGTTCTGTCAGAAAGAGGTACAATATTTAGGCACAAGATTGCTAAAGGAATCAGACAAGTTACCATTGAAAGAATTAAAATGATACAAGGAATGCAACCACCAAAAACTCAAAGACAGGTAAGAATGTTCCTGGGAATGGTAGGCTATTGCAAACAGTGAATAAGTGGATTTTCATTAATTGCAAAACCATTGCAGAGATTGACAAAGGCAGATATCAGAGACCCAATTGTTCTGACCAAGACAGAGATGGAGGCATTTGAGCAATTAAAAAGCAAACTGTGTGAAGCACCAGCATTAGATATGCCTGATTATGAAAAAGAGTTTGAACTGTACTGCAGTGAGCGGGAAGGATGTGCTTTGTCAGTATTGATCCAACGACATGGGAGAATGAGAAAACCGATTGCGTATTTCTCAGCTGTTTTGGACCCTGTTGCAAAAGCTTTGCCAGGATGTTTGAAAGCAGTAGCAGCGACAAGTGTAAGCCTGGAACAACGTGAAGAAATTGTGATGGGATTTCCTGTGAGGGTGTATGTACCTCATTCAGTAGAGATTCTCCTCACAAGAGCAAAAACACAGTACATGACTAACAGCAGATTGACACATTATGAGAAAGTGATTTTAGGGGCTGAAAATGTGACAATTGCAAGATGTGTGAATGTAAACCCATCTACATTGTTACCTGAAACCATTGAAGCAGAAGTGAAAGGTGAGCTTGATCACACGTGTTTTTAATGTTTTGGAATATTGTACCAAACCTCGCCCTGATATTAAGGATGAGCCCTTGATTGAATCAGATTTTGTAATGTTTGTGGATGGATCATGTTTAAGAACAGAGAGTGGTGTTCTAAGTGCTGCATATGCTGTCTGCACAGTAGCAAAAGTGTTGGAAGCATCTTGTCTGAAAGGAATTCATTCTGCTCAGATAGCGGAATTGATTGCTTTGATAGGAGCTTGTGAGTTGGGAAAAGAGGTGAGGGTAACCATAGTGACAGATAGTCCATATGGTTATGGAGTTGTTCATGATTATGGACAGCTCTGGTCCCAAAGAGGCTATTTGACCTCTGCAGGAACACCTATACGGAATGCAGAATTTGTGAAGACATTGATAGATGTGATTCAATTACCTAAGAAACTGGCTGTAGTGAAATGTTCTGCTCATAAAAAAGGTGATGATTATATTACCCGAGGAAACAACTATGCAGATGAAATTGCTAAGCACTGTGCTAAAAACCAAATTTTAATAAATCGGGGAAAATATGAAGAACATGTTCCAAGTCCTTTGATGCTAACCACTGTAGCCCACTGTAGTTGAGACCTGGCAGGAAGTGAAACAGATGCAGGAAGAGGCAGGGACAGAGGAGAAAGATGTCTGGATAAAATCAGGATGTAGACAGAGGGAAGAAGATGAAATTTGGGTTTACAAAGATGAAAGACCAGTAATGCCTGATAGCATGATTTCAGATATGGCCCGAATGTACCATGGTCAGGCACATATTGGAAGAGATGCCATGATCTTTTTAGACAGACATGGTATAATCCCAAATTTAGAATGATTGCTGAAAGTTTGTGCCAAAGGTGTTTAGTATGCCAACAAGTTAACCCAAACGGAAAAACTGTTGCAAGCCTGGGAACCATAGGATGGGAGGGTGGCCCATTCACAAGAGTTCAGATGGATTTTATTGAGCTACCTCCATGTAACAGGCTTAGATATGTTCTTGTGATAATCTGTTTGTTTTCACGATGAATTGAAGCTTTTCCAACACGGAGAAATGATGGAATTACTGTTGCAAAACTGTTCTTATGTGAGATAATACCACAGTTCGGGTTTCCGGTCACAATTGAATTGGACAGAGGCCCGCATTTCCAGAATTAACTTCTGCAGATGATCTGCAAAGCTCTGGATATTCGCCAGAAGCTGCATTGTACATATAGGCCTACGGATTCAGGGGTAGTTGAGCAGTTAAGAATAGAATTGCAAAAATGTGCTTGGCAACAGGAATGAAATGGCCAGACGCATTGCCGCTTGTCTTAATGACATTGAGGAGCATACCTGACAGAAAAACTGGATTAAGCCCTCATGAAATTTTGATGGGAAGGGTGATGAGACAGGCTTATGTACCAGTTAATAGGCTATTAGCCATTAATGATGACATCATACTGGATTACTGCAAGAATCTGTCTGATGTGGTAACTTCTGCGCTCCACCAGGTGGGAACTGAAGCAAATTCCATAGAGAAAAATCCAGCTCATGACTTAGTCCCTGGGGACTGGGTAAGAGTGAAAGTTCACCATAGGAGAAATTGTTTGGTACCAAGGTGGCAAAGACCACGTCAAGTTATCTTGGTCAGTACAACTGCAGTCAAGTGTGCTGGACTGAAGAGGTAAGTTCATGCGAGTCACACTATCCGTGTGCCAGAACCTGAATACCCATACGACGGTGAAAGTACAACTGACTCTGATTCTGAAGGTGAACCAGAGAAGGATCCAGATACTGAAGATCGACAAGAACGTCGATATCTGGAAGTATCAGAAGCCAGTTCTGCGTCTGAAGGTGAAGGTGACAGGGATATTGGTGAAATACCAGATTCAGAAGATCAAGTTGAAGATCGAGAATCGGTAGAAGCAAGCACCAGTAAAAACGCAAAAGAAAGTGAAAAGAAACTTGCTTAAGAGAGGAAAACTGACCCGCAAACTGAAGACTCTGGAAGCAGGAACGGAAATCCTGAAACAGGGGAAGAGGAAGTAACTCATGATGAAAATGAGATTCCAAGTACCAGTTCTGAAGGTGTTCCTAACAGAGTAACAGTAGAGAAAAATAAATCTAATGAAGACATTGTGAAAATCATAATTAATGATACAGTAGAAGACACTGAAAGTGAAACTGATGACAGTGCAGACGAGTCTCCATTAAGAAAAAGCACAAGAAAAAGAGCTTAGAGAGTGGAGCATAATATAACAGAGCTGAAGACTAAGAAAGTCTGCAAAGGAGACAACTGGCCTAATGGAGCTGGAGGATTGAAATTCAAAATAGTGAATACAGCAAAAGAGCAAGAAGATCAAGTGAATGAGATTACCAGTCAAAAAGAAACATTGGGAAAGAGAATAGAGACTATTCAAAGGCCAAAAAGAGTGAGACGTCCAAATCAGAAGTACAAATCACCTGAATGGACACACATTGTCCTGCCACCAATTGTTGAAGTAAATAGTAGTCAAGAAAATCTGTACGACCCAAAGCCAATTGGAAAGAGTGAGTAAAAAGGTTGATTAAGAAATAAAAATTAGGTGCTCAAAGTATATGATATTAAAGTAAAAAGCCTGTACTTCTGTGAGACTGAATTGTAAATATAGAAAGGGTCAGAGTTGACACAAGGTCGAAGAAAACCTGTTAGAATACTTAAATATAACTTAGTTTAGAATAGAACTGACACAAGGTCAAAGAAAATTTGTTAGAGTGCTGAGTAGTGTGAAACTTATAGGTGACATAAGGTCGAAAAAACGATGGCAATGAATAACCACTGTACGAAATATTCTATTTTTAGAAAATGGTGTAGGTGTTTTACTATTTGTATGAGTTTGTTAGTAGTAATATGGACAATATTAGCTATTGTGATTCCTTTTCAAACTAATTTGACAAAATTAAAACCGAATGCAAGCTCAAGTAAGCAAGTTGAGAAAGGAAAGGTACCTGAGAATCATGTATACAATCCAGAATTGCATCAAGATAGATCAATTAGTGATTATAGTAAAAACAGTTTTTTGAAATTACTGCTTGAATATATTAAAACTATGAATGTAGATGACTGCTATGTGTGTGTAAAATTACCAGAATCGGTGTCAGAAGGGGTGACCTACCACCATCTTCCTCTTACGTATGGAGTAACTTGTAGTGTAATTGCAAGCTTGTTTTATAAAACTGGAAAGCTGGAAAATCAACATTCCAATGTGGATGAAATATTTGCAAAATTAAAGATTGAAAATAAATTGAATAAGGGAAAGCATGCAGAGGTAATGGGAGAATATTTCCTAGAAGTAGATGAATTGACACATGAATATGCATTTGCTCATAATTTGACATGTAAAATGAGAGTTGAAGAGAAAATCTTTTTAGGCATGGTTGAGGAAAGAAGAATTGCTTATAAACGAAAAGAGAAAATGGAACACGAGAAATCAAAATATTATATGTTTGATGATGAGAATATTGAGGATAAAAATGTGAATGTAGCAATAAATATAGATGTGCCAATGATGGGAAAATGTTGTATCAGAAGAGATAACACTATGTATGACAATTACTTTGTGGGTGCGAGTCAATGTGAAGATACTTAGGGGTTTGGTGATTTAAAGGAGGAAATTATCCTGTTTTTCCTGTAATTTATTTTATTTGTGAGAATAGAACTTATTATAGGTTACCCAACCACTGTTATGTGGGTTTGGTCTTTCCTAAAAATTTTCATGTAGATAGAGGTACTAATGGAAAGCATGAGATAGGTAAAGTTCTAAGTCGAAAAAGAAGAGAAACTGTATTAGAAATAAAAGGTGATGTGTTTGGAGCACTGATACCAGCAGTGGGAATTTCGTTCAATGCAAATAGAATTAGAAAATTGTCCACAATTGTTGATCGATTTCAATTTGGTCATTTATCATCTGAATAAGATTTTCTACCTCTTTCGGTTCTCTTAGATTGTGCATCTTGTTTCTCCACATTATTCTTAAGGCTGCTGGGAATTTCAGTTGGACATTTGCTCCCAGGCTTTTTAACTCTTGCATATATTTCCCCAGCTCCCATTGCCTATCTTGTGTGGCCTTGCATATATCTGACTTGACGCGAAATGACCAGTTGTCCTTATTAAAAGATCCACTCTTTAGTCCTTCATTGAGTAATCTTTCCTTCAGAGAATAAGTCCTGAAATGTATTAGTATTTTCCTTGGGGCTTTTCGATCTTTACTTTTTCTAAAGGGATCCCTATGTACTCGCTGGATGTCAGTTGATAGCTCACAATCTTTTTCCCAGGGAAAGAACTCCTCCAGCAAAGATATAACATATGATTTTATATCTGACCCTTCCGAATTTTCAGGAATATTCAATAATCTGAGGTTGTTGCGTCTTCCTTGATTCTCCAGGGATTCAAGTTTTTCTTTGATAGCCCTCTCACCATCTTTTATCTGTCGTATCTCTCTTTGGTTTGCGTCTACTTTTTTGATTAAAGTACCAATTTCGTTTTCCACAGCCGTTACCCGTACTCCTAAATCGTTCAGTTTCTGGTCAAGGTTTTCGACTACTTCTTGAATTTTAGATTGATTCCCTTCCGATATTGAGAATTTCTCTCTCATTTCACTCAAGATTTTATCCATCATCTTGTCCAAGCATGCTCCCATTATTTCTTCCATCTTACTTACACCTGATTGGTCCGTATCCTGCTCCAAATCTTGCTCCCCTGGTCGTAATTCTTGCCGGTCTAATTCCCACTCTTTTTCAATTTGCAGGCCAGTTGCCCCCCCTTGTTGTTCTTGTCGGGATTTATCAGCTTCAGTCTCTTTGTCAGAGAGTTGTGTTACTGAGTTATTCATGGTTGTTTTTAGCCTTGGTCGGTGTGTTATTTGTAATGATTCAGTTAAAGTTGAGGAGACCTTTTGTTGTGAACCTTCTGCTTCTTCTTCACCTTCCGTGTTTACCTCCAAATATTCCGGAGCAGGTATCTCTTCTACCCCGTTCTCTCCAGTAGGTCCAGTAGGTCCAGTAGGTTCTTTACCCTTGCTTCCACCTTCGCCTAACGTGGAAATATGTGCTAAGGCGTTCTCAGCTATAGTCTCCGCCATGAGCTATCCGCCTCGTATCTGCAAGACTTGTTGGACTTTAAAATAAGATCTTAGAGATGGGGTGATTTTAACTTTTTGCCCCTTGATTTTCGTTTTTGAGACTCTACCTTTAATACTTTCTGATAGTATGTCCAGCCGTGGAAGATTTCTTTTCTTTGTGCTTCTTGGGGTGATATTGTTTTTCTTCTGGACTGACGGTGTATTTTGTTTAGGTAGGTTTCGACTTCTTAGAGAGTAAACTGACCTACTAGTTATCTCTTCTCTTTTGTCCAGTGGCTCTGGAGATATTGGTTTCTCTACTAAAGGCTTTTTTGATCTGGTGATGTAAGTAAAAGCAGGAGTAAACTCTTCTCTGGTATTTTTTGTCTCCAGCTCTTGTATGGTAAACACCCAGTCCTTCCCCACAGTACTATGTTCTTTAATGCTCTGTCTCTGGCAATACTCTTTCTTTTCCTCCCCTTTTGAGATGGTATTCGATTGCCTAGGTACGATTGAAATCGACAAGATGAATCAAGTCTAATGAAGAAGCTTAAAGAACTTTTTGGTAGCAAAACATGAAATTGATCTAAAAACCAAAACATTTTAACTGAAAAGGGAAAGTGAAGGCAAAATAACCACCTAATAAGCAGTTTTGCAATAAAAAAAGCTGGCGCAGAGGAGCACGAAAAGGGTGGAAAATACCACCTGAAAAAAGAAGAAGGGAGGCTTCCTCAGGGTGGGATGATTTGCCTACACTGTACAATAAATATGTAAGATATAATCACAAGTGGGTGGGGAGCAAAATAGGGAAAAAAAACAAAAAAATAACCTCAAACTTGGTAAACAAAGGTTTTCGTTGGGGACAAGATGGTCCTTTCTGTCTTTACTTTTTCAACCAAATTTTCTTTTTAAAATGGAATGGTGAAAGAAAAGATGATAAAAATACTCTCATGGAATGTTAATGGTCTGAGAACTCCCAAGAGAAGAAGAAGAATCTTGGAGTATCTAAAAGAGGTAGAAAGTGAGATAATTATCCTCCAAGAAACTCACTTAATAAAATCAGAGTGGTCTCAAATTGTGAAAAATTTACATTGGATTGGCTCAAGCATTCACACAACACAAGATTGCAATTTAAAAGGTGTGGCAATTATCATAAAAAAATCCCTGAATGCTAAATTGGAATCAGAAGAAGCTGATAGAAAGGGAAGATGGGCATTGGCCAAAATAAGAACAGAAGACAACACACTTATGATAGCAGGATATTATGGCCCAAATATTGACGACCCGACGACGCTTAAGGAACTATACTCAGAATTAATAACATCCACAGTCCCGATAATCATAGGAGGAGACTATAATATAATATTAGACCCAACCGTAGATAGGCAACCCCCCTCTAAACAAAGGAAATCACCAAAGATGAGGGAATGGTTGGGGATACTGAATAGAGATCTAAACATGGATGATATGTGGAAACAAAAGGGTGAAAAAACATACCCGTTTACTTTCCACAATAAAAAATTAGGTCACAAATCTAGGATAGATTTCTTTTTAATAAGCAACTCACTTCGGGATAAGGTTAAAAGTATTGAACATCAACCTGCTCACCTATCGGATCACTCGGCTGTCCAACTAGAACTTTCATTAACACAAAGTTTAACTCCAACTAGATGGACGCTGGATCGATCAATCCTAACAACGGATGATAGTGTGGATCAACTGCTAAAATCGACAACTAACTACTTTACTGACAATGGTGAAGAATCCTCTGAAAGAATTAAATGGGACACTTACAAAGCAGTAATAAGAGGTCACTTACTTAGTTTGGGTGCACATAAACATAAGCAAAGGAAAACTGACATAAAAAACCTAGAGAAAGAAATTAAGGAAACAGAAACACAATTGGGAGCCAGCCCACCTCCGATTTCTAAAGAAAAACTAACGGAGAGGGTATGTAAGTTAAAAGAGACCTTATCAGACTACTTGGAGAGTATAGTGCAAGAGAAATGGGAGAACAGTAAATTGGCTAAACACGAATATGGGGAAGGCTGTGGGAAAATGTTAGCCTGGAAGTTGAAAACAGACCAGACAAGGAATACTATATTATCCGTGTATACCAAAGACCAATCAGCCCTATGCGAAGATGACTCCGCAATAAGGCAAGAATTTGCAGAGTTCTTCTTAACAATATACAAAGAGGATATAAATCCAACAACTGAGATTATTAAGGAATATCTAGAAGGGATAAGAATGCCAAAACTAATGGAAGAGGAATGCGTTTTCTTAAATAGTGCTATAACATCTGAGGAAGTTAGACTTGCAATAGGTAGCCTAAAGAAGGGTAAAGCGGCAGGACCCGACGCCCTTCCGAATCAATTTTACATAGCATTAAAAGAGCCTTTAATTGAGCACTTGACAAAAGTCATGAACAAGATTTACATGGAGCATGAAAAAATCCCCGACTCATGGAATGACGCCACAATAAGTCTTATTTTAAAACCGGGGAAAAACCCAAAGATCTGTGAGTCTTACAGACCAATACCCTTACTTAATTGCGACTATAAACTATTCATGAATATAATAGCGAAAAGACTATCAAAACTAATGCCGAATCTGATTGATGAAGATCAGAAGGGTTTCATAAAGGGCAGACAAATTCAAGAAATAACACATGAACTACTAGCGACAATCGACGTAGCTATATCAGAACAACTACCCCTCACGATCATCACCTATGACGCAGCAAAAGCTTTTGATCGCGTAAATTGGTTATTCTTAAACAAGATCATAGAGAAAAATAACCTGGGAAGTAATTTTAGTCATATGGTGAAGGAAATTTACACAAATCCTAGAGCAAAAATAGTAGTGAACGGAAGTTTGACAAATAATATCACTATCCAGAGGGGTACGAGGCAAGGCTGCCCTTTATCGCCATTACTTTTCAATTTATATATTGAACCTTTAGCTTGTTCAATTAGAAATCAAACCCAAATAACACCTTTCAAATACAAAAACTGGGAAAAGAAAGTAGCATTATACGCAGATGACCTTATGGTTTTTACAGATAATCACAATAATTCAGAATCAGCAATCAAAGAAATAATGAACGACTTTGGCAGGGTCTCAGGCTATTTGATAAACATTAATAAGACAGAAGCAATGAGTTGGAACTGCACGACAAAACCTGCTTTCTCAAAGGAAAAAATAAGATATTTAGGGATCACGCTAACCGAAGATCTGAATAAAATCCCCCAATTAAATTTAAATCTAGTTGTAAAAGAAATGAGAAGACTTCTCAAAGCATGGTCTGGTCTACCATTAAACTTTTTGGGCAAATCAAACGCAGTCAAAATGACCATCATTCCCAAATTCACATATCTTTTTAACACGATTCCGTTGGAGTTTAATAAAGCTGCCCTAAAGAAAATACAGGGAGAAATATCCAGTTTTATTTGGTCAAAGAAGAGCACAAGAATTGCGTGGAACAAACTCAGGAGAAGGAAAAATCAAGGGGGCATCGCTAGTCCGGACATTATTGAATATTGTAGGGCTTTTCAGTTTAAAAACTTTAAATCGTTACTAATAAAGCACAGTAATTTCCCGAACTTCCTTCAACACATCACAAATCGAGAAGACTATTTCCTTTTCAAATTTGGTCATCCCAAATTTTTTAAGAAAGTAAAATTGAAGCTGTTAACTAATGCGGTCAAACTATGGACACAATTTAGAAGTATTCTAAGGATTCCATACTATAGCAATATGGCCCCAATTTGGGATTCTCCTGGAACTCCAGATTGCCTCAAGGATGCATTATCCAGTATAATTAGACAACTAGGCTTCGAAAAATGGGGACAACTTCTATGTGAAAATGAACTAATATCATGGGAACATCTGCACACAATATCGGAAGGGAAAGTGTCAAAGTTTAAATATTACCAACTGAAGAGCTGGGCAAATACCATTCCGAAAGAGACAACGAATCCAGGAAACTTCGAAAAGGAAATGACAAAGGAATCCATAATAACAAAAGAAATATCAAAATGGTATTGGGCATTAATTGAAGCTGGAGAAGAAGACCAACCAATATCCGAAAAAATATGGAGAAGGGAGTTTAGTAACGAAGAAATTGATCTAAATATGATGTGGAAAAAATCTTCAGAACTATGCTGGGAGTCTGTAAATCTTGCCGCTCTAAAAAGAAATCACTTGTTCTCAATACATAGAGCGTACTGGACTCCAAAGAGATTATCAAGCTTCAAAGGCGCATCAATAAAATCTTGCAGTAAATGTGGTGAAGAAAAAGCAGATGACACCCATATGTTTCACCATTGCCCGGCACTTGCGCATTTCTGGCAGAAGATTGGTAAGACACTCTTGGATCTAATGAGAAACCCAATAACTGTAAGTACCTCTTTAATCATTTTTGGGATCGCCTTAAATACCATCAGATTAAGTAAACCTCAGGAAAAATTAATGTTTGCACTGATATTACTTGCACGTAGAGAGATTTGTATAAACTGGATAAAATCGACTCCCCCATCTTATGAGGACTGGTTAAATTCTGTAATTAGGGTGTGTAGGCTGGATAGGAAAGGGAATAGTACTAAAAGAATGCAGTATTGGGAGATATGGGTAATTTTTTTTTACTCCTGAATGATTATATAGACCTTTTCTTTTTCTTTTTTTCTTTTTTCTTTTTTTTTTTTCTCTTTTTTGTTTACCAATGATTAAAGCGGAGACAATAATTTCCTGGCATATCTGGATTTCTGCCGAGTAGCTCTAGGGCTAGCTCATCACAGAACGCTGGAATTATTGTGTTGGATAAGGGTAAAAAGGAGAAATTTGACAGGTCTTGAAAAATAGCTGGGAAACTCCCCTCTAGGATACTAAACAGAATGCCGGGGCAGTGAAGGTATACAATTCGAACAGACCATCAATTTCCCCCGAGCACCTTATTATTCACATTCTTGCCGCAATCTGAGGTTAAAAAAGTTTTTTAAAAAACAAAAAAACAATTGCTGATCTATTATCAACAGACACTGCAGGAGGATTCTTGATGGTGAATACTGAAATGATTGCTAGAGAACTATGGTTTTGCAAAATAGACTTGCTCTTGATAAAATTTTAGCAAAAGAGGGAGGAGTCTGTGGGATTTTGAAAGTGCAACATTGTTGTACTTATATCCCACACAAAAGTCAGAATATTGTAAAGTATATTATAAACATTAAAGATTTGCATGGAGAAATTGAACCACTGGAGGTTGAGGGTGTCCTCGTAAAGCTGGGTAAAAGTTTATCAGCAATTAAACATTGGTTTCAAGAAATAGGTAGTTCAATTATGGGTAAAATACTAATTCCAATAACAGTCATAGTAATAGTAATTTTTATGATAAGATTGTGCTGTATATATAAAGGTAGACAACATTTTAGAAGGTCAATAAAGAAAAGAAATGAAGCAGAGCAGGCAAGAATGAGAGAAAAGAATGAGATAGAAATTGAAGAAATAAAGGAAAAGTTTTTCAAAGATTCAAAAGAGAAAGAGACAAAAGTATAGATGATATTAACAAGAAAGGGAACTGAAACATGTTCAAGTAAATTTTACAAAATTTTGGGAGGTATTTGGTGATAAAATCACCAGATGAGGGAATTGATGGAGCAAGGTGGCATACACAAACTTTTGTGTACCACTCTTGAAATCAATGTCCCATAACAATAGTGCTTATTAATTGCATGTTTTGTGAAAATAATCAACCATAGAATAAGATGCACACTTTATTTTTGTTTTTGTTTTTAAATTACACACGGGGAATACTAATTCTGCTTATATGTTGCAATAATACTAGCTAATATGTATTGTTGTTGTATTGTGGACTAATGCATAGCTTCAATATAAACAAAAATGCTATTTAAATGCGCTTTTGTATATGTTTTGTGAAAAGAGAGGGTTGATTATGTAAGCATAAAACGCATTTGTGTGGCATATTGCTAGGTAACGACTAATGGGAAACATTAGCATGGGGGAGGTAAACAGAATGGGTTTCATTATTAAAATTAACATGGATTTCTGTTTGTTTCTATGATAGTTCCGAATGTGGCCTGTGAGGCCTAGTGAGAAAATGGCCGCTCTGAGCTACTGTATTGGTCTGCGCAGGCGCGTCAACGTTTTCTGCCAGCGCAAGTGAGCTGACTGTGCTTGAGGAAGAAGTTCAAGGCTGTATCACCTGGAACCTAGGATGGGTGCCAAGCATGAACGAGTGCATATCCAAGCCATGGGAAAGAAGGGCAATGTTGCTAAAATGCAATGTGCCTAGGCCACGGACTGCTTAAACAATGGACGTTTATTAAATTAGCTGAATCATGTGAATAACAAATGCTGTAATGGTGAGGAAGTGCACATTCACCCGAATTTATCCAATCAGAACACGAGATGGTGATGTTAGTTACTTTTCTAGACAGATTAAGTTGAGAATTAGGATATAAAAACCGCTGGACTTGTAAGGTTGGGGTCGCTTTTCCATTTCTATCGGAGATGCTGCCCGTTTGCTGACCGATTCCTGGATGTAAGAACTCCTATGATTTTTCTTATTTGTTTGCTTTGCAGGACTGTTAGGATAAGATGAGGGTGATAGTCAGGGATGTTAGGAGAGATTGAATTTGGAACTATCTGTTCTTTGCTAAATCTTTACTGAATTCTATAATAAAGCGATTTTTCTGAGCTCTTAATAAAATGATCATGTTTTGAAATAAAGTTTAAGAATTATTGAATAAAGAATAAATAAATGCATAATGTCGGACATACTAAAAGTTTGCTTTGAATAAAAATTAGATAAATGAAGAATTAAAAGCTGGTCTTTGTTTCTTCCTACGCCTAATTTTCGTTCTAGCAGATCTTTTGCCATTATGGCGGTGTGTCTGAATATAAGTGTTTAATATGAAACCATGGTAAACTGTTTTGAACTGTTAGTGTAAATATTAAATAGGTTTTAGATGCTCCACCAAATGTTACAGCATTTCTCCATTGCGATTCACCAGAAGCCTTGAAGCTAAGTGTAAGTAAACAGAGTAAATGCACAGTGTTATGGGCCCCACTGGTGCATGTTTTGAGTGTTTAAAGGTTTCAGGGAAATGGTGAGTGATGATTAGAAATAATTTCTGGAGCCGCGCTGTAGCAGCACCCAGCGTCAAATGCTAGTTTATCCTCTCTAAAATGAGTTCAAGGGCCTGTGTGCCTCCAGCCGCAATAGCCTAACGAAGCGTCACTTTCTGAGTATCATCATTAACATCTGCTGCTTTCGAACACCTAGGACATACAAATGGTGACCAGGAGCCTCATTGCACCCTTTGCCTTTAGGACTGATGTCACTTCCTCCATCTGTCCTCGTAGATCTCCTGCTGTTTCCTTGTGACATCACACTAGAGGCTTCCTATTCTGCACTCACAGGGTTAGGGTCAGCCATCCTTATCCAGGCCTCGGGTACAGACAAACACAAACTCACTTAGAAACTCATTAATACTATATAGATAGCGTCAACGAATTATTAAAAAACTAACACCAAATTCTGAAGAACAACACAAAAAATGATTAGCAAAAACAATCATTTCGCCTCAATCTCTCTAGAGGATGAAACACCTGCTCGGTTTTCGGTACGACAGCAGCATGTTTGTTTTATATAACGTCCTTTCTCGTTTGGTTTAATCAGCAGCGGCCATCTCTAGCAGTGATAGCAGGGCAGGCACACAAAGAAACTTTCCAGAATAATGCATACTGTACTCTGCCGATACGCACCAATATGCTGTGAAAACAAAGCCAATTTACTGTATAAATTTTCATTACACAACAGAAATCAAGGGCTCGCTTTTGTTCTTTGTCTGCAGAGCCAGCACTCTGCATGAAGTATAAAAAGGCTGCATGTCTGGGCCCTGGGCACCGAGATCTCGCATCAACAGTCCAGCTGCAATGGGCAAGGTAAGAAAAAATATTAGAATATCAGATTTGATGGTTATATTTCAATAGAGGGCTTAGGAATTTTGTTCTAAAGCACTTCCATGTGGAGATTGTGTTACGGTTGTGTCGATATTTTCTTGTGGCTCCACAGCCATAGGCATAATCACGAGATCACCCCCAGACTGCACAGCAATGCATAATGTACACAACTGCAGAAAGGAAAATGACGCAAAGCTAAAACTATGAACTGAGTAATTCGTATATTTGCATATCTATTGGGAATATGACTGAAGCGTTGAGTGGGACTTTTGTGCAATTATTACATTGAAATTGATATCACTGGTTATTTTAAAGGAGCCAAAGAGGTTGGAACTACTATGAATCACAGTACAACAACAATAATTATACAAACATAAAGATTAATGGAATATAACACAGAATTGTGGAAGTTGAGACAAAAGGAGACACTAAAGTGGGCTAATTTTTGGCCATGCTGGTGCTCGAGGGCTGATCCCAGAGCCATTTACAGTCTTGTTAAGCCTGAGTTGTACAAAGTGGAAGGAAGGCTTTGTGGGGTTGAAACGCTGAACTACCAATGTATTAAAATAACTACGTGTCATTGTACCAGTTCAAAGTCTTTTCAGCTCCCAAATCAATGCTATGATTCCTTTGTAAATTGCAAGGAAAACCAGGTGGCAAGGAGGCATCTAGTACTTCCATGTGATTGCCCTTTGGGAACACTTGTGATTGCAAAGAATTGGAGGATTACCAGCTGCCCTAGTCAGTCAGTAAAGATTCGCACAGTGGAAGCCATCGGTGAGGGACAGTAGAAGCCCTCTGTGAGGGACAGTGGAAGGCATCTGTGAGGGACAGTGGAAGCCGTCTGTGAAGGACAGTGGAAGGCATCTGTGAGGGACAGTGGAAGCCATCGGCGAGGGACAGTGAAAGCTATCGGTGAGGGGCATTGGAAGCCCTCTGTGAGGGGCATCTGTGAGGAACAGTGGAAGCCCTCTGTAAGGGACAGTGAAAGGCATCTGTGAGGGACAGTGGAAGCCATCTTTGAAGGACAGTGGAAGCCCTCTTTGAGGGACAGTGGAAGCCATCGGTGAGGGACAGTGGAAGCCATCGGTGAGGGACAGTAGAAGCCCTCTGTGAGGGACAGTGGAAGGCATCTGTGAGGGACAGTGGAAGCCGTCTGTGAAGGACAGTGGAAGGCATCTGTGAGGGACAGTGGAAGCCATCGGTGAGGGACAGTGGAAGCCATCGGTGAGGGGCATTGGAAGCCCTCTGTGAGGGGCATCTGTGAGGGACAGTGGAATCCCTCTGTGAGGGACAGTGGGAGGCATCTGTGAGGGACAGTGGAAGCCATCTGTGAAGGACAGTGGAAGCCCTCTGTGAGGGACAGTGGAAGCCATCGTTGAGGGACAGTGGAAGCCATCGGTGAGGGACATTGGAAGCCCTCTGTAAGGGACAGTGGAAGCCATCTGTGAGGGACAGTGGAAGCTGTCTGTGAAGGACAGTGGAAGGCATCTGTGAGGGACAGTGGAAGCCATTGGTGAGGGACATTGGAAGCACTCTGTGAGGGACAGTGGAAGGCATCTGTGAGGGACAGTGGAAGCCATCGGTGAGGGACATTGGAAGCCCTCTGTGAGGGACTGTGGAAGGCATCTGTGAGGGACAGTGGAAGCCATCGGTGAGGGACAGTGGAAGCCATCGGTGAGGGACAGTGGAAGCCATCGGTGAGGGACATTGGAAGCCCTCTGTAAGGGACAGTGGAAGCCATCTGTGAGGGACAGCTTCCACTGCATACATGACAGCAGCCCCTCCATCTCTGCTTGGGCATCTTGTTTCAAGGATTCGCAAGAAGGATCCTGCCTCAGAAATATTGATGCGTTAGGATAGCAATAGTCAGGGGCTAAACTCTACACTGTGCTTAATCAATAGAATTGGCAACCTCATTAGTACTGCATACGACCCTACATCTCTGCAGGTCATGGCCTGATTCCTGTGTACATAGTAACCCCATTGCTCTAATGTGGAGCTGTCCTTATTGTACCATTGATTAGACTCAATGGCAGGCAATGCTTTCAAGAAAATCCTTTCATTTAAACACCTGGTTATTTGCTCTTGATTTAATTTCTGACTAATGTTATGCCTTTGCCCTGTGCAGATCGTTTTCTACGAGGACAGGAACTTCCAGGGCCGCTGTTATGAGTGCAACTGTGACTGCGCTGACCTGCACTCCTACTTCAGCCACTGCAACTCCATCAAAGTAGATAATGGCTCTTGGATGATTTATGAGCGCCCCAACTACCTGGGCCACCAGTACTTCTTGAAAAAGGGTGACTATCCGGACTACCAGCAGTGGATGGGCTTCAGTGATGCAATCAAATCCTGCCGGTCTCTGCCTCAGGTAACACTAACAGTGCGGACAGAGAAGGGGTGCTTCTAACTCTTTTTTATATACATCTTCATTTCTGTGATGCCATGTGAGGCCATTCAAAATATTAGGGTTTAGTTTCTTAATGAAACATTCTTTATAGTTTTAGTTCATTTGGCATAAGATTTATCGAGGCAACAAAGGGCAAATCTTTAGAGTCACGAGTCAACATGCAGATGGTATTCACATGTAGTAGGGTCAAACCCTTCTTGGCAGACATAGAAAACACCAGTAGGAAGACGTTTCATATCCGCCAATCGGTATTTGTAGAGCGCAGCTGACTTCGCCCTAAATTTTATAAATATATACTTAGGTCCTATTATACCTTCCCCTGATTTCAACAACCATGACTTTTGTCACTTAGATCTATTCTTAACTATAGGAGCCAAAAAACACATTATCTGAGTGGTGGACATGGGTATGTATTAACAGAAGCACCACCAACACTGTCTCCAATAAGAACTTTGACCCTAAAGCCTTGCGCAAACAATGGAACATGCTAGACTTGTGCATGTAGAAATCCAAACCACCCACACTCTTATAGAACACAACTAACCTAAATACAAGCAGCATCTCCATACTACCCATGCATATTATAACCTTCTAATGGGGTATACTACCACCAGGCCTGGTTACAACCCCACTTGCCTACATGATTTTTTTGGAGATACATGTCTCAATAGATTGCAATGAAGTGAAGCGAATACATTTATTTATTTCAATTAATACAAATTGGTACAAAATTGTGCACAATATATCATTTTAAAAGCCTTCTTTAGTAAAAAAGCATCAACATGTCAATTCACCTAATTAATTACAACATGACACAGTAGTATGCCAATAGTTAGAACTGTTAAAATAGTGGTGTTACAACAGTCATTGACTTTTGGTTTCCATTTAGGCTTGTGCTTAGTCATTGCTCAGAAGTCCATAAAGTTGACGTGCGAATTTCGCTAGCCTTGCCAGTTCCATCTGGGTCTTTACATTAAAAAGAGATTTCATTGCTTCTGAGCTAGTGCCTTATCCCCTCCTGTGCTTATTTGTGAGCTTTCCCATTATACATGACGAGCTCAGCTCGTCATCAGCACAGCTCAACTGTGCCTCATGACGAGCTGAGCTCGTCATGAGCATCGAAGGGGTTTTAAAAAACAATGGTTTTAATAAAGTGCAACGTGCACGACTCGGATATAGACAGGTGCAGACTACATGAAGATTACTCCTATTGATGTCACAATGTGCAAGAGGAGACCGTCTCCATGGATTTCCAGTGAGAGTTAATGTCTTTTATTGTCAAAACCATAAGTCTGACTGACAGATTTTGTTTTAAAATTGGTTTATTCAGTGCAGTATTTAAATACGGGTGACTTGGTTTGTCCTTGTATGAACTGGCTAAAATCTGTATATTGCTTATAGAGGTCTCTATCAGCCCCATGCCATCTTATTTGGATAAAAGAGTTACTTGTTTCCTTAAAACACATTTAAAAAATCCTGGTTGATGGAAAAAATTCCCCAGGTGGACAAATCGAGATCTAATTTCACGCAGGCGATGGATAGAAAATCTGACCAGGTGTTTTTACCATTTGCGAAAAATTCTTCCAAGGTTGCTTTCATTGTATTTGGAGGCGCTGCACATATTCCTCAATAATAGTGAATGATCGATGCCCAGTGTTCATAGGATTGTTTGCTTAGGTCGAACTCCAGCCGCACCAAGGCATTCCATGCATGAGCAGGAAACTGGAAGTTTCGTTTGAACACACTGCAGTTGTCATACTCCATAGTATTGACCAATGCCCCGGGAAAGGCTAAGGGCCCCTATGAGATTGAGGGTAGTAACTTGGCTTTTATAACCTTTCGAATTGGTTCAACAGATAGACTGCGTAACTTAGAGTCAAGTTTGCACAGGGGGTGCGTGATCGGCTTAGCTTTTGATTCCTTAGTGGAAATGTGTGCTGTGGACTTGCCATTGCTCATGAACCAAACCCCTAAATAGTTGTATATCGTTATCGTGCTGTTTGTCAATTTGCCCATTCTCCAATGATGTTTCAGTTTATTCACATATTTTCCAAAGATCATAACCTTTGTTTGCTGGCATTGGCTGTCAGCTCATTGGTGTCAATATAAATGCTGCATGCATCCAGTGCACTTTGCAGTCCCGTCTTTGTCTGGTCCATTAGTATGATATCATCTGCATACTGCATTAGAAACAGTCTGGTCTGCCCAGTTTTTGTAGCTAACAGGTTAGCTTTGGATATTGATTTACTAAGGCCTGCAGTATATAAGTTATAAAGCAATGGTGCTAAAACGCAGCCTTGTTTCAGCCCTGGGTTTGCATACACCTTCTTTGTTGCCGAGTTCTGGGTTAGATTAATGCACACCCAGGTTTAGTGTAAAGAGCGATGATAGCATTCAGGAACATCCCAATTCTGTAGTTTTTGCCAAAGTTAATACCTATTGACACAGTCAAAGGCTGCAGAATAATCCACAAAGCCAGCAAAAAGGGGGCGCTGTTTTTCCTGAGTTGCCTGTTCAACCAGGTAGGCTAGGGCTAGTCTATTATAGAGTGTTGAGGCTCTGGCCCTACAGCCTGATTGCTATACTGGTAATATTTCTTCCTCATTAACCCAGTTTTGTAGATCTTGTAGAATGAGAGATGCATACACCTTAGCCTCAATATCCAAGAGGGCTAACCTCCTATAGTTGTTGGGGTCTGCGGTGTCACCTTTTTTGTGAATCAGTTGTATTAGGAAACCTTTCCAGTCTTCAGGGATTGTTTCATTGACCTTACAAAACTGTCAAAACTAATTTAGTTAGGTGAATATAGTTGCCCAGAACTCACAATCCTCTATTAATAGATTGCAATGCCATGATCTGATTATTGTACTTGTTATAGAAGCCCCAATAAAAACATCTGAAAAAAGACTAGATTAAAAAAAACACAATTACGAACATTTTACAAAACAGAGTGCTAACATAATCAATGGGTATCGCGTATGGTTCTTGAGGGCAAAATTCAGTCAAGCATTCAACGTTTCCCCAGTTATAACAGTGAAATAGGCGTGCACATTATTCAACTGAGTTAGGGTTATTTGCATATTCTTTGGTAATAACGATAACCTGAATTAGAAGTCACCTTAAGAAGTAGGATATCCATGGACTGAAGCAAACCTGTGTCTACTTAGTTGTCAAGCTTGACTTGGAATGCTTTTGTGCTTACTACTGCAGACTATAAGGTGCGTTAATAGCAGGGTCAAGGTGAGCAAGGCATGAGGTGTAATCAATAAACTACCATTTCAGTAACTTTCACTCTCTTGCCCATGCAGCAAAGGGGTGCCCCCAAGATCAAGATCTATGAGAAAGAAGACTTTCGAGGCCAGACCATGGAGTTCCTTGAAGACTGCCCTTCCGTCTTCGATAAGTTCAAATACCACGACATCCACTCCTGCAATGTGCTTGAGGGGCACTGGATCTTCTATGAACAGCCCAACTACAGAGGGCGCCAATACCTGCTGAAGCCTGGGGAGTACAGGAGATTCTCTGATTGGGGCTCCCAGAATGCCAGGGTCAGTTCCTTCAGGAGGGTCCTGGAAACATACTGAAGTACATATTCATGTTCAAGTGATGATATTGGATCACAATGAAACAATAAAAATCTAGGAAACCAAGATTCTTTTCATCTATCTCTATTTCTACTCTTCTTTGGTGTTATGCACTGTTGCTCGTGCGAGGAAACAGAGAGCTGAGGATGTCGTGCCATGATGTGGGATAGAAGCCAGTGCCTCAGTAACACTATCCTGTGCCAGTAATCAGTGTTTTTGTATGGTGTTTTGTCATGCTCCAGCCTACTGAAAAAAAGCTGTTAGTGACCATCCTGATGCTGTAGCGATTGAGACTGATGGGCAACTCTGGTGCCACAGACTTACACTGGTGTAAATTACTAAACCACTCCAGAAACATGCAGCACTAGGCAGGTACACCAGAGCGTGAGGCGCTATCTTTCTGTCATGAAGTGGCAACTAGGCATGTATGTCTTTATGTGTACGTATGTATGTATTTATTAGTGTATGTGGTGCAATTGACTTTAAGACTGAAAAACAAGGATGGCACCAAGTCAAAGGACAATCAAAAACCGTAAGTAGAACCCAAATTAGTCAGAAAATGAGAACGTAAAAAATAAAGGGAAAACAAGCCGTAAATTCAAGAGATCTTGGCAAGGCAAAGTTGCAGCCAAACTGAAATATAACTTTAATAGAACGTAGGGTAATTAATAGCAGAACTAACCTGAAAGAAGGGATTCTCAGAAAGGGAGGTACTGGAAACAAGACATCAATACTAAAAAGGTATCCAAGGAGGCAAACTATATAGCCTCAAACATATGAAAGTAGGTGATGAGTTTATTGCAAGGTAAATATGATTCCAAGGTTTGCCATTAACGCACTGTGTAAAGAAAGGAGGCAGACAGAACTGACATCATTACATAGCACAAAAAAGGGAGTATCACCAGGGGGGTAAAACTATTAGATACCCTCATTAAATCCTACACACGATCAGAACAGTCCAAACAGCTTAAGCATATATTCAAGGAACTAACAACCAAATGTACGAACCGTTTTAGTGGTTGCAAATGGAGAATTGTCAGTTTGCGACCGCTAAAGAGCTTTTTCCCCATGTACTAACCCTATTACCGACTCGCAAAATAGGGTTTGGGAGTCGGTATTAGGAAGGGGGTTTTCAAGTATTCCTAATAGCGAGTTGTAGGCCCCCCCCTTTGTGTATATGGGCACCTACATTTTTTAAGAGCAGACTGTGGTCCCACAGACCACTGCCTTCTTCTAGGAAATGAAAAGGAAACATTGAATTAAAAAAAATATATTGGTTTATTTAAAAAGCAATCACAGACATGGTGGTCTGCTGACTCCATCAGGTCACCAATGCCATCCATTCCCAATGGGCATTCCCACTGGGTGTCAAAATGCACCCTACCTCATGAATATTAATGAGGTAGGTCGCTTGCGACCCCATTAGGAATTGCTAAAAGTGTCTGTGACACATAAGTACGTTGCATTTGGCGAGTCACAAAAAATCACCATTAGAGACTTCCAAAATGAAATGGTCGTACATCTGGTCCCAAATGAGCATTGCTTCCAAAACCTGATTTTAGACACACACACCATTTACAAGCAAATGAGACCATCTCTGATCTCACCTGAGGAGTATTACTTTATTCCGACATCTACCTAGAAGCTGGCTCAGCTTGCTTGGCTCTGTGAATCATTAGAAATGCACTCTTCAGCGTACCTAATTAAGGCACATAGGGGCATATTACGAAGCAATAGCGATAATTATCTCTATTGCTTGGTTAGAGACAAAAATTTACCGCTAAGCTGCGGCGATTTTTAACGCAAATAAACCTTGGTATTACCAAGATTTATCGCTAATGCGATAAAAATCGACCGCAATGCATGAAAATCGCTGAAAAGTCAGCGATATTCATGCATTACAGAGCTAATGCTCTTAGCCATGTTATCCACCTCCCATTGGATAACATGGCTAAGAACTGCTCAGGGCAGGTGTTAGCTTTTGGAGATATTCGCGATTAGCGCGAATATCTCCAAAAGTTGGTAATAGGAGATAGCGATGTTAGCGACTGTTTCCAGTCGCTAACATCTTGGCACGCCCACTTTGCATGTCATTAGTGATAAATATCACTGACATGCAAAGTGGGGCCCAAGATGGTCTCTATCTCCTACTAGCTGTCGGTAACTGGTGTTAGCGACAGCTAGGTAATAGGGAGATAATTTTATCTCCGCTTTCTTGGCTTTGAAAGCCAAAAAAGCGGAGATAAACCCCCTTGATAATATGCCCCATAGTTCATGGCTGTCAAATCAAGATGATGAGGAGTGTTGATTCCACCTCTCTTAATACTGGTACCTCAGCACAATGTTTTTGGGGAGATGTAGATTCGAGGATACAATAAGATACACAAATCGAGGACTGCAAACATTGTCTCAGGGGCAACTGATCTTTTCAATTCTTTATACCATAGCCCTAAAAGAGAGAAAGAAACGGCCAGATGTTTGATAAGAAACACCGAAGGTCGCACAACACATGTCAGCATAACTTTCCTAACATCAAGGGTATTCATATAGATGTTCAGTCGGATCAAACAATCAATGAGAATGAATGTGCTTACAACAAATATTGGCAAAGCGAGGTCTGACTGATCTTTTATCAGCAGTGGGATTGGAGGGACAAACATCATGCACTTCAGAGGGGCAGCAGCTGGCAATGTCGTAGTGCACGCGGCCCGGAGCATTAGATCCATTTGCGGAAAAAACCCATTGTTATTTTCATTTTTATAGCGCACAAATTGACAATTTAATGACATCACATCACAATCGAACAAAAAGTTACAAGAGCATGCCCAGCAGAAGTTGGTCGAAGCAAGCACAACCGCCAATCTAAGAGTGATTAAAGTAGGATGTATGTACTCTACAGACTGAAATGTGCATTTAACCCCTTGCATGCTGATGACGGCCCCCAGCCGTCATGCACTACGGCGCTCGTGTGCTGATGACGGCTGGGGGCCGTCATAAACCCGCCCACTCGCGATTCTGCCTCACAGGCGCAGAATCGCTGCCACATGGAAAGGGTTAAGGAAGCATGTGTCAGCTTTATTTAAACACCATTTGTCGTTGTCAGCAGCACAGTCTAAAGAAGGAGGGTACCAGCTTCATCTGTACATGCTCTTCCAACTCAATGGGTGTCATATGGTGGCACTTGTCCTGTGATAGCTGCTGACTCAGGAGGGAATGCCATGCTTTAAGAGGTGGTACAGACCAGATGGCACACTTTGCTGGAGAGCACAAGAGATCCTGTGACTCTCCATGATAGTTTGGGCAAGGTTAGTGTCTCAGTATCATCGCCATGTCTTTACACATCCAGCTCCATGTACTTGTGAAACAACACTCCCAATTACATTGTTATTGTAAAACATATCATGACTCACACTTATCACTCCTAATGGTCGTAATGTGGTTTAATCAACTTATGGGAAAAGGTTCTTTAATTGAGGGTGAAACAAGAGAGAAAAGGAGAGGTTAAGCAGATGTGAGAAGTAGGGTTTCGGCTAAGTAGGGGGATGTGTGAGCCCTTCTCAAGCAACAGCCACAATCCTTGTCAGGGTGAACTGCAAAAGTCATTAAATTACCCTTTGTTTAACCCTTGGTATCTTGGCACAAAAGCAGTCAGGCTTTACTTAGAGGCAATGTGTAAAGTATTTATGCAGCACATCAAACATTAATAAAGTGAAGACACAACATCAGAAAAATCCAACACCATTTTAGAAAGATAGAGTAATATTTAATAAATGATTTGACACCAACATAACAAAAAATCCAATCAGTAGAATCGGAGATATGCAATTTTAAAGATTTAGTAAACAATAGTGCCTAAAAGCACAAAGTGGCAACTGTGGTTATCAGGTCGCACCGGACTGGGATTGACTCACAAATTCAAGCCGACCGCGACAGAGCGAGGGCTGAATACATGGACCAAGTTAAGCCAGCTGAACAAAGAATCTTATTTCCCTGTTGTGGAGTGCTGTGAGATCCTGCATCGAGGTTCCAGTTAACTGCGAGACTGTGAAGCAAGTCTCAGCTTTGCAGATGTGTCACAAAGTGGAGGTTCTAATGAAACCACAGACTGGGCTAGTGATGCAACTTCCTGCATTGTCATCAAGGATGCCATCGCCTAAAGCTTCCAATGTGAATTCCTGTGTCAGGGATGTGTTGCACAGCAGCATTTCCGATGCAGAGCTGCAAGGAGATGTGCCAATGAGAAACAACTGCCTACTCTCATTGAACAAAAACATGTTGATTGTCCACAGGACATATTAAACCTATTTATTCAATTGAAAATGTTTTTGACGTGTCTGTGAATTTTTTTCCCCCAATCCTTCAAGAAATATTGGGCAGGGATGGAGATGAGCCCTGGACAGCATGAAGGCTTTATAGGCTCGGTCCGCTAATCCCAACTCACATTATGCATTAAAATGGCACCCATCCCGATATTTACTGACTCATCCTCATTCCCTGGCTGCTGGGATATTCCGGTAAGCCGCCCTCTCGTGCTTTCTATTGACCCAGGGTGAAAGGCTCTCACCATGGGGGTCTGTGAACTCACCAGAGGCTTACCACCAAAGCTCCTCTTTGGCCCTTACCACAGCACCCTAGAGGACCAGACATCGCCTGGCACCTCAGACCTTGCACCAGCTCCTTTACCGACAGTGGGCCCTGATAGCGTCCCCCATTTTTGGAGGCCATTTTAGATTGGGGTTGGCCGCCCTTGTAACTGGGTGTTGCCATCCTGTAGAGATCTGCCTTCTTCTCCCTGCACTTAGGATGCTTTTGCTTGTCTTGCCTCACTATTGTCTTACATGGATCAGTGGTCAAAGAGGGGACTTGTGGCTGCATCTGGAACCAGGGCTGGAGCACTCTGCTGCCGGCAATGAAATGTTAGGGAATACGTAATGGCCTGCTGGAACGAGCTGCAATGATTGTGATGGTGAATGACTTTCCCAGGGAGTTCACAGAACTACAGGCGCTGGAATCTTTCTTGAACACAGTGGCTGACCAACCTATGGACACTGCACCAACTATTGCCCATGCCTCTTCCACCCTGAGAGAGTCCAACAACCACGTAGTCCACTGCTTTGGAAAAGGTGAGGACAAGGTTGGCCACATGCTTCTCCATCACACCGCTGGCCACACCCACAAGACTCCTACTAAAACCATGAGAGAGAGAGAGAGATAAATCTAGGTCATCCTTGAGGCACGGTTCGGGGTGACTCCTTAGTATCATTGACACTCCTGCTTGTTGCCAGCATGTTAATCCTGGCATTTATGGAGGTTGGGGTTTTGACCAAGAAGCCCAGACTAAAGTTCTTCTTGTTGGTTCCTGCTCACCCTGTCTCACTCCCAACACTCTCATTGTCCGACTACAGGGGTCAATACCCCTGCCGTGGCAGACTTTATCCTCACCATGTCTCTGAGGGCCTTCATAGAGCTTTGCCTCAATATCCAAGTATTTAACAGCGATGTCAAATACAAGAAAATATTGTCTTTCCTGGTGTCACATAATCCCAACATCAACCTTCTACAAGAGACCCACCACCCAGCTACAGATATCTGCAAGATAAAACATGACTGGGTGGAGACAGTGGTCTTCAAAAATGACCTTCAGCTTAAAAATGGTGCACAGTTGTTGAACGTAGCCCTTTCTGCAGAGTTATCCCCAAACTTTTTGCCAACCCCTGCCTAGTTTTCTGACCTTCTTTTTGTTCATTTTAGGACTCTGGACACCTTACCACTGCTAAACAGGGCTAAAGTACATGTGGTCTCTCTTCAAAACATGGTATGATTGGTTCACTCCTGTTTGGCATCTTTGATCTACTTGTAAATCCCTTTTAAAGTTGTATACCATATACCCAGGGACTGTACATTAAATGATACTAGTGGGCCTGCAGCATTGCTTGTGCCTACCACAGAAGTAGCTTTTCAAACCTGTATTAGGCCTTCCACCGCACGGCTTGTATGCATAGTTTACCGCCACTTTGTCTTGGCATTTAGAACTACTTTCCAAGCCTTAAACTCCCTTTTTATTACACATAGCTCACCCTTAAGGAAGGCCTTGGTAGCCCTGTGGGCAGGGTGCTGTGTAACTAAAAGCTAGGACATGTGCCTATATGTGTGGCATGTCCTGGGACTGACAAACAGCCTATTTTGTTTTCTGACTACTGTGAGGCATTCTCCTCCCATATGCTAGCATTGGGAGCGGCGTTGCCATGTTTGGTATGTTTAGGATAGTGGTGATAAATGCCGTGTACTGATGTAGTTGGAGTTTACATCCTTATTTTATGACTCTTTGTACTTTGCAGCCTGACTCCAATACATGTCTAGGGCTGGGTGACACTTGGTGCATACTTTCCCGACTGCCACACACAGGTAGGGCTCAGTGTGACAGGGGTTACATCTGCATTTATCTGCATACTGATGATGTTCCTGGGTTGGGAGAGGGAGACGTAGTTCACACTTTAAATTTGTATTGGTTGTGTCCTGCCCTCACACAAAGGGCTAATTCCCCCCCCTACTTATCATCTGGAGCCAGGGCTGGGTTGAAAGGGATTTTTGTGCACTTCCAAGGATTCTTTTGAATTCACCCCTTCATCAAAGACAATCTTGAGTATAAGTACAAAGGTTCTGACCCCATGTTTTTAACCACTGCTTGGACCTGTAAAAAGGCGCTGCTGTCTCTACATACTGCACATTGCCAGAGAACTGCTGTGCTTCCAGGAACCACTAGTGGGACTACTTGCTTTGTTATGCTGACCAGCTGCCTGTCAGGAAGCTAGAAGGACTGCCGCTCTGCTTAAAGTATCTTAAGGTGCTGGCCTGCATGCCTGCCTGCCTACCTGCTCCTCGCCTTGGGCCCGAGTGTTCTCCAAGGGCACGTTGGCTTTCGCTCTGTTCATCAGAGTCTCAGGATCAGAAAAGGCTCTGCCGTATTATCTCCTTGCTATGGGATTCTAAGTCCGGCCATCTTTTAATAAGAATAAGAGAGACAAGGGACATTAAAAGAGGATTCAAGAGAAGGGGGTCTAGAAGCAATTAAGGTGCAGTATTTCAAAGTAGGCTTATCAAGATTTGAGGGAGAAAAATCAGGCCTAGTCATTTGGAATATACATTTGGGCACCAAAATCTCCAAGAACATTGTAAGATATAAGGAAGAACCAATGTCCATAAGTGTTGAAGAGAAATGCCAAAGGAACATAACTACAATACGAATAATCCCCAGTCAACAAACTAGCCTTAAATAATACTATGGCCTGCCCAAATGATCACAGCTGATCAGATGCAGCAAGCAATCTGCAACCTTGTGGGGTCCCGAAATACTAGAACCAGTAGGACCAATCACCAAGTCTGTGCAGCTGTGAAGTGCAGGTAATCTGCCAGCAAGGACACTCAGAGGAAACGGAGATGGACTTCAAAGGCAGGGCAGCCATCCTTTGAACATAAAAATGGCGGCCATCTAGTAATGTATTAATTAAAATCCTCTTCTAATGTCTTGTGTCTCTCTCTTATTCTTGTAAACACATCTGAATCCTCCTAACAGAGATTACTGTATATATGTCAATATGATGTGAGTATTACATGTCTACTAGAAATTGTTGTCGATCTTTATTATTATTTAAACTTTATATGCTGTTTTTAGGTCTCGCCTAGCATTGCAGCACGCATGCGCTGCTCGCTCTGTGAGGCATCTTGTAATCGAGGAGATTTCAGAAGTGGAGTTGAAGCCCCGTCCATCATTTCTGTTGGCTGGCGTCATTGTTTATGGTAAACGCTGGCTTGTGATTCAAAATTAAGCTTCTTTGGTACCGCCCTGTCTCCTTTTTGGACGGCCCATCCGGACTCGATTGTGAACTTGTGGGCTTCATCTGGTTGGTGAGCACTATGTTTAACATAGACACTGATGGGGACAATGGCGTGTGCAGCGCTATGCGCTCTAAATTATATATATATATATATATATATATATATATATATATATATATATATATATATATATATATATATATATATATATATATATATATATATATATTTATTACTTTAAGGAGCCCAACACTATTAGGGACACCACACTCAATTTATTTATTTATATTTTACATTTATGTGACAGTGGCATCCACTACAGGGAAACCGCGCTCTGTTTGTATTTTTGTTTGGTTTTGGTTTTGGTTTTGTTTTGTGGAGCGCCGCCTCAAGGACACAGTGTTCGGTTTCTTTATATATTTTTTAACTTTAAGACTGAGCACAGCGGCCGCGTCAGTGACACTGCGCTCATCACCTTTCGTACTTGTCTGACCTGACCTGACCGTGAAATGTGGTAATTAACCTGATTATTTTATTTGATTCTTCACTGGGGGTACATCTGGGTGTCAGTAACTCTGTTGTTGTAAGTTTGTCAACTTCCTAACTGTCTTTCTTAATAATGGGATGGGTATACCCTCTCTGCAAAAACCTTTTAGTCATTTGTATTTCTACCATTCTAAAGCCCTCCTCCGAGCTACAGTTCAGTTATGCTCGAAGTAATTCAACCAACCGGATACTCCGAATTAAACTCTCTGGGTGACAACTACAGGTGTGCAGTAGGCTGTTGCCCGGCGATACCGGTACCTGTCCAACTTGTTCCCATTTACAGTTAGAAAAAGGTCTAAAAATTAGAACTTCTCTTTGGCAATTAGGCTTGTGATTTTAAAATGTAATGTATTGTTGTTCAGTGTGTTAACAAACTGGTTGGCTTCAGTCTCATTGCCTTTCCATATACCAAAAATATCATCTATGTACCTAACCCACATTATGACCATTTGGGTAAATTGATTTAGATTGGTCACCACCTGCTCCTCCCACCAGCCAAGATAGAGACCTGCAAAGCTGAGAGCGAAGCAGATCTCCATTGCTGTACCAAATGTCTGCCTGTAGATTCTGTTATTGAATGTGAAAAAGTTCTGCGTAAGGCATGTGTACATCATATCAATAAGCATCTCCGTATGAAACAGATATGATAATGATCTGTTTCCTAGAAAATGACGGTCACTGCTCTCCACCCTCAGACCGGCCGCCATAGTTCAGCGCTGTCTACGCTGCAGCAACAGCAGGAAACAGCTCCAGGATTCCTTTTAGCGCTTCCCTAACCATAATGCTTTTTTACCGTTGTTTAACTGCGATTTTTTTGGACTTGCATTAGTGTTGCCCCTCCACCCTCCCATCCCGTTGCATCTCACTCACACACCGCATACTCCCTCATGCATAACTGATGCCTGCTTTGGGCAGATGCTTCAGCCCAGGGACTAGAGCATTTGCTGAATGTATTAAGTTGACATGCAGCAGTATGGTGCAGCAAGCATTTCTCTTTATTTTTTCATCTTGGCACTGGTTACAGGCAGTGTTAATCTCTCCCGCGCCTCCAGAGCCTCTTCCCAGTCTTTTCGTTACTCAAGTCATTCAGCACACCCCCTGAGCTGCTGCAGCTGCCCTCGCAATGCTTCTGGAGCTGAGGAACCCTGCGAGCAGCAGGTTAACAGCAGCTTTTCAGCAGATTACATGCGCTTCTCTTCTGCTGCATCTTTTTCCTGCCCCAAGAAAAAAAATGTCTTTGCTCTATTTAACTACAGCAGAGGAGAGACTTTATTTTGCATGTATAATACCACTTGAGGGGTAAAAACATATTGCTCTTGCCCTTCCATTACCCATCCAAGAGTCGTTGCATTAGGAGACTGAATCCATGGGTGTTGGACTTGACCCTTTTTGGCTAATGTTCCTTAAACTTTTTGCCTTCCTCCTAGACCTTTTTCTGACATTATGTTGCCGTCTTAGATGCACAGTGCAAGTGCTCCTAGTTTAAAGTGTTATGGTAATTGGTTGTCCATAATTGGTATGTTTGTCTTACTAGTAACGTCCCTAGTAAAGTGCACTATGTGTGCCAGGGCTGGTAATGCAAATGCTACTAGTGGGCCTGCAGCACTAATTGTGCCACCCACACAAGTAGCCCTAAAAAGCGATCTCAGGGCTGCGCAAAGTTTAACTGCCTTGTTGTCCTGACAAGTGCACCCACTTGCCAGGCCTTACCTTCCCTTTTTATGCACATCAGACACCCCTATATTAGGCCCAAGGTACCCCCTTAGGAAGGGTGCAGTGTATGTGAAAGGTAGGACATGTACTGAGGTGTGTACCATGTCCTGACAGTGAAATACTGTCAAATTTGTTTTTCACTGTTGCAAGACCATCTTGCCTATAGGACAGAATGGGGAATGCTGTGTCACATGTTTCCAATTAATATACAATTTGCTCCCCTCACACTTCTTTGTTACTTGATAATACAAGTACATAAATCAGGACTACTTCTGATTATGTAGGTTTATTTAGTTTCACCCTTTACTTTTTCATTCAAATACAAAAAAAGTAATCTCTATTGCATGTTTGAGAAACACACGAAACATTTGACACTTAATAACAAATATGAAAATCATGAATGACAACACAATAATTTCAAAACATCAAATCCAACGAAAATGAAACAACACATTGCACATTGTTTTTGTATTGCGGCAAATGTTCAAATAGTTAAATTGGAAACAGAAATGCCGATATCAAAAAATGCTCGTTTTCATAGGATCATTGAAGGACAAAGAGTCTGAAAGAGGGCTAGATGGGTACAAATCAATGAGTCCAAGTCGCAGTGAATCCTGTGTGTTTTTTAGCCTTCTTTATGCCGACGCGTTTCGAACCCGTTAATTCAATGAACGGGGTCTCATGAGGGCCTTGTCACTTCTAACCTTTTATTTATCTGTAACTTTGCATGTAGCCGGATCCAGGGGGTTCAACAGCCTTCTAGCTCTTTCAATGTCTCTGAGAACTCTGTTTATAGCACCGCTGCTCCTAAAGTGTGTCTCCGTCTCCTCCTTATTTTCTTCTGTGTTCTGTTTTTATATTACTTCTAGGGGTTCGGTATGGCTTGTGCTCCCTTCAAGGGCGGCGTCCCTCGGCGGGCGTGAGCCTGCTCTCTTGGCGATGCGGTGCCGTTTTTCTTCAATCTTTGATGAAAAAGAAGAAGAATTCTGCGTTGAGGCATCTGACAGTCTTCAGCGCTCGATCGTTCTGCGCTTCCGCGTTACAGCTGGCGTTCAGTGGAACATGTTTCCAGCATATCTTCCCACAGGCATAAGAGATGGAGTTTAGTGTGCTTGAACTCAGAATTTAATAACACATCTTTTTGTGAAGATGGTTTTTAAATTGTGTGTTTAGAAACCATACTTTTAGTAGTTGCTGGTTTCTTGTTTTAAACCATCCTGTGTGCCTCTGCCTGTTTGTGTATTGACCGTCTGGGGTTGGATGTCACAGGGTCTGGCAAGTGTCCTAACACCAGAGAGGAGTAGGTGAGACAGCAACAGGCCAGCCTGCATTTGATGTGGGAGGGGGGGGGTGGGGGGGGGAAGTAGGCCCTTGGATGTGAAGAGGGCTGTGTTGCTGCCACCAAAGGATGACTCCAACTCCTGCAGAGCGCCTGGGGCCCAGACCCTCACTATCAAAGGAAGAGGGTGTGCACTGACAGGAAGACACCCAGGTCTGGTTTGGACCAGGCTCCCAACCCCCTGAACACAAAGACTTCAAAGGCATTTAGGGGTATAAATGTGGGAGCTGAAACCCCTGAACTCAAGCCTGCAATCCAGAGTGAAAAAGGATTGAAACTACTTTGTGATCAAGAGGAACCTCTGCAAAAGAAGAACAGCTGAAGAGACTGAAGAGAAGGACCGCCCTTGCTGTGTGTTCTGTGGCTGGCCTGCAGTTTGCTGATTTGACTAAGGAGAGGACAAGGGACTTTGCTGTGTGCTGTGTCCCCCTGCTTGTGAGGAGTTTGCTGTGTGCTGTGTCCTGAAGTAACGTATCTCCAAGGGTCCAAGGAGAGCTGGTCCCCTGTTGTGGACACTCAGGAACATCAGTTTCCAACCGTGTCTCAGCGATGCTTGGTGCGTGTGCTTTTGCACGCCTGAGACTGCCGTGTGGTCGGTGGTGCTGCTTATGATGTGCCCTATGACCTCATTGGCCCCGCAGTGTGAAACATCGTTCACGCTGCTGCATTGCTGCTTGTGGCCCAATCCTTCATCGTAACCGAGGGTGTGAGTAAGGATAGCTCACGCCAGCCTAAGCCTGCGACCACATTGCCCCCGCAGCGTAAAACATTGTCCACGCTGCTGCATTTCTGTTTGTGGCCCGAGCTGTCAACGTAACTGAGGCTGGTAGTTAGGATCGCAACCGCTGGCCTGAGCTGCAATATACTAAAGGATTTTAAGAAGCTAGGGTAGCTGCAAGGTGAAAGGGATTGTGATTGTTGTTTACCAAGAGGAATCTGCCCAAGATTGTCAATGAAGCAGAAGGCAGAGCTATGACCCGTCCGGCTACAGCGTCGCCTAACAACGGAGCTGCAACGTCATCGGGCCACCCAGCAGGATGCCCAATGAGTTGGGAGAGAGAGAGCAAGGCAGTGCACCCCCCAGGTGAGGCTTAGACTTGTGGCCTGGGAGCACTTGCACTTTGACACTGATCAGCAGTGGAAAAGTGCCCAAAGCATCTAAGTCTGCAACATAATGTCAGAAAAGGGTCTAGGAGGAAGGCAAAAAGTTTAAGGAACTTTAGCCAAAAAGGGCCAAGTCCAACAATGGGGCTATGTGGTCAGTCTTCCCGCTTCATAAAAATAAACAGTTAAGCAGCAGCTAATAACTACAGTTTTTTTATTGTTTATTACCAGTGCATTATTCAGCACAAATTATTTGCCTGGAATCTGATTGTGTGCTAGAGGGTTGAACTAGTAGAACATGCTGTATTTTTTTCACATAGGCCATGGTCATTCTTTCTTTTAAGCATCTATGGGTATTGTATTGATGTTTTTTGCTATTACAAATTGTTTTTGCCCCTAGCATGAGCAGAGGTTTTGATAATTAGCTCAGACGCAGGCAGTTTTTCTAGAGTGAAAAAATGCGCTCAGGAGGCTAAATCGGTTCCATAAATTAAACAAGCATTTGCAATGCAATAGATCTCGCATTTACGCGAGTTTAAGCTATTGGCATTGTAAATATGAGTGCCTTTTATGTGTGTTTTTAAAGAACAAAACTTAAATAAAAGGCATTGTCTTTTACAATGCCTATAGCTTAAACTCGCGTAAATGCGAGACCTATTGCATTGCAAATGCTTGTTTTCTTTACGTACGTTTCTTAGTGTACCCTTAACTGCCTCGAGCAGACTTTGACACAAGTCTTGTAGATCTAGGAGACCTTTCATTTCAAGAAATCTGTCGGGTAGGTAGGTTTTTATACTAAATGAGAATTCGCCAAAAGTAAGTCGACGACAATCCCAGTTGTGCATCTGTTCCAACCAAGGTACTGAATAATAGTGTAGATTAGAAACCCAGGCAAAGATGGAGACCGGTAGAGTTACACTGAAGACACTAATTTGAAATATTACCAACAGTAGTCTGATGTTGTCTCACTACCACTGCTCAGTAATCCTAAAAAAAGAGAGACAAATAAGAAACTAGTATAAACACAGATATATGCAAAAGAGTCTATCAAATGTGATGTTTTAAGCTTACACCTCACTCAGCGAGGTGGTGCCGTGACTAGCCATAGTACTATTAGAAATCAGGCTGTAGTCAAGCATGCTGAGGGCGGAAGCACACAGAGTTATTTGTCATATCAATAGCAGCACACTGACTCTACAAATGTGAGCCATGTACCACCAAAAATGGTGGTATGGAGAACAACTAATTATGACTTCAAGGGGAGGTACTCACTACTGTACTTTACTGAAGAATAAATGCATGTAGATTCTGTTTTAGAATAATATTTGACTCAATCTCCAGTCTAAATTCGACTGCATCCTCATTTGAACCACTATCCGTTTGTTGAGGAAGCAACCACAAAAAGACGAGTGGCAAGTTACCACAGTCTCCCGTCCATGAACGTCTGCCTTGACGTAATGGAAGCAGACAACCAATGCAGCAACAATGGAACCATGAAGTTCAAGGCAAACTGAGGCTTCATTGTGATGTTACCAAACTAGATGATCTGGGCAATTCACTTAATCCTGGGTCAGTTGACCATTTAAGATAATACTGCCTTGATTAGCAGCCAGTTAATAAAAAATTATGGAAATCTGATCAACATGATTCAACCATGCAAGACGTATGACATCTCACTGATGAAACAGATATATAAACAAAGGAACCAACAAGTTAAGATATGGTTTAATGAAGAATACAAAACTGTGAAATCAAACCTCTCGACTACAGTGATTAGAAGAGATCACCAAAACATTAAGAACCTCACAGGCCTACAGCTAACTGATTCTAACAAAATAATAAAACTGTTTCACCAATGGAGATGGGCACTCCTCAGGAAAACAAGCCTGGTCCCTGATGAAAATGGGATTGGGAACTCCCGAAATAATGTCATTGCTAGTAAAACAGCTGATTTGTGGATAGCTCACTTCCAGAAAATATTCTGCAAAAAGAACTAATTTTCTCTCAACAAACAACCTCACTAGAAACACAACATCATACATTCGCCTATGACTGGTTCTCAGAGAAGATAACTGAGACAATTATTTCCCTTACAGATGAGAAAGCCCCAGATTCAAACATGAGTCCACCGAAAGCTTCAAAGCCTTTCAGGAGAGGTGGTCACTGTTTCAACAGTCAGATTCAAAAACTTTGAAGAGCATGCCTCTTTCCCAAAGTCTTGGAAGCTAAGCCTAATAGTTTCCTTGCATAAGAAAGGCAAACAATCTGAGTCACACTCCTACAGGTCAGTCATCATTATCAACAACGACGAAAACATCTTCAAAATATCATTCTGGAGTACATGAAGTCATGGGTTGAAGGTCAGCAAATAATGAACACTATCCAGAATGTATTTAGATGAGGCCTGTTCTTCAATATGCCACACACAGTTTGACTTTTCCTCTAAGAAGCAGACTCCCTCTTTGATAATATCAATAGACAGCACTTATGGGCAAAATTTGAGACATTTAGACCTATACTATGCAGAACAATAAAGACATTGTCCTCTGAAACTATGGTGCGGAAAAGAGGGTTACCAATGGTGCAAGAACTAAACCATTCAATATTAACATGGGATTTAAGAGGATTGTGTCTGAACACCACTGTTGTAATTTATTCATATGCAATGTCAGTCGCTGCTGCCAGCACATGACAGTAACTGTTCACATGCTCTCCTGCGCGAGAGCACCCATTGTTATTCACCCCTTCCCATTGGCTCTCCAACATTCCACCCTGCCCTCTCCTCACTTTCCCTGCTCCCAACTGTCATAACTATATTGTAGCTCTGACTTCTAACCGCACTCCGTGTGGGGCTGTAAGGAATACACTTAGAACCCTTCTTACTGTGTCTGCTTCATACCACAAGTGGCGACGACTGGACTTCTCATCTACAGCCACACTGTGGTATGCTTTACGTTATGAAGATACCTGTTGCAGGTTGCTGTTTTGAAACAGTGAGAGGTCACTTGGCTGCGGCACCGTGGGACTTCTTGACAGATCTCAACTAGTGTTTCCCAGCTGTTCTACAGTTCCATGGGTCCTGCTGCTTCCTATGGTCCAGTGTTGCTGTGTTCACAGAGGGAGTTCGAGCTATCATGCGGTGAGATTAGCACTGATTGCGTGCGTGTGGAGGCGTTGATGCCTTGAGGTAATCCCCATTACTCTTAGTCCTACTCGTCCTCGACCCAGTCATAACACATGAGGTATTCCACCCGACAGGAAACAAAACAGGAAAGGCTTTTTAGACTCCACCCACCCTCCTGTCAGGTGCTATATTACACCTCACCACCAGAAGCAAATCCTGATGTACCAAGCACCAAAGGCCTGGCAAGGGAGGGCGGGCGGGTTGTATGACTGGGTCGAGGACGAGTAGGACTAAGAGTAATGGGGATTACCTCAAGTAATCAAGGCATTACCTCTACGTCCCTCGTCCTCGACCCAGTCATAACACATGAGGCATACCAAAGCAACCCCAAAAGGCCTTTGGCACACCACAACCAGAAAACAGAACAGACACAAAGGCGTGCAGCAAGACAGAGTTTATTAAGAAACCAAATCAAACATGTGGGGGAACCCCCACCGCACGCAGCACACCAGAGCCAAAATTAGGGCGGCCCGAAAGGGCACAATTCAGGCGATAATGTCGCACAAAAGTGGATTCGGACGCCCAGGTCCCCGCCCCACAAATTTCATCAAGGGGAACCCCATGGAAAGCCGCCCATGAAGCAGACACACCCCTGGTAGATCTCGCCTGAACACCAGAAGGGTAAGGCAAACCAGAGCCCTGGTAAGCCAAGGAAATCACCGCCTTGATCCAATGACCCAAAGTAAGTTGAGAGGCAGCTTTACCCCTACCTGCCAGACCAAAGGTAACAAAGAGGGAGTCAGAGGACCGAAACACAGCAGAACGATCAACATAAATAGACAAAGCCCGTCTCACATCCAAAGAATGGAGCAAGACGTCAGAGGGCGAGGAAGGAGAAGGACAGAGAGAAGGAAGAATCAATTCCTGGGAGGAATGAAACCTGGAACGAATCTTAGGCAGAAACCCGGGGTCCAAAGCAAGGACCACCGCGTCGTCCAGAAACCTCAAGATGGGGGGAGAACAGCGCAACGCCGTAAGCTCGCCCAACCTCCGAGCAGATGTAACAGCGACCAAAAAGGCCACCTTGAAGGACAGGAACTTCAAATCCACGGACTCCAGAGGCTCAAATGGAGGCGACTGCAAGGCACCCAAAACCAAAGAAAGATCCCATGGGGGAACCAGGGAGCGGACCGTAGGTGCAGAAAGAGAAAAACTTTGAAATAAATGGGAAACCAACAACCCATCCGAAGGCAGAAGAGAAGCAGGATCCCGAAAGGCCCGGTTAGCAGCCCACTGACCTTTCAAAGTGAACAAACAACGGTCCGAGACCTATATATTTCCAAACAAGCAATAAATCAAAACTTATTCAATTAAAAGGCGTATGTTATTTAAACAACCCTGCTCAATCAATGATGAACATAAAGAAAATAGGCAACAGCAACAAACTCCAAGTATATATGCAATGTTTTTAATCTATTGTCATATTGAAGTATTGAAAGCAAATTCACAGTATTATGTACTTTTTCTTATATACATTGCCCCGTATTTAGAGCGTGCAGTAAAGCAAAAAGAGGTGTTAAAAGAGCGTGAACATGGTAAGGTGAAAGGAAAGGAAATCACACAGAATTGTAAAGATATTCTAAATGATTCAAAAAACACCAGCCAATGAAGGCCGGAACAATATATCCTGGCCACTTCAATTAGTCAGCATACAATCCCTAATGTTATTCTAAGGCATAAGATGTAAAAAATGTCTGCACTATATCATAGAGGGAGATATAGTTAGTGGTCCAGGTTTTTAATGTGTCGACGTTTCGACTCGTCTTGCGGCTTTGCGGTTGATTATGCCTGGGCCATGCGAGTCTTCTTCAGGACAGATAGGACGGGGCAACAAAGGGATCTCATTGATGACCCTATGAGAAATATAAATAACCATGAGGATTGGGGCTGTTGCCTAATCACTTAAAACAAGGGCAGAAATCCAAGAGTGCTTACCCTTCTCGGGATGTAGTGGTCGTTATTCCCACTCCAAATTGACTCAGTCCTTATAAATCCAGAAAAGTTATCCAGGTATTCTGGAAAATCAATAAGGAGCCTAGTTATAAAATCATGTATTTACCATAATATTCGCATCAGACAAAGAATTATTAAATAATTACCTCTTCAATGTATTAAGGTTTCCTATCCAGAGTGGATGTACATGTTCCACTACATGTCTTTGAAAACTGATTCCAATCGTGGGTATTGGGCAATTTCAATGTATAATTTTTGGTCAGGCAACTCCTCACGAAATAATGAACCTGAGGAATGAAGGACCAAAAAGTAAGGAAAACACCCAAAAATTGTGGCGCTTCCAAACAATTGAATAGTTAAAACGCTGGATGTCATTACCTGAATTGGTTAATTATGTAGCTTTTGTCGGTTTGCTAAAGTTGGTCACACTGCCGATGTGGGGAAAGTCAGGCAGCTGAAATGAGAACCCATTGTAAGTGCCTGTGTAAGATTAAGGCCTGGGGTTGGTGTTCATAACGAGTGGACAGAAGTCTAGTATCGTGCTTACCGAAAAGTAAAGGCGGAGTTCCTTAGATTTGACACACGTCTGTAGGAAACCACAGGACAACTGCTCGCGGGTGAACCGCGGCGTTGCCCAGCAACCTGTTTATGTTTAGATCGGTCTACTTCCTGTTGGCGGAAAGCGAGGACGGTCTACGCCGGTCCTTTTGCAAGCTCCGTTGTTCGCCTTAAACCAACAATTACGGGCAGAGTGACTGGATCCCTCCATCATTAAGAACGCTAGGGTTTTTAAGAACGCTAGGGTTTTTTTTGTTTATTCGCCACCATTGTTGGTAATTTAAATGTGCGCGAAATGAGCCTTAGTATTTTAAGATATTATAAACAAACAACTCCTGGCTAAATATATATAAACAATTCTATGCATATTTGCCAATTATACCCACGATTCATAAGGTAATATCCAACAGTGATAGAAAATATGGCGGCCATCTTAGTTTGGGAAGGCAATTGTCAAACCACAATTCCCATTGGTGTACACATTTTAAAACCATATTTACAAGAACATTTAACAAAACACTTATAGCAATATTTACAAATTACGACAAAAACACTTTCCACAATATTTACAAATTACTTAACAGGAAGAGCAAACAAACATATTTCAGTGTTTCATATAGTCATTGTCTGCAGCGGCTAGGGGTAAAATTAGAGAATTGCCACCTGTCTGTTAATTTGCTCCAATTCATTTAGACCCTTATGTGCCGTGTCTAGAAGGTATATCCAACGACATTCTCTTCTGCTCAAAATACTCTGGAGTTCACCTCCTCTTGGATTTACTTGTACCTTCTCCACAACCCACCATTTGATACTCTCAGGTGGATGTGCGAATGTCGTGAAATGTTGCACGAGTGGAGCTCCCACTGTTTTACACCGTATCCGACTGACATGTTGGAGAATCCTGCACTTTACTCTCTGTATAGTTTGTCCATCGTACATAAATCCACAGGGGCACAAGATGGCATAGAGCACCCCTGTGGTGTTGCAGTTGCTATGTACTTTCAACGTGTGTGTCTGATCGTTGTGTGAGAAGGTTGTGCATTCCACAGTAAGGGGGCATGCTTTACAATTCCCGCATTTTTTATGTCCCATTACTGGCGGTAAGCCCCATAGTGTGGTTTGGGAAGGGACTGATGTTACTGGAAGGAGTGATTTAATTAGGTGGTCCCTGATGCTCTTCCCTTTTCTGAAAGCATGTAAGGGTGTTGGAAGTCCACCCACTTCGTCTTGTACCAGATGCCAATGTCGATTTATGGCTTTCTTAATCTGATTGCTTTTGGTATTAAACGTTGTCACCCAAACTAACCTTTCTTCACTTTTGTCCTTCTCTTGTACCATAAGCAATTGATCCCTGTGATTGTGCCAAGCTCGCTTACGTGCCTTCTTGAGTAGGTGTATGGGGTAACCCCTCTCGCTTAGTCTAGCTATCAAGAGAGATGACTCGTCAAAGAAATCCTCCTTCCTTGTACAATTCCTTCGGAGCCTCAGGAATTGCCCAAAGGGAAGGTTGTCCCTGAGGTTCCGAGGATGGTGACTCGAATACCTAAGGAGCGTATTACGCTCACTACTCTTCCTATATAGAGTAGTGTACAGGTATCCCTGCTCGGACCTTATTTGTATGTCCAAAAAGCTGATCGTGTGGTTATCGCACTCTAGGGCAAACTGGATATCGGCCAGTTGTTGGTTAAGCCAATTGTGGAATTCAGTCAAGGATGATTTATTACCATTCCAGATAAGAAGGACATCATCGATGTACCTGGCCCAAAGTTGGATTTGGTCTCTGTATGTTTTTTTTTGGCTCAGCACAAACATGTGTTCGTATTCGTTCATGAATATAATAGCTAGATTGGGTGCAAAGCTTGCCCCCATAGCCACGCCCTTAGTCTGTATATATTTATTTATTATTTATGTAGTTTGTAGAGCGCACAGCTACCCCCGAGGGGGTGTCCCGGCGCTAGAACCTGAACCTCAGGGGGAAAAAAGCAGGGAGGAAGTCAGCAGTGTGAGTATCAAAGTTCAGAAAATAGCCAAGTTTTGAGTCTAGCCCGAAAAATGGATTCAGAAGGACAGAATCTGAGATCGATTGGCATAGCGTTCCACAATTTGGCCGCGATAACACTGAATCCTCTGCCGCCCATTCTGGTGAGTCTAAAACGGGGAGAGATCAGAAGGCGGAGGTCGTTGGATCCAAGGGATCTGATGGAGTGAGATATAGATACTCGTTTTTTCAGGTAATTGGGTCCGAGGTCATTGACAGCTCGGTAAGCAAGGGTAAGGATCTTGAACTGGATGCGGCTGGCAACGGGAAGCCAGTGAAGCTCTTTGCGATAGGAGGTGACTGACTGACGGTAGGGGATGTTTCCAATCAGTCTGGCAGCCGCGTTCTGGACAATCTGAAGCCGGTCGATCAGATATTGAGGGGCACCAGCATAGAGGCTGTTGGCATAGTCCAGGTGGGACGTAATGAGAGCATGGGTAACCGTTCAGCGGGAGTCCAGGGGGAGAAAGGGAAGTATCTTTTTGATCATGCGCAGCTTCAGGAAACAGGCAGATGTAACTTTATTAACCTGAGTTTTGCATGAGAGAGAGTCGTCGAACTGAAATCCCAGGTTGCGAGCAGAGTGAACGGGAGAGGGAGCGGGATCAAGTGCCGTGGGCCACCACCGTGAGGAAGGGATGGGATTTTTCTGGTTGAAAAACAGCACCTCTGTCTTATCTGCATTAAGTCTTAGATGGTTATTAGTCATCCAGACACTGATGTTATCAAGACACTGGCGGAAGTTGGTGAACGCAGAGTCCGAGTGGTCTCTAAAGGAAAACATCAGCTGAGTGTCATCAGCATAAGAGACCACCCTGACTTCGCAGGACTCCACAACGTCGGCCAGTGGGGCGAGATAGACATTGAAAAATAGAGGGCTTAGGGCAGAGCCCTGTGGCACACCACAAGACAAGGGTTTATCCTCAGATTTGAACGGCCTCAGCAAGACCCTCTGACTTCTTCCTGACAGGAAGGACTCGATCCAGCTGATGGCAGTGCCGCCAATGCCTATCTGTTTGAGTCGGTCAAGGAGGATGGGATGGGAGACCGTATCAAAAGCAGCGGACAGGTCGAGGAGGACCAGCATGGCCTCCTCGCCCCTGTCCACGCACTCCCGGACCGTCTCCGACACCTCCAACAGGGCCGTCTCTGTGCTGAATCCCGCTCGAAATCCGGATTGTGAGTCGTGCAGCAAAGAATTGTTCTCCAAATACTCCGTAAGTTGTAGCTGCACGGCTTTTTCCAGGACTTTTGCGGGTTTAGGGAGAAGGGAAATGGGGTGTAGTTGGCAAAAATAGTAGGATCAGCGTCTGACTTTTTCAGGATGGGAATCACCAGAGCCTCCTTCCAAGTGGTTGGGAAGGAGCCATGGTGGAGGGAGGCATTCCAGATGTAGAGGAAGGAGCTGGCTAGCGAAGGAGCTAGCTCGCCCATAAGTTTAGCAGGGACCAGGTCGGAGGGGGCACCAGATTTGCAGTGGGTGAGTAGCCTAATAGCAGTATCCATAGTGAGTTTATTGAAGGATAGAAGGGACGAGGATACTGGGGACCTAGTTTGGGGAGGCAGGGAGGATAGCCCATTAGGAAAGGAGATACAGAGGTTGTTTATTTTTGCGAGGAAAAAGTCAGAGAGTCCATCGCATAGGGCCTGACTAGCAGAGTTCTGTGTGGCCCTAGCGGGAGGGTTAATGAAGTCTTTGACAATGTTGAAAAGGATTTTTGACGAGTTTTTGGCATTTGCAATTTGAAGAGAGAAATGGTCTCTCATAGTAGTTTTTTTTAGTTTGAGGAATTTTTTCAGAGCAGATTTATAGGTAAGTTTGGCTTCAGGGTCATAATTTTGTCTCCACTTACGTTTGAGTGCCTTGCATCTACTTTTTTCCTCCCGGAGTGAGGTGGAGAACCAAGGGGTGGATGGGCGGGATCTAGCGGAGGAAATGATTTTCTGGGGGGCAATGGCATCAATAGCTTTGAGTAGGGCGGTATTAAGCCTAGAGACATTTCCATCAATGTCAGTGGAGAGATGTTCCGCCTGGAAGTAGAATACTGGGTCCAAAGTGTCACATGTGACCTTGTGCCACTTTCTTCCCAGCTCCTTCCTGGGGACCATGGGGGCAGGTTTCAAGCCCAAAGCAAGGAAAAAGGGAATAAGATAATGGTCAGACCAGGTGAGGGGAAGGGGGGGAGGACTGTGATAGTAGAGAAGTTGGCGAAGATAAGGTCCAGAGTGTGACCAGCAACGTGAGTGGGGCCAGTGACTAATTGTATAAGATTCAAACTTTTCATGATTTCCAGCAGATTGTTGGCTTTCACGCAGAGAGAGTTATCTACGTGGAGATTAAAGTCACCTAGGACTAGAAAGTGTTGGTGTTTAAGGGAAAGATCAGCCAGCTGGTGAGTAAGTGCAGTAAGAGATAGGGAGGCGGCGGTAGGGGGGTTGTAAACTAAGGTACCAGCCAGTATTACTGCTGCGGAGTCAGAGACAGAGAAGTACATAGCTTCAATTATCCCAATGTTTGTTAGTTTGGTAGCAGTCAAATGAAGATGGGATTTGAGAATGACGGCTAATCCGCCTCCAGATTTTCCCCCAGCCTGATTGATGCACTTTATGTCGTACCCTGGGGGGGGGGGGGGTGGCAAGGTAGATATCCGGAGAGGAGGAGTCGGTGATCCATGACTCGGTGAGAAATAGAATGTCCCAGTCGTCAGAGGAGATTGACATCCAGATATCGTTGGCATGACGGGGCAGTGACCGGCAGTTGACCAGGCCTGCTTTCAGCGTCCGGGGGTGAGACGAAGGGTGCTGCAGTTTAGGGCATGGAGGACGACGAGGTAGATAGGACGGAAGTGTGTAGTTACATTGAGGGCAGTGAAAGGGGACATTTTCCAAGTGGTCAGGTCTGCAGCGGGTAGTGGCCAAGCAGGGGGAAGGATTCAAAAGGAGTAATTGGGTATTGGTCCAGCACGTGCGGATAGAGCCCTCGGAACTGGCAGGGTTCCTGGCCCTGGGCACGGTCCAGGCGCGGACGGGCGCAGACGGGGAACAAAATTGGAAAAAGTGGCAAAAGATATTAAGGCATATGACAAAAAGGTGACATACCCCTACTTGCAGGAGGGATATTACACACAGGATCAGAGAGGAGGTTTCTCTAGCCGAGGCCGTGGAGGGTACAGACGTTTTAACACCTTCTCGGGCTCATCAGCCAGCAGTGGCTCGGATAGCGATCTAGAACGCCCAGGTACTAGCACGGGGTCCAACTCCTCTGCCCAGAATTTTCAAGACCAACAACCTTTTTTAGGCGAGGAACAATGGTGGGGACCACGCGGCAGAGGCCGTCCCTGGGGACGACCCAGGGGAACACGGGGTGTGACATGGAATCGAGGGACAGGCAGGGGCAAGAAAACATTTCAGTCGGACTCCCATGGCGAGATCCGGACGAGACGCCAACACTACAGATGGTAGTTCATAGACCAGAAAATCCGGTCATAAATCTGTCCGATCATATATTGACCCAAGACGAACAGAGTGTGCTCTCCAAAGGGGTCTCTTTTGTCCCCACAGCCATGCCCAATGACTTCAATCTCAAGATTGAATTACAGCAATTTTTCAGGAAGGTCCGTCTAAAACACTACTTCCAGAAGGTCCCCCACAATCCAATTTTCTCAGCTAGTGGATTGAGACCTCCCTCCAAGTTTAATCCGCCTTCACACATGGTCGATAGCAAGATCCTAGCCTATGAACAGGTGGTCACATGGGATGTGGAACAGATTTTAAATACCAGGCAGTATGTACCATACAATATGAGCAAATAAGAAAAGACGGCCCTCTACAGTTTAAAAAACAACACTAATATTGTAGTGAAGCCCGCTGACAAGGGGGGGGCAATTGTTATCCAAAACGTTGAGAAATATAAGAGTGAGATATTATCTCAATTGCATGTTGAGGGCAATTATAAGCTCCTTAGGAAAGACTCGACCAAGATGATCTGTCAAACAGTGGGCACTGTGACCAGCCTTGCATTACAGGAAGTGTACATTACCAAACAGGAATTTGATTTTCTCAACAATAAATATCCACGCATGCCAACGATTTACACGCTCCCTAAGGTGCATAAAGGCTTAGAAGATCCAACGGGGAGACCCATCATTTCAGGGTGCGGTTCCGTTTTGGAACCACTGTGTAAGTATATTGATATATTTCTAAAACCTATAGCGACTTCTACCCCCACATACTTACGTGATACTACGGCAACTATACAGCTGGTAGACGGACTCCAATATGATCCGGAAACCAGCCTGCTTGCAACAATGGACATCACTGCCCTATACACTAACATTCCGCAGCAGGCAGCATTAGATTGCATTGAAATGGTTCTGAATCGCAGACCGGCCCCACACAGGGTTCCGACTGAGTTTATCCTTAAACTCTTAAATATAGCCATGACACAGAATTTCTTTACGTTCCAAGGTAAATTCTATATACAGACTAAGGGCGTGGCTATGGGGGCAAGCTTTGCACCCAATCTAGCTATTATATTCATGAACGAATACGAACACATGTTTGTGCTGAGCCAAAAAAAAACATACAGAGACCAAATCCAACTTTGGGCCAGGTACAACGATGATGTCCTTCTTATCTGGAATGGTAATAAATCATCCTTGACTGAATTCCACAATTGGCTTAACCAACAACTGGCCGATATCCAGTTTACCCTAGAGTGTGATACCACACGATCAGCTTTTTGGACATACAAATAAGGTCCGAGCAGGGATACCTGTACACTACTCTATATAGGAAGAGTAGTGAGCGTAATACGCTCCTTAGGTATTCGAGTCACCATCCTCGGAACCTCAGGGACAACCTTCCCTTTGGGCAATTCCTGAGGCTCCGAAGGAATTGTACAAGGAAGGAGGATTTCTTTGACGAGTCATCTCTCTTGATAGCTAGACTAAGCGAGAGGGGTTACCCCATACGCCTACTCAAGAAGGCACGTAAGCGAGCTTGGCACAATCACAGGGATCAATTGCTTATGGTACAAGAGAAGGACAAAAGTGAAGAAAGGTTAGTTTGTGTGACAACGTTTAATACCAAAAGCAATCAGATTAAGAAAGCCATAAATCGACATTGGCATCTGGTACAAGACGAAGTGGGTGGACTTCCAACACCCTTACATGCTTTCAGAAAAGGGAAGAGCATCAGGGACCACCTAATTAAATCACTCCTTCCAGTAACATCAGTCCCTTCCCAAACCACACTATGGGGCTTACCGCCAGTAATGGGACATAAAAAATGCGGGAATTGTAAAGCATGCCCCCTTACTGTGGAATGCACAACCTTCTCACACAACGATCAGACACACATGTTGAAAGTACATAGCAACTGCAACACCACAGGGGTGATCTATGCCATCTTGTGCCCCTGTGGATTTATGTACGTGGGACAAACTATACAGAGAGTAAAGTGCAGGATTCTCCAACATGTCAGTCAGATACGGTGTAAAACAGTGGGAGCTCCACTCGTGCAACATTTCACGACATTCGCACATCCACCTGAGAGTATCAAATGGTGGGTTGTGGAGAAGGTACAAGTAAATCCAAGAGGAGGTGAACTCCAGAGTATTTTGAGCAGAAGAGAATGTCGTTGGATATACCTTCTAGACACGGCACATAAGGGTCTAAATGAATTGGAGGAAATTAACAGACAGGTGGCAATTCTCTAATTTTACCCCTAGCCGCTGCAGACAATGACTATATGAAACACTGAAATATGTTTGTTTGTTCTTCCTGTTAAGTAATTTGTAAATATTGTGGAAAGTGTTTTTGTGGTAATTTGTAAATATTGCTATAAGTGTTTTGTTAAATGTTCTTGTAAATATGGTTTTAAAATGTGTACACCAATGGGAATTGTGGTTTGACAATTGCCTTCCCAAACTAAGATGGCCGCCATATTTTCTATCACTGTTGGATATTACCTTATGAATCGTGGGTATAATTGGCAAATATGCATAGAATTGTTTATATATATTTAGCCAGGAGTTGTTTGTTTATAATATCTTAAAATACTAAGGCTCATTTCGCGCACCTTTAAATTACCAACAATGGTGGCGAATAAACCAAAAAAACCCTAGCGTTCTTAAAAACCCTAGCGTTCTTAATGATGGAGGGATCCAGTCACTCTGCCCGTAATTGTTGGTTTAAGGCGAACAACGGAGCTTGCAAAAGGACCGGCGTAGTCCGTCCTCGCTTTCCGCCAACAGGAAGTAGACCGATCTAAACATAAACAGGTTGCTGGGCAACGCCGCGGTTCACCCGCGAGCAGTTGTCCTGTGGTTTCCTACAGACGCGTGTCAAATCTAAGGAACTCCGCCTTTACTTTTCGGTAAGCACGATACTAGACTTCTGTCCACTCGTTATGAACACCAACCCCAGGCCTTAATCTTACACAGGCACTTACAATGGGTTCTCATTTCAGCTGTCTGACTTTCCCCACATCGGCAGTGTGACCAACTTTAGTAAACCGACAAAAGCTACATAATTAACCAATTCAGGTAATGACATCCAGCGTTTTAACTATTCAATTGTTTGGAAGCGCCACAATTTTTGGGTGTTTTCCTTACTTTTTGGTCCTTCATTCCTCAGGTTCATTATTTTGTGAGGAGTTGCCTGACCAAAAATTATACATTGAAATTGCCCAATACCCACGATTGGAATCAGTTTTCAAAGACATGTAGTGGAACATGTACATCCACTCTGGATAGGAAACCTTAATACATTGAAGAGGTAATTATTTAATAATTCTTTGTCTGATGCGAATATTGTGGTAAATACATGATTTTATAAATAGGCTCCTTATTGATTTTCCAGAATACTTGGATAACTTTTCTGGATTTATAAGGACTGAGTCAATTTGGAGTGGGAATAACGACCACTACATCCCGAGAAGGGTAAGCACTCTTGGATTTCTGCCCTTGTTTTAAGTGATTAGGCAACAGCCCCAATCCTCATGGTTATTTATATTTCTCATAGGGTCATCAATGAGATCCCTTTGTTGCCCCGTCCCATCTGTCCTGAAGAAGACTCGCATGGCCCAGGCATAATCAACCGCAAGGCCGCAAGACGAGTCGAAACGTCGACACTTTTTAAAAACTTGGACCACTAACTATATCTCCCTCTATGATATAGCGCAGACATTTTTTACATCTTATGCCTTAGAATAACATTAGGGATTGTATGCTGACTAATTGAAGTGGCCAGGATATATTGTTCCGGCCTTCATTGGCTGGTGTTTTTTGAATCATTTAGAATATCTTTACAATTCAGTGTGATTTCCTTTCCTTTCACCTTACCACGTTCGCGTTCTTTTGACACCTCTTTTTGCTTTACTGCACGCTCTAAATACGGGGCAATATATATAAGAAAAAGTACATAATACTGTGAATTTGCTTTCAATACTTCAATATGACAATAGATTAAAAACATTGCATATATACTTGGAGTTTGTTGCTGTTGCCTATTTTCTTTATGTTCATCATTGATTGAGCAGGGTTGTTTAAATAACATACGCCTTTAAATTGAATAAGTTTTGATTTATTGCTTGTTTGGAAATATATAGGTCTCGGACCGTTGTTTGTTTATATTAATACATTACCCAGGTCCAGTACCTCTTGGGTCACCCCATTTCTTTAATGGCGACCTTTCAAAGTGGACAAAGCAAAGTGTTTGCAAAACCCATCCAGAAAAAACTGAAGAATAGAAGAAACATCACAAGAGGTAGGGGACCGGCCCACGGAAGCACACCAAGAAGAAAAGGAAACCCAGTGCTTAGAATATGAGGAAAGCGTGGACTTCCGACGGGAAGCCTGCATCACAGAGATGAGGTGATCGGGCAAACCCCGGACCCCAAGAGACAGCCGTTCAACCTCCAGACCGCCAAGGTGAGAGGCACCAACAGCGAGGACGACTGGCAACTCAGAGGAGACGGGTAGCGGGGCAGGATCCAGGGAGGGCCCACCGCCAGCCGCAGCAGAAGGGGGAACCAAGAGCGGCGAGGCCAATAAGGCAGAACAGCCACTACCTGAGCCCCCACCCGCTGAACCTTCAGCAAGAAGGCAGGGATCAGAGGAAAGGGGGGGAATGCATAGAGTAACCAAGGAGGCCACAGGACAGTCAAAGCATCCACTACCCAAGCCCCCGACTCCGGAGTCCTGGAGCAGAACAGGGGAAGCAGGGCGTCCTTCAGCGAGGCAAAGAGATCCAGCCCCGGAGTCCCGAACCTCAGGCACAGCGACCGGAAAATCCGAGGTGACAGACACAGGGTGATAGAGGACGGGAACCTCCGACTCAAGGAATCCGCAACCACGTTGTCCACACCCTTGATGTGTTGAGCAGACAGGGCCACCAGATGACACTCGGCCCAACTCGCAATGGCACAGGCCACCAAGTTCAGGGAAAGGCAGCGGGTACTGCCCTGGTGGTTGATGTAGGCCACGGTCACAGTGTTGTCCGACCTCACCAACACGTTGCACCCCAGAAGACGATCCTCGAAAAGGCGAAGAGCCCTCTCCACCGCCGACAGTTCCCTCCAATTCGAAGACCGGTGCGACTCCGAAGGAAGCCAACGTGCCTGGATTGCCCAAGGACACAGAGTCACCCCCCAACCGGAAGCGCTGGCATCCGTCGTCAATACCAAGGGGGGCGGAGGATGAAACCACATGCCCCTCGACAGATTGGAAGAATCCAGCCACCATTGGAGAGCAGACACCAACCCTGGGGACACCGGAACAGGAATCGAGAAGTCCAGGACAGGAAAGGGCACCCAACGCTGAACATGCCACAGCAGAGGCGGAAGATGAACCCTGGCCCAGGGCACCGTGAACACAGTGGCAGACATGTGTCCCTGGACTACCAACCACTGCATGAGAGGAGCCGACTTCCTGGAAAGCAACGTCCTCAGCAAAGACTGTAGACGCAGAAGCCGGGACTCCGGGAGAAAAACCTTGCCCAGCACAGAGTCGAACACAGCCCCAATGAAGGTCCTCCGAGTAGACGGGTCCAGGTGACTTTTCGGCAGATTGACAAGGAAGCCATCGTCCTCGAGCGTACGCATGGTCAAGGCAAGGTGGATGGACATGACCTCCGAAGACGGAGCCTGAAGCAGCCAATCGTTGAAGTAAGGAAACACGGACACCCCCAGGAGATGGAGATGGGCCACCAAAGGGGCAGCCACTTTGGTGAACACCCTGGGGCGGACCGGAGACCAAAAGGAAGGACGCAGAACTGCCAATGACGACCATCCAGGCAGAAGCGCAGGAACTTCTGATCCTCCAACGCCATCGGGACATGCAGGTAGGCATCCTGGAGATCCAGCGACGTGAACACCCAACCTTCCTGGATCAGGGGAATCACCTTCTGCAGCGTCTCCATTTTGAAAGGTATCTTCTGAACAAACAAGTTCAAGGCCCGAAGATTGATGACAACACGGAACCCCCCCGTGATCTTCGGAACCACAAAGACAATCGAATAAGTCCCCAGTCCCCGTTCCAGGTAGGGAACCGGGACAATCGCCCGCTTGTCGAACAGTGACCCAACCCCCTCCAGCAACGCCCGACGGTGAGCAGGGTCTGCAGGTAAAGGGGTCACCACCACCCCCGAGGGAGGAGGAGGGGACATGAACTCCATCCGGTAGCCCCGTGAAAGAACATCCAGCACCCACTGGTCCGATGTCGTCACCAGCCAAGCATGGAGGAACAGCCGCAGTCTCCCACCAACCGCGGGCTGACCACCAGCGAGAACGGGTACTGGAACGGAATAGTCAGGAGCGAGGAGCCCCAGACCCACCATCCGGCTGGGGCTTCTTCTGGAACCTCCGAGGGAAGGACCTGCGAGCCCCACGCTGGCCCCTAAACGAGGACTGCTGGAACCTGGAAGGCTGGCGAAAGGACCTGGCATTCGAGAAGGACGACCCCTTCTGCGAAGTAGTATGACGGAATGACAACGAATGCTTCCTCTCCTTGAAGACTTTATGTAGCTTGGTCTCCAGGGCGTCCCCAAAAAGATGAGTACCAGAGAATGGCAACCTCAAAGCCATAGAACGCTGCGCAGCATCCGTCTTCTAGCCCCTCAGAAGCAAGTTCCGACGGGCAGCCACCAAGGAACCACAAGACAACGCAGAAGCCCTGACAGAGTCAAAAGCGATGTCCGAAAGGAACTCAGATTGACGTTCCATCGACTCCAGCAACTCTGGACAACTGATCCCCTCCTGCATAGCAGAGAACAAAGTCTTGAAGTCAGCCAGCAAAGACTGTGCCACATATGCCCCATAGACCCCTGACCGCAGAGCCAGGTGAGAGCCAGCATAGGATTTCTTAAGAGCAGAGTCAATCTTCTTATCAACGCCATCCTGCAGGATATTATCATCAGCCATGGAGGGTCGACCAACCAGGGAAGCAACCACAGAATCCACCTGCACCGCATCAGGCAGGGCAACCTCCAAATCCTGCAAAGGATACAGTTTAGACATGAATCTGGGCACAGAAATATGGTCCGGGTCCTTCCATTCCTTAAGGAGGACATCCATGACAAACGGGTGTACGGGCATAGAAGATGACGCAGGCTTCCGAAACTGCGGCAAAACAGTATCCTGGGAGGTACTGGGCACAGGCTCCACAGGGAACCCCATATTCTCCCGCACATGGCAAAGCAGATCAGGCATCAACTCCCTTGAAATGTACTTGCCCTGCAGATCCATCGCACCCAAAGTAGACTCATCAGAGGAAGCGGAGGAAGAAATATCCGAATACAGGGGAGCAGCCTCCCCAGAGCGACCCCCTGCACCCTTCTTGGAAGCCTTGAGACTGGACAGAGTCTCCAACAGCAGGCTCTTCAGGCGCCTAGAGCCCCTCGGACCAGCACACCGACCAGCAGGTGCAGAATCCCGACTGTCGGAGGAGGAAGAGGAGGAGGAAGATGACCGAACAGGAGAGACATGTTTTCTCTTCCTGTGGTGTTTCCCCATCACAAGCTACGTCTTCAAACACAGGAAAACAGCCACACGTAAAACACAGCAACACCAAAGCGTCACAGTACAAACTGAACTCCAGGATAATATATAGGCATGAAAACACTCACCCCCGCAGCTGCAGCCACTTCGAATCCCAAAAAGGAGGGGCAGAAAGCAGCCTCCTAGCAGTGGCCAATGAGGAAATCCAGTCATGACACACCCGTCGAAACGAGCCGATGACGTCATCAGGAAGTGCCATCCCGGCACTCAGGAGAGCGTCAGGGAACCCGGAGCCCACCCGGGCGCCCGACCATGCCAGACAGAGACAAACGCAAATGAGGCGACATCCGGAAGCGTCCCGCTCCCACACTCGGACTCCTCTCCCGTCCGAGGACTCCCGACCCTCAGGTCGCAGGGAACACCGCCGACCCGGCACCCGCCAATCAGGGGCAGCCGAACCCAGAGCGAGGGCGACAACAAGGAAACTGAAGAGAGCGCGTCCCGCCCACAAACACCGGCAAGTACGGGACGCCGGGGAGCCGCCTGTCCCTCCCAGCAGCGGTCCGCCCCTCCGGGATAGACGTCGAAGAAACGGAAATCCACGGGGACCCGAGAAGCCCCGCAACCCAGGGTCCCCGTCTGGAGGAAAGCACAGGAATCCCAGCAGCCCGGCTTTTGAAAGGTCCCACGTCGGTCCATGAGCACCCCCAAGGCCCCGCCAAGGAAGAAACCACAGGACTCCAGATGCAGGTAAGTGCTCGGCACTCATCCCAGCGTAACCCATCAGCATTCCGACCGACAGGAAACAAAACAGGATTTGCTTCTGGTGGTGAGGTGTAATATAGCACCTGACAGGAGGGTGGGTGGAGTCTAAAAAGCGTTTCCTGTTTTGTTTCCTGTCGGGTGGAATACCTCATGTGTTATGACTGGGTCGAGGACGAGGGACGTAGAGGTAATGTGTTCTGTGTTCTTCGACGCTTCACTTCTGTTTCCGCATTCCGCTTACCAGCCTTTGCCCTCTCGCTGACACTGCTCACAGCTGAAATCCTGTCAGAGACACTCCCGCCTTTCTCCAGCAGCTGCTCTTTCCCCACAGGGCATGTGACGTCAATGGAACACACACGTACAGTGCCATCTTTATTTTCTTCAATTCCACCGCTGGAATTCTTGTGCATTGCCAGACTCAGTGATGCATGTAGTATTGTATAAATGTTATGGTAAGTTTCCCTTTAAGCATGCTGTATTCCTTTGAACTATATGTTCCACATTCCATATGACTCGTGATGTTTCCACAAGTCAGTTTCTGGAGTCAGCTGTTGTGTATCGACGTGCCCTATTAACTTGGAATAAATCTACTACTTAACCAGCTGGTATTGTATAAATGTTATGGTAAGTTTCCCTTTAAGCATGCTGTATTCCTTTGAACTGTATGTTCCACATTCCATATGACTCGTGATGTTTCCACAAGTCAGTTTCTGGAGTCAGCTGTTGTGTATCGATGTGCCCTGTTAACTTGGAATAAATCTACTACTTAACCAGCTGGATTCTTGATTTATTGTTACTACAATTCACACACTTTACTATTTCCGAGTGCGTTTCCACACACAGTGACATGCACACTTTCATTGATTCTTGTGTGTAATTCAGAGCTTACAATTACACTTTATTAATTAAGCAGAGTTTTTTCGTGACAAGCTCTTCACATCATATTCTCCAATTTCATCGTTATGCTCACATTTTCTGTGGGTTGACTGTTTCAGTGATGCGCACACTTACAATTCGACGGTGCTGTTCCTTCCCACAGTGAAACGCAGACACTCACCAATTGGAACCATTATTCCCTTGGTTCATTAACATCATTTTAACAAAAAGAAATTCTGTGTGCTACCTGTCAATGTAATACGCTCTAATCAGGTTTTATAGTCTTTATTTCGATGAAAAAAATCATAAAAGACACATTATAGCAAATTTTAAAATATTTAAACAGTCTTGACAATGTACTTTTGTGATAGTTATAATTTAAGAACACCACAACATCAACTTAGTACAATAACTAAACAAAATAAGATAGAACTAAACAAAGCAAAGCAAAGCAAAACAAAGCAAAACAAAACAGGGCCACGTTTAGAAAAAATTAAAATTAAAATATTATTAAACTACATGAAATGCAAAGACAAACCTGTCCAAAACATACATTTTTTTTATAAAATTCATAACATTTGAAGGAAAATATACAATTAAGCAAAACCGTTCCCAATGCAGGATACACAATATATTATTATTATTCTATGTTAATAATAGGAGAACAGTTGGACTTATAGTGGGGAGAACGGAGTATCAATCTAAGAGTTTATCCGCGTTTTGACCTGATAATCCAGGCCCATCCTAAGAATTTAGCTAGGCTCACCACAATCACCTCAGAGGTGTTGGTTCTTAAAACCCAAATAGCCTCTGCAGACTTTCTAAAAGGGAGGCGCTGAAACAGGGGTTTTAACCATTTAGTTTGCGGTGCTAAATAGTTAGGTCAGGCAAACAAAAAATGGCCCTCGGTTTCCTTGTGACATGGGCACCATCTACAGAATTCAGTGGCACCATGAGTCCACTTATATGTGAAGGTGTTGAATGGCAAAGCTCCTACCCGAAACTGATGGTAGAGTTTCTTGTCCAGCGTTTTGGTAATAACATCCCAATATGACTCACGGGAGGGATCCAACTTAAAGGTCAGAAACCTTCCCGTGAGACTAGTGGAGCTGGAGACAGAAACACGCGTTTGGCAGAGCGAAGCCCAGTACAATGCCTTGAATTCCGGTTTGGAAGGAAAGGCGCTGGTGCTAGGAGATGTCCACAACTCTTCCAATACCATGTCTACTAGAATGTTTTTTAGCGTATAAAGCCAAGGAATTCTCCCAGAACCCCCAATTGACTTGACTTCAGCCAGTTCCTTTGCAAAAAGGGTTAGTTCGGGGGAGGTCCATATGCGCCTCCAGAAGGCAACCAGTCTAAATCTAGCCATCTCGTTGATGGGTAGGCACCCCAGAGCTAAACAAAGGGGGATGGATGGGGTCGATTGGGGTAGTCCTATCAAGTTCCGTAAAAACTTACACTGGGTTTTAAATAGACTAGAGAGATCCATATATCCCCAGAGGTCAGCACCATATAAGATTGCTGAATTAATCTTGGTAACCATTATAAAAATGGGGTAACCCAAAACGGTTGTTGGACCTGGGTGATCAATATTATTAGAGAAAACAATGGCCCAACCCGAGATTGATTATTGGCTCAATAAATCATGTGCTCACAGTTAATCATTTCTCATGGCTGAATGAGTATTAGAATTAATCTCCTCTTGTAGATTTAATCAATAGCATTTGTTCAGCGAAAAAGCAACCACCTGGAAAAATTAGATTTATTCAAAAAAGGGGAGTTTTAATAAATTACTCCAGCACAGCGAAAAGATAAATATATACATTTGTACATTATTCAAAAACAAACGGTAAAAAGGAAGAGCAACTTGCTTCTAAAAGGGTGCCGGAAAAAGAAGGAAAAAGTGGTTTGAAGAAAAAGGGTGTAAGCCTCAACAGAAAAGTGACATAGGGTTCGGGTAAATTGAAACGACAAAGCTGCAAAAATTCAGCTAATTATACAATAAGGCCACTGATTACTTATTTCATTTTAAGCATTTATACAGTCTCAACTGGCATGTATAATGTTTGAAAAGACAGTGGTCCTATTTTTATGGAAAGGAGCGTCGACGTTTCGACCCGTCTTGGGGTACAGGGGTAACTGGGAACCTCGACCTGCGGGTCTTCCTCAGGACGTGTATGGCACAACCTTCATACCGTGGTTTAAAAGCTGTGGACCCAAAATTCCTTTTTAACGGGATGATCACGGTCCTCCTACACCTGGATGGACGTTAAAAGTATTTGACCACAGTCCAACTCCAATTTAAGTGGTCGTGGGCGTTCCACACAATTAATCAAGTGGTGACACCAGAGGTAGTAGATACAGCTCACAGACAGGGCATCGTCCGTTACTTTCTGTGTTCTTGTAGGGACATCACTAGTGGGGTGTTGATTAATGAAACTCAGTCCTGGCGCCGAAAAATACTTATCGTATCCTTGGTTGGACGACCCTCACTTGGATGTATTCTCATATGGGCGCTATCCAAACCGGCAACTGGAGGCGCGGGTTGTTTGTCTGCTACCGGCGACTTTGCTGGTCCGATACACTCACTTGTTTCGCTGAACAAATGCTATTGATTAAATCTACAAGAGGAGATTAATTCTAATACTCATTCAGTCATGAGAAATGATTAACTGTGAGCACATGATTTATTGAGCCAATAAGAATTAATCTTGGTGTCATAACTCTTAAGTGCTGGGGTAACAAGTTTTGTGATTGATCTCTTTTGCTCATTTAATAGACAACCAGTAAGTCGGGCAAGCTTAAGCTGTTGGGCACCGACTTGGTCTTTCCATCTCAAACGACGGTCAAGAGTAACCCCCAAATATGTCATGGTCTCGACTTGTTCCAGGTTGACTCCACTCATGCTTACAGAGCTCCGGACAGGATGTTTTCTTGTCAGGACCATAAACTTGGTTTTGCCCACGTTTACCTTGAGGTCATTAATGACACAGAACTCCTCAAAGCGGTCCAACGACCGCTGTAGTCCGCTACGTGTTCTTGAGAGAAGTAGAGTGTCATCGGCGAAGATGAGCATTGGGAACCTTGTCCCTGCCAGCAAAGGGGCATAAGTGGGAGTGTCCGCGAAGAATCTGACTACCTGATCTATGAATAAAAGGAAGAGAGTAGGCGCCAGGACGCACCCCTGACGGACACCTCGGGTTACGGGAAAAGGTTCGGTCACTTGTCCCTGACCACCCCACCTCACCCTTGCATAGTTGTCTTCATGCATTTTAACTATTAGATCAAGTAGCTCCAAGGGTATTCCTAATTCCCTCAAGACACACCACAATTTGTCCCTCGGCACTAGATCGAAGGCGGACTTCAGATCGATGAACGCTGCAAAGATGGTACCACCGCCGAGCAGGACCACCTTCCAGTAGATCAGACAAAATCTGAACACCTGGTCGATGGTGCTTGTTCCCGATCTGAAGCCTGCCTGCATAGGAGATAGTATGTCCTCTAGTTCGATCCAACCTTGGACCCTGCCCAGAGCCATGCGTGCAATGATTTTTTGAATTGAGTCGATGAGACTAATCGGGCGATAATTGCCCGGATTAGACCTGTCACCTTTTTTATGTATTGGGAGTATCTCCGCCCCCTTCCACGACTTGGGAATTTTGGCTCCTTTGGCGATTGCATTTGCAATATTAGTTATATAGGGCACCCAAAGGGCGGAGTTACCTTTAAACAGATTGGCAGGGATAAGATCCATCCCTGGCGCTTTCCCCCGCTGGGTCAGGCCAAGTGCTAATTCTACTTCAATTTCGGAAAAAATAAGTTTCTCCACGCAGGTGGATTGCAGAAGCGCCTCACCTGATGTGCATAGGGGGTTAATATTCGCTACACTAAATTGTGCCGAATAAAAAGTCCCCGAAGCTTCGGGAGGGACATGGTTTGAGGGGGTACGTGAATCTGGGTCCTTCCCCCACTTTACTAAATCCCAAAATTTGGTCGGATTATTCGAGGTGGAGGCATCCAAAAGGTCCGACCAATACATATCCTCCCACTCCCGTTTGGAATCCCGCTGTATTTTCCTGTATTGCAATCTAGCTGCTTTAACTAAAACCATGTTCCGATATTTGACTACCTTAATAAGGAGACTATGGGCCTCCCTACACTTTTTATTGTACCATTTCTGGCGGGGGACATTAGGTTTAATAGTTCCCTTCTTGCACAGAAGGGAGAGTAGAGTCTTAAGTTGGTCAAAACAGCATTCGTGCAGGTCAATAATCATATTAGTGTTTTCAGGGCTACCCCCCGGCAAATCATTTGACAACATTTCATTAAACATTTTTAAAACCACATTATTGACATTCTCCTGTAAGGTCTCATCCTCCACAAACCTAGACCATTTTAACCTTTTCCGATCATTAGTCATAAACACATCCCCTGTCCGTGAGGAACCAAGACCCTCCAATCTCTTCGTTCCCGGTAGCCTTAGTTTAAGTGCCAGGGGATTGTGGTCACTTTCTGGGCGGGATACCACTTCCATGTCCACCAGCAAAGGCCAATATTCCAGTTTTAGCAAAAAATAGTCTATCCGGCTTTTCCTTGGGCCATTATCAAAGGTGTATTTGGCATCTAGATCTGATTTAGTGCGACCATTGGTGGCCCGGAAACCCCGGGTTAGACAGAGAGCCATCCAGTTTATTGCTGCTTCACTTGCATTAACAGTTTTATTAGACAGCAAATCGGGGATGTCCCAAGCTGCATCCTCTGCTAATCCCCAACTGTCCCCTATGTCATAAAGCGGCTCAAAAGTACAATTTAGATCACCTGCTATGATGATAACATTTTCACTGCCCAAGCCAGCAAGATTATGGTCCAGTACATCTAAAATAGCGGGACCGCGACCGCCTGGTAAGCCTCGAACATATATGTTAAAGACAACCAAATCCCGTTGGCCAGCCTTACTTAGTTTAATTATCAGAAGGTCCGGGTTCTCTACAGATATCTCAGTGGGGTGATATCCCAGTGACTGCTTCACCCAGATCAACAGACCCCCTGAGGCTCGCCCCTTACCACCTCTAATTGCTGGTTTAAAAAAGTTAACATAGCCCAACCTATAGGTTGGATCTGGTGCCCAAGTTTCCTGTAATAGGATGATATCAAATGTGTCCATGAACTTCAACCAGTCTTTGGAGTCCATGCGGCCCTTAACAACCGCAACATTCCAGGACGCTATATTAAGTATTTCTGAAGGGGAGGGAACTGTGGGGATCATACGGGCTAAAACTACAGTAGATGCCAAATCTCCTCCCGTACCCTGCCTACTCTCTATGTTCTTATGGATATCTAGGGTTTCCCCCCCGTCCATGCATCTTTTGAAACCTTAAACACTATAACAGTGGCTTCTTCCATTGCTGGTACTCCCAAACACTCATCTGCATCGTTTATAGGTAATGGGACCTCCTGACATGGCGTCACTATCACATACCCACAATTCTCAACAGAGTTGGTCATCCTAGATGGTGAGTGATGTCAATCTATGGCCTCAAGATCAGAGAGGGGGCCAAAATGGTTGAAGAGAAATGGAAATTGCTGGAGATGTGGTGTCATGACTATGGGATGACTCCTAACAGGGGGTCTCCTAAAATTAGGGCGTGTTGGAAAAGAGCTCTGTCTATGGGGATAGAAATATGCTAGCCCCAAAGTTTGAACGTCACCCTGTCTAGCAAACCTAGCTTCTCTTCGAATGGTATCCACTACCCAGGGATCCTTAAATGAGATTAGTATGCAGTCACCCTCCAGGTCTTTAGTGCCATGGCCAACCCAATCTACTCTCCTTACAAAGAGAATTTCAGTTGGCGAGGATGGTGGCAGGGGACGGTTTTTATTCAGCCAGAAAATCACCTTATTACGTAGGTCCCCATATGACTCCTTACTACCAGCTTTTAGAGGGGCAACACCTGTTAATACAATTGTATATTGCGCTGCCTCCTGGGGAAGGTCTGCACGGAGGATGGTATACCTTGTGTGATTTCCCGCCATTGTGGTTTTGGGGCTTCGATATTTAGAGGTATGCCCTGATGGTCGCTGTTGAGGGGTGCTGGGGTTGGGTTTTGGCCGATCAGTTGGCCGAGCTATGTGAGGTCTGGCGGAATTAGATTTATTAGTGGCCTTCGTCTTTAGAGCCTGTGATGGAGTGCCATCAGTTAACTTAGTGGGAATAGCTATTGGCCCCCCCCCCCGCCCCAACGGTTTGTTGTTGGCTGCCCCTGTAGATATTGGTGTAGTGGGTTTACCCATGGATGCGTTATTAATACTTGTAGTCTTAGGTACTAGCTGTGTAGTAATACCTCCCACTAGACCTTGACTAAGTAACTTTTGTAGCAAGTCTAGGTTTGTGCTCACTACTGACTCCAAGGTATCTATTTTGGAAGTCATCAGCCTTGTCCGCTCCAAGACGGGGAGCAGGAGGGTTTTCATCATGGCTTCCATTTTTACTAAAAGAACTTCATCACTATTAAGGCACATTGGGCAGGGATTAGAGGATCCCAATGTGATAAGGGAGGGGCATAACACGTTAGGGAAAATTGAGGGTGTTTGTGTATCTGGGGGGTGCTCGAGAACAGGAGCATCATTGTTAGAAGAGTCTTGTAATTTGGGCATCTTGCGATCTCTCCCCCCCCCGGTGGCTGAAGTCTTGCTTTCTCTTTCGAGATGTTATGTCTAAGCCCGAGGGGTCTGCCTCTACTGGGAAATTCGATACATTGTTACTGGCATTCGGGGCATTTGAAGATAAGTGACTAAATTCCAAATTAAAGTCAATTTCCCCACTATCCTGGGTTTCAGCCCCCCCACTAGATTGGGTATCATCTAAATTGTGATCTACATTGACCAAGGAAATAGCAGGGGAGCCCTCCCCCGCGCCGTCTATGTGAACTATTGCCTCAGTGGTAACAGTTTGTATACAATTAAATGCTGCATGTTTTGCAGGACTGGCAGTAGTTGCCAAACCACCCAACGATGATCGCTTCCCGCTGACAAGATCGAGAGAAAGTCTTTTTTCACCATCGTGATTTCCTTTTCCAAAATCCCTGTAGATCGGGTAATAAAGGCATCCAGGGGGCCCAAAACAACTCCATTGGTGGTTTGAATTAGAACTGTGCGCTCTTTACCTGATCTTAGAGGCATATTGATGTCTGCGTAGGACCAACTATAACTATGTTATGTCTCACACACTAATGGAAGGAGTTTCATATGAGCCACACAGTCTATATGTTGTTTCCTATGCCAAAACACAAATAACCATAGGGATATATTCAGTCAAGGCGTTATACCTGCAGGAGCGGAGCAAAGCCGGGCATAGGGGATGGGCCCGGGCCGGACTCTGCCGTACTCGAACGGCCTCAAACGGCCCGCTCTTTGCCCGGTCTTCGCCCACGCTTCCGTCCGCCCGCATTCGCGTCTGGTAGCTGGGCTAAGTAGGTTGAGGAGGGGGGCGGGAAGAGGCACCAGGTGCGCGTGATGACGTGGCGCAAGCTCCTCTGGGCCTCGCAGTCCCGCTCCCGCTGACCGCTGACCTCTGGTGGAGCACACGGGCTCAGTTTTCTCCAAATCCCGACTGCTGGGCAATGTCAATCAATTACAGCTTCCTCCGCTATCACTTGGACGCAAATCACGACTGCGAGCGGCACTCTAAACACAACTGCGCATTATCACTCACGGTGACACACACCCCTTTGTCAGCTACCATCCTTCATCGGGTATAATGAACTCTTTGCTAAAAAATGTGTGCCTAAAGCTCATTTAATCTTTCTCAACCTCAAGCTTTTCTTCCACTCAAAGGGGAACCATGCATGCAATAGAAGGAGTGGAAGGAATATTTCTGGAACTATGTTGAAACAGTGGAGGATGAATATTTCACTCATGTGAAGAAAAAGAAAGTACTATTGTATTGTTTGGGTCCAGGAGGTTTAAAAACGTACAATAGTATTGAGAAGAAAGTCAGGCCTTGGATGATTTGGATGCAAATTTTTTCACTCATAGTATGTGTTGCTGTGGACCGCTATTTTCAAGAAGGAAATAGGGCAAAGACGAGAGCATTGATGAATACGTCTCCGCTTTAAATACTTTAGCCTTGACATGCAGATTTGGGCAATTACAAGAAGAATTCATACGTGACCAGATAATTATGCATGCCAGTAACACCAACATCCAAGACAAACTTTGGGTAAAGGGCGAGTCACCATTGAAAGAAGTGGTCTCCTTAGTTAAAAAAAGCGGAACTTACTGGCAGATGTGCTAAAGCCGTTTTTGACTAGCCCAATGTGGTGAAAGCAGTTAATACATCCAGTGCTAGCAAATTAAGGTCCAAAGGAAGTTCTAGCCCAAATCCTAGTGAAGCTTACAAGAAAAGTCAACCCCTCAAGAAGAAACACGAACAGGTCAAGAAATATAATGTTGACACTGAACGTAGATGTTATCGTTGTGGGTCTCCCTCCCATTTCGCAGACTTCAAAATTTCAGAAGTGTACGTTGTGTGGATTAATAGGAAACTTTGCAAAAGTATGCAATAGAAAATTCTTGAGACGAAGCAAGCCAGTGAAACACATCCAAGATGGACATGACTCCAAGTCTGAGGATTCAGACAGCTCGGAGTCTGACGAGATTAACTATGTGTTCTCCATTGAATATGACATACTAGAACACACTGCCACCAAGATCACAAAACCTATGTGGGAAATAAGAATGGGCGTGGTGTCTATAAACATAATGGCCGACTCTGGATCCCCGTTCACAATTGTAAACGAAAATGTATGGAAGCAGCAATTTGTGAGTAAAATTGGTGCTTTACTGGAAAAACCCAATGTAATTGCTAGGAGTTACACAGGGGATAATATTGAATTCTTAGGAACTCGTGAACTGGAATTCAAATTCAGAAACAGGAAGGCGCTCTGCAAACTCTTTGCAGCTAAAAAAGGTCCTTCTGTCTTTTAGTTGGTGGGATTACGCTGATCTAGGAATCATTCTGAACGCTAAAAGCGTTGACCCTGTTATGTCCATTGATGGCACATGCAAAAGCTCCCTTCATCAAGACTACCCTGAAGTGTCTTCTGGTAAAGTGGGCCTTCTCAACAGTTTCCAACACAAATAGAACTTAAAAACTCAGCCTCCCCATGTATACTCAAAGTTAGACATCTACCTGTTTCTGTCAGAAATGAAGTCCATATGGAACTTAACAGACTGGTCAATGATGGAATAATTGAAAAGGATGAATCCGCAGAGTGGGTTTCTCCCCTTGTGGTCGTCAAACACCCCAATGGAAAAATTAGACTCTGTACAGATCACAGAGAACTAAATAAGAATATAACTATTGATCAGTACCCTTTGCCACGCATTTGTGAAATGGTCAATGCTACAAAAGACATGCATGTATTTTCCATTATAGATTTAAATTCTGCTTACCATCAGGTTCCTTTACACATGGATAGCAGAAAGTACACCACATTCATTACGCCATTTGGCTGTTATCGTTTCACAAGGGTACCATTTGGACTGGCCTCGGCTGCAGCGCTTTTCCAAAGAGTCATGACATCCATCTTTGAGGGCGTTGCTGGTGTGAGGTTCTTCCATGATGATATCTTGGTCATGGCCATTAGCCAAATGGAACAGGACACACGCCTCAAGTATGTATTCGAAAATGTAAAAAGGCATGGGCTAACAGTCGAATTAGACAAATGCAAATTTTCTCAGAAAAAAAGTAGTTTACCTGGGTCATGAAGGTATTAAACCCATGCAAGATTTAGTTGATGCCATCCTTAAAGCTCACTTTCCTTCCAGCAAAGATGATGTGAGAGCCTTCCTTGGTTTAACTGAATACTACTCGAAGTTCATTCATAACTTTTCAGAAAAAATATACAATTGAAGGCAATTACTGAAAAACAAGACTACGTTTGTGTGATCCCCGAGAATGCCAGAACACTTTCAACACCATTAAAAAGGAAATCAGCAATGCACTTTTTCTTAAAGGTTTTGACCCCAATGCAGAAATCTTCATTACAACTGATGCCAGCAACAAAGGACTTGGGGCTGTGCTAGCTAAGAAGGAGGCTGACAACAAGGACTGGACAGTGGCCTTCGCGTCGAGATCACTCAACTCGGCTGATGGGAGGTACTCGGTGATTGCGCGCAAGATGATTGCCTGTTCATGGGCTCTTAACTATTGCAGAGTGTATGTTTGGGGATACAATATACGTTTGCATACTGATCACACACCATTGATCAAGATCCTCTCTGCCTCAGGCCTGCAGAATGCTTCCCCCAGGCTCAGTAAGATGTCTGACAAACTGCTGGACTACAACTACACAGTCGAATACTGGCCTAGAGTTAGGAACAAAGTAGCTGATATCTTAAGCAGGTTACCCCTACCCCACGACGAAGTCATAAATGACCAAGAAGAAGCTGAGAAAGTAGCATTACTGTTCAACTCAGACCTAGATGGGATATCAGTGAAGGCGTGGAAAAGACATATGTCAAAAGACCCCACCCTACGGACATTGTGCAAATATTTCAACAGCTCCTGGCCTGAGAAGAAGTGTCTTGATGAAAATGGCAAGGCCTATTGGGAAATATTAAATTAACTAAGTCTGGAAAACGGGGTATTGTACAGAATAGGTAAAGCAATAGCTGCCGTCACGCTCAGAAATAAAATTGTCAACTTATGCCACAAAGGTCACCTAGGTATCTTAATAACCAAACAAAGCGTCAGAAGAAATTATTGGTGGCCCGGAATCGCGAAGCAGATCGAAGTCCTGATTAGAGACTGCGGGAACTGCAATGACTCGGACAAGAGTCTGAAAACTTCCAGGGTTTCTCTGTTCCCTTCAATCCTCCCACAATACCATGGGAGAGGATAGGTTTGGACATCACCAGGCCCATTTAAGGCTTTGATGGAGTGGTCAAGTATATTCTGGTGGTCATGGATCACTTCTCCAAATGGCCGGTGAAAAAAATCGTATCAAGTTCGGTCATCTCATTTCCAGACAAGCTGTTCTTGAGTGAAGGATTACCCAAATTCTTGCTCACCGATAATGCCCTCAATTCTCCTCAGAGGCATTCAAATCATTCTTAGAAAAAAAGTTATATCACCCATCTCACCACCTCACTCTACCATCCCGAGGGTAATGGCCTCATTGAATGATTCAATTATTTATTTATTTATTTAAAATATTTATATAGCACAGCTATCACCTTACAGGCATCCTGGCGCTAGGGCTTCACGAAAATGGCAGCACGAGAAAGGAGCAGAGCAAAGGAACCTGCAAGTTAAGCCTTTGGAAACAGCCAAGTTTTGACTCGTTTCCTAAAAGGAAGAAGTTCCTCCAATTGGCAGATGTACAAGGGCAGACTATTCCAGAGTTTAGCGGCAGCCACTCCGAAGGATCTGCCCCCGGCCTTAGCCTTTTTAATTCTAGGCACTCTTACAAGACAAGCCGTAGCTGAACGAAGTGCTCTGGTTGGGGTATACCAGGCAAACTTGGCTTGCAGAGAGCTAGGCCCGAGTCCATGCAGGGCTTTGAAAACAAGGCAAAGCGATTTAAAAGACACTCGCTGCCTTAGCGGGAGCCAGTGGAGTTCAGCCAACGCCGCTGTGGCTGAAGACCTTCTGGGCCAGCCAAGAGCCAGTTTAGCGACAGCGGACTGAACTCTTTGGAGTCTGTCCAACAACATGCCTGGAGACTCGAGTAACAACGCATTACAATAGTCAAGGCGACTTAGGATAGTGCACCTGACTATTAAAGCCCGGGCTTGTAGGGGAAGTAGTGGTGTGATCTTATGTAGGGACCAAATGAGGGCAGAACAAGTGGACACCGTGTTCACAACCTGGGCTTCCATACTCAATTTGTTATCCATCATAACGCCGAGATTGCGAACAGTGGTCACCGGCTGGGTTTTTGTCACTAATTCTGGAGGCCGGGAAAGGGCGGAGGATCCGACTTCCAGCACAGAACGGTACCTTAGTTTTGGTGGCGTTAAACTGTAGTGAGTTGTTATGGAGCCAGCCAGACGTATCTCGCAGACAGTCATGGAAAGACTCCAAAGGAATCGATTCCTCACCCTCCCAAGAGAGGATGAGTTGGGTGTCATCTGCGTAATTGATGGCTTTAAGCCGATAAGATTTTATCAACGTAATCAGAGGTTTTAGATAAACGTTGAATAAAATCGGGCTGACTGCCGAGCCTTGAGGCACCCTGTGAGATATCGGAGAGAAAGCAGATCGAAGCGGGGGGAGGGACACCGCCTGCTTCCTATCAAGCCGGAAGGAGCAAAACCACCCCAGGGCACTACCACCCACCCCGGCCTCCCTCAGTCTTTCCAGGAGGATCGCATGTTTTACCGTATCAAATGCGGCAGACAGGTCAAGTAGAATCAGGGCCACTTCCTGGCCTCTGTCTGCACGCATTCGAAGGTCCTCCATAGCAGTGAGTAGAGCTGTTTCAGTCCCGTGGGCTGGGCGAAAGCCAAATTGTATTTCATCCAAAAATTGATGATGCTCCAGATGTTTAGAGAGGCATGAGCTCACCCAGCGTTCAGCAATTTTTGCAGGAAACAGTAACAGGGAAATAGGTTTATAGTTATGTAGACACTCTGGATTTTAGCAATGGGGATACCAGAGCCTGTTTCCACGATGCAGGAACAGTGCCACTACCCAGTGACTGATTACAGATCCTGCAGAGAGTAGGAAAAAGTTCATCTCCATGATCTTTCCAAATCTTATGAGGATCAGGGTCCAAAGGTGATCCAGATGAAATGCCGCGAGCCAATCTGCCGAGGTCCTCCTCCGTAATAGGAGGGAACTCCAACAGACAGTCCGCCGGCTGCCATCCTGAGCTCGCAACTCCAGCATCTGTACCTCCGTCCTCCGGACTAGGGGAGCAGACTGAACTGGGGGAGGTACTCAGGTTGTGAATAATGGGCTCTATTTTATCCTTAAAAACAGAGCCAAGTTATCACAAAGAGCCTGCGTAGGAGGAGTCGATTTTTTTGAGCAGTAAGGGTGAATTAGACCGTTCAAAATCTGGAAGATGCTTTTGGAGCTATTTGCAGCGGTACATATCGTGGAGCAGAAATAGTCGGATTTGGATTTGTGGATCAGAGCTTTATATTCGGAAAGTTTGGCTTTCCAGAGCAGTCTGCTAGCATTAGTGTATACTTGCCTGCATTTCCTTTTAGCCTGTTTACAGGCTAGTTTTAAAGCCTTTAAAGAGTCATTAATCCATGGAGCCGAAACTCTGCCCTTATGCTTGCGCATTTTTAGTGGAGCAAGAGAATCAACCCTCGTGGTGATCCTGAAACATAAGGCATCATAGTTCTCATCAACTAGACAATCTGGGGAGAAACTGTCTTCCACCTGAGTCATTAAAGGGCATATACAACTATCCCGGAATGCCAACCTCAACCAGGAGAGGAAGTATTAAAACTCACTAATGAAGCACCCTTTGTCCTGATGAGGAGCAGACACCCCCTGAGCAAAGACCTAGGATGGATGCCCGCTTCCAAACAGATTGGGTGGTCACCTGAAACCATCAGAATGGAATGGAATGGAATTGAATGAAAGACGATTTATATAGCGCGGTAGTTACCCTAAGGCGCCCTAGCGCTGACAGACCCTATGAGCAGGCAGAGTGGGCTAGGCCTAGATGGGGGCTGAGAAGAGCATTGTCTTTAGTGTTTTCCGAAAGGCCAGCAGATTAGGTTCTGCACGTAGATGGAAGGGAAGGGAGTTCCACAACCTGGAAGCATTGTACGAAAATGCACGGCCTCCGCATCTGGCTTTCCTGATCCTGGGGTTCGTCAATAAAGATGAAGTGGATGATCTAAGGTTCCTGGCAGGGAGGTAAGAGGATGCCAGGGACCGGTTAATGAGAGGGCCAGTTTCCTAGATTGCCTGGTGCACAGTGCACTGAGATTTGAATTTGATTCTTCGTCGGACTGGCAGCCAGTGTAGGCTCCTCAGTCCATCTCTAACTGATGTTCGACGGGGAATTTGGAGCAGGGTCCGAGCTGCACAGTTCTGTACAATCTGCAGTGTATTCAAGGTTGACTGGGGGGAACCCAGATAGAAAGCATTGCCGAAATCCAGGTTGGATAGGATAAGTCCCTGGATCATGATCTTTCTGGCCTCAAATGGTAGTACGGGGAAGATCTTCCGTAGGGCTCGTAGCAAACCAAAGCAGATTGCTGACAATTTTGAGGCTTGGGTGTTAAAGTTGAGGGCTTTAGCGAGCCAGATCCCCAAGCTTTTGATTTTGTCTTTGTGCATCGGGGGCGGGCCTAGAGAGGGAGGCCAGAGACCTTTGAGGGCTAAATGAGAAGGGTTGCCCAGGAGCATTAGCTCGGTCTTATCACTGTTTATTTTCAGATGGGACATGTTCATTCAGTTGGATACCTCCTCCAGGCATGATATCAAATTCCCGGGGTTGGACTTCAACTGGTTGAGGGACACCACCAGCTGGGTGTCGTCCGCGTAGGTAACAATTCGTATTCCAGATGGACAGACGACACCCGCTAGTGGTTCCATGTAAACATTAAACAGTGTAGGGCTTAATGCGGAGCCCTGAGGGACACCGCAGACCAAAGGTTTACTAGAAGAAGTATAGTCGCCCTCAATTACTTGGAAGGATCGGCTAGAAAGGAACGATTCTAGCCAGGATTTGGCCTTGCCCGATACTCCGATGTTAGATAGTCGCGTTAATAGTGTACTATGGTGGACAGTGTCAAAAGCGGCACTTAGGTCTAGGAGGATTATGGCCGCTGAACCCCCCCTGTCCATAATCATCCGTGCCTCCTCCGTAACTGCCAGGAAGGCGGTTTTGGTCCCATGCTTGGGCCAAAAACCTGTCTGTGAGTCATCAAGTAGGTGGTTGGCTTCAATGTACTCCATGAGTACTGAATTGACATGTTTCTCTAACACCTTACTTGCCCAGGGGAAAAGTGAAATTGGGCGATAGTTCTTGGGGTCGGTGTAGTCAAGGCTAGGTTTTTTTTATAAGTGCCTTGACCATCGCCTGTTTCCAGGGAAGAGGCACTGAGCCATTGATTATAGAGGCGTTAAGAACATTCAGTAGAATAGGAAAGATGTTATCCTTCACCATAGCTATGGTTCGAGGAGGGGCCGGGTCCTTAGGAGAGCCTGATTTTACCAGGGGGGCAATGGTGTTAAGAGTTGCCATATTGATCTGAGGAATGGACTGTAGGGAGTGAATGAAATGGGTCTCAGGACTGAATGGAGTCACTTCCTGTGAAGGAGTAGGATGGGTCTGAAAGGAGGAGTATATTAATTGAGATTTTTCAGAGAAATAATTGGCCAGATCGTTACATCGGGATTGTGCAGTCTGCGGATTGGGGGTTGCTTCACGTCTTTTCAAGAGGGTCTTAGCAATCCTATTGATCTCTTTAGGTTTAGAAGCAGCCAAATTAATGTCCTCTGCAAAAAATGTTGCTTGGGCAGTTTTAATCTCCCTTTTGTAGGACTTGATTGACTCTCTGTAGATGGATTTGCTAACAGGGGAGAAGTCGAGTCTCCACTTCCTTTCCAGGCGTCTACATTTACTCTTAAATTCCCTCAGTTCGGGCGAGTACCAGGGAGCAGTTTTGGCGCTCCGTTTTGCCTCTGTCCTCCGTAGAGGGAGTACCTCATCGAGGGTCCTAGTGATCCAATTGTTAAGGTCCTCATTTGCTAGAGTGGGGTCCGTATTCCCAAAAGGTCTGTTTTTATCCAATATGGATTGCCATTCGTGGACAGGGAGTTTAGACCAGTTCCTCTGTAAGGGTAAAGTAGTAAGGTGTAATGGCCGGGAATTGAAAATAGTCCATGTAAACGGAATTGAATAGTGGCCGGACCATGGAACAGGCACGGGCCTGCACACTTCAAGACTCGGACAGTTACTAAAAATCGGGTCGAGAAGGTGGCCCTTGATGTGGGTAGGGCTATCCACTCTCTGAGTAAGTTGTAGTGCCGCTAGGCTGGAAGTGAGCTGGAGGGTGGATGAAGTAGAAACTTCATCCAGATGGATATTAAGGTCCCCCAGCAAGGAGAAATTGGCAGACATGGTTGCAAAGTCAGCAACTAAAGAGGGAAGGGTGTTTATGAAGGTTGTTGGAAATCCAGGAGGACGATATAGCAGAATTCCAGAAAAGGTAGTGGTCGGGGAGAAATCTATTACAAATGGCATACTTTCGCAGCCGGCGATGGAGGGGCAAGAGGTCCGGCATTGGTAGGAGTCTTTAAAAATGATGGCAAGCCCTCCTCCCTTCCCTTTCTTGCGATTTTCATGAACAATTTGATACCCTGGAGGAACGGCCTGGACCACGTCTGGTTCTGAGTAATCAGTGAGCCAGGTTTCAGTTAGTAACATGGCATCGAGGTCAAATTCCTGGATTAAGAGATGAATCTCCAGGGCGTGCTTCACTAGAGATCTACAATTTAATAAAAGCATGTTGTATCTGTCTCTAACCGGATTGTCTGTAGAGGAAAGCTTGACTTGAAAGTCGCAGGTGGGACAGGCAAAAAAGGGCATGTTCGGATCCCAGATATGGTGACATGAGGTGGGTGAGGATGTCCTAAGTGCTTTGAGATCCTCAGAACTGAAGCTTCTCCTTTCTGGGGCCCGTGATGTAGGGGTTGTGGCCCCTGGTCCCGTCCGGCCGCGGACGGGCGCAGACGGGCTGGCTTTAGGCGCGCCTTCGGCGCGTTCGCTGCGCGGTCTCGGTGTGGGCTGCATTTGTGATCCTGGTAGGAGGAGACAGGGGGCGTGTCTCGTTCTCTCCCAGTTCCGCCCTCCACTCAAGCAGCCCTGGGCTGTGGTGACCGGGGTCGGAGCGGGAGACGTGCGGCGGTGGGGCTGAGATCTGGAGGGTGACTGGGCTAGAGGATGCCAGGTAGGGTTAAAATAGCGCTTTACCAGCTTCAATTTGAGCAATTAGCAATGCGTTGCAATTCTTAAAAACAAAGCAACAACCAGCGAGGTTTTCAATCAATGATCGCTGAGACACACACACAGCAGGGTACTGCCACACAACACGGCGCCCAAGTAGTCTGCGCGCGGCGCGAGGCTATCAGCCTGATATAGGTCAGCTGGATCAGGGGGCGTGTCTCGCTGTCTCCCCGTTCCGCCCTCCACTCAAGCAGCCCTGGGCTGTGGTGGACCGGGGTCGGAGCGGGAGGCGTGTGGGGGTGGGGCTGAGATCTGGGGGGTGACTGGGCTAGAGGATGCTGTCAGCTCGCCCACTCCTGAGTTTGTTCGGAGTGGGGATGGTGATTCACATTCTGATCCTGATGTCGCATCTGACAGTCAGGTTCTCAGGGGTAGTTTGGAAGGATCAATATCGATCCCCATTCAGACACTGAGGTCGTGTCAGACCATCACAGTCTCAGAGGAAGGTTTGGCAGAACCATCAACAAACCCAAACGTTTTGATGATTTTGTTTGTGAATAGTTGTTAAACATTCAAGAGAGGAAGATGTGTTGTAATTTATTCATATGCAAAGTCACGCGCTGCTGCCAGCACGTGACAGTAACTGTTCACAGGCTCTCCTGCGCTAGAACACCCATTGTTATTCACCCCTTCCCATTGGCTCATCCAACATTCCACCCTGCCCTCTCCTGCCCTGCCCCCAACTGTCATAACGATATTGTAGTTCTGACTTCTAACCGCACTCCGTGTGGGGCTGTAAGGAATAAACCTAGAACCCTTCTTACTGCGTCTGCTTCATTACCACAACCACTACTATTCACTTTGTATATAGATACCATGTACATTGAGGTACTATCTGCTTCCAAGATGTCCTCAGTATTGAGAACTGAAGATCTAATTGCTCAAGTGAATATTCCCACTCTCTGTAAAGACTCATAACTCCTTGGAGGCACAGCTTAACTTGATGAAAAGTTACTGCGTCAAAAGCAATCTCAAGTTTAATCCCTCCATTTCACATATGTAATCGTTGGTTCAACGGTGAACAATTACACTGAAAGTGATGGCTTCATCTAGAAATAAATATACTTGCCACTTTCTCACTGTCTTACTATGAGACTGAAAACTTTTACTTAAGAAATGCCTGCAATGTATTGGCTAATCGCTGGTTGGAATCATCCTGGAACACCCACCACCCCCTTCCTATAAAAGCAAGTTGTGGTATGAATTATGGATGTACTCATTTTAAAAGGATGCAAATGTGAATAGGTTTCCCAAGTTGAATTGGTCGCCTAGAAGCAGTCTAGATGCATGTTTGTAGCCTGTCCCTACACAGATCAAGGTATCCTAGAAATTAATGTAACCACAACCTACCTTGATCTAAGACTCAAAGCAGGATGTGAGTATGTTAACTTTTTAGGAAGTGAGCAGTAGCCTGTGAGAAGTTCTGTTGTAGGACTTAAAGCTGATAGTGGAGAGATCACTTGGACGTTAAACAATGGTGTTATAAACCTACCACCTCCATTCTTTTAAAGAGTGTTAGTTATTGGGAATCGGGCAGGACGACAGACAACGACGTTCTTTTGCTATACTGCACCAGAACATTGAGCTCTAGCCAGCTCTGAACAGCTCAGCTCACCTTCTTCCCCTTTCCACCGTTTTTTAATTAAAAACAACATAAATTGTTGTGAGAATGTTACCTTTTCAAAGTCACTGATTCGTGCTAATGGTCCACTTTTCATGCGTTCCTAACGTTCAGCAGAACCTGTTGTCATGCCACGTGCTTGTGTGTCATGGAAATATGTTCAAATGCCATCAAGTGAAGCTCACGTGGCCTTTTTGTTTCATGACATCCATTGTATCCACGGACAGATCACTGGCGGCAAATGCCCCACAGCACAGTCTCGTTACATGGTGTAAAATGTCCTTTTTGTTTAACTACTGCAGAGCAAACACAATGGCCCACATATAAAAGGAGAGAGAGGAACGTTATCTAAAACTCCATCTTTTGGAGGCACACAGAATGGGAAAGGTAAGAGAAAATGTTACATTTTTCTGGGTGTGCTTCTGAAAAATAAATCATGATGAATTGCCTTAAAGAAGGCTTTTTGTAATGAAGTCCGAGGCGAATACATTCAGAAATGCTTTTTCACCTCAGGGGCATTCTTGCTCCAGATATTGTTTTGCATATTAACGTGGTTTTGAATCTGTTTTTATTTCATTGTGGATTAATGCTTGGTTTCCACATAAGTAAACAATAGACGAATGTCGGATTTATTCATTTTGTATAGATGGAATAAAGTGCCCCCTGCCGTACATTAGAAGGATATTGAACACCTGAGTTCCATGACCATAAAGAGGAGCCAGACGGAAGGCCGAGTTGCTTCCTAAAGTCCTGGCACTCCAAAGTCTCTTGCAATATCTTTTTAATGTACAGCAGATGGTATTCTATTATTTATAATATATGGTCGCCATATCACCCATTGCGCAAATCCCTTAACTCCTTGGTGTCTTCATATGAAAGATACAAGGATTGTAGACATTAAGAATAAAAGTGCAATCTGCAGTGTGACGATGAACACCAAAAAACACATCAAGTAATTAGCTACAAAAGCATATTAAAATAAATGTAATGTAAATCAGATAAAAAAGCCGTAGCTCAGAATGAGTATTAGCATGTGAGATTATTTGTTTCCTGTAATGAACTATAGTATGGTTTTGCACTTGCACTTAGTCTAACAACCAAAGTGATCCTATCAATATTGCCTGGTTTTAATCAAGTATGTGAAGATATATTTTTATTTTTGGGGAATTTTGTAAATATTTTAATTACTCATTTACAATAAACTATGACTTGACATATAGTATGATTTTTTTTTACATAAATCTCTCCTTTGTGCTGATAACTTCATTTTAGAAAACAGATCAAAAGCCAGAAAAGTGTTTTAACTGCAGTTGTAATGATGCTCTGTGACATGCCTTTCACCTTGGCTTCTGGCTTTCACCGTAGGCGTTGTGATGTCACAACTCCAGTTTAATAAGCTGTTATAGTTCAGCAAGTACATCATTTTGTTATTACAGGTGACTACAGACATCACAACTCGACTGTAATAAAGAAATTAGAAAAAGATTATATACTGGTATTGAAGACTTCTATGTATCATAATGAGTGTTGTACATATTTTCCAACTCATTTCAGATAAAGGAGCATGTCATCAGACCTCAAGGCAAGGCTTAGGACACATTTTCAAGTTTTAGCAGTGGCATAACATTAGTACCTGGGGTGAGGGGGCCCCCAAGCTCCATGATGCTTCCTCTGGCACTGTGCACGTGTGGTGTGCCCCTGGTGTGAGAGCTACCGACTGTCCAGAGCATGCCTTCCCCCATGTACTTTGCAAGCAAGCGCCCTCACGTTTCGTTATTCCACTGCATTCAAGACCTTAATTATTCACACGCAAAAGGACTGAAGGCATCCAACCTATCAAGTGTAGAGCATTTTAACTAGCCACTCTTGACTTTCCCTGTGTTTGCTGTCCTACAAAAATATGCTCCTTCATTTCTGATTCGCGATAAGCTTTCTATTTAAGCCCTATCACCTGCTGGCAGATTCTTCATTCAAATTTCACTTGCCATTTTCTCCTAGTTCTAAATTAAAATGGACCTTACCATGTCCTCTTGTACTTTACTTTGCCTTATTTCCAGCTCAGCAGGAAGCAATGGTAAATGGCTGGCAAGATTCTTACCCCTACCACACCCCACTCCTGGTTCTCTCCGTGCCTATATAGATTTGCCATCTCTTAATTAAGATGGATACATCCAAACCATATTTCTCACAGCACTGAACATCTTGGCAATAACCAATACCCATGTATCACTTTTTCATGTATGTATGTCAACAGAGATCTCATCCGACTTCTTTCCAAGGCATTACTCACTTTACTCTCGCACATTAGGGAGAATAGATATAAATGGATTTCCATTCAATTGGAATTGTATTTCAGATCCAAATAATGTGTAAAAGTAAATAAACCCAGTTTCCATTGGAATCATTGCTTCCAGGGTGCGGTCACTTGTCACATTACAGCTTTGGTCCAAAACCAAGCCAACCACAATGGAGAAGGTAAATCTCAGCAGGGCAAGACTGCAGGAGGTGTCTGAGGAGAGAACGTCGTCATTGGATGGCTTTGGGTTGAAGCCACAGTGAAGATTTCTATGTTCGGACTTAGTCACTGAAATGGATGTTGAAAATCTCCTGCCATATGAGGCAAAGGGCTTTGGCTGAAGACAGTTCCATGAGGCTGGATACCCCTTTGGCAAAGGACAGCTGAAAGGGATTTGCTGCTTCTGAATATGACTTAGTGGGAAAGGTTGTGAAGTCAATCTGACTGGAGATGCACCTCAGTTCGATAAGCAAACAGGGTGGTCCTAATTTCCATTCTGGTTTTCAGAACAGTTTTAGGCCATCACTTTTCTAATTCCTCAGTTTTGGAAATGTGGTCATCTGGGCACCTTTAGCACCACAACCAAGTACCCAGGACTTATTTACACATTAACACTTTGGACAGTGGACCTGTCAGCAAAAGAAGAGGCACCAACCCTATATTTTTACCAACCAAAGTATTCCCAACGTTTACCGTGCTATTTCCAAGTGCCCTCTGTCCTAAGGGCACCACCCCAAACCTAGGGTGAAATGTCAATTTTTTGTGTCCAGTTTGAAAAAGCACCGATTAGTAAGTCAATCCAATCGAATAAGAGAGATAAAAAACTCTCCTAGTGTCTTTGTATATAGACGCTGAGTCTTGATGTATTTTTCAATGCTTGTTTAATATTCCATTTTAGACAAAAGCCAGCCAACGCGTTTCGTTCTGAAAGCAGAACTTCTTCAGGGCGAATGAGCTGTTCCAAAGCGCAGTGTTATCCGAGAAAAGGAAGGGGAAAGTCCTTTAAATCCAACTCCCCAAGGCAAACTCCATGTTAAGAGTAACATATATATTTTTCATGAAGTTGTCCCTCGTTAAATCCAATGTGTGCTTCGTCAATGCTAACTCGAAAGCAATTACTTCTATTGAATCAGAAGTCTTAAGTTACGAGTTCATAATATTTGAAAAATATAAGTGTATCGTATTCCACAATCCCAAGAAACGAGTATTTCACCGGTAGTCACCCAGTTTGTTGATCACGATAAACCAACAACGCGACGTTCTACTAGTTCAGAAACCCGCCGCCTCTATTATGTAACGTGTTTCGTTCTGAAAGCAAAACTTCTTCAGGGCTGAAAGTTAAAAAACATATAAAGGACAATGTTGGTGGTGTACAGAACAACACATAAATATAGACATCAACAGTGTCAACACAAATACAACAACATGTAAACAGACCATAATTTTCTGTTGTATATACAAAGAAATTTACATATTTTTTAACACTAAAAAACATTTAAGTGCAGTGCTCGATATATTCACAGTGATATTATCTTTACCAATCTAAATCTTTCAACATTCGTATTTAAGCATTTGCATGAAGAACATTTATTTTCCAAGACTCATTTGCGGCCCTCTAAAAACAACAATTCGATAATACCACAGGAAAGCATTGTAACGATCCCAAAAAGTCAATTTGTTACCTCCAAAGAGTAAAACCGAGCTAAAAAGTATTCAATATGTACATTTGTGATAAGGATACCAGATCCAATCATGTGATTCATCATATCTCACCACAAAATCCAAAGTAGATATGATCTCAAAGGCAGCGAGGAATAGAGCATGTTTCATGGCTCAAACACCAAATATAACTATCAATAAAGCCAGTTGTGCATATGTCTGGATATGTATCCAAGATATTGCTATCTCAAACAGGGCAATCCGATAGAGATGGAATCGTAAAAATATGTCTAATTGTGCCAAAATATGTAAAAACTGGAAAGTACAAAGGCGCACTATAATTAAGCATGCAACATTACATACCGAAAGAGCTGTTCCAAAGCGCAGTGTTATCCGACAAAGGAAGGGGAAAGTCCTTTAAATCCCACTCCCCAAGGCAAACTCCATGTTAAGAGTAGTATATATATTTTTCATGAAGTTGTCCCTCGTTAAATCCAATGTGTGCTTCGTCAATGCTAACTTGAAAGCAATTACTTCTATTGAATCAGAAGTCTGAAATAACAAAAGAATGCGAGTAAGCATTTCCTGCGCGCGCTCTCTCTTAGCGCATTTTTATTAAAAAAGAAACATCAGACCGGACAACGGGTCTCACAGTATTTGAGAAACTTCACATTCAATAAAAAAGAGAAGAAGGGGGGGGGAGGATAGTGGAAGTCATACGGCACGGGAAGAAGGCATGGACAATGAGAACATCGAAGAAAGGTAAAAGGACAAAGTGCTCTTGGCGTTATTTACGCGAATGTCTACCTTAATATTTTAAAAATATAAGTGTATAGTATTCCACAATCCCAAGAAACGAGTATTTCACCGGTAGTCACCTGTGTCATGGGGTTAAAAAAAAGGAGGATATTAGACAAACCTAAAAAGCATAATAACCAGCTATTTTAAGCGCAGAAAGCTGTGTTTCTATATTAAGGTATAACACGACTAAAAGCGTGTAGACGTATATATTATATGAAACACTACACGTGGGAAGTTAAGTTATTCGTACCATGTTAATCTACTGTCCGTATATTTGTCAAATAGGACACAGTAAGAATACAAGTGATTAAGTTAAAAACGCGGCACTCGAAGAGATGAAATGATGAAGATCTTACCCAGTTTGTTGATCACGATAAACCAACAATGCGACGTTCTACTAGTTCAGAAACCCGCCGCCTCTACTATCCCGGGACTCCACCTGCGATAGGTTATTAAAATGGGCGCCACGTAACATGTGTCTGTATGTGTCGCAGGCACCGTAAATCCTAGTACTTGTGTATAGTAAATAGTGCGGCCATCTTAGCACTATCAACATTGTATTTTAATTATATTTAAAATATAGTGCGTTGTATAGTAACTTCGCATCCGAGAAAACCCCATGTGTTAAATTGAGCAGATCCATCTAGCCGATAACGTATTATATATTGAGACCCTATCCTAACCAGGAATTTATTTGTTTTGAAAAAGCTGAAAATTGCGCTATGCAATGTGCACTGATCTATGATACAGAATGTCGGCCACACCGCTTTCCATATTTGAACATATTCCGGCAGATATTTTTCAGATAAATCAAGGAATACACCTAAACAAGGCACACTGTGAGCGATGAGAAAGTTATTTGAGAAGAAAACCAGCCAGGTCGCCTTATCAAGTCCTTGATATTAATGAAAAATATTCGCAAAGATCAAGGATACAGGTCCCTGCCAAGTTGATGGGCGCATGTATTGTCTTATCATGGGTAGAAACTAAAAAAAGAAGAAATTTACTAGGTCTCACAGCTAACTTGCAGAAAAAATACATAAGATGTGCATATGCAGTACTTAATCCTAACTTACACATCTAGGAATCAACAGAGGCCGCAACATTATTGCAAATGATAATGCATTTCGTCCTCAGTGTTATGTCCCATTTCTAGACACCCAAGGCGACATATCCAAGAGGCCTCCCTTTTGCGTAATGTCAATTCGCGATTACCCCCCCCAAGGGTGTGGGGGGATGTAATCAATACCATGGAACCATACATTTCTAACGTCCTTGTGATGTTCTCTCATATGATATGCCATTGGGTATTTAAGGTCAAAGTTCTTAAGTGCCCGGACATTTTCCTGAATTCTTAATTTTAGTGGCCGTACCGTACTGCCTACATAAATCTTATTACATTCACAACCAATTATGTAGACTACGTGACTGGTATTACAGTTGATGTAATGTCTTATCTCGTACTCTTGATTTGTGTTGTACTGAAATGTCTTAATTCTGTTTCTACCCAGTGAACAGATGTTATAGCCACTGCATGTAAAAAATCAATTTGGTGTTGCGGGAAGCCATGTCTTTGTTTTGGGTATTATTGGATAACTTGGACATAGAAAATTGCGTAATGTCTTGCCTCTTCTGAACGTGATTCTCGGAGTATTTATAATGACATTCTTCAAATTTGGTATCTCTGCGAGCAGACTCCAATGCTTTCTCAAGAATTTAAATATATTAGTACTGCTCTGTGTGTATTGGGTTATGAAGGCGATTATCAATTTTCCTGTGCTTTTTTAGGTTTCCTTTGTTTTTTAACCAAAGTGCTCCTTCGAGTAACCTTTTGTATTCTTTTGTCTGCCTTGTTTAATACGCTTTCATCATAACCTCTCTTTCTGAATCTATTCTCAACATCTTCAATGTTTTCCTTAAACTTATCGTCTGTACTACAATTGCGACGAACTCGCACCATCTCCCCAAACGGGATGTTGTTAATTACTGAGATTGGGTGTGCGCTCGAAGCATGTTGGGTACTGTTGCAAGAGGTAGTTTTACGATACAATGTACTTTGTATCGTATCTTCCTTGATATAAAATAGAATGTCCAGAAATTCAATGTTAGTTCTACTGGACTTGATGGTCAATTGTATATTGTAAGGGTTGTCATTTAGATAAGTGTAGTATTCAGCAAGTTGACCTTCGGTCCCTTTCCACAACATGATGATGTCATCAATATACCTCCCCCAGAATACAATCATGTCAATCCAGGGGGAGGCATATTTACCCCATGCGTGCTCCTTCTCTCACCACCCCATAAAGAGTCCCGCGTACGAGAGAGCAAATTTGTTCCCCATCGCGGCCCCCCTGGTCTGGTGGTACCAAGTGCCACAGTGGAGAAAGAAGTAACTTGAGAGTATTATTTCAATCATTTCGATCAGCATACCATTATGCTGAACATGGTCTGCGGTTCTAGATGCCAGGAAGGAGGACACAGCTCTTATGCCAAAATGTTGTGGGATGCAAGTGTAAAGCCCAGTCACAACCCTTATTACAAAAAGTAGGTCCTTGGACCAAGTAAGGCCATCAAATTTTCCCAAAATATCTCTTGAATCTTGAATATACACTGGCAAGTTGTTTACAAATGGTTGAAGGAAACCATAAACATATTGGGAAAGTCGCTCTGTAGATGAATTTATCCCCGATATTATTGAGTGACCTGGGGGGAATTGGCCCGCCTTGTGAATTTTGGGAAGAATGTAGATACAAGGTGCCATAGGATTCGTGACCTTTAGGTATCTACACTCTTCCTCTGAGAGTAGGCCAATCTCACCCCAATCATGAATTTTGGTATTAATATGAGAGACAAGGGAGGGAGTGGGATTATCATTCAGGCTTTTATAACAGCTCGAATCAGCAAGTTGTCTCTTAATCTCGTTGTTGTAGTCTAAAGTGTTCATGACAACAACATTCCCCCCCTTGTCGGCCTCTTTGATAGTGATTGTTTTATCTTTGGTAAGCCCTTCCAAGACCAACCTTTCTTTTTTAGTCATGTTTTGACGTGTATTTTCATATTTATTTGGACAATCAATCATTGTATGCAGATCCTTTGATACTCTTTCTCTAAATAAATCAATATTCTTATGGGTGATTGTCGGAATAAATTTAGAGCATGGTTTTAAACCACTTGATATTGTCAAATCTTCCTCGATGTTGAGTTCTACCCTTATTTCTTGTAAGGAGAGATTGTCATCACCTTCAATTGATAACAGTAACTGTGCATTTTGTAAGTCAGAAATAGTGGTAACACAGGATGACACAGTGACACCTTTATATTGAACCACAGGGTTGTCCTGAAAATGATCTTTTAATTTCAAAAGTCGCACAAACTTATAAAGGTCCACCAGCAATTCAGTTGGATCCCCAACTTGGGATCGGCAGAAACTCAATCCCTTTTGTAGTATTCTTTTTTCTACATCTGTCAAAGTATGGTCTGATAGGTTAACAATGGTCAAAGTATTACAAATTGTGTCTTCCTTACCAGTACTATCTGGATGCTCAGTGCTAATTAGGTTTTCTTGGATCGGGTGTCCATTGGGTGTGTTGTTTCCACTCTTATTCCCCTGGACCTTCCACCTTTTGCCTCCCCTCCTGGTTTTGGATCTTTTCTTGTATTTGTTACCTTGTTGCCCCGCCTGATCCTCTCCATCTCCAATAAAAAATTACGTTTGGGAGAGGTAGCCAGAGGTGCCCCACCATCCTTTGAGGAGGAGCTATCAAGCGAGGAGACTGAGCTGCTACTAGCACTCATAGATTCTTCTCTAGCTCTCTTGCCTTCTCCCCCTGATTTTATAATATCAAATTTGTGGGCGAAGGTGTAAATGCGTCCCGTTTTATAGTCATTATCGTCACGTTTTATTTTTCTGAGTTTTTTATCCCTCAGGTAGATCTGGTAATTGCCTATTATGCCATCAAAGATTTCATAATTCTTCTTTACTATACCTTTGAGGCTTGACTCATCAATCTCACGTTCCAGATCCACAATCTCTTGCTTCAGACTAGCAACTTTCTTATCTGAATGGCGAATAAGAATCCGCATCATTGTATGGGATGCCTGTTTCAAGTTCTCTTCCCAGTCTTTGAGAGCTTCTTTGTCCAAGTTCTCAAAGGTTGGGAAGATCAATATTCGTCAGCCACGTGGGATTTTTTGGTTATCTAAGTACTTTTGTAGTGTTATACCATCCCACCACCGGGACAATTCTAATTTCTTAAGCCTTTCCAGCTTTAGAAACTTAGCACGTAATCCCTCCATGGCCGGTTCCTTAGTCACATTAGAACTTACAGCTTGACTAGGACTGGTGGAACACCTCTTGGGGGTTCAAGACTCTCTCACTGACACTGGGTCCAGGTGTGGCTTCAGGATGGTGGGAGTCTTTTATGTCCCTTCTGCTCTAAACAGAAGGCCAGAAAATTAGCCCTTGGACTCACTTCTGAATGTCTTAGGTACAGATGAAGATGAAGCCCGCAGCAGCAGGGCTGGCTACTTAGGGTTCACGGGAAGCTCCAGGCAGCAAAACAATCCTAGGTACAGCAGTATTCTGGCACAGTGCACCACAGGTCACATAAACAGGCATCCTCTGATACTCCTTCCACAGGTCCAGTAGTGATCTGAGGGTCCTATTTTTATACCCAGGATCCCTTCTTTTGGAAGGTGGGAGACACTTTTGGAAAGGTTCTTTGAAGTATATGGAATTTCCAGACTCTCCTGTCCTGGCTCCAGTCTGGCTGAAGTGACATTACAGGGTTGTTAGGCCCTTTGTTTGAAGGCAGGGTGCAGGCTATTCAGTTGTAGAAGGGGTTATCATTAGCTCTGACCTCATATTGCTGGCAGATGATGCATTGAGGCACACCTAATCCTTCAATTGTGTGACTGTCTGGGAGGAATTCACAAAGCCCAACTGCCAGCTACACCTAGTCATGTGGCCCAAAACAGGCTGCAAGCACAAAAGGCTAAGGGCAGAAAAATGTCAACTTTCTCAAAGTGGTATTTTCTTGTAATAAAAAAAAAACAACTTTACCATTAAATAGGTTTTATCATTACAATTTCATAAATACCAGACATGACATAGCTACCAGCTCCCATTTGGAAATTACTGCTTATTAAATGTAATAAGGAATCCCCAATATTATCCTATAGGAGAGGTAGGCCTCACAGTAGTGAAAAATGAATGTAGGAGTTTTTCACTACCAGGACATGTAAAACTTAAAAGTACTTGTCCTATCATTTATTAACATCACATCCTACCATAAGGGCTATCTTGGACATAACTTAGGGTTGAGGTATTTGTAATAAAAAGGGAGTTTAAGGCTTGGCAAGGAGGTTTAAATACAAAGTCGACATGGCAGTTTAAGATTGCCCCATGCCCTCCACAGTTGGGCACTACATATGTGCTTTGCACAACTCTTTAGTGGGCCCCCCCTTCTACTTGCATTCCAGCAAGTTCAGGTATGTCACCAAGGGAGGCAATGTCCTCAGTGGGCTTCAGGGCAACCTCCTTTGGTGCCCCATACTCCTTGGGCTGGGAGACACACCCCTGGTCTTTTCCTCTCTTTGCAGCTGTCTGGGTCATTTTTCCAGGTTCCAGACTTCCCTTGAGACTCTTCCTGGGAAGCCATGGACATGAAAGTTGCACAAATCCACTCAGGCAACCCCACCGTTTCCAGGTGTGACCTGAGCTCCACTTCCTTCCAGGTACTATGCTCCAGGTCATTGCCCAATGAACAATCCACTGGCATGGCAGGTCTCACTGCAGCTTTCAAAAGACCTGAGACCCCCCTAAAACTCAAACAAGAACCTCTAGCTAGTGACCCTCACGGTTGTCAGCTACTACAACCTGGTGGAATATATTGGGTAAAATCTGCTCTGGAGCTTTCAGCTGACTCCTCTCCATAGTCATACTGCCTTCTGTGTTCCTCTGAGCTTCAATACTGTGCCCATTAATGCTGACCAATTGCCTATACTTTGAAGTATTGGAATGCACAGGGGTTTTAGGCACCATCTCCACCTCAACCAGGGGCACAAGGGTCACCTCAGTAACTCCCCACACTGACTAGGATAAACTCCTCTCCAAGCACTATACTTACCACCCCTAGTGTTTTACCTCCAGTTTGAAGAGGAGCTCTTTTTGGACATTTGGGATTCCCCTTGTAATGCCCTTCTCAAAGCACTTGGAGGAGTAATTCTGTCTCTTGTCAGGGAAGCTTTTTTTCTGTTGGCCTGAAAGGGAATGGGGCTCTTTCCCCTAAGAATTGTTTTGAGGGCCGTGAGACAATTTCTTTATATCTCCCCCTCTTTATTCTGATGGTAATCCTGACCACTGTTTTGGGAGTCCCCCCTCCAAATACCTTCCAGGATACTACAGCTGACCCAAATGTCTGCCTCCTCAGCAAGCCTCCTGGGGTCAGTCAGCTTGCTATCTACTGGGTGCTGGCACAGCTCTATAAAACAAATATCAAGCTTGGGCTCTCTCATGATTACGTTATACAGCGCATTGAAATCATCTACCTTTCTGCCCCTCATCAAGCTCTTCAGTGCCTTGCTAGATTAATCAATACAATCCACCCAGGTCTGAGCGGTAAGTTTGTGTCTCCCCATGAATTTCTGCTTATATCTTTCAGGGTATTTATGAAGGAACAAAATGTCCCTTTCAGAGAATTATTTATAACAATACATAGGAAAAACAATTAATTTTTATAGCAGCCTAGAATAGGATCCTATACTCAATAGTTTTAATGAATATTCAGAAAAAAACACAATGCCCAAACCGGCTTGAGAGTAAAACAGGAAAACTGAACAACTTATATAAACAAAAACTCTGACATTTACAACAAGGTGCCACAAATATTGAATTAGCACCACATAATTTCATAAGGTATCTCTGCTATTCATATCTCAATAAAACACATTTGAATTCATCATGGTGTTTTTTTGGTCGCCAATGTTTCGATCCCACATTGAAATATGGGGATCATCATCAGGACTGAGAATATATGCCTGAGGGAAAAAATGCCTGTCACAAAGCAACAATATAAGGTAGTGAGAAGGTAAGAATAGAAACTAAATAATACATAAAGAAAAAGGAGAAGAAACAAAATAAAAGAATTAGAGCAGGGAAAGGAAGAAAGGGAAAAACCAAAATGAGAATCAATAAAATTATAGAATGTAATTAATTCGACGGTCTCTCTTACCATGCATGGACGTGCAACTAGTGATTGTGAAAGTGAAATTGCCGTCATTGTTACTGTGAGGCATGCTCGAAGGTGAATAAACGCGTCTGTGTATAATCTCGCCAATTTACTAATTATTACAAGCCGAAACTATGTGGTGCAATTATGGAGTAATGATGCACTGACGTGTTCATAGGTGCAACCAAATAGGCAATTGCTTACAGAGTGCTACCACGAGTACGTCAGGAGTCAAATGAATGCAGCCTGGAAGGTGAAAGAAAATTATTGAGATAACCGTGTGAGGGTTTAATATACAACCACTCGGACATAACAGAGCTCCTTACCAGCTCAGCAATGCAGAATCACATCACGAGCTATTATGAAACAACAAGGTTGTACAGGTATAGTTAGGCTACTGGGAAAAAGAGAGGTGGGGAAGAAAAAAGAAAAAGTGGAATGAAGATTTCTGCCAAATAAAGTAATGCAAAAAAACAAAATGATTCCTTCAATGCGGCTTTACCTGGTGCACAAGAAATGAAGCAATGCTTTTGCTGAAATGATCAGGCAGGGGGAATCGCTGTGACCCGTAGCACAGATCAATTCCGTGAGGGACTCAAAGTCACGAAATTGCAAGTCTCAGCCAGCAATGATGTGCTGTTCTTGGCAGCGAAGTGAGAAGTCATGGTTACGAGCAGCAGTGGTGTGCGGCGGCTCTCAGTAGGAAGAAGTCACAATCAAGTGAAAGCCGACAACTATACGACTGGGATTTGGGTGCAATGTGGATAGGAGTCGTCCTGGATAGAAATGTTGGCGGCCATCCTGGAAAGGAAAAATATATTGGAAAAGAGGGGTAAGATGATGGGCGGGAACAAAATGGCAATAGAAAAGGAGGGGAAACAAGAATGGGATAGATCCGAAGGATATATTACGTTTGGCAGTACACATGGTATAATGTATCCAATATATTGGATATAGACAGTAGGAGCAATTTCAACACAGCATGTAAATACAAAACTTTACTTGCCATTTATATTCATATTTCAGAAAATCAGTTTGACAAGTCTGAAGCAGCTAAAAATTGAAGCATAATATTGAAGGTCAAAGTGTCAGAACAGCAGGAAAAGTAAAAAGGGAAACATTAAATTCCCCCAAAAAGTCAAATTATTCAGAAGGCAAATAGGATGATTATAAAAGATTTGTCCAGTCCTCTGACCTATAACCCATTCTGATGGCTGTTGGTTCGAAGAATCCATTTAATATCTTCTTTATTCAGGAGCGGGTTGATGTCAGTACCTCTGGATGGAGGTTTAATCACTTGCCAGCGCAAGTCATCCTCTGTGTGGACTTTTATTTGAAGGAGATCTACCAATGGGGTGCCCTTCACTTTGCAGCGGATTTGACTTCTGTGTTGGCAGATGCGTATGCGTACTTTTTGAGTTGTTTGTCTGATGTAGATCAGTTGGCAAGGACATATGATGGCTTATATAACATTCATAATGTTACAGTTTGAGAATTGATTCAACACAATGTTAACACAGTTGTAAGTAAGGTTTTTGTTGTCAGAAGTGAATGGGCAGACACTGCAATTGCCACATTTGAAATGCCCTAAATGGGGTGGTAGAACCCAAATTTCAGGTAAGGTTTGCAACGGTTTGATTGAGGGGAGGCTAGCTTTTATTAAATGGTCTTTGATTCCCTTATTTCTACAGAATGCGAAAAGTGTTCTTTCAATTCGCCCGCATTAACAACTGGCCAATGTTTGAGTGTGCACTTTTTGACTTGATTGGATACTGAGGAGAAGGTCGTGACACAAACCATTCAACTGTTTTTAACTTCTATCACAGATTTTGGGGTCAGTGGGCTTCTCTCATGGGCAGTACCAAGCTCTTTTCATTGACTGTTTGACCAATTGTTTAAGGTAGCCTCTAATCTGTAATTTAGTAAACAGAATTTTGGCTCCAGTAAAATAATCATATTTATGAGAGGAGTTCCTCCTATGCCAGGAAAATTGGGAGAATGGTAGAGAACCATGTAGAGCACGTGGATGATGACTAATGTATGACAGGACAGTATTCATTTCCTTGGGTTTACGGAATAATGATGTAAAGAGACCGTCTGGGGAAGATCGGATCATTAAGTCAAGGAAAGGGATTTGTGTCCTACTGTGTGATGACGAGAATCCTAGTCAACTACATTGTGTATTTAGCTAGTTCACAAAATTAGAGAGGGTAGCCTCGCAACTATGCCATATCATGGATATATCATCAATATAGTGTTCCCAGTGACTAATGTGGTGAAAAATGGGTTAGTGTGGGATAGGATGACTTCGGTTTCTAAGCGGTTAACAAAGAGTATTGCAAAGTTTGCTGCAAAAACTTCCCTTCGAAGTACAATTTGCTATCAAATTGGAAAATGTTCTTAGTTAAGCAGAGTTTTAATAATTCCAAAGTCATGGATTGTGGCTATCGTCTCCTTCCCTTTATTTTAGGGAATATTAGTGTACAAAGACTCAACGTCTAGTGTACACAAGATGGTGGATTTAGGGTCAAAAGGTAGATGTTCAATTTTGATAATCATGTCCATAGTGTCCTTTATGTAATAGGGCATAGTGAGCACAAAATCTTTAATGAAGAGATCAACATATTTTCCAAGAGGTTTCAATATGGAGCCACAGCCAGAGACAATTGGGTGACCTGGTAGGGTGTTCATATCTTTATGTATCTTGAGGAGCGAATATATATCAGGTGTCCTAGGGGATCTCTGGTTCAAAAATGTACATTTGTTTGCTGACAGGAAACCTTGTGCTTTACCTGTTTCAGTGAGGCTAAAGATACTCCTTTGTATATCTTTTGTGGTCATTATTAGAAAGTTGCCTAGAGATCTTTGCTTTGTAGCTCCCAATATCCTGTATAACCACACCGCCACCTTTACCTGCTGGTTTGATAATCATTATGCTTTTATGTTTTAGACTGGTCAGTGCTTGTTTTTCAGTAATGGGAAGATTGTGTGGACAAAGTTGTGTTTGTGTTCCAGAACTGTAATTTCTTTCAACATCAGTCTCTCCAATGTATGTATCTCTGGTGGTATACAACCGTATGGTGGATTGAAAGTGGATGGAGGTCGGAATTGAGTGTTGGATGAACTGGAGAGGTATGGGTTATCCATACAGTACAAGGTAACAACAAGAGAGCGAGGAATAGATTGTAGTACTTGTCCTTTTCCCCTGGCATATATAATAGAACAACAAGGACAAGACCTTCAGCAGGTACAGGTCAGGGATGGTCCCCTATTACCTGGTTGTTGAATGCTAACAACAGGATGTTGTTAGGAAACCCCTCACCCACCTACCTGGTAGGTGGCATGCTTCATCATCGGGCCCAGCTGGATCACCGAGTGCGATCCAGCTGTGCTGCAACGCCTGTCTACAGCGGAGCGGGATTTTTTTTGTGAAAAGTGAAAGAGCTATGTGTAGTGAAATATATGTTAAAAGTACCTGTAGGAAATACCCTTTTGAAAAGTTTTAATAGAAGAGTCCTACGGCACAAGTAAAAACATCAATAGGATATAATTGAGGCGAAAATGTACCTCTATATCCCTCTCAATAAGTGCAGGTCTACTAGTTTCAGCCTTCTACGATACTCGTGAGGCTTTCTTCAGGACCATAGGTGCACGTGGGCAAAAATGTTACACTGGCCACTGTGGAGTGTAGTTATATCAACGCACACCCTAAAGCGCACTGTGTATGTGGTGGATCAGCATACTCACAGATCCTGCACGTAAAGCATTGTCTCTTTACGAGTGTCTCTTATCATGGATCCTGTTACCAGAAAAAAAGCTACGGGACCATTTGTCATCTCTAGCAAGGCTTAATAACTGGTTTGTGGCTCAGGATCCGGACAGTATGCATGTAGGTGGATCTTCCAAAAAACCCTAAGTATTTCCATTTAGAGTACGATAAAGATGGTTCTTGTAGTGGGGCAAAGGGTGGTCCTCTGCTGAGTAGGGTAGTCTCTGCTCTAGAGAGTAGGTGGCTCGATAAATTGAAAATAGGTACCATTGGGGCAATGTAAGGTAGTGTATTGACAGTCATAGTATCAATCAATGTGTTGTCAAGGGTAGTGTGTTTCCCTATCTGTAATATTTCTGTCGTGTTTGGCGTTCCCCTGGGACACTGTACCAACATGTGTTCGGCCCCGTACCTGGGCTGGTGGACGGTCTTGGCCTTGCACTAAAAATTTCAATCAGCATTTGAGCTGGTGCCTTCTGATATATCATAGTTATCTGATGATTCGCAAGAGGTGTCTGAAACAGTAACCAGGGTATTTTTTTTTATTATGCCTACCCCAAGGGTGGTAGTAATTTGGTTCTGTGTGTGTCCAGTTGTTAAAGAAATTCTCAGAAGTATATGGATAGGTTCTCTCTGTCTTGTAATTCTTAATTTCTCTCCTTACTTTTGTTGTTTTTTGGTCTTGTTCTATTCGGTAGAACTCTTTTGAAGCTTTCTCAATTTATTCAAATAAGCTTTTGGTATCTGGGATTGAACTGGACTCCCTTCTCGAGATCCTCAATCGCTTCACTGATTTTCTTGTTATGTTTAATCGGGGTGTCGATGCCCAGTACCATCCAATGTTGAGAGCAAGTGGTACCTATACAACTGAACCCATCCATATCTTTTTTATCCTCAGTGAAAACACCTAGGATATTCCTAACTTGTATTCCTAATGCGATAGTATCTGCTTTTAGGTATTTTGTTAGCATATGAATCACCAGCTGTAGTCTAACCAGGTTCTTTTTACACTTTTCCAATTGGTCAGCAAGGCTAGAATTAGCTGGTTCAGCTAAATCAGAATTATCTGTGAAAAGTGAAGGGCCTTCTAGTATTGTTTTGATATAGTCATCTGAATATAGATGTTTGTGGCATGTCCTAATCAAGGACAGGCAGAAGAGAAGGGAAAAGGAAAGAAAGGGGAATCAAAAAATTGAGAAACAAAAAAAGGAGAAAGAAATGGGGGAAGGGAATAACAAGAAAGGGGGAAGAAACCACTAGTTACATACCTGGTAGAATCAAAAGAACATATTAAATTCTTTCAACCCTTGCAATCCATGCATTGAGCACAAACTTGTTATCATAAACAAGTGCACCCAAGGATGTGAGAGGGACCACAGGTGTAGTTATTTATAAAGGAACAAAAGGTCCCTTCCAGAGAATTATTTATAACAATACACATAGAAAACAATTAATTCTATATCAGCCTAGAATAGGATCACATACTGAGTAATTTTAATGAATATTCAGAAAAAAGCACAAAGCAAAAAATTACTTGAGAGGAAAACGGAACAAATTGTATAAACAAAAACTCTGACATTTACAACAAGGTGCCACAAATATTGAATTAGCACCACACAATTTCATATAGTAACCATGCTATCCATAGCTCAATAACACATTTGAAATAGCCATGTTGCTTTTAGATCGACGACGTTGCGATCCCTCATTGGAATATGGGGATTGTCATCAGGACCTAGAATATATGCCGGAGGGAAGAAATGGATGTCACAAAGACACAATATAAGGAAGCGAGAAGATAAGAAGGGAAAATAAATAATACATAAAGAAAAAGGATTAGAAAAAGAAAAGACACAAAATAAAAGAATTAGAGGGAGAGAGAAGAGAAAAAGGAGAAAATCCAAAACGAGAGTTAATAAAATTCTAGAATGTAATTAATTAATTGGTCTCTCATATCATGCTCGTCCGTGAAGAACGGACGTGCAACCAGTTACTGTGAAAGTGAAATTGCTGTCATTGTCACTGTGAGGCATGCTCAAAAGTGAATAAAGACCTCTGTGCGCAATCTGTCCACTTTATTAGTTATTAATAGCCGAAACCAGATGATGCAATTATGCAGTAATGACGTGCTGACTGACCTGTTCAAGGGTGAAACCAAAAAGCAATTGCTTGCAGACTACTACCACGAGCCCGTCAGTGGTCAAATGAAAGCAGCCTGGAAGGCGGAAGAAAATTAGTGAGCTAACCCTGTGAGGGCTCTAATAATACAACGAATCAGACATAATAGAGCTCCTTACCAGCTCAGTAATGCAGATTCACGTCGTGAACTATTGTGAAACAACAAGGTTGTGCAGGTATAGTTAGGCTTCTGGGAAAAAGGGGTGGGAGAAAAAAGAAAAAGTGGAATGAAGATTGCTGCTGAATAAAATAATGCAAAAAAAACAAAAAGATTCCGGCACAAATTCCATGAGGGGCTCAAGGTTGCGAAATCGTGGGTCTGGGCCAGCAACGATGTGCTACTCTTTGCAGCAAAGAAGTCACATGCGAGTGAAAGCCGACAAATTTACGACCCGAAGTGGGCGTAATGTGAATAGGAGTGGTCCAGGATGTATATATTATATATTGGATTTAGACAGTAGGAACAATATCAACACAGCATGTAAATACAACACTTTGTTACTTGTGATGTATAAATGCAAAAACAACAGTTGATGGACAGAATGCAGAACAATGTCATACATTCACCCCAGTACAGCGATCTGGGCCTAAATCCATCATTTTTTTGCTCACCATGCCATTCCAGTTTGAACCCAGCCATATGCAAATCAGTCTTGACCCTGTGCCCCATGGGAACAGTCCAGCCCGAACTGTCAAGCCAGGTCCTCCCTGGACTGGAAACAAGCATCCTAGGACCGGTTTTGGGCTTTCAGCTCTCATCAGCCAGGATAGCTTGATTCCAGTGGTATGGAGAGCCTGGGACTCACGTCTGAGAATATGCTTCCCACTAGGGGTGACAAATGCAAAAAAAACAACAGTTGATGCACAGAATGCAGAACAATGTCATACATTCACCCCAGTACAGAGATCTGGGCCTAAATCTATCGTTTTTTTGCTCACCATGCCATTCCAGTTTGAACCCAGCCATATGCAAATCAGTCTTGACCCTGTGCCCCATGGGAACAGTCCAGCCCGAACTGCCGAGCCAGGTCCTCCCTAGACTGGAAACAAGTATCCTAGGACCGGATTCGGGCTTTCAGCCCCATCAGCCAGGATAGCTTAATTCCAGTGGCATGGAGAGCACGGGACTCACGTCTGAGCATAAACGTCCCACTAGGGGTGACAAATGCAAAAACAACAGTTGATGGACAGAATGTAGAACAATGTCATACATTCACCCCAATACAGAGATCTGGGCCTAAATCCATCGTTTTTTTGCTCACCATGCCATTCCAGTTTGAACCCAGCCATATGCAAATCAGTCTTGACACTGGGGGTGAATGTTTTGCCAATGTGCAACATTCCGTCCATCATCTTGTGTGTTTTGCTACTTCTCATGTATATTCATGTTTCAGAAAATCAGTTTGGCAAGTCTAGAGTATCTAAAAATGGGGGAAACAACCATTACAAAGCAGTCTTTACAACGCACTACCTTTACAACGCAGTCATTACAACGCAGCTGCCTTTAGATTGCATGCCATTACAATGCATGCCATTACAACAAATACCATTACAACATATTATAAGGTAAGTCATGGGGATTTTTTTGTTTTCGGGCGGGTATGGGTTTTGGGTACAAGGTGCTCTTCCGGTCGTGCAGCGGGCACGCCAAAGGCAAGCCCGTCTGCACCCGTCCACGCCTGGATGGGGCCTGGGACCTTAACCCCTGCCCAATCAACTCCTGACCCCCTTAAATACTCTAAAGAAGCCCTTTTGACCCTCAGGTCCTCTCAGTGCACTCAGGCTGCGCCCCTTAGCTGTTATCAAAGTCCTTCCAAATGCCCAGGCTGCCATTTGTCTCTCCTTTCCCTTCCTTTCACCCTAAAGATGAATACCTTGGATTTCCCGCATTCCTCTTATACAGACAAGAGCACAGCCCATATCTCTGACCTTACCTTTTACAGTCTTAACTGTAGATCACTCCCGAAGCACAAGAGAGACATTTTTTTAACTGCTCTCCTCCTCCCAACCAGCTGCCATATTCCTTACTGAGATCTGGCTAAATGATTGCTCGGTCCGGATATTGCGACAGCACTCCCCGATAACTACACCTACCTTGGAAGAAACAGGATGGGTAAAGAGGGAGTTGGGATAGCAATTATTTTTAAAAAAGCCTAAAAATGTAAATGGGATGATCTAGACATCCAGAACTGTGAAGTTGGACTTTTTAAACTTCTGCTGTCCCCTAACTTCACCCTCTCTGGAACACTTATCTATCGGCCCCCAGGACCAGCTAGCTCATGGGCCGCCTCTCTCCCTGAGCACATTGCTCCCCTTTTACTACACACCACTAATTTTCTGATTGTTGGTGATCTCAACATTCATTTGAATGATACTTCCTGCCCCACAAGTGCTAATCTCATCTCGGATTTAGCTGCTCTGAATGTCACCCTTCACAACACAGGCCCCACGCACAAAGCAGGAAACCTATTGGATCCTATCTTCTCTAATCTTGACACCATCTCATGTAAACCCCACTTACCCATCCCATGGTCTGATCACCTCCTGGTTGAATTCCAAATAAATATCCAACAATCTTCCACAACCCTAGCACTCCCAACCGGACCCAGGGTGACAAGAAACTGGAAAAATCTGGACACAAACGAATTTAATCTGTGTTTAGAAAACACCAGGCCTATACCCACCGTCACCAACATTGAGGATGAAGCGGTCATCCATAGATGGCTTAGCTCTGCCGCCAATGCATGTCTCCCCCCGGGTGAGAAGAACTACAATCACCACCACCCACCTGCCCCGTGGTTCACTGAAGCACTCAAAATAGAAAAAACCTTATGTAAAAATCTTGAGAGATGGTGGCTCATCCACTATGATCCCAGCATCAAGCTACTATATAAATCAGCCCTAACTAAATACCACGTACTTTGTAACACCGCCAGGGCGGAGCATGTCAATATAACTATTCTGAATGCACAAAACCGCCCAAAGCACTTTTTAAAGCTGTACAAGTACTGTCGGGTGCTACCTGCCAGTCCAAAGCCCCATGCTTGGACTCCCCACAATGCAATGTCTTGGCGGAATTCTTTGTCAGCAAAATTGACAATATTTACTCGGACTTTGACAAGTTGACACCTATACAGACTCCTCCTGAAATCTCTGAACTTGCCAGCTCTCCTAAACCTGCCTTACAGGCTCCCACCTCCATCAACAGTGACTCGCTTTTAGCAACATGGAATCCACTCAACATTACCTCACTCCGTAACATTATCAATAGCATCAAATCTGGGTCCCCTATGGATCTAATCCCCCCTTGTTCTTCTAGTATTGGACACCTCCACCCTATGCTTGATTGTGGAATTACTCAATATGTCCCTAAGGGAAGCTAAGGTCCCCGCCGCTTGGAAACATGCCATGATCATGCCATTGCTAAAAAAAGCCAACTCTGTCCCAGAAATGCCATCCAATTTCCGCCCTATCTCCCTGCTCTCAGTCTTCTCTAAGATCCTGGAGAAACACATTAATAACCAACTCACCAAATTTGCAGAGTCCAAAAAACTCCTCCATCAATCCCAGTCTGGTTTTAGGGCAGGATTCTCCACAGAATCCACGCTACTAGGTGTCACCGAAAGTATACGCCATCAAGTCGACAAAGGGGAAACCGTGGCACTTTTCTGTTAGACCTTAGTGCCGCATTTGACACGGTTTCCCACACCATTCTCCTCAACAAGCTTCGTTCCTGTGGCATTACTGGCCCTGCACTGTAGTGGTTACTTAGTCTCCTTTCCAACAGAACATTTCAAGTCTTTTCCCCCTCCTCCACTTCAAAAATACATAAGTCACAATACGGAGTCCCTCAGGGCTCCATCCAAAGTCCCTTTCTTTTTAACCTGTACCTCAGTCCCCTTGCCGAAATTGCCGAACAAGCTAGGCTCACTATATACTCCTACGCTGATGCCACCCAACTTATCTATTCACTTTCCTCTAATTCCAATTCCACGCCATCCTCACTTCGCTCTGGACTCACTGACATCGCCAACGGGATGCATGACAACAAACTTAAACTGAATGGTGGAAAGACCGAACTCCTCCTCTTTGGCAAAAACACTGCTCTGTGGGGTCCCCACCATTAGCCGCCTCAGTTGGGTCCACCTCCCTCTCCCGCTAAAACTGCTCGTAACCTTGGCTTCATTCTTGACGACCAATTGTCCATGAAACATCAAGTGGTCAAAGTTGCCTCTACTTGTTTTGTCATCCTAAAATGGCTTAGGAAGATCATATGGATGCTCCCTCTATCTACACAGAAAACCGTAGTCCAAGCTCTAATAACATCTAGACTGGACTACGGTAACGCTCTATACCTAGGGGCTAGCAAGGAAGTTATGCGCAAACTTCAGGTGGTTCAAAACGCTGCGGTAAGGTTACTCTGCAAACTTCCTAACAAATCCCCCACCTCAGCCTCTCTCCGAACTCTGCACTGGCTTCGTATTGAAAACCGTACCAAGTTCAAAGACCTATGCTACATGCACAGAATCAACTCTGGCACCGCTTCCCAATATCTAAAAACCTTGGTCCACCAATACTGCCCCTCCGGCCTTCTCCGCTCCTCCAACCAACACAAGTTCCAAGTACCCAGGATAAAGCGAGCAAAAATGGACGGACTCTCCTTCTCGTATCTTGCCCCTTCATTATGGAACTCTCTCCCTCTCTACCTACGTACGGAACCCAACTACCTTAAATTCCGCAATGTTTTAAAAACGTGGTTGTTTAATCAGTAGCCCTTTATATGTATTACAACTGTTCTTTCTTCATCCTCTGTGTCCCTAGAGCCTGGAAACCTTCGGGTAGCTGTTGTGCTCTACAAATGAAATAATAATAATGATAATAATAGTATTTCTACCCCTATACTATCCAACACTTACCTTACTGTTGCACTCACTGGAGTGGGAATGGTAATTTTTACCTCTACACTTACCCTATTCTTGCCCTAATAGTGTTCTGCATTGTAATGGTATGCATTGTAATGGTATGTGTTGTAATGGAATGCGTTGTAAATGTAGTTTCTAAAAATGTGTTGTGATGGCATGCGTTGTAAAATCATGCATTGCAATGGATGCTGCAGTGTAAAAAACGTGTTGTAAAGGCATGCGTTGTAATTGTTTGCGTTGTAAGGTCATATATTCAAAAATGGAGATATAAAATTGAAGGTCTAAGTGTTAGAACAGCAGGAAAAGTAAAAAGGGAATCATCAAATTCCAATGCAAAGTCAAATTATTTAGAAGAGGAAAAGGAGGATTCTAACAGTTTTTTCCAGTCCTCTGACCTATTTAACCCATTCTGAAGGCTGTTGATGCAAAGAATCCATTGAAACTATTCTTTATTCAGGAGTGAGTTGATGTCCGAACCTCTGGATGGGGGTTTAATCACCATAATCACTTGCCAGCCCAAGTCATACTCTGTGTGGCTTTTTAGTTGAAAATGATCCACCAATGGGGCACCTTTCACTTTGCAGCGGATGCGGCTTCTGTGTTAGCAGATGCATATGCATATCTTTCAGGGGTCAACACAAATTTCTTAACACGAATGGCCTTCATAGGGGTGTATTGTGTCTGGTCCTCTACCTCTAGTTTTAGGAGCGTGTCTCTCCCCACTGTGGGCTTGTACCTCCACAAGCTACCAGAACTCTTCAGGAACCCTGTGTACCCTTAGAGCCACCTCATAATCAGATAATCATTTGTCAATATTGTCTTCCTCCCTTCTCCAGCAGGCACTAAAGGTATATTGCCACCATTGCTGGTGGACTCCACCCATCTGGCTTGGATGTCTAACTTTCTAAATTTAACCTTGTGCCAACTTTGTACCCACTTTGTGCCCTTTAACTTTAGTTGGCTAGTTCCAATTTGAGTTTTCTATCCTCTTTCCTGTACTCCAGTTCTGCAGGGACAGGCCTCTGGCAGATATCCTGTTCCCTTCTCCATCCTGAGTATCGGGGTATCCATGTTGTCTGCACGGGTAGGATGGGACTCTCCTTGAACACCTAGACCCTGGTCTGTGTTCTGCCTCTTTTTATTTGCAGACAGTGCTTCCCCTTCCTCAATGTCGGCCACCTCATCCTCTCCTGAGGTGGCCTGTCATCTTTGTACCTCCTCAAAGACCGTGAGGGCTACCTGTAGATTCAATGTGGTAACCTTTCCTTTTTGTCTGCCTTCAGTCACCTTGGGTGCAAGGCTTCAGCAGCTCAGGTATGCTGTAGGTATTAACATTACAGGCATCTATGGTGCAAGAAGTAAAGGTTTGGGCACTTACATTTGGATAACGGGGGAAAAAGTCATTAAAAAAACTAACTAAAAATTTAAAAAAAGCATAGTGGTCTTGCCTGTGGAGCATTAGTGTACACATTTAGTCACTGTATGTCACTGCACAAAGTCAAGTCCTCTCCACACCGCTGATTGCCAATGTTAGAAATATGGTTTCTTGTTATCAGAGGTAATCATCACCCTGTCCAAGCAGAAAGCACAACCTAGTCATGGTAAGTAAGATACACACTGTAAATTAGCCTCTACTAACCCTCCAGTAGCATGGCACACAGCAGTCAGGCTTAACTTAAAAGGCAATGTATAAAGCATTTGTTCAACAATACAAACAGACAGTGAGAACACCACAAAAGGACTTCCCACCAGGTTAGAAAAATGGATTGTATGTTTCTGAACAAAACAAGATCAAAACAACAATATTCCAATAAGTATTACTGGAGTTATGAATTTTTCAAGAGTAAATGAAATTGTAGTGCGTAAAAGCTTAGAGCTCCAACCGGGGCTATCTGATCACGCTAGACTGGGGTAAATCCAAAAATTCAGGGAAGTTCAGGCCTACGGCAATGGGGTGCGGGTCAGATACAGGGACCAGCTTTGACCTGCTGAACAATACCTTAGATACATAGTCGTGGAAACACATGACTGAAGGTGATGCATCGGCACTGAGCCTCACGCAAATTCGGAGATGCTTTGGAAACAGAAAACGGTGTGCCACAGAGTCAGCAATGCAGTGTCCATGGTCCTAAGCAGCGTTGATGCATTGAGGGAGATGTGCTGGTTCCAATCTGTGCAACACCATCAATGCTTGTGTTCTAGTTGGAGCAGCACATTAAACCCACTTCCAAGGACCCTGGACATGATTGGCACCACTTGGTAGACAAAGTCGAGGTGCTGTTGCTGGATGAGTTGAAGTCTTTGATGTCCCGGAGACTTAGAACAGGGGCCAACCCAGCAAACCCTTGCAGTCACTTTGGGTTCAAGTGAGATGGGTCAAGGTCTTCCTCAGTCAGGGCAGATGATAGAAGGTACCAGGAAAGCCCAGCAGAAAATCAGTTCCTCCAGAGCAGCTGCCCAGCAGACTGGCAGTCCTTTTAGCTGCACAGCAGTCCTTCCTTCTGGCAGAGTACTTCACAGGTCCAGGAGTGTAGTGAAGTGGTAGGGTCAGAAGTTCAGTTTTCATACCCAGTGTTGCCTTTGAAGTGGGGGAGACTTCAAACAGGGTATTTGAAGTGTAGAAATCCTCTGTTCCTGTCCTGGTTCCAGACTTAGTACATGGGGTTAAGCAGTCCTTTTATGGGGAAAGGACACGGCCTAATCAGGAGTAAGTGTGAGGCTGTACCCAGCTTCTCCCTCTCATCCTGCCCTGGATGGCCCATCAGTCACACATAAACTTTTTTATTGTGCGTGGCTATCTAGAGGTAAATGCACGAGGCCCAGATGCCACTGACCCCAGATATATATTAAAGGCAGGCATCATGCACACAGGGCAAAGAGCTGACAAAATGCCATCTTTCTAAAAGTCAATCACCTACAATAGGGGATGGGCCCTTATAAGTCAGTAATGCTAGAAAGGCAAACACCACACAAATTGCCAATACGGACTCTGCTACTATACGCCTTTGGTTTCATTTGTGCCCACTACTTAATAGCAGTGATCACCGTTCTATTTTTTTAATACATAAGTACTATCAAAATGATTTCAATATATATTTATGATTGCAGTACACAGAAAACAAAATATGAACGTATTACAAATATGAATTACAAATCATATCTCCGACCCCACAAAGAAATAAACTACTTACAATCACAAACATCACAAAATATCACATACATTATGACAAACAAATGGAACAGTTCTGAATTTGCCTGCCCAAGTGGAAATGCTATTTGTCACCATCTATTGTATTGCCTGTATGTTCTAGGCCTGGCGGAGTTTGTGAAGTTTCACTCTGCAGGTATTAAAAACTGCTAAATTCCGCAGAGTTCCGTGAGCGGATGAAGTAGATGTGCTATAAAATAAACAATGTACAGTGAAGAACCTCAGGTTAATAAAATTGGCCACTAGAGGGCAGTGCACACTTAAATATACAGTATAAACACAAATAAAGTTTTTCATTGTTTTAGATAAAACTAATGTTCCTATTCAAATACAAAAAATAATGTTCACTTGTTTTTCTTGGCAGGTTTCTTCGCCCCAGGGCCCTCCGCTTCTCCACCATCACTGACCTTTATCTACATTTCTCGGGTGTCAGATAGTGCTCGTCGCTCCGAGGGATGCATATACTGAGGCAGGGCTCAATGCTGCCAGTGCTTGCACCCATGTGTACATGCAAGCCCTTGGCTCTGCACCGGTACTGGTCTGTCACTCTTTGGGGGTCACAGGCCCCAAAGCTGGCACTGGTTCTGTGCATGACCTGGCAGGGCAGGCACTGGTAGGAGGCGGGCAACCAGGCCTCAGTGCTGGGGTAGTACTAGGGTGATCTGAAAAGGGGGGAACTCAACTGTCCCGAAATGGTGGGATACAGCCAGATAGTTACAGGACGCGGGAGAACCTGGCCTGGATGGGGCTCTGCTGTAGCTTGGCTGCCTTGAAGTTGAACACGAGAATTTTCCACAACTTTGTGTCCAAAAGAGAGGGAACATTAAGCCTCTTTTCAAAATATACTTGCTCTATTCAATATTATTCAGTGTGCACCGATAAAACAAATTTAGCTAATTTGGTACTATGAATTATTCCTCTGCACGACATGTTATGATGGAATAAATTAAGGTTACCTAGATGAATGGTTGAATAAATTACTTTGATGTAGTTACAATTAGGGTGATATGTTTAACCATCCATGTCATTATTTCAAAGAGGGGGGACATTTAGGCTATTTTCTACAGATGACTCTGGACATTCTAAAATGTGCCAGCGCACACCCGCAATCAATTAAATTATTTTGGTAAATCACTGTGATCCTTTGTAGTATGTTCATCATCTAGTATGGGTGACGACTGAGGATGATTTAGGCAGAGATGCTGGGGGCCCGCACATAGTAAGTGCTAGTGTTTTGCAGAACTACTTCGTTGTTGTTTTAGGCTGAGTGGTGAGCGTGCCTGTAAACTCTGCTACACCGGTGGCGGTAGGAAGAGATCTTTGCCGAACTCCGCTCCAAGTGGAGTGCTTAGTAGCAGAAACTCTGTGAACTCTGCTGACGGAGCAGAGTTTCACCCCCACCCCCCACCCCCTATTAAATTCCTCCTTAATGGGCCTTGTTGTGTCCTGTAGTAGGGAAGTGGCTGCCCTAGGGGTATCAATCTGGGACCTACACTCCGGGGCATCTGAATGCGTGCGTGCGTGCAAGACCTCTTTTTATTATCGGGAGTCACATGACTAGCGCGCCACACGCCCAGGGAGTCGGGGGCGTGCCTCCAGGAACATAACATTCCTCCTAAAATAAGGAAAAACCAGAAACACAGCAACAACCCAAACTCAAACGTTTTCAAACAGTCTCAGATAACATTTTAGTAAACACCTTCAGCGTCCTTTGATTGCAGCAACATCATATCTACTATTCTTTTCTGCTACATAGACATTCAGTAGGAACAGTCTTACGTGAAGTAGTCTCGTAGCCAGCAGGAGGGAACAGGATTGTTTCTCAACCGGTGCTGCGACCCCCTTTGACTCAGCATTTCCGCTCCAGCCCCTGACTCGGGACCTGGCGCCTCTCTGTCGGCCCCCTACGGATCTGGAGCCTCCTCGAGGGCCTCCGCGTCACCTCCCACTTCTTCACTTGCTGCTCTCAGATCGCTACTTTGGCTGACCTCGTGACTGGGTGTTGATTCAACATTTGGTGTGTTAGTTGCAGTTTCAGTTCGTTCAACACTCTGCCGAGGCTCTGATTCTGTAGCTGCTGAGTGAAAGAGTTTGAAATGAGATACATTGCGAGTCACCATCTCTCGTCCTCGGATCACAGTAAGACGGGTGCCTTTCACCCCAATCACTCGCCACGGTCTCCTCTCATAATTGAGTCTGAACTTGCCACTAGTTATTCGGTTGCGAAGAAGCACCACATCTCCTCGTCTGAATTGGGGTGGTACCGCCCGTCGCTTCTGGCTGATTTTGGCAAACGTAGTCTTTCTTTTCTTCGCAACGGCCTCCTCATTTACCACCTCAGGTGACCACTGTGGATGATGAGGAATGGAGTCCTTCACTACTCGTCCTAGGAGAAGATGTGCCGGGGCTACCCCCGTTGTGGAGTGTGGGGTCTGGCGGTAACTTCGAAGAAAAGTGAAAATGGCCATCTCCACAGACAGTCCCTTATCATGAGCAATACGGATGACTTTGTTCAATGTTCTCATAAACCTCTCGGCCTCCCCATTGGCTTGAGGCCACCGTGGTGTTATGCACCTGTGGCGAGTCCCAAGAGATGACAGATAGGTAGCCAGATCTTGCCCTTGGAATGGGGGCCCATTGTCCGTTCGAAGCTCCCGCATGGCACCATGAGTGGCGACAATTTTTTCAATTTTCGGGATTACACAGTCTGCACTTGTACTTGTCACAATTTCTACTTCTGGGTACTTTGAATGGTCATCTATCATCACCAGCGTGTGTCTCCCATCCGGGAGACTGCCAAAGTCCATGCTGACCCGCTCCCAGGGTCCCTGGGGTCGGGGCTCTACAATGATGGGGGCTTCCCGAGAGGCTTCTCCCGTGACTTGACAGGCAGTACACGACCTCACCATGTTCTCCACCATGTCGTCCATGAGGGGAAACCATACCTTTGTTCGCAGCCGGGCCTTGGTCTTGACCATCCCCTGGTGACCTACGTGCGCTAGTTGGATTACCTGTTCCGTAAGGGCCGTGGGTATTACTAGACGATGCCCTCGCAGCAGACATCCCGCCGCGTCTTCATTGAGTTCTTCCCTGACATGGTATAGGCTTTCCATGATTTTCTGGGCCTCCGGGGTGAGCGCCTTCCAGCCCTCCTTGGCTTTATGCCAGTTGGCAGTCCGAAGGATATCCTTGACCCGCTGTATGCAGGCGTCTTGGGCCGTGGCGCTCACAACGTCCTCCAGGGATATGGGGCGCGGGCATGACCTGGCCACTACCCACTTTACATACGCTTCTGTTTCTTCCGCCTCATCCATCTCCTCCGGAGTGGCGGGTCTGGGATGGCGCGATAGATAGTCTGCTGGATTCTTCGTTCCAGGTTGATACTCAATGTTACAGTTGTATTCCTGCAGTTGCAATAGCCATTTCTCTATTCTTGGGGGTGGTTTTGGTGAAGTCCCTGAGAACAGGGCCACTAGCGGCTTGTGGTCGGTCACCACCGTGAATGGCTTCCCATAGACATACAGGTGGAAATGTCGACATCCCCAATGAATTGCAATTGCTTCCTTTTCAATTTGTGAGTATCTCTGTTCTGTGTCCGTGAGGGACCTACTGGCAAAGGCAACTGGAGTCTAATCTATTTCATCCCTCGGCCTTTGCATCAGCACGGCCCCCAACCCGGCCGGCCCGGCATTTACCGCTATGAGTGTGGCATTTCGAGGGTCAAAGAATGCCAGCGTGGTGTTACTGGAGAGGGAGGCCTTATCGGGAGTCACATGACTAGCGCGCCACACGCCCAGGGCGTCGGGGGCGTGCCTCCAGGAACATAACATTCCTCCTAAAATAAGGAAAAACCAGAAACACAGCAACAACCCAAACTCAAACGTTTTCAAACAGTCTCAGATAACATTTTAGTAAACACCATCAGCGTCCTTTGATTGCAGCAACATCATATCTACTATTCTTTTCTGCTACATAGACATTCAGTAGGAACAGTCTTACGTGAAGTAGTCTCGTAGCCAGCAGGAGGGAACAGGATTGTTTCTCAACCGGTGCTGCGACCCCCTTTGACTCAGCATTTCCGCTCCAGCCCCTGACTCGGGACCTGGCGCCTCTCTGTCGGCCCCCTACGGATCTGGAGCCTCCTCGAGGGCCTCCGCGTCACCTCCCACTTCTTCACTTGCTGCTCTCAGATCGCTACTTTGGCTGACCTCGTGACTGGGTGTTGATTCAACATTTGGTGTGTTAGTTGCAGTTTCAGTTCGTTCAACACTCTGCCGAGGCTCTGATTCTGTAGCTGCTGAGTGAAAGAGTTTGAAATGAGATACATTGCGAGTCACCATCTCTCGTCCTCGGATCACAGTAAGACGGGTGCCTTTCACCCCAATCACTCGCCACGGTCTCCTCTCATAATTGAGTCTGAACTTGCCACTAGTTATTCGGTTGCGAAGAAGCACCACATCTCCTCGTCTGAATTGGGGTGGTACCGCCCGTCGCTTCTGGCTGATTTTGGCAAACGTAGTCTTTCTTTTCTTCGCAACGGCCTCCTCATTTACCACCTCAGGTGACCACTGTGGATGATGAGGAATGGAGTCCTTCACTACTCGTCCTAGGAGAAGATGTGCCGGGGCTACCCCCGTTGTGGAGTGTGGGGTCTGGCGGTAACTTCGAAGAAAAGTGAAAATGGCCATCTCCACAGACTGTCCCTTATCATGAGCAATACGGATGACTTTGTTCAATGTTCTCATAAACCTCTCGGCCTCCCCATTGGCTTGAGGCCACCGTGGTGTTATGCGCCTGTGGCGAGTCCCAAGAGATGACAGATAGGTAGCCAGATCTTGCCCTTGGAATGGGGGCCCATTGTCCGTTCGAAGCACCATGAGTGGCGACAATTTTTTCCATTTTCGGGATTACACAGTCTGCACTTGTACTTGTCACAATTTCTACTTCTGGGTACTTTGAATGGTCATCTATCATCACCAGCGTGTGTCTCCCATCCGGGAGACTGCCAAAGTCCATGCTGACCCGCTCCCAGGGTCCCTGGGGTCGGGGCTCTACAATGATGGGGGCTTCCCGAGAGGCTTCTCCCGTGACTTGACAGGCAGTACACGACCTCACCATGTTCTCCACCATGTCGTCCATGAGGGGAAACCATACCTTTGTTCGCAGCCGGGCCTTGGTCTTTACCATCCCCTGGTGACCTACGTGCGCTAGTTGGATTACCTGTTCCGTAAGGGCCGTGGGTATTACTAGACGATGCCCTCGCAGCAGACATCCCGCCGCGTCTTCATTGAGTTCTTCCCTGACATGGTATAGGCTTTCCATGATTTTCTGGGCCTCCGGGGTGAGCGCCTTCCAGCCCTCCTTGGCTTTATGCCAGTTGGCAGTCCGAAGGATATCCTTGACCCACTGTATGCAGGCGTCTTGGGCCGTGGCGCTCACAACGTCCTCCAGGGATATGGGGCGCGGGCATGACCTGGCCACTACCCACTTTACATACGCTTCTGTTTCTTCCGCCTCATCCATCTCCTCCGGAGTGGCGGGTCTGGGATGGCGCGATAGATAGTCTGCTGGATTCTTCGTTCCAGGTTGATACTCAATGTTACAGTTGTATTCCTGCAGTTGCAATAGCCATTTCTCTATTCTTGGGGGTGGTTTTGGTGAAGTCCCTGAGAACAGGGCCACTAGCGGCTTGTGGTCGGTCACCACCGTGAATGGCTTCCCATAGACATACAGGTGGAAATGTCGACATCCCCAATGAATTGCAATTGCTTCCTTTTCAATTTGTGAGTATCTCTGTTCTGTGTCCGTGAGGGACCTACTGGCAAAGGCAACTGGAGTCTAATCTATTTCATCCCTCGGCCTTTGCATCAGCACGGCCCCCAACCCGGCCGGCCCGGCATTTACCGCTATGAGTGTGGCATTTCGAGGGTCAAAGAATGCCAGCGTGGTGTTACTGGAGAGGGAGGCCTTGATGTCTTGGAACGCCTTCTTCTGCTCCGGTCCCCAGTTCCACGGAGTGGAGTCCTTTGTGAGCTCACGCAGCGGGAGAGTTAGGTTGGCCAGGTCTTTGATGAAGGGCCCACAGTAGTTTACCATGCCAAGAAAACTCCTGACTTCAGTAACCATCGTGGGTGGTGGCGCATCCTTGATGTCCTTTACTTTGTCAGGATCTGGGTTGACACCATCAGCTGAGAAGACATATCCAAAGAACCCTATTTTGGTTCACAAAAATTCACACTTGTCTCGATGTAGTGTGTGCCCCGCACCTCGGAGCCTGCGGAACACTTGCGTCAGCCGGTGATTATGTTCTGAGATTGTGCGGGCATGCACCATGATGTCATCACTGACATTTATCACCCCAGGTATACCGGCAATCAGTTCCTGAATTACATTTTGGAAAACTTCAGCCGCACTGGAGATCCCAAAACTAAGTCTAGTGTATCTGCGGAGTCCAATGTGTGTGGAGAAGGTGGTGATGTTTCTTGACTCCTTGTCTAACACCAGCTGATGGTATCCCACACGGAGATCAAGTTTTGAGAACCAGCAGGCTCCGGCCATTTCTCCGATTAAGTCATCTATTGTGGGAGTGATATGGCGCTCCCGTTTGATGGCGGCATTTGGGAGGCGCATATCCACGCAGATCCGGACTGCTCCTGGCTGTTTCGGTTTCCACGTGACCACAATGGGCGAAACCCAGGGGGTGGGGCCTGAGACCTTCTCGATTATTCCGGCCGCTTCCAGCTTATGTAGTTCTTCTTCCACTAGCGGCCGAAGGTGGAATGCAATGCGACGGTGTCGCAAGGCCACGGGTTGCACTGTGGGGTCCACGTGTAAATGTATTTCCCGACCTTTGAAGCATCCAATGCCCTCAAATAGATCCGGAAAGTCCATGAGTAGTTGTTGCACCGACTCTTCGTGGACTCCAAAAGCAAACGTGACCACTCCCAGGTCTTCAGCTGTTCTGCAGCTCAGGAGCATGCCTTGGCCCTCTTCCGACACGAAGATGTTAGCCCTTGTGACTTTGTCCCCATGGCGGACTGCCGCTCGAAACTTCCCTCGGATCCGGAGTGGAATATCTTGACCATAGGCAAACACCGTGATGGGGGTGGGGCTGAGGACCGGAGGGGTAGGCATGGTTCTGTAGAGAGATGCGCTCATGAGGTTTATGGACGCGCCGGTGTCCACTACCGCCATAATCTCCTGATCCGCCACCTGAATGGCGCATTGGGGCAGGGTCCTGGTGCGTCTGGTGGCGGTGCCGATCATGTGCACCTTGTGCACGGACCGCTTCTCCTCTTCATCATCATCCATGTCGCTGTTGCTTGGATCACCTTCCACAACTGTCTGTACCGTTTGACGTGGCTTGCGGAACCTCTTTGACCGGCACACTTTTTCGAAATGGTTCATCTTGCCACATCCGGAGCATCGTTTGCCCCGTGCCGGGCATTCTGGTGCCGGGTGTCGCGGGCCTCCACAGTATCCGCATGAATGTCCCGATGCCCCGCCTTGGATGGGTGTCGTTCTTTTGTGCCACTTGGATGGTGTCTGGACCTGTAGCTTGTTGATCGGTTCCACCTTCACATGGGCTTGAAGTGCAGCCTCCATATGTGCCGCCCTGGCCTTGGAAAGCTCTTTCGTGCGGCCAAGGGTGAGGATGTCGGGCAGAGGCTTCCCCGATTCTTCCAGAATCCTCTCACGCAATTTAGCAGAGGCGCAGCCCTGTATTATTTGTCCCCTGATTTCCTCCGTTACATCCTGGAACCCACAAGTTAGTGCAAGCTTCTTGAGTCTGGTGTGGTACGCGTCCAGTGACTCTTCCGGCAGGTGCCGTGCTTGTCGGAAGACAAAACGTTCGTAGTCCTGGTTCGCCATGGGCTCAAAGTGTGCATTGAGGGCGTTAATCAGGGTATGATGAGTCTTGGGGGTCGCCTCTGTGAGGGTCCGAGCAATGGAGTGAATGTCTTTGCCGCCAAGGTGGAGGACCATGGCGCGTTTTTGTTCCTTGTGGACCTTCGTGGCTTCAAAGAATATTAGGAGCCTGTCCACCCATTCCTTCCATTTCGGAGCGAGAGTGGAGGGCGCACCCTCCACCACAAACGGTTCAATGGGCGGAATGGTAGCCATCGCCCAGGACGCGCTTGATCAGGCCCGTGTCCGGCCGAGGCGAGGCCCGAAGTAGCACACTGAGGAGGTCGCTGATGGCTATGGCCTTGTGAGGACGTGTCGGTGCCCACAGGCAGTGCAGACAGAGGCCGTGGCGTACCCCACAGCAAGGGCAGCGGAGCGCGTGCGACCGGCGCTCCGGTTTCGGATGGTGACGGTGCGCCTCGGGACGGGTGGACACCACGTCCCCTCGAGCAGCCAGGCAGCACCGGCCGCCTCCCTGATCGCCGTGCCAGGTGGGCCGAGGTGCGCTTCACGCACGTGCCGACGGGCTCGGTGCGGCACCGGACGGGGAGGCCTTGCGGGAGAAAGTCTGTACACGGCCACTCGTGCCTCGATGCGTGGCAGGTCAGCGTGGGGCAGCGCAGCTCACCTCCGATGTGCCAGGGGTGGAAGTCATCGTCTCTCCAGGCACGCTGTGTGGGGGTGTGCGGGACAGCAAGGCACGAGCACCACAAGCTATTGGCAATGCTCGCAGCCGCCTCACGCGAGAGTGGGCACACACACACCCCGAGCGAGGAGTCGGCAACCACCCTCGTCGCCAATTGTTGTGTCCTGTAGTAGGGAAGTGGCTGCCCTAGGGGTATCAATCTGGGACCTACACTCCGGGGCATCTAACCCTGACTAGGCCTAACACGTGGCCCTAGAATTAACTCAGTCAGACACTGGGAATAACTTGGTTGCTCGGTCTGCGCGCATCTGAATGCGTGCGTGCGTGCAAGACCTCTTTTTATTATTGGGAGTCACATGACTAGCGCGCCACACGCCCAGGGCATCGGGGGCGTGCCTCCAGGAACATAACAGGCCTTTCTATACAACAATGCCAAGCTGATTGGGACCAATGGAGTGACTGTTTTCTCATTTAATTCCATCTACCAAAGGTCCCAGCACTTCAAATTTGTATGCGCTCATTGGTTGGAGGGTTGGCAACGTGTTTATAACCCTTATTATTTTGAGGTTCTAATCAGGACTATGAACTTAAGACCACTACAAAGAAACAACAAAAAATCATGTGTACCTCTCTTTAAAAATTACTTCGATGGCTAATAAAGTTGTACTTGTATTACAGCCATTATCCTCTGTCCAAATCTGAAAAACCATTCTCGGAAATCACTAATGAAACTCAGCATTATCTGCAATACACACGTAGCTCTACTATCCGTTGTCACATAAACGTGGTACACTAAGAGAAGGGGTTTAATAAGAGTCCCTATATTTCACTGCATTCATGTGAAATTCTGCTCGCTTTTGTATCTAAAGAACCACCATGTCCAGGACTCAATTGACAGAATGTCTCATGTGCCCGGGCCGCAATATTACGACTGGATACGGGGAACCTGCACATATTTCCTTTCCTCCGTATGAAAAAAACACATCTAAAGGGACTGCTGAGGCATTATGATTTGCAAGACAGTCACAGGATGCTCATTTTTTCATTCCCCTGCCTCACTAGCAATCTCAGGGCATGGCAGTACACCTGCCTTGCTGCCAGATGTTTAAAACAGGCCGGCCTGCTCCTTAACTAGTAGTGTATCTCTATTTAAGATTGTAACAGTGGATTGTTCCGCAATCTCATCACGTGTTTGACCCACTGGAGTCACTCTTGCTTCGCCTTCTGGGACTGGTAGTTCCAACCGCATAATGTATTCTTTTCTTCAGCAAAATCGCATAATTCCTAACCATATTTAAGGGACCAAAACATCATCAATGCTGTATTAATGATTCAGTGAACCAGAAGTGTATTATTATTACCCTGTGTTTTTATTTGCTGGAGTCAAATTGTGCAGTTGATTCATTTCAATAAGTTCTTCAAGAGCAGCAGTGAAATACAGAATGAGATATGCCTCTTTTTGAGTGAGTTTCCTGTCTAGGTCTCCTCCTTGGGTGTTAGGTTGTATGACAGCTATAACTGTCCAATTTAGGTCCATTTCAGTAGCATATTATTCAATCCAATGGCAAACCGATGGGGCTGCCATTACTTTACACCCGATCCTTGATTTGTGCTGGATAATTCTTTGTCGGACCTCTTGTTTTGTTTTTCCAATTTATAGTTGGTCACACTGACATTTTATTGATTAAACAGCATACATTTGTTTTGCAGATGAAAAAGATTTTATGTCTCGATTTCAAGTTTGTATATGTTAAAAGTGATCCCTCTATAGTTTGATTCCAGTTGACACATTTTCCGTGACCCTAAAGGGGTGCTATATTCCATAACTGACACAACATATTTTTTGCAGTTGGTGGTAGTGTATTTGCCGAACCACTTGACTGTCTATTCCGTGCAAACAATGGTTTTGAAAAGAATATACATTTTCTCACTCAGGTGCCAATTCTGTCAGATGATTCTCCTGAAATTTTTGTTTTGGGACAAAATGTCGATACACATACCATGTGATCCATCGTTTTTTTCTCTTTCTTCTCCAAGAGTCATTCTCATGGAGTCCACCATGCCCTTCTCATGGAGTTCTTCAGCAATTTCTTTGGATATCCTCTCTCTCTTTGTCACAAACAAAAGTTTAGAGAGATAAAAGTAGCCTTTTTCAGAGCAATTTCTCCTGATCCTCAAAAATTGTCCATAACTCAAGTTCCCCTGAGGCTTCGGGGGTGACAACATGCATAGTGAAGTGTTTAATTAAGATTCATTGGATTTGTGTATAGTGTAGTTAATGGGTGTCTATTCTTTTCTACCACTTCAACATCCCAAAAAATAATGGGAGAACTGTTGTTATCCAAGCAGAATTTTATATCAGCAGATCTTTGATTTAACCAACTGAAGAACTGGTTTAGGGAACCTGCCTGGCCAGTCCACACACACAAGATGTAATCAATACATCTAACCCATTTGGAAATATGCTGGAGGAACTAGTTATTTTGATAGATAAAAAGGTCCTCAAATATGGCCATATACAATACAGCCAGCTCCAGAGCAAAGGGACAGCCATTGCAATCCCTTTTAATTGCACAAAATATTCCTCTCCAAATTTGAAATTGTATTATTTTTCAATGCAAATCAGGCTTGTTCGATGCTAAACCTCGTTGGGAATTGATGTGGTCTTGGTCACTCTTCTAAATATATTTCGAATGCTTTGAGGCCGTCTTCTTGAGGTATTGATGTATAAAGAGATACAACATCCAAAGTCACTAATTTTTAAGTGGAAGGATTTAATTCCAAATTTTCAATTTTATTTAGGAAATCCACAGTATCTCGAAGATACGATGTAACTTGATGTAAAAATGATTTTAAGAACGTATTGATTTGATTTGGCTACTTATAGAGCGCAAATATCACTTCGAAAGGAGCATCCTAGTGCTATGTTGGGGAAAGAGAGAAGGAGGACAGGTACCTCAATTATGAGTGATGAGCAGAGTGCATTTGAGGATCCAAAGATCCAAGTCTGCAAGGTCTTTCTGAACTGGGTTTCTGTTTCCAACAGCCTTAAGTGTGTTGGCATGAAGGTTCCAGGCTCTGTTTCCTAGAGCTGCTAAAGATTTACCTCCTTTGATTTTGCACCTAAAGGAGTGGGGTTTAAGAATATTTGCTAATGAGGATCTGAGTATCCTAGCAGTGGTTTAGGGGGTAAACCTGGCCAATGGATATTTGGGTCCTAGGTTTCCAAAGGCTCTGAAAGTGATTATCAGAACCTTGAATAGGATTCTCTCAGGCCTAGGCAACCAATGGAGGGTTTTGAGAGCTATTGAGGAGGATGATCTGCGGGGCAATTTTAGCAACAAGCAAGCTACTGCATGCGGTACCACCTATAATCTCTTTAGTACTTGTTTGTTTACTCCTGCGAGTGAGCTGTTGCAGTAGTCTAGTCTTTGAGAGACTAAGTGCCACCGCAACTATCTTCCTCACAGAGAATGGAATATTGTTGTAATGATCTTATCTTTCTGATGCTTCATCCCATTCTTCCTCACCAAGAATGACCTGCGTGTCATCATGTTCTTGGTTCTAGAGTGTTGATTCCTTTGACAGTACACTCTATGCCTTTTGTCAGTTGCTGTCAGCCCAGTGTGGATAGGACATGTATTGTACCTGCTTATTACTATATCCTGAATAAACTTCCTTCAATCAACCTGAAACCGGTGTACCTACTTCATTACACTGGCGACGATCTTGAAATGGACCCCAGCGCAACAACGTCCTAACATATCAAGAGGATCTACAGCGTGAGAGTTTGAATTTCTTTTATCTTCACCAAAGGACTGTGCTGCGCTTTTCTTAATTGACTCTACCGATTAATAATATAAGCGCATTGTTCTGACAACCTGCCTCATCAAATTTCAGTTAAATTGACTTTGTGGTTCATCTTATTTAATCTAAGCTCAAGCGCATGCTCGTACATTGTTTACCTCGCGCTCTACTGGCCAACCTGCATGAATTCTTATTTTCCTACCCACACGTCGTTGCCTGACAACGTGCCTCTGTCTAGCAAACAAGACGACGTTGCTTCTGACGTCTTCACACACTGTGTCCTAGCAACCAAGAGACGCTTGACATACGCGTAGTTTCATATTAACATACTGTTGCCTAACAACACAGCACCCGTCAACTTAGACGATTAAAGAGACTGTCCCTTAGCAACCAACCAAGAGACGCTCTACATACGTGTAGTTTCATATTAACATATTGTTGCCTAACAACCCAGCGCACGTCAGCATCGATGAATAAGAGACTGTTCCTTAGCAAGCAAGAGACACTCTTCTAACACAGCGAGTGCTGCTATTCAAACACCGCATGTCTTCTTGCTCTTTTAACTCCCTCCTTTTGCGGATTCTTTACTCAGCATTTTCTCTTCTCATACTTAAAGAGAATAACACGTTTACTGCTTGTCAAACTTCCTCACTGACAAACACAGCTCGAAAAACAACAGTCTTCTGCTTGTCATGCTTTGCCCCGCTTGAAGGCACAGCCTTAAAAACTAGAAGTCTTCTACAACCTTCTGCTTGTCAAGCTTTGCCTCCCTTACTGACACAGCTTTAGGAATAACAAGTCTTCTCCTACTTACATGATGCGCTCGTCTAACTCTTCACGCTGATGGGCAAAGCTTTAAAGATTGGTGCTGACAGAAGCAATCTTGAATCCAAATCCTGCCTATCATTCCTCAGTTAAGGCTGATAGGCACAGCATTTCCTGAAGTTACCTGTTCCACATCATTTAAATAGAACAATAAGCTACTCTGCCCGTCTACGCCTGTTAAGCTTTACTTCGCTGATAGGCACAGCTTGAAAGTAACTACCCTATATTACAGACCTTTTAACACCTTACTTATTTCACATTTTTCCCTGTTTAAAATGCAAAACATTACACCACCACCTTTTTTCCTTTCCAATCCCGGTGAACCTACTGTGAGGTGGGCAAAATGGAAAAAAGTATTTTTTAATGACGCCAGTGTATGTGGAGTTTCTCTCAGTACTGAGAGAAAGTCAGCCTTACTGCTACACTGCCTAGGTACTGAGGGGCAAGAAGTATTTGAACAGCTACCAGATCTGAACGACTCTGAATCTAATGGTCTTAATGAGTTTGAGATTTGTTTGAAGAAATTAGATAAACATTTTTTGCCCAAAGTAAGTACCGTCCTAGAACGCTACCACTTTGGAAAAAGAACCCAACAACCTAAGGAAACAGTAGAGATGTATGTGTCTCATCTACTCAAACTCGCCTCTACATGCAAATTTGAAGGTGCTCTATAAGAACGTGTACATGATTAATTCATGCTCGGTTGTGCCATTGAAAAGGTGAATGATGAATTGTGGCAAAAGGATGACCCTAAACTAGACGAAGTCATTGCTATTGCGAAACAAATTGAACACTCTTTAGCCTGTGTTGAAGTCATTAAGAAAAAGGAAAATGGCTCTTCTACTACTTCAGATAGTAAAGTCCAAACTATTTCCCAAGTTAAATCATCAAATAAGGTGGAGTCTCATACCACAAAATCCTTTTCCAAACATTCCGAGCCACAGTCGTCAGGTCAAAGAAAACCTTTTCCGGGTAGGTGCTACCATTGTAACAATGATGACCAGCTCACAGATGACAAGTCTTGTCCTGCAAAAAGCGCAAAATGCCTCAATTGCGGAAAGGTAGGACATTTAGCTAAAGCATGCAGACTACAAATAAAAGGAAAAAAAGAGTTAAAGAAGTTTGGATACAAGATGAATCCGAATCTAGTTCTGAAGATTTTCATTGTGGTAACATTTTGACAGAAGTTGCTCATACTAAGAGCTCAAGCCCTGTTGACAGTGCACTAATAAATAGCCATCCTGTTAAAATGCTGTTTGACTCAGGGGCTAAAATCTCTTTAATCCCGAAGTCCTTTTACTATACCTTTTTTATAGGAAAAGTGAAAGTCTTGAAACCTGACATTAGACGTCTTGCATATGGAGGGCAATCCATCAAGCTGTTCGGCTACTTCCTTGGTGACATTGACTTCAAGATTAGACTTACTGCTGGGAAGATATACATCTCCTCCAAAGGAGATAGTATAGTGAGTCGGATTCATCAGGCTGACCTTGGCGTCATGCTAGTTTCCGATTGCAATCCTTGCATTGTCTTGAGAGATTAACCGGTTGACCCTCTCAAGGAGTCACATGTCCTAACACATATATCTACTCATACACTTGGACTCGCTGATGTCGTTCAAGTAGACAGTCTACGCTCAGAATTTAAACAAGTCTTTAGTGAGCGTTTAGGCTGTTTATCCAACTACACTCACAAGATCATCTTAAAACCAGACGCCATCCCTGTAACTTCTAAGGTACACAATGTACCTTTAGCTATGAGCGATTCCATGGAGAATGAACTAAAAAACACTACTCGAGGAGGGCGTCATCATTAAAACTGAGGCTAGAGATTGGTTGGCCCCTGTGGTTCTTGCCCAAAAAGCCTCAGCTGAAGTCAGACTTTGTGTTGACCTGCGCTCACTCAATCACGCCATTGTTCCTGACAGGTATCCACTTCCAAACATCGCAGCGATGCTGACTCAACTGGCGGGAGCTGAGGTATTTTCTACACTTGACCTCAGGGCCACATATCGCCAAAGTAAGATTGACCCCAAGTCACAGAATCCCACTGCCTTCATAACGCCCTTCGGCACGTTTAAGTTTACTAGGCTTCCTTTTGGACTTTTCAGCAGCATCTGTATTCCAGAGAGCATGGAAGATGTCTTGCAGGGACTGCCCGGTATTAACATTTTCCAAGCGATGTGTTAGTCCACGGCCCATCTCAAAGTACACATTATGTTAGGCTCAGAGCAGTACTGGATCGCTTCAAATCACGTGGTTTGACACTGCGAAAGAATAAGTGCAAATTCAATCTGGACGAGACCGACTACTTAGGTCACAAACTATCCAAGTACAAACTATCCAAGAAAGGGGTCAAACCTAAGGATAAAGTAGTAAAAACTATTGCTGATCTCCCTGTACCTCAAACCAGAGACAAGTTTGTTTCACAGTTTGCCTCTCTCACCTATACTCTTCAAACTCTTCTCAAGAAAGGAGTGAAATGTACTTAGAGAAAGGCATGCCAAGATGAATTTGAAGATGTGAAGAGAGCTTTGGGTGAAGGCCCTTCACTTCACAGCTTTGACACCTCTGCTTCCTCCATACTGGTTACAGATGCTAGCTCAAAGGGTCTTGGAGCCATCCTTAGGAAAATTAAAGGTGGTCACGAAACAACCATAATGTTTCTATCTAGGGCTCTCTTAGGGGCAGAGTTACAGTATTCAGTAATATAGAAAGAAACACTCTGCAGTTTCTGGGCGATTAAAAAACTTAAAAAGTTCCTGTGGGGAAGCTTCTTTACAGTACAGTCTGACCACAAACCATTGAAAGACTTTTTAACTAAAAAGAGTCTTGAAGCTGTCTCCTCGAGGATCACTAAATGGATCACTAAATGGATTGTTGCGTTACAAGACTATGATTTTTTTGTCCATCACATTCCTGGCACACAAAACAAAGTATCTGATTGTCTGTCTCGCCTTGTTAGGAATGGCTCTGTTGACACGAGTGATAGGCTAGATGAAATGTGATTTCAATTATTAGAAGGTTTGTGAGGTCACTGGTGATGTTTTGAGTGAAGATGAGTGGAAATCCTCCATGACAAGTGATTCTGTAATTCTTAAAGTTTGTGAGTTGGTAACGGAGGGATGGAAGGGTATAAAAGAAATGGATGAGGAGACGAGGAAATTCTGGAATGTATTGCATGAGCTTTCTGTCTCCTCAGGCCTACTTCGGAGAGGCACTAGGTTGATTCCGCCCATCTCTTTAAGAGAGAAAATTGCTCAACAATCCCATCAGGGTCACCAGGGGATCTCCAAAACGAAAGAAAGAATTGGTTTGCATTTCTAGTGGCCGGCAATTGATCTGTTAGTTAAACATGGTGAGGGATTGTCAAGAATGCAACTCTTCTGATAAGATTTATAAGACTAGAGTACAACCCATAGCTGTACGAGAGGCTCCCACTCGTTGCTGGCAAGAAGTAGCTCTGGATATCCTTGGCCCGATTTCAAGTAACTCTGGTCAGTCATTTGTTTTAGTCTTAATTGATCTGTTCTCAAGATGGCTGGAAATCAAAGTATGTCACACTATTGAAACTAAGGATATCGTCAAATTTTTAGATGAGGTTTTTTCTCTTGAGGGCCTTCCTGATTTTCTTCTTACGGACAATGGGGTCCAGCTTGTTTCAAAAGAAATGGAAACTTACCTTGAAAAGAACGGGATCCAACACAAACTTTGTGCCCTCTACCATCCTGAAACCAACGGAATGGTAGAGAGGTTCAACCGTGTACTTAAAGAATCCATTCAGCTAGCAAGATCCCAGAACAAAGATTGGAAAGTTGCGGTTCAAGAAAGAGTAATGATATATCGCCTTACTCCCCATTTGATAACATCTATGGTTCCCTTTGAACTGTGTCATGGTAGAAAACCCAATACCCACATGTTTCAATCATGGATGAGAGGTGAGAGTGCAGATCCTGGTTTGAATGTTGAGATGAACTTATTCTCTAATCCTAGAACGGGGTCTCAAAATGCTGGTTCGACTTTTGATCCAACTTCCTGGCTGGCCAGTCAAGAATCAAAAGTTGCAAAGAGGAAGGCATATTGCGACTCAAGACATGTAGTCATGCCAGTTGGTCTTCCACATAAGTCTTCTAGCACTTCAAAGTTTTCCTCACCTTATGTTGTAAAAGAAATCTTCTTAAATGCGATCAAGTTAAGTGATGGTCGCATCTGGAATCTTAACAGAATTGCCCCTGCACCTAACTTGCTTGTCACTCATAATGATTCTCCTGATTTGTTTCCAAAACTGAGAGTGTGCGCGTGCTGGGAGGCTTCCAACGAAACTCGATGACTTTGTTTTCCATTAATGTTTTATATTTAGGTTCTCATACCAGGTTTTATTCTTTCTTTTCCTACCTCTTTTCTTCTCTCTCTCTCCTTATTCGCTTTCAGCTCTTTCTTGCTCTCCTTCTGAAAGGGGGAAGATGTGTAATGATCTTGTCTTTCTGATGCTTTATCACATTCTTCCTCACCAAGAAATGACCTGCATGTCATCATGTTCTTGGTTCTAGAGTGTTGATTCCTTTGACTGTACACTCTATGCCTTTTGTCAGTTGCTGCCAGTCCAGTGGGGATAGGACGTGTATTGTACCTGCTTATTACTATCTCCTGAATAAACTTCCTTCCTATCAACCTAATACCAGTGTACCTACTTCATTACAATAGTCCAATAACTTTTTAAGGGTTTTGATTATGTTGAAGCACGTCCCTGCCATCGTCAGAGCATGATGGCGAAACGAGAGTGAGGCATCAAATTTCACTACCAGATTCTTAGCTACTTCTGCTGTGCTTGGTGGAGCGGGTGCGTTATCAGGCCACCATTGGCTCGGCTTGAAGAGATTGTCCTTACCTATCAGCAGGATCTCGGTTTTATCTGTGTTGCATTTAAAATGTTTGAGCATCTTTGTATAAGGCCAGGATCAGTTGTGTATCATCTATATATGATGTTGTTACAATGCCAAAAGAGTCCTATCAGTGAGATGAAAGGAGCCATGTAGATGTTAAACAACAGTGGGCTAAGAGACCAGTCCTGTGGGATGCCCAATGTGATGGGAAGTTCAGTTGAAAGTTCCTAGGCCGCTGCTTTTTTGCGGTTGGTAAGGAAGGATTTTATCGAGGCTAGTATGGTGCTGGAAATGCCCCTACTTTTTATCCGGGTAAGAAGAATGTCATGTGAAATGGTGTCAAATGCGGCTGACGGGTCCGATAGAATCAGCACCGCCTTCTTGCCTTCATCTAGGGTTAATTTCAATGTGTTATTTCCAGTAGATTGGATTCAGTTGAGTGTTTAGGGCGGAAGCCAGATCGGTGGGGGTGTAGTGTCTTGGCGTTCTCAAAAAAGCTAGTTAGTTGTCTGTTAACCAGTATTTCTCTGATTTTGCCAAGAATGGGTAATAACGATATCGGTCTAAGGTTTGAAAGAGTGGATGGATCCATGTTTTCTTTTTTAAGTGGTGTAAGTATTGCCAGTTTCCATTCCGCAGGGACTATACCTGTGTGCCAACGAAGAGTTAACTATATTGTTAATTACAGGATTGTCAATATCTATGATTTTATGAAGGCCCACAGGTGGACGTGTGTCAAAGGGGGAGCCAGATGTGCAGGCAATTATTGCTTCACGTGTCTGCTTGAGTCAGCATTTTCCAAAAGCATGTACGAGAGGTTTTGTGTGTGGAGGGTCAGCTCTACCTCTAAGTGCTGTGTGTGTGTTATTAAAATCTTTTTATGTGTTGAGAATTTTTTCCTCAAAGAAGACAGATCTGATCACCTAGTCCCTACCTGAAATTTTTGGGTCGGTGGGGGACTTAACAATTGTAAAAATCGTTTTCTGATCATGGCGGGCATCTAGTATTTTTTTGAGAAGTACTCTTTTTATGCTAGTTTAATGTGCAGGTGATATTGTTTCCTACTCAGTATGAAGAGGTTTAAATCTTCTGGGGTGTATGCTCTCCTCCATTTCTGTTCCAGTTGTTTGCACTGAAGGTGGAGTTCTGCTAGTGTGGGCGTATACCAGGGTGCTGGGATTTTAGATTTTTGCTTATTTGTTGCTGGTTCCAATGGGGCTAGCTTATTGCTAATCGAAATCATCCAGGTATGGAAGAGTTGTGTGTATTCCAACGTGTCTCCTGATGGAAATTGAGTGGATGTGCTAGTCAGGTGTGGCAGCTTTGGGTTTGATGCCACTTTGGCCCATTTGTGACTCGGCAGTGGGGGGTATTTGCTTAAGAGGGTTTTTGGCAACTGAAATCTTAATGTTGAAGGGAATTCACCTATGATCTGACCAGACTTGAATGATTGGGGTGCTGACCGTTAATGAAGTGGAGTTGGAGCAAACACCATTTAATGTGCGACATGCCAGGTGAGTAGGTGGTGATGCCAGTTGGTGGATTCCAAGAGTTTCTAAGATTTCGCGAAAGTTGGCTACTCCGGGTTCTTTCCGGCATTCTAGGTGGAGATTAAAGTCTCCTAGGAGGGTAAAATTAGCATACCGGAGCGTTAGGCTTTCTGCCCCTTTCAGGGAGTAGAGGTCAAAGTTTGCTCATTGCAAGGAGGCGCGAAAAATAATGGCAAATACCCCTCCTCTAGTTTTGGCTCTGTCTCATCAACAGATGGTATATTTGGAGGGGGACTTTAAGCCATGTTTCGGTGGTAAAAAGGAAATGGAGTTGTAGGTCAACAATCAACTCTTTAATATCTCTGGCATGTTTACAGAGTGAGTCCCCCCTTTAGTAAATGTAAATGTCATGGTACCTAAAGAGCACACTGTCACCAGACGGTCACCTTGCAGTGTCGCCTATTTGGCTTCCTGGCGCTGATACCGCCAGGCATCCTTAGCGCTTTTGGGGCCGGTGTGGAGGCTAAGCAAGCTATTGCTCAGAGTTGTAGCGTGGGGCCCGTGATTAGAATAGGCACCGAGGCGAGAATTAACAGGTCCGAGGAAATTGAGCCCGAGACCCCGCCAAGGCGGGACTCGAACCCTTGTCCCTGGCCAGTACTCTGCATCAGGGTCTGCCGCTCTAACCAATGAGCTACACTCCTCCACTTAGTAGTGAGTAACTCAGTGCTTTGGGTGTAGTATCTGTGGACTTGGGTCTGGAGTCTATAAACTTAAATACCATTCTGCATTTGAGGCATGTTAGGGGGCCTTTGACTTTACAACGTGCCAAGCGACATTCACATTTAGCACCGGTGTTAAATATTTTTAAAAGATCTGATGACATTGAAATACATGGGTGCAGTTGAGCAGCGTGGCTGTCGCTGGTCACGTTCCAGATGCAGATGGGCTTTCCTTTGGTGTGCCCGCTGTATGTCCGCGTTGGCAGGCCCATTAAATACTGGAACCTGCCAACCTCTATAACGTTGCAATCCCAAAATGGTGGCTCCGTTTGGGCTTTTCCCCTCCCGGAAGGGGAGGGGAAGTAAAGTGCAGGTGCAGGCAACGTATTTGCAAAGAAGGAAATGCGCAAACGGTACATCCAGAATGTGAGAACTCTGTGTGATTTCAAATTTGATGAAATCATTTCAAATTCAAGGTAAGCAGTACTCACTTCAGTAAAAATTGGTACAATGAGATTTCCCCCATATTTGTTAAGAATGAGCAATGTTAAAAAGACTGAAGATCATTCAAATAAAATAGTTTTAAAAATATTAAAAGTAGTGTAAGCAATTGCTAAGGTGCAGCAATTTTTAAAGCGGGGCAGTGACGTGTGCAGTTTGACCTTTCCTGTCTCCGCTGGGCAATTGGTTTCAATATAGAAATACAACCCAAAACTATTGGGCGTCCAGGAGGCGATACTGCGTCCTTATGCAGGTTGGAAAGCAAGTACAAGACTGGTGTTCTTGAATTGATTTTTTTGAAGAAGCTCATATTCACATGGTCCACTACACCCCTCATTAAATACTAGCTTCATAATTATTGCAATTTCACCTTGTATTTCTTTAATAGAGTCTCTGGATTTTTTAATAGTACTCTTCATTGAGTACTTGTATTTTGCTTTCCTTGCAAGACTGTTGATTGGAGATAGAAGATAGAAGATAACACAGTTTGTTAAAAAATAAGAACAGTTTTTGGGATTCCATTTGGTGGCAGACTTAAAGATTTAACCCTTAACCCAGAAGCCTCTTTGCTCTGAGGGGGGTCATGACTTAAAAAGAATGCTTTCAGTCTGATCTTTCTGCAGAACTCGACATTTTCTGTTTTCAACAAAATTAGTGTGTCTTGCCGGGACAAACAATAGCCCTTTCATCAGAACACTCTCTTCTGCCTTTCTCCAGAACACTCTCTTCTGCCTTTAGTCGAGGTCTGTTACACAGTTTAAAAATGGGAGATCTCATTGTTTTTTGTTGTATTGGCGCTGGGTTGTCATTTCCCATGGCTGATTTAAATATATCTGTTTGTGCCTCTTCCTCTTTGTCAGCCTTTTTAAAAAATATTTTGTTGACTTCTGGTTTGTGCAGCTTGATTGGAAGATCCCCTCTCCAGGTTCGAAATCTCCTGTGGAGGATGACAAAGTGCTAGAAATTTTTTTTAATTGTCTCATAGATATAGTTTGGTATTCAGGTAAAAACCTTCATGAATCCATACGTGTGTAAAAGTTGGTTTGCATAATGGATAGACAGTTTTCAAGTTAGAAATAATCAAATTAAATACTTTTTGTGTTGATAGTGAAATCTTTGAATTCTATGAATTCTTTGTCAATTTTTGCCAGTAAAGTTTAAGCATCTGGAATAGACTTATTGCCCTTGATTTGTTGCTCCAATTCTTGGATCTCCTCTAATTTCTTTCTTATAGTGTTGATCCTCTGTGCAGATTACAGGGGCATTGCATGTCTGAAGTCCCCAAGGGATAGTCCCTGCTTTGAGATGTTCCAACAGAAAGTGCCTGTTTAAATCAGTCCAGACTTGTTTCTTTTTCAGTCTTGTTAATTTGTCACTTTCATTTTGTTGTTTTGTCCATGAACTGAGTGGCTGAGATAACTAGTGATGGAGCTATAATTAAATTCTGAATTTGATCTTCCATATTACAAATCTCCCTTTCTCTGTGTGTCACACCTACCAGGACTCCCAACCGAATCAATCTCAAATTCCAAGTGGAACAGAAAACTTTCTAAAAGGGTTATTTTAAAAATTGTAATGATAAATTTGACTTTGCCATTAAGGAGGACTTATCATTAAAATTCCCTAGATAACTATTTCAGCATGACATCTCTACCTCCTTCCAATTGAGAATCACACTTAAATGGAACAAGGAATCCCCAATGTTAACCTATTGGAGGTGCAGGCCTCCCATTAGTGAAAATGTACTTTGAGAGTTTTTCACTACCTGGACATGTACAACTTAAACATGCATGTCCTTACTTTTAATTTCATAGCACCCTGCTTCTGGGCTACCTAGAGTCTGCCTTGGGCGAGATTTCTATGTAATAAAGGGGAGGTTTATGGCTTGGGGTTTTAAATGCCAAGACGACATGGCAGGGTAAACTGCACACACATACTCTGTGGTGGCAGCCCTGAGCTGTGTTTTAAAGGGCTACTTAAGTGGGTGGCATAATCAGTGATGCAGACTGTAAGGACTAGGAGGACCAGCAGGTAAGTGGTTTTAAGTAATTTATTTAGTAGCAGCACAGTACGTTTGAACAGCTCAGTCGGTAGAAGATAACTGCTACAAACAGAACATAGAACATGGAACAGCAGAGAGAGCAGGCACGCTCTATAGATTCCATGTAGAGCATATGAAAGCAGCACACTGATGAAATCAGAATGTAACACAGGCCCTCTAGTACAACTTTATTTGCAATCCCTAAGCACATATAGTGCATTTTACTAGGGGCTTATAAGTAAATTAATTATGCCACTTCTGTATGAGTTAATCAAACCATGTTTAGGGAGCGACCACATGCACTTTAGCACTGATTAGCAGTGGTAAAGTGCCCAAAGTCCCCAAACCAACCACATTGGAAGAAAACATACAGAATGTTTGGGAAAAGACCACCCTAAGGCTGACAGATATAACACCCACCCACAAGGTGTGCCCAGAACACCACAGACTCCTGTCCTATCTGACACTTTCTGGCCTTGATAGGCCTATGTGTTGCAGGGCAGGAAGCACTTCTGGCAGGTGAAAGACATGGTCTTTCCAGCTGTTATTCAAGACAGCGATGTCATCTAGGTAAGGCCTCCCTACGAGCCAAGACCTGGTCAACCAGCCTCTGGTAGATGTCAGTTGCATTTTCCAGCCGAAAGGGTATCACTTTAAACTGGAAGAGGCCCTTTGAGTGGAAAAGGCTGACCTCTCCATAGCCCCTTCAGTTAGGGTGATCTGCCAGGACCCTGAAGTTAAGTGAGAGGTACTCGTGAACTTGACAACCTCTAATCTGTCATTAGGTGCATCAGCTCTGGAGATGGGGTGAGCATCTGTCTTAGTGTCTGAGATGATCCTCATGGAGCCCACACATAACAGGAGATCTGGGGTGGTGCCCGGTGGGTCAGCTTTTGATATCAGCCCCACTGGGCTGGACAAGAGGCTACTGGAGGGCTCAATTATCCCTAACTCCATCACATTAGAGACCTCCTCTTTGATGATGGCCCTCACTTTATCAGTCAGCCTGTATATTCTGTTTTTGACAGGGGGCAGTCTCCAGTGTCAATACCATGTGTACACAAATGTGTAAGCCCAGGAGTGCGGGTAAACAGAGAGGCAATCTGTCCCAATAATTGGCAGCAGTACCTCTGCAGTTCTGAAGTCAGAGTAGGGGAGAGGTTGACTTCCTCCACTGACCCAGGTCTTTTTTTGCTGATAGGAGGTCAGGTAGAGGATCACTCCCCTCTTCCTCCCCATCATCTGTCACCAGCAGCATGGAGACCTCCGACCTCTCATAGTGTGGCTTGAGATGGTTGATACTGAGGACCCTTAAGGGATGTCTGGGTATCTTGAGGTCCACCAGTGAATGGCCTTGCCCTTCCTCTCAGTTATCCCATAAGACACAGTACAATGGTCTTGGAGCACTCTGGGCACTACAGACTCCAGTATCCACACTTTATCCTTAGGCTGAAATTCCACATTAGGAGCTGGCTGGTCATAACTCTGCTTCATAACCTCCTCTCTAGCCGATAAGTTCTCAGAAGCTTTCTTCCAAGCTTTCGCCCAGAACTTGGCCATCTGGTTCCAGAGAGCCAGCCTGCAGCTAACCATATCCCTATACTGTTTCGTGGGAGCTTGCTCCCACCCCCCTTAACCAGACTGAGAGGTCCCCTAACAGGACCCCATACAGAAGTTTAAAGGGGCTGAATCCAGCCCCCTTCTTTAGCACCTCCATGTAGGCAAAGATCAGGCATGGTATGAGGACAATATACAACAAAAGTGATGGTTCTGCTAATTGTTTGCACATCAATCATATAGTGTACAATAGTTTGTAAAACAGTAGTTAGTGTTATGACGCGACCTACGAGAAAACTAATGATCAGGAAGAACACTAGATACTCCAATTGTAGTGCTAGCATGGAGGCATCACCGAGCCTCCTAGGGTGCATTTTCCCTTACTGTAGGAACAGTCAGAGACAAATTTCAGCAACGGCACCAAAGCACATACTTGTGAATCAATATATTCCTTAATAAGAAAGGGTGAAGATTGTTTGATGGTTCAATGCAGACTCACAGTTTATTTTTCCATGTGAATCATGGTGTGGACAGTTGGATCTAACAGGCACGCCCGCACATGTTTCGTCCACAAGACTTCTTCAAGGCTGCAAAATCATACACAGTAATTTATCCATGTTCACCAAACTTTGTATTGAAACAATTTCTGGGATTGTGCTAGCAGGCTATGTTGTGACGAGGAGATTTAAGAGATGTACTTGCTTCTGTTATCTTGTGCTTTAACTTATGTGATACTAAGAAACATGTACCACAGCATGAGAGGTGAGCATTTGTGAGGGGCAAAGAGATATTGACATGACCTTTGCAAAAGTTGTTAAAGCATTAGCATAAAACAGTGCTATAGATGGCACACGAAATGGTGTGTTACATGGTGAGCATCATGAAAAATAATCACCAATCATGTGTCATGCTTAAGAGTGAGGTGTCTGTGTGTTTAAAAGATCTACTTAAAGTCAATTTCCAGAATGAACCACACGATGTCAGTCCATATTTTGCAATGTCCCAATATAATGTAACAGCCTGTGTGGGGAAACAATATATTCTTGCGTGTCCTCCAAATAGATAAAAGGGGTTATCGGTCTGTAGGCCCCCGAAGGCCCAGAAAATGCTTTGAATTAAAAGTGCAAGAAAGTTAGGTGAGGTAGTGCGTGGCATCCACTCTGCAAACTGACCATAAGAATAGCGTATTTCCATGTTACTGTTGCAGTCTCCACTATGTTTGTGAACAACGCTACCATCCAATGATATGTCATTTCTATATATTGGCTACAACACAGATCCACAGTATTATTTAGTGATGTTGTTCGAAGCAATATGAAATAAAAATACCAATATTAAATTCATTGCAAGTCCTGAACAATTACTTGAAGTTTGATCTAGATGCAGCAAAAATTAATGCTTGCTTATCAAGTTTTATGTTCTACAAGCGCTAGTGTATACTATACCATTGTCACCAAAAGAAAAGAATATGAGGGACTGTACACAGTTTTAGAAATCTAAAAGCTTACCGTAGCTTTGACATAATTCCCGCATATTGATAGAGACCCAGTGAATTTAAAATGCAGCAGGACCATGATACACCTATACTGTAAGCAAGACAAAGTACCTGATGAGTGACGAGTTACTCGCAAGTGTTTAAGCATATCATTCTTGCAATGTAACAACTCTAAAACGGCTTAGCTATTGCTCGTACTGGCTCACCGGATGCCGAACCAACGTAATTATTGCCCAGAAGTAAGTAAGTGTGTCATGGTCCCATGACCATTGTCACATGGAAGTTTAACAACAGAGATAGAGGACTAAGACTGTAGTTTCAATGTGGTTGCCATTTGCAGAAGTAAAGAATGTATAGTGGAAAGCGTCCATTAGAAATGTACATACACATGCATATATATATATATTCCAAAACCAAAGTATACTCAGCGCGTAGCGATCCCAGCAGGCACAGATACACCAAGCACGGACCAAATTTTTTCGGCATTCAAATCTTTATTCGCCTGTTGATTTCATGACGTTTTGGCACCCCTGTGCCTTGCTCACATGACAGTGAAAGTGAGTGAAAGTGACTTATTTAAAGTGCAAGTGCTTCAATATTGATTGGATAAAAGAACACCAATGGAAATGAAAAACATATTGTAAAGGGGGACAATAACTGTAAAATATAGTGGCATAGCAGAATAACACTTAATTATAATATGTTATTGTGTTGATATATCTATAAACATAATACCTATAAAATATATACATACTGTACATGCCTGTAAAGGTGCACACATATAAACATTGTATACTACATGTCAAAAAGATATTTATGTTGAGTGCAACTAATTGTAAAATATCAAGCTAAAAATACTTATATTAAAATACCTCATTTGCAACATATTCATGTATTGATAATGGGACCAGATTAAATAGTCCCTATGACTATGTAAATACAGTACATCTATTTAGTTTATAATGTATGCCCTGCGTTCAACCCTCGTACATTTCCGTGTTGTTAAATATTATCATCCATTAGTGATATTCCTTTGTAACCACCTTACAAAAATAGATACATTTGACATAATACTAATTATTCTGTCCACATCTAATACCAAAAGTGACTTGTGCTCAAAAAGAATTCTTATTTTTATTTTTATTTTTTATATAGTCTTTTTCTTAGTTTTTTTCATTCTAATTCTCCCTATTTGTATTCAGAACTGCTGATGAAATTTGCAGACCATATCGTTACTCATACCTATTTAACTGAGCCCAGTTAAATACATTCTAATCAATACTGATCACTGGAGGAGGACACATGATCAAAGCAGGTTATGTCAACTAAACATCATACAAAAGACCTCATAATATTCATGCGTTAATACAAAAGTTCTATGTAGGTAGTTTTATGTAGACAATTTTACAGACTTCAATCGTGCTCTGCCAATGCAGAAACGATTGCCTTACATGTTTCATCCATATTGTATGGCTGACTGTAGGCGATTGAAAGATCCTATAATATGGATAAGTCCTCATCACATACTAGAGGTTGTACCCCAAAGATGAAAACATTTTAGGGTGTCCACAAAAGGAGCTGTTGAATAAAACAACAAGAGGAGTTTTCATTAGATCTACAGAGAATACCAGCTTCTACCATGAAACATCATATACATCATATACACTCAAAAACAAGGCTATACTCTACAACTAATTGTTTCAGAGATACTGTGATTTTAATTTAATGTAAACAGGTATAAATGTCTTCCGTCACATTAAGACCTCCTGGATGTTTACTGTTTAGTTGTAGTATATACCTTGTCTCGAGTTTTCTCAATTTTGCTTCTCGGTTCCCACCCCTTCTGCTAGCCAAAACAGAATCTACAACAAAGTATTTGAGATCTTTATTGTCACTGTTGTGGTGGGTTTTAAAATGCCGTGCAACCGGATAAGTATTATCATGAGTTGATATAGCACGTAAATGTTAGAGTATACGTCTGTGTACAGGTAACTTTGTACTGCCCACATACTGTAGTGGGCATGTACACTCCAAAATATATACGGCAAAATCTGTTTTGCATGTAAGGGTTTTTGTGATCTTATGTTCCTTGTTACAGAACCCATCACAATAACTGGTACGATTGATTCCATGTGTGCATGCTTTGCACGATTTGCATTTATGGAATCCCCCCTTATTTTGGAACCATACTGTTTTGGCAATGACCTCTGGAACAGTGTCCACTAGTCTGTCTCGCATATTGGGAGCCCTGCTGAAAGTAATGTTTGCCCGTTTCGGAAGATTGTGTCCCATTATAGGGTCTTGTAACACTATGGGCCAGCTTTTATTGATGATTTTTCTAACCTCTTTATGGTTGGAGCTATAACCAATTATAATCCTGAAGGCATCACCTCCTACGGCAGGGATGTTATCCGTAGAGGTTTTCTCAGTGATGGTATCAGTGAATAAGTTACTTTTATTCAGTAGGGATTGGCGATCGAGTTTCTTAGTTTTATTGATTGCCTCTTGAATAGTTTTCTGGCTGTAGCCCCTTGCCCTGAATCTTATTGCGCTTGCCTCTTGGGCTATCCTTAGATATATATATATATTCACTGAAAAAACCACAGTGATGTCACTGACCATGTCATGAGTGATGTAATATGTGAAGTCATCAGCAGTGCATTCGGGCGCGCAAGTTATAGTTAGCTGAAGTAACTATAACGGTGGAATTTCAATGGTTTTATATGAGTGAAAAGTCCAGCTAACTATAACATGTGTCAAACCTATGGTTTTTTCTGTGAATTTCATAGGTTTTGTAAATGCTATTTCCTAACTATAACGTGTGTAAAACCTATGGTTTTTTCAGTGAATTTCATAGGTTTTTTAAATGCAACTTCCTAACTATAACGTGTTTAAAACCTATGGTTTTTTCAGTGAATTTCATAGGATTTTTAAATGCTACTTCCAAACTATAACGGGTTTAAAACCTATGGTTTTTTCAGTGAATTTCATAGGTTTTTTAAACGCTAATTGTTAACTATATCGTGACTGCAACCTATAGTTTTATCAATGAATTTCAGCAAATGTTTTTATCCGAAATAAACAGTTTTCTTGACTGGCAGAGTTGTTTAGGGACTCCTTGTAAAGCTCTAGTGGATTAGGGAGTCTCTACCTTGCCTTATTTTGAACATTTTGAAATTGGTCAGTGAATGGAGGAGAACGCCTTTGTAAACTTTCGTGGGCAACCGGGTGCGCGCACCCCGCTATATATTTCGGAAAAACATTGGATTTTTCGACCCATCGAGTTTCTTCATAGACCCCCCAGAGAAGTTGTAGTAGGTCAAGGAGACTATACCTTGCCTTCTTTTTAACGTTTTGAAACTTTTCACTAAATGGAGCCGAACGCCTTTTTAAACTTTCGTGCGCGACCGGGTGAGTGCACCCCGGTATTTTTTTAAGAATAAAAAAGGTTTTATACTTTAACAATATTCTTCTTGGAGCCCCCTAAGAAGGTGTACAAGATCAGGGTGTGTTTACCTTTCCTCCTTTTCACGTTTTGAAACTTCAGTAAATTAGACCGATTCTTCCAAATGTCGTACGTGACCGGGTACTGTCACCGCGTACACGTCCTAATGCGCGCATGTCAAGTCATGTGACTCGAAAGCAACACTTCCAATTGGTTCATAGTAGTTTCTGTTCTAGAATTTTCCCGGACCCCACCCACTTCCCTCACTATCTTTTTTACTCTCAAGGGAGAAGAACGTTTTACATCTTTCCAAAGACTTTGGTGAAATGGCTGCCGCACAGAATTCATCTTCTGAATCTGAAGAAAATTATCGGCTACCTTTAACAAAAAGGAAGGAATCTTTCATCTGGCAATTTTTTACTTTTCCTAAGGAACAAAAAAAGTGAATGCGCCCAAAGTTACTTGCACAATATGTAACGGAGTTCTTTCAAGAGGAAATCCTTCGAAAAAGTATTCCTTTTCGATACATACGATGATGAGGCATGTGAGACAAGTACATCCTGAGAAATTTGCACAGGCATCTACAAGAGCTCTGGCAACACAACTACCATCAGCTGTGGCCAGCACATCATCTGGAGGACGACCTGCATCTCCATCCACTGCACAGTTGTACTTGAGACCATGTTTATCATCGGTGCATATGAAATGCAACTTATGTTCAAAAATTATTGTGTACGGAGAGCAGAGCCTCACTTTTATTGAAAAAAGAATTAATGATCATTAATGCTTCGACAGAAGATGATTTTTTTAAATTTATTTTGTTCCTGTTTCAGTTTTACAGTTCAAAATTTCGGTTCCAGTTTTAAAAATCAAAAACAATATAAAACTTGTCAAAAAATAAAATTAAAATAAAAACAAAACAAAAAAAAGTTCTTTTTAGAACTAACTCATTGTACCAAAAAGAGCTCTATTTACAAGCTGAAGTATCAACTCTTTTTTTCAGGACAATTATGCAAAAAAGCGACGATACTTGGGGCATATTATGAAGGAGACGTGATACATTATCGTCGGTTTCATCGGCAGGACACTGCCGATAAAATGACGATAATGGCCTTCATAATATGTTCTATGAATTGCAATCGAAACCTATGTTAGATGTCTTTATATCTAATGTTAGGTTCGATTGCAATTCATAGAGCATATTATCAAGGCTGTTATCGCCACTATATCTGCAGTTTTCTGCCGATAAAAGCGGCGATAATGTTTTGCCTATCCTTGTAAATATTTCCCAGCACCTTATTGAAAACGGCATTACAACGCCTGCCGTAATACCACTTTGCATGTCTGCTGCACAGAAAGTTAATGACATGCAAAGTGGGCGTATGTCAAACCACATGCAAAATGGGGTTGGAGGGGAAAAGACCCTATCACGAAGACAGGCGTTGCGAGAAAAAGAGGTGGAATAAACTTGTTTATCGTAGGACTGCCAAAGCCTGCTCTGATCAAGCATTCAGCAGCGTTAACATGGGGGTGTGGAAAATAAAACTGAATCCACCCCGTCCCCTAATTACAAGGCACACATTAGTGCATGAAAACAATGCTTGTTTTCACGCGGTAATGTTAACTACCGCCGGCTGTTACAGGGTTTACTATCACATATGTGTTCGCATTGATATTAACGCACTAACACCGCGGAAAACTCCGGCGATAGCCGGCGAAAGTCAACTGTGCGATCTTTGGGGCATTACCAACAACTAGCGATAATGATCGCTATGTTGGTTTAGCGGCGATATTTTTATCGCCGAGCAGCGGCGATTTTTATTGCTTAGGAGCCTTGCTATTATGAAGGTTTATTTCCTAAGTCTGTGGTTCCCAAACAGTGTACCGCGGCTCCCCAGTGCGCCGTAATGAGGTGCCAGGGGCGCCGCGCACAGTCTAGGGTGACTAACCATCCGTAAATTCCACGGATGTCCCTACCCTGTTATCTGTAATTGTGGCCATCACAGGGAGCAGCGCTGCTCCCCTCTGAGAGTCCTCACTCCCACTGCTTGAGCGGCTTCGCACTCCTCCAGGAGCACAGGAGCAGCCCCTCCCGCCCATTGAAGTTCTGCATCGGGCTGATTGCCACTTACTGAATGAGAATGGGGCAGTCAAGGATGTTCAAGCATGTGGCGCTCCTCCTGCCTCAGCGTACAGAAGGATTGTGTTAGGTATAAAAAAGTAAAACGCCCACGCTACAATGTTAGAGAACACTTCATTTAAAGAAGCCTGTGAAATAAGTTTAAAAGAACAGGTTAACGTTCTTTCACTGTCTCATCATTTTTGAACATAAGTATTTACAATATTATATTCAACAATGCCATGGTTGCTGCTTTTTTATTTTAAGAAACTAGCAACCATTGACAAAGCCAATAGTCATGGCTTGTTGTTGGTGAAAAAATACTTGCTATATTATATATCTGCATTGAATGACAGAAACAGCATAACACCAGTCGGGCGCAACACTATGCTAAGCGCAGATTTTTAGCCTACGTGTTTTAAACTGCCCTCTGAATTACATCCAACACCCCCTTTGAAGAGACCCCCCCATTTTTTAAACACCTCTTAAAGCCCTGGAAACAACACCATTTAACATTAACCTCACATCCTGGCACTGTACATCATGTGTGACTCATGACTTCTACGTTTTCAGTCTGCCTATGTGCAGGGGCATAGTGAACTCTCCCCACTGCACCCCACCCCTTGCTGTAGTTCGTTCTTGATAGGCCTCTTCTCCCTGCAACTCTGCAGACAAAGGCTCAGCTCATAATGTGGAAAGGTGGGTGAGTAAATAAGCATGGAATGTCCGAATGGTTGGATGGATTACTGAAAGGATGAATGGATGAATAAAAGGCGAATGGATAGATAATGAAAGAAAGGATGGATAGATAAGCAAATGAGTGGAAGTATGGATGAGAGAAAAAGTAAATAGATGGATGTATGGGACGAACGGTGGATGGATGGGTAAAAGGATGGATGGGTGTGCTAAAGGATGGAAAGAAGAGTTAAAGGGCACCTGATGGGTGAGTGAATTGGTGGATGGGTGTGTGAAAGGATAGATGAATGGATGAATGAAAGGGTAGATGATGGGCAAGTGAATGGGTGGATGGATTAATTGATAAGTGAAATGGTGAATGGATGGATGAGTGAAACGGTGAATGTAAGCATTGATAAGTTAGTGAATTGGGTACATGGACAAAAGGATGGATAGATGAGTGAAGTGAAAAGGTGGATGGATGAGACAGCGGAAGGCAGAATGCGTGAACAGATGGTTGGATAAGTGAAAGAATGGGTCCCAATTACTTTAAGGAAGATAACAGGAGGTACCTACCACCCACCCACCGGTAAAAAAAATGATGGGGAGCCACGGCCAACTGCCGATTAGGTCAAGGGAGCCACAGGTCAAAAAAGTTTGGGAACCACTGTGCTAAGCAATAAAAATCGGTCGAAATGCATGATTATTGCTGTAAAGTCAGCGATATTCTTGCATTATCGAGCTAATGCTCTTAGTCATGTTATCCACCTACCATTGAGTAACATAGCTAAGAACTGCTCAGGGGCAGGTGTTCGCTTTTGGAGATATTCACGCTTAGAGCAAATATCTCCAAAAGTGGGTAATTGGAGATAGCAATGTTACCGACTGTTTCCAGTCGCTAACATCTTGGCACACCCACTTTGCATGTCATTACTGATAAATATCACTGACAAGCAAAGTGGGGCCCAAGATGGTCGCTATCTCCTACTAGATGTCGCTAACTGGTGTTTGCAACAGCTAGGTAATAGCGAGATCATTTTATCTCTGCTTTTTTGTTTTTTAAAGCCAAAAAAGCGGAGCTAAACCCCCTTGATAATATGCCCCAAAGTTCTTTAACACACATCATTTACCTCCAATGTTTTCATATATCAGCGTTGGTGAACTGACTCAGTGAAATGTTGCTGATTTCATAAAATCACTTTTAAGGCGCTCCTTGTGACAGTGCAGCCAATCCTGCGTGGAAGTGCTCACATAAAACATGACACTGGTATGACCAGGATAGACAAAGAAATAACACAGTGATGGAAAAGTTTTTTTATTTTTTATACTTACCTAAGAAATAGTAACAAAGTAAAACTAAATTTCTTTAAAAAACATAGTATCAGTGGAAGAAAAGTAAAAATAAGGTTATAATGTACATTTCATAAAACAAAACAAAGTAGAAGTGAATGAAACAGAAAGTGAAAGAAAAAAAGACTGAGGGAGAGTGAGAGACAGAGACAGAATGTGTAGTATATAAATTAATGAGTAAGATAATTAATTGAAAGAGATAATAGCACTGAAGGAATGACTGTCTAAACGAAAGTAAAGTGAGAGAGAAAATGAGAGTATGATCAGTGATAGTACACGAAATAAACAGTCTCTTAAAGAAACGGACTAAGAGTACGGGAATGTCTTAAGGAGATAGACAAAATAAAGGAAGAACAGTAAGAGAAACAGAGTGAAAAAGGGTGAGTAACAGAAGATGAACGGGGTAGAAACAGACAAGGACTGTAAGAGACAGATAAATAGAAATCAAGTAGGGTAAGGGAAGTAAACTATAGATTTAAGTTTAGGAATTGAGCATAATTAATGAAAGCAGAGTAAGGGAACAAATATTAAGGTACGGTAAGACAAAGGAATTGAGATTCAAGAAACAAAGGTGATACAGGGTCAATAAAGGTGGGTCACCATGAGACAACGGAAGTAACAAACTGAAGAGATAGATAGACTGAATGAAATAGTGACAGAAAAGATGTAAGAGAAACAGGATAGAAAATGAAACAACGCAAAATGTGGATGAGTTAAAGGGAATAAGCGTTACTGAACAGCACTGACAAAGGAAGGGGATGAAAGGAATAAGGATAAGAGAGAGGCAGAGGAAACTCTCGGATGTTATTATTTGTACTTACCTTATAAATGTAATATCTGTGGATGACAATAAACAAATCTGTTATAATACATATTACTAAATCCAATGTAACAAAATAACATAGACAACATATTACATGGTTTATTTTTGCTGTCCTCAGAATATATTGATTTTCACTATAAACAGTGACTTCAATAATAATCATCATGTAACAGCGGGGAAAAAACCCACAATCTAAATGATTGTGTTTAAAAAACCCGTACAAGATCTCTATACATAATATAAAAATACCTGAAAAAAAATGTCTTAAATGTTTTTCTCTAATTCGCAATTTCTTGAGTAAGCACAGTACATCTTCCACAGTTACAAACTAGTTAAACCATACCACTTATTTTTAAATACCTCTCAACAAAGTTCCGTGCAAGTATGTTATTAAAACATTTATCTCAATTACACATTTTCTTCTCTCATACTTTTCCGCGTGGCCAAATAGTATGAGTTAACTCGTTTTTTTTTAAATACCTCTCAACAAACTTCCGTCCAAGTATGTTCTAAAAACATTTATCTCAAGTACACATTTTGTTGTCTCATACTTTTCCGCATGGCCAAATAGAATGAGTTAAGTAGTTATTTTCTCAAATTACTTAATCGCAGTCTTATCCATTCTTTTCTCAACCTTTCGAGTAAAAATTCCAATGTGTTCTGTTCCATCAAACATTAAGTAAACTTGTACCTGATACTATCACTATGCCAAATACAAGTTTCATTTCTAGATTCGCACACCCTCAGTCACATGATATTTCTAAACAACAGAGTTTCATATCTTTACAGTATTAATCTTCCTACACCAAGTAATTTTACTGAAATTTGGGTTGCAAAAATAGCAGATAAGAATTAGTTAAGTCAAAAGGCAAACGTTTTTTAAAAGTCAATTGACTATCATTGCAGAGCGTCCAGCTTGTTGGAGACTTCAAATAAGCTGTGTAATGTCCTGATGATTTTGAAGGCCCTTCATGAAAAATAATGGCTACAGTTACAAATGTTCTTCTAGAAATAGATATTTGAGAAGCCACACATTTTTTAATTAAAGTTGACAATTTACTCCCATCAGCTCTGCATCATTTAAACATTAAAATCTTGCTGAATATTCTGACAAAATTGATTTAGTCCTGCACATATGTCTAAAACATTCCTTAGTTCTGAAACACTTGCTACTTCACTATTACCACTGCTACATTTTTCAAAGACAGAATTTAACGAACAACAAAATGTTTGCTCCCGATTTTGTACAATCTGTTGCTGTAAATTTTTTAGAAAACAACATTAACCACTACATTTGCATAGCAGTTGACACCAGACCTGTTTTCAAATTTAAATCCAACAATCTCTTCAATACTAACCTTTTACTTACTGCTACCAATGACAGCTACATCTTTTTTTCTTTGTTTCTCTACTACTTCAGTACATTTTCCCTCATTTCTCCTTTTCTGACCAACCATACACTTTTGAATTAAAGGATATTGAGGTAATATTCTCTTCTTAACCTATTATACTCCTTCACACAATTTAAATCTGCACTAATCTTTGTCTCATCAAAATCAATTAGATAAAGTCCACATAAAGTTCTAACTCGAGATAAAGCAACATACGCCATACCCTCTTTGAATACAGTGCTTCCAATATTTACCAAAGCACAATCTACACTTAAACCTTGAGATTTGTGAATAGTCACTGCGTATGCCAAACAAATTGGAAATTGCTTCCGACAGACATATAAGTCTTTCACAAGCAAAAAACGAGTTGAACAGCGACTGAATTGTTGAACTTCCTCAATTCCATCAAATTTGATTCTTAAAAATTCAATCTCATCTCTATTTGGGTAATTCACAAAACCAACAACATTACCCATTGCTCCATTCACCAAACCTCTTTCTACATGTAAATTTCTCCGTAAAGTAATCCGTCAATTTAAACATACATACAGACTTTTTTCTAAGCCAGCAGTTTTAGATATAGATTTCTGAAGAGAATCCAATTTTAACTTCAACTTTTGAGACAAAACAATAGTACTAGCTTCATGCTCTATTCTATCTTTAGCTTCCAGTTTCTTAATTTCTTGAAAACCGAACATTCTTTGAGAGTTGGCATCAAGCATATGACTGACTTATCTGCTACCTCTTTACTATATATTTTCTCAGGTACATTATCTTCATTAGGAAACAACTTGGAAAATAATTGTGTTTGTAGAGTTTCTTTCGCATCTTCAGTTAGTTTTCCAATCCTCATATCTTGAAGAATATTTCCATATTTAGAATCCTTTGCCTGTCGCATATTTTGAATCAGTTCAGTATATTTGAACTGTGACCATATATTAACATTTCCAATACTGCCCAGGCACTTTCTGGTCTCTTCATGCGTAACAGTTTCAAATACAGGTTGTCCTTTCACAGGAGTTAGCTGCAGTAGATCTCCAAAAACTATGACATGTTTGCCTCCAAATAACACATCATACTCTGTCTTAAGTATCTGTTGCATTCTTAAATGCACAAAAGCAAGCATTAAATTGGATACCATGCTTACCTCATCAATAATGAGAAGTTTCATTTTTTTAAGGACTCTAGAAACTTCACAACAAGCTTCTCCGGATAGCTTGTGATATTGTAATTTATTTTCATGTTCAACTGGCAGCATCAGTAAATGATGTAAAGTAATACCTTTAATATTATGTGCTGCCAATCCAGTTGGAGCAGTAACAACACAAGACAATGTTGATTGCATTCTTTGCTGTAGATATGTAGTAATTCCTTTATTTAGGAAACTTTTACCAGTTCCAGCTTCTCCACTTACATATAGTCGAATAGGTTCAAATGACATACATGAGCATTCTTTTTTCTCATGACGAAATCCATGCTCAATGTGCTCTGTCACTTCATCATATATCTGTCTTTGCTCAAGATTAAGTTGCTTCTCCAATTCTTTTAAGTTTATTACTTCCTCTTGACCTTGCTGCATTGCTCTTTCCACCTCATCCATGGCAGTGGCTGCTTCATTTTGGATAATTGGTTGTCCCAGTGGATCTTGACTTAACAAAGCCGAACTTTGACTATCTTATGAACTGTCTCTAGCAATCTCTGCTGCAATTGTTGCTTCTTGCTCTATTTCGTCATTCAACATTTGGAGATAATTACTGAAAACAGGACATTCTATACTACTTTTAGATGCGTTAAATGAATCTTCATAACTATCAAAGTCACCAAGTAGTTCCTCTTCTGTACGCCATGGTTTAAAGAGTTGCAAAAGAGCTAAATAGTAAAATTCTCTTTTGTCAGGTGTTTCGCAACTCAGGTTTCGGTGATTAATCAAGTGTCCTTTTCTTTGTTTGACCAGACATCCTTCAAGTCCAATTAAAGCGTGTACACCTTTATCAACATTCTCTGTAATATTCCTTTTAAAACTGTAGTTTTGAAGTATTTCATACAGACAAATGTTTTCAAGCATAGTACTTCTATTTGGATAGTATGTAGCCAACATATCTGTTTAGTTCTTTCTGTGCTAAATATTAAATTTCTTGCACAGGTTTCAGAACACGGTTTGGTGTTCCTGCAAGACCCAAACTCACCCAAAGGATAGTTCTTGATTTTGCATAAAGACTTGCTGATGATAATCGATCACAACATTCATATGCTCCAATTTCTCGATGAGATAACATCTTCAAACTGTACGTATACAATTTCTTGCTTAGGCTCTTTTCATGAGAAATGTCTTCCCACATCTCCTTCAGTTCCGTCTTTTCAGATTTGGTGATGTAAGACGTTACATATCGAGCCACAGCAGTAGAGTTGTCTGCAACATATTGTATATCCATGTTAGCATTCCACATAGACAAAATGACTGGGTTATAGTCATTTATATATTTGGACTCTTCACCTCTTCTTAAATTGTAGGTATTTTTAGGTGATCTTCTTGTGATATTATTTCGCAAAGATGACATAAAATTGTTGACTCTTCCTTTTGAAAGTACCGGTCATGCAAATCCAAAACGACATTTGGTGTAGAATTTATTCTTTGATTTGAATTTTTGCCGACAATATTTTCCACAACGATGGCTTTGAAAGTGTAACACTTTTTCTCTTAAGTCCTTATCAGTTGTACTATTAGGTATGTCCCGTCGCTGGCGGGCCTCAGGGTCCCGATCCTGATGTTCGCCGACGATACGCTAATTCTATCTAAAACTCCAGGCGGTCTGCAGCAAGCTCTGAACATCTTTGATTCATTTTGCGGGGAACATGGCCTAGAAGTCAATGTGGGTGAGACTAAGCTGATGGCCTTTGCACCAAAACGCAGACCCAGGCCAAAAATATTTTTGAATAACTGTTTGCTAGAGGTGGTTACTGTATTTACCTATCTTGGGATACAGATAACAAATGATTCCAGATGGTCCCAGCACATAGAAATGGCGGTCTTGAGGCACCAACAGATCTCGGGGGCACTTTGGGTGGAGCACAAAAAATCAAGGTCCAAACCAATAAAACCTGTTTTGGCAGTATATGACGCCAAGGCTCTTGGGTCTGCTCTATATGGGGCAGAGCTGTGGGGCTTTGGGAAGCTTCTCCCCTTACAGACCTCCGAGAACAGGTTTCTTAGGAGAATTACAGGGCTCCAGCAGAGCACCCCACTGATTTCCCTTGGTCTTGACATGGGGAGGAGAGCAGTCAGTGACCTAGCGAGGTTGCACCCGATTCTTTATTGGAGACGCCTCTGAACTACCCCAGAGATCATGCACTACGCAGAGGGGTTTTTAGCCATAATAAACGCAGATATTTTTCATAGGATAGATTGGCCTAAAAAATCTTAGGTCTTCTCTATGTGATCTTGGTCTCTCGAATTTATGGGATAATCCAGCCGGGGAGCTTTTTCCAAGCAAAAAAGCGATCAAAGATCTATATTGGGATTATGTAGCTGCAAGAGTTTGGAGTAAAACCAAATCTGACTCCATGACCGGACGCTTTGTGGTAGTTAAACCATATCCAGCCCTGGAACCCTACTGGGATAGCATAACCAACCCTGGGGACAGAAAGCTTTTCTTTCAGTTAAGATCAGGTGCTCTTCCATTGAGTTCACTGACAGACAGGTGGAGGAGTTCTTCCACCGTATATTGTCCAGCTTGTGGTGCATCAAAAGAAAGTATAGGACACTTTTTATTCTTATAGCTTATGCTACCCCGAGGAAAGTTTGGTTAGTCCCTGTTTGCAAAAACTTAGAAACATCCAGGGGTGTTGAGGCCTTACAAATCATTTGTACTTCCACTTACATGCCTGTAGTTCTAGCAACAGCTAAGTATTTGGGCTGGGCATGGTCTATTAGACGGAGGGCTGTCGCCTCGAGTACACTGATTGGGACACCCTTTCTGGCACCTGTGTAATTATGTATCCAAGTATTAAATTTACTTGCTTATGAAATTGTGTATGTTTGTATAATCTTTTTTAAACTACTGTATTCAATGAGGAAACAATTATTTAATGATGTATTTTAAATGTATGTTTGTGCTTTTATGAGTTAATCCTCGAATAAAGCTTTGAAATAATAACAAGTGGCATATTGTTCAATAAAAGACAGTACAGTCTCATCCGAGTCTGTTCCAAATTTGGGAGCATCCTTGATCCATAATAGCATATTAATATGAGGAGCACCTCTCGCTTGATACTCTTTTCTCCAAAAGAAATCCAGAACTTCACCAAGAGATGGATTTTTCTTGTTTGTAATAAAAGACATCATAGCTTCAAATCTATGATTAAAATATCTGCAAACATTAACCGGATCCAACTAACACAGTTCTCCAGGTGTCTTGTAGTTTATATTTTCCACGTTTGCATTCGCCTCCCGAAGAAATTCAAGTAAATTTTCCCAAGCATACTCTGCACAGCTTAGAGTTAAAAACCATGTAGGTGCTACTAAGTTTCTAAGCATGCATTTCAAATCTCCATGACGACGGTACCAATACTCATTAGTACCACGCTGACATGCCATTAAATTAATTATGTGTGAATCCAAAACACTGTCTTTCTGTTGCACTTTATCCATAAATTCCTTTGCTGAAACATTTTACAGATGCACTCCACTTTTTAAGATATGGTTTACTGCATAAGAAAGACCAGATAAGTCACTCTCAAACAAAAGATGAAACAAATATGGAATACATTGACGAAATCTCGGATCTTCTGCATATAATCTTGTTGTCCGGTACTCAGATGCAGGAATCTGCATAGGTCGATCATCATATCGTGTACCTTCACCTGTAGGGAATAACTGTGGGAAACAACGACCTTCCAAACTTTCTTCCCATACACTAATAGGACTTCCTTTTGCTTTTTTCATCTGAAATAATTCAATAGCATTCCCTATTGCTTCTTTGGAATGCAGTGGATGAACACTGTAATGTTCATAAATTTCTTCACTTCTGGATAAGTCGACTTTTTCAATTTGTCCAATAGACAAATCATTGTCCTCTTCTTCACTTGCTTCCTCTTCTTCTACGTATACATTTTTATAGTATTTATTGTTTTTGACTAAATACAACGTTGCCTTTTTGACTTTTCTAACAGCCACTAAATCTTGCCAGATTTTCTTACTCTTTGCAGGTACACCATTAACTAGAATAACTAGAGGTTCCTCTTCTACATTTTCAACACCAATTGTCTCCATATCTTTTTTTAAATCAAGTGGCAAATATACAACTCTACCCTTTAATCCTCTTTGTAAATCTGAAGGATTTAATTTGCCAGTCTTAGGCTCCATACGAACAATAGCCTGAAAAGGATGTACACATTGAATCAGAATAGTCTCATAAGTATTTAAATCCATCAGTTCCGATGGAATATTTATCAACTCAAGAATATTATGTACAGCTCTAGCAGGCATTCTATTTTCATTTAATTTATTATAAGAATACTTACAAATACGTTGCTCAAAACCCAAATCAAAATAGTTTTCTACCAACAAATAAGTCGCAAAATCTTTCCACTGACTTTTATTTTCATCTTCACTTTTCAAATATAAATCAACTAACCTAGTTTGACTTTTGTAATGAATGCGTCAACAACACACACAAGGAAAATTTGGTTTTTCACCCGCAAGGACCTTAAACTTTGTTATTTCCTGTTCAAAATTTTCAGTATTAAAATTTCCGACATTTTCTAACACATTTCCTTCTATAACTATATCAGTTTCTGCATTGTCTTCATCTGGACCAAAATAACTTACCTCAATTTCTGCACAAATCTTCTTAACATCTAATTTGCATCCATGTAAAAGAGCACTATTTAACTGTTTAAATTTAAGTGCTGGACTTTTTGCATAATACAACTTTCTCACTAATTTTCTCATTTTCGTATGATGCACTGCTAACATCCTGAAGTGATGAAACACACTCTGGCATATTTTTTTAGAAAGACAAGCCAGAGAATGGCCTTGCAGACCTATTTTTTCTCTCACTCTGCAATGGTCTAATTCTTGCAACATTACAATTTTTTTTTTAGACTTTCCTTAGTGTACTTACGTAAGAAATTGCGAAAGAAATCAATTGAATCCTGTCATACACTGCAAATACTACTACAATTCCAACTGTAAACAGGAACATTAGGACGTCCCTCTAAAACTTCTCCAGCTATCACCTCTTCTGCATTTCTAACCAGAATTTTCTCTTTCTCAATAGCACAACCATTCTTCACCTCATATGCTCGACCACTGGTGTCAACTGCATGCAACAAATCGTTACTTTGTAATTAACTCTCTTCATTAAAAAATGGCTCAGAAGTTGAAGTATGCATCCATTTCCCAGAAAACACTTTACAAAAATTACTTCTATTTATGTGTCTCTTACATTTACTCTTAGCTTTTAAAACTCTGAGTGCTTTATTCAGTGTATTTATTCTATTAATTACTAAAATAAAGATTTTTTTTGTCTTAAACGCGCACTCAACAACATCCTCTATATATTTTTTCTTCTTATAAAAAGCAGATTTCCTTTTAGAAACTTTTTCCTTTTTTAATGAATTCGAAACTACTCTGTTATAAAACATGCGCGTCCTGATTTCCGCAAACTGATTAGTACGTCTTTTACTGTACATATTTTCCTCACCACTGATTTCAGAAACATTTTGCTTTTTTCTTGCATTTCTCCTTGTAGATACTGATAACTGTTTTTCCTTTTGAAGATTATCCAATGTACTTTTCCTTTGACACAACTTTTTTATGAAATCCTTGCTTTTCTTACCAGGAGCACTCTTCTTTTTATCCGTCCTTTGTTGATTAGATCATTCTTCTAATTCTTTCCTCTTCAAATGGAATGTCCGTTTATACAGCTTTCATTTTTCATTTCTGGTCGGCATACTGATTTATGTTTCTGATAAAAATGTCAATCTGTTAAGAAAAAAGATAAAAAATATTATAGACCTCTACTAGCATATAACATACAAATTATAACCACTGGTTCATTTTATAAGTAGAATAAAGACAAAGAAACAGTCTCTGAACAGAGTAGGAAATCCTATAGTGAATGTTGGGTCTAAATTTATGACAGTCCATAGCTGTGTCAGCATTATAGACGTATTTTCTGATTCTAATTTTTCAGGCATACAAACGGTACACTGATTTTCAAGCACTGTAGGTGATCCTAGTGCTTTTAATTTTTTTTACTATAATCTCTTATACAGTTCATGAAAACATGTATTCTCACTCTCAGAAAGCAGATCAACGACAAATAGTACAATAAAACTGTCTTCAAGAATGTTTTAGTATCAAAAATAATTTTATTTATTTAAAAGTTCATATTCTAAAAGTACTTGTAGCATAATTTCATCAGGTACTTCATCAGATTCAAAATTCTCATCCTCCAAATTCTGCTCTTCCCCTTCCACCATTTCTAAATAAGCACTATCGAATGTATTGGCCATAAAGTCCTCATTTTCTGACTCAATTTCCTCCTCAAATACTCCATCTTGTAATTCCTCGATTAGTTCATTAGCAATTTCAAAATTGAATTCAGTGTTCTCGGAGTAATTCTCCATTTTTGTAATCTTTTTAGTTTCTTCTGTATCCTTTAAAAAAAATATAAAGTCTAAATTATATCTTTTTCATCAATAGATAACTTAAAACTACCTTTACTAATTTTTAAACTACATACATTTTTATACTTTGTAACACATTAACTACATAGATTAAGATAGCACCTTCCTCTTGTTTGAAAACAAATTGACACTATGAGCCTAACATTAACACTATTCCTTTTTATTTTTTTAAATAATTACTGCTGTAAAAAGACATCTTTCTGTGAAATTTGTTTTTAGGTTTTCTGGATATTACAACTGTTGACAGAGTTTATAATTTATTTTTAGGGATCCATTTTCTGAGTTCACCACTACAAACTGCTATTCAAACTATATACAGTCTGAAGGGGAGGCTCACAATGTACAAATAATAACATTAACTTAACAGATTACTACTTCCCACAGAGACAGTTGCTTTTATGTTTCAACAGCATACTCAGCATGTGAATTTCATAGCATATACAAAATCTCATGCTAACCATGAGGAACCACATCATAATAGACCTCTGAAAATGCATGTAAAAGGGTGCAGACAGATAGTACAGTCACAGATATGCAGAAAAGATGCCCATCACACCAACAGCCATATCATAATACACCTCTGTAAATGAAGAAAAACGACTGCACACAGATGATACAGCATGACTTAGAGAAATAATGAAGACTTAGCAAGAATTAATCCACACAAGCAGCAAACTCTTACAGTCGAAGGATAGATGAACCAGAACTGCATACAAAAGAACACATGGACCAGGCCCATAAAAAGATAGTGTCAACAGACAGTGGAAAACTATGTCAAAATACATATCTAGTGCAAGCAGATACAGACATGGCAAAAATAGAAGATAAAATCATCCAGCAAAAGAGAAACTCTTGCTTATTATTTTAATCTGCACTAAAAAAATTGCCTTTAAAAAACTACCAACTCACCTGAAAAAAAGAATGTGATTGTTGAAAAGTCTATCAAGTAGAAGACAGGTTGTTGCTGTTCAGCACCAAACACTATAAAAAAGAGAAATACTGAAATGTAGTTAACATATTACAGACATATTTATTACACAACATACACCCATTGTAGCAAACAACAAGCCTAACAGATATATTCCCTAAGATGCTCTACCATTGGTTATCCTAATGCCTAAGTTCAATAATTGTTTTTTAAACACATCAAATAACCACATTTTTCACCCAGATTTATTTTAAATCAAACTTCATTTACAGTGTAATCTCCCACACATTTCCAGGATACTACATGCAATATTTATGATTTGCACTGCTAGACAATCTTACTTAGCATATCTGTTTCCCATCTTACTTGCCAAAATAAATCACCACGGAACACCAACATCACACTGTGATTAAAGCCTCTTTTTATATAATCGTGGGTGAATAATTTGCTTTCAAGTTTTATATTTAGATTCTGCTAATTATAGTGATTTGTTTTCATTCCTACATTTTGACAATCACTAGTTGCACAAAACTAATGACAGAGATGGAGACAGATGTAGAGCAGAAAAGAGACACAGGACAGGAGGGATACAGACCACAGGAGAGAGAGAGAGACAGTAGCAGGGAGAGGAACATGCAGAGCCAGACCAGCATTGAAAGCACAAATGGAGAGACAGAAAAATAACAGGAGCAGAGAAAAGTCAAGAAAGAGAGGGAAGGTACAAAAAAGAAAAAGATGAACATGGACAGGGAGTCACAGAGTAGAAACAACAGACAGGGCACAAAGGAGACAAACGGCAGGAGGCACAGGGACAGAGAGGACAGCAGGCAAACAGTACAATAGGAAGAGAGAGCAGAAGGTACACAGAAATAGACAAGCAGAACAGAAGGGAGAGAGAGATGGAGAGAAGGAGGGTGAATAGGAGGGAGAGAGATATACACCACCATAGAGACAATGCAGGAGAAAGACTGAGAGCAGGAGACAGAGAGAGATACAAAACGAGCACGGGAAGGAGAGAGATATCACAAGGGAGAGGGAAGGCAAGAGTGGATTCAGGCCAGAAAGGAAAAGAATGACAGAAGGGAAAAAAATAGTAAAAAGGACAACAAAGAGAGGGAGAGCAAGACAAACAGAAAGAATAGGACACAGAGTGAGGGAGAATAAGAACTGCATAGAGAGAAAATGTATGAGAGACAGGAAGGGTAGAAATCAGAGGGTAGGCAACATGAAGAAAAACTGCACAATAGACAGAGATACAGAGGGCGAGCTGGACACACGAAAATATATGAAGTAAGCAGCACAAAAACAGTATGTTGAGAAAAGGAAAGCAGCAACACAGATATATGTATGCTGACTCCACTAACTTAGTGCATGAATGTATCTGCTGCAGGAACTTCTGCATAACCTCATAGTCACAACTCTTTGTTTCCCTTTAGCCCCAACCCTTTCCCCTCTGACCTCTCACCCACCAGTGCAGCCCTCGGCCACAAACCACACTGTAAATGTTGCCCTCCATATCATTGCATGTAGGTATGGTACAACAGGTAACATCATACTTACAGCAACTGAGGACTATTACCTTTGACACAGATTCATAGCTGCACAAGTTAAGTAAACATAAATTATGACCTCTCAATAATTTTCTGAAAACTTCAACTTACAGTCCGGGTGACGCCACAACAATATTCTTGTACCTGACTTTCATTAAAAGAAGGGAAATCCACACTAAAAATGACTCTCTTTAAAGAATTTCCCTTCCTTTACTACACTCACCTACCATGATTTCATTGCGTCACTCCTCCACTTCTCACAACTAGGCAGTGTCAAAAATGTCAATACAACACATAATCTACCTACAGTTTCTGAGCGTGTCTGTATTGGGCTCTGTTTTTTGCTCTGCCACTTTTTCTTGCACTACTGCAACAGCAGGCTGTCACTACAGGCCGGCAAAAAAAAACAGTCTGCCTATGCCAGGGCTCAAAAGTGGAGCCCGATGGACAGCGAGCCTACCTTTAAGAAACTGCCTGTGCTGAGACCCGAAGAGACCCGGCCAGCTTAAAGCCCTGAAACTATCTTAATGTCTCCTCTCTCTTTAGACCTTTACATTTCACTTTCAAACCACGTTTGCTTTCCATTACACACGCTTCTTTTTCGGTGTTCCACATTCAACGCCTAGACACTTTTCCCTTTTTAGTATCAGAAGCCGCAGCTGCAACATGGCTAATGCATGAATTAATTAGTCTATCTTTCGCGTTTTTTCAGTGTTCAAATTCCATAATTTAATTTTTTTTCACATAAATAGATATGAGCGGCTCAGTACCTCCTACTGGCATAAAACCAAGTTGCTCCCTTTCACTTACAAATGCCTTAGAGACGGCAAACGAATATCGGGCAGATTTACAAGCCCCTTACGCCACTTTAGCGTCACTTTTAACATGGGAAAAGTGACGCAAAAGTGGCGCACGGAGCATGTTAATCTACCCCTATATCTGTATAGAGATGAGTGTACTGAAACAGTAGGCAGACAAAATATCGAAATTAAAATATTGATATACAATAATATCGATGTTTTAATTTCGACAGTACAGAATATCGATGTCCAAAATATCGACAGACAGAATATCGTTTTTTTAAGGTATGTATGTTACTAATATCGAATTTTACTAATATCGAAAACATTTTTAGTGTTATGTATTTTATTATGTTGTTTTTATGTTTGTTAAACATGTTTTGTAATGTATGTTTGAAAATTTGTAAATTTGTTTACATTTTGCGTTTTAGTATCAGAGCGGGTTGTGGGTTTATAGGGGAATAGGATGGGAAGTAATTTAATAATAATTAATTAATTAATATATGTTTGTAAATATTTTTAATTAATAATTAATTGTTAATTAATTAATATTAATTAGTTAATTAATTAATCTAATTTTGTACATATGTTTAATTAATAATTAATTGGTAATTAAATAATATTAATTAGTTAATTATATTAGAGTAAATTTTTTTATATATAATTTTTTGTTATTGTTAATTAATTAATTGGGGAAAAATATTATTAATTATTAAATTTAATTAATTTCAGCTAATGTGCTAATATATTTACTTTATTGTTATTGTTAATGAATAATTAATTGGTAATTAAATAATATTAATTAATTTTGGGTAAAGGAGTATTTTTAGGGTTCAGGGTCAGTTTTCAGTTTTTGGGTAAAGGGGTATTTTTAGGGTTCAGGGTCAGTTTTCAGTTTTTGGGTAAAGGGGTATTTTTAGGGTTCAGGGTCAGTTTTCAGTTTTTGGGTAAAGGGGTATTTTTTGGGTTCAGGGTCAGTTTTCAGTTTTTGGGTAAAGGGGTATTTTTAGGGTTCAGGGTCAGTTTTAAGTTTTTGGGTAAAGGGGTATTTTTAGGGTTCAGGGTCAGTTTTGGGTTTTTGGGTAAAGGGGTATTTTTAGGGTTCAGGGTCAGTTTTCAGTTTTTGGGTAAAGGGGTATTTTTAGGGTTCAGGGTCAGTTTTGGGTTTTTGAGTAAAGGGGTATTTTTAGGGTTCAGGGTCAGTTTTGGGTTTTTGGGGTACAGTCGTACAGGGTAAAAATAAAATAAATGTAAAATAAATCAATTAAATGAAATTAAAAAAAATAAAATTACATTAAATTATTAAGTTTTTAATTTATTTTAAATGTATATGTATTAGTTTTAATTTTTGTATTATGTTTTAATATTTTTCTTTAATATTTGTAAAATTATATGTATTTTAAAATTATTTTTACATTATTATTAATACATTTAAAAAAACGATATTTTTAATTTCAATATTTTTGTACTACGATATTAATTTTTCGATATTTTTTACTTACCTTTATGAAGATATGACTCCGATATTTTTGATTTCGATATTTTTGTGTCAATATTAATGTATGTAGATATTCTGTCTACTGAAACATTGGATTAGTCGTTCACATCCAGGCACTTCCAATTGCATGACTTATTTAACTAGAACCGCTGTAATGTTGCATGTGTTTTCAAAGATACACCAGTGCCTGCTATAATGCCGACTTTTACCTTATTGTTCAACAGTGGTTATTTATTTTCACGCAATGAGAATTGTTATGAGTTTTTAAATGACAAAGCTTACGCTGTAATAGTCACTCTGCATATGCTTCCCTCTAAGAATGTAGTTTATCCACCCCCACATGGGAACCTTGATGTTTCCATCTGGCCGCGAATTCCGTCCTTGAATTCAAAGTTCAATCACAAGACATGAACAAGAGCCTTATTGTCACAAAAACAAGTTACCCTAGCATCTGTTCACAAACATATCTCTTTCACTTAGCTAACATTTGCAGAGAAGTGCATACCTTATGAAATAGTGACCTTCCTTTACAATTTGCTGAGGTGACTCCCATGATCTTTAACGCATCCTCCACTTCAGGGCAGGCCTATTTTTTTTATAACTACTAAGCAATGGTTTAGTGACTTCTTTGCCAGAAATTATTTGAAGTCATTCTGCTACTCTTCACTCCATAGTCGCCGACCTATTTTTGTGGACTTCCTGTTCTACTACCAGTGGCAGCTGCTTTTGTGTTCCTATTTTGTTTATTACAAAATGGATGTCCGTCCTGTCTTCGCAAACGAGCCGGAGCACTTAGAACTGTTTCGCCAGAGGATGCTTGAGTACTATGGCATCCTGCCACTTGCGACTTTGAGTGCATCATATGGATTATCATTTCGATTTTCCTATTTCACCTGTGTGCAGCCTGTATTTCATTGCCTGAGCTGTGATTTCATGTGGGCCCTGGACTTATGTCTCTGCAACCTGGTATCTCCTGAAGTGAATTACAATCATCTCATGAATCCGTTAATTGATCATGAACAGCTTTGTTCCGACGGAGGGATTATGGCCTTTGCAGCGATGCATGCAGTTCTGGGTCATTGGAATATATTCGCAGCGGCGCAAGATTTTTTGGCACACAGCTACATAGAAAAGTCACCGAGTTGTCCTTTGATGGTACTAGAGGCGCCGGTAATTGAAGAGCATGTATGTTCTTTTCCTCTTTTCAATTGGATGGCTGACTTGTTTTCGGATGATAACAGTGACTTCCTTTTAAAAGCGGTAGCTGCTTATTTCGCCTACTCAGTTGTTGGATGACTCCTATACAAGCCATTGACGTCTAAATTTTTTTTTCCCTCCCTATCTTTTTCACGTTTTCTTGGACTTCTTTTTTATATAAACAGACCTATTGGCTTTACTAACAGTGGACATTACAATTTCGTGCTGGTCAGATTTTCGTGTTTTTTTTTCTCACCTACTCGATTTCAAACTAAACTTTTTCATTGAACTCTAATTTCAATAATTCAGTTGCTTATCTTATCTTATCTTATTTGAAACGTACTCGGAGCAAAGCAGGGTAATATATGCTACATGTGCCCTGATTAATGTGTAAAGTTAGCATGAGTTTTTTATAAGTTTAAACGCCATTTTCCCTTTCTGCTGCTTATTTGCGCCTGACACACATCTGCTGCTTTAGTTTTCCATCTACTGAAATATTTTCGATGCATACGAGAAAAATATGTTGTTACAGCTCAAAAAGCAAGGCTAATATTAGTGTATCTCACATCGAGTACTGAAACCTGCCAAAGATATGTCAATACAGTAGTTGTTCTCAACACTGATTTTCGAACGTTCCAACAGATAACATACATGCAGCTCCAGCCAACTTGTCGCTTTTGGCGCGTTTTTTATTTCCTTACACAATAGCATAACACAAAGTTGATAGTGCTTTGCCTGCAGAGAGCTGATTGTTAATGAGGTGATGTCTAACCACTAGCATTTTCATATATGGTTGCTGAACTTAAAGTCAAGACACCTTCTTAGATTTAATAACATTTAATATACTTCCTCAGGAGGGTGTAGAATAAGTTTTGGTAAACCGTATTCATTTTACATCATACTCTGCTTGCACCGTTTGTATTCTATGGACTAGTGACTATGCCGATTACTTTGTTTCTTACAATATCTTTACTCGTATTAGATAAGAAACTTCGCTTGAAAGCATTGCATTAGTGAATAAACATTTTAAATATACAGTTCTCTCTTTTAATTCATATTCTGAACTGAAATTATTGTATACTGAAAGTGTATTCATGTGTTTCACATAACCTCAGCTGTACTAAGTTCATGTTTTCTTTTGTCGACCTGAGTTACTCATACTGCAACCTGCAGGCCTGTGACGGCCCGTCAAGCCTTTCTTAGCGGGTCGCGGACCATGCAAACAATCGTACCTCTGGTAAGAAAATAATTTATTACTGTTACCAAGCACCGCCGCAGTTGCACTTCATTCACAATGATAATCACTGCTCCCCCGCTTCTACAGACCAGACGCTATGTCGTATTTCACTACTTATCACCCTTTCATCTCCACTATAACAAACACTTCTCCGCCAGCCACCAGAGAACAGAGTGGAAAAGCAAAGGCACTAAGAAGTGAAATATGACAAACCCTCTGCTCTGTGGAGCCGAGCGAGCGGTAATTGTGAAAGTAGACATTCACTAGTGCTTCAAAAAAGCATCTCAATTATATAAATAGTTTTTTGAAAACCTGCCAAGTACTTTGATGCTACTATCTGTGTGTGCCTGCAGAGCAAACTTCCTCAGCCCGGACTGAAGGCAGATACAGACAGACACACACACACTAAGATAACACAGGGCAATGGAGACGGAAAGCAGGAGGGAGATAAAGATAGAGTCAGACGGCAGGAGGGAGAGAGATCTATGTATACTCGGTCTGCTACCTCAATGTATGAAGGCATGTACTACACGAACCTGTGTACAACCTCATGGTCACAAGTTTTCATTTTATTTTACTCGGCCCCCTCCCCCTCTCACCCCACCCCAACCAGTGCAGCCCGCGTCCACAAACCACACTGTAATTTTGTCGTCTGACAGAAAGTTTATGAATACCTTAAGCATTAGCACTTTTTGACGACGAAATAACATGTAATGTACCATTTCTCTCTCTACCTACATTATCTGTGTCTCTGCTAATACCATTTTTTCATCTCAAAACCAACTTTAAAGATTATATGGAAACGCTTCCAAATCACACAAATAAATACTGTCTATTTTAAACATATTTTTTATCCCATTTTTTACAGTACACCAAAAAAATATGCAAAACTATAATTTACACTTGAAAGAATGTAAACAAAGGGCATGCAACCCCCATTAAATTCACAGGACTTCAGCCCCCCCCTCCCGTCTGGTGTGGCAGCCAAAGGTAACATAGATTCCAGATACACACACAGCCGCACCTGAACGTTTCACATCTCTGTAAAGAACCATTTGAATGTTAATTAGGCCTTGCAGTTGTTTTATCCCTTCTAAGAGCCCCTGCAGCTTTACTCTGCCTACTAATTAAACGTTCATGTCCGCCTAACAAAAGAATTTGTATTTGCCCCCCCCCAGAAATTTCGTTCCAGTTCCGTCTCTGATTGACAGTGAATTAAAAAAACGAACAGTAAGGGATTACATAAGAACATGACTGAAGACCATCCAGCTTAATGAAATTTATTATTCAAAATTTTAAACTAATAATTGCAAACAAATAATGTCGTTAAAGAGTGATGAAACGAATTGGAAGAATAGTTTTAAAAATACAAGACATTGTCATAGTCAAAAATGAGGTTACTCAGAGACTGTGAGGGAAATAAACAAATATAGTGACTAAACCACATTTTACGGTACATCACAAAAGAAACAGTTAGAGACTCACCTTTACCAATGCTTTATAAGATGTAGAACAGTGACAGTCACAAAACAGATATTCGTTTGACGGAACTCTCAATAATGCTTCTATCACTGCAACCAAAATTCAATGACACAGATGTCCTCTCAATACAGACTCATATATGTCTCTTCAACCAATAATATTTGTTCCCGCACAATTTTAAAATCAAATTAACATTTCAGTTGGTTGTCCCTTTGAATATTTTCAAAGTCACATAAAGGTCACCCTTCACCCTGGAGTGAAAAATATGCAGCAAACAGACGAATTTCCAACCTTGATTTACCAAATGTGCAGATTACGTGGATTGGCCAGAGAGGATGGAGATGTCACCAATTGATACCATTGGTGAAAACTTTTATGCATCTCCCAAAACCTGACCTTATAATTGTGCACTGTGGTGGGAACGATCTAGGCACACTGACTGGGGTAGGTCTGGAAATGCTTCTAAAGGACACCTTTCGGCAATTGATGACACTTTTTCTTCGGACTGTCTTGGTGTATTCCAATATATGCCAAAGACAGATTTGGAATTGGTCCAATCAACATTGTCCACAGATTGAGAAAGCAAGGAAACATGTAAATAAATCTGTTTCTGCTTTCCTCAGAGAATATAGCATGGGTTATATATACCACAACAACTTGCGTTACAACATGCAAGGCATCTATAGGAGAGATGGTGTTCATTTCATGGATGAGGGAAATAGAATCTTCCTCTGTAACATGAGACTCTGCATTGGTACTTACTTATAAGTGCAGATAAAACTCAATTAACACAAGGGCTCTTTTAAGAGCCACCTTACATCTAAACACTCAAACTTGTGATTTATCTCCATCTTTCCTTTTATTTTTGTTCACCGTGCGCGACCGGGTGCGCGCACCCCGCAACATTTTTGCAAACAAAAGCTACTTTTAAACTTTCTGCGTCCTTAATAAACCCCTGAGGAAACCTACCAGATCAAACACTCTCCACCCTGCTCCTTTTCCATGCTCTACACTATAGTTTTTCACAGTCTTGTAAATAGGTGTGCGTGACGAGTGCGCGCACCCCGCAACTTTTTTTCAAAAAAGAAAAAAAAATCTTTTTGCGTTCAGGGTCCTTCCTGGACCCCCTGAGAGAACCTACGCAGCCAGACAATCTCTACCTTGTCCCCTTTCCATGTTCCAACTCTTTGTTCTGTACAATATATTCACTCGCACTAACAAACTGGCGGTCAACACTTCCTGATTTCCTCCGAATGGAATGTTGACAGACGTCAAACAGCAAATCAAAATTCTGCTCGCGCACAGCCGCATTAGTGCGCGCACCCGCGTGCGCTTACAGATATATAATTGAGTTCAACTTTAATTTTCTTACCAACTACTGAACCGATTTACACCATTCAAAGAAAAGCATAATCTGCGAGCCGGACTCTACCTTTTTGCCAAATTTCTTATAAATCCATTCAGCCGTTCGAGCTGTAGCCGTGTCTAAACGTCCTATGGAAAATAACATGGGGAAAACACATTTTGGGACCCCCCTTTTTTCTCAGCCCCCACTTGACGAATCCCCCCAAAACCTTCAGGGAAGGAGCGCAGCGGACCGAGCCATCTTCTTTGAGAAATTGGCAAAGATTCGTCCACCGGGGCCAAAGTTAATCCAAATAGAATGTTGCAGATTTCCTAAGGAAACTAGGTCCTAACTATAACTACCTACTGGCGACCGCCAGTAGGAAATATATATATAGATATATATATATATATATTATGCTCCCTGCTTGTACCGGTTAATGAAAGGCACCTTTCATTAACCGGAAGATGCAGGAGGCATAATTTATAGGCGGCTACCGTTCCGTCGAAAGTGAACCATCCCAAGAACCTGGGGGCCACGGTGGTCGTCATCTGCTGGTCCTCACTTGTGGGGCACATTTCTTTGGATTAGGAAGCGCCTGCTGCCGGGACCTATCTGTAGGTCTTTTAACCAACAGAAAATTTTCGAGCACCGTAATGCAATGGTACTACATTTCCCTTAATGCACAGCACAGAGACTCATTCAGAGCAGCCCATCAGGGGGCGTGCCATCATGCAGAGAAAAGGGAGTGTTTGGAACCAGCTGGTGCTCACTTCATTCTCCACACAAGCCTCTGAGGAAGAAGGTATTTCAAAACACCTCAGGCAGTGGGAATCTGACTGTGAAAGGTAGGCAGCCAGATGCTTCTGTACCAGCTATTAAAGGCTTACGCTTGAAGCCTTGGGTGTGTCTGTGTGCCTTTCATTTACCGGAACAAGCAGGAAGCATAATATATATATATATATATATTTATATATGAATTCAGTTTTTCTCCTTGCAGAGAAGTTTGTTCCTCGTGCACTCCTGTGTGTCATTCAAAGTCAACCACACTGGTTATTTGTTGATTGTAAGTTTTATTGCAGCAACCAGCCACACCTTACGCGTTTCGGTCTCTACGGAGACCTTGCTCACAGGTTCACTAAGTCAACAAAATGTTTGCATTTAAATAAAGAAAAAAATTATCATTGATTCACGGCGGGTCCTGCCGTGCCTCGCATGCACCGCCTCAGAGCACGCGGGAGCCTCCAACTTGGGCCAGATGGAATGCATATATTTAAATATATATATATATATATATGAACACGAACTTTTAGCTGATTCCTTGCCTCTGTATCGGCGGGCTCACGGCAGGGGTAGCCACCCCCTTTCTTACTAAACACACACCTTCATAACGGGCCCGTGATGAAGGAGTAGCCTTACTCCGAAACGCGTAGGACGTTGTGTCTGCAATAAACTGCACCACGAATAGAGGCCACGGCTCCTGTGTTGTTCTTTCCGAGACTGAAGGGAGGAATACGCTGGTGGAGTGTGTTTAATATATATATATATATATATATTCACAGAAAAAACTATAGGTTTTAGGCCATATATAGTTAGGGATTTGCATTTACAAAACCTTATTTTACTCGCATAAAACCATTGAAATTCGCATATATAGTTAGATGCGCTAACTATATATCGCGCACCCGCAATCCACTGCTGATGATGTCACATATTACATCATTCATGACATGGTCAGTGACATCACTGATGACATCACTGGTGACATCATCCAGTGACTGTATGTTTCTGTAAAGTTAAAATATGTCTTACATATTGAAGAATGAGTGGATGTATAAGTGTCTGGATGAAGGATTTAGTAGGTGCATGACTGACTGTATGAGAGAGTGATTAAATGTGTCTCACTGAGTGCATGGGTTAGTGACTAACCTATCTTAATTTGTGCATCATTATATCTGTTGTTCTATGAACTGCTGCATGTGTTGATCAGTAGCTATATGAGTAACTGTATGTGTTATTGATTGGTTGCCCAAGTATTTGTATGGAAGAGTGAGTGTGTGTGTGGGGGTGGCTGGGAGGTGTGTGACTGTGCATACATGTGTGAACAGTTTATTTACTAGATCTATGGGTTCAAAACTGCATGTGGAAACAGCTGTATGGGTGGTTGACTGTGTACGAGTGTATTGGTGAATGAATGGATATCTCAGTGCTACATGTCAAAGTAAGTACATATGTAAAACACAGTACATGTGAAAGTTCACATATATAAATGACTGTGTATAAGAGCCAGTGAATGTGTGAGTGGCTATATGGATCATTGTGAACTTGTATCAGGGATTGTATAAAAGAGTAAATATGTGTTAGTATATGTTTGAATAAGTAAGGTGTGTATAACTGTATAGTTGAGGATATGGAGGTGTGATTGATTCAGTGCATGACTGACTAGGTGTGTGAGTAACTCCATGGATGAGTGACAGTCTGTGAGTGTCTGTTTACTCTGAGTGTATCTAAGGTTATATTAGAGTCTGAAGAGGTTGATCGTATTATCACATGATTGATGTCATCAGTGATGTTGTCAGTGATGTCATTTGAGTTGTCATCAGTGATGTCATTTGAGTTGCCATCAGTGATGTCATCAGTGATGTCACTGACCATGTCATGAATGATGTAATATGTGACATCATCAGCAGTGGATTGCGGGTGCGCGATATATAGTTAGCGCATCTAACTATATATGCGAATTTCAATGGTTTTATGCGAGTAAAATAAGGTTTTGTAAATGCAAATCCCTAACTATATATGGCCTAAAACCTATGGTTTTTTCTGTGAATTTCATTGGTTTTTTAATAGCAAATATCAAATGCTGTCAAATGTCAAGTACATGATAGGTAAAAACATTTTCGTGTTTATGCACACTGATGTGCTTTGAACGCTGCCCCCCCTTCCCCCCCTCTTTTCTCTTAGCAGTACTCTCTCTTTGCAGATAGTGAAGGGTAGTTAACGCAGGCCTTTGCCCCCGTTGTAATCCCTCGTGCCTGCTTCTCTCTCTATTTGATTGATTGTTATCCAAGCATTTACTGTTTTAGAATTGGTTCTCTTTGGTTCATTCTGTATTTACAAACAAGCACAGAGTCGCAATACTCTGTTTAGTCTTTGCACATAGTTAAAAATAGTTTAAAAAAACAAAAGGAATCGAGCAAAATCAGTAGGCCACTAATGGGATCTCTTTTTGACCTCGCTAAAATAGAAACATTATGAACAACCCCTCATGAGAAATACGAAACTAGTGAGAGGAACTGAGCTCGACACCAGGATGGCTGCAAGACAGCTCGGCTCTGCCGCCCACCCCACCCCACCCCACCCAAAATAACGACAAACCCTATGCAAATATTATAAATATATACAACACACCAGCAAAGTAACAGGGTAAACATTTTATTAAATAACTATTTACATAACTATTTTATACTTTTTGTTGCCCGATCCGGCTAGCTCAATCGATCGAGCATGAAACTCATGCACTCTGATAGCAAGCGTTGCTGCTGATGCTATGCAGACCAAAACTGGTTTTCAGTTTGTACATTCTTCTAGATTTTTCCATCCAAGGCTGGTTCAGTTTGTAGAACGATGGCTTCAGATTTTCAACATACGGTGTGGTGGCGCGGACTGGGAGGGGGCGCTTGGCTCCTGCCCCCTCCCCAAGTAAGATTTTCATACGTGAGTGTACGTTCATGGTTTTGGTCCCTGAGTTGCTTCGATGTCACTGCCATGCTCAAATGGCATAAGTCCTGGATGTTGGGTGCCATAGTTCAGAGTTCTGAACAGCGCTTGTAACACTGTCTGAAGCTTATTTGCACCTACTGCAGCTTCACTATTCTCAAAGTAAGTGGGGGCCGTTTGTGGACCTGACTGCATTGTTAAACAATGTGATGCCGTGCCTCCCTGAACCGCTTGATGGAGATGGCGCTTAGCTCCTGCCCCCTCCCCAAGTCGTGTTGCCCTGGTGTGGCCTGAGATCGCCCCCGACATAGGCGGCCGGCTCCCGGGGTCCGGCGGAACTTTTTGCCTTTTGATGACTCTTCCATTCTGGACCTTGTCCCACAATCCGTTTGACCTGAAGACACGCTGGAGTGGGGCGCCCCTTTACCGGTTCAGTTGCCATTCCGCCTGCTTTTGCTACACTGTGCCTCTTCCGCCATTCAGCTGTTTACCGCCCGCTCTTGCGACTACAGCGCCTCGCTCACCATGTAGTTGAGTTGCTCCCGCTCTTGCGATGCAACGATAGGCGGCTGCCACAGGACTCTCAAAATGGCGGCCGGCTCTTCAGATTTGGGCGTGGTCCACTAAAATGGCCATGGGACACCTTGGAACTCGGACGCTTGCCTGATAGGGCTTGGGTCCCATTCTCGAAAGCGTCCCCTCAGCCTTGAAGATTCTACAAAAGTCTTGGGGGCCCCGACTCCCGCAGGCTTCTGGTGGGGAGCGGCTGCCATGATTGCTTGTGGAATGGCCACGACTGAGCTACGAGATGGTGGTGCTCTCATGCTGACGCCAGCTTCAGTCTGAAACATCCAGAAACACTGTAGACTACCAATTCGATCAGTTCCGGTAGCGCCCCAACATGACCCGGTAGAGAAGAACTTGCCCTCCCCTCTTTGACTGATGGTTCTTGTTGCCTGTCCCTTCTGTTGTCATTTAACAGAACTTTTTAGACTGCTGAAAGGGGTTGTGTTCCGAACCCTGGTTGGTGGAGACATTTTGACTATATTCTGGACCTACGTTGTCGCGTAATGCGTTATATGACACGCCGCGTTAGCGCACCCGGAAGTGCTCCGGTGCGCGAAGCGCAGCTTCCCGGAAGCGATCCGGGGTGCGCAGCGCAGCGCGTAACGTAAGCATAACAGGTCATGTGACTTGTTAATAAAACTTTTCATTGGTTCATTTTACTTTTGTTATTTTAATGATGAAAAGCTTGGTCATATGACCTAAAAATTACGCTTTTTATTGGTTTCGAACATTATTTTTTCTTAAACATATATGTTATAATGTTCCAGGCTAATGTACTTTCCCGTAAAATTTACAACTGTCCTGCAAGTAAAATATATATCTTTTTCGAGAAAAAGGGCGTTTCTTCGTCCCATGACGGAGCCGTTGAGTAAAAGAGGCTCAGCCTGCTGTCTTAGTCGCCGATACGCCTGATTATCAGATTCTTATCGATCACTTTATGTTGCAGGAGTGGAAAACACAACTGCCCTTGACCATTTATCTTTACTGCGTTCCTGCGTATTATACCTTTTATCCGTCATGTAATTGGACTGCTTTATTTCACTTGCCTTTTACTGATTCGAAAACAGTGACTAAAATTAAAAACTTTACCAATGTAAATACTACTACAATGTTTTGTTTTAAAAACCTTTATTGTGAAAATGTCAGTATACAAATACGGGCCTATAACCACGTGGGCCGGCCACGGAGCAAACTGAAATCGTATATGAGGAGGAGACATTTACATTGTAGAAGAACGTAACGAGCGGGCCATTAGGTTGCAAGAACTAAGGTGTCTAACAGTTGCGGAATCGGTGGACGTACATTTTGTAATTAAAATACGACAGGGCCACTTTCAATAAAATTATCTAGATATACATTTGCGGGCAAGTACCATGGGTGACGTTAATTCGAACTTTCAATAGTACAGTAATCAATAACACATCAGAACTTAATATCAATAGGGATGTCGAAATATTCAATCAATTCTCCTCCCCGCCCGCCATGAGCATCAAAACTGCATTCATATCTCGTGATATCAAAGTTGTTCAACCAGTACACAACAAGGAGTTACGAGTCCCATTTATACCGGCGCCATTTTGGGCGAGGCCGGGCAGGTCCAGGATATAGTCAAAATGTCTCCACCAACCATTGGCCAGACCAGAACCCCTTTCGGCCCTTTATGCTACAAGATGGTGTCTTCCATTCAGAAAATATTGTTGGCAGCATTTTGAAAGGAAAGATAAACAGCCGTTCTCCTAGTGAGTCTCACATTGTTACATTTAGGAAGAATGTTGAAGAGTAGTATGTTGAAAATCTGAAGCCATTGTTCTACAAACTCTCAACCAGCCTTGGATGGAAAAAAAAATCCAGAAGAATGTACAAACTGAAAACCAATTTTTGTCTGTATAGCATCAACAGCAACGCTTGACTCAGCTTTGTGTGAAGCCGCCATTTTGATTCAATCAATAACGTCCCCCTGCACACATTCAGGGACCTGGTCGTGTCTTCAGGTCAAACGGATTGTGGGACAAGATGCAGAAAGGAAAAGGAAAAAAGTTCCGCCGGACCCCGGGAGCCGGCCGCCTATGTCATGGGCGATCTTTGGCCACACCAGGGCGATAGTGAAGCTGCAGCAGGTACAAATAAGCTTCAGACAGTGTTACAAGCACTGCTCAGAACTCTCAACTATGACACCACCTCGGTGCCATCCGGATCTTGGCGCCTTGTGCTGGTTCCGGCCTATTCACACATCGGTCGGCTACTGACACCACCTCACAGGCCAACGGGGCACCCCACACCGACTTTCGGCGCAGCATTGTAGGATGGCCACACCAGAGCAGCAACTTGCTAAACACCACCTCGGTGCCATCCAGATCTCGGCGCGTTGTGCTGCCTTCGGCCTACTGTAGCCGCAAGTGCGGACGCAACTCAACTGGATAGCGAGTGAAACACCAAGGGGTAATATATATATATATATATATATGCAAATCGCCGCTTGCAACTGCCTCGCCTGGGCAGAAAATGACGAAGAGTGGACCCACAGGTTAGTGCCAATCAAAAGTGCTTTATTAATTCACCCAGCCAATACGCCATTACGCGTTTCGACCCCCACTCGGGTCTTTATCACATAACCATATATATATATATATATATATATATATATATATATATATATATATATATATATATATATATATATATATATATATATATATATATATATATATTCCACAACGCCGTTCACCAGGTTGCCAAACACTGCAGCGGTTGCTTCCGTCACGGTAGGTGACTCCGTCTTGTTACACAACAACTTCAAAACACACGGAGCACACTCAGGGGTCTTCGAAAAAATGGTTTATTGTCGCAAATGCATTTCGGTATTCCACCTTCCTCAGTGCTTAAAACCATTTGCCAATTCTGCTCAGCTACCATTCTTTAAAACTGTTACTCACGCTTCATTGGCGCGGCTTCAACTAATTACAGGACAACACATCCCACATTGGGCATAGATAGCGGATCGGTGGGGACTCAATGTCCCATAATACACCTTTGTAGTACATGTCCGTTATCAATGTATTGAATGTTCTTGGCTCTTTCATCGTTTTGCCTATTGTAGTGCTGTGTTGATGGTGAAGCCTTTAATTAGAGATTAAGTTGAGCGTAGTCCCTTCGCTTCCCGCCAGTGGAAATTGCACAGACGCTCGCGGGTATCTCTTGGCATGCCGAGGTACCCCAGACTGATTAGCCGACTCCCTCACAGGAATACCAGCGCTGGCGGCGGTGGTTCAGGCACACCAAAACTATTCCACAACGCCGTTCACCAGGTTGCCGAACACTGAAGCGGTTGCTTCCGTCACGGTAGGTGACTCCGTCTTGTTACACAACAACTTCAAAACACACTGAGCACACTCAGGGGTCTTCGAAAAAATGGTTTATTGTCACAAATGCATTTCAGTATTCCACCTTCCTCAGTGCTTAAAACCATTTGCCAATTCTGCTCAGCTACCATTCTTTAAAACTGTTACTCACGCTGCATTGGCGCGGCTTCAACCAATTACAGGACAGCACATCCCACATTGGGCAGAGATAGCGGATCGGCGGGGACTCAATGTCCCATAATACACCTTTGTAGTCCATGTCCGTTATCAATGTATTGAATGTTCTTGGCTCTTTCATCATTTTGCCTATTGTAGTGCTGTGTTGATGGTGAAGCCTTTAATTAGAGATTAAGTTGAGCGTAGTCCCTTCGCTTCCCGCCAGTGGAAATTGCACAGACGCTCGCGGGTATCTCTTGGCATGCCGAGGTACCCCAGACTGATTAGCCGACTCCCTCACAGGAATACCAGCGCTGGCGGTGGTGGTTCAGGCACACCAAAACTATTCCACAACACCGTTCACCAGGTTGCCGAACAATGCAGCGGTTGCTTCCGTCACGGTAGGTGACTCCGTCTTGTTACACAACAACTTCAAAACACACGGAGCACACTCAGGGGTCTTCGAAAAAATGGTTTATTGTCGCAAATGCATTTCGGTATTCCACCTTCCTCAGTGCTTAAAACCATTTGCCAATTCTGCTCAGCTACCATTCTTTAAAACTGTTACTCACGCTTCATTGGCGCGGCTTCAACCAATTACAGGACAGCACATCCCACATTGGGCAGAGATAGCGGATCGGCGGGGACTCAATGTCCCATAATACACCTTTGTAGTCCATGTCCGTTATCAATGTATTGAATGTTCTTGGCTCTTTCATCATTTTGCCTATTGTAGTGCTGTGTTGATGGTGAAGCCTTTAATTATAGATTTAGTTGAGCGTAGTCCCTTCGCTTCCCGCCAGTGGAAATTGCACAGACGCTCGCGGGTATCTCTTGGCATGCCGAGGTACCCCAGACTGATTAGCCGACTCCCTCACAGGAATACCAGCGCTGGCGGCGGTGGTTCAGGCACACCAAAACTATTCCACAACGCCGTTCACCAGGTTGCCGAACACTGCAGCGGTTGCTTCCGTCACGGTAGGTGACTCCGTCTTGTTACACAACAACTTCAAAACACACGGAGCACACTCAGGGGTCTTTGAAAAAATGGTTTATTGTCGCAAATGCATTTCGGTATGCCTCCTTCCTCAGTGCTTAAAACCATTTGCCAATTCTGCTCAGCTACCATTCTTTAATACTGTTACTCACGCTTCATTGGCGCGGCTTCAACCAATTACAGGACAGCACATCCCACATTGGGCAGAGATAGCGGATCGGCGGGGACTCAATGTCCCATAATACACCTTTGTAGTCCATGTCCGTTATCAATGTATTGAATGTTCTTGGCTCTTTCATCATTTTGCCTATTGTAGTGCTGTGTTGATGGTGAAGCCTTTAATTAGAGATTAAGTTGAGCGTAGTCCCTTCGCTTCCCGCCAGTGGAAATTGCACAGACGCTCGCGGGTATCTCTTGGCATGCCGAGGTACCCCAGACTGATTAGCCGACTCCCTCACCGGAATACCAGCGCTGGCGGTGGTGGTTCAGGCACATAAAACTATTCCACAACGCCGTTCACCAGGTTGCCGAACACTGCAGCGGTTGCTTCCGTCACGGTAGGTGACTCCGTCTTGTTACACAACAACTTCAAAACACACGGAGCACACTCAGGGGTCTTCGAAAAAATGGTTTATTGTCGCAAATGCATTTCGGTATTCCACCTTCCTCAGTGCTTAAAACCATTTGCCAATTCTGCTCAGCTACCATTCTTTAAAACTGTTACTCACGATTCATTGGCGCGGCTTCAACCAATTACAGGGCAACACATCCCACATTGGGCAGAGATAGCGGATCGGCGGGGACTCAATGTCCCATAATACACCTTTGTAGTACATGTCCGTTATCAATGTATTGAATGTTCTTGGCTCTTTCATCGTTTTGCCTATTGTAGTGCTGTGTTGATGGTGAAGCCTTTAATTAGAGATTAAGTTGAGCGTAGTCCCTTCGCTTCCCGCCAGTGGAAATTGCACAGACGCTCGCGGGTATCTCTTGGCATGCCGAGGTTCCCCAGACTGATTAGCCGACTCCCTCACAGGAATACCAGCGCTGGCGGCGGTGGTTCAGGCACACCAAAACTATTCCACAACGCCGTTCACCAGGTTGCCGAACACTGAAGCGGTTGCTTCCGTCACGGTAGGTGACTCCGTCTTGTTACACAACAACTTCAAAACACACGGAGCACACTCAGGGGTCTTCGAAAAAATGGTTTCTTGTCACAAATGCATTTCGGTATTCCACCTTCCTCAGTGCTTAAAACCATTTGCCAATTCGGCTCAACTACCATTCTTTAAAACTGTTACTCACGCTTCATTGGCGCGGCTTCAACCAATTACAGGACAGCACATCCCAAATTGGGCCGAGATAGTGGATCGGCGGGGACTCAATGTCCCATAATACACCTTTGTAGTCCATGTCCGTTATCAATGTATTGAATGTTCTTGGCTCTTTCATCATTTTGCCTATTGTAGTGCTGTGTTGATGGTGAAGCCTTTAATTAGAGATTAAGTTGAGGGTAGTCCCTTCGCTTCCCGCCAGTGGAAATTGCACAGACGCTCGCGGGTATCTCTTGGCATGCCGAGGTACCCCAGACTGATTAGCCGACTCCCTCACAGGAATACCAGCGCTGGCGGTGGTGGTTCAGGCACACCAAAACTATTCCACAACGCCGTTCACCAGGTTGCCGAACACTGCAGCGGTTGCTTCCGTCACGGTAGGTGACTCCGTCTTGTTACACAACAACTTCAAAACACATGGAGCACACTCAGGGGTCTTCGAAAAAATGGTTTATTGTCGCAAATGCATTTCGGTATTCCACCTTCCTCAGTGCTTAAAACCATTTGCCAATTCTGCTCAGCTACCATTCTTTAAAACTGTTACTCACGCTTCATTGGCGCGGCTTCAACCAATTACAGGACAGCACATCCCACATATATATATATATTACCTACTGGCGACAGCCAGTAGGTATATATAGTTAGGACCTAGCTACCATAGGAAATCCGCAACATTCTATTGGAAATAACTTTGGCGCCGGTTGAGGAATTTGTGTGTAATTTTCCAAAATTTAGGCCAGCTCCGCTCTGCTTCTTCCCTGGAAGTTTCGGGGGGATTCGTCATGCGGGGGCGAAGAAAAAAGGGGGTCTTAAAACGTGTTATCCCCATGTTAATTTCCATAGGACGAATAGACAAGGCTACAGCTCGAACCGCTGAATGGAATTACACCAAACGTTGCAAAATTGTAGGGACTGGTACTCAGAAGTGCCTTTTCTATATTTGGTGAAAATTGCTCCAGCGGTTTTTATGAAAATTTACTTCAAAAACACATATATATCTATATAAGCTTACTGTAAGCTTACTGTACTCTGTACCTTCCCGAGTACGAGCTGCATTCTGATTGGCTGCCAATGTCTGTCAACACTCCAAAACAGAAACTGTTGGCAGCCATCTTGTACCTCGGTAGACTAAGGCACAGGAAAGCTGAAAAACAAACGTGTGGAACTCAAAAAGGGGGCAGGGTAGAAGCACCCTGACCCCCTAGGCCTGCTCAGGGGGTCCCACAAGGACCCCCAAGGCACAAAAAAAAAATGTTTTCAAAATTCAAGCTCTTCATTCAAGAAGTGTTGGCAGCCATCTTGGGACCAATATACATGATAGCACCTCATTAAAAAGCATTACAGTGAATAGAAGGTTTTAGGACTTTAGTTACAATATAAATCATTTGTTGATGGTACCATACTCATTTTAGGAATTGTGGTGTGTTCTAAGGTGATTTTACCATGAGAAAAAGCCTTCTGCTGGGATATCATGAATCATGTTTGAAAGAAAACTAGTATCTCATGCTTTTCCCACAGTGGTTTGGAAGGGGATCTATAAGCTAAACTAAAAGCATATTTTCTGTAAATTCACATTATCTTTCTCAGTTATGTGAGAATGAAGTCTGACATTCTCAGTAAAACATGTACATCCAATAAGGACAGAGACTGTCAGTTGATTCCTTTGTGTTGTACTGCAGCTTCCCAGAGTGTTCTAAAGAACAACTAGAGCGCTAACAGTCCTACTTATTACAAAGGTATGACACACCTGAAGCCATCTTGATTGGAATAAAGTGGTAACTCTTAAAACATTCAATTTAAAAAGGAACAAAATGAGGGGGTATATTTTGCCATAGAAAGTATTAGTGCTGCAGAAAGAAAAATTAGGGCACATTTTGAGTGACTTCTCAAATCCTCTTCTATTTCATTAAAACATTCTGACATCCAGTCTCCCAAGATGGCCACCAGAGACAAAAGAGCCCAAATGTAGCCCAAATATCACCCAGATGTAGCCTTCTTGATGGAAGCAAAGTAAACAAGCATTGAAAATGCCATAGATCTCGTCCCCGTTTAAGTTAAAGCCATTCTGTTTGTAATGAGTTGGCTTTTTAGCATTGCATTTAATAGTGTTTTTCAAACTTTCATGTAAATAACATGCATATGTATGCATATATGTATATGTATGCATGCATTTATATTTGTATTTATATAGATATGCAGATTATATATGTTTATATATGTAAGTATATATATATATATACACATACATATATATATTAATGCATATATATATGCATATATATATATATATGTGTGTATGTCTGCGTGTAGATAGACCGAGGCACAAGAAAGCAGAAAAACAAACGTGAAGAACACAAAAAGGGGGCAGGGTAGATACACCCTGACCCCCTAGGCCTGCCCAGGTGGTCCCACTAGGACAAAAAAGCCAACATTTTTTTTCAAACCTGGTCTGTTTTTTTAAAAATTACCCCCCGGGGGGACCAAATCGCGGCGGCATAGTGATAAAGAAGTGTGAGGGGTCCACAATCCCCCCACACACTGCCCCGGCGACCGCCGCCCCCGAGGCAAAGCAACGCAGCCCCTTGGTGCATACTGGAGGCTCATGGTGGGCTACTTGGCCCCCAGGGACCCCCAATATGCAAGGGGAATTAGTTCCTATTCTGCAAACACGCCAGGGGTTGCGCTGCAGAGAGGTGTAAAAAAGGATGTGGCCTCATTACACCTCTCTGCAATGCAGCCCCCTGGTGCATACTGCAGGTTCCAGGTGGGCTAGTTGACCCCCAGGGACCCGCAGTTTGCAAGGGGAATTAGTTCCCCCTCTGCAAACACGCCCGGGGGCTGCGTTGCAGAGAGGTGTAAAAAAGGGTGTGGCCTCATTACACCTCTCTGTAATGCAGATCCCTGACTTATACTGGAGGCTCCTGGTGGGCTAGTTGCCCCCCAGGGACCACCAGTATGCAAGGAGAATTAGTTCCTCCTCTGAAAAGACGCCAGGGGTTGCGCTGCAGAATGTTGTAAAAAGGGGGCGTGCCCTCTGAACACCTGCCTGCAAAAATGTAGTAAATCAGTATAAAAAAATAACAATTAATACATTTAAAAATTGTCTTTTAAAAAACCTTCAAAATTCAATGAAAAAAAACATAGGTTTCAGGCCTTATATAGTTAGGAATTAGCATTTAAAAAACATGGCAAATTCACTTAAATAACATAGGTTTCAGGCCTTATATAGTTAGGAATTAGCATTTAAAAAACCTTGCAAATCCACTGAAAAAACCATAGGTTTCAGGCCTTATATAATTAGGAATTAGCATTTAAAAAACCTTGCAAATTCACTGAAAAAGCCATAGGTTTCAGGCCTTATATAGTTAGGAATTAGCAGTTAAATAAACTTGCAAATTCCCTGAAAATACCATAGGTTTCAGGCCTTATATAGTTAGGAATTAGCATTTAAAAAACCTTTGAAATTCACTCAAAAAACTATAAGTTTTAGGGGTGTTATAGCTGGACATTTCACTCATACAAAACCATTTAAATTGCTCCTATATAGTTAGTTGTACTAACTATATTTCGCGCACCCTCAATTCACTGCTGATGATGTCACATATTAGATCATTCATGACATGGTCAGTGACATCACTGATGACATCTCTAATGACATCACTGATGACATCACTAATGACATCATCCAGTGAATGTGGTTTGCTTCGTTATTTAAATATGCATTATATATATAGCAATTTGCATTGAAGAATGAGTGGATATATAAATAAATATTTGGATGGAGGATTTAGTAGCAGTGTAATTGACTGTTTCCTTGACCAAATATAGTGGATAGTGACTAAACTATGTGAATATCTGTATCACTTTGTCAGTTGTTGTTTAAACTGATTCTACAGTTGGTTACTAGCTATGTGAAAGTCTATATTAGTTATTGATTAGTTAACTGAGTATTTGTATGGGAGTGTGAAAGTGTGTATGGTTCGGTGGAGGTGTGTGACTGTCCAAAGATGTGTGAATAGTTGATTCAGTAGAGATATGAAGTTAAAACTACATGTTCTAACAACACAACCAAAGAAATGATAATGATAACACCACAGCAGGCACACCTACTCAGTCGAATAGCAGCAATCTATTAGCAGTCTCATCTATATCAGGAAATAGTTCACAAGTGGAGAGCAAATCCGACAATGAAGCTACACGCAACAAGAGGTCGGGTTTCGCAAGTTTACTCCTGCCCAGGAGTTAGCGGTGGTTCAGCAAGACCGAAAGCAAACCCTCCGCTCTGGCACACAGGGAGCAGGCGCAAACAAGCCAACATCAAACGCGCAGAGAGGAGGAAATGCTTCAAAAGGCGGAAGCACAGGAGGGAGACAGAGGAGGCAAAGCTCCAAATGGCAACACAATCAAACAGCGAAGTAGAAACAATCATCAGCAGTGGATTGCGGGTGCACAGAATATAGTTAGTACAAATAACTATATAGGAGCAATTTCAATGGTTTTGTATGAGTGAAATGTCCAGCTAACTATAACACCCCTAAAACGTATCGTTTTTTGAGTGAATTTCAAAGGTTTTTTAAAAGCTAATTCCTAACTATATAAGGCCTGAAACCAATGGTTTTTTCAGTGAATGTATATATATATGTATATATATATATATATATATATATATGTATATATATATATATATATATATATATATATATATATATATATATATATATATATATATATATATATATATATATATATATATATATATATATATATATATATATGTACCACGTGACTCCTCTGGATCTCTCGGTGGTTCCAGCGCCCGCTTAGCACACCAGCAAACAGAAGGGAGACGGACCATAAAACTTCAGCATATCGATTTATTTCGGTACACAGAAAGCAGCTACGCGTTTCTGGCAAGGAATGCCCTTGATCACGCTGCAACATGTACTCAAGACATAATGCTTGTTTTAAATGCAAAGTTCAAAAGTGAACACCCCTTCACAGTGACGTGGTGTGTCATGTGACAAGTAAACAGTGAAAACATACTGCCACAGTTTATACATATATATCATCACAACAGACCAACATGATTGATACCTGGATAAATCCCAGATGTTAATATGTACATTTATAACGGTAAATAAACTTCTCCAACCTGCACCATAAAGTATCAAAGTGTGGAGACCCAGTCTTCCTGTATAAATACAGACAACTTGTATGGCTAGGAAACACTCATATCAAAATGTACATAAGGGTTGTCTGATCGCATAACCAGGGCAGTTAATAAAGTGCTATGTGAAGGTGAAATAAAGTGCAAAAGTCAATGAAAGTGCGAGGGAGAGAGAGCTGTACGAGATTATGTGCAATACCATTCATTAAGCAAAGGATGGAAAATATCAAAACACATGTAAGTTTCACAGATCCCTGGAAACAGCTGATTATCACAAAATTCTATGTGCATGATTCGTCAGTTCATAATAAATAGTATAATTAGGTTAAAATTTGGTATTATAAAATCTAATAAATACACCTAGGCATGTGATATACTTATAATGCTATATATACAAAATAGATATTAAATTGCATATATATACATATATAGTGAGAAATATAAAACCCCAAATAAATATGGCAATTTCATGTCAATACTTATGATATTCCTCATTTTATCAAAGTAGAAAACAATGTCGGAAAATAGAGATGCATATGGATATAAACATATATGTATGTATATGTATGTATAAACCATTTTATAGCGCGCTCCGTTACTTGAGAGTATCCTGGCGCGGGTACGGGAGAGACAGACAGCAAAACAAAGAGAAAGCATCTCAGATTACACTCTTGTACAAATGTGTTTTCCAGGTGTTTTTTGGATGCAGCCACTGTTGGCATAGAACGCAGATGGAGAGGGAGAGCATTCCAGGCCCGAGCCACGATCACGGAGATCGATTGGCCACCGAGTCTAGCTCGTTTGAAACGGGGAAGGGCCAGTTTAAACAGAGTGGAAGATCTGAGGGTGCGTGCGGGGGCATAGCTGGTAAATCTCTTTCTCAGATACAGGGGGCCTTGATCGTGGGTTGCACGAAACGCAAGCACCAGAGATTTAAACAAAATGCGCTGTGCAACAGGAAGCCAATGGAGCGTGCGCATCTCAGCGCGGAAGCTCTTCCATCTAGGGATGTTGAATAATAGACGGACAGCCGCATTCTGGATAATTTGTAGGCGTTTCACCAGATAGGCCGGAATGCCACTGAACAGTGCATTCGCATAATCCAGCCTTGCCAGTATGAGCGCCCGAGCAACCGTCTCCTTGGCATCCCTAGGGAGCAAGGGGAAAAATTTGCGGAGCATTCTCAGAGTGGCAAAGCAGGTGCCTGTAAGCTTTTTAATATGGTCCTCGAATCTAAGGTCCTCTGTGAACCAGATGCCAAGGTTTTTGGCAGGTCTCCCCATCTCTTTCGGGCTGGGAATGTTAGGGGGCCACAGTGTGTTCTTGAACGAGGGGGGGAAGGAACCATAAAAAAGCACTTCAGATTTGTCCTCATTGCACTTCAGCTGGGCCTGCGTTAGCCAGCGAAATACAGAGGACAAACACAGATGAACTGCCGACGTATCCAGACTGTCGTCTGGCCAGGTAAACAGCAGTTGGGTATCATCTGCATACCCTATGGTCTTAGCCCCATACTGTTCCGCTAGATAAACCAGGGGGGTGATGTAAACATTGAACAGTAGGGGGCTAAGAGTGGACCCCTGCGGGACCCCTGTAAGCAGTGGTTTAGGCTCAGAGGCGTGGGGAGGCATCCAGACCTGCTGGGTCCTGTCAGATAGAAAAGAGGACAGCCAGTCTAGAACAACCCCCCCAATACCAATGGCAGACAGCCGGCCGAGGAGGAGCTCATAGGGGACGGTATCGAACGCGGCAGAGAGGTCCAATAAAATTAGGACCGCCCTGCCGCCTCCGTCTAGGCAGTCCCGAATTGCCTCTGTCATCTCCACCAGCGCCGTCTCGGTGCTGTAAGCAGCCCTGAAGCCCGATTGAGCAGGGTGGAGGGCATTGGAGGTTTCAACAAAGCTCTCCAGTTGTTGAAGAACCACCTTCTCACAGATTTTCATGAGTGCCGGTAAAAGGGAAATGGGACGGTAGTTCCCGGGAGCCGTAGCATCCAGTCCTGGTTTTTTCAGAGGCGGCAGAAGTTTGGCCTGTTTCCAAACTAGAGGCACCTCACCTGAGGCCAGGGAGAGATTCACTATCTGCGTGATCTCAGCGCAGACTGTTTCCGCCACCTCCGAAAGCACTCGGGCTGGGCACGGATCGGCTGGGGATCCGGATTTCAGGGACTGGAGGAGAGGGAGAACAGCACACTCCGTAATTTGCGCGAAGTTCATAAGCTGCTGTCCAGGACATGGACATAATGAAGGACACAAGTCAGCTGCTGAGCAATTGGCCGGTAAAGCCGCTAGAAGGTCCTGCTGAATCCTCACTATTTTGGTAATAAAAAAGGTGGACAACTCCTCGCACCATTGCGCAGAGGACGGGAGGGTAACAGCATCAGCAACAGGTGACACAAAGCTTTTAACAATAGCGAAGATCTCTCTGCTATTGTTATCTGCTTTGGCGATGCGCCCCGCATAGTAATTCCCCTTAGCTACCTTGATGGCTGCATAATAGTCTTTTTGGGCGAGCCGTAGAGCGGATTTAGCCTCAGAGCTATATCCACATCTCCACGCTCGTTCCAGTTTTTTGCACCCCAGTTTCATCTCCCTCAGTTCAGGGGAGAACCAGGGTTGGGAGGGAGAGCGTCTGGATCTAGTCAGCGTGGTTTGCTTAGTGGAGGCAGTAGCCGCCTGCCGTACCCACTCATTGAACTCGCAAACCGCCTCGACCAGAAGCGTCTTAGATTTTGGGCGGGCTCTGGACAGGGCCAGTCTAAACGCGGGCAAGTTGATCTTTTGAGGATGACAGATGGGAGGTGGGAGACTGGGTTCTGCCATTTCCCACGTAAACCTGACCAGATTATGGTCGGACCAGGCTGTTTTTTCAGGACTGAATGGGGAAGTTGGAGCAAACCAGATCGAGCAAATGACCACCCGCATGCGTCGGAGCAGTCACCCATTGTTTGAGCTGAGCAAGCTCGAGAATTTCACCAAGCCTGCGGGCTTCAGGGGAGTCAGGAACATCCATATGAATATTTAGGTCGCCGACCAAAAGAAACTTGGGGAAACCTAAGGCCCGTCGCACTATATATTCTTCTAGGGAGTCCAGAAAGTGATTAGCCTGGCCCGGGGGCCTGTAGATCAAAGATCCACCTAAGGTGAAATGGGTGGAAATTTTTATAGAGAAGTGAAGAACCTCACCCCCTGCACCCGCAATCGGAGGCTCAGAAGCGAAGCTCCACCCATTCCTAAAAACAACTGCCAATCCACCCCCACTGCCCAGGGGTCGATCTACCCTAGCTATCTTAAAACCCCTGGGGACAGCAAGTTCCACGCTGGGAGCGGAAGTACTGGTCATCCACGTCTCCGTGAGGAACAGTACCTCCAACTGGCCATCTGCCAGTAGTTCATAAACATCAGCGGCATGCCTCACCACAGATCTAGCATTGATCAGTCCCGCCCTAATGTTGGAAACAGTGGCGTTGTTGGCTAAACGTGGGGGAAGGGAGGGTTGGGGGTAAAAACCACAATTGTGGCATTTAGCCAGAACACAGTCTGGGACCGCACGTGGGCAAGTCAAACCTTTGACGGGGGGAGAAAGTCTCAAAAGATCGTGGTGCGAGTACTTGCGTGTCTCTGAAATGGCCATCCCCGAAGGTCGCCGAGCAGAGTGGCTGGACCTGGGCCCGTCCGGGGCACGGACAGGCACAGACGGGCCCTCCTTTGGCGCTCCTTTGGCGCGCAGACGACGCGCCCGCTGCGCGCGTCCGCTGCGCGTTCGATGGGGCATCGCTATTTGAGGCCCAAGCCCCTCCCCGAGCTGGACCGCTAACTCGACACCATCCGGGGACCGGGACTCACCAAAGATGGCGCCCGACCTGGCCCTCCACAACAATCGGCACTGGTAAGCCACGGTGGAACTGGGCACAGGGAGACCGGGAGGGAGTGCGCAGGGAGTATAAAAGGTGCAATTTAAAATACAACACACAACACAATTATCAAATCAATTGGAAGTAAAATGAAGTATTAAAAATCACAGTGAACACAGTGCAGCACGGAGTAGGTAAGCAGAAGAGAAAATCTCGCAGTCTGCTCGCCTTTCCTAAAACAAACTCTCAAGGCGCTGCCACCACCCTGATTATTCGCGAGGGCCCGCAACTTCTGATCCTATTTGAGGCCCAAGCCCCTCCTCGAGCTGGACCGCTAACTCAACACCAGCCGGGGACCGGGACTCACCAAAGATGGCGCCCGACCTGGCCCTCCACAACAATCGGCACTGGTAAGCCGCGGTGGAACGGGGCACAGGGAGACCGGGAGGGAGTGCGCAGGGAGTATAAAAGGTGCAATTTAAAATACAACACACAACACAATTATCAAATCAATTGGAAGTAAAATGAAGTATTAAAAATCACAGTGAACACAGTGCAGCACGGAGTAGGTAAGCAGAAGAGAAAATCTCGCAGTCTGCTCGCCTTTCCCAAAACAAACTCTCAAGGCGCTGCCACCACCCTGATTATTCGCGAGGGCCCGCAACTTCTATATAAAAATATATATATGAATATCTATATACAACTATGTACAACAAGGAAGAGTTACATCAAATTGTATGCAGTAAACAGCAATGGATGCTGACAGACCCGACCTCAACCTCAAAATAGGGAACCTAACTAGGAGGGAGGAAAATTGTTAATACGGGTTCTAGGAAATGTAAAGGCATTTTGGACGGAAGAACAATATATTACATTACAAAAAGTGATGCATCTCATCAATATTGTTCAACCCGTTGGGCCAACGTGTGTCAAGCTCTAGTATCATCCTGGTTTCCAGCTGTCTTAAAAGTGATTCCCTGTCACCTCCTCTTTTGAGGGGTGGTATGGCACCGATCACAAAGTATTTTAAACAAGATACATCTTTGTTATGTGCTCTTTTAAAGTGACGGGCCACCGGATAGGCAGGGTCACTGTGCAAAATAGCGCGTAAATGTTGTAAGATACTGACATGCACCTGCAGCTTGGTATTACCAACCTATCGTAATCCACAGGTACACGTCAGGACATACACGGCAAAGTCTGTTTTACAATTGAAATTGCCTGTGATCATTTTTGGCTCTGCATCAAAAGGAGTAGAATAATGCAAGGTATTGATGCCAAATCTACATGCGCGGCAGCTGGAACATTTGAAAAAACCTCTAGAAGGTTTTAACCAAGAAGTTTTGGACTTCAATTCAGGGGCAGCTTTATCCAAAGCGGACCCCATACTTTTCGCCCGTCAGAAGGTGATAATAGGATTGGCCGGCAACTTGGTGTTCAAGATATGGTCACTCAATACTATGGGCCAATTCTTTTTCAAAATTGCCTTTAATTTGCTATCCTCACTGCTGAAGGCAGTGATCATCCTTGGGCCATCTTCTTGAATATCAGGAATATTACTAATTTCTGTCTGCGACTGGGATGAAGGAAATAGGCTTTCTCTAGATCTAAATTCTGATTTCTCAACTGCTTCCTTAAGAATCTTATCAGAATAACCCCTATCTTTTAATCGCGCTAGCAACTCGTCTAAACATTGCTTGTAATCAGAAGGGGAACTGCAGATTCTTTTAAGTCTTAATATCTCTCCATAGGGTATTCCCATAATGGTATGTTTGGGGTGCATACTGGCAGCATGTAGAGTCATGTTGCCAGCAGTGGACTTCCTATGGAGTGTGGTGTTGAGCTTGGAATCAGACACATAGATCTCTAGGTCCAAAAATTGCATCCTGATTTGGTTAATGTTGGCAGTGAACTTTAAATTCATGGAGTTATTATTCATGTCATCTATAAACAACAAAGCCTCATTTTTGGACCCTTTCCACACCATGAATATGTCGTCTATATACCTCAAATAACAGACAACATGATTTTTCATAGTAGTGGAGTGTAACGCGGTGAGGACCTGCTCTTCCCACCAGCCTACGTGTAAACACGCATAGCTGGGGGAGAAACAGGCCCCCATCGCCACCCCTCTCAGTTGTCTGTAAATGTCTTTGCCAAACGTGAAAAAGTTATTGTGTAGGCACCAGTGAATTAGGCCCAATATGACCTTATTATGCTCATAGAAAGCCATGGGTTTTTTATCTAAAAAATACTTGATAGCATTCAAACCATGTACATGATTGATACTCGTGTATAACGATTCAACGTCCAACGAGATCAACCACATATTTTCTTCCCATTCAATGTTGGCAATCTTAACTAAGAAATCACTGGTATCCCGGACGTAACTGGCAAGATTTTTGACTATATATATATATATATATATATAAGGTTGCCATTTTAAGGAGGCCACAGTGAAGGACACCTTCTGCCACCCAGGGTTCCGCAAATTGCTGCCAGCATCGTCCATCAAAACATTCAGCTCTACGCGTTTCGGGTTGCCCCTTGATCACGAGCCACAGCATTCAGGAGACACAGCAACCGTCAGTTGGGAGCACCTGCTTTATTTAAACATGTGTGGCTCGTGATCAAGGGGCAACCCGGAACGCGTAGAGCTGAATGTTTTGATGGACAGTGCTGGCAGCAATTGGCAGAACCCTGGGTGGCAGAAGGTGTCCTCCGCTGTGGCCTCCTTACAAGGGCAACCTTTTTGTGCGGATTTATAAAGCGGTCGGCCCCGGTCGCAAGGAGAGCCCGCCGCATGGTTGTGGATCCTGGCAGCGAATCTTCGTGTGCCGCTAAAGGGAGCTGAGGTTTTCCAATACCCTGGGGTGACATATTCCAAAGGATGCTGACCATGTACTTTACATCACCCACTGTGGATTTTAATTTTTGGCAAAAGGAACCAGTGGCACCACTCACTTCAGTATGATAACAGTTGGGACTGCTAATACCAGGATGCAACATTTTGCATACGCCGAGTATGGTGCTAAGACACGCCCAGATGGGCGGGCTTTGTTTAAATAAAGCAGGTGTTCCCAACTGAGGGTTGCTGTGTTTCCTGAATGCTGTGTGGCTCGTGATCAAGGGGCAACCCTAAACGCGTAGAGCTGAATGTTTTGATGGACAGTGCTGGCAAAGTGAAAGGCACTTCAACTCCTTATGCTCAGCCTTGAAATGCCTAGACACTGGATAGGCATTGTAATTGTTTACTATGGCCCTGAGATGCTACAAGATTCTGCTGTGCACCTGCAACATAATGCAAGCCACAGGTGCACGTCAGAACATACACAGCATACTCTGTTCTGCATCCATAGCTTCCTTTGATTGGCACACTGACTTCTGAAAAATGAGGATTGTAGTGGGTTGTGTTTATGCCAAACTTACAAGCTCGGCAAGATGAGCATTTGTGAAAACCTGCTTTAGGTTTAACCTGCTTTAGGTTTAAGCCATGTACTGCCAGTGCCAATTTTTGGACTCACTCTAACCAATTGGTTCCTCATAGATCTGGCTCTTATGGTAGGTGTTTCTGGTAGCCTACTACCCAGGACCCCATCTGTAAGCATGATTGGCCAATTCTTTTATATGTTGATTTAATTTCTTTTTCCTGCTTACTAAACGTGGTGACTGGTCTGGGGCTCTCTTCCTCCCTTTCACTGGGTATTTCTTTAGGGGCTAACAAAGAATATCTTGTTCTTTCATTGGCCTTACTCAGAGCTTGTGCAAGGATTGCTTTGGTATACCCCCTTTCTTGTGGCCTACCTACCATCTCTTTCGAGCATTTCTCAAATTCCTGTGGTGAGCTACATATACGTTTGAGTCTTAATAGTTCACCAAACGGAATGCTCTCTATGAGGTGTCTTGGATGTCCACTGGTGGCATGCAATATGCTGTTGCCTGCTGTTTCTTTCCTGAAAAAAGTTGTTTCTACACTATTGTTTTGTATTGAGAATCGTAAATCTAAAAATTCTACTTCGGTTTTACTAATGTTGGATGTAAAGTTAAGGTTACTAGAATTGCTATTCAGAGTGTTGACAAATTCCTGTGCACTATCCTCATCTCCTTCCCATACACAGAAAATGTAATCTATAAACCTTAACCAGTGGCGCACCTGATGTATATTGGCTATCTTGCTTAGCATGCATGCATGCATAGCTGGGGGAGAAACAGGCTCCATTAGCCACGCCCCTTTCTTGTTTCCAAGTCTCCTTACAAACAAAAAGAAGTTATTGTTTAGACACCAGGCAGTAAATTCACACAACATCTTAATATGACAATAATATTGGCAAGGTCTTTTACTCAAGAAATGATTGACTGCTATCAATCCTGCTTCATGATTAATACTGGTGTATAACGACTCGATGTCTAATGTTATCAGACACCAGCCGACCTCCCATTTGATGGTATTGAGTTTATTCAGGAAATCTCCAGTGTCTTTCACGTAGCTTGGGAGGCTTTTAACAAAATCTTGAAGATAATAGTCAATATAATGGGAGATATGTTCAGAAATGCTATTAATCGCGGAAATGATTGGTCTACCAGGTGTTGGGGAGACCATTTTATGCACCTTCGGGATCAGATATAAAACTGGAATTACCGGATTCTCAATATGAAGGTAATTGAACTCTGTAGCTGAAATCAAACCATCCCTTTTGTATTGGTGAAAGCGTTTTTTTTATAATATCCTTTGCTTTCTTATATTCTAATATGTTGGATTTTTTGTAGCATTTTTCATTGTTTAATTATCTCATTGCCTCCTTGATGTAGTCTTTTTTCAGCCACAGGACAATATTTCCTCCCTTATCTGATTTATTGACTATCACTTCCTGATTCTCTGACAGTTTTTTCATCAAATTTGCATACTGTATCAAATTGTAATTTATCTTCATGTGGCGTTGTTTATCAACTGTCCGATTTAATTTTTTCAAGTCCTCCACTACGCATTCATGAAAAATATCTATTGCATCCTTCGGCATGATTGGTGTAAAGGTACTTTTTGATTCGAAAGGGCTTTCTTCTGCTCCCTTTCGTGGTATATTGATTTGTTGAAGTCGATTTTGTTTACTGATCACATCTTCATTGATTGGTTGGAGTTGATCTGTAGATGATGTTCTTAAATCGTGGAGAGCCAATATATTGTAATCCGTGGTCAATGAGCTACCACTAGTGCCTCCTGCTTTAATAGTAAAATAACTTTGTTAGTTTCAATTTCCTTTTTTTTTTCTTCAAGATTTTCTCCCCATTTTACAATATTTTCCATTCCATTATAGCACAAAACAAAAAAGGAAATTCAAAGCAATGAAATTATATTCATACAATACCTTTTTCCAACAAAAACATTAACAGCAGAATTGCTAAAAATCATAACTTTAGACTTTGCATGCTTTTTATCTCTACTTTTCTCTCTGTCTACTTTTCCACTTATCTAATGGTTGCCAGATTCTATCTCCCAATGCTCTCGCTCTCCTACCCTTCCTTTCATAGATAGCTTTCTCCAGGTTATATGTTGAGATCAATCTAGCTATCCACATTTGAGATGTTGGCGGGACCCTATTAAGCCAAGCCCTTGCAATTCCAATTCTATAAACCGCAGCTATCATAAACATAAATTTGATATAATGAACCGCTGTTCCTCCCGACACACCAAATATTATCATATCATCTGACAGTTTACTCTTAACTCCCAAAGAAATCTCCAAGAAGTTTTCTATTGCTGTTAGTTTCAATTTCCTTATGAAACAAAAAATATCGACCCTGGTACTGGCATAATTGAATGAACTTTCCGGCAAAAATTGAGACCTAGAGCAAGTAGCTGCTTTGCTGCTGTCGTTAACGTGATGTCAGATAGGTTAGTAATGGTCATGTCCACTACCACTTCTTTCTGAACCACTGTTGTTGGCTGTTGCTTTTTGTTTTTTCCTTCTTGCTCTCCGCTTTGCATTTCTCCTTTTCCTATTTCAGTATTCCGAGTTCTTGGGTGTAGCTTTTGTCTCCGATCCTCTACTAAAAAATCAATTTCTTCACTCAAATTCAACACCTTATTCATTCTGAGCCCTTCATGGCTGCTGTAGTCAGAGCCAATAGCACTGGGCAGGGATGTTGTATCTCCTTCAGTTTCTGACAGGGGCTCAGACCAAGGTTTCTGTTTGTTTGTTTGATTAGTGGAATTTTTTCCATGAGAATTTTAGTTTTTTTGCATGATCAAGTTTTCTTGAAAAAGTATAAATTTGCCCTTGTTCATAGTCCCTCTGGTCTCTCGCAAACTTGTGTACTTTGCAAATTTTGATTCTGTCTTCATGTTTACGCAGCTGTTCACTTATTTATTTTTGTGATTTGAGTATTAATTCCTTTTGTTCACTCTTAACTATTGTGTCAAGCTCCTTCTTGATTTTTCTAATGTCTTCCAAGAGAGCTTGGCGATCAATTACTGCGTATTTAATCAGAATCATGACTAAATTCATTGAAGCCTCAAGGTTACTCTACCCCTACTCTCGCAGCATGGCGGGGTTTGGTTCCTCAAAACTTGGCGCTAGTAAAATCCTCAACCCCCGAGGGACTCGCCCAACCTCCACGTATTTTGTGAGAGACTTGTGTTCCCACCATTTTGTGATTTCGCTTTTTGTTTTCTTCTTCAATGTTTTTAACAGCTGTTTGACATCATGATTGATTTTATTTTGGTTACTTTCCACACCTAGTGTATTGGTGCTAGTTTTGGGTAGATTGCCAAACAGTTCCTCGGCTGCCTCTTCCCCCTCTCTTTCAAGACTCGCTGACATCCTTTCTAAGAGCGGAGTCAATGTCAATGTCAATGTCACAATCCCGGGGTTGGCATCCGCCATTCTCCTCCTCCTCCCTGCTTTCGAACCATTGCCTCTCCCATCTTCACGCAGCTCAATTGATATCACTCACCGCTGATCTACGTTCCCGACGGGTCCTCCAACTCAGTAGTTTTCGTGTTCCACTCGACTTCCGTGATGACTTCTGCTGCCGTAGGGGGTCACCTTTTTAATACTCCTGTCCGGAATCGTATTTTGGTTTGGTTGTAGGCGGAGGCCACTTATATATATCGGACCAACCTCGAGTGGTGTACATGGAAGTAGGATGTGTTAGCTACAGATCATCAACTCATGTCATAATACATCGATGTATATCCTAATAACAAACAATTATTTACATAAATCATATAACATTTTCCTTTACGTATGATGTTCCAAGATACTATTAAACATTGAGAATGAAATACCGTATGTAACGGAATTCATACTGCATAGATACACTTTCTATACATACAACCTTCTCAGCATTTCAATATATTGTGTACACCACTGATGGTAAAGATTGTGCTTAAATCCATTTTCGCCACCCACTCTGAGCCTAAAAATCCATTTGCACTCCAATTGTCTAAGTGACATGGTCCTGTCACCTTCCCTAGGCATGTGATCAGCCATTTATTTTACATGGAACTCGATGTTCATTCATTCATCTGCTTTGTGTACCACATTGCAATGTGCTGCTACAGGATGATGTGCCATGTTGTTTCGTATTGCCCATAGGTGTTCCTGTATACGGTCTTTTGATGGCCTGATGGTACTGTCTACATAGATTTGGTCACATATACATAGTGTACAATACACCACATATTTGGTGTTGCAATTAATGAATGTGTCATTCCTTTATGTCTTTCCTGTGTTGTAATGGAAAGATTTAGCTTTGTTGGGGTGGCAGCCAAGCCGTCTGTGTGTCTGGAGAAATGTAACAGAGGCATGGTGTTTGCCTAAGTGTAGTACCCCTAACATGTGCCATTGTGCGTCTGCTTTTAATCACTTCCTTTACAGTTGTATCATGTGTTAGTATATGCCAATGCCTAGTTAAGATTTTTTATACTTCTAAGCTCAGAGCAGAATAAGATGTGATGAATGAAAGCTGTCTGGTTGTATTGATCTTTTCATTTTTCCTCCCTAAGGTCAGTAAAAGATTTTCCCTTTTTCGTCTTGAATGCTCTAGTATGTCCTCCCTATAGCCCCTCATGGTGAATCTTTTTTCAACTTTGTCTAATTCAATGCCCTGAGTGTCCGTTTGATTGCAATTCCTTTTGGTTATGATCATTTCACCAAAGGGAATGCCCCATATTAGTTATGGTGAATGCATGCTGGTGGCGTGAAGTCCTGAGTTACAGGAAGTGGGTTTTCTGTGTCTGTAACAGTTGACCATCCGTCCGGATGGTCGCATCCCAAAAATTAATTTCCTTTGTACTGAATTCCCATGTAAATGCAATGTTGAAAACATTGTTTAGGTAGGTGCAAAATCTGGTTTGTGTCTCACTGGCCCTTAACCAGAACATGATCACATTGTTGATCTAATAACCCCAATACATATATATTCCTAAAACTCATTTGGGCCATCTGTCCAAATGTGTACCTTTTCATACAGACCCATGTGCATACTTACAAAAGATCGTGAGTACCGGGCTCTCATGGTCACACCCTGCACTTGGCGGTACCCCCCCCATTACGCGTGAAGATATTATTTTTGAGTACTAAGCGAATGAGATGTATTAGCATTTCCATGTGTTGAAACAATGTGGCTAATCTAGTATTCCAAAACTGTCCTTGTTCCTGTATAGCCCACACATGTCTAGTGTCGCCAACAAAATCTTACCTAACCTGTGTCCTTAATAAAGGAGGTCAGGTTGTGAACGAACGGCTGCGGCATAAATCTGTATATTCAGACAACCTTTTAGTCGGAGTACTTCTACCCGAAATGATCGGCCTCCTCGGGGGCAAGGGGAATCACCCCCCTTGTGTATTTTAGGTAAGATATAAATCCATGGGCATCTGGGAGTTGGATTATAAAGGTAGCGTTATTCAGTATAGGATATTAAACTCAAATCCATCCAATGTTTCAAACTGGCTCCACCCACACATTTGTGTCCCTCAAGGGAATACTATTCAGTTTCTGATAGGCTGTTATGTATCCCAGTTGTCTATTGATATCCTTGATGTAATCTGTTTTCTTCATGAACAACATCACCCCCTTTATCACCCTCTAATCACAATGCATTTGTCATTAGTAAAAGAGAGTAATACTTGTTTTTCCTGTGAGATGATGATGTGTTTCAGTCGTGTTTGGCCTAGTGTATAGTTATCTTCAGGTTTCTACAGATCCCTGGTTACGTCTTGGAAAAATCCATCTATGACATTGTCAGATGGCAAGCAAGGAGTAAAAGTAGAGCTCTTTTTTAGACCACTGTCCGTGCCAAAGAAAGAATCTCTATCCAACTCCATCAGATCCTGAATGGAATGGAGTACAGATTGGCCATCTGGGGTGAGCAAGGTGAATATGTCCTTACAGTCCCTGATGGTAGTGCTACTCTCTCCTGGGAGTGCCTGTTCTAACACCAGTGTAGATATAGTTTTGCCAACAAAAATCCTCTGTAAATTCAGTTTCTGTTTAAACTTAAAACAGTCTACATGTAACTCAGTAGATATAGGGTAGGCAGAAGGACAAAAACCCAAACCTTTGCTCAACAAATGTATTTCTGCGGTGTTTAGTACATGATACGACCAATGAATCACATCTATATCATTGTCAAATTTGTCAGTATGAGATACATTAGGATTCCTTATTTCTGGTTCCGTGATGCAGATCTGGTGGTAGCACCCTCCGATTCCCTTTTTTCTCAATCTTGATTTTCCTTTCTTGTTTTTTTGGTACATTCTCCTTTCTGAATTGTTCTCTGTTCCCCTTGTAGAACCTTTGTAGTTCCAGTAAAAAAGTACTATTGGAGGTGGTGGCAATTCGTTCTTTGGAAATACTGTAATCTCCACTTGTCAAACTGTTTACACTGGATACATCAGATATACTTGTGGACGGCATTGATTCTAATCCTGTTTTTTACTGGCCCATGCATATCATTGGTGGAGATGGTTTGATGTTATCAAATATACGGGCAAATGTGTGTACCCTACCATTCTTATAGTCCGTCTTGTCCTTCATGATTTTATGCATTTTTTTTGTCTTTTATGTACAATTGGTGTTTGTTAAGAATGTCTCTAAGGATCCAGTAGTTTTTATCTGTTGCTTTTATCTCATTTTCCAATTCCTATAATTCTGACAACAAATGTTCTTTTTATTTTAGTTTAATATGTCCATCATATCTATTTTGGACGTATGTAAGATGTTCCCATTCCATCAAATGGTTTGGGTCTAAGTCCTCAAACAGGGCAAATTAGTATTCGTAAACCTCTGGGGACTTTTTCTCAATATATTTCTTTAAACTGTTACATTCCACCACCCAGACAGTTCTTGTTTTCTAAGACGTTCCAATAAATAAAGTTGACTTTTAAGCCCTCTTCCCATTTGCGAATGCATTACCACTGACTTGAAGTAGGCAGTAATTTGCGAGTGTTTTGCAATCGCAATTGCGTTTGCAAAACATTGGTACATAGCTTTGCGGTCGCTATTAGTAAGGGGATACAAGAATAGTGGTTCTGTCGGGATTGAGGCAATTTCTTTGTGTATCTATATCAATAGTAAGTCTCTTCATACATTATAGGAGAACATGTAAATGTACATGTATTTATATAGCGCAAATCACCGACCCGGTATCTAAGCGCTTGCTTAGGGAACCCGTCCTGGTATTCCCCTGTGAGATAACCCCGGCAGGGTATCCACAAGGTGAAAGCCAGGCATCCCACCGCGAGGGGCCGTGTGGAGATTAAGCAAGCTATTGCCCAGAGTCGCAGAGTGTGAACCCATGAATCGAGTAGGCACCGGAGCGAGAATTGTCAAGTCCGTGGACATTTTAGGACTCAAGACCCCGCCGAGCCGGGAATCGAACCCTGGTCCCGGGCTGACCTCTGCTTCCAGGTCTGCCTCCTCTAACCAGTGAGCCACACTTCTCCACTCCACATGCTAGACACAACACTTTTCTTAGATATTCAGTAATTTATCTTATTTTGCAGGTATTAGTACAGTGTATGTTGTGGCTGTCCTAAACAAAAACGATAAAAAATCATACATACAGTGAAACGGTTTCAATGACTGGTAGTGATACGTGAAACGTGGTTTGGGGCCCAACGGGGGACAGGGGGGGGGGGGGAACAGCACCAACCAGAGACTCAAAATTAGATGTGATAAAGGCCGCTTTATTGGAAGCAGGTGCACCGTAAACAATGAAAACCCTTGGCCTGCGCCTTACAAGACTATATCTCACTAAATATGCAATTTCCTGACAAATCCCCCACCCCCTCCCCTGACTGGTTCCCCCAATCCACAAACAGTAAACAATTTGCAGAAACATCAATTTGCCTCTCCACCTGGCTAAATCCTTTATTATGCTTGGCCTACCCCCGATAATCCAACAACAGATCTCCTACGCTTCCCCCATATATTAGGAAGAACCGCCCCAAGGCAGAAAATCCCCCCACACCTGCTCCAGCGACACGACCAACCCCACAACCATCGAACATAAACTGGATGCACCGGCCCCCAAGAAAATTCCTTCCAAAAACCACCGCACACCACAAAAAAAACTCCTACACCCTGCAGAAAAACAATCACCCCCTCCCCCTGGCCCCCCAGGCCCTGTACTTGAACCCCCCCCTAACTGATCGAAAACCTAGGGAGGGAGGGTGGGAAAATAATTACCTCCGCCACACCACCGCCCACCTGCTGTGTCACCAGCCACCAAAATGGTGGCCTATAACGCAAAATGTCTGGTTATAAAGGGGCCCAGCCCAAAAGCAGCCCAAAACTAGCCCACCACAGCCCAAGGCTACCAACTAGCCCAAACCAGCCCACGTACAGTGTTGGCTCTATCCCCTCCCTCCCCGGCCCCAAAACCCCCCAGGGTTGGCAGGCCTCCCGCTGGTCGGCCGACCCCCCCAAAGCCCTATTGGGGACCAACGGGGGAGAGGGGGGGGGGGGAAACAGCACCGACCAGAGACTCAACATTAAGTGTAATAAAGGCCGCTTTATTGGAAGTAGGTGCACCTTAAACAATGAAAACCCTTGGCCTGTGCGACCTCACTAAATATGCAATTTCCTGACAAACCCCCCACCCCCTCCCCTAACTGGTTCCCCCAATCCACAAACAGTAAACAGTTAGCAGAAACGTCAATTTGCCTCTCCACCTGGCTAAATCCTTTATTATGCTTGGCCTACCCCCCGATAATCCAACAACAGATCTCCTACACTTCCCCCATATATTAGGAAGAACCGCCACTTGAAAGGCGTGCAAACAGCTTTTGACCCCTCCCCTAGGACTCCTGCACTTCCGGGTATGTGCGCACCAAAGTCCTGCTGCAGAGCCTCCCTCAAATGTAGCACATAACTCCATTCCGTACCAACAGGTGAACCCCATCCTCCCTGAAAATCCACTGCCCCGTACCTAAGCTCCGGGTGCTCCATCCTTTCAACCTTTTATCTTCCCCAAAACCTTCTTTTCCTTGTAAATTTCCTCTGGTTCCTATCTATTGCCGCTGGCCTCTCGGCCCCCCTTCAACACACCTGGGACCAAAACACTGACCAAATGACCTGACACCCCGCCTACCTGCGCCGTATCTCTAACAGGTCCCTCTTCACTTGTTTAACCTAACGCTAACCATTTGCATGGTACCAAACCCACATCATGCACACTCTCCCCTTTACCACTGCACACAAAGCCTGCAACAACGCATGCCAGCTCATTCCCCTTTTCCTTGCCGTTGACAATGAAACAACCTGTCGTCCGACTCCAACCACTGATTCGGGTGCTTGACCCAGTCCCCCCTTTTCGCCTGTTTTATAATTGAGTGTTCACCAACATAACTCTCCAGCGCCGCCGCAGTTGGCCCCGCCCCTGCACCTGAAAAGACACACATGTGAGAGGTGAGAAATGTCCTTCATGTCGTATGGTCACTTCCCACCCCCCGCAGCCTGACAGATGCCGGCTAACAGTCCGACCCCCAGGGCCCGAGGCCTTCCCCAACCCTGACGCGCAGCCTCCGTTGCCACCCCCACTCAAAAGGAATGCCTCTGTAACGCCTTTGGGTTCTCACTCATACACCATAGGGCGTGCCGCAGGACCACCAACACCTGTGCCGCATACACTCTGCCACCTCCTTCTCGACCAAACCCCTCACCCCACCTTCCCACAGCTGCGTCCCCATTCCCCCGCCGACGCCGAATCGTCACCCCCGAAAGCCCCCGTCCATCAAAATCAACCTGAACGACAACACCCGCTCCTGCGGAAGCCACCTATACCCCTGCTCCACTGCTCCCGACCGCCGCAATTCCTCCCATGTCTGCTCATATGCACACCATGGAAATGCCCCAAGAATGCCTGTCCCCAGCAAATCCCCTTTACTCCCCACTGACAACATACTCGAGGATGCGGCCGCGTCAAACCGGACAACGTCAGACCCAAACGACGACGTTGCCGTCCCCTTGTCCTCCGGCAGGCGTGCTTCCATGGCCACGGAGTTGAGCTCTCTACCAAGGAATGACAGCACCGAACTGGGACTGTGCGTCTTCTCTGGCGCCCGGGGCACCCCCAGGTAAACCCCAAGGCCCGTAAAACCGTCCAGCTCCGCTGGCAGTTCGTCAAATCCCGGCCGTCCCACCAGAAAGAAGTCAACCAGATAGTGCGTCACCTACCAGAGCCTGTCCGCCAGGAAAAAGCCCACTGCAAATGGCACCGAATGGCACACACAGCGCACACGAAATTGAACATCCCATTGGCAGTGCTGTCGCCCCCATGCCAACATTGCCTCCTCGTCCTCTGGCAGGCGTGCTTCCATGGCCCGAAGTCGAGCTCTATACCAAGCAAGGACAGCACAGTACTGGGACCGTACGTCTTCTCTGGCGCCAGGGGCGCCCCAGGCAAACCACGAGGCCTGTAAACTGACCAGCACCCGCTGGCAGTCCCTTCGAACCCAGCCGTCCCACCAGCAAGAAGTCCTCTAGATCGGTCGTCCGTCTCAGAGCCTGTCCGCCAGGAAAAAGCCCACTGCAACAAGGAACTGAAACGCCCAAACCGTGCACGTGAAATCGAACCTCCCATGGGCAATGCTATGGTCCCCCAAAAGTGTCCCCCCGAAAGGACAGAGACATTGTCCTAAAGCTGGTATAAAACATTACGGTATATGCACTACACAGCAGAACCCCGGCTTCTAATAATGATTCTCCAAGCAATTGCGCGTCTGAACTAGCTGGCGATCCTCACATGTATCGAACCTGGGGGAGAAATATCGGGTGCTCTAAAGCGGGAACGCACAAGCTGAAAATCGGACATAAGGCAGCATTAGCACAGATGCCGCATTACTACCCTGCAATGCCCAAAAGATGAATTTGCCATGTCTCCGTGGAAAAACTTCAGTAATTAGTAGATGAAGGTTACCAACAGTCCAATACGATGTCTCTAAACTGCCTGTTCTAATGGTTATTACAGTGGATAATTGGAGATATGCACGTGTTGGGATCGCAATGTACTACTGATCACGCCAAGTCCTAGAGGCGGAGTACTCAAGAAAAAGCGGCTGCTATCTACGTGACACTGCTATTGCTAGTCCTGGCTGGGGGGAGAAGGTAACCCCCAGAAGAATAGCACCATAAACACCTTTGCTTACAACGCCTATTGTCGACTATTGCAATTTATGGTATGTAAAGGGACTTACTTGAGAACTGCAGAATTGTAGTGGGGCTTGGGCCGAGTGTGGCAGAGTAAGCTGTACCTCACCCTGCGAGCACCAAGTGTGACAACAATACAACATTTCCGCAATTGGGTTGTGTAACACAGCGACAATGGGAAAGCCAGACAAGCACCAGACAAGCATCGCCGACTTCATCAGCATGCATGCCCTGACCTCCACCGACTACATCCTCCTCGGAGACCTGAACTTTCACCTTGAGAACAACAACGACAACAACTCCACAACCCTGATCGATAACATCGCCAACCAGCACACAAGGACGCCATCCGCAACCACCACCACCTCATCAGGGCTGCCAAGAAGACCTCCTTCAAAGACCGCCTCGACAACAGCGCACACGATAGCAAGGAGCTCTTCAACATCATGAAGGAACTCTCTAACCCCAGCTCCAACATCAATGACATCACCCCATCGCAAGCCCTGTGCGACTCCCTCGCCACCTTCTTCAACCACAAGATAGACATCCACAAAGAGCTTCAACACCCAGACAGCCCCAACAGAAAGCTACACAACAGACCCTCCGCAAACCATCAACCACGTCCCGTTACTAGCCTGGACCAGCATGAGCGTCAATGATACCATCAAGACTATGAGCACAATCCACTACGGTTCTCCGTCAGACCCATTCCTGCATCACATCCTCTACAAAGCAAGCAGCTCCATCGCACCCCACCTATGCAACGTCATCAATCTCTCCCTTGAGACCGCGACCTTCCCAGAGAGCTGGAAACACGCTGAGATCAACGCCCTACTCAAAAAATCCAAGGCAGACCCAAGAGACCTCAAGAACTTCCGACCCATCTCTCTGCTACCCTTCCAGGCCAAGGTCATCGAGAAAATCGTTAACAGACAGCTAACCCGATACCTCGAAGAGAACAGAATCCTGGACCCTTCCCAGTCCGGGTACCGCAGCAACCACAGCACCAAGACCGCCCTCTTTGCCACCACCGACGACATCAGGACCCTGCTAGACAACGGGGAGACTGCAGCACTCATCCTCCTAGACCTCTCCGCCGCCTTCGACACTGTCTGCCACCGCACACTACGTGCACGCCTCCACGCCGCAGGGATCCGAGACAAGGCTCTGGAATGGACCACCTCCTTCCTCTCCGGCATAACCCAGAGCTTCCGCCTCCCCCGTTCTGTTCTGAAGCCTCCGAGATCATCTGCGGCGTACCCCAAGGATCCACCCTCATCCCGACACTGTTCAACATTTACATGGTCCCGCTTGCACACGTCGCCCTACAGCATGACCTCAACATAATCTCCTACGCCGACAACACTCAACTGATCCTCTCCCTTACCAAGGACCCCATCAACGCCAAAGCCAACCTCCATGAAGGAATGAAGGCCGTCACCGACTGGATGAAGATCAGCCCTCTGAAGCTGAACTCGGACAAGACGGATGTCCTCATCCTCGGCTCCAACCCGTCAGCCTGGGACGACTCCTGGTGGCCAATAGCACTGGGGGCAGCCCGAGTCTCACCGACCATGCACGCAACCTGGGAATCATCCTTGACTCAACGCTCTCAATGACCAAGCAAGTCAACGCCGTCTCCTCCTCCTGCTTCAACACCCTCTGCATGCTCCGCAAGATCTACAGATGGATCCTAACAGATACATGAAAGACAGTCACCCAGGTACTCGTCTCCACTACGGAAACGCCCTCTTAGCGGGAGCCCCGACCAAGCTCATCAATCGACTTCAACGCATCCAAAACACCTCGGCACGACTGATCCTCGATGTACCACGATACGGCCACATGACCCCCCACCTGAGAAACCTGCACTGGCTCCCCGTCAACAAGAGGATATCCTTCAAGCTCCTCATCCACACACACAAGGCACTCCACAAGACCGGCCCAGCCTACCTCAACAGACAGCTCTCCTTCTACACCCCCAACCGCCAGCTACGCTCTGCCGACCTCTCACTCGCCACCGACCCGCGCATCTGAAGAACAACCACCGGCGGGAGATCCTTCTCCCACCTCGCCGCCAAGACATGGAACACCCTCCCACTGAGCCTACGACAGACCCAAGACCTGCTGACCTTCAGGAGGACACTAAAGACCTGGCTGTTCGATCAGTAGCGCCCCCCTCAGCACCTTGAGACCCTCATGGGTATGTAGTGCGTTTCATAAATGGCTGATTGTTTTATTGATTGATTGATTGACCAGTCTAAGCTGCCATTTGAAGCAAAAAAAAAGCACTAGGGGTGCAACGGCACACTCAGATACTGAACTTGAAGCTGACAGTGTCCCAAATACAGGAATGGAGGGAGTGTTGCAAGCCATCCAACAAAGCCTACAGGATATTAATGGGAAACTGGATACCATCACCGTGCTTGTTGATAATATGGCGGCCAAGTTAGACAAGCACGGAGAGCGTCTTGTGGAGGCTGGAACCCGAATTTCTGCGGTAGAAGACGAATCACATGACACAACCCAAAAATGCAAAGAGATGGAAAAACTGTTGGACAATGTAAAAAATGAAGCAGAAGATTTGGAAGCGAGATCCCGCCGCAATAACATAAGAATCACAGCTTGTTTGGTGCAGAACACCTATCAGAGGTCTTCCTAATAGAACGTGCTCATAGGTCCCTAGCCCCACGGCCAAAGTCTGGTGCCACTCTCAGACCCATTATAGCTCGTGACCTGATTTACAGGGACCAGGATGTAATTTTGAGACTGGCTCGAGAGAAATAAAAGATCAACTACCAAGGAAACGCGCTGGAATTCTACCCAGACTTTACAATGACAGTCCAACTTGCGCGCAAAGAATTCAACACGACAAAACAGAAGCTGCGTGAACTAGGAATTGAGTAATCTATGCTTTACCCTGCCAGACTGCGGGTAACACATGATGGCTGATCTACAATACTTTGGACACCCAAAGCAGTGCAGGATTATCTAAAGAAACTTAACAATAAGCAGAAGGAGCAAAGGAGGGCAGAGCAAAACCAAGACTCGGAGTAGCCGCTTCTAGGGAAGAAGAATGTCAAGGAATCTACGACACTCTAGACTGGGAAGATAAATGTGTACATGGTAGTACCAGACTATATTACAGAGGCTATGGTGCAAGAGGAAAAACAGATGGAGAGAAGATCTTCCGCTGACTGCTATGGGCGAACGATTGGCAGATGTACAGCTGGCAGGACCGAAGCCCACCCAGGGCGCATGAGGTGCTCGTACTTCTAATGTCTGGTCATGGTGCACATGATAACATGTGCAGACACTATTCCCTCCTGGGGGAACTATCTATATATGACTTATTTCCTTTGAAGTTTCTCTGTTCTTAACATGATAAATGCGATGAGTATTGGCATCTATCCTATCAAATTGAATTTGAGACTTCTACATTAGAACCCAAACTGTAACTATAGTTGGGGCATTGGGGACAAACTATGCTATTTATAACACTGCTCTTTGTGTGATTTAGCAATAAAGGTAGAGTTAGAACTCTGTTGACACTTTGCGCCCCACATTCTAGATGTTGCTGCAAACATTACTAAATGTGTGAAGGGACGCTGTGCATCGTGTCCTCGACTGCAATCCCATTCAGGGATATAACCCCTGCGGACATTGTGAAAGACTACACTCTGCAGAACATGTTAAGGTCTGCATCACTGCTGTATGCCTGACCACATCCACTATGCTGGATGGAGTTGTGTGCACTCGGCGGACCCCCTAGGCGGGTGTTTCCCAAGCAAAGTTAGGTTATGTTGTTTTTTCTAATGGGGGAATGTCTTTGGCATGGTTGGGATGCTAAAGTGGGTGGGGGAAGGGAAGGCGGTTGTTGGGGACTGTTAGGCAGACCAATGTTCTTGAGAGACATCACTGTATAGATCAAAGCCATAACGAGGTATATCACACCATTATTTGTGTTTCAGAAACCACTACAAATGCACGCAGTAAGCGCTACCCATTAACATACTGGATATTAACTAATAGAGATTTCCACTGAGAAGCTACAGCCAAAACACTTGAATCTGTTATCCTGGAATGTTAGAGGGTTAAATAATCCGAAAAAGATTAGACAAATATTTGCATATTTGGACAGGTTGCGGGTGGACATCGTCCTCCTACAAGAAACGCATATTGTACCAAATTCTAACATTTATATCTGGAGACGCTGGACTGAATCCATACACACCCCATGTTATTCCTCATTCTCCAGGGGAGTTGTTATAATGATTAAGAAAGGGTTACACTTCAGTCTAGACACTACTATTTCTGATGAGCTAGGGTGCTATGTTATAATGGGTACACTGAGGGGACAAAGACTGACTAGTCAAGTCAAGTCAAAAATTAACTTTATTTGGTTTATCACAACCATAAAGTACACATATACAAATTACAAACTAGTAAAAAAGGATTAAAATTCATTTTCTTAAAATATTTTTAGTTCTAAAAAATAACACATTGTTTTTCTTTCCCCAGTCTTAAACTAGTTCGACCTTTGAAAGAATAGTCTCTACTTTCATCATAAATTTTACACCACGGCCTATCAAAATGTTCGAGCCCGCACCCATCCAGCTAGTAACAGCCTGACTGCAAGGGCGGATTTGAAGGGCATTTAGAACTGATTTCAGCAAGGTTCTTCTCTCATCTTTTATTGACTTGCATGTGCACATTAGATGGCATAGAATTTCCGTGTGGTACCCGCATAGTCTACATCTTGTTTTTTGTTGTATATTTTTCCATGATGGTATCAAATCTTTGGAGCAATGGTCGCCCAGTCTAAATGCCATAAATTTCGTTTTTAAAAATAGCCGGAAGTGTGCCATGAGGTAAGGTTGCGGCTCTAATCTTTTGTATGAACTTAATACGGTCCATGCATGTCGACGTTTGGCCAAGATCTTTTTGTCTTCTACCAAGGATAGAGCCTTTGCATTCAATTTACAAATTGTATTAAATGACGCTTGTTCCAGTTGGCTGTTCCAGATTTCCTCGATATTAAGAGTTTCTAAGGCTATTCGCAAGTCATCACCTCAGGAGTTTGGTTCATGTTGTTCGTATTGTTTCTTAATTTACAGCCAACATAGGTTATTTAGTGATCCTGTTTCTGCTGATCTGAGTTTCCAGCACCATTTCGCAAAGATTGCTTTCCTTTGGTATATTTGGTTTTGCAGGCCAAATTCCAGTCGTATTTGCGCTGGGGCTGATCCTTTGTAGAGATTAAACACTGATTTATATATTTTTGTCTGGAGTTTATTTAAGATATCGGATTCTTTTCCATGCCACATTTCTAGCCCATAGGACAGAGATGGTAATACTTGGGCTGCCATTACTTTTAGAAGAAGATCGTATGACGGGCATTGAAGTTTCTTTTGGAGTATTCTGTAGGTGAAAGTAAGTGATTGAGCTTTAGCAGTGATGTCTCTTTTTTGATGCAGTATGGACATATTTTTGCTTAGTGTTACCCCTAAGTATTTATATGATGTTATCTCCTCGATGTGCCTGTTCTTTGTATACCATTTAAATGATCGTCTGCTTGGACCCGCCAATCTCACCACTTTCGTTTTTTTGATGTTTAATTCCAGGCCTTCAAAATCAAAGTACTCCGTTAATTTAGTTATGACTCTTTGGAGGCCTATTGGGGTTTGACTTAAAACCACGATATCAAGGGCATATTGTAAGAACTGGATGGGTTCGTTGGCCAGTTTTGGTCGGTGTCCAATCACATTCCGCAGGTGACTTTCTAGATCTGCGAGGTATACATTGAATAGGCTTGGAGAGAGCACACAGCCCTGTTTTAGGCCATTTCTTGTTTTTATTTCGGCGGATATTCGTCTCCCATCACCAAGCTTTACTTTTGCCCACGTTCCGCTGTATAAAGCTATTATGATGTCAATTAATTTCTGAGGGGGACCCCATGTTTCAAGTTTCTTCCACAGACGGTCTCTTGGAACTCGGTCGAAGGCGGATTTCAAATCAATATAACACGCCAGGAGTCCTGCCTTCTTTTTTCCTGCTCCTTAGATTAGCAGCGCCAGTGCTGAGAGATTTGTAGTGCAACCCGTGCCTTCCCTGAAACCCGTTTGGAATTTTGGTACTATTTTATTTTTATTTATCCATTCCCGAAGATGAATCAGTATGCAAGATCCGAAAAGCTTTGCCTCAACATCAATAAGGGCTATCAACCTATAATTCCCAGGTTCCATTCTGCACCCGTTTTTGTATATTGGGTGGAAGATATTACCCTGCCAGGACCGGGGTATCTTATTTTCTGTGAACAGTTGATTAAATAATGGTGTGAGGTACTTTGCCCAGAAGTCGGAGTCGTATTTGAATAATGCATTTGAAAGCCCATTAGGGCCTGCGGCTCCTTCGGCTTTCAGTCTTTTTATCATGGTGGTTGTTTGTTTTACTGTTGTCAGCAAGGTTAGGTCTTTTGATTCACCACTGAAGGAATCTTCGTACTGATCGTCGTTTCCGTGTCCGGTTACTGTGTATCCCTGATCTATTCCTTTTATAATGTCTTTATTTATTTATTTGGGGGGTTGGTACCTGTGTGTGTTATACAGGCTTTCAATATAATGTAGCCATGTGGTTTCACTAATTCCGATGTTTTGCTCTCCGCCCGTTCCTTTTGATAATTTATTTATTATGCTCCAGAATTCACTACTACTAGGTAGTTTGCTCGTCCATAGCAGATCTTCCCAAATTTTCTCCATATGCAGCCTTTTCGCTTTTCTACATTCCTCTTTATATTCTTTTCTCATTTTCAGTATTTTGTTATTTTCTGCTTCTTTTCCCAACCTGTTGTCTGCAGCCTTTATTCTTAGTTTTTTAGCGATTTCCCTTTTTTGTCTCTTAACTTTGCAGTATACCATGGGTCTTTGTTAGAATCTTGTCCATATTTTACTACTGTTTTTACCGGATATTTTCCTAACACAAGCATGTGTAAATTCTCCCATTTTCTTTTGAGTGATTGATTTCCAAAGGCCTCCGTGTTTTTTACATGTTCGATCACCAAATCCATTATCTTGTTAATTATGGGGCCTCTCCATTTGAGTTCCTCAAGTTGTATATTTTCCGGAATAAAAGCTAATGATGCTGTCTTCATTTTTTCTTCAGTGTTTATGCTTAATATGGTTTCTTGCGGGGAGTGATCGCTTTCTGGTCGGGTAATTATTGCAAAATGATTGACCATCTGTGTAAGATCTTTACTGATTAATGTGAAATCTATTATAGAATTTTTCTTTCCACTCAAGAAGGTGATTCTTGGGGGTTGATCTCCCTTCATATTTCCACTTAGGATCATTAATCCCAGTGATTCCAACTCGTTCCATATTTTTGGGATATTGCTTTTGTTACCCATGGCTCTTGTTAAATTGCTATTAAAGTCGCCTGAGATGAACATCACATGGAATTGGTGGTTTTTTTGTAGTTTTTATCAGATTGAGTAACGTTAATAGTTTTTTGATTTTTGTAGCCTTTTCTGGGTGGATGTATATATTTATGATCAATAACTTCCACCCTTTACATGCTTTATTTTCTAGTTTGGTGACTTGAATCCAATTCACCCCTGGGTCGAGTGATTCTGTTTTCCAATCTAGATCGTTTGTTATAAAAGTAGATAATCCTCCCCTTGGGTGCCCATAGTTTGCGATTTTCTCCGCCATTACGTGGTGTTCCTCATATCCCATGATTTGTCTCGGAATTTCGTTCCATGTTTCCTGGAGAAGTATTATTTCGAATTTACTCAGAAAGGCTATTGTCTCTTGATCTTGAGACATTTCTTTAAAACCATGAACATTCCAAAGACTGACCATAGTTAACACCTACAGTCCGAATATAGATGACCCTGATTTTTACCATGCTTTATGGCACAAACTGCTTGACCTACCAGAAGCCCCACTGATTTGGGGGGGTGATTTTACTATTGCATTACATGATGAAATGGATGGATCGGGCACATCAGTGGAACCTCACAAACGAGCGCTGGGCAACTAAAAGACATCATGGTAGACATGCGACTTACTGATGTTTGGAGATCACGACACCCTGGACAGTTAGAGGCCACAAATGTATCAGCAGCGCATAACAGTTGGTCGCGGATCGACTACTGGTTGGGTTCAGATGACATACTGTTATGGACGCGCTCTATAAAACATTTGCCTAGGACATTCTCAGATCACAACCCAGTCTTACTCTCCATGATCCTACCGTGCTATGTGCCACCACCCTATAGTTGGAGATTTAACGCAAAAGCACTACTGGATTCAGTATACACTGACACCATTAGTAATGCCTTCAAAGAATACTTTGACCTTAATAAACCTACTATGGAGGACCCTGGCCTACTGTGGGAAGCCTTTAAGGCCACTATTCATGGTGTTTGTATAAGCACAACCGCTGGGATTGTCCGGGATATAAGGAGACAGCTTTCAATGCGTGAGGAACATCTACGCGCACTGGAAAACTAGTATGAGCGTACACAAAGCACAAAGACACTAGGCTATATTAGGGTCACTTTGACAGAATATCAATCATTTGCAGAAGACGAAGTAAGATATGTAACAAAGAGGCAAATAGCAAGATCATACGGTGAAGGTGGCAGACCAGGAAGAACGTTGGCTACTAAAATATGTTCAGGGCATGCACCACAGAATATCTGTGCGATCAGGTATATGAATGGTGTGCTACACCATGACACACAGGGAATTTTAAGGGAATTTGAGGCGACTTATGGGGACCTGTACACTTCACAGCAAACAGTTTCATCAGACGTAATAATGGAATATCTGGCAGATGTAGAGATAGCGTGGTTGTCAGACACACAAAGGGAGTATCTATCATTACCGATCATGGTGGAGGAAGTGACTGAAGTAATTAAATTACTCCCAAACGGCAAAGCACCAGGCCCAGATGGGTTCACCTGGGAGTTGGCTCCCCATTTGGATGAACTCTATGGGGATGCTCATGATAAGAATGTATTACCACCAACACTAAGGGGAGCCATGATAATAGCTCTCTTAAAACCAAACAAAGACCCTGAAATGTGCGAGCTATATAGACCATTATCGATCATCAATGTGGATACAAAGATACTGGCCAAACTCCTTACTGTTAGACTGCACCCACTAATGACAAATTTAATTTTACCAGATCAATCAGGGTTCATCCCATAAATATCAACCACACACAACACCAGAACACTCTAATTTGCACTATCGCATTATCTCATCCCCAGTACTAAAGCTGTTGCGATTCTGTTAGATGCTGATAAAGCATTTAATTCTATAGAATGGTCATATCTACACACAGTGCTAAGGCGTATGGGTTTCCCTCCTATGTTCTTACAGTGGATACAGCTACTATACACTGCTCTAACTGCACACATTAGAATTAATAAATACATATCTAATGCCAAATCCATCTCCAGGGGAACAAGACAAGGTTGCCCATTGTCCCCGTTGCTATTCGCGATAGCACTGGAACCGTTAGCATGTCAGATCAGACAAAGGGATCACTACTCAGCGCTCCAATTTCCATAGCGACCTTTACATATATCACTTTATGCAGATGACATGATGCTATACGTAAACAACCCGGAGGACAACCTGAATCTTCTACTACTAGAATGCATTGAATGCGGACAACAATCTGGCCTTAAAATAAATTGGGCCAAATCACTAATTATACCACTGACAGACACCACGCACCCACACCACACAGACTATCCACTAGAATGGCAAACAGAGCCCATAAGATACTTGGGTGTTTGGTGTCACAGAGACCCAGAAGTGGTGATACGCACAAACTATGGCAGAGCTATCAGCATACTGGAAGAGAAAATAGAACAATGGATTCATCTACCATTATCACTAGCGGACCGACTTGCCATTGTAAAGATGGTTATCCTTCCCAAATTGTTGTACCTTTTTAATAACATCCCGATTAAACCCCCAACAGAAGTTTTTCGTAGAATAAACACTATGGTGCTTCGTTTAATATGGGCAGGCAAACAGGCCAGGATTAAACTGCGTGACCTCACTTTGTCCTACTCACAGGGAGGATTTAGGGTTCCAGATTTCTTGCTTTATTATTTATGTGCACAAGCACAATATGCGCACTTCTATATGCGTATCTCAAAAATGTCGCAATTGAAGAGGGAGATGCTATGTCCATCCCACTGGATGATATAATAACGCATAGTAGGCCTCCACTGCATGGTCGAGACATTAATACCATAGATACGAAGAATGGCGCTTGGAAAACAATGGGTCGAAAGGCCAATAAATTACTGCTCTATGCACAGGCACTGCCACTACACTACCACCCGGATATCTCGATCACACAGGAAAAAGTGGGAATGGAGCTACTGCATCAAATAGGCATTGTTACTATGGGGATGTATTCTGTGTTGGTTTTTTTAAACCACTTTCCAACCTGTCATATATAAGTACCCAGACTCTATTGTTTCAATTTACATATTATCGCTAACAAGCTGGGATAACGAAAATGTAACCGTCGTACCCAGCAGAGCCACCACAAATGGCCACGCTGCAGCTACTGCTCGCAACCCTTACTGCTAAACATATGGGGTCTAGACTATATATCACATTACAGGGAGATATAGTGGACAACACACACAAGGCAATAGGGAGGTTGAATAATAGTCTATATGAGTCACTAACAGAGGAGGAGTGGACTACTGCATGTTCGCTCACGGGTTTATTTACACCCAATGGTAACTTACGTATGTTGCACTATAAATATTTACATCAAACCTAGTACACTCCCGAAAGGCTTTACAGATACAGACTGCGTACGACTGCTAGATGTCAAAGATGCCACACTGACGTTGCGGATTCCTTACATCTTGCGTGGCCCTATGTAGAGGTGGCAGAATACTGGAAAGAAGTGACAAGATTATTGGGTATTATGTTGTCCATAACTGTTGATTGTTCTGTGCGTACATGTTTATTGGGCCTAATCACAGGGGTATGGGCCACCAAGCGCAGATTTTGTGTAATCGCATTTTTACTAGCCAAGCGTAGAGTATCACTATGCTGGGGCAGCAGACAGGCTCCGAAGGTTAAATTGTGGATCAAAGATCTGACGTATTGCAAAGACACTTTGCAAACATATGAGGAGGAGCTACCCACGGGCTCAAAGCCTAGAGACTATTGGAACTATTTGGTGGAATACGTGAGAACTCATCAGATAAACGAGCTGTAGTTACTGTTAGTGCTGCAAACTGACTTTTTCGGATAATAATGAAAGTTGTAACTGGATGATGGATGTCGTTGTACAACGGTCTGTATGTTAATTACATGTTGGACACTGCATGTCTTTTGAAATGCTAATAACAAAATAACAGAAATCCCAACTATCCTAGTCATTTCAATTACCCCCAGTCTGAAAGTGTCTGAATGTCTATTCAGACACTTTTTTCATGTAAATTTCAATCTCAATACTAGTATCTCGCAAGGTAATGACACATATAATCCATTACACTGCCACTATTTTACCTGCTACTTTTCACCAACAAAGTAGGAGAGACTAAAACAAGCACCGCCTGCCTAATTACTAATTTATGTACTTCTAACTAAAGAACTATGTGAAACATTCCCATTTGTATTGAGGCTACAAAGTCCATAAGAACACTCTAAGTGAATACCGAGATGTTCAGAAGTTTATAGCCTTCAAAATTATACATAATCAACAGAGTACCTTTTGCTAACCCCAATCAATATCCACTCTGCCTTATTCATTAAAAAAAATACGCTCTTGCCTGTCTGCCGTCACCACCGCCTCCACTCTGTCCTCTTCTCTGCTTCCAGGGCAGGAAGCAGGATGCGCCTGGCCCCCAGTCTCCTGATAGCCAATCACAACACTGCAAACAGCATTGTGGTGGATCTGAGTGCTGTGGATCTGCAATTTTACATGTTAAAGTCCAAGACAATGATTTCCCAATAGGGCCATAGCAAAGCTAAGGACAAGTACATGGTCAAAAGCAAAGTATTTCTCAGTGCAGTCTGATCATGTGCTATTTTGAACTCATTATCATGCTTCCATAGACCACAACCTTTTCTAAAATTAGAACAACAAAAAGTGGGCTTACTAAAGCACAAAGATTAACCTATGACACAGAGCCTCCCCATATTTGTCATTCTTAAACCCAACATATATGACCAATTTGTTAAAATAGCATGACTCAATTTGTTGTATTTGTGCTGACTCACTCAATACATGTCAGATGCCCTGAAACTGGTACTCTAAGTAAGCACAAAAATGAGCACCATATTGTAAAGTACCCACTTCAAACAAACACGGAAACACAATCATGGGCACCATGAATCCTCAGTTTGGGGCAGAGAAATTGTTCCAAAAGTTTCCCTTTCCAATGCAACCCCACAAAGCATCATTCTAATTCCATTACAGTACATACACGTCACAGCCATACTCCTCTCTAGACCAAAGCAACTCTAATGTCTTTAGCACATTGAACATAAAACACCATCTTGAAGTACCTTCTTATCATGCCATTTCTCATAGTCAACTCGTATATTTTTCAATATCACTAAATTGAAAAACGTCAGTGATCCAAAATCGCTTCCTCACTGCAGAGTGAATCTCACACTTTTATGAATGGCCTCCTAAGTGGACATTCTGGATTCGTCAAAATAACAGATTTCTACCATGCACAATACCAAATATAATGTTGATGAGTATTCTCAGGTTCAAATTGCTATAACAAAGTATATCTCCATCTTCTCGAACCTTCCATATGTAGAATCCTGGCAGCTGAGCTAACTAATTGTTAGTGTTGCCCGTGCTACAATATAATTGGGACTTAAAACTTCTCAAATTGTATGACCTCAATAGTATGTTACCAAAAGTCCATCCGAAATAGTTGAAATACCACGCACATGTCACAAGTTGTCCCAATGCTTATTCAATATTTTATAGCTTTCCTGGATATTAGTATTGGAAGTGGTAATGAATGCCAGTCTTTCCTTTCATTTTTTACTAAACTTCAGTTTGAATGTATCAGTCCACCTTATATTCTTGACCCAATTTTCAGCAATAACTAGAATGTTATCGTCATATCCTCTGGCTTAGAATCTCTTCACAGTTTGGCCCAAGTTGTGTTCAAACCTATCCTCTTCACTACAGTTTCGTCTCATATAGACTATTTGTCTAAATTGGATGGCCTTTTTACACATTTCAGACGGCCCCTTGGACTCGCCTGGCTCTGGCTCCGTAAGAAAAATACAATTATGATAAAATTGTTTTATTATATTTTTTTTTCCACATTTGCCTCTGCTGACTCTTAGCAGAGGGCGGACACTCCTCCGCCATAATAGTGGAGCCACTGCTGAATTGTGATATGATTTCATGTGATCCTCAGATATTGTCCACAAAATTATGATCCAGTCAATTGATCTTCCCCAATAATACACATATTGTTGCCAAACCGGTGGACCAGGCATGCCTCCTCCTACCACCCCATGAATAGGTTGGCATGAAAGGGGACAATCCTGGATCCTTTGAGGTAAATTTTAGCTGTTGTAACAAATTCCGTTTATACATAAAAATAATTATTAGACAGAATCAAGTCCACCATCTCAAGTAACACAGTATTGTGTTCATTGTAATTATTCCTCCTGGATAACACAAAATGGTTCACTGCTAGCAACCCAAAATCTTTCTTGATACAAATATAAAGTGACTATACATCAAGGGTCTCTAGCCACATCGAGTCTTATTCCCATACTCAATCTTCAAACCTGCTCAGAATGTCTGTTAAATCCAAATTAAATTAAGTAAATTCCATACAAGTGGTTCAGGAAAAGTATCTGCAATAGGGACCAATGCTCAGTCTTTGTATCAATTCCTGCTATGATTGGGTGTCCTGGGGAGAAAGGTGCATTTGTATGAATTGTTGGCAGTAAATCGATACATGGGTACCTAGGGTTCTGTGTATTTAGGAATCTGTATTCTGCCTCAAATACAAGCCAGTTTATTTTCATAATCATAATCTTTACATGGACATTGATGTTTATGGTAGTATAGGAGGTGTGGGTAATGAAGGGGATCACATCTTCCAGCCCACGGATATCAATTTTCTGACTGCATTGGGAGAATATTGGGCGAAGGTCGCTATGCATGCTGCATTATTGTGAGTGAGGAACAGGTGTTAAGTGGTCATATCATCTTTTACTTGATGGAAGTAGGAGTCAGCAATTAAAGTCACTGTGAGCTCTGTGAGAATATTAGCTTTTAACTTTGAATCTTTTTTTACTTTGCTTGAAAGTAACTGAGGGAGGGTAATGTATCTCAAAGCTAAAAGTTCATCAAGGCTGAAATATTGTCATGTAGTTCAAGGACCCCCAGGACTTGAGCGTTTTGGATGATCTAAACTGAGGGTTTGGTGTGCAGGCAGACTCTGGATATCCCCACAGGATGATTCAGCCGTTAGACCAGCTAGCTCTACGGGCCACTACTATCCCCCTGTATTCTACAGCGATGTGTGTAGTTTCTGGCAACCACTGAACATGACAACCCTGATTCCTCAGGTATCATGGAAACAATACAGTATATTTCGCTCACACACTCTTGCTTGCTATTATCAGAGTACACATAGAATGACGATTTCAACATTTCAATAAGTATTTATTGGTCAAGCGTCAGTCTAGTGTGAAACATATTAGCTGCAACAATTAAAAGACCGGAGACAACACATGTAATTGCTAGTACCAATATCTTAAAAAGTAGATACATTTCTACCATAGTGCTAATAAGATGAATAAAAACATATTATATGATGCGTAGCCTACCTTAATGTACCTACCCTAGTGTGGCCCAGAGGAAGTAAGAAAACGAAGGCCAGGTCGTGATTCGTAAGGTTTTATTTTTGTAAACACTTTTCTAGAACGCCTAGGCTGTCTCTCATTGGCACCGGCGAAGGACTCTGTGATGGTAAGGACACTCTGGTCTGTAACTTCCGCTGGATGATTTGATACGTCTCCGATAGCTCCTAGGTCCATAAGTTCGGGTCACAGTGAAGAGAACTCCCGCCGGTGGGTGGTTGGAAAAGAAAGAAAAGAACACAGTTTCAGGGGGACGTTATTTCGCCAATTGTATTACCCAAAGGAAACCGGTAGTGCAGGGAACACCTTTGTCTGTGCGTGCGTATTCGTATTGCCGAGTAGCTGGAACACACGTGAAGGTAGGGGTGCTTGTGATTAAGTTTTTTTTTTTAAAACTGATATAACAGAAAAGAGAAGAGAGGGGGGGGGGGGAACGGGGACGAACACGGACGGGCTCCCCCGACTCCCAACTCAATCCGAGTCTTTCCGCAGTACTTGGAACAGCCACGCTCCTCTGGGAACGTGGTTTGGTGACTCGTGAGGTCGTTGGCTACCAGGCTCTGCCGGACCTTGCTCGGTCCTCGGCTCTCTCCAGGTGCCGTATTCTTCCTCCGGTCTTGGCTCTACGGGGTCACAGTCTTCCTTCCTCCGCTCTTCCAAAAACACCACCAGGACTCCTTCCGACCGCTCTCTGGTGTCTGTGCACGCCTCCCGTTGTACTTCCTTCCGTTTTACTAATGGCGGGCCACTGACGTCCATGAGGGGCTGGGCTTAGCTGAACAGGCAGGCCCAGTTAAAGGAGCAGACTTTGTTTTCGCCTCTGTGGTGGTCCTAGGGAAGGAGCTTTCACTGCTCCATTTATCCTGTGAGGAACGGACACAAGGAGGTGATGTGGGTAACGCAGCCCACCATTCCCTATCGGGGACAGCTGGGGAGGCAGGTGGGCTCGCCCTGTCACACCTAGGTATGTGGGTGAAGCCTGTGTATGTAAATGTCAGGCTAGATCCTAATGGAGCCAAGAAATCCCAGGGGAAATACTAACCCCTCACCTGATGGTTTTGAATAAAGGACTCCGTCTCTGCGTTGAGGATGGTACCCGCAAGGGATATTCAGATCTCTGCCTGTCGAAAGATCAGCCTACAGAGCCTCAGTGCAGCCTGGAAGGAATTATCCTCTGTTCTGTAAAGGGGAGTCAGGGTCTTTTATATTAAAGTGGTCACTCCAGGGTTTTTCTAGAATCAATATGTTTTTAAAACATTCACTAATCCCTTGCTAAATAAAAACACTTATGCACAGCTGGCTGTTGGCCATGGATGAAAAAAGTGGTAACCCTTAAACAGAAATCTGAAGTGGCTGGGAACAGTTTTATGTACGTCAGGTACAGGGATTAAGATAGGATACCGAGAGCCTGGTTTACAGAGAGACAGAACTAAGCTACTAGGTAAAAGGTCACCTGTGTTTAGGACCATTATGTTGTGTGGGTAGGACACAATGTATGTAAGGGGTATGCACATGATGGGACTATCCTAAAGAACATGACACCCACTCCTCATCAAAATGTCAACAAGGTCAGTTTAGGTAAAGATAGTGAAGCCAAAAAAAAGGCATAATAATCGTGTACATACAAATATATGAAAAAGCTCCTAAAATGTCCATAAAACAAGGTCTGTAGCAAAAGCAATCTTCCCTAAAGAGCATTCATAAAAGGTCCTTTATATATTTGAATGGAACCTGCTGCCAGCGCATTTAGCTGCCGCGCTTTTACTTGCTATATTTTTAAGTGTATCTGTATTTGTATTTTAGATCCCGCGGCGCTTTGACGCTCACCTTGTCAGCGCTCACCCTCTTGGCCAGAATCTCCCCTTACCATTCTTATCATTCTTGTCGGCGTCCGCAGGCCGGGGAAATTTGTGAGGCATACCGGCACCATAATTGATCACTTCCTCGCATTCGGCGGGGATTAGACAGACTTAGTCGGGTCCGACATCTTGGGTTGGGTAGTGAGGCGAGGCCCTCTGCGGCCATCTTGCGTAAGGCAAGAGGCTAGTAGGCGGTCCTCCGCACTCTGGGGTGCTACTAAAGGAACTCTGAGGCAAGGTCAGTCAGAACCTGCTGCCAGCGCATTTAGCTGCCACGCTTTTACTTGCTATATTTTTAAGTGTATCTGTATTTGTATTTTAGATCCCGCGGCGCTTTGACGCTCACCTTGTCAGCACTCACCCTCTTGGCCAGAATCTCCCCTTACCATTCTTATCATTCTTGTCGGCGTCCGCAGGCCAGGGAAATTTGTGAGGCATACCGGCACCATAATTGATCACTTCCTCGCATTCGGCGGGGATTAGACAGACTTAGTCGGGTCCGACATCTTGGGTTGGGTAGTGAGGCGAGGCACTCCGTGGCCATCTTGCGTAAGGCAAGAGGCTAGTAGGCGGTCCTCCGCTCAGCGTAATAGTATTTCAGGATGGACAGACCGACGCGCAGCGCTCGCGCGCAGCGGGCGCGTCGTAGGCGCGCCGGAGATGCGCCAGAGGTAAGCCCGTTTGCGCCCGTTCGCACAACGGACGCGCTTAGGGCCGCTACCTCTGGCCCCTCGGGCCCTCTTCGTATAGCCTATTCTCGGGCTAAGCTACTTAGGCTCAGACCCTGCCAGAACCCGGTAAGGCAATTAGCCAATGCATATGCCTCAACTATTAGGCACATTTCCTGTGGGCTGCTTAACGTTAGATCCCTTTGTAAGCACTACACGGAAATTGCCTTCCTCATTGAATCTGAAAACCTCGATGTCCTTTTCCTCACAGAAACTTGGACTCGGGAAGACTGTGAGGTGGAGCTGGGCTTAGCCTGCCCCTCAGGCTATAAAATCAGTCATACCCCGCGCACACTCAATCGAGGAGGGGGAATTGGGTTCATTCATAAAGACTCGTTGACCCTTTCCCAGCTGAAGATTCGAGAGGTGCCGGGATTTGAACTGATTGGTTTCTCGGTCAAAGAGCAGGAGCTAACATTCTGCTCGGGCGTCCTATGCTATCGTCCCCCAGGACCGGCACCTTCAATACCGCTCCTTATTGATCTGTTTTATGAGCTCTCCAGCTCTCACTCCAAGCTATTGATTCTCGGAGATTTTAACCTGTGGGCAGGCGGCTCACTGGACAACGCATTCTCTTCCCTTAGTCAAGCCTGTATGGACATCAATCTGGAACAGTTGGTGAACGCCACCACGCATCGGAAGGGTCATATCCTGGACTTAATATTTGCAGATCCACAATGGGTATCAATAGATGATATTAAGTGCCAGTTCTGGACAGACCACTTTCTGATTACGTTCTCTCTTTGCTCAGAGGATCACACCTCGCGGGAGGCTGGACTACCCCAAGCCAAGCTAGAGAGACCTTGGTCCCGGATTCTCAAAACTGCTCCACTGCCGAATATCTTAGGAAAGGACTTTAAGCTTGGCAATACAGCTGAAGAGAGCTACACTCTCTTCTGCCAGTCCATCTCGAGCTCGCTGGATATGTTGGCACCCCTCCGGAAGTCACGAGGGAGGGTGAATCGAGCTAGCCCTTGGTATACGAGCGAATTACGCCAGCTTAAACTTGACTGTAAACGCGCAGAAAGGGCGTGGAGGAAACAGTACTTAGACTCGGAGAAAACTGTGTTCCGGACCGCTCTACAAAAATACAAGGCTCAGATCAAGATGGCTAAAGCGACCTATCTTGAATCCACCTTGAATCAGGCCCCAAACAAGGCACAGGCCCTCTTTAAAATCGTTAGGGACCTTGCCCACCCTACGTGTGTGGCCAACTCCGTCCCCACATCGCAAGCTCTTTGTGACTCACTTGCTGATGCCTTCGAGGAGAAAATCTGCAAAATCCTGGAGGGTTTGCAGGACCCAGTCAATTCCACCACTGGTTTGGGAGCTCTGGAGGCGATGGCCAGTCGACCCCTGCAGAGGGTTTCTCACCTCTGTTTGGAAGCTCCGGCCATGCCTTCCAGTCGACCCCGACCAGAGGACCAGGCCCTCAGCTTGGGAGCTCCGGCGATTGAGGCCAGTCGACCCCAGCTGAGTAGCTTTCCCCTTCCCTCCTTGGAGGAGTTTGGCAGCCTGGCTCTTACGATCTCATCTGGCTCGCCTCTTGATCCTCTTCCTCCAAAACTTTGGAGGGTGTTTCAGGAGGAACTCTTCCAGCCTTTGCACTCCACCTGCTGCCAGTCGTTTGAAACAGGGACTGTACCGGGCTGCTGGAAGAAGGCAGTGGTATCTCCGCTCTTAAAAAAACCTACGCTTGACCCCGCTTGCCTCTCCAACTACCGGCCAATTTCCCTGCTTCCTTTTCCAGTCAAAATCATGGAAAAATTGGTCACCCGCACTCTGTCCGGCTTCTTAGAAGGGAACACCTGGTTGGATGAGACGCAATTCGGCTTTCGCCCAGCTCATGGGACGGAATCCGCGTTAGTGACTGTGTTAGACAATCTGCGGGCGCGAGTCGACAGTGGTCGGGCAGCCTTTCTGGTGCTGCTCGACATGTCGGCCGCGTTCGACACGGTCAGCCATCCTACCTTGATATTGAGGCTGGAAGAGTGTGGGGTCAAAGATAAGGCCAGGGACTGGCTAATTTCCTATCTGGACAACCGTCAGCAATGGGTTTCGCTCCCTCCCTTCAGCTCAGAGGAGCGGAGAGTAGGACAAGGAGTACCTCAGGGCTCAGCCATCAGCCCTATACTCTTTAATATTTACCTCCGCCCTCTAGTCCAGCTCATTAAATCATTTGGGATCTCCGCATTTAATTATGCGGACGATACCCAGCTGGTCTTTTCACTGGAGGGACAGGATGCAGTCCCATTGGAGACCTTCCACCGGTGCATGCAGGCTACAGCGGAATGGCTCCGATTGAACTCGTTGCAGTTCAATGGAACTAAGACAGAGGTCCTGTACTGCTCCAACGACCGAGTTCCCCGAGATCTCCCAGACGACTTTTGGCCCCCGTCATTTCCAGAGACGGTGTCAGCTGCACAATCGGCGCGCAATTTGGGTGTCATTTTTGGGCCCAACTTGCAGCTGGATCTGCACGTAAATAAGACCACCTCAACATGCATGATGCTGATTCGCATGCTGCGCAAGGTTTTGCCCCTCCTCCCTTAGCAAGCCAGACCCGAAGTAGTGCGGAGCACCATCCTAAGTCGACTCGACTATTGTAACGCACTACTTCTGGAGGCCCCAGTAACACTTCTGGGCAAGCTCCAAAGAGTGCAAAACATGGCTGCCAAACTTGCCCTCTCCCGCCCCTACCACAGCTCTTCCACGGCAGCGTTGCAGGAACTCCATTGGCTGCCGGTCCATCTACGCGTTCGCTACAAAGCAGCGTGCATTGTGTTCAGGGCTATCCATGGCCTGGGCCCGGTCCCTTTGCGGAGAATGTTTGCCTGGTACCTTCCATCCCGAGCTCTACGCTCCTCTTCATCCAGGCTACTTGTAGTACCGCGTTTCCAGAGAGTGAGGATGGGTGGCCGATCGTTCAGAGTAGCGGCGGCCAAACTCTGGAACTCCCTGCCAATATCCCTAAGGAGTCTTGAGGATCTCTTAGCCTTCAGAAAGGCGTTAAAAACCTACCTTTTCCCTAGGACAGGCTAAGTTGCTGAATCTGCTGGATCATCGTTCAAAGCGCCAGGATGCCCTTGGTGGTGACAGGTTTGCGCTATATAAGTATACCACAATACAATACCACAATACAATATATATATAGTCATTGTTTCGGTATCTTTCGCTAAGTCACTCATGCTTGCTTTTCTCAGAGTACACATAGAATGATGATTGGAACGGTTTCAATAAGTATTTGTTGGTCAAGCGTCAGTCTAGTTACAATGCATGTAATCGCACATGACAATATAGGTCCCAGAAGGATGACAGAGACTGCAATTCTTAAGGGATGTGCTATGGTGATTATTTCAAATAGAATTAGGGTCAGGAGGCCGATCGGACCGAAATTTGGGGAGAGGGCAGGATCATAACGAATTGACTGATTATGAATTATGACAGCAGATCAGTGAAGAAGCAATTGTGCCTAAATAGGGGCTGTTTTTGATGGTGGTCAGACGAGCATCGTTACGGGTTCGGGACAGACCGACAAGCAGGCGGCAGTCCTGGCATCCAAATTATGATCTGACCGCCATGTAGGCTGTTGGAAACGTGCCTTTTGCATTGAGGATTGTGCTGCAGCTCGTAAAAGGGCAGCAGGGAATCTAGTGATATCTTTATTGTTTCAGTTAATAAAAACAATAAGTAAAAGGGCAGCAGCACAAGCCTCAATGCAAAAAGGCATGTTTAGAAACAACCCTGCACCGTGTGAAAGGCACCATGTATGTTTTGGGGGGCACCACTGGTTCCCCATAGCAGAGGCAAAGGAGGAACAAGGGCCCTGCTAGGTGCTCACAAACTCACTTTCTGTCTGCCTTTTCATGGCGTTCGTACCACAAGGGAGTAACTGTCCACCGCTGGCCCAACAGGATCTCCGATCCTTCCGAAGCAGTTGGCTTTCCCCCACCCGCAGCACTCTGAACGCAAGCATTGTAATCTGGAGGCCGGACCGTGGCCCTGGATTTCTGGTGGACCACCACCAATTTGCTGCCGGTGGGTGTCCAAATGACATCGTAATCAGGCCCTTAGTGTTAATTCAATAGTCACAGGCTTGATCGCAACCTTAGAGTGGAGCACAATGCAGGACTAAGGAAAAAATAACAACTGTGCAAGAGCACATTTAATCAATAGCCTAAGCCAGGGCCTATCAGGGGAAACCAACTGTACAAGTTTGCTGATAATATGTAGTGCCAGACTGCTGTGATTGTTTATTGATGGAAGGATCATGATCCTTTGATATACCCACTGTTTCAGTGAAGACTTACATTCTCAATGCAGCTACAGCAGAGAGCACCATTGAAGTAAGAAATGAAAGGAGATGAAAGATCTAACTATATGGATAATTGCAGTAGGGAGATACACATTGACAATGCTGTCCTGACAGCCATGACATCTGATGTCCTACAAATATTGCTTGATTCTTTTAATGTTTTTATGAACGACTTGGGGCTAAAGGTTAATTGCATTAAATCATTTATAATGAAATGTGGGCCAAAAAAGTCTAAAACAAGGAAATTTGTATTAGAAGGGAAAAGAAATCAAGAAAGTACCACAGTTTACTTACCTGGGGGTACCATTCGACGTAGATTTTCACTGGAAATTTGTTTTAAATGTTAGAGTTATGCAATTTCAGAAATCAATTGATGCCATTTTTAGGTTCGCTAAGAGATTGGGCGATAAGACCATCGAAGAAACTTTATGTATTTATATGAGTAAAAGCCTTTCACTGATAACTTTTGGGGCTGGGATTTGGGGACATGTAAATTGTAAATTACTTCAAAAAGTAGAAAATAAGTTTATAGGAAGTCTTCTTTCAGTGCTTTAGAGTTCCTCTGTTTATTTCTGTCATGAGGAAGCCGGTTTGAGTTGCCTGAAAGACTATATTGCATTGCAACCATTGTAGATCTGGGGAGAAATCCAGAGGCCGCTCTCTCTCGGACAATATTGGTAGACTGTATGAAACTGGACAACAGTTTAGATATACCCTGGCTAAGTTATGTTAAAATGAGCTTTGCCAAGATGGGTGTCACAGAACATTACACAAATCCTGACACCTTGAAAAATGTATTGTCTGCCACTATTAAATCACTTTTTTTTTTATTAATGTCTTGAGAAGAAAAGACCAATATGTAATTTTTCTGGTCACTCAGATCTTTTCTCTCAGCCACAGAGACAACCCACCCTCTATTTGCAAATAGACCTGAATCAAAGGCGGAATTTTTGCTGACCAGATTTAGTTTAAAAACGATACATTTTTTAGCTGCTTTTCCTATTCGAGGCTCATGGTTTACATCACTTCCCATTTGTCCCTTCGATAGTTGTTCATGTCATAGCACTATGCACTTTATTTTATTCTGTAGATTTTATACCCCTCAGAGGAGACACTTTATTCGCCCATTATTACTTGCAGCAGAAATTAGACCTCATAAATTGGCATTGGAATATTTACTCTCCCTAGGAACTAGCAAGATTATATAAGATATTTTAAATAATTGTTTTACTGTTTTTAAGATTTGTAGCAAATACTAGGCATTTTTATCAATCTGTATTTTCTTTTGATGCTCATACATTGTTTTTTTAATGAAAACTTGTGTGTGTAATCTTTTATGGCTCTTTTTGAGCCAAATAAAGCACTTTGACTGAAGTAGATCATGTACGATTGATCCTGTGGGTTTAGGGTACCTGGTGATGTCAGTACAGCTAATGGATAGGAGCCAAATTCATGATTAAGAATTGTGTATGAGTGTGGCCTTTGTTCATCATAATTAGGCTGGTTCCAGCTCCGCATTGGCAAAGTGATCCTTCAATTATGTTCATGAGTGGAAGGTATGTGTAGTCACTCTATTGTCTCTGTCTAGTACCATTTTTATTGTAATGCAACAATAGTGGACAAACCTACTGCCCACATGGGTGGTAGATGAAAAAGATTGTGAGAAGTGGAAGGTAGGCATAGCAGGCTGTGATCCCCAATGCACCAGTAATCCTTTAACAGCAGTAGATGAAGTCCTTAATGAAACACCAAAAGAAACTAGTGGGTAGTATGTTCATGGTGAAGCCAAGTATCCGATCTGGTGAGCTCGGGTGCCAAATCCTGCAGGCAGAGGGGTTGACTAGAGTCAATCGCTAATCCCATAGAGGGCCCACATGAGCTAACAGCACCAGCACTTCAGCCCTTTGGGAGCAGGAGCAATGCAAGGATGCAGCTGTTGACCTCTGATTATGCACAGGCTCACATGGGCCAAAAGAGACATCAGTACCACTTAGGTGAGCTGGAGCAGTCAAGAATGCAGCAAAATCCATAGGTGGGGGTGGCAAATTCCAAACTTGCAAGATCTCAGTAAGGTCTGGGCAGATGGTGTCAAAATGGTAGTCTCATGTAAACAGTACTACCTGCAGTGGGGAGAAAAGCAGAAAGTAAGGGAACAAGAGTAAAGATAGAATGATGACAGAGGGGTGCCCTGGCCATTATATATTTAAGAATAAAACACTGATACAAGGAGCAGTGTTTGAAATAATCAAGCGCTTCTAATACCCAAAGGAGTCTAGGTGCTAGCCAAAGGATAGAACAAACACTTGTGAAAGATTTGAATGTGGCCGGGAGATTTTACTGGTTAAGGAAGAGCCAGAATTCATTGCCTTTCCTAGGATAAAACAACACTTAAGGATGGCAGATGGAATCGACTGATAAAAAAATCTTAATTTTTAATGCCTTATTAAAAACGGGCAATAGGTACTTCTTATAAGGTTGAAAGGCAGAGAAATCCATAATCAGGCAATGCATACTACAAAGCTTATGTCTCCTCACAATAATTTTTTAAGCCTAGGAATCACTAAATTGTGAGAGGAAGCTGATTGCAGTGACCTAGTTGGGATGTAACAAAGAAAGTTTGTCTAAGATATTTAGGTCCTATGTCATGCAGAGACTTAAATGCAATGCATACAGCTTTAAAATCAATGGGCTTCCTAATGGAGCCAGTGCAGCCGCTTTAGATATTGAGATGCTGATAATGTTTAGGAATAGCTAGCAGCTGAATTTTGAATAGTCTGTAGCTTATTCAAGAATCAGTTCTGGATATTCATAAAGAGGGCAGTGCAGTAATCTAATTTTGCTACAATCAGAGCAGTTGCTGCTGTTTTTCCTAAGCTATTTCAACATGAAAAAAGGTAGATGTGATATAGTTAATCTGGCCCTCAAACTGCATTTTGCTGTTGAATAAAGCTCCAAGGGTTCTGCCTTTGTGACTGGGGTCGGTAGGGTACCAAGCTCATGAGGTCACAATCTTGGAGACCAAAGGGAAGAGTTCCTACCAAACAGCATAACTTCTGTTTTGGAGGAATTTAATTTTAAATAGTTAACATTGATCTGTTTCTCCATATGCCGGATGCAGTTGTAATTCTTATGGCAGTAACCTCTGGATTGTTAGCCACCAACACCAAAATTTGAGTGTCAACTGCATAGGACACCAGCATAAAGCCATATGATTTAATTAGGGTGGCAATTGGAGTCAAATAGAGATGAAACAATGTCGGACTCAAAGCTAATTACTGTTGTACTGCACAAGGCAAAGAGAAAGGGGGCGAGCGCAAAACCGTCTTGTGCCACAGTTTGTTCTCGTTCTTATATAAAAGATTTTAAAAGTGAGAGTACATTTCCCTGATATCTAAGGTTGTGAGGAGGTCAATGAGCAATGAGTGGATGACCCTATCAAATGCTGCCAAAAGATACAATAAAACCAATGCAGCATTTCCTTCAGCATCAAGGAATTGTCTAGTTTCTTTAGGGCAGTGATAAGCACTGGTTAAGTGCTATGGTGGCTTCTAAAGCCATAATAGGGTTTGGTCTAGCAAGTTGTTTTCATTAATGAAAAAGGTGAGTTATATATACATTGCAGTGATCATCAGGGGCACTAGATTTGATGGTTTTTAGTAATCCTAGTGTTTGGTCAAAAGTTGGGGGACAAAAAGGATTTTGAAGGGCTAGTTTCCTGCCTGTCTGTTAGGAGCTGTAGAGTTGGATGTCATTGATGGAATATCATCGTCCACAGGTGGGGATGGATTAAGGTAGATTTATTTATTTATTTTTTTATTTTAATTTCTTCTATAGCGCAGGAATCAATCCTGTAAGGGTATCTCCGCGCTTTGCCGGCAGAAGAGATGTCAGGTAGAGCAACCTGGGAAGTTATATTGATAGGAATGCTTCTTGGTAGAGAAGGGTTTTTAGTGCCCTTCTGAAGGACAGGTGATTTATAGTTGTTCTTAGGTCAATGGGAAGATTATTCCAAAGGGCAGGGCCAACAGAGGAGAAAGCTCGGTCTCCTTGTCTGGTTTTCTTTGTGGTGGGGGGTTTTAACAGGGCTTGGTTGCATGAGCGAAGAGACCTGCTGGGCTGGTACAATTCCAGAGACTGTGATAGATACTTAGGACTTGCTCCATAGAGGCATTTATGCACCGTGCAGCAGATCTTAAAGTTGATGCGCTGCCGTATGGGAAGCCAATGCAGTTCTTTCAGCAAGGGCTTAGAGGGAGTCCTAGCAGGTGCACCCATGACCAGTCTTGCTGCCGTATTCTGGACTACCTGCAAACGGCCTACTGCATCTGCATTAGCTAATGTCAGCAGGCCATTACAGTAGTCCAGGCGACTGGTTACCAAGGCTTGTACAAGTGTCTTTCTACATGTGGCAGGGAGATAAGGAAAGACGCGTCTGAGTAGACCAATGGTGTGGAAACACAGTCCCGCAATGTAGTTTGTGTGTTCTTTCAGGGTCAGTCTTTGATCCATCTTCACTCCAAGATTTTTAACATGAGGTTTGGGTGCAGGTACTGGGCCAAGATCTATTGGCCTCCAGTCAGGGGACCAAAGGATACTTGCTTTGCCAAAGAGCACGACCTCTGTTTTTGTTACATTACACTGGAGGCAGTTCCTCGCCATCCAGTGTGACACCGCTCTCATGCCCTCAGCAAAATTCTCCTTGATTTTGGGGCCAAGGGAGCTAAAAGGGTAGAGGAGCTGGGTGTCGTCAGCGTAGGAAACCGGTATGAACCCATATTTCCGCACAATCTCAGCAAGGGCTCAGCACAATCTCAGCAAGATTAAGGAGGAATTATAAACTCCTTTCACCTTGTCTTGAAAGAAGGTGGCTAGACTGTTGACAGGTTATTAGCTGACCTTGTTATTTTGATTTTCAGGTAGCTTTGCCAGTTTTTTTATTGCTGCTAAAAGCTTCTAAGAGGAGTGTTTGGCTGAATCAATTTTAAGGGTGTAATAGCGTACTTTCTTATAAATTGTAGCCTTATAGGTTTGGAGGGATAAATTATTAGCTTCTTTATCTCTGGGTTCCTATTTAATTCCCCATTTTCTCTTGAGTCTACGGCATTTTTGTTTTTGAAGCCTGAGAATATTTATGAACTAGGGCCCATATGTATCAAGCAAAATTGCATTTGCAAACGCGGAAATTTACCAAATGGTATGTATGAAGGCAAAATAAGGAATCGCAAAATTTGCGATTCCTTATTTTGCGATTGCATTTAAGGAATCGCAAATTACCACCAACTTCAAGTTGGTGGTAATTTGCGATTTCTTTGCAAAATTCACTTTTTTGCATTTTTCAACGTGCACTGTGAAGCACATACACGCCCTTAGGGCATGTATGTGCGCCACATGTGCACCCATGCTTATTTCAGGGGTGTAACAGGGTGCCCTTGAAATTGCATTCTCAATTTGTGATTCGCTAATTGCTAACGCAAATTGAGAGTGTCTTCCCAGTCATTCCTATGGGCCTCTAGGCCCATAGGAATGAATGGGGAGATATTCCTTATTTGCGAATCGCACTTAAGGAATATGTAGGATTCGCAAAAATGTATTGCAAATCCTACATACATAGCATTTTGCGATTCTCAAATAGCGATTCGCAAAAAATCGCTATTTGAGAATCGCAAAATGACTTCTTGATACATATGGCCCAAGGGTTCAGAGGGTACTGTTCTGTGACTATATTTATTAGCTGATTAGGAACTTTATTAAGTCACTGAAGATATTTGTTTTTATTTAGGTCTAGATCATCTATGTCCAGAGGTTTTGTTGTCCTTACACTTTGCTCAAAAATATCTGTGTCTACCCTGTGCCAAGGACATTTTCGCCTTGTTGTTTTGAGAGTGGAATGCTCTAAGTTTTTAGTATCCTAGCTAAGCTGAAACATTACTGCAAGGTGGTCAGACCAAGTCAAGGGAGCGAAGGTGGTTGTAGTAAGTGGGAGTTGTCAGAAAAAATACAGTTCACTAAGTGACCTGCCATATTGGTTTTTTCTTTTCACTAATTGAGACATGGGCAGAGTCAGTATCAAGGAGACTTTCTACGTGGAAATTATAATCACCAAGAATCAAGGTCAGATTTGATTTCTAGCAGTTGGCTAACTTTAACAATAAAAGCTGCTCTAGGACCAGGGGGCAGCAAATAAGTATGCCACTAAAGGAATAATGTTTATTAATCTCTATTTTTAAAAATAGTGCCTTATCGCCCTTGGCTGCTGAGAATGCTTGGATAATACCATGCCAATATATAATTCAGATTTTGCTTTTATATATATTTTAAAGTAGGTTTCTGCACTTTAAAATGGGTTATTTTGACAGGTTCACCTGCAGGTTTAGAATCTACAGCAGTTAGGCAATTAGGATTGAAGCCCTGATTTCCTTCTCAGCTGAGTGGATGGGAGAACATAGGCTGCAGTCCGCATGTGCCATTTAAATTTCCATGCCATTGGTGCATTTTCTAGCACAATATAATATGGCCTTACAGGAATGTTAAGTATGCCAATCGGGGATTAGCCATTTTAATTATGTTTAATGGGTCAGAGCACATAACCTAAGTAATGGACAACAGTGCTCCAGTGTGTAGAGTGCAAAAACCTGTATTACCAGTAGGCAAAACATGGAAGTGATTACTCAAAAAAGTTATTTTCTCACAGCATAAAAATTAGTTTTCCTAGTAACAACAAACTGCCCAGCCTCCCACCCACAAAACTAGGTTTGTTTTTAACTGTTAAATAGAAAATAATGAACCCTAATATTTTCATAAAAAGTATTTTTAAGATAAAATGTAAAATGAAATAAATTACTTTAGAATTCTTTTGTTTTATATTACAATTTCACTAACATAAAACACTGCCCACTCAATCTCCGAATGCACCACACAACCTGAAAAATAAAAACACTGTATTTTAAAAACATAATTTAACAACAAATAAGAAACTTGAGCCATTAATAATATACATTTGATCTAAAATATTTAAAAAATTAAACACTTCCCACTCAATCGGCCTATAAACCCAAAAACAAAAAATATAAAATTAATAATAATAATTTTACATATTTATGTATAAAAATAGTCAATATAACTAAATAACATAGTACATAAAAATAAAATTAGATATATTATTTTAGTATACTATATTCTTTCTTAACAGCAGTATTATTGACAAACACAAACATTTTATTCTTAGCCTTGCTTTTATGTCTCAGGATATTTTTGTGGTGTCTATATTTTGGCAATGAAATGTTAGTCAAACAATAAATCAAATTGGAATATTATGTATGAATAAACTAACATTTTAGGCTGTTAGATTGTTTTTTTTATTGAGTTTGAGAAAATAAATTGTAAACTGTTTTTATGTGCTTTTATGATTATGTTATGCTACCGCCCCATCTCGCTCCTTCCATTCCCGGCCAAAGTCATCGAAAAAACTGTCAACAACCAACTCGCCGCCTACCTCAAAACCAACAAGTCCCTTGACTCCTCACAGTCCGGCTTCCGAGCCAAACACAGCACTGAGACCGCACTCATCGCAGCATCTGACGACATTCGAACTCTGCTAGACAACGGAGACACAGTCGCCCTTATCCTCCTCGACCTCTCCGCAGCCTTTGACACAGTTTGTCATAGCACCTTAATACAACGCCTCAGAAACATCGGAATCCAAGGAAAAGCACTGGAATGGATCACCTCGTTCCTTGCCGGAAGAACTCAGAGAGTCCGCCTTCCACCATTCAAATCAGAAGCTACAGAAGTCATCTGCGGCGTGCCACAAGGATCTTCACTCAGTCCCACCCTCTTCAACGTATATATGAGCCCCCTCGCGGCCATCGCACGCCAACACAACCTCAACATCATCTCCTACGCTGATGACACCCAACTGATACCATCACTCACCAAAGACCCCAACACCGCCAAAACCAACCTACATGAAGGAATGAAAGAAGTAGCCGAGTGGATGAAGTACAGCCGTCTAAAACTGAACTCCGACAAAACTGAAGTCCTCTTCCTTGGTACCTTCCCCTCCGCCTGGGATGACTCTTGGTGGCCAGAGGCCCTTGGAAAAGCACCCATCCTGACGGACCACGCACGGAACTTAGGTGTCATCCTGGACTCCTCACTTTCTATGAACAGACAAGTCAACGCCGTCTCATCTTCTTGCTTCAATATTCTTCGCATGCTCAAAAAAACATTCCGCTGGATCCCCACCGAAACTAGAAAAACGGTCACACACGCACTGGTCACGAGTCGCCTGGACTACGGAAACACCCTATACGCCGGTACCACTGCAAAACTCCAGAAAAAACTCCAACGCATCCAGAACGCGTCAGCCAGACTCATACTAGACATCCCGCGTAAAGACCACATCTCTGGACACCTTAAAAACCTCCACTGGCTCCCCGTTAACAAGAGGATTACTTTCCGCCTCCTAACCCACGCACACAAATCACTCTACGAACTTGGACCCGAATGCCTCAACTCACGACTTTCCTTCTACACCCCCGCCCGCCACCTACGATCCTCCAACCAAGCCCTTGCAACTGTACCTCGCATCAACAAAACCACCATGGGAGGCAGATCCTTCTCCTACCTGGCAGCTAAAACCTGGAACTCACTTCCCACTCACCTTCGCCTCACTCAGAACCACCTTACATTCAGAAAGCAACTTAAAACCTGGATATTCGACAAGTAACTCCTCACCCTCCTCAAGCGCCTTGAGACCCTCTGGGTATGTAGAGCGCTATATAAATCTCTTGATTTGACTTGTATTGAATAAAGCTTGAGTCAGACAATATTTTGGAGACTATATTCAGATACACCACCTTTTTCCAGACGTACATCCTTTAGTGAGCTATTGGCTGTTTTACTTTTTGCAATTATTTCAATTGAGCAATGGACATCAGCACAAACTCATGAAGCATACAAACTAACCAGAGTGTATAGAGAAATAAGGTTCCTAATTACAAGTTAAGGCATCATTTATTGCCTCTGATAAATAAAGAAACCATGTGGTATATTATTCACAGTTAGATCTGGGGTCTCTAGTTGGCAGAGGTAGGTACCAATGCCCATATAGGGACCCTTGCTTCTAGGCAGGGCAAGGGGAATACACTCTTTAGATAACCCCTGCTCACCCCCTTGGTAGCTTAGCATGAGCGGACAGGCTTATCAAAGGCAATGTGTAAAGTATTTGTACCAACACTCACAGTAACACAGTGAAAACACCACAAATGAACTCCACACCAATTTAGAAAACAAAATATCTTTATCTAAACTACACAAGACCAAAACGACAAAAATCCAACATACACAGTTCAAGAATATGATTTTCAAAGAATTCTAGGGTTTGCGTCAAAATAATCCACAGTTGCGTCACGTTTAGCCCAAAGTATCTGTACATGCGACAAAAGTTCCAAATGGAAGCTGCAGCGTTGAAAATAAGTGATGCGTCACTCCTAAGACCCTAAGGAGGCGATGCGACAGTCCCGCTAGATGCAGCAGGCGTGTTGCGACGAATCCAGTCTGTATTGGGAGGGATGCGATACCTTGCATGGATTCCGGTGCGCATGTTTGGTAGGAAGCCTTTCACACAGGCATAATGCAACGATTTTCGGGACGGCGGCGATCTCAGGTGCGGCGTCGATGCGCAGCGCAGCGCAGCGCAGCGTCGATCTTCCCCTCTCGCAGCTCCTCAATGCGATGGCTCTGCATCGATGTTTGCAGCGACGTGATGTGATCCGCAAGCAAGCGGTACAACGATCTCACCCAGCAACGACAGGTCCTGCGACAATACTCGCAGCAACAGTAAAATTCCTGCACCGGGGGGGCGATGTGTTCCGCAAGCGAACGATGCGTTGGTTCTTGCAGCGGCAACAGGCGCTGCAATGATCTTGATCTTCGCGGTGGCGGGAATTTCCACGCACTGTCGGGGATTTGCTCTGCAAGCGAGTGATGCGTGAAAATTGCAGATTGTCATCCTTTCTCCTTGTCCAGCTCCACAAACAGCAGGCACAACTGCCAGAGGCCCGACAATTGGATCAAGCACTCTAGGAAGGGCAGAACTCACTCAGCAGAGTTCAGGGGGGAAGCTGGGGTGAAGTCCTTTTGTTCCTGGGACTTCTTAACAGGAGGCCAGCTCTCCTCAGGCCCTTGGAGATCTCTTCAAGCAAAGGGGACACAGCACACAGCAAAGTCCTTCCCCTCTCCTTGGCAGCAAAGCAGCTGCATGTCAGTCCACTAGCACACATTCCTTCCTCTTCAGTCTTGCAGCTTTCTCCTTGGCAGAGGTTCTTTCTTCATTCCAGGATGATCCAATTTTCTGTAGTCTGGGTAGCCCTTTTTATACCAGTCTTTCCTTTGTTTTCTGGAGGCAGAGAGGCCTTTGCCTAGTCCAAACCAGTTCTGGAGCACTTTGTTGACATGACTCCTTCTTTCCTTTCACAGTGCAGGGCAGAAACATCAGACGCCCCACAGGAGGTAGAGCCAGCATTGTGGAGGGATAGCACAGCCCTGGAGCACTTTGTTGACATGATTCCTTCTCTCCTTTCACAGTGCAGGGCAGAGACATCAGACGCACCACAGGGAGTGAAGCCAGCACCCTGGGGGGCAGGCACAGTCCTATTCAGGTCCCAGGTGCAACTTCTCCCTCCCATCTAGATGCAGCTCTCTCTATTCACCACTGGGCGGACTCATTCTGTCTCCTGGAATCCCCCATCCCTGTCACTCAAACTCCAGACAAGGAATACACAACCTACCAGAGGCAGACTTGGCTAGTTAGGCAAGAAAATACCTACTTTCTAAAAGTGGTATTTTCAAACACAGAATGCTTAAACCAACTTCACTAAAAGATGTATTTTATCATTCTGAATTCAGGTATACTAAACTCAAATTTCTACCATGTTCCCTGAGTCAGTTAGGATTATAAAATGTAATAATCTAACTGCCCATTCTGGCCTATGGAGCACAGGTAGCCTTGCAATAGTGAAAAACGAAAATGGCTGTAATCCACTATTAGGACATTCCACACACACAAGGGCATGTCCTACCTTATACTTGCAACACACCCTGCCCTTGGGCCTAGCACAGGGGTGTCTGATATGAAGTAAAGGGAAGGTTTAGGGAGTGGCAAGTGGGTGCACTTACCAAGTCAACGTGGCAGTACCAGACTGCACACAGGCTCTGCAATGGCAGGCCTTAGATACATTTTACAAGGCTGCTTCTGTAGGTGGCACATCCAGTGCTGCAAGGCCACCAGCAGCATTCGGATTTACAAGCCCTGGGCACACTTAGGGGACTGTACTAGGGTCTGACAAGTAAACCAAACACGCCAATCATGGAATCACTAATCCATACATCAATTTACAATAGGGAAAGCATATGAACTTTAGCACTGATCAGCAGTGGTAAAGTGCCCAGAGTCCTATTGACGACAACCACAGGTCTGGAAAAACAAGGGAGGAAGAAGCAAAAAGTTTGGGGATAACCCTGCAAAAATGGCCATTTCCAACATTCACCTGTTATGAGTTCTTGGGAAAGAACATGTGGACTTTGGTGTTTAACGCACCAAAATCCACATGATATGGTATGTACAATATGTTTTTCCCTTTACATTTTCGAGAGGTTTGACCTGGTGATATTTAACGGAGGCTGAGTAATTTTACGCATACGATAGTTATTGGATGCGTTACATAGCTTCAAACTGGTAATTCAGACCCCATACATAAACAAGAGATTTTGCATGGGTAAGAACAAGGAACTCGTAATCAAGCCCTATATCATTGAACTGGCCACTGGAGACGTTTTGTTAAGGTAAGTAAATATTTTTGTTGAAAAACAATCCGCAAATTCATTTAGGAATTCCTGTGAGATAGTAATATTAGAATTGGTAGTTTCTTTGATGGAGATACCCGTTGGTTCTCTTTCTATGACGATGACAATTTGATTGTCATGATACACTGGCTTTTGTCTAATGGTCCAAGCATTAAGAGTACTCAGTGTGGCAAGTACAAGGCTTTTTTAGCTTGGTCACAATTTAGGTGACAATTTCGCTCTAATTTCGTATTGATTTGTTTGGATTTTGTGAAAGAAGCATTCTGGTCCATGTGCATTTTGATTCTATAGAGGGTTTGGGGATTTCATGAATTTACCTAGGAATTAGAACTCCTTTCCAAATAGGAAGGTTTTCTTAGGATGCCTCACAAACCTGTCATGTACATTGATTGACGTTTTAGTACCCATTAGCTGGACATATATTCTCTCATTTATGAAATAGACATTATTGCAAATGATATCTAAATGACAAGCAGACCATTTTATGAGGAGTGTAATAAATTGTTGGGCAAATATTAGGCATTGCGACCAGTTCGATTTTTTTTTCCTTGGAGTAGCTAAAATAGTGAAGTTCAATACTATCGCACGTATATTGTTACCATTGTTTACCCAGCAATAAGAATCACCTAGAATGAGCAAATGTTTATATTGCGTAAGGAGCTCAAAAAGAGCTCCGGTAAGTACACTTTGACCCTGCTAGCCAGTGGTACATGGCTTATTCTATTGGTAAAACATGATATATGTAGCCTATACCTTATTGTTACATTTAATGTACTTTTTAGCCCCCACTAAATTAAGTCCAGGACCTGTACATTAAATGGAACTAGTGGGCTGCAGCACTCAGTGTGCTACGCATGGAAGTAGTCTTTTCAATTGGAGGAGCATGAGAGTGCTATGAGGTAGAGCCCCCGGGGAGTGCGCCGGGAGAAGAACGAGGATGACGGTATTTGGGAGTCAAGGATCCCGGAGCGAGGCGGTTTGGCTCCCCTTGGTGTATTTTTTTTTTTTTATCTCCCTCGACCCCGCGTTTTGTGCCCAGCTTGAAGCTATTTCAGTGCTGCTTTCCTTGAAAGACATTGAGACATTTTCCCTTCATGAGATTTAGATTTTTCATTCTTTGGAAATGACTCCTTTGGATTGCCGGCTAAGGGCATTCAGGGATCATTTACCATTTGGCCACCCACATGGGTTGTGTGCCCACGGACAGTGATACTTATGCGACTAACAGGAGTCATTATATGATTTGTAGTCCTTTCGGGGATATCAGTGAGCACCGGGCGGCGGGCATATATGTCGGAATTGCACATAGTGTCTATTATTTAGCTCCCAGGATACTTTATAAATATATTACCATAGCACCTTCTGTTCTTTATTGTATATACTGACATGATCTACAACAGGGTGAACCTTAAGTTAATATTGATCCCGTTGAAAAAGCCTATGTTAACAACCGGCGGATTTGTCTCCATTTGATTAATTAACAATGGGGTAATGTGGTCTTGATAGAATGCTCGGAGTGAAGTACGCAGCACGTGTCTAATTCATTTAAATATATTTGTAATCTAACGAGGGCAGCATTTTTTGAAGGTACTGGCGTCCCACTGAGGAATTATATAAATACACTGTCATTTGTTTATATGACATGCTCTCTGCATTGACTGGCAATATATTTGTTTTGTGCACAGTTTATAAGGCTCATTACTTATAACTTATGGCATTTGTAGCCTGGTATTGCATTTTGCTGTTATTTAAACCATAATGTGCTACATTACGCATCTTTTTATAAACCATGGGATTGCATGTTTTACCCGCCACATTGCTGGTTTTGATATTGTGATGTCTGTTAAAAATAGTAATGGGTTTGCATCAACGTATTGCCAAAACGAAAAAGTATGTCTTTTATTTTTATGTAAACCTCAAAGTGGGCAGTGTTATAAATACTCACACGTGTATGGTGCCAGTTAGATTGACAGAGGTTGCAGAGCAGCCGAAACGCATCTCTCCAGCCTCGGGGTCGAGGGAGACCTGAGAAAATAAAAAAGCCTTATCCATGTAGCCTCGAGTACGTGCCTTCTTCTTCTTTTGGAACAGGAGTGTTTGTTGAGATTAGTATCCATCCATACATTATAATTCAAATTAGTGTTTATTCACTAAATAGAATTTAGAATTATTGGACCTACCCTTTTCAGCAGGGTCACCCCAGATTTTTGCCTTCCTCTGTTAAACCTTTTTCTGTTGACGTTTAAGTCTCTGTACACTTTGTCCCTGCTGACCAATGGTTAATGGCTTATTCTATTGGTAAAACATGGTATATTTAGCCTATACCTTAATATTACATTTAATGTACTTTTTAGACCCCACTAAAAGAAGTCTAGGACCTGTAAATTAAATGCAACTAGTGGGCTGCAGCACTCAGTGTGCCACCCTTGAAAGTAGCCTTTTCAAACATGTCTCAAACTTGCCACTCTAATTTTTAGTTTTTACTGCCATGACCTACCTGGCAAAATGATCCTTTGGCCAAGCCCAAACCTTACTTTGTATTACTCAAGTCACCCCTAAGGTAGGTCTTAAAGACTCATTGGCACAGAGCATTGTATTTAAAATGTAGAAAGTATAGTTTACGGTTTACATGTCCTGGAAGTGAAAAACTCCTAAAGCCGTTTTTTCACTGTTGCAAGGACTATCTCTCCCTTTCACTAACACTGGGTTCCCTTATCACATTTAATAATTGCTTACTTCTGAAACCATATGTATTCAACAATGTAGCACTATTTCTTGGGGAGATGTAAACCAGAATTTCCAAAACTACATTGTTGGAACTGGCCCTTCCTGCAGGGTCATCCCCAAACTTTTTGCTTCTTCCTCCCTTATTTTTCCTGACCCGTGGCTGTTGGCAATAGGACTCTGAGCACTTTACCACTGCTGATCAGTGCTAAAGTGCATACGCTCTCTGTGTACATTGTTATGATGATTGGATATACATGATTGGCATATTTGTGTCACCACAAAGTCCCTAGTAAAGTGCACTGGATGTGCCAGGGCTGGTGATGACAAATGCTACTAGTGGGCCTGCAGCACTGATTGTGCCACCCACATGAGTAGCCCTAAAATGGTGTCTCGGGACGGCCACTGCATTGCCTGTGTGCAGTCTAGGAACTGCCGTGTCCCCACTGATTAGGCCTAATCCTTCCCTTTTTGTGCACAGTAGTCACCCCTATGGAAGGCCCAAGGTACCCCCTGGGCAGTGTGCAGTGTATGTGAAAGGTAGAGCATGTACTAGTGCAGGTGACATGCTCTGGTAGTGAAAGGCAGCCATTTTCGTTTTTCACTATTGTAAGGCTATCTTGCTCCATATATTAACATTGGGGATTCTGGCTACAGTGGCTACCAACATTTCTTCTCATAGGAACAAGATAGGACATAAGAGTCTAGTATCCCTGAACTCAGAATTTAATAACACATATTTTAGGAAAGGTGGTTTTTAAATCCTGTGTTTGAGAACAGCACTTTTAGAAAGTTGATGTTCTCTTGTCTGACCCTTCTGTGTGCCTTGGCCTGCTTGTGTATTGACTGTCTGGTTTGAGAGTGACAGGGGCTGGGGATTCCCCAGGAGGCTGGCTGAGTCAGCCCTAGGCTGAATGACTGCATTTGCAACCTGAGTGGTGGGAGGAGTTAGCACCTGGTCCTGAATAGGGCTGTGTCTGCCTGCCACAATGCTGGCTCCACTTCCTGCTGGGCGGCTGACGACCCTGCCCCTCACTCTGAAAGGAAAGGAGAAGCCAGGCAAACAAAGTGCTCAAGCAACACCCAGAACTGGTTCAGACCGGGCTCAGGGCCCATATGCACAAAGACATCAAAGACTTTTAGGGGTACAAGTACAGGACCCCTGACAACAGAAAATTAGAACATCCTGGAATCAAGAAGGAACCTCTGCCAAGGAGAAATCTGAATCTGAAGAAGGGAGACTGTCCTGCTGTTGCTCTGCTGGACTGGCCTGTTGCTTTGCTGCCAAGGAGAGGGGAAGGATTTTGCTGTTGTGCTGTGTCCCCTGTCTTGAAGGAATCTCCAAGGGCCTGAGAAGAGCTGGCTCCCTTTTCTGAGGTCCCAGGAACAAAAGGACTTCACCCCCAGCTTCCCTGAACTCTGCTGAGAGAATTCTGTCCTTCCTAGAGTGCTTGATCCAGTTGTGGGGCCTCTGGAAGTTGTACCTGTGCTGGGAAGCTTGCAATTAAGCTTGAAAGACTTTTACAATTGAAAAGTTATCGCATCGCTCGCTGCGGAGCGCATCTCCGACAGTGCGAGGAAATTCCCACCGCTACGAAGGCCGAGATCGTTGCAGCGCCTGTTGCCGCTGCCAGAGCCGTCACATCCTTCGTTTGCGGGACGCACCAGACTGGTGCGGGAAAGTCTGTCATCGCTGCGAGTGTCATCGCAGAGCCTGTCGTCGCTGGGTGAGATCGCCTCACTGCTTGCTTGCGGCCCGCATCACGTCGCTGCGAGTGCCGTCGCAGAAACCATCGCATCGAGGAGCTGTGAGAGAGAAGAACACCGCTGGTCCGCGCATCGTCACCCCGGAGATCGTCGCAACTCCAAAGATCGTCGCATCGTGCCTTTGGGAGAACAAACTTCCTATGGAACTTCCACACCGGAATCCGGAATCCATACAAGTGGCCTTCATCCCCATACAGACCGGATTCGTCGCAACACGCCGGCTGCTGCAGCGGGGCTGTCGCAAATGCCTCCCAAGGGTCTCAGGAGCAACGCATTGCTTGTTTTCCACCACACCAGCTTCTGCTTTTGGAACTTTGTCGCAACTAAAAGGTACTGTGAGTAAACGTGACGCAACTGTGAACTTTTCACGCATCTTTGGATTATTTTATCGCAACCTAAAGAACTTACTTTACAACCTTAAGAACTCTTTTGAAACCATATTGTTGAACTGTGTATGTTGGATTTTTGTCGTTTTGGTCTTGTCTAGTTTAGATTAAATACCTTTATTTTTCTAAACTGTTGTGGAGTCAGTTTGTGGTGTTTTCACTGTGTTACTGTGAGTGCTGGTACAAATACTTTACACATTGCCTTCTGATTAGCCTTGACTGCTCGTGCCAAGCTACCCAGAGGGTGAGCAGGGGTTATCTCAGAGGGTTTCCTCCTTACCCTGACTAGAATCAAGGGTCCCTATTTGGACAGTGGTACCTACCCCTGCCAACTAGAGACCCCCAGTTCTAACACAAATTATACATATATGGAATTTTTTGTGAAGTGTTATTTTATACAAAAGAAAATGCCATAACAACAACTAATATATGTGTGCTCTATTTATACATTCAAACGTTAAATACCTACCTTAATCTCCAATCTGTAATTCATTATTGCTATTATTTATTCAAATATCCTTTTATTATACATAGTTGGTTTATGATATCACATATCCGATTTTATCACATATAAAAACAACAGCCTTCCTTGTAATTTTTTTAGGAATAATGAAAGAAACCAAATAAATGTTAAGATTTTGCTGGGCAAAGACATTTATCTTACTACATCCAACATATCTTTTACATATACAATGCTTCTTCTGAGATAATGTTGAGATACAATGGATGTTTATTTTGACAGACTCATTTCCAGTGTAATATCCTGCCTTTTACCTTTCTCTTAATGAATACCAAAAATGTTTCCTCATACAGAACGCCGCATTACAGGTCCAATTCTAATTTATTCTGCCCCATATCTTTTATAATTTTCTTCAAGATGCTTCCAAAATACAAAAACTGTGTATTTCCCCATTGAACTGTGAGAGAACCTAAACAACGGTCAAAAAAAAAAGAAAAAAAAGTTTGAAATTGCACCTAGGTCCTGGTCATCCATGAACTGTTGTCTTTCAATTGCTATTTATTCTTTCCAATTGCTTTTCGATTTCAACTTTAAAATATCACATCACTTTTTTAATGATCTCTGTGCCATTTTGCTCATTAGAGTATTCTCTATTTTTCTATTTTGGTTTTGTAGTTTAATGTGTTTTCTTGAAGTTAAAATTGTTGGTCCTGCTTGCACCAACAATTTTCTGGAGAATTGCATGCTTTGCATGGACATTTAAAGTAATAAACCAATTTTTTAAAGGTTCATTGTTAATGCAAAAAAGATGATACTATAAAAATATTTAAATCAATCTTCAAGAGCATGGGCGATTGACAAATAACAATGATAAAGCAAATTATTACCTATTGTTTCAAAGATGGACATAACATGCTGAGAGAAAGCTATTCACAGTACATAATTCTAAGTATTCATCAAATGTCTACCTCCAAAATTATCATGACACAACCATGGAAAAAAATATATACATTTGAGCATTACCATAAAAAACCTTTGAATATGTTAGCTTGGTATATTCAGCTGTGTTAGTAATGAGAAGTGTGAGAGTAGAAGGGGTGATGGGGAACTGTATAGGGAAAGAAAAAGGGAAGAAGGAAGTGAAGGAGGGCAGAGGCCAGAGAGTGAAGGCAGAGGATGTTTTAGTAAGTAAAAAGTAATTTATTAGTGAATAAATTATGAAACCAAAATTTCATAGCTATAGGAATACATCTGCAGCATTCACTAATTTTATAAGGTATCTATTTATACTTGGGATGTTCTATGGCATTAATACATTTCAACCTCTCCCAGTCATTCAAATCATGTCTTCTCCACCCCTCTTCCATTATAATATGACCAACCATCAAGCCTTATGTTCATCACCTAATCTCTTTTTCAAGATTGTCTAAATAATGCTTTTCATCTTTACCCTAATTTGCCTCCACCTCTGAGTGAAGGTAAGAGAAAGCCAGCTCGGTTAGAAGCCCAGAAAAGGAGGGGTTTGACACTAAGGGAAGTCAAAGTCCCACATGCAGGACACTGAGTATACCTAGGACTCTGGCTTGCCTTTAGGGACGGATACGAGGGGAGGCAGTGATACAAATGGAAGTTGAAGCTCCTGGAGCTTGCTGAGGGATTGTAGTAGCATTGACACTCTACATTGGAGATAATGAATTTTCTTTGTCTTTTGTTAGAGCTGCAAAAGCTTGGTTAAGGTTTACTTCACCCAAACAATAGAGCACTATTGTATCCGCTGCCCATAATGTATTGTAGGGGTCATTAGGACCAGAATTAGGATTAGCTTGCACAAAAACCAGCCTGGCTTAACTCGGAGGCATTGTCTAAAGTATTTATATAGCACACAAACCGTAATAAAGTAAAAACACAACACAAGAAAAAATTCACACTCATTTAGAAACATAGACTAAAATGTAATACAGTTCAGTTTCAGTTTTTAACGTCTTTATTTCGAATTTTCTTCATAAAAGACATACATAGTAATACAAACCATATAACAAAATCATGAAAATTTTAAACAGACAGAGAAAAATTTGTTTAAAAAAACTCAATTAAATATACATAGGAAGACGTCTATAACATTTTTTTAAAACATTTGTATATGAAAAAGACAATTCATCAATACTGCCCAAATATAATAGGCTAACAGACTGTTTTGATTTTTCAGCTCGAAGTGCTACGAACATACCTAGTTCTAATTAACCAGGCCTACCCTAAGAATTTAGCCAGTCCTATGGATAACCATTCGGATGTGTTAAATCTCAGGATGATCAATGCTTCTCTGCTCACCCGGGTGTTTAATCTATTACATATTAGCTTCAGCCACTTATGGCGTGGCTCGTGGTAAGCAGTACATACAAATAGAAAATGACCTATTGATTGTTTGCTTTCGGTACAACAGGGACAAGAAGTGGACTCCGACTTCTGCCAACCACTAGTAAAATCCCTTAATGGCAGTGTACCTATACGAAACTGATGGTAAAGTTTCCTGTCTAAGCTTTTAAGGATTACATCCCAATAGGTCTCTGTGTGTGGAACTACTTTATGAATCAAAAACAGACCTGTCAGGTTAGGTTTCTCCGAAAGCGCAACGTGTTCTTCTTTTACCATGGACCAAAAGAGAAGTTTAAAATCTTTCTTTGAGGGAAAGATATGAGAGCCCGGCTCGGACCAAAGCAAAGGAAGGCCCATTCCAGTGAGAGTATTCCTAATTAGTTTAAACCATGGTATTTCACCTGCCCCCTGTTGCACTCTTACATCCTGTATCTCCTGGGCAAACATGGCAAGTTCCGGGGTAGACCATATGCGTCTCCATAATGCCACCATCCTATAATGGGCTTGATGTTTAATAGAATAAAAGCCCATATCCATCATGAGTGGTAGTGCTGGCGTTGAGGGAGGAAGACTGACTAAATTTCGAAAGAATTTATTCTGGATCCTATCAAGGACAGCCAAATCCATACACCCCCATATGTCAGCCCCGTATAGTATGGCTGAGCTAATTTTGGCGCTATAAATTTTAAGCGCAGGTAAAACTCTTTTGGTCAAAGAACACCGTTGCTCCTTCACTAAACAACCAGACAAACGAGCAAATTTCAAACTGAGCGCCGCTATTTGTTCTTTCCAGCGTAACCTATAGTCCATTGTAACACCTAGGTATGTCATGACTTCAACCTGTTCTAGGCTAGACCCATTCATCGTTACATGGCCCCTCAGTGGTTTATTTTTTGTCAGGACCATGAACTTGGTTTTAGAAATATTAATTTCAAGGTCATTTTCATTACAAAAGTCCACAAATTTATTAATAGCCACCTGAAGACCCTTCTGAGTTTTAGCCAGAATTAGGGTGTCAACAATCGAAGATTAAAAGGGGAAACTTGGTCCCGCCCAGTGTTGGTGCATCAGTGGGGAAAGCTGAGAGGAACTTAACCACCTGGTTGATAAAAAGTATGAATAGGGTAGGGGCCAGGACACAGCCCTGTCTCACTCCACAGGTCACAGGGAAGGAGTCTGTAACCTGACCCTGGCGACCCCATCTAACTCTGGCGAAATTTCCCTCATGCATCCTGATGGTAAGTTCTAGGAGTGCAATTGGAACACCCATCCTTCTCAGAGCTGCCCACATCTTTCCTCTGGGGACCAAATCAAACGCAGATTTGAGATCCACAAATGCTGCGAATATAGTGCCTCCTCTCAAAAACACAGTTTTCCAGTAGATCATAACAAATCTAAGTATCTGGTCAACTGTGCTAATATTAGCCCTGAAACCAGCCTGCAAAGGCGACAGGATGTCGGCTTCTGTCATCCAGAACTGGATTTTTCCTAGCAGCATTCTGGCGATTACCTTTTGAAGGGCGTCGATGAGGCTGATGGGTCGATAGTTTCCCGCATCAGTTCTATCCCCTTTTTTGTACACGGGTAGAATCTCCGCCCCTTTCCATGAGTTTGGTATCCTAGCCCCTCTGGCTATGGCATTCGCTAATGTGGTTATATAAGGGACCCATTGTGCTTGGGCAAACTTAAAAAGGTCCGCAGGGACACAGTCCATTCCAGGGGCTTTACCATTCTGCACTTGTTTTAAAGCTATAATGGCTTCCATTTCAGTAAAAACAATCTGGTCTAGTGGGGGCACCACAGTCAGTACACTGGTATCTTCCCTAGTAATAAGGGAGATCCGTTCCGTGTTACTAAACTGTGCCGCGTAATGCTTGACCCATTGCTCTGCAGGGACATGGTTGACAGGAACTTGCTGGTCCCCAGTCCCTCCCCATTTAACAACCTCCCAGAATTTTTGTTGGTTAGTGGAAGTACTTGCAAGATATAAATCTAACCAGCGCTGTTCATCCCAGTTAGTTTTTGCCTCTTTAAGCACCTTCTTGTAATTAACCCTTTCTAGTTTTATATCAATAGCTGACTTGGATTTAATAGCAGCTATCAAGGAACTATGGGCAAGGCGGCATGTCTTATTATACCATTTCGCTCCGGTTTGAGCTGGGCCATTTTTTCTTCTTTTTGCAGGTTCAATAAAAAAAGTTTTAATTTTGTTAAAAAGACTCATGGATCATCCCAATTTGATCCAATGATGTGCCTTCGTTTAATATGGGCACCATCAGGTTTGTAGCTGCTAGAACCTCATCTGTAACCTTATCAATAATGGTGGGATTATCTAAGAACCTAGCCCAGCGTACCCTTCTACAGTCGTTCGTAAGAACAGCCTCGGCAGTAACAAAATTGGTTACAGTATCTATAAGCGAATCCCCATTCATTAATAGGTTTATTACCAGAGGATTGTGATCGCTTTCTGGTCTTGTGACTATTTCCATATCCGCCAGTAAGTTCCAAAACTCTAACCTTATTAGGAAATAATTAATACGGCTAGAATGAAGGGAATTGTCAAATGTAACTTTTCCCATCAAGTCTGATTTTGTCCTTCCATTCGCTGCTCGTAGATCCCATTCAAGACAAAGACCTAACCACTGCATAGCAGCCTCTGTTACTTTTTTGACAGGTGGGATAGATAGATGGGGAATATTCCAAATTTGATCAACTTCCCCATATCCCCCATTATCCAGATTGGGAAACGGTTCAAATGAGCAGTTAAAATCCCCTGCCACCATTACACATTTTTCTCTGCCAATGTTATTCAGTAGGGAATCTAAATCATCTACCGCTCCCATTGGCTTCCCACCAGGTCGCCCCCTTGCATAGATATTAATCAGGAAGATGTCATGGTTATTTTTGCTGGTTAGTTTCAAGGCTAATATGTCATTACTTGGAGTAGGAAGGTCTATGATTTTAAATCCTAAGGATTGTCTAATCCAAATAACAAGGCCTCCAGAGGGGCGACCTTTAGAACCTTTACAGGCTGGTTTGTAATAGTTGAGGTAACCAACCCGGTAAATGGCGTCAGTTGACCAACTTTCCTGTAATATGATTACATCGTGTGAATCCACATAAGACCCCCAATCAGCCTCTGACATTTTCCCCTTTAGCCCGCTATGTTCCATGACAAGACCATGAGGGTATGTGTAGGTTTCTTTGGCGGATTAACACCTGGGTCCACAATCTTCCCAGGGATCAAGGGTCTAGGGGAGTGATTTGAGGGTTTACCCCTTCCTTTCCCTCCCTGGATGATTTTGCTAGTCCCTAAAACAGTCTCTTCCGTAATAGATATAGAATTATTGGGGGAGCAATTCACTGCAGCTCTGGTCAACCCAGATACCAGAGGTTCATTCTCAAGTCAGTCCACACCTTCCAGACCGGATAGGGGGGCAAACCGGTTCGAAAGGTGGGGCTGAAACATTGGGTAGATAGGTGTTTCAAAATAAAATCTTCCTCTGGGTCTATCCCTTCTGGGATGATGGAACGGTGTTTGGGCTCTATTTGTGTATAATGCGGGATAAAAATAATGCAACGATAGAGTCTGCACATCCCCAACTCTTCCATATCTTGGTTCCCTACTAATGAATTCAGCAACCCATGGCTCCCTAAAGCTGATTACCACACAATCCCCCTCAAGATCTTTTTTGCTGTAGCCTACCCAGTCCACCCTCCTAACATTAAGGATTTCGGGATTCGAGTTTGGAGGGAGTGGGCGATTTTTATTCAGCCAGAACGTTACCTTGTTGTAAAGATCCTTATGTGTTTCTCTCTTACCATCTCCAAGGGGAGCCACGCCAGTTAAGATGATAGTGTAAGGCAGTGACTCTGGGGGGAGGTTCACACATTGTTTTCTTGGGACAGGTTTGATCCTGGGCCGAATACTTTGGTCTTGGGATTGGGTGTTTCTTAGCGGGGGGATGCGTTAAGGCCTTTTGCTGGGGTATGCTCTCAGTAATAGGTATTTTCTTTGTAGCAGGTACGGGTTTTTGCTGCGGCACATTTGTGATAGAAGGTGCCGCTTTCAGACTGTTACTCACAGCTTTATTATTCACGGTGGTAGTCTTCGGAAGGGTCGGGGCTGATGAGGCTAAACCTTTAGAGGCTAAGGTGGCGAGAATTCTATTAGATGTCGCAATATTATCTTTTACCAGCATATCTAAAGAGTTCATTTTTGTATTTAATAATCTGGTCCTTTCAAATAGCGGTAAGAGTAATGATTTAATTAGCAACTCTATTTTAGCCAAAAGTATTCCTTCTACAATGTTAACTGTGGTGTTATGTTCCTCAGGCTGAACAACCGCCTTAAAATTGGGTAACTGTGTGGGGGATATAGAGGTAGTTCCCAAACCCTCAGCATGTTCCCCTAAATCATGCGAGTCTACCCTTTTACGTTTCCCAGGATTGTGAGTGGGTGGGTGTTGCGAATGGGTGGAGGAATTTGCTCGCTCAGTACTTATAGTAAGTTTTGGGGAGTCTGAGAGTCCTGATTTCTCACCAGACTGGTCGAGGTAAATAGTCCCACCATTCAATAAGTTATCATGGGCTGTGTCATATGCACTTTCTTTACTAATCCCCTCTAAATCCAATGTTTGACTCTCGGGGACAGATACTGTCACTGAGTCTACATTAGCATCAGAGCTATCTTTGTTCAACAAGGAAAGTGGGACAGGAGAGACAGCCTCATTAATTTTACCAAGTGAAGATCGCTTGCCTGTGATTAAGTCAAGCGAAAGGCGTTTTTCGGCAAGAGCTATCTCCTTCTCCAATATAGTGGTGGTGCGTTTAAAAAATTGATCGATTGTGCCAGTAAAAGTGCCATTGGAGGTGGAAACCTGGACTTGCCTTTCTTTACCTGACCGTAAGGTCATTTTTTAAGTGTACAAAAACAGAATTAGCGCTAAACACAATGTGCAAACAACAAAATTCAATCAATCCAAATATGTTCTACCAACAGTATATTAACTACCGTTACATTGGCCTGGAACTATAGTTAAGAGACAACAAAAAACACATCAACTAATGAATACCATAAACCACAGTCAATATTAGAAGAAAATGTTAGGGGGGTGGCCCGGCCCGATCTCAGCCATCCCCGGACGGCCACAGACGGACCCGCCCTTGTCCCGGGCTTCTCCCGGGACGCTCCCGCGCGCTCCCGCACAGCGGGTATACTATGGCCTTTAAATAACTGTTAGCGTTATGGGCGGGGGCGTGGCCGGCAGGGAGAGCAGCCCAGCTGTTGTCAATGGGGCACGCAGGGGCTCCTGGTCCACGGAGTCCCTGCTTCGTGCTCGCAGCCCTGCCGGTCTGGTGGTGATGCCCAAAGTCAGCAGCCCTTCACAGAACCGCGCTGCGGGACCCGCGTAGCGGGTCCGGCGAGGTAGGAGCTTCTATCCCTGTGTCAAGAGGGCTTCAATCCCTGTGCCTGGAGGGCTTCCGTGTAGGTAGCTTTCAGCAGTCCGGTGCGGTTTTCAACAAAGGAGAGTCCCGTTTGAACGCGGGATATCCCGCCTGTTAAACTCCGTGGGCGGGGGGCGTGGCCGGCAGGGAGAGCAGCCCAGCTGTTGTCAATTGGGCACGCAGGGGCTCCTGGTCCACGGAGTCCCTGCTTCGTGCTCGCAGCCCTGCCGGTCCGGTGGTGATGCCCAAAGTCAGCAGCCCTTCACAGAACCGCGCTGCGGGACCCGCGTAGCGGGTCCGGCGAGGTAGGAGCTTCTATCCCTGTGTCAAGAGGGCTTCAATCCCTGTGCCTGGAGGGCTTCCGTGTAGGTAGCTTTCAGCAGCCCGGGCGGTTTTCAACAAAGGAGAGTCCCGTTTGAACGCGGGATATCCCGCCTGTTAAACTCCGTGGGCGGGGGGCGTGGCCGGCAGGGAGAGCAGCCCACCTGTTGTCAATGGGGCACGCAGGGGCTCCTGGTCCACGGAGTCCCTGCTTCGTGCTCGCAGCCCTGCCGGTCCAGTGGTGATGCCCAAAGTCAGCAGCCCTTCACAGAACCGCGCTGCGGGACCCGCGTAGCGGGTCCGGCGAGGTAGGAGCTTCTATCCCTGTGTCAAGAGGGCTTCAATCCCTGTGCCTGGAGGGCTTCCGTGTAGGTAGCTTTCAGCAGTCCGGTTCGGTTTTCAACAAAGGAGAGTCCCGTTTGAACGCGGGATATCCCGCCTGTTAAACTCCGTGGGCGGGGGCGTGGCCGACAGGGAGAGCAGCCCAGCTGTTGTCAATGGGGCACGCAGGGGCTCCTGGTCCACGGAGTCCCTGCTTCGTGCTCGCAGCCCTGCCGGTCCGGTGGTGATGCCCAAAGTCAGCAGCCCTTCACAGAACCGCGCTGCGGGACCCGCGTAGCGGGCCCGGCGAGGTAGGAGCTTCTATCCCTGTGTCAAGAGGGCTTCAATCCCTGTGCCTGGAGGGCTTCCGTGTAGGTAGCTTTCAGCAGTCCGGTTCGGTTTTCAACAAAGGAGAGTCCCGTTTGAACGCGGGATATCCCGCCTGTTAAACTCCGTGGGCGGGGGCGTGGCCGGCAGGGAGAGCAGCCCAGCTGTTGTCAATGGGGCACGCAGGGGCTCCTGGTCCACGGAGTCCCTGCTTCGTGCTCGCAGCCCTGCCGGTCCGGTGGTGATGCCCAAAGTCAGCAGCCCTTCACAGAACCGCGCTGCGGGACCCGCGTAGCGGGCCCGGCGAGGTAGGAGCTTCTATCCCTGTGTCAAGAGGGCTTCAATCCCTGTGCCTGGAGGGCTTCCGTGTAGGTAGCTTTCAGCAGTCCAGTGCGGTTTTCAACAAAGGAGAGTCCCGTTTGAACGCGGGATATCCCGCCTGTTAAACTCCGTGTGCGGGGGCGTGGCCGGCAGGGAGAGCAGCCCAGCTGTTGTCAATGGGGCACACAGGGGCTCCTGGTCCACGGAGTCCCTGCTTCGTGCTCGCAGCCCTGCCGGTCCGGTGGTGATGCCCAAAGTCAGCAGCCCTTCACAGAACCGCGCTGCGGGACCCGCGTAGCGGGTCCGGCGAGGTAGGAGCTTCTATCCCTGTGTCAAGAGGGCTTCAATCCCTGTGCCTGGAGGGCTTCCGTGTAGGTAGCTTTCAGCAGTCCGGTGCGGTTTTCAACAAAGGAGAGTCCCGTTTGAACGCGGGATATCCCGCCTGTTAAACTCCGTGGGCGGGGGGCGTGGCCGGCAGGGAGAGCAGCCCAGCTGTTGTCAATGGGGCACGCAGGGGCTCCTGGTCCACGGAGTCCCTGCTTCGTGCTCGCAGCCCTGCCGGTCCAGTGGTGATGCCCAAAGTCAGCAGCCCTTCACAGAACCGCGCTGCGGGGCCCGCGTAGCGGGTCAGGCGAGGTAGGAGCTTCTATCCCTGTGTCAAGAGGGCTTCAATCCCTGTGCCTGGAGGGCTTCCGTGTAGGTAGCTTTCAGCAGTCCGGTGCGGTTTTCAACAAGGGAGAGTCCCGTTTGAACGCGGGATATCCCGCCTGTTAAACTCCGTGGGCGGGGGGCGTGGCCGGCAGGGAGAGCAGCCCAGCTGTTCTCAATGGGGCACGCAGGGGCTCCTGGTCCACGGAGTCCCTGCTTCGTGCTCGCAGCCCTGCCGGTCCAGTGGTGATGCCCAAAGTCAGCAGCCCTTCACAGAACCGCGCTGCGGGACCCGCGTAGCGGGTCCGGCGAGGAAGGAGCTTCTATCCCTGTGTCAAGAGGGCTTCAATCCCTGTGCCTGGAGGGCTTCCGTGTAGGTAGCTTTCAGCAGTCCGGTGCGGTTTTCAACAAAGGAGAGTCCCGTTTGAATGCGGGATATCCCGCCTGTTAAACTCCGTGGGCGGGGGCGTGGCCGGCAGGGAGAGCAGCCCAGCTGTTGTCAATGGGACACGCAGGGGCTCCTGGTCCACGGAGTACCTGCTTCATGCTCGCAGCCCTGCCGGTCCGGTGGTGATGCCCAAAGTCAGCAGCCCTTCACAGAACCGCGCTGCGGGACCCGCGTAGCGGGTCCGGCGAGGTAGGAGCTTCTATCCCTGTGTCAAGAGGGCTTCAATCCCTGTGCCTGGAGGGCTTCCGTGTAGGTAGCTTTCAGCAGTCCGGTGCGGTTTTCAACAAAGGAGAGTCCCGTTTGAACGCGGGATATCCCGCCTGTAAACTCCGTGGGCGGGGGGCGTGGCCGGCAGGGAGAGCAGCCCAGCTGTTGTCAATGGGGCACGCAGGGGCTCCTGGTCCACGGAGTCCCTGCTTCGTGCTCGCAGCCCTGCCGGTCCGGTGGTGATGCCCAAAGTCAGCAGCCCTTCACAGAACCGCGCTGCGGGACCCGCGTAGCGGGTCCGGCGAGGTAGGAGCTTCTATCCCTGTGTCAAGAGGGCTTCAATCCCTGTGCCTGAAGGCTTCCATGTAGGTAGCTTACAGCAGTCCGGTGCGGTTTTCAACAAAGGAGAGTACATTATTTGACACCAAAACAGAAAAAATCCATTCGGTAGAACCGGGGTTATGAATTTTGTAAGTTTTAGAATAAACTCCTGCCTAAAATATCAAAGGGCCAACCTCAGACCTCTAGTCAGACCAGACCAGGTCAAAGCACAAAAGTATGGGCAACCGCAATGGAGCCTGTGCTGGATTCAAAGAGTGGATTAGGCCCAGTCAGCACTTACATTCAGGCCTAAAGGAAATGTTGACGAAAATCTTCTGACCAGGTACATTTCAGCAGTGTGAGGTGTCTTCTTAGGGGAATGCTGGAGTAAGTTACTGTGAAAATGAATACAATTGGACTCATTCTTTTTTTTAGAAGTCAAAATTCTCCAGCGGGACAAGGCAGTAGACTGTAGCCAATGAGAGTTCTAGGATGCTAGATACTCCATGAGTAAATGACCCCTGAAGAGGATTTGCTACTGTGGATAATAACGTAGCAGGAGCTACTGCAAAGTCAGGCTGATTGGCAATGCACCTTGGGTAGATAGATGAGCAGGTTGGTACCCATCATTCCAAGGTTCTTAGAGCAGTTTTTAGCCATAAATGTTCTTCGAAGACCCACACTTTTGATTTTTCGCAATATGGGCTCCGTCCCCATCCTGCCAGCCAATGGTTCATTCAGGCACCACAAACCCCTCTATTGTGAAAATGTCTGGGAGGATTAAAAAAAATACAACTGTCAACTACACAGTCATGACTTGGGACAGGCTGCAGGCACTAAATAGCAAAGAAGGAAAATGGCAACTTTCTAAAAGTAGCATTTTCAAAATGTTCATTTAAATTCTGACTTTACAATTAATTTATTTATAGTTTCATGGATACTAAATATGAAATGCTTACCTGCTCCCAATCAAAAGTTAGCACTTATTTAAATGTAATATGGTAACCCAATGTTATCCTGTGAGACAGGTATGCCTCACAGTAGTGAAAAACTAATTTTAGAAGTTATTCACTACCTGGGCATTGTTGCTTGAACATGAAATGCCTTTAAAAGACAAAAGATAATAGGCATTTGGCAAAACGGGAACAGTTTGTTTAATTAAACAGAGCAGCCAGGAGAACAGTTACAGAGATAGGGTCTGAGTTTTGGGATCGTGCATACCCCTCCAGCCATATTTGCTTCATTGGGGCCAATTTCCCTGGACCATTGTGGTGGTGTTGCGCCTAACGGTGTGATTGACCTGTAGTTACCTGTTAGTGCATTTGTCTGCTGGCTATGTGCCACCCCACCTGTGACCTGTCAATCGGTAACCTCTGGGCTGAGTCTCAAAGCCTGCCTAACTAAGTATTTCTGAGTCACGGTTGATGTGCAGTTCATAATAGGCAAATTTGTCAATAAAGATGCAACATAGTTTTTATACATGAATGTATCATTACTGATATTGACATCAACTATTTCAGTATTAACAGCATGTAAAAGTTCAGGTGTGAGACAATCTGGCCACGTTTAAAGGAGAGAGAACAATCACTTTAGCACACTTTATACATTAAAAAAAGAGTTGCACGCCATTGGTTTTCTAAAGAGTTTGGGTGCTATTTTGGAGCCCTTTGCATACAAGGTAACATCCAGGAATTCAATATATCTGGATTTCACATTGTGTGTAAAGGAAAGATTGTATGTGTTGTCATTTAGGTGTTCAAACGGTATATATGTAGACGTCCTGTGTCTCCTGTCCAGACGACAAATATGTCATCTATCTACCTGCCCCAATATAAAATATGTTTTAAAATCTCAGCGGGGTACTTTGACCACAGGTGTATCTTTTCAAAATGTCCCATCTATAGATTTGCATATGAGGGTGACAATTTCAACGCCATGGCCACCCCATGTGCTTGTTTGTATCAGTCCTTTCAATGTAAAGAAATATTATTTTCGAGAACCAATCTCGTCAAGTCCAAAATCATCATTGTATGTTCATACAGTGTTGCGTCCCTTGTTGAAAAAGTGGAAGCCAGTGTTAACCTTTTCCATGCTCATGACGGCTCCACACCATCATGAGCCACGGGCGGCATGTGCTCATGATGGCGTGGAGCCGTCATCAACTGCAGCTCCGCCCAGGCTCCACTAATTCCCCGCCTATGCGGATGAATTAGTGAGTGGGCGGGGTCATGATAGCTCCACACCGTCATGAGCACACCCCGCCCGTGACACATGATGGTGTGGAGCTATCATGAGTAAGGGAGCACCACGCCCATCCCCTAGCCACGCCGGCGCCGCGGACGAATTTGAGATGCAGCAAAAGGGTTAAGCCTTTTTCTAATTGAATACTCGTATACAGAGAGTTAACATCTAGTGTTACAAAGTGAAAAGTCTCTAACCATTCAAAGTCTTCCAAAATACTCAATAGATCGCCAGTATCTCATATGTAAGAAGGGAGTTTATGTACAAAGGGCTGTAAAAAGACATCTAAGAATTATGAGATCCTTTCTGTTGGTGATCCAATCCCTGAAACGATGGGTCTGCCCAGTGGGAAATTTCAATATTAAGAATTTTTGGTAGGGTATAAATACATGATGCACGTGGACATGTGTTATACATGTATTTATGCTCCAAATCATTAACAAGACACCAATCCCGCCAGTGATTCAGTCTAGACTCAGTCTTCCTCATAGTTCCCTTAACTGGATTGCTGGCTAGTTTTAAATGGACTGAGGTGCCCGATAGCTGTCTGTTTATCTCTATAAATTAATTTGTGCTGTTCATCACCACCACGGTACCCCCTTTGTCAACTTCCTTAATAACAATTGTGGATGTCTACATAAGTGTCTCCAATGCAAGCCGTTACTGTCTATCAAGATTCTCCATCGGTGATCTGGGTCTCATCTGTGTTTCATCCTCCACACCATCATGTGCCACGGGCGGCATGTGCTCATGACGGCGTGGAGCCGTCATCAACTGCAGCTTCGTCCACGCTCCACTAATTCCCCGCCTATGCGGATGAATTAGTGAGTGGGCTGGGTCATGACTGCTCCACACCGTCATGAGAACACCCCGCTGTGACACAATATGGTGTGGAGCCGTCATGAGTAAGGGAGCACCACGCCCATCCCCTAGCCACGCCGGCGCCGCGGACGAATTTGAGATGCGGCAAAAGGGTTAAGCCTTTTTCTAATTGAATACTCGTATACAGAAAGTTAACATCTAGTGTTACAAAGTGAAAAGTCTCTAACCATTCAAAGTATTCCAAAATACTCAATAGATCGCCAGTATCTCATATGTAAGAAGGGAGTTTATGTACAAAGGTCTGTAAAAAGACATCTAAGAATTATGAGATCCTTTCTGTTGGTGATCCAATCACTGAAATGATGGGTCTGCCCAGTGGGAAATTTCCACCATTAAGAATTTTTGGTAGGGTATAAATACATGGTGCCCGATAGCTGTCTGTTAATCTCTATAAATTAATTTGTGTTGTTCATCACCACCACGGTACCCTCTTTGTCAACTTCCTTAATGACAATTGTGGATGTCTACCTAAGTGTCTCCAATGCCAGCCGTTACTGTCTATCAAGATTCTCCATCTGTGATCTGGGTCTCATCTGTGTTTCATCCTCAAATTTGTATAAGTCATTGATGACTGCCTTGTGAAACGTATCTATTAGGTTATCAGGAAGTAGAATTGGCAAAAACGTTGACTATCCACATTAAGGTTCGAGGATATATCCAAGTCAGATAAAATGTCTAACATTGTGGTAGGGGTTTGCTCAGTGTCATCTAATGATATGATCAGATAGTTATATTACACTCCAACATGTGTGGAATCAATGGAGGGACATAATTTGGCTGCTCTTCAAAATACTTTTTTTATTTTAAATGTCTCACAAATTTCTATACATCAACATGTACTTGTGCAATGGCCACCTGTGATGTTGGACCAAAATTAGACCTTTACATAATACATCTGTTTGTTTTTGAGACAAATCATAATCAGACAGATTGATAACTGATACACTGTTGTTACATGTTCCTTGTTGTAACGTTTCGTGTGGTACATTCTGTAGTGGTATCAGTTATTTTGGTTGCAGGATACAGATCGTGTAGTTATCCTTTCTCTGGTGTGTATGGTGCCCTCCCCTTCTTGTTTTTTTTTTTACCTATTTATTTGGTAAACTTCGGTCTTTTTCCCTCAATCATACTGGAAATGTCCCATTCACTGGCCGAAATTGAATTCGAAGGTGCCCTAGATCCATCATCCACCATCTGTTGACATGGTTTATGCCATCAAGTTTTCAGGCAAAGGTGGATATTCTGCCATTGCTGCAATCATTTTCATCCCGTTTGAGTTTCCTCATCTTTTTGTCTTTTAAGTAAATTTGGTGTGCTGTTAGAATGTCCTTCAGAATTTCATAGTTTTTTCTGTTCCTTACAGTAGATTAATATTCCTGATTTCACCCTCAACCTTTTCTATCTCTAGATGTAAAGCCTCCCTCTTACTTTCGGCTTGTTTGCTGAGTATATTGATTATGCCGAATGAGGAGGACATAATGAAATGTTCCCATTCATTCAGTAAATCTATGTCTAAGTCTTTAAAGGAGGGGAATATGATAACCCGTAATCCCCTTGGGACCTGTTTTATGTCAATGTACCTATTAAGGATTGTGGCATCCCACCATGTACACAATTCCTGTTTTGCGCATTCAAGTTTTATGTCTAAGTCCTTCTCTGTTGGTACTGGTAGGTGTTTCCTTCCTAGAAATTGTTCTATCATTGAACAATTCTTCTATTGGCTTGTGTCTGTCATCATAAAAAGTAGCCATCATCACTATATAGTAGTAGTGTACGGTCTATGTATCTTGCAATCAAGAGAGTGTGGTCCCTATATAATTTGCAAACAATTAGAATGGGTAGTGATGGAATTTTGATTGCACTTTTCTTGTAATGTGCTCCTGTGTCAGCAATCAGAATTGTGCAGAGAAAATCTTTCATTTTGGTGCTATATGGTACAAATACATCACACTACCCTGAATGCATAGCACACTTTGGCTAAACACCTCTGTGTTAACATGAAGAAAGGGTACCACAGCACTCACTACAACAATCAACATGAAGTGCTTCCACTTCTCTTAGTAATTTATAGCTCCGACAATTCAAAGACAAGAGGCAAGTATTATTTCTCATTGAAGCTTGAATTTTCAGTCAGGAAAAACATCTGACACGGGTTTCGTAACACCAGAGACTTTTTCAAGGCTGTAATTACAGATACATACATATGTCAATTGAGATTCACATCGTAAAAACATGTTGTACATAAAATATCTTGACAAATACGTGTTGTTAATTACATCCGTATATTCTGATCTGGAGCTAGGAAGGAAAGAAAAGAACCTCTGCCCCCATGCCGATTCTTATTCTTTATGTTCACGGCTCTGAACATCATGCAAAAGTGGTGGAAAAGATAGAACAGTCAATCCAGTACAATCTCCCAATTACGTGCAAGTCAGAGATCTAACAACTATTTATAAGAAAAGTGATAATAAGAAAGTAAAAAAAGTGCAAAGTGCCTTTAGCCCAGTAGATGTGAGTTCCCTGAAACACTGATCAAACCAGAAGTTGAGTATCATGTGGATGATTTAATAAGACAGTGTAGACATTAAGAAGACCAGAAGTTGAAAGACTTATGACTGACCTAGAAGTGGCGGTTCAGTACAGCTGGTCCTGTATGAAGGTCAATAGAAAGGCCATGATGTATATAGGCTAGTATAAGGAAAGACATATTGGGGGTTAAAACGAACTAAAAAGCAAGGAGGGAAGGCTAGACGTATAGCCCGAATATAAGGGCATACATAATGTTGTACATTCCAAAGAGACCCTTTAGGTGTGTTTAGTTTAATACGCTGTTCCGGAGTAATAACTTGAGTATGTGGGAGCAGCTTTACAAGTAGTGTTGTGTATGACACACGGATAGTCATAAAGTAAAGTAATGGTATTAATAGACATCCCTAGGTCAAATTATGTGTTAATTCCTTATCAAAACCAAATATCGATGTAAACACTCACCCTATATGTGTGGGATGCAGTAACGTCCCACTGTTATAAATCTTTTCAAATATGGAGAGAGAAGAGAAGAGCCATTATAAGCCCCCTGCATGTGAAAAATATAAGGTCTTAGGTCAAAAGTGATATATTAAAGAAATAATAGTTAATCATGTTAACATGGAGGTCTTTGGATAAAGTGTGTTATGCATTCAGGGTAGTGTGATGAATTTGTACCATATAGCACCACATTGAAAGAATTTCTCTGCACAATTCGGATTACTGACGCAATAGCACATTACAAGCGAAAGTGCGATCAAAATTCCATCAGTATCCGTTCAAATTGTTTGGATAGCGATGCACACACTGAATTTCTGATTCCCAGTTCCACTGTTGGAGCTCGGGGAAGGCTCCCTTCATCACGTTCAGCATGTAAGACCAGATATCACTCCCTACAACTCCTTCGATACCCAAGATTCTCAGGTATTTCTTGCGCTTCCTATTTTCAAAATCTTCTAATGCCCACTGGATGTCGGTAATTTGTACACCATGCACCTCGGTATGCATTGGAGCCCTTACACCATAATTTTCTCGAGCAGCTGTCTGTTCTTCCACAGCCAATAGTCTTGTATTTGTGTCTAACCAGGCTTTAGCCATCTTTCTGATGCCCTTTGCTGTTCTTTTGTAGCCAACCTATTATTTTTCCTATCCACTAGGGTCTCTTCTTGAAGACAGTGGAGACAAGATGTAATCTGAGTAAATGGCTCCTTCGGCCGTTCCCCCACCACTCTGAAATTAGGATTAAATAATGAAGAGGTAGCCCGGCAAGTGTTAATATAAAGACCCATATGTTTGTCACAACTCACCCGCATTGCCGGGCTTGGACTGGGCAGGAATCCGTGTCTTACAGCTTTAAAGGGAAGGCAGAGCCTGGAGAGCATCAACTCAGAAGATCGAAGAACAAATGCTAAGGCTTAACCTGAGAACGGCAAAGTTCCCAGTACAGCCAACTGCAGCAGCATCACCAACAACAGAGCATCATGGCATTTTTTCCAGCTGTTGAGACTACTACTGTATACTCCTTGGTGGAAATACCAGCGTGGTTTCACCTTGACTGACCTGCAGGGTAATGGTGGCAACCAGGAGAGGGCTGCTTTTGGAGTGGAGTGCCATGAGAGAGATCCTGGAATACTGACACAAGGACAAAAAGGGCCCTTGAGGCATTTGGTAAGCCCTACTGCTGAACCTTCCCCCAGGGGGTGGGGGTTGGTGAATATCGATATTCAAATCCATGTAATTTACGCCTCTACCTTGGGCGTGGAGGTACATTGTCACCAGCGCTCCGGTTGAGGGGGCAACAGGCCTAAAGGGGCGGGAAGACTCCCAGGAATTAGGGGATAAGTTATTTTCTCGTACAGATGACTCAGATATTAACTCTACAAACTCAGAGATTGGGAGTACTGTACAGTCATCTAGCTTCAGTCCTGGCAGCCAGCAGGGTGGCCCAGGCACAGTGGTAAGAAGGAAAAGAGAATCCAGAAAGAGCAGAGATGCCCTACCACCAGGATCAGCTGCAGAAGGAACATCCAACCAAGGCTCGAGCGCTACCCTTAAGTGGAATTACTCAGCAATGCAGAGAGTTTATCCTGCACCTCTAGCACAGGAAAGTACCGATAGCAAGGTTAAGCAGCTCAAGCTGAGGAACCCTCCCTGAAGCTGATTTACGAGTCTATCAAACAGCTGCAACTGAGTATATGCGAGTTTAATGATTTTATGTTGTGTCAGGTAATCTTTGTGTTTGTTCATTTCCCTATTTATTTCTTGTATAGGCATGGGTGACTTCCATGCTATTTTGGACATTCCCGTCTGAAGGCGATATCATCTCGGCCATTGGGGGCGATGTTGGCTCTTAAGTATTCGGTCATGATTGAACCATGTAGGGCAATTTGATCTGTTGTTTTTTTAGTGCCGCCATCGATTTCCAGTCTCCTTTGTTGCTGCTAGAAGCCGTCAACAGCTCCTATGAGTGATGGTGTTTTCAGTATTTCCGCTAGTATATCGTCATTGAAACTCAGGCTTTGCCCCTCATGGGGTCGGTGCTGCAATACCCCATGGTCCCCGTGAGAGGGCTTTTTGACACAGATCTTTTTGGTTTAGTCACAATGGTGAGTGTGTGGGGTGTGGGTGCTGATAGTGTTTAAAAATATCTCAGGGGTATCAAAACGGATTTAATTGAGGGTCACCTTGGTATAGATCAAAAGTATGTACAGATTGTCCTTCTAACTAAGAAGAATAGCAATCTTTTGGTACGTGTAGGTTGACATGTTTCACGCCTTGATTATCCAGGAGGAATCTGCTCGTTTATTTAGGACCAGCAATGTATCCCTACCCTTATTCTGGGTTGGGTATGTAATATGTGCTATCATGTGATTACCATGCAGCAATCAAGACAGGAGGTATATTGCGTAAATCTATATTATTAAATCAAGTGGATACCTGTATCACATACACCAAGTGGGGTCCCAAACCGACCTAAAAAATAAAATGAAAACACATATTTTGTTTTACATCATATGCTGTTTTATAAGTGGTGAACACGCTCAATAATACTCAAACACGGGGTGTTCATTAGGCATGGATATAAGTGAAAAAAATGCTTGGGCTTGATGTCTAACTCCTATTGTGTGTTGGAGTGGAGTGACATGCCCTTAATATTGCAGGTGAAACACTGTTGAATTTGAAAACAAAACTGGATATAGACACACACACACATGCACCAGAAAGTGGAAAAATAGATACATAAACGATCATGGTAACGGAATGGATCAGGCCTTACCCCCTAGTCCAGGCAAAATTGCAACATGGGTTGAGTGCCAGTTACCGCATCTGATTCACCGTGGATGTATCTGAGGAAGATAAGTGAATGGAGGGATATTAAAGCACAAAGCCAGGAGGCCAGCCCACATGGGAGTGGTCCCTCAGGTTGTCTTGCACTTAATTGGTTTTTCCGGAGTCCGGTGACATGACCTACCCTCTGTGCTGCTCACCTGAGTTTGATTGCAGTGTGAGGGGGCGTCCATTATACGCACTGCGATCTCATATGTGAGAGTCATATGGTACTGCATGATCTATGCCGCGCGTCACGCCATTTTGGTCCCCAGCTGTTTACAGAGCACAGGTTAACGTTGTGTTAGAGTGGCAGCCATCTTGAAAGGGCGTTACATGCTTAGGGGGTATTGTAGCGTTGACCCCACGAGGATAAAAACCAGATGATGAAGCATGACAGATTTGTGAGGGCACCACTTCTTTATAAGGAATCCTTTGTCACCCTCCACCCTGATACTACACTATATAGAATTCCTTTCTACAGGAACAGCTATCCTCCAATGTCTTGGTTTTTGAGGTTTGTCATATTTGGTGAATATCTGATCATTACTATTTCAATATTTTTAGTTTAAAATAAATCTGGTTTTTAGCGTTTGCTGGACCTGGCCCTCTCTGCAGGGCCACCCCCAAAATGTTGCCTTCACCCCTCCTATTTTAGCTGAATTTGTTGTTGTTTGCCTTAGGACCCTGTGCACTTTACCACTGCTAACCAGTGCTAAAGTGCCTTTGCTCACTCCACTAAACATAGTAAGATTGGTTTACATCTGATTGGCATAATTTATTTACTCATCAGTCCCTAGTAAAGTGGTATACCATATAACCAGTAACATTAATGGCAATAGATGGCCTTCAGCACTTATTGTGCCACCCACTTAAGTTGTTCCTTAAAACATGTCCCAGGCCTGCCATTGAATCCTGAATGCAGATTTATACTGACAATTTTGCTAGGCAATAAAAAACACTTGCTAAGCCCCCCCCCCCCTTTTATTGCACATGTCAGGCCTAAGGTAGGCCCTAGGTAAATTGTAATTAAAACGTTGGACATGCACTTTTAAGTTGTATATGTTCTGGTCATGAAAAATTAGTTTGTCTCTACTCTGAGGCCTACCTGTTTCAAAGGATAACATTGGCTTGCCTTATTGGATTTAATGAGTGCTAACCTTTGAATGGGAACCATGCAAGCATTTCCTGTTTAGTATCTATGAAATCGTAATAAAAAAATCCTCTTCAATGGTACAGTTGGTTTTTAAACTACAAATCTTGAAAATTCTTTTTTTAAAGTTGGCATTTTCCTGCCTTGGTTATTTGGTGCCTGGAGCCTGTCCTAGGTCACATGACTGGGTGTAGTTGGCAGTTGGACATTATGCATTCCTCACACACAGTCACACAATAGATGGATTAGGTGCGACTAAATAAGCAACCTGCTGGTAGGATGGGTAGATGGAGATGAGCACTGCCCCACTTGCAGCGGAATAGGCTGTGCTCAGCCTTCAGACAAAGGACTTGCCACCCCTGCATTCTTGTTGCAGTCAGCTTTCACCCAGGGCAGGGAAGTCGGAAGGACTGAAGGCACGGTATAAAAGAGGAACCCTCAGACCCACTCTTCAGTTCACTTTCAGGACCTGTGACAGGACTATGCGGGCTGCCTGCTGCTGTAGCTGGCTTTTTACTGTCCTGGGAGTACTGCTTTGCTGCCAGGAGACTGCCTTGAACCCTCAGAGGCCTACTGTGCTGCTTGCATCCCGCTTCATCACTTGAACCTAGGACTACCAGAGTGACTCCAGGGGCTAGTTTGCTGGCCTCCAGTTCTGAACCACAGGGACACAATATGTTACCACCATATTGAACGCACATCTGGTCACAGCCTGAGTGAGTGCTCAACCGCCCAATTGGTGCCCCTCCAGTCCTGGACCCTTGCTGGTGATTCTAAAGGTGAGAGCAGGAGGGAACATAGGTAATCTGCCGTTTTGAGTTCAGCGAAACTAATACATTTACTGCTGAGATAGTCTTCCCTCTGCCCCACAATGTCTTAAGGACACCGATCAGGGGTCTTTTTTCCTTTTTTCTCGCCTAGTTAGGTTTGAGCAAATACCAATTGCAGATTTTTGCAATTCTGGTACCAAGAATCTAGGATTTGATACACGTTAGATTGGATACACGTTAGAGGGTGTCGACCGTCCATTTTCGCGCACCTCAGTCCTGATGAAAACCTGGAAACTAGCACACATAGGTCGAAACATGTAGACCACTCACATAGATACTCATGGTCATAATCACCCACTAAGTATCTCAACACCCTTTTTTAACATTGTCCAGTAGCTTGCGAATAAAGTTTTTTTAACCAAGTCATACCAGGACAATTTTTAACATATTTTCTGCTCACAACAACCAGCTCCACTGTAGTTCAAGTGTCGCAGCAGACCCTGATGGCACTCGGTCATCAGGGTGGACCCCAATGATGAAGCATGTCACCACTAGGCCGGTGAGTGAGGGTTTTTTTACAAAAGGAAAAAGAGGCTGAGTCCAAACAAAGACATTTTCACTGCAACTTCATCCAACTGGTCCCTGACAAAGACATCTCCTCCTCGGACGCCGCCTGCGGCCTTGCCCCGCTCCCTTTTCTTCTCAGAATCTTTTCCTTGAAACTTAAAGCACAAACTGGGCCCAATCCACTTCTTGTATCCAATCCGCACTCCACCTCGGTCAGCCATATTTTCCATTTTGACCGTCTCACACAATCAGATGTCTGCGGTTGGTGCTTTGAACTTTTATATGCAAGACTTTATTAAAAACTTTAAACTACAGTTACAATTTGTGCTGTGTTTTCACTTTACTTCTGTTTGTGTGTTGCATAAATACTTTTACACATTGCCTCTAAGTTAAGCCTGATTGCTTTTGAGCCACACTACCAGGTGGTTAAGCATAGGGTAATTTAGTGACTTTTATGGTTCACTCTGTCAGGGATTGTGGCTGTTCACCCAACAACCCATTTTCACACAGTGTGAAATAATTGTCCTGAACTTTTCAGCTCCTTTGAATGCCACATAGTCTATTGTAACATCTTTGTCTTTAAGTATATGTAACAATCCTAGTGTTTCCACATACCTTGGTAGATGCAACAGGCGCACATGTTTTTTTTATCATCTCTTATGATGAGTGGATGCAGAATAGAAGAGTACTGGGGATTTAATTACTTATTTCATCTTTGTTCTTGCTGCCCCATTAAACTACAAGGGTCATTAAAACAAGGCTTCATGTTGATAGATATTTTAACATTCTTCTTTCTGCTGCAGATAATATTCTTTGAGGACCAGAACTTCAGTGGCCGCTCCTATGAGTGTAGCACTGACCACATCGATCTGAGACCTCACTTTAGCCGCTGCAACTCAGTTCGCATTGTTCATGGTTGCTGGATGCTCTATGAACATACAAATTACATGGGCCTCCAATATTTCCTGATCCGGGGTGAATATACTGATTTTCAGCACTGGATGGGGTTGAATGACTCCATAAGATCTTGCCGCTTGATCCCTCAGGTAAGTGATAAATCTGAAATGTGTCACTGACCTATTGAGGAACAAATCACATATACAGCAGTTATATTCTAATTAGTAGTGGTGTATGCACATTGTGCGGGGATAATTGTATGGGCAGTGGAACTGCCTTATTGGTATGTTTAGCAGTTTTGTTTTTCTTTGACCTATTTAACTAAGTCTGTTGCCTATTAGGACGCATCTGCATTGCTTTGTCTCTGTCTTGCTTGATACAAAACCAGAATCTCCATTATTTTGAAATCAAACTGAATTTAGGAAATAACTGTGAAGCTTTGATCACACAGTTCCCCTTTGAGCATCTCTTAAGTCCCCCCTAAGCAGAATGCCTGAATCTCTGTGAGAAGGCATAACTAGGATATGCTGCATTTTTGCATTTCTCTGTGTTTAACTCGGACAAGCCTTGGTTACAAAATTCACTGCAGATATTCTGAGTCAAGAATATCATTCGCTACCCAGACATTCTTAGCCACCCTAGCATGCATCATAGTTATTCAATATGCAACACTAATTAGACAAAACTTCAACATATGAATTGGCTGCGAGGGTTAAGGAAAGTTGTAAATGCGAACAGTACATAACGTCCTCTCGCTAAAAAGTATTTCGATTTCCCCTTACAGCAGTGAGATTGTACATTTTCAGGATTTAAGAAGGTGAACGTCCTTCTTGATGGCCTCGCGTTAGTACCCTTGTTTCATTTTGCAGTCAGTTTCTGACATGTTCATCTCAGAAAGAGGGCCGATGACGAGGTATTATGCAAAGGGTATTCATACATGCCAATATTTTAAAACAGGGACGTGGGAGATTTAAAAGTAAAAATTGGGAAAATGAAAACTCCCCATTGACTTCTATTGTAGAAAATGCAATTTCAGGCGGGAGACAGCTAAAATAAAGCCATTTTTGGCTTGAAAAATCGGCTCTTTTGGCATGTATGGGTATTGTACTACAGGCAGGTATGGAGTAACCTCCCATCTTCAGTTGCTACAGAGGAAAAGGAGATCTTGCAGTAGGGGCAGGTAATGATTACCCTCCCCGTCACACCCTCATACCAGTATCTGTAGAGGAACAAGAGGTTGTGTACTACAGGCAGAAACTGAGTACTCTCCTACTTTCAGTGGCTGCAGATGAATAGGAAGTTTCAACCCTTTTTAGGTCAAGCATCAGCGCATGCTCTGTCTGCAAGACCTCCTGTAATCCCATTATGGAGTGTATTTACAGTTGCTGCTTGCCATTGGTTGGAAGCTCGACTGCTGTTGTTTTCTGGGTCCTTATTGGCCGGTGCTCGAGAATACAAGACTTCCGTTTACAAGCGAGGAGCACCACCACTTACAGTTTCTTTACACAGCAGGCTTATGTCTTTTTGTTTAGGACTACTAATTTTTTTGTAAGGGCCCCATTCCGCGCTTAAAATTTAATGGCAGTTGTGTCTAGGGTGACCAACTATCATTGGTGCAAATTCAGGACGGTGAGTGTAAAAATTCAGGACAAAAGTTCAAAATTCAGGACACAAATTCAGGACAGGAGGTCAAAATTCAGGACAAAACTTCTGGACAAAAGGTAAGTTTTACAGGCACATCTGAGGTTGCGCAATAGTATATAAGTAAACCCAGCCATTTTCAAACATATTCAACCATTTGCAAACCTATCCATCATGTATCCTTCCATCTATCATTTCACTCATCCATCCCTTCATCCATCCTTTCACTCATCCATCCATTATCCATCCATCCACCCTTTCACCCTATCCATCTGTACACTTATCCATCCACTCGTCATCCCATCCATCCATTCACTCATCCATCCAGCCATTAACCCTTTCACCAATCCAGCCATCCTTTCACTTACTAATCCTTCCACCCATCCACTCTTTTAGTCATCCATCCATCCTCCCTTTCTCTCTCCATCGACCCTTTCACTTAGCCATCCTTCCTTCCATCCATCCCTCCACCCATCCATCCATCTACTCATCCACTCATGAATCCATCCATTGACCCTATCACTCATCCATCCATCATTTTACTCCTTCACACATCTATTCATCCTTTTGTCCATCTACCCTCCCTTTCACTCACTCATCCATCCTTACATCCACCCTTTCACTCATACGTCCATTCATTCACCCTTGCACTTATCAATCCAGCCATCATTTCACTCATCCACCCACCCACCCACCCACCCATCCATCATCCACCCACCCACCCATCATCCACCCACCCATCCACCGACCCACCCACCCATCCACTCATCCATCCTTTCACCCACCCATCCACTCATCCATCCTTTCACCCACCTACCATCCACCCACCCTCTCATCCATCCATCCTTTCACCCACCCACTCATCATCCATCCTTTCACGCACCCACTCATCATCCATCCCCTTATCATCCATCCTTTCCCCCACCCCCTCATCATCCATCCATCCATCCTTCCCCTCATCATCCATCTATCCTTTCACCCACCCCCTCATCATCCATCCCCTTATCATCCATCCATCCTTCCCCTCATCCATCCATCCTTTCCCCCACCCCCTTATCATCCATCCATCTATCCTTCCCCTCATCATCCATCCTTTCACCCACCCCCTCATCACCCATCCATCCATCCTTCCCCTCATCATCCATCCATCCATCCATCCATCCTCCCCCTCATCATCCATCCATCCATCCATCCTTCCCCTCATTCATCCATCCTTCCCCTCATCCATCCATCCTTCCCCTCATCATCCATCTATCCATCCTCCCCCTCATCATCCATCCATCCATCCTCCCCCTCATCCATCCATCCTTTCCCCCACCCCCTCATCATCCATCCATCCATCCTTCCCCTCATCATCCATCCTTTCACCCACCCCCTCATCACCCATCCATCCATCCTTCCCCTCATCATCCATCCATCCATCCATCCTCCCCCCATCATCCATCCATCCTTCCATCCTTCCCCTCATCCATCCATCCTTCCCCTCATCATCCATCTATCCATCCACCCCTCATCATCCATCCATCCATCCTTCCCCTCATCATCCATCCTTTCACCCACCCCCTCATCACCCATCCATCCATCCTTCCCCTCATCATCCATCCATCCATCCATCCATCCTCCCTCTCATCATCCATCCATCCATCCTTCCCCTCATCCATTCATCCTTCCCCTCATCCATCCTTCATTTCATCCATCATCCATCCTTTCCCTCATCCATCTTTCCCCTCATCCATCATTCAGCTACCCTTCCACCCGTGCATCCAGCTATTTACATTTTCTCTCATCCATCCTTCCCCTCACTCATCAATCCATCCATCCTCTCATAATATCCATTTATTCAATCTTTCATTCATCCATTCACCCTTTCACTAATACATCCAGCCATCCACCCATCCCTTCACTTACTTACTCGCACACCTTTTCATATTAATTTTGAGCTGAGTGCTTTTGAGAAGAGGCCCATCAAGAACTTCACCCTTGCTGCAGGAGCCATTCCAGGACTTGGACAGAAGCCAACCAGGGCAGAGACATGATCCACCACAGGGGGGAGAGGAGCCATCACAGGCGGGGGTGGGTGGGGGGGGGAGACAGGAGCCATCACAGGGGGGAACAGGAGCCATCACAGGGGGGAACAGGAGCCATCACAGGCGGGGAGAGGGGGGACAGGAGCCATCACAAGAGGGGGAACAGGATCCACCAGAGTAAGCATGCAGTATTCTAGAATCATCATGGGCTCCTCGCCCCCTCCTGCACAAGACAACGAGAAGACAGGCTCTCTGTCCAAAATGCCATCCCCCACTGTGACGCACAGTACTTACAGGAGACACTCTAAGAGAACTGATTGAACTGATTGTCCTCCATACTTTGTTAGTCAGTGTGGGTACGATTGTGCCATTTATTTATTTTATTATATTATAGACTGCATGTTAGAAGAACCAAGGTTTGCTTACAATTTAGTGACAAAACGTGCTGCCTCGGTGTAATCTGGCCGAGTCTAGGATGTTTGGGGTCCTGGGTAGAAATGGAATGTGTGAGGCCCCTCTAAATTGCAGAGACATGACATTCAGGGCTATTTGCATCTGAATGGATGTCCCTGCTTCTGAACCTGCAGCCCCTCCTCTTAGACACCTTCGAGCACCGCTTAACAGCTCATCAAGAGCTGAAAGTGTGAGGGTTACCCCCCCCCCGCTGTGCCTCTCCAATGCTGCGGGGTATCGGAGCTTTGGACAGCCTCGGAGTCAAGAAGGGGGGGTGGGGGCAAGCTGTGCCGGCTTTAGGGTGAGGCGACCGGTGCCCGGTTAAAATGACGGACAAATGGCGTCCGATAAAGAATCCTTCACGGACAACGGACAGACGGACGAAATTACGGACTGTCTGTGAAATTTACGGACGGTTGGTCACCCTAGTTGTGTCCCTTTCTTTAGACGAGCGGCGTCTAAAGAAAAGAAGTTACAGGCCAGGAAATGACAAGCATTACAAGCATTGTTGCATTACAAATGCTTGTTTTATTTCCTGTCATGCTTCAGGAGCTGGAGACCTGGGTAAGTCTTCCTTGTCAAGCTCCACTTCCACCCATACTTCGAGCTGAAAGGCAAGCCAGTGGAAGCAGCTGTTACCCCTAATTAACTCACAACGAAACAAAAGAAGTGCAGGTTTTTTCTCAAACCTTCGAATTTCTCTGAGTTTAGTGTATTCATTTACATGTATATATTTGTTCGCCTTTATATAGCGCAAACCAGTTTATCAAGGCATCGGATCGCTGTGCATACCATGAACACGATCGTACTTAATTTGCAAAGTGCCATATTATTACGTACACAATGCTTGAACTTGGCAGATACTTTGAGGTTCTGAGTAGCTCCGCTGCTTTGGCTTGAAAGGGAGGGTACCAGCGTTTCTCAGCGTGGTTACATGTATTGGGAGAGCAGCGGCACCTCACAGCAGCAAACATCTACTTGGGTTGGTGAGTGCTTTTAGTTCTGAATTTCTTTCAAGCGCTGGATACATAGGGCCGGACTGGGAACCAAAACCGGCCCTGGCAAAGTGCTCGCTCCCCCTCCCCCGCAGGGGGGTGGAGGGGTTAGGGGTGCCGCCGAGCTTTTTGCCAGGGCCGGTTTTCTGCCAATTTTGTTACAGGGACAGTTTTGCAGCTATGCTGTAAAAACGGCCCTTTAACAAAAACAGCCACCAGGGGCCCAAAACTGGCCCCCACCCATGCGGCGCACCGGGGGATTGCCCGGTGCCCGTTACGGTCAGTCCGGGTCTGTGGATACACATCACATTGCGGAACTCTTTCATTTTGACATGGACTTTATCTGGGGTACTGAATGGGCAGCTGGAAGTTATGTTATTTATGGGTTTTCTATAGCGCAACGGCTACTCGGCTATCCAAAGGAGTGTCCCGGCGCTTTGTGCTCCTAACCCAGAAAGGAGACTGAAAAACATAACAACAATAAAAGGAGAACAGAACCCAAGGATAGAGAGACTCTAACCAGAAAATAACCAAGTCTTTAAACCCTTCCTAAAGGCAAGCAGATTAGATGTGGACCGTAAGGACAGCGGTAAAGAATTCCACAACTGAGGGGCCAGGAATCTAAAGGACCGACCACCCACACGAGCCTTCTTTATACGAGGAACTACAGCAAGTGCCAGTTACTCCGATCTTAAGGATCCTGTCGGCCGGTAAAAATCCAGCCTCTTCTGTAGATATTTTGCACCTGTAGCGTGCAGGGCTTTATGGGCTAGTGTCAGGGCCTTGAACATTACCCTCTTCCGTATGGGGAGCCAATGGAGAGATTGCAGCAAGTTTGAGGCACTAGCTCGACGATGCAGGCCAAAAATAGCTCGTGCCGCAGCATTCTGGGTCATCTGCAAACGCTGTAAGAGATATTCCGGAAGACCCAGATACAGAATGTTAGCGTAGTCCAGTCTGGATCCAATGAGGGCCTGTACAGTTATTCTCCGATGTTCCTCAGAAAGCAATGGAAAAAACTTTCGAAGCATCCTGAGGATGCCGAAACATGTTCCTGTAAGAGTTGACACCTGGGATTTGAGCGTAAGCCCGTTGTCAATTTTAATTCCCAGGTTCTTAGCCCATTCAGAAGACTGAGCTGGAGGGAACATGTCGGCAGGCCACCAACCATGCCAATCCGGATCCGATGGGCAGCCAAAGAAAAGTATCTCGGATTTATCCGAGTTACACTTGAGGCTGTTCAGTTGGAACCAGTTAAAAACAGCCCCAAGGCACTCACGGATACTTTCCCCATCAAATTCTTCGCTCTTGCGGCAGGTGAAGAGAAGCTGGGTGTCGTCAGCATATGAGACGATCTGGGCCCCGTAGGACTCCACCAATGTCGCCAGAGGGGTCATAAAGATGTTAAATAGAGTAGGGCTCAAAACTGAGCCCTGAGGAACTCCAACTCCCAATGGCGGCATTTCGGCAGATCCAGGAGAGGCCCAGACCGTTTGTCGGCGGTTGGCTAAGAAAGAACAAAACCAGTTGAGCACCGTCCCCCCTAGACCGATGTCATGTAGTCTTGTGAGGAGATCCTCATGGGGGGCGGTGTCAAAAGCCGCCGACAAGTCTAACATAACTAACATCACCCTGCCTCCGGCATCCAGCACCTCCTTCACAATCTCTGAAACTTCCAGGAGCGCAGTCTCAGTACTTAAGTTGGGTCGAAAACCCGATTGAGACGCGTGGAGAAGCTCATTAGACTCCAGGAAGTTGGAGAGCACGCTGTGAACATGTTTCTCCAGGATTTTAGTGAGTGCTGGGAGGAGCGAGATCGGTCTATAATTGGCCGGGACTTCCGGGGCAAGGTTGGGCTTTTTAAGGAGAGGAATAACCATGGCCTGTTTCCAGGAATGTGGCAAGGCTCCCTGTCTCAGAGAAAGATTAAGAATAGGGTTGGCTATAGGGTTAACAACATCTGCCATTCTAGCTAAGAATTTCGCCATGGAAAGGATCACGTGGTGAGCCAGATTTGAGATTCCTCATCAATGCTAAAGATGAGGCTGTCGTGAGGGGCGGGAAGTCCAGCAGGACAGGGCCAAGGGTGGGCAGGTGAGCTATCTCATTCGACAAAGTCGAAAGAACAGCTATCGGTCTCGGAGGGAAGGAGTCCTGTATCTGCCTGATTTTGATAGTGAAAAAATTCGCTATGGTATCGGCCCAGGTCTCAGCCGGAACTTCTTGTGCTGAATTCGATCGCAGGGTAGTGAATTCCCTAACGATAGAAAAAATCTCCTTACAGGAGTTAGCTGCTTCCTCAATTCTTTTAGCAAAATAGCACTTCTTTCCCTGTAGGATTAATCCATGATAGGATTTCATCATGGATTTGTAAATCCGTTTTGCCTCGGCATCATATTGGGCTCTCCATGTCCGTTCGGCAACTTTATATTGTCTACGGGAGTGGGCCAGCTCCGCCGTAAACCAGGGGGCCGAGACCCGTTTAGTATCGGATCGGGGGGGCTGTAAAGGGGCAAGCTCATTCAATCTAGCTAAAAGCCAGGTCTGCAGGATTTCAAGGTCATTATCCAGATCCCCAGTGTAGGACAGAGGATGGTTCACCAGGGCCTGGGCTAACAGATCTGGAGTCACCCGATGAAACGCCCTGTAGTTACTTCCCTGCTGTCTCATAGCGCTAGTTGCTGGTTTCTCAGTGCCAGATATTTGGAAATAGGCAAGTCGATGATCGGACCATAATACCGGCAAGAGTGCAGTAACCACAATTGGTGAAGTGGAGAAGACCTGGTCTAAAGTGTGACCTTTGCCATGGGTCGGGCCGGAAAGATAAGGGAGCAAGCCCAAGGCAGACGTAATATCAAGCAACTTAATAGCATCCTGATCCTGGTGATCTTCCATATGGAAGTTGAAATCTCCCGCCAATAAACACCGCTCAGATCTCAGAACTAATACAGACAGGGCCTGCTGGAGTTCCTCAAAGAAGGACCCCACAGGTCCCGGAGGCCTATATACTACAAGACCCATTCACAGCTTTTTGAGGTGATAGGGATAGGGTAAAGGCAAGGGATTCGGCGCCCGTGATGGTCTCCGTGTGAATGACTGAACACGTGAGAGATTTTTTCACCACGAGGGCAACTCCTCCCCCTCTTCCCTTAACTCTATCTTGTCTATAGATGTTATACTCAGGGGGAATGGCTGCAGCGATGTCCGGATGACAGGACTCATTGAGCCAAGTCTCAGTGAGCATAAGACAGGTAGAATTGATCGTAGAGAGGAGATCAAATATCTCCTGTGTATGTCTGTGCAGCGACCTGGTGTTGAGGAGTAAGCAAAGATGTTTAATGCTACACTTCTTCGCGTGGCACATGGGAGGGGGTACGCTAGTAAGATGCCAATTACAGCCTGGGCATTTATATTTACCCCTATAGCGACCAGGAAAAACAGAGTGACAGGACGCCTCAGCCATGCGCAGGGAATGGAGCTCCTGGGATGAGTACACCAACATTATAGTGCAGGGAGGAGGTAAGGACCGAGAGAACCTGCCACGTCGTACGCCTCCGGGACGCTGACGGGCGCAGACGGGCAGGACTCTGGCACGAATCCGGCGCAGATTCGGCGTGTCCGCAGTACGCGTCCGCTGCGCGGAGGAAGGGAGGAGCTTTTTATAGCGCTACTAGAGCCCGAGGGCGGAGAGTCCTACCCCCAAGATGGCGGCCAAAATCAGATCCCAGCCCTCGGCGTCAATACTCGGCTGAGGGCGGTCTGAAAACCCAGGCATGGGGAAGGGAGCAGGCGAAGCGCTTATAAGCGCTAGGAAGTCTCTAGCAAGGCAGCAACACGCTTATCAATCAAGCGCGATCCTAAACTGCACACAGTTTTAAAATGACTAAACACGAAAGTCAAACACACACAAAAAAAATGTGCCAAGAAAAGAAAGGAGACCTCCCGGCTTCCGCCTCAGGAGGGAAAAGGTTGGTAGCAGATGGTAATCCCAGATGAAGTGACACGATTCCCTTTTATAGCGCTACTAGAGCGCGAGGGCGGAGAGTCCTACCCCCAGGATGGCGGCCAAAATCAGATCCCAGCCCTCTGCGTCAATACTCGGCCGAGGGCGGTCTGAAAACACAGGCAAGGGGAAGGGAGCAGGCAAAGCGCTTACAAGCGCTAGGAAGTCTCTAGCAAGGCAGCAACACGCTTATCAATCAAGCGCGATCCTAAACTGCACACAGTTTTAAAATGACTAAACACGAAAGTCAAACTCACACAAATAAAAATGTGCCAAGAAAAGAAAGGAGACCTCCCGGCTTCCGCCTAAGGAGGGAAAAGGTTGGTAGCAGATGGTAATCCCAGATGAAGTGACACGATTCCCTTTTATAGCGCTACTAGAGCGCGTGGGCGGAGAGTCCTACCCCCAAGTGTATTCCAACAAGAAAGAAAGCCTTAATCCCCCCACCCCATCCCTGCTGCCTTTCAAAGCCCTTTTCCCTTATCCTTTTGTAAATAGTCACGGAGATTCATTTTGCAAAAATGGCAGGAAGGAGTGCCAGTTGAAGAAGCAGGATGAGTAATACAATGGGAAGCTGGCCAGACTGGAGGAAAGAGTAAGTGGCCATTCCGCTTGACAATTATGCTGGGATTATTTACACTTGCCGACGCCGCGCCCAGCTGGGAGTCTGAAGAGTTTTATACTATGGTTGTATTAGGAAGCATGACACCCGTTGAGAAGCTGCGCATCATTAATACAAACACAACCACAGCCAGCAGTGCACACTAGACCTCATCCTACATGTGTCCAGCACAGCACCCACGTGCCTCATAGTGCCATTTTAGGCAACTTCCCAACCACTGGTCTGAGCATGCAAGAATGAATACATACACAAGACAACTTTTGTTCTGGGAAAATATTGCTGCAGGTGTATTCCATACAAGAGTATGCAATATCTGGGTTATCTTATGGGCGATCCAAGGGCTGGCAGCTGTGCCAACCTATGCTGCCCCCGCTCGCCTGGTGAGCCAGCACTGTGGGACACCCAGTCAGTGCTACCTTTGATGATCCTCTTCCGGATCAAGTGACACGTTGGTCTCTTCTACTCACGCCCTTTTCAGGGTGGAGCATAGCAGGGCAAACCCCTGGTTAGTCAGGCCCACAATGGCCCAAAGGACTAACAGGGCGCTGTCGCGGTTTTCAAGGAACCTGCCCTGAGGCTCCTGGTATTTGGCTCTGGCACCCCTACTGTGCCGAGCACAGGTACCCTTACTGTACCCGTCTGCCACAGGTGTACCCTTACTGTATTGTCTGCTTCCAGATCGCCATGTAACTCCGCCTGCAACACAAAAGGAAAACATTAAAACATTCTGAGTACCCTGTCCACCAGCCAGGTTGCCGGGTAAGAGGTTGGGTGGGAGACCGCGTGGCTGGTGTACAGCGACCGCCAGGAGGAGCCGGGCAGGCTTATATGCCCTCCCCCCACCTGGCGCACCGGATCTGATGCCACTGTGGCGACCTGGTGAGTGGACTCCTACAGGAGCCCCCAATGACTAGAGCGGGTGGGAGTTGTCCAAAATGGCACTAAAGGGCCACCCTTCTAGATTGGCCTCCTGCGGGGGCCAAGGACAGCCGTATAGTGCCATTATCTGCAACTTCCCCCACCCCTTGTCTGAGCATGCAAGAATGAATAAATACACAAGAAAACTTTTTTGCTGCAGGTTTATTCCATACAAGAGTATGCAATATTTGGGTTATCTTACAGGCGATCCAAGGGCGGGCAGCTGTGCCAACCTATGCTGCCCCCACTTGCCTGGTGAGCCAGCACTGTGGGACACCCAGTCAGTGCTACCTTTGATGATCCTCTTCCAGATCAAGTGACACTTTGGTCTCTTCTACTCAGCCCTTTTCAGGGTGGAGCATAGCAGGGCAAACCCCTGGTTGGTCAGGCCCCCAACCGCCCGAAGGACTAACGGGGCGCCGTTGCAGTTTTCCATGAACCTGCCCTGAGGTACCTGGTCTTTGGCTCTGGCACCCCTACTGTGCTGTGAAGAGGTACCCTTACTATACCCGTCTCCTGTAGAGGTACCCTTACTGTACCTGTCTGCTTCCAGATCACCCTGTAACTCCACCACAGCCCTGGAGCCGGCTCCCATCGTCTCCAGAGCACCCCACACACAAGCTATAATGTCACCTGCAACCTGCTATTTCCAGTGCCTCCTGCAAGTCAAGCAGGAACAGGTCCATCCCCACAGGAGACAAGTGGACCCAATCCTTCTCAAAGTATCCCTTGACTCTGGACTGAATTAGCTCGTGCCTGATGAAACCCAAACCCCTCTGGTCTGTCAACGTACGCATGGAACCATTGACCCTCTTACGAGAATGTTCCACCGCCTCGCTAGACCTGGCCCATGCCAGTTTCTCAAGGGATGATTTCTGACCACCAGAGTTCGCAGTGTCCCATGCATTTGCTGATTTCCCCCAAGTCAGATTTCATAGTTTGTAATAGTGCCTGTCTCCCCGTGGGAATAAGGTTGTTGCCCCCCAGGTGGATCACCAAGATGCTGGAGAGGGTGCCTCCTAGAGCCAGTTGTTGCTCTTGTCTGTTAGTGATGCTGCTCCATCTCATTCCATGGAAGTCCATTCAGACAAACTGCTCTTGTGTAAACCTCCCCATCAAATTCCTGAAGGCAGCCCACTGAGTCATCCTGGCAATGAATGAATGGCCGATCACCCACACTCGGAACATGGTGAATAAACAGACGCCATCTTTTCCAAACTTGTTTAATATATATTGAATCACACTTTATCCAGATCACTACAAACCACAGCACTCAATATTATATTTACATGCTGAGCCTTCATGGGCGAATGTAACACTCAAAACAGTGCGATTGCCAGTGCCTTTATCCTATTTATGCCCTCCTGCTCTATGCCCGCCTTGAATGCCACTGTAGCCGCCCCAATTCTAAATGAGTGGCTGGAATAATTTTTGTCAGGGTAGGCAAGGCCAGTGCGAGCCAGGCAGGCACCCATGATCCGATCGATCTGAAATTTTGTCAGGGGACCCAAGTGTGCATGTATCAGGAAGTACCCCTGTGCCGCAGGGCGCACGGACATGTAATCCCTGACTCTGGCCACTGGGCAATACCTTGGGTCTCCTAGCGGTTCCAGAACTACATCCGCCCCTTGCCCTGCCTGATCTGTTTTGGACCTCCTGATACGTATCACTAGCTTGTCCGTTAGTTAGACATCCTGGTTGCTTAAGGCGACACTAGATGTGTCTGTTTTTGACCTGGCTATCAATTCGCCCATCCTGAACGCCCCAAAGAATGCCAGACAGAAGTCGGCCAAGAATAGCTTGGCCTCATATTGCGAGTGGGTGACCTAGTGTACTACATCTAGCATCCCCTGTAAGGTGGGAAAGTCAATGGGGCCCCTAAAGTCCGGGTTCCTAACTTCATCTCTGGCCCGTCCCTTGGGAGCCGCTCTGATCAAAAAAGGTCTTGGTTGGGTTCGGCCCCCCCCTTCAGCTTGGTGTCATGGCTCACCGCCGCCAGGTGGCCACAGACCCACAAGTGGCTCTTCCCCTGATCTTTGGCCCATAAAACAAACACTTGAACCTACTGATCCAAAGCAAGCAAGCCTGTACTCAGAGTCTCTGTAACACTTAGAAATGTGTCAAGATGGGTTTTGCACTTCTTCCTGGTCCCAGGTGCCAAGGAGCCTTCCCCCAACGATCTCAACCGCTGCTCCACTACAGGATGCGCCATAGGTGTGCTGGTAAGGGTGTCATCTCCACTCTCGCTCGCGGCCAGACCTTGATGGTGTTCAGTTCGATGCCCAAAAACGTGAGAACCTGGGCCGGACCCTCAGTCTTACCCGGTGCCAGGGGAACCCCCAGATGCCCCGCCAAACCGTGGAAGCATTAAAACCTCTCACTACACTCCTGGGTCCCTAAGCCCCCGATGAACATGAAGTCATCAAGGTAGTGTGTCACTCCCTCGATGCCGGAAGCCCAGGAGAGCTCCCACTGGAGGAAAGAGCTGAAGGCCTCAAAGTATGCGCATGACACAGCGCAGCCCATGGGCATGCAATGATCAAAGAACACCTCACCCTGCCATTTGAACCCTAGGAGGTGCTGGCTGTCTGGGTGAACCGGGAGCAAGCGGAAGGCAGACTCAGTGTCAGCCTTGGCAAGCCAGGTCCCCTTTCCTGTTCTCCTGTCCATGTCCACTGCCATGTCTAGGGAGCAGTAAGAGATTGAATATGACCCCTTTTCTAACCAGTGGATCACTAAGTTGCCCTCAGGGTAAGACAGGTGGTGGATCAATCGGTAGGCCCCAGGCTACTTCTTGGGGACCACACCCAGTGGGGAGATAAGGAAGTGCTGGGGGGGGTGATTGAAGGGACCCACTTCCCTGCCCAGAGCCACCTCCTTCCGAACCTCTCCCTTACTACTCCGGACAATTCCCTGGCTGACTTGAGATTCTCTGCATCCCTGCAACCCAGGGGGTCCTGGTATGGAATAGGCATGGGCGGATTTTGCGGATTGGCAATCTGCGAATTTGCGGATTTGCGGATTGCAAAAATCCACAAAATCCGCGAATCCTCGCTGATTTTTTTATTTTTTATGTTCGCACTGGTTTCTGCAAGTTCGCGAGGGTTTTGTACAATTTCGCAAATTGCGAAATTGTACAAAACGCTCGCGACCTTGCAGAAACCTGTGCGAACACAATGTGCCCAGTAGGGTATGTGCCTCTTGTGTGTATAAAAGGTCAGAGAAAGATTAGTTCAGCAGATGAAGAGAAAGAAGCTCCTGGTCACAGGAACAGCACAGGTATTGCGCTCGTGAAAGTCAAGGATGCAAAGCTTATCCAGCATCACAGCTGATTTTCCAAGGTAGATTTGGGAAGAAGGCACACCTGTCCAGCCTCGAGGACGCTCACGATTGTTTTTGGGCTAATGAATGAGTCACTGAATTTGAGCATCAACTAGTTCGAGCGACCATGTGTGTGTTACTATGCAATCGCCCCGAAGGGCGCAGGGGTCCCTTGAGTGAGCTGTGAGCTGTAACTATTTTACAATGGCGCCAGCAAGCTGCCAGCGCCGTTGTAAAATAGTTACAAAGTTAGCTTGCACAGGAAGCACTTAGATAAAATAAAGCAGCACCTGCTTCGTTTTATCTAGTGATTCCTGTGCAAGCTAACTTTGTAACTATTTTACAACGGCGTTGGCAGCTTGCTGGCGCCATTGTAAAATAGTTCCATGAGTGGGGGTTCAACTTTTAAACCCGTTACGTCCGCAGATTTTTTTTTGCGGATTTTGCGGGAAATCAGCAAAATTTGCGGATTGCGGATTTCCCAAAAATCCGCAAAATCCGCGGGCGTAACGGATTTCCCGCTCACCCTTAGTATGGAATCCCAAACCCTTCGATGAAGCTGTGAGGTAAGAGCAATCTGTCTTTGGGGTTGGGATAGGTCCTGAGCAGGGGTCTGAGGTTCCGTAAGATGATGGGGGTGGGCCCCTTGACATTTGAGGTTGGCAGGATGGCGCTTGCCGGCATAGGGGGATGCTACTAGCTATCTTGTCTGCCAGTGGGAGGTGGAGGACCATCTCGCCTGACAGTACATGACACAGCCAGGTGCTTGGCCCTACACTTGCTGCAGCTGTGGGCAAACTTGCAGACCTAGCCCCAGAAGCAGGACCCAGCATTATATAGACTGCAGGTGCCAAAGTTGAATTTCCTACTCCCTTGCTTCTGTCCCCTTCCCTGGCTCCCTCGAAAAGGCTGTTTGAAAGGGCATTTTCCAGTCTGCTTATTATCTTTCTGATTGTGCCACTCCTTTTGATTCTTGCTCGCCCTCTCCTTGTGCTCAGCGGTGAATTTACACATGTGTTGAACCCAGAGCTGGATCTCTTTTTGATTCCACCCTAAATATGGGCATATGGCCTTTCCCTTATAAAAGTCCTGATCATAGTTGAACCACCCGACCCCCTCCTGTCATTTTAGCCTCCTGCTGTATGGTGTGAGAATATTGCAATAACGCCCCTGCTCTGGATACTTCTCCATAATTACTTCCAACAGTATGGTGAATGCCTCAACCCAGTTCTCAATCGTTTTCTCTGGCCAGCATTGGTATCTCACCTTGTTATCCTCCCGGTCCCCCCATTTTCCTAGTATCTGCCCCTGCTGCCCCGTGCATGAGTAAGGTCAGGATATCAATTAATTGCCCGCCTCCATATCCCCTCTTTGGCTGCCTGGAGCACTTGCCAAGACCGTGAGCAATGTCCCGAGGCCAAGGGTGCCACAGTGATGGGTGGTAGAGACGCCGTCACCGCTGTTGATTTAGGGGGTTTGGTGGGGGAAGAGATGGTGCTGGGCTGATGTGGGGTGGTCGTCTTCACCCCAAGCCGCTGGTTGGCGGGTAGCTCAGCGCGGCCGTTTGATTAGCATTTGCTGATGATGTCGCCAGTTGGTCGTCCCCTTGGCCAATGGAAGAAATGACTGGTGCTGCAGTGTTGGTGACAAACGCTGCGTCGTTCCCTGGCCCGGCCCCCGTAATGGCCCCAAACCCTACTGCCCTGGCGTCTGTATTCGCTCAACTAGCCTGCCCCCCCCAAACCTGCAATACTGTGGGTGCCCCTGGTGCCGCTGGCACTGGAGCCGGCAACGTAGGCGTTGGTGCCACGGCGTCTGAAATTGTCCCATCAAAACCAGCTTATTGTCCATCACCTTACCCCTTTTTTCAAAGTTCTCGGAGCCTGCTGCGATAGTGTTTGGTACGGCTGCCGGTACCCCTGTGGGTCCTGGTTCTTGTGGGGTTATCACTACCCTGACTTTCGCTGGGGACGAGTCCATAGGAAAGTCCTTGTTGGTTGGCCTGCGCACACGCTTGGATCGGGCTGATCCCCGGTCTATGAGCCCCGCCTGTGTCACAGGTGGGATGTCAGCCACCACCCCAGAATCCTCCTGCCCTCGGGTGTCGAGGAATCCTTGTGCTCATTCCGGTCTTTTAGCCTTGGCCATGGCCCTGAAATTCTCCCATGGTGTCTCCTGCAACGTGCTGGGCTGGGACTCATCTACACAGCTGATTTGTGAGAACAATGGGGCGGGAGTTCCCTGGTGGTCCATGGCTCCGTATTGTCAAGCCGCCTACTTAGGCATGCCCTGGAGGAAGAGAAAATCGTAAATACTTGCCCGCCCATCCCTGAGAGTGCCGCAACACTGTTTGGCTACAGGGAGCCTCTTAACCCATTCCCTGGCGCATGTCCCTCCCATTTGTTCCCCACCCACTTGTGCCCCGGTACTTACTTCACTTTTTGATTCCTGACAGCCTAACTCTTGAACGGTTGCAGGAAGAAAAGGATCGGAGCGGTGGTTGGTTGGCGTGCTTGTGGGGGCAAAGTGTCCACGACAACGGACCCAGGGGTGATTTGGTTGCTGCAATTCCAATTGTAGAATAAGACACTTCACCACGATCCATCCTTTCCTTTAAGGTTCATATTGCCCCGCCTAAATGTTTTCGCCCATGCTTTGCCAGGATACCTCCCCTGCCTACCCCCCTTCTTTTCACTGGCGCCCAGCTCGGTGGGCGCTTCTGAGGCACAAGGCCGTCCTCATGCTACAATGATCACCTTACCAATGCCTGCTTGTCCCTTTGACACGAACCTCCTTACCGGATTCTAGGGATAGATCCCGGATTGTCCCTTGCTGTGAAGACAGTTAAAATTTCATAATCAGCATACAGGCGCGAGGCCCTCACCCTTCAGTCTGACCCCGGCAACCAGCTTAAGACCAGTAGGTCCTGTGCTCTCATTGTGGAACGCCGGCACGTCCCGTGCCAGGTGGCCAGCTTGCAAACATACGCTTACCTTGACTGCCCCAAACAGGAGCTTCAGGATGACCTATCCGGCGGCAGTACCCTGTAACACAAAGCATAAGCATTAGCAGGACACAAGGAATAGTTTACTTCAGCAACCAGAAATACTTTAGCAACCGGAAACACACATTCAATCGTATGTGGTTGCAGCCAGCTGACAACATCTACAGTATTCCTGCTCCTCTATGACGTGAGGAGGTTAAGATCCGGACAGAATTAACCCCGTGCCAGCCCACCAAGCGACATGGCAATTCCTAAATGCATTTATGCATTTATGCTTACGCCACAGGCGCTCACATCGTGAGGCCTGGCAGTGCAAAGGCCCGGCTGCCTAGGGAATAGCGAGGGCAAGGGGGTGTGTCGCACGCAGCGCTGTGTCCCCCGCCGGATATAACGTGAGCACAGGAACACCTAGCAAGCGTCGGCCTTTCCCTTCGGCATTGGGCCCCCAACGCCACCCCAAATACGTAATGAAACATACATTTAGAACCTGAACATTAAAGAACATGGTATTTGTTTAAAGGCATTAAAATCACCGGAAATACAGCGCACAAATAATCCATGCTGAGGACACTATACTCTAACAGGGTCACCTATGAAATGGCGAAACTATGGCATTATGTTCCCATGGGGCACAGGGTCAAGACTGATTTGCATATGGCTGGAATGGTATGGTGAGCAAAAAAACGACGGATTTAGGCCCAGATCGCTGTACTGGGGTGAATGTATGACCTTGTTCTACATTCTGTCCATCAACTGTTGTTTTTGCATTCTGTAATATAACCCGCCCCTGAATCTTGCACCGCTGATACTGGGTGGTTGACTGCATCCTATCAGCTGTAGAACTTCTCTACTAAGCATTGCCATGTTTGCACTGTGGCGCCATTCCTAGCTCAGCGGGCCATAGATGGGAGCTGCACTTCCGGTTACCACAGAGCCGCCTGTTCAGCGCAGCCAAAGGCTGCGGTATAGAAGCGGACCCACTCTAAAGGGGGGAAAGGGTGACTCAGCGGGAGGCCTACTGCTGGTTGCAGCGCACACTGCTCATGCTAGGTGAGGTACCATTACCTGGTACCGCGCTCGCACGGATGTCGATGGCTGCCTCTGTTTGCCCTGGAGGGCTTTAGGATGCAGGAGCCACCACTTCCGATTGCACCGGAGGAGCCGCGACACAGATGTATGCTTCAAACGGGCCGTTACCTGGTAACCAGCAGCAAGCAAAACGCTCACCGCCAGTTCAGGCAGTTTGGGGCATGTGAGACAGCGCCACAATTATGTGCTTTGCCAAGACCCAGGATTCGAGTCTGGATCCCCGGTTCGAAGCATTGGCGGCTCAAACCACTAGTCCACATTAACTCCCTGACGGTGTGTCCAGAGTGCGGAATACCGCAGCATGAGAGCTCCGCCTAAGCCACCTGCCTGAAGCGCTCCCTTCCCCAAGGTAAACTTACCGACCAACTTTCCCTCCCTGCCTCTGAAACACTGGGTGCTAGTGGCTGCTTTGGGAGGGAGGGGTGGGGGGGCAGTGGGGGGGCAGACCAAAAGACCCGTACTGTGTGTGAAAAAGGCTGCTTTATTGAAACAGGTGCACATTAACAAATTAAAACCTCGGCCAATGCCTTACAAAACTAAACCTCACTAAATATAAAACTTCCTTAACCCCCAATCACCATCCCACCCCTAAAACGTCATCAACCCCGCCCCGCCCGTACATTACGCCATTATAAAATACAAACAATGCAAAACCCTGCATAAACGTTTCAACTTATCAAATCCTCCAAACCATAAACCAAACTCCCCCGTTTGCCCTCCAAAAACTCTTGGTCCCCCAACCTATGGAACCACCCCAACAACTTATCCTGCTCAACTCCCCTTGACGATGCCACAACTATCAAATGACAACCACAATCTTGCCAAGCCTGGCAAAAATCCACTAACCCCCTTACTGCACCTGTTCCAAGTGACAAGTATAACAATAAAGCCCCCATGGCCACCTGTTACAACAAAAAACCCAGAGAAGAAAAATTGAAAAATAGCCTACAAAAACTAATAAACCCAGAAAAAGAGGGAGGGAGGGAGGGAAAAAACTTTCTATCACAACCTCCTGGCCACCAGGTCACCAAACCTAAAATGGTGGCCAGGAGGCGGAGCCCAAAGCATTTATGCTTGTGCTCCATTTGGGAGAAAAAAATAGCCCAAAATGCAAAAAACCAGCCGGCTGGGCTACAACACAAAACCCCCCACCCGCCCCTCCCAAACCGCCCGTGGGGGGGGGGACCTCCCTACGGTCGGCTGCCCCCCCAAGTCCCCCTTGGGAGGGAGGGGTGCTGTGGTGAGCATACCAAAAGACCGGTACTGTGTGTGAAAAAGGCTGCTTTATTGAAACAGGTGCACATTAACAAATTAAAACCTCGGCCAATGCCTACAAAACTAATCCTCACTAAATATAAAACTTCCTCAACCCCCAATCACCATCTCACCCCTAAAACATCATCAACCCAGCCACCACCAGCACATTACGCCATTATAAAATACAAACAATGCAAAACCCTGCATAAACATTTCAACTTATCATATCCCCCAAACCATAAACCAAACTCCCCTGTTTGCCCTCCAACAACTCTTGGTCCCCCAACCTATGGAACCACCCCAACAACTTATCTTGCCCAACTCCCCCTGACGATGCCACAACTAATCAAATGACAACCACAATCTTGCCAAGCCGGGCAAAAATCCACTAACCCCCGCCACCCAGAAAATGGGGGGGGGACGGGGGGGGGGGGGGTGGGGGAGAACTACACCCCCCCTTTTCTGCCCCCCAAACCAGAGCCAACAGACTAACAAAAACACACAGTAACCTAGACAGCAAAGTCCTGAATCTTTAAACAACGTGACACAACCTCTCTCAACTCAAGAAGATACAAATCCATGCCCATCATGGAAAGATGAACACATCGCTATGAAAAAACTCAACCGTGTCGTTACGAATATCACCATGAGTCACCCGGCCAAAACCCAGACCTCTACAAAATATAGACACTTCAAGGTTAATCTTCTTACGAGCCCTATCGATCACTTTAGGCTTGATAGCACCTCTCCAGGACCTCCGCGGAACCAACTCTGTCCACAAGACATGGCTACCTGCCCACTGCTGTTTTAAAAGGGAAAGATCTTTCTTCATTGCCCTCAAAAGAACCACTCCCTTGACCCCGCAAAGATCATTCTCCCCCAAATGAATCACCAACACATCCGGACAGTGACCCCCAACCAACCAAGAATGAAGCTAAGGAATTAACTCCTTCCAAAGCATGCCTCCTTTACCCTTCCATATTACATTAAACAAACGCTCGTTAAAACCCAGCAAAGATCCAAAGTAGCTATTGCATGCTTGAACGTGTGCCCGTTTCACGAAGGAATGCCCCACAATCCACATGGTCATTGCTGCTGAGCGGGGGCCCGCCACAGAACCTGAAAAGAGAAAAGCAGTATCAGATTTAAGAAAAAGAGCATGACGCAAGCGCCTCCCCCCCTTCTTCCTCACATGGCGCTGAAAACAGTTAGATGACCAATGCCCTAAGCGCATGATGTCCTGCGTAGACCAACCCCTATTATGAGCTTCCGTTGCTGCCCCAATCCTGAATGAATGTGTACCATATTTTTTCTCATCCAAACCGATACTCTGCAAAGCCTTTTGTAGCACCATTCATAATTGGTAGTCTGTGACCTTAAATTCATCTGCATGTTGAAAGACACAAGCCTCCAGAATCCCCCTGGAATCAACCCACCAACACCGAGCCCAATATAATGGGCATGTCCCGGAAGGGGATGACGCTTCCAACCAAACACCTTTCTCTCTGCTTCGCTGGTCGGTTTTTGATCGAGGTAGAGAGATATAAACACCCTTATCCGATAAATGCACATCCCCCCCACCTAACTTAGAACCTAACAACTCGGACACTCTAAACGCTCCAAAAAACATCCAAACCATGAGTGTGGAAAAAAGGCACGCTTCAAACTCATCCCTACAGATCCATGGCAATGCCTCTAATACCCAAGCTAAATTCTGCCAAGACAAAGGGCTACGAACAGACTGCACCACTCCCCACTCCCGGACCCAACCTTCCAACATTCTCTTCCCAACCTCCCCAGCAGAGGGGGAGTAACCCCAAAGAAGCTTACCCATGAATGAAATGCCTGCTAACTTTCCTGTTATGGTAACTCTGGATAATCCTTTGTCCATCAAATAAAGGATAAACTGAACAACGTCTTCTGACCACCTCCAGCCAGGTTCGCGCCTGCAGGCCCCGGATGCCAGGAAATCTCTCCAAACCAGCTCATATGCGGCCCGAGTGGATGAAGACAGCCAACCTACCACCAGCTGAATGACCCTGTGTCGCCTACATACCATAAGTGATCCGGCATGGGGGTCGGTGTCCTGTCCGCCTCTGAAGCTAGCCCACGGAATCTGCAATGTCATTGTCCGCACCAGGAATGTGTAAGGCCCTAAAACTGATGTCATACCTAAGGCAACCCAACACAAAGACTCTCAACAATTTCAAAATCTGTGTGTCCCTGGCAGACTGTCTGTTGATGATGTTTACTACAGCCAAGTAGTCAATCCGAAAAAGAACCTTTTTGTGAGCCAACTCCTGACCCCACAATGTCAACGCCATAACCACCGAAACCAGTTCCAAGAAGTCAATGCTCCTGCCCCCATTCTTCCACTGCTCAGGCCACTTCTCTGCACACCACCTGCCCTGCCAATACAAGCCAAAACCGTCACTGCACGCTGCATCAGAGAAAATCTGGACCTCCCACACCCAGTCTTCCTCCCTGGCCAAAGGAACTCAGTTAAAGGAGTGCAGAAAAACTGCCCACATACGCAGATCTTCCTTGACCCCTGCTGACAAGCGCACATGTTGATGAGGCAAATGGTGACCAGACAAGCCCCTACCCAGGCACCTGCAAAAAGTCCTGCCTGCTCTGACCACTCTACAAGCAAAATTGAGATGGCCCAACAAAACCTGCACTTCCTTCACTGTAACCTTTGTTTTATTCAACATTGACTCCAAGAGCTCCAACATTTTTACCTTCTTGTCAATTGGCATGCGAGCCTGCATTGCCCGTGAATCGATTTCAATACCCAAAAAAGACATGGTCGCGCAAGGACCCATTGTCTTTTCTGGTGCCAACGGCAATCCCAAAAATTCCATAAGCATCTGGAATGTGTCCAGGGCTACCTGACACTCAGAGGAGCCCGGGGTTCCAACAAAAAAGAAATTGTTTAAGTAGTGTGTAACGAACTCGTGGCCGGACTATTGTGTGAAAAACGATTGTAAAAAAGTGCTGAAGGTTTCAAAAAGCGCACAGGACATCGAACAACCTATTCGCAATGCTTTGTCCACGTACCACTTTCCATTGAAATGGATGCCCAGAAGATTCCAATCTTCAGGATGGACTGGAAGCAGTCTAAATGCAGATTTTATATCGCATTTTGAGATATAAAGGTAATCTCCATTATTCTGAGGCTGATCTATTTTTTTAACAGGCACTCCATGTGCATTAGCGCGAGGTTCTCATTTTAAAAATCGTCTTTGTAATATTTTAATTTGCGCCATTTAGGGGTGTTATTTTTGGGCTGTGAACCCTGTCAACTGATAGAGACAGGGGAATACATTAGCGAACACTTACCTGCACTGTAATCATCCTTTCACCGCTGTTTGGCGGGCCCTTGGGTGCTGGCTTTGGGTGGGAGACATCTTGGGGGAGGAAGGGACGTGTGCGGCCGCCATTTTGGTCAGCATTGTAGTTGCTGCCTGACGCGCTCTGCCGCTACTTAAAGCTGCCAAATGCAAGTGCGCAGCGTATGCGCGCAGCGGGTGCGCCATGGGCATGCCGGAGGCGACCAAACGGGTCCAGGGGCCACGACTCCTGGTCCTCGCTATATCTATAATAGAGGAGAGCTGCTGGAGGCTAATCTAGGGAATTTACATCTTAGTCTGTTGTGAGTGGGCAAACTTTGTCAGGAAGGGCTGCTGAAACCCCTTGGTATAAAGCTGGGGCGTAACATCAGCACTCGGTGCGTGATTTGTATTACGGCCTTTTTTTTAAACACACGTTCCCTACAGAAGCACAACTTAGAAGTGCTCTCCTTACTACAGGATGGAGAGTTGGATATCCTGGGAGTCACGGAAACGTGGCTAGAGACTCCTCGCTGCCGGACTTAGTAGCCTCCATACCAGCTAATTTCACGGCAATCTGCCTTAACAGAGCAGGTACTAAGAGAGGGGGCGGTGTTGCTCTTTTATACAGCACCCGCCTGAAGGGCAAAAGAATCTACGCTGAAAGTCTTGGGGGCGCAGAGGTGCTGGGCGTCAAACTCGGGATGGGGATGGACTGTTTGATTATCCTCCTAGTTTATCGTCCCCCTTGGGCATCGCCGGAATTCTCGGACTTGTTCCTAGAGATGGCTCAGGATGTTCGCTCACGCTACAACAAAGTGATAATTATGCGTGACCTTAATTTTCACTGGGAAAAGTCCCTGAAAGAAGGCCAAGCTCACCAGATAGATGAGGCACTCACGTCTTTTGGGTTTGTTCAACGGGTGACGGGCCCTACACACGATAAGGGTCATACCCTGGATCTTGTCTGGATAACAACTCCAGAGCATGGCCCGGTAGTTGCACAGCCTTGTGCATGGTCAGATCACTACCTAGTGAAGGGTAAGATCTCGGTCGACGAACAGAAGGGGAAGTCCGGAGCAGGGTGGAAGGTAGTGAGGAAATGAAAAAATATAAATGGAGATAAAATGGTAGCTCATCTCCTAACTCATCTCCCACTCAATAAGACTGAAACAATCCAGAAGTTATCTGTAATGATCTAACAGATAAATTAAAAAAGGCAGTAGACCTCGTGGCACCAGCACGAAAGATGAATATTGTAGACAGAGGACTTGGGGCCCCTTGGTGTAACGAATCCCTTAGGGAAAAAAAGGGGCTCTACGTAAATTTGAGAGAGCATGGCGGAGGGACTATAATTTGAACGCACGGAGCCTATAGGTACAGGAGCTCGCTCTCTATAAACAGGCCATCCTGTCCAGGAAGGCTGAGTTCTCCGAGAATAGGATTGCTAAAGCTAGGGACCCACAAAAAGAAATCTTTAAAGTCCTAATGGAACTCAGAAAAAACAAGGAGCAGAGTCCTGAGTTCACGCAGGAAGACTGTCAAAAATTCCAGGCCTTCTTTTCCAATAAGATTAAAGATCTCCTATCAGAAATCGCCCTCACTCCTATTATTGACTGCCCTCTACAGATTACTCCTGTTACGTTGCCGGTGAATAGCCCCTTGGTCACTCTGCCCTTGATTACGAAGGACAGGCTGACAAATCTCGTGGGGCGGGTCAAGTCGGGTTCCCAGGCGGACCCTTGACCCCCGGGGGTTTTCAAGTGAGCAATACCAGGTATTGAGGAAGATGTCTTGACTCGCTACAAACAGGGCAAGTTCCATCATCCTTTAAGGAGGCACGGCTGATCCCCCTGTTGAAGAAAACTGGGGCGGATGTCAAGAATCTAAAGAACTTTAGGCCTATCTCCCAATTACCATTCTTGGCCAAAGTCTTGGAGCAGCACGTCCTCACCTATCTCTCAAATCATCTGGAGAACAATGCCTTACTCGAACAGAACCAGGCAGGGTTTTGTGCGCATCACAGCACGGAGCTAGTGATGCTGTCCGTTTTGGACGAGTTAAGGCATAGAGCAGACAAGAGAATTCCCGGTGCCCTGGTGCTATTAGACCTCTCCGCGGCATTTGACCCAGTTTGTCACAGTCATTTGTTGTCGCGGTTGAGGGACTTTGGCATCCAGGGCACATCACATGGCTGGCTCTCCTCCTTTCTCCAAGGGAGAACTCAGAGAGTTCAGCTTGCAGACCTAGTCTCAACCACAGCGTCAATTACTTGTGGTGTGCCGCAGGGCTCTGCCCTCTCCCCTCTTTTATTTAATATTTATTTACAGCCCCTGATTTCGGCCCTCAACCAGATGGACTGCCAAATTTACAACTATGCCGACGATACCCAGATCGTCATCCAAATGGAAGATTGTCCGGGCGCACATGCGAGACTGCAAAACATCCTAAAATATACAGCTAAGTGGATGTCTGTGAATTCCCTGAAAATTAACCCAGACAAGACCGAGGTGTTGCCAATCACCATCGCTGGCAACCCTTGGAATAATTTGTTCTGGCCAAGAGAACTAGGGGTGCCCCCAGAACCTGCAGCAGCAGTAAAAAGCCTGGGCATCCATGTGGATGGTAATTTGACAATGCAGAAGCAAGTTTCTGCGGTGGTGGGCACCTGCGTGGGCCTCCTTCGACAACTAAGGAAAATCTCCTTGCTTTTGTCCTTTTCTACCTTGAGGCGCGCGGTATCTGCCATGATCCTAGCCAGGATGGACTATGGCAACTCGCTATATGCAGGGCTCCCTCAAAAACATCTGAATAGACTGCAAATCGTCATGAATGACACTGCAAGATTGATTTTTAAAAAACCGAGGAGAATGCATGCCTCCCCTCTCTTGCGCGAACTTCACTGGCTGCCAGTTAAACAGAGGGTAATGTTTAAAGGGCTTTGCATTACGCATAAAGCTCTGTATGGAAAGGCGCCAAGCTATATGAAAGCTCGCTTGACCCCATACAGGCCTGGTAGGGTGTTGGGCTCATCGGAAGCCACCCTTTTAACCCAACCGCGCTTTAGATTGTCCACCCTGGGTGGTCGTGCTTCCTCTAATGTCTTTGCAGCAGTCTGGAATAGCTTACCAATCGAACTGCGCAAAGAATCCAATTTTTTTGTCTTTTCGTTGAAAATTAAAAACAGTGCTTTTCCAGCAAGCATGGGGTGTGTTGTAATTTGATGATTGGCTGTATGAATTCTGGTATGTACCCGACAAAGCGCTTAGAGACCCCGGGGTGATAATGCGCTATATAAGTCGAAATAAATGAATAAATAAATAAATTTCCGCTGATGGGCCTGCGGCCACTACAAGTAACATGGCCACATCAACCGAAGAGTAAGACACAGAGGCTGTCTCTTCATCAATGAAGTCATTGACTGATGACCCCTCCGGCCATGATAAGTGTTGGATTAATCTGTACTGCCCTGCTTCTTTTTTGGGAACAACCCCAATTGGTGAAATGATCAAGTCATCCAAAGGCCAATCGTCAAAAGGACCTGCCATCCTTCCTTCCCGCACTTCCTTATCCAGTTTGTCTTGTACCACTGCCTTGTGTTCATCAGCCGATTTCAAATTCTTGGACCAGCGCAGCAGCCGCGGCCCGGAATACCCAAGGCGGAACCCTTCTTGAAAACCTGCCAGTAAAATCCGTTGAACTCTCACATCCCCATACCTCTGCAAAGCTACTGCCAACTGTTCCACTTTAACCGGCGTAAGAGACTTTGGGCCCAACACCTGGAGTGTTTTCCCCCCTCTGTTTGATTGAGATTGCTGTGAGGGGCCTGTAGTGCTGTTACTCTGCTGCGGCCACTGTTGGCCACCTGGATTCCTTGCCCCCCAAAGCCTATCCAGGGGATGCCTGTTGCTACACTGTGAGCATTCATGACGTAATTTACAGTATTCTCTGGTACACAAACCTTTATTGAAATCCCAGCATGCTCCCACCCCAGTCTGTGTGGATGTTGTACTTCCCACCCTTCCCCGGGTGGGCTTTCCCTGAAAGGGCCGGTAAACTAACGGTAAGCCACTAGTGGTAAAAATTATCTTACCACCAGCCGAGGCACCCATTGTGTGCTGCCACAAATCTGTATCTAATTCACCCCAATTAGCCTCAGGGTCCCAAGACATCCAAGCCCTAAACTCCTCATCATACTGGGCCCACGCAAAACCGCTACCCGTATGTGCCTTTCTGATAACATCCATATATTTAAATATAGCAACACAGCGCTCCCGGAATTTTTCACAATATACGCTGGTGTATATTAGAAACGCCACCGTCCAGTTCTCAATTGTGAGTGGAACTTTAGGGCACTTGGCCAACTCGTACTCTTCCTCCTTTAAACCCTCTTTAGAACGAACCTCCCTGTGTAGTAATTTCAAGATCTCAACATACTCACGTTTCCAAATCCTCTCTTTTGTAGCTAACATCAGATGTGCCCCTAGAGGCTTAGTGACGCCCATATAGGGCAGTTTCTTAATTTTCAGCTCCCTGCTATGCAAAGGGTCCTTCACTATTTCCACTACATCAGTAGTCATGCCACTCTCAACCTTAGCGCCTGAAGGTCCCTCCCCATCACCTGTGCCTAACCCTTGATCCTTGACGTAACGTCCTTTATATAATTTGCCTTCAGTCCCCCCAGCAACTGCCTCCCCCCGTCTCCACAGACACCATTTTTGGTCTGGCCCGTGGTTCAAAAAGCTCACCTGGGTGTAAAAAGGGGGCTTGATCTGGCCCCGACCTCCATGCCATTTGTTCCACATCGTCCACCATTCGAGGAGCCCTCACTGAGGGGCCGCGCTCTCAGCCAGGTCCAGGCGACACCGCTTTCTTTGGTTGCACCACCACCAGTGCCTGTAAAAAACTATGAGAAACATGAAATTGCCCCCCCCAGATTCGTTATCACGGAGCTCCCCTTCTTCAGGGCTGTCCTCATCATAGTCTAAAATCAAAGGCTCCTCCAACTGGGGAGGGCCGGACACCAGCTTCTTCTTATTAGCCTTCCCGGGTCCCTCTAGACCTGAATGGGCCTTACCAACCCCTGTCTGAGCACCTGGCGGGGGAGCCGACTGTACCCGCCGGTACTCCCCAAACGTTGACCACTCCTACGTAGATTTTCTGCTGTCCAGTCCATCCGTTGTGTCTGAAGAGCTGTTGGGGCCAGGGAGGTCGCCCCAGACCTACATCTGCTGACCGCACCAGAATCCCCCGTCGGTACGGAATGTGCCGCGCTAGGCTCCACCCTCCCTTCTCCTCCGCGCCATTGGGCCGCACTTCGCCCTACTGAGTCCGCAGCTCCGTGTCGTTCCCTCCCCTGTGAAGAAAAAGGCTGGACTGATGTGCCGGTTCCCTTACTACCAAAAACACCAAACTCCTCAATCCCACCAGAAACACGTCCACCGGACCAAGCCCCTATCGCCTGCTCACTGCACTGAAAATCTGATCTACCTTCCTTGAAAGTGACACCATGAGGTGGGGAGGGGAAGGCTCAACCACCTCCTCACCACTACTCCAATCCAACATCGTCTGCACCACAGCTGATGTTGGACCTAGAACCAGGCCTCTCCGCTCACCACTCTCCTTAAATACCAAATCCTGAGAACCTCTTCCCCTACCAAAGCCCCCTACCTTCAAACCAGGCACCTCCAAATTGCCCCCAAAGCTTTCCTGTTGACCATACCCTGCGCCACTCCTTCCAAACACAGCTTCTCGCACCCCTTCAGACCATGAAGGAAAAATATCAAGCCCCTCCCAAGACCCGGCCCTCACACCCCGCCTCTTAACTCCAACCTGCAAAGGAGAAACCGCAGCAGCCTTAAAAGCATCCCCCAGGGTATCCCTACCAGAAGCCAAAGAATGAGAGGGGGATGGCAGAATGCTGGACTCATGCCCCTGAACGTCCAAATTGTAACCTCCCTACCCCCCAACCTGTGTCCACTCCCCTTCTCCCACTGACCCACTGTGTACAGACAACCCTTCACCCCTATTAGAAACTTGAGGAGAAAACAGCAGGGGGCTAAAATGTGCCCCTTCCCCTCGAGTATCATCTGCCCCAACTGATTGCAACTGCATCTCCTGATCTACAAACTCATCTTCATGCCTTAATTGGGAAAAACGGGCCGGCGTATGAAACCCCGCCCCCTCCTCCTCTCCTGCAACTAGGCCTATGGAAAGCGGCCCGCCAGAGGGGGGAACAATGAACTCCTCCTGGCCCTCCCCGTCAAACACTACAGACGGACACAGAACACCCGCCGGAGGACCCACCAGGTATGCGACCTCCCCCCCCGACAGAACTTCCTGCGCAATAACCGCAGAGGCAGAGACAGAGCGCCTCTTACTTCCACGCTTTTCCCCCCGCTTCCCCCGAACCCGCTCTCTTAGGAGCTGCCGGGACCTGAAAAAGCTCCGGCAGCTCCACACACACTGCAGACATTTCACCCGGTGGCCCAAGAGGCACCACAGAACGGCCAACGTCCTCAGCCGAGTCACATGCCTCCAAACGCCGCACTTTCAAACCCGGGGCCGCCTTCCTCACACAAGAGCGGCCCCGTTCACTTACAGCATCAGACCTCGAGCGCTTGGGGGTTAAGCAAGCTGCCACCACCGCCGCCACTCCAGCTGAGGCATGTCGCTGAGGCTGCGACGGCCCAGCAACATCCCCTAGCACCAAATCCAGCCTGCCTGCTTCACTAAGGAGCCTAATCTCCTCAAGCACCCTATAATCTTTGGCTGGCGTGACGAAAAAACTTTCTATCACAACCTCCCGGCCACCAGGTCACCAAACCTAAAATGGTGGCCGGGAGGCGGAGCCCAAAGCATTTACGTTTGGGCTCCATTTGGGAGGAAAAAACAGCCCAAAATGCAAAAAACCCGCTGGATGGGCTGCAACACAAAACCCCCCCACCCGCCCCTCCCAAACCGCCCAGGTGGGGGACCTCCCTACGGTCGGCTGCCCCCCCAATCCCACCTTGTGATACACTACAGCCGTGCTTTGCTCTTGTGCACCTGCCCGCCGCCGGTCACTCCAGTACCATGACCCGTGGCGGCACTTGACCGCTCCATCCTTTGTTGCCACATTGCGCAACCTGTGACCCGAGCAACAGAACAAACCCAGACCCTAAAAGGGATGAATCACTCACTGCCCTCCCCGCCCACCAGGCCCAACCGGAACCGAGACACAGTATTTACCCCCTCCGCATTGACTGCGGGTGAAGCGGGCTTGTAATGTTCCCGAGCACTCGCTCTACCCGCCCACCCAGGCTAACTGGTTACCCCCCCGCTTCGACTGCAAAGTGAAGTGGGCTTGAAACCGCCAGCCAGGAGGTCGCAATCTTGCTCAGTACCAAAGGGGACCCAAAGCACCACCCTCACCCCAGCCCGCCAGCCATTTGCGAAAAGCAAGTGCAGCCAAGGCAAACAGCCCCTGAACCCCCATTATGGGAATAGTGTCAGTAGGGGCATGGGAAGCATTGCTAAGCAACCCGCAGGCTGTGGGGGGTAACCCTAACGTCCTTTGCAGTGATGTGCGGATCTGACCGGGACACGTGCGGGGAAAGGCACAACCTCAAAACCCACGACGCAATCAATGCGACCGTTGAGATGGCGTGGCTGGTGAACAGAGACAACAAGGAAAGGCGGAGGAGGCTTATATATGGCCTCCCCCTACCTGCAAACACGATCTGATACCACTGTGGCGACCTGGTGAGTGGAATCCTACAGGTGCCTCCAACGACTAGAGCAGGTGGGCGGTGCCTAAAATGGCTCTAAAGGGCCACCCTCCTGGATTGGCCCCCTGCTGGGGCTGCGGCCAGCCACAGTCAGCTGGCAAGTCGCTCCTAGCAGTTTTAGCCACCAAAGTCTACCATGCACAAACATCTGCACAGTTGTTACCTTCAGGCCTGCACCATTACTCCTTACCGGGCAAGTGTCCGCCAAAACCAAGCGAAGCGCCATAGCCGGCGTGACGATTGGCCACGCCCCCTTGGAGGCCACGCCCCTCCCGCCCTTTTTCGCCCCATAAAAATATGTGTCCTCACCGTACGTGCAGCGGACGGGCGCAGCGGGCGCGCCGTCAGTGCGCCGAAGGCGCGCCTAAGGCAAGCCCGTCTGGGCCCGTCCGGGCCCAAACGGCCTTAGGCCCAGACACTATGCCCGACTCATATAAGCGCATAACCTATACCCAAGATACGCTTCGAGCCTGGTGCACAAATAAACATCCTCAGTGTAAGTACATCCTCAAGGAAGACACCCCTTTCACGGGTTGTACCCTATGCTATCCGGCAGAGGAAACGGAACGCGGCCAAGCGCTTCGATTCGGCCTTCTGAACTGCAGGTCCCTTGTAAAACATGCCCATGAAATAAATCTTCTCGTCCAGAATTCCATGCTGGACGTACTGTTTTTGACAGAGACATGGATGACAGCAAATAGTGACTCTGACATGGTCAATGCAGTTCCACCAGGTTACCAAATTTGCTCTCTGAATAGACCGCTTGGCAGAGGTGGCGGTCTAGCCATACTTTACAAAGACCTTATTACTTGCAGAATTGAAAAGGGAAATGTCCAAGACTGTGAAAACTGCAACTTCACTTTCCAGATTTCGCCAACAATCTCGCTGTCGGGGCTTCTAGTGTACCGACCGCCAGGCCCGCTAGGGGAATTTGCTGGCACTTTAATGGATCACGTTATACTAAAAACAATCACTGCATCCAATTTCCTACTCTTAGGGGATCTTAATCTGCATTTCCTGGACCCTGCGGATAATACCGCAGCAAACTTACTAGAAGATCTTACGTCAGTCGATCTTCATCTCCTGAACTCAAAAGCCACCCATGAGAAGGGCCAGCTCTTGGACCCGATCTTCACTAATATCAGGACTTTCAAAACCCAAGACCCCACCCCCCTCCCATGGACAGACCACCTACTGGTCCCCATGCACTGGGACCTTCAAACCACCCCGGCCCTAAAACACAAAACCAGGACACTCGGGAGACGGTGGCATAAGCTGAAACCAGAGGAGTGGGAAGCGAAATTAAGAGAATCCACCACACCTCTCTCCTCGGATCCCAATAAGGCGGATAGAGAATTTAACGGCTGGCTCACCCACTCCCTAGACAGTCTTGTCCCGCTAACTAGCACCCTTAAACACATCAAAAGGATCAATCCAGCCCCATGGTACACTCCTCCCCTGAACGCACTAAGGAAAGAGTGCAAAAGGACAGAACGTACCTGGAGGAAAGACAAGTCTGCAAAGGAGAAAGACGCTTCTCAGCTATCTCTGAAAACGTACAAACTAGCACTTCATAACGCCAAAAGGGCCTTCTATGAGGATAAAATAAAGAACTCCTCCTGCTCAGCCAAGGAGACCTTCCTTATCCTTAAAGAGCTCCTCCATGTCCCTGACCCCCCTCAAAAACCTATGGACCCCAAAGCAGCAGAAGAAAAATGCATCAATTTAGCGACCTTTTTTGACGAAAAAATTTAAAAAATCCTTGTCTCTCTCCCTGCTGACAAATCCGACACTTCTGGGATCACCAAGGACCTACAACCCCCACAGAGGAACTCCCCCATGAAACCCGACATACCCCAGCTAGCGCTATTTGGCCCGGTTACCATAGAGGAAGTCGCAGTATCCTTTTCGTCAATCAAGAGTGGCGCCCCCAGCGACCTAGTACCCATAAGATTTCTCAAAGACATCGCCCATACCATTGTGCCCCCGCTGACCGCCCTAATCAACATCTCTTTAGCCCAAGGCGAAGTCCCTATGAGCTGGAAGGAGGCGGTCGTGAAAGGGCTTCTTAAGAAACCATCACTAGACCCAGAGGACCTCTCTAATTATAGACCTATCTCTCTCCTCCCCTGGATAGGCAAGGTCGCAGAGAAACTTGTAAATAAAAAGCTGTCTCATTTCCTGGAATCCAACCGTCTCCTCAAGAACTCTCAGACGGGTTTTCGACCAGGTCAGGGCACTGACACCGCGCTCCTCGCAGCAGTGGAGAAGACCAGAGAAATTCTCGATTCAGGAGGATCAGTGGCAGTGGTCCTCCTGGATCCTAGCGCGGCCTTCGACACTGTCAGCCACCAGGTCCTAACCCAACGTCTAGGAAACATCGGAGTGAAAGATACAGCACTTAAATGGCTCGCGTCCTTTCTTCACCAACGCTCTTTCCAAGTCTGGGAATGTGAAAGCCGCTCCTCCTCCATCCCCCTCCGGTGTGGTGTGCCACAGGGCTCATCATTAAGCCCCACGTTGTTTAACGTGTACATGGCCCAACTGGAGGAGTTGGTTTCCCCTTTTGGAGTCACCATCGTCAGTTATGCTGACGACACCCAGCTGGTGGTAACTCTATCTCACCCCAAGCTAGAGCCTTCCAATCTCCATGACTGCCTCTCCAATATCCATCAATGGATGAGCGACTCCGACCTGAAATTAAATGGGTCAAAAACGGAGATTCTTCTCCTAGGGCATAAAACACAGAATCTTCCACCAAACATCTGGCCTATCTGTATGGGTGAACCCCCTACCCCCAAGATGGAAGTTAAGAGTCTGGGAGTATGGTTAGAGAAAGATCTCACCTTTATAACGCAGGCAAGGAAAACGGCGGGCACTTGCCACGGCCTACTTAGATCATGCAGAAAGGTGCTCTCCCTACTCCCCTTCCAGTCCCGACTACTATTGATCCAAGGTCTAGTTGATGCAGGCTGGACTACAGCAACGCCATTTACTTAGGAGCCCCGGAAACCACTCTCCAAATACTACAGAAAACGCAGAATGCCGCTGCCCGGCTGCTCACGAATACCCCAGCCAGAACTTCAGCCAAACCCACACTGAAAAAACTTCACTGGTTACCGATCAGGGAAAGAGTCATTTTCAAGGCCCTGTGCCTGGCCCACAAAGTACTGCACAACGCAGGTCCACCAATCCTAAGCAACTGGATCACACCCTATAAACCTACCAGAGCGCTTCGGTCGGACCATGGAAACCTTATTGTGGTCCCCAGGGTGAAAAAGGCCCGCACAGGAGGCCGCAGCTTCTCGGTCCACACAGCGCAACAATGGAACGCGCTCCCCTTGAAACTCAGATCAGAACCTAACCTCCTGCGCTTCAGGAAATCTCTTAAAACCCTCCTTTTCCCTTAAATCGCCCCCTCTCCCGAACTTCCTTCCTTCAGGACCACGAGGTTCAGCGCTGGGATACCCGTTGGGTGACTACGCGCTCTATAAAAACCTAAAATAAAAATAAAAATAAATAAGTGTCACTTGGCTGACGTCTGTGTACAGGTGTGAAATGCTGCCCCTGCACTCATCATGATTCAGAAAAGGGGGTGGTGATGAACAGAGTGTCTGAATTAAGCAGACCACTCTTACCCAGTCCAAAGATCAGGGCTTGATCCATCACCGTTTTTTAGCTCACTGCACCATCCCAGCTCAGAACTTGGCTATATGCAAATTAGTCTGACCCTGGCCCAGTGCATCATGGGAACAGGGCAGACCAAACTACCAAGCCAATTCTTGTACTGGGAAGGAAACAATCTACCGGGGACCGGTTTCTGGCATTTCAGCCGTCTTCGGCCCGGCTTGCTTGAATCCTGATGGTGCAATGAGCTAGGGACTCACATCTGAGTATACCCTTCCACGCTTATGGTGGACAAAAATGATTCAGAAAAGGGGGTGGTGATGAACAGAGTGTCTGAATTAAGCAGACCACTCTTACCCAGTCTAAAGATCAGGGCTTGATCAATCACCATTTTTTAGCTCACTGCACCATCCCAGCTCAGAACTTGGCTATATGCAAATTAGAAGTCAAAAGTGTGTACAGAGTTCCCCACACAAAGTAGAGTAAAATGAGGGAATGACTCTCTCTCTGGAAAGCGTTGGTAGTGCAGCAGGGAATAAGGTAATCCCTTGACGGAATTGAGGATGCCTCACACAATTAAAAGGCTGGACGACTGTTGCCATCCTACCCGATGATTGTATCGTGTCATCATTGGCCTCCTGCTCCAACGGCAGGCTGGCGGTGCAATGCCTGTCGGGTAGCACTGAGTGCTACTCTTTAGCGGAGTTCTTTTATTCCTTAGCCAATAGATGCATGCATGTGAGGAGCCTAAAAGAGTGCAGTAGTGAGCGTGAGTGAAGAGTTAAAAAAGGTCAGTAGAGTCCATTGAGAAAACTTTAATGATATGGCTCACTGCCTTATTTAAAAATGGTGAAGGGAGGGGTACCGAAGCACAAAGAGTAAGGTGATTTGGCCTCGTTCAACCCTCGCCTATGGTGCGGTCAACATGTTTCATGCCTCTCAGGCAATTCTTCAGGACCTAAATGCTCATCAACTTGCAGGGAATTTCAACCGTTAAAAAGAAATTAAGTATACAACCTGCAGGGTATCGCAGGATTGAATCCTACGTGATTGCCCGCCCTAGGTGTGGGGAGAGAAGGAGAGAAGGGCACAGTCAATGTTGGGCCTATCAACTGGAAAGTATTACACGTGGAAACATCATGCAAAATAAGGTATGGTTCAATGACCTCTCCCAAAACAAAGTGAAGGTGCAAGAGAGAGACAAAAATTACAAAATTATATATGCGGGGAGGGGGTTTACATTGTAAGTGCCATATGTCATCAATGATACGGGTGCATTAATTTGATATACATAAGGCTATACACTCCATGCTTAGTCACTCATATGTGTTTTACAGCCAAGGGGTAGTGTATTTGTTAAACTAAGAATTGAAACTTAAAACCAGAACCATGAGCACTTCAATGGGTGAAGGAAAAATGGGAACACCAGGGTCGACTACTCTCAAGAAGTCCTTACCCTTCGTCCCTGGTAGACGGTCCCCACACACTGTCCTTGTGGGGCCTGAGCCAGTGGCGTAACGAAACTTGAGGGGGCCCCCCTGCAAACTACATGAAGGGGGCCCCCCTCCCATCCTCCGTGCCAGTCTAGAGCGCTCAGGCCAGCGACCCGCCATACTGCAGGGGATGCGGGCGATTGTTACGCCACTGTCACCAATCCAGCCGTTGCAAGTAACACTGAATGGTGGAGTTAAAGGTTGGGCTTAGTCTGCCCGCAGGCTATCATAGGTGGCGGTCCATTCATTACAGGGTCCCTGCCATCAGTACGCCGGGGAAGTTTGCCCAATGTTATGTGGGTTTCCTGATGCAGACTCCTGTCACGATATACAACATCGGGCCCACTCATCGTTTAGTTTTGACAAAAGTGCATCCACTGCTCCTTCTCATTTCCGTTTTAAGACATTGGACAAAGCTTCAATGCAGTATTTCAAAAGCAGATGTAACCACAAAGAGCACATTTTGATAATACATTTTTATTTTTATTAGACAATAGCAATCTTAAGAGGCATTGCATAGCTTCATACACACTTTGACCCCAATTCCATCACAGTCTCTCTCTCTCTCTCTGTCAGTCAGTATCTCTCTCTAAGTCAGTCAGTCTCTCTCTCAGTCAGTCAGTCAGTCTCTCTCTCTCCCAGTCAGTCTCTCTCTCTCCCAGTCAGTCAGTCTCTCTCAGTCAGTCATTCTCTCTCTACCCCAGTCAGTCAGTCTGTCTCTCTCTGTCAGTCAATCTCTGTCAGTCAGACTCTCTCACTCAGTCAGTCTCTCTCTCTGTCAGTCTCTCACTCAGTCAGTCTCTCTCTCTGTCAGTCTCTCACAGTCAATCAGTCTATATCTCTGTCAGTCAGTCTCTGCCTCTCTCTCTCAGTCTCTCTCTCAGTCAGTTTCTCTCTACCTCAGCCAGTCTCTGTCAGTCAGTCTCACTCTCAATCAGTCTCTCTCTCTCTGTCAGGCAGTCACTCTCTCTCTCAGTCAGTTTCTCAGTCAGTCAGTCTCTCGGTCAGTCAGTATTCAGTCTCTGAGTCAGTCAGTCAGTCTCTACTCTCTCTCCACTCTCTCCATTCTCTCTCTCAACTCTGTCCACTCTATCTCTACTGTCTCTCTCTCCACAATCTCTCTTCTGTCTCTCTCTCTCCACTGTCTCCCTCCACTGTCTCCCTCCACTGTCTCCCTCCACTCTCTCTCTCTCCACCCTCTCTCCCTTCTCTCTCTCTACTCTCGCTCCACTCTCTCTCTCTCCACTCACTCTCTCTCCACTCACTCTCTCTCTACTCACTCTCTCTCCACTGTCTCCCTCCACTGCCTCTCTCTCCACTGTCTCTCTCTACTCTCCACTCTCCACTCTCTCTCCACTCTTTCTCTCTCTTTCCACTCCCTCTCTCTCCACTCTCTCTCTCTCTCCACTCTCTCTCTCTCTCCACTCTCTCTCTACTCACTCTCTCCACTCGCTCTCTCCACTCCCTCTCTCTCTCCACTCTCTCTCTCCACTCTCTCTCTCTCCACTCTCTCCACTCTATCTCTCTCTCCACTCTCTCTCTCTCCACTCTCTCTCTTCACTCTCTCTCTCCACTCTCTCTCTCCACTCTCTCTCTCTCTCCACTCTCTCTCTCTCCACTCTCTCTCTCCACTCTCTCCAGTGTCTCTCCATGCTCTCTCCACTCTCTCTCCACTCTCGGGCTCTCCACTGTCTATCTCCACTCTCTCTCTCCACTCTCTCTCTCTCCACTCTCTCTCTCCCCCCTCTCTCTCTCCACTCTCTCTCTCTCCACTCTCTCCAGTGTCTCTCCATGCTCTCTCCACTCTCTCTCCACTCTCGGTCTCTCCACTGTCTATCTCCACTCTCTCTCCACTGTCTACTCTGTCTCCACTGTCTCTCTCCACTCTCTCTCTCTAGCCACTCTCTCTCTCCACTGTTTCTCTCCACTGTTTCTCTCCACTCTCTCTCTCTCCACACTCTCCCACTCTCCCTCACAAAGTAGTGTGCCTTCCATGGGTGTCCGCAGAAATGTTTCCAGGGGGGGGCACATTTTTAATTTCATCACCATCCCCCTTGTACCCTTCTCCCCTCTGCCTTGCACCCTTCTTGCACTCCCTCTTGCACCTTTCTCCCCCTCCCCCTTGCACCAGGGGCGTAACAAACGCCCCCGCAGCCCCTGCAGTGCGGGGGGCCTCACTCTCTACAGTTAATGAAGGGGGCCCCAGCCCCCTCAGCTCTTCTGAGAGCTGTGAGAGAGGTCTGCTCTGAAGCAAGCCTCTCTCCCTCTGTGTCTGAAGCAGGTGCAGCCTGCTCGGAGCCCCTCGCCCCCTCCCTCTGACTGAAGAGAAACAAAGTATCAATATACATTGTTTCTCTTCAGTCAGAGCCAGAGGCAGTCCCAGAAAGAGGATGGGGGCCCCAGAGACAGCAGTCTCCACTGCTCCTCTGAGGCAGCACAGAGCCGGGCTCCGATAAACAAAGCCCACCCCACAAGAAAAGAGAAGAGACAGGGACAAGGATGGGGTGGGGGGCCCACCCCACAAGAGAAGAGAAGAGACAGGGACAAGGATGGGGTGCGGGCTCCACCCCACAAGAGAAGAGAAGAGACAGGGACAAGGATGGGGTGGGGTGGGGGCCCCACCCCACAAGAGAAGAGAAGAGACAGGGACAAGGATGGGGTGGGGGCTCCACCCCACAAGAGAAGAGAAGAGACAGGGACAAGGATGGAGTGGGGGCCCCACCCCACAAGAGAAGAGAAGAGACAGGGACAAGGATGGGGTGGGGGGCCACCCCACAAGAGAAGAGAAGATAAGAGACAGGGACAGGCCCCCATCCGAGAAGAGGCAGGGACAAGGATGGGGTGGGGGGCCCACCCCACAAGAGAAGAGAAGAGACAGGGATAAGGATGGGGTGGGGCCCCCCCCCCCACAAGAGAAGAGAAGAGACAGGGACAAGGATGGGGTGGGGGGCCCACCGCACAAGAGAAGAGAAGAGACAGGGACAGGCCCCCATCCGAGAAGAGACAGGGACAAGGATGGGGTGGGGGTACCCCACAAGAGAAGAGAAGAGACAGGGACAAGGGAGGGGGGGGGGGGGCTCAGAGAGCAAGAGCAAGAGACAGCACAGAGCAGTGCTCGGGACCCTGACAAGGCTGGGAGTGGGGGCCCCCAGACAGAGTATTCTCCAGGGCAAAGCTCACATGAGAAGGGACAGGCAGCAAAATGGTGCCCTCAGGTAAGCACTCTTGTTAGAACACACCATGGGCGTCCGCAGGGAGAGGGAAAGGGGGGCCGAGAAGGGTGCAAGGCAGAGGTGGAGAAGGGTGTAAGGCAGAGGGGGAAAGGATGCAAGGTAGAGAAGGGTGCAAGGCGGAGGGGAGAAGGGTGCAAGGCAGAGGGGAGAAGGGTGCAAGGCAGAGGGAAGAAGGGTGCAAGGTGGAGGGGAAGAAGGGTGCAAGGCAGAGGGGAGAAGTGTGCAAGGCAGAGAAGAGAAGGGTGCAAGGCACAGGGGAGAAGGGTGCAAGGCAGAGGGGAGAGGAAGAAGGGTGCAAGGCACAGGGGAGAAGGGTGCAAGGCAGAGGGAAGAAGGGTGCAAGGTGAAGGGGAAGAAGGGTGCAAGGCAGAGTGGAGAAGTGTGCAAGGCAGAGAAGAGAAGGGTGCAAGGCAAAGAGGAGAAGGGTGCAAGGAAGAGAGGAGAAGGGTGCAAGGTAGAGAAGGGTGCAAGGCAGAAGGGGAGAAGGGGAGAAGGGTGCAAGGTAGAGGGGAGAAGGGTGCAAGGCAGAGGGGAGAAGTGTGCAAGGCAGAGGGGAGAAGGGTGCAAGGTAGAGAAGGGGGCAAGGCGGAAGGGGAGAAGGTTGCAAGGTAGAGGGGAGAAGGGTGCAAGGCAGAGGGGAGAAGGGTGCAAGGCAAAGGGGAGAAGGGTGCAAGGCAGAGAAGAGAAGGATGCAAGGCAAAGAGGAGAAGGGTGCAAGGCAAAGAGGAGAAGGATGCAAAGAAGAGAGGAGAAGTGTGCAAGGTAGAGAAGGGTGCAAGGTGGAGGGGGAAAAGGGTGCAAGGTAGAGGGGAGAAGGATGCAAGGCAGAGGGGAGAAGGGTGCAAGGCGGAGGGGAGAAGGGTGCAAGGTGGAGGGCAGAAGGGTGCAAGGTGGAGGGGAGAAGTGTACAAGGCAGAGGGGAGAAGGGTGCAAGGCAGAGGGGAGAAGGGCGCAAGGCAGAGAGGAGAAGGGTGCAAGGAAGGTAGAGAAGGGTGCAAGGTAGAGAAGGGTGCAAGGCCGAGGGGGCAAGGCAAAGGGGAGAAGGGTGCAAGGCAGAGGGGAGAAGGGTGCAAGGCAGAGAAGAGAAGTGTGCAAGGCAGAGAAGAGAAGGGTGCAAGGCAAAGAGGAGAAGGGTGCAAGGCAATGAGGAGAAGGGTGCAAGGAAGAGAGGAGAAGGGTGGAAGGTAGTGAAGGGTGCAAGGCGGAGGGGGAGAAGGGTGCAAGGTAGAGGGGAAAAGGGTGCAAGGCAGAGAGGAGAAGGGTGCAAGGCGGAGGGGAGAAGGGTGCAAGGCGGAGGGGAGAAGGGTGCAAGGTGGAGGGGAGAACTGTGCAAGGTGGAGGGGAGAAGGGTGCAAGGTGGAGGGGAGAAGGGTGCAAGGCAGAGGGGAGAAGGGTGGAAGGTAGAGAAGGGTGCAAGGCGGAGGGGGAGAAGGGTGCAAGGTATAGGGGAAAAGGGTGCAAGGCAGAGAGAAGAAGGGTGCAAGGCAGAGGGGAGAAGGGTGCAAGGCGGAGGGGAGAAGGGTGCAAGGCGGAGGGGAGAAGGGTGCAAGGTGGAGGGGAGAAGGGTGCAAGGTGGAGGGGAGAAGGGTGCAAGGCAGAGGGGAGAAGGGTGCAAGGCAGAGAGGAGAAGGGTGCAAAGCCAGGGGGGGGCACATTTTTAACTTCATCACCATCCCCCTTGTACCCTTCTCCCCTCTGCCTTGCACCCTTCTTGCACTCCCTCTTGCACCTTTCTCCCCCTCCCCCTTGCACCCTTCTCCCCTCCACCTTGCACCCTTCTCCCCTCCGCCTTGCACCCTTCTCCCCTCCGCCTTGCACCCTTCTCCCCTCTGCCTTGCACCCTTCTCCCCTTCAACTTATACCCTAGTCCACCTCCGCCATGCACCCTTTTCTACCTTGCACCATTCTCCCTCTGCCTTGCACCCTTCTCCCCCTCCGCCTTGCACCCTTCACTACCTTCCACCCTTCTCCTCTCTTTCTTGCACCTTTCTCCTCATTGCCTTGCACCCTTCTCCTCTTTGCCTTGCACCCTTCTCTTCTCTGCCTTGCACACTTCTCTTCTCTGCCTTGCACCCTTCTCCTCTCTGTCTTGCACCCTATTCCACCCCGCCTTGCACCGATCTCTAACTTTCACCCTTCTCCTCTCTGCCTTGCACCCCTTCCCCCCTCCGCCTTGCACCCTTCTCTACCTTGCACCCTTCTCCTCTCTTCCTTGCACCATTCTCACCTCTGCCTTGCACCCTTCTCCCCTCTGCCTTGCACCCCTCTCCCCCTCCGCCTTGCACCCTTCTCTACCTTGCATCCTTCTCCTCTTTGCCTTACATACTTCTCCTCTCTGCCTTGCACCCTTCTCCCCCTCCTCCTTGCACCCTTCTCCCCTCTGCCTTGCACCCTTCTCCCCTCTGCCTTGCACCCTTCTCCTCTTTGCCTTGTACCCTTCTCCCCTTTGCCTTGCACCCTTCTCCCCTTTGCCTTGCACCCTTCTCCTCTCTGCTTTGCACCCTTCTCACCTCTGCCTTTCACCCTTCTCCCCCTCCCCCTTGCACCCTTCCCCTCTCTTCCTTGCACCCTTCTCCCCTCTGCCTTTCACCCTTCTCCCATCTGCCATGCACCCTTCTCCCCCTCCGCCTTGCACCCTTCTCTACTTTGCACCCTTCTCCTCTCTGCCTTGCACCCTTCTCCTCTCTGCCTTGCACCCTTCTCCTCTCTGCCTTGCACCCTTCTCCCCTCCACCTTGTACCCTTCTCCCCTCCACCTTGCACCCTTCTCCCCTCCGCCTTGCACCCTTCTCCCCTCCGCCTTGCACCCTTCTCCTCTCTGCCTTGCATCCTTCTCCCCTCTGCCTTGCACCCGTCTCCCCTCCACCTTGCACCCTTCTCCCCTCCACCTTGCACCCTTCTCCCCTCCGCCTTCCACCCATCTCCCCTCCTCCTTGCACCCTTCTCCCCTCCGCCTTGCACCCTTCTTCTCTCTGCCTCGCACCCTTTTCCCCTATACCTTGCACCCTTCTCCCCCTCCGCCTTGCACCCTTCTCTACCTTCCACCCTTCTCCCCTCTGCCTTGCACCCTTCTCCCCTCCACCTTGCACCCTTCTCCCCTCCACCTTGCACCCTTCTCCCCTCCACCTTGTACCCTTCTCCCCTCCGCCTTGCACCCTTCTCCCCTCCGCCTTGCACCCTTCTCCTCTCTGCCTTGCACCCTTTTCCCCTCTACCTTGCACCCTTCTCCCCCTCCGCCTTGCACCCTTCACTACCTTCCACCCTTCTCCTCTCTTTCTTGCACCTTTCTCCTCATTGCCTTGCACCCTTCTCCTCTTTGCCTTGCACCCTTCTCTTCTCTGCCTTGCACACTTCTCTTCTCTGCCTTGCACCCTTCTCCCCTCTGCCTTGCACCCTTCTCCCCTCTGCCTTGCCCCCTCGGCCTTGCACCCTTCTCTACCTTGCACCCTTCTCTACCTTCCTTGCACCCTTCTCCTCTCTGCCTTGCACCCTTCTCCCCTCCGCCTTGCACCCTTCTCCCCTCTGCCTTGTACCCTTCTGCCCTCCACCGTGCACCCTTCTCCCCTCCACCTTGCACCCTTCTCCCCTCTGCCTTGCATCCTTCTCCCCTCTACCTTGCACCCTTTTCCCCTCCACCTTGCACCCTTCTCTACCTTGCACACTTCTCCTCTCTTCTTTGCATCCTTCTCCTCTTTGCCTTGCACCCTTCTCCTCTTTGCCTTGCATCCTTCTCTTCTCTGCCTTGCACCTTTCTCCCCTTTGCATTGCACCCTTCTCCCCTCTGCCTTGCACCCTTCTCCCCTCTACCTTGCAACCTTCTCCCCTTCCGCCTTGCCCCCTTCTCTACCTTGCACCCTTCTCCCCTCTGCCTTGCACCCTTCTCCCCTCTGCCTTGCACCCTTCTCCCCTCTACCTTGCACCCTTCTCCCCTTCTGCCTTGCACCCTTCTCTACCTTGCACCCTTCTCCTCTCTTCCTTGCACCCTTCTCCTCTTTGCCTTGCACCCTTCTCTTCTCTGCCTTGCACACTTCTCCACTCTGCCTTGCACCCTTCTTCCCCTCCACCTTGCACCCTTCTTCCCTCTGCCTTGCACCCTTCTCCCCTGTGCCTTGCACCCTTCTTCCTCTCCCCTCTGCCTTGCACCCTTCTCCCCTGTGCCTTGCACCCTTCTCTTCTCTGCCTTGCACACTTCTCCTCTCTGCCTTGTACCCTTCTTCCCCTCCACCTTGCACCCTTCTTCCCTCTGCCTTGCACCCTTCTCCCCTCTGCCTTGCACCCTTCTCCCCTCCGCCTTGCACCCTTCTCTACCTTGCATCCTTTTCCCCCTCTGCCTTACACCCTTCTCGACCTCTGCCTTGCATCCTTCTCGGCCCCCCTTTCCCTCTCCCTGCGGACGCCCATGGTGTGTTCTAACAAGAGTGCTTACCTGAGGGCACCATTTTGCTGCCTGTCCCTTCTCATGTGAGCTTTGCCCTGGAGAATACTCTGTCTGGCGGCCCCCCTCCCAGCCTTGTCAGGGCCCCGAGCACTGCTCTGTGCTGTCTCTTGCTCTTGCTCTCTGAGGACCCCCCTCCCTTGTCCCTGTCTCTTCTCTTCTCTTGTGGGGTGGGCCCCCCACCCCATCCTTGTCCCTGTCTCTTCTCAGATGGGGGCCTGTCCCTGTCTCTTCTCTTCTCTTCTCTTGTGCGGTGGGCCCCCCACCCCATCCTTGTCCCTGTCTCTTCTCTTCTCTTGTGGGGGGGGGGGGCACCCCCTCCTTATCCCTGTCTCTTCTCTTCTCTTGTGGGGTGGGCCCCCCACCCCATCCTTGTCCCTGTCTCTTCTCGGATGGGGGCCTGTCCCTGTCTCTTCTCTTCTCTTCTCTTCTCTTGTGGGGTGGCCCTCACCCCATCCTTGTCCCTGTCTTCTCTTCTCTTGTGGGATGGGGCCCCCACCCCATCCTTGTCCCTGTCTCTTCTCTTCTCTTGTGGGGTGGAGCCCCCACCCCATCCTTGTCCCTGTCTCTTCTCTTCTCTTGTGGGGTGTGGCCCCCACCCCACCCCATCCTTGTCCCTGTCTCTTCTCTTCTCTTGTGGGGTGGAGCCCCCACCCCATCCTTGTCCCTGTCTCTTCTCTTCTCTTGTGGGGTGGGGCGCCCACCCCATCCCATCCTTGTCCCTGTCACTTCTCTTCTCTTGTGGGGCCCTTGTCCCTGTCTCTTCTCTTTTCTTGTGGGGTGGGCTTTGTTTATCGGGGCCGGGCTCTGTGCTGCCTCAGAGGAGCAGTGGGGACTGCTGTCTCTGGGGCCCCCATCCTCTTTCTGGGACTGCCTCTGGCTCTGACTGAAGAGAAACAATGTATATTGATACTTTGTTTCTCTTCAGTCAGAGGGAGGGGGCGAGGGGCTCCGAGCAGGCTGCACCTGCTTCAGACACAGAGGGAGAGAGGCTTGCTTCAGCGCAGGCCTCTCGCACAGCTCTCAGAAGAGCTGAGGGGGCCGGGCCCCCTTCATTAACTGTAGAGAGTGAGGCCCCCCCGCACTGCAGGGGCTGCGGGGGAGTTTGTTACGCCCCTGGCCTGAGCTGTAAGGTAGTTACCTAAGTGGGAGTAATGGAATAAATATATATTCCGGTTATGATCGTGGTTAACGGAGCAAGACGGTTTCATGTGGGTCCCGAGGTGGTTAAACCATGGGGATCGCCAATTGATACCACAAAAAACCATCGTGTCCGTAGACCAAATCTTACCTTATTCGCTCGAGGCACTAGGCTTGTAAGCACCTACCCCTACCACAGCGGCGAGATCGCAGGACAGCCGGTGAATCGGTGTGTAGCTGAGCTGTTTAAGAAGCAGAATGCCGCAGGCGCCGTGAGTGGGCGTGTGTGGAGAGCGTTGCTAGGTAACGCGGACAAGCGTGGTGCGGAAAGGGAGGGCAGCCACTAGCCGGTAGGCGTTCACAGCAAGGCGCCATCTTGGAACGGAGTAGCCCCAACTGTGGGCGAATGCTAGAGGTGCCTTAATGGATATAGAAGGATGGTACTTAGACTGGAGTAAGAACAATCCAAGCATGGATTATCTGGCTAGCATATTCCAAGGCACAGAATCATTGAGACCATGTGCATCTGTCTGGAGACGATGCACCCATCGCTGTTCCATTCTGTATAGGGCTTGTTGGTTAATGGAAGGGTGGCATTCAAGGATAGTCCATTGTATATTTTCCACCAGGTGGTTATGTTGTCTACAGTGTTCATACAGCCTGGTGTGTGTATTTTTACAGCGAATGTTGCTGTTATGTTCCATGATGCGTAGTTTCACAGTGCGCATCGTCATGCCGATGTAGATCATCTTGCATGGACATGTTAGCATGTAGATGCATCTTGCGCTGTTGCAGTTTGTGTGCTTGCTGAGGGAGGTGCCAGGTAAAATCCTTAGGAAGTTCTATGGTTTTCCCCTGGATAGTCTGGGGGCATACCACACAGGATCCACATCGGTAATGTCCCGTGACAGGTGGCAGATCCCAGAGTATATTAACTGGGCAGGTGCTCGATTTCTTGGGGCGAGTATGGATCAGGGTATCCTTGAGGTTGGATGTCCTCTTAAATGCAAAACGGGGCCAAGGTATATCCAGGCCCGCCGTATTGAGGATTCCCCAATGCGAGTTCACAGTCTTCTTTATGAACGTGGAGTTTCTTGTGTAAGACGTCATGCATGTGATCGTGTCGTCTTTCTCCTTAGTATGGACTTCCAGAAGCGAGTCTCTGTTATTATTGAGAGCCCTTTTTGATGATGTCTTGAGAAGTCGAGTCGGGTACCCCCTGTCCTGAAGCATGTGTTGGAGGGTATTGGCTTCTTGTTTGTAGTCTGTTACTGATGTACAGTTTCTGTGAAGCCGTAGAAATTGCCCAAAAGGCAAGTTATCCCTTAAGGCTCTGGTGTGGTGGCTGTTGTACAAAAGCAGGCTGTTCCTGTCGGTCTCTTTCTTGAAGAGGGTCGTAGTGATTGCTGTGGGATCCAACTTGATTGTCAGATCTAGAAAGGGTACAGACTCCTCAGAGATCGTGCCTGTGAATTTCAAAAAGGGGTCTTGCAGGTTAATCCACGTGCAGAAGGCTTCACAGCTGGTCCGATCACCTTTCCAGAAGACTAGAATATCGTCGATGTATCGACGCCAAAGGGTGAGATTTTCTCGGAACGGGTTCTGTTCAGGTGGGTAGATGTGGGTTTTTTCGAAGGTTGCCATATAGATACAGGCCAGGCTCGGTGCGAACGTAGAACCCATCGAGGTGCAGCGGATCTGGTGGTAAAGTTGTGACTCATACCTGAAAAAGTTTTCAGTGAGGGCTATGTGGGCTAGTTCCATGATGAAGGCTATCGGGGTGGGGGAGGACCATTCTTCCTGCCGCAGAACGGAGTCCACAGCATCCAAGGTGGCTTGTTGCGCGATGTTGGTGTACAACGCCTCTACGTCTAAAGTTAGAAGGAGATCAACATCTTCTCTACCGTCCACTTCTTTAATCAGACGGAGGACGTCTCTGGTGTCCTGTAGGTATGAAGGAATCTGCTTCACCAAAGGCTGAAGAAAGGCATCGCAAAATTGGGATAATGGCTCCAAGAGTGACCCAATTCCGGAGACAATGGGTCTCCCTGGGACTGGGGTAGTCCCTTTATGAATCTTGGGGAGGGTATAAAAGTAAGGCGTGACAGGTTCCGTGGTGGTCAGGAAATCAGCCTCTTTCTTGCTAATCCATTCGTTAGTCTCCGCCTCAATTATGAGGCTCATGATGGTCGTCGTCAGCCGCTTAGTAGGGTCCTCGGTGAGGGGTCTGTAGTGGGTAGTATTGGACAGTTGTCGTCTACATTCGCGGTCGTAGTCCTCATAGTCTTGTATGACTGTTGCTCCTCCCTTATCTGCCTGTTTGATGACAATAGATTCATCCTTGCCCAGATTGATGGATGCTTGTCTTTCTGCAGATGTCAAGTTGTGGAACTGTTTGACGTATGGTTTGTTCTGCAGGCTCGTCAGGACTGCTCGTTCGAAAGTCAGGACTTCCGGGGAACCATCCCATCAGTGGGGGTAAAGGTGGACGGTTTCCTCAATCCAGTGTCTTGGCTGGTAGGCTCAGGTTTATTATCAAAGAAAGCACGAAGGCGCACTTTCCTGAATAGTTGTTTTACCTCTATCATTTCCTGGAAGCTGTCTGGGATCGGTGTTGGGACAAAACCGAGACCTTTTTTCAAAACGCTCTTCTGCGTCGGTGAGAGGACTTTCTTGGAGAGATTGACAATCAGACTCTTCTCCCCCTGGAGGTTGTGCTCCTGGTTTCCATTGTTGTTGGCGGTGTCGGCTGGTCTTGCCACTGCACTCCTTTCTGCCCGCCTCGCTTTCGCCCTCTTCCTCTGCCCCAACCTCTGCCTTGAAAAGGTGGCGGATTCAAAGGGTAAAACTGTGGAGGACCTTGTTCTGCACATCTGTGAAGGAGTAAATAGATCACTGGATTCCACCATCCAGACCCTCCCAGTATCCTTCTTCCCCCTCATTCGCATGCACCAGGCTCCATTGCATGATGAATGGACAAGGGTGGATCGCAGACGCAGGCACAAGGACTATGCACAACGCCCGCATTTCCAACCACCGGACACACCATATTTCCATTTTAATCGTTTCAATTGCTTAAACGGCCTGGACGGGGTTGACTGACTCACTGTACACAAGTCAGTGACCTGGGATAATGGCTCCTGCGGACTTTCTGAACCTCCCACCGTGGCTACTGGCATAACCTCTGGCCTATCGAACGATCCAGTGACTCTCGATTACGGCATCAGTGGATCTCCCCATCCATCCGCTGATATTGTAGCCACAGCTGAGGGGATAGCCAATGACCTTTTGCCTGCGGACAATGGTTCGCTTAGACTCTCTGAGCCACTTGCACCCACTGCTGCCCTTGCCCCAGGCCTTGCGACAGAAGTGGTGCCCGGAACTATCTCCCCTAACCCCTATGGCATGGCAACAGACACCCCTGAACATCTGAAGCTAATTTGCTGGAACATTGCGGGATTGGCCAACAAACTGGGTGAGCCGGACAGGGCAAACTACATAGAGACTGGCGACGTATGTATGTTCCAGGAAACCTGGGCCAGAGAGGAGTACGGGCACGAAGGCTATACATCATTCTCCATTCCAGCAAGGTGGGAAGGCAAAGGCCGTCCATCAGGGGGGCTCACGACGTGGGTTGCATCTCATTTGGGCTGCGTGGCCACACGGTGGCCGTTTAATTCTGATGATATCCTTGTGGTCTCACTACTATGGCCAAACAAAGTTAAACTTGTGCTGGTTAACATCTATTCCAGGCCGATGGGAATGGCAAAGGAATCACCAACCATTGATGAACTTTTCGAATTTTTTATCTGAACTGCCGAATGATTCATACTATGTGGTGGGTGGGGATTTTAATTCTCATTTTGAGCCACTCCCCGGCCTCCTGGAAGGGTTCACATCGGAAGAAGAGGCTAGGTGGGCAGTACCCTCGGTGGAAGCTCCACCCCCGAAAGCCTGGACCCCACTAGCACTGCAAATTACTGCCCTCACTCTAAGGTTCGGACTCAGAGCCTGTAACGGGCGAACGAAATCCGACATACCCAGTAAAAATACTTACAATAGACTGGGGAGAGAGTCCCACTTGGACTATGTTTTGGCCCAACTAATGAGGTGGCCAACAATTCAGGATTTTAGGGTGATGGAAAGGACCGATAGCGACCACAACGCCCTTGAGCTTGACCTTGTTCATCCAGGCCCCCAAGCTTCAGTGTCTAAAGTGGAAGGGAACAACCCCGCGCTTCTCCTGGATAACAGCAGGAGAAGAATTAGGTGGGAGCACCTGGTTACAAACAAGGATAAACTCCCTCTGCTCTATGCGGAGATTACTCCCATCTTGGAAATCGTGGGGAGCCTTGACATCGAGGCAAACAATAGAGACTCACAGATCAAACTGTATAAAGCCCATGAGGAACTTATAAAAGCTGCGGCACCTCATTTCACTTGTAGTTCACGAAAGCCAAGGGAGAGGCGCCAAGGTAAAACACTGTGGTACAATATAGCATGTAGACGGGCCAAAACAGAACTTCTTGGAGTAATTAAGGAGGGTATAGGAGGGGAACGCCTTAAACAAAGCAGGCGAGCCTACAAGAAGCTTCTTGTCCAGGCTAAAGCAGAATGGGAGGAAAACCAGTGGGAAGAACTCAGTAAGGCCCTAGCGATCCAAGATCAACGCTTGTTCTGGAGGACCGTGAATGGGGGATCAGGGAGTTTACATTCGGCACTAGAGCCTAATATAGCACCTGGGGTGTGGCAGGCCCATTTCATTCCCTATACAGCTCTGAGCCGGGAGAACTCCCTGCTCCTATTGAGGTGGATTGGCCGGGCTGCCAAGGGGACCCAATAACACTAGGTGAGGTTACTGCTGCTATCATTCTCAGGTCTGGCTTCGGGGAAGGCGCCGGGTCTGGACGGCTTACCGGGGGACTTGTTTAAACAGGAGCCCACTGTTTGGGCGCCCTACCTTGCTGCCCTTTTCAACAGCGTTCTCGGTGGGATGGAAATACCTGGTACTTGGCTGGGGGCAGAGGTGGTCCCCATCTTTAAAAAGGGCTCGCCCCTCCTCCCAGCCAACTACAGACCGATTAGTCTGATAGATGTAGCACAGAAGCTGTTCGGTAGGGTTTTGTTGAACAGGCTTCAGGATTGGATGGAGGAGGTGGGCGCCCTTAGTCCCTACCAGGCGGGATTTAGGAAGGGGGTATCCACAGTGGACCAGGTTTTTAGATTGAATCTAATCTATTGGAGGACAGCAAAGTTCGAGGGCGGCAGTTTGTACACAATTTTTGTGGACCTACGGGCTGCCTTCGACTTGGTGCCCAGGGGGAAACTTTGGAGCGTCCTGGCAGAGATGGGTGTTCCCCCAGATATCCTATTGATCTTGCAGAGGCTGCACCACAATAATTACGCCCACGTGAGGTGTGGGAGGTCGGGGGAACTTACTGACAGATTCCCCGTTGGCCGAGGGGTAAGACAGGGCTGCGTGCTGGCGCCGACCCTGTTTTGCCTCTTTGTCAACGGGGTAATCGCCCATCTCAATGCCACCGACTATACTGACGCCCCCAAACTAAATGGCAGCAGGGTGCCCGCAATTATGTTTGCGGATGACACACTGTTGCTATCTAAAACCCCCATGGGTATACAAAGGATACTTGATTCCTTCGTGGCTTTCTGCCTTGATAGAGGGCTAGAAATCAATGCTACAAAAACCAAATTCATGGTTTTGAACCCGAGCCAGAAACAGCGCCCAAATCCACAACTGGGAGCCGAGCGGCTTGAGAGAGTAGCCACCTTTGAATATCTTGGTGTGACCCTCAATGAAACCATGACCTGGGGATCCCACCAGAGTAGGGCAAACCTTAAACTAATACAAACTACTGGGGGTATCTCCCGGATGATGACCGGCTCGTCATACCGTCCATTGGGGGCTTTAATCCAGATATATAAGGCCCAGGCTAGGGGGGCGATTATGTACGGGGCTGAATTGTGGGGCCATATGCCCTGCCGGAATCTGTCACTAACAGAAAATAAGTTCATAAGACAGATAGCCGCACTCCCCCCTAGTACCCCGCTCCTCCCCTTGAGGCTTGATTTAGGGCTACGACCATTAGCTGACGAGATAGGCCTGAGACCCATAGCCTTCTGGCGTAGGCTGTGGAGCAGCACTGATCTCGCCGACTATAGGGCGGAACTGGTCGAACTACTGAATCACCCCAAGGCGCTTAGCATTCCCTGGGTCAAAAATATTCAAGTCACCTGTGTGGAACTGGGGCTCCCTGATTTGTGGACTGAGCCGGCGATTGTAGCATCAAACATCTCCAAGAGGTCCCTGGCGAATTTGTACCACGAACACAAATGGGCTAGGGCCCAAGCTACACAGCCAGATGGGTCCCTATCATCTGTGTTCCTGCAAAGCAAGGATCTCTATAGATTTGAGAAGGCACTTGATCCTATCTATCCCATACTTGCTAGGAAGCTGTTCCTCCAATGGAGATACGGCACATTGCCTTTTCGGTCCTTTACAAGCTCCTGGTCATCGGCTTCCTCCACAAAGCACTGTCCAGTCTGTGCTGACAAGGAGGAAAACGACTTGCATGTGGTCTTCTTCTGCCCAGCTTACAAGGCAGCTAGAAAATACTGGCTCCTCCCTTTGATAAGGAATTTGGGTGGCAGGGAATACGCACCAATGTATAGGATTTTAAAATCCGATGTTTCCGGCCCAACTGTTTTTGCACTTTCCAAATTCTTTACTAATGTCTGGTATACGCGTAATCGCCTTTTAAAAATGCTGGGTAGTACCTAGAAATTCTTCTCTTTTTAAGATGTTTTAAGTCTGTATAAGATCCTTTTAACATATGTACTTAATGTTTTATCTGCTTATGACAGAGTCACATGTGATTTTTATTTGTACTGTGTATCTTTTATGACCGAATGGTCGAAATAAAGATTGGAATGATAAAATGAATGTGTCCTTGTGTAATGTAACTGGTGCTCATGTAAAGCGCTCCAATAACTTGGGGTCAAGTTCATGCTTTATAAAAACTGCAACTAAAAAAAACATTGTTGTGAAAAGGAGGTTAGTTCCTGTGACACCCTCTTTAAAGCCTAGCTCTAAACCCAACTACACTTTGCTTGCTTGAATGTTTAAGGTCCTACATTTAATCCTAAATGTCAAACTACAAGTTCCAGAATGCAAAGTACAACGGCGCCTGTGTGCCCAAAACATGCATGGCCAACATTTCACTTCTTCAAAAAGTAGTGTGCAGATAAATCGGTATGCTGCTTTGATTTAATAGAATTAATTCTCAGCTTTGGTCTCGTTGTGTTATGTTAGCCTGTGTGTGTTTATAGGCTTACATGTGAAGATAAACAGTAAGAAGGTAAACAAGCATTTGCAATGCAATAGGTCTCACAGCCACATGAGTTTGAGCTATTGGCATTGTAAATGACAATGCCTTTTATTTATGTTTTGGGGTTTAAAACATAAATAAAAGGCATTGTCGTTTACAATACTAATAGCTTAAACTCTCGCCAATGCAAGACCTATTGTATTGCAATAAGGGGCCTTCTCGACCGCTTGTTAGATTGTAAATATCAGAGGAAGAGACTGACCTGCGACGTCTTCAAAGTAGTGATAACTAGAGTAATTAAGATGTGTATGTGTTGCAAATTACACAGACACAAAGTGTGAAGTGAGAGTTATAAATGATCGAAGCTATGAACACTAACAAAGCGCTCCAGCACCTTTCGCTCTGTGATTACACAGTCGCAGCTCAGGAGGAAAAGTGGGAGGAGGGCTATTTCCTGCCCTCTTCGTGGTTTGAATGTGCAGAGTAGCATTGTGTAATGTCATTGCTATATTTTACCTAATAAAAACACTCGAGCTGTGATAGGGCCCTTGCTTCTCCTCCTGGTGCAGGGCGGGCTGTGCTTTATGGGAAGCATGATGGGAGGGGGGATGTTCTTGGCTGTAGCTCTGGCCTCGTGCCATGCCCCTGCTATTACTAGTGAGCAAGAGGCACTGAAGTGGTGGTATTGGTATCAGTGGTTGTGGTATTGATATTGGTGGTAGTATTGCAGTTGGTATTGGTATTGCTGGTGGTATTGGTATTGACGGTGGTGGTATTGGTGGTGGTGGTAGTGGTGGTGTATTCCGCTTTCGGTGTCCTTATTTAGGCCCTAGCCATGCTATCCAAATACAGGCATGGTCACCCACATCCGTCCACCCGAACATCACAACGAGCTCTTAGAAACCAGACTCTTAAGATGTTGGGAGTTTCCCTAGCCCAGGATTATTGATTTCTCCAAGAACTCATTTATTATGCATGAACCGCTATACCCTAAGGGCTCATTTCTGACTTCTTCCTCTTCCCCACTTTACGTCAACGCTAACATTCCAAGGCACCTACCAGGTATAAATGTACCTTTCCTTGCTACGGCAAGTAAGGAGGAGACCTGGACTTTAGAGGAGCCCGTATCCTGACCTAACGCACTGACAAGACGCTGTCACCCCTGCTTGCAGAGAATCCAGGTTCCAGTGTTCTGACTCCCTTCACAGAGTTTGAGGCCCGGAAAGAGATTCCCACCTCTCAACTAGTCAAGGTATGGAGCTGACTAGAACCTAGAGGCACTCTTTGGCATACAAACTTAGCATACAAACTATAGCCTACCATACAATAGCCTACAAAACCTACTTCTTATCTCGTACTACCCTTAGGTTAGGTACATTGGGGTAGAACTTGTTGGAGTAGCATCTTATGAGTACTCGCATTTTTAGCGTATGTTATTGATGTATATGAATACGTGTCATATCTAAAAGATAATGCTAGCACAGTATTATTTCTTCATCCTGCTTACGCTGTACATAATATATCTCGCATACTGTCTTAGGATTGTAACTGCTCATTTCCCTTACACGAGAAACAAGACTGTTCAATAAATCCTTTTTATTGAAATGCCCGCCTATTTTTTCTGTGTAACTCTGAAGAAACTAAGCATGCACGATTAGCTGAGTGAAACTGTTACCTGTTGTTTCCACGATTCTGAGAGTGTTCCATTTCTAAAGGGAAACAAAGTTGTCATGTTTATGCAGTTGCCAGAAACTACTCCCTTCTTGTTTACAAGGAGTTTCTAGTGACCTCTGAGTTAGCTGGCACACAAAGTAATTAAGTTTAATATACTCGATAGGGGCATACTGATCTCAGTCCTATGCAAAACTTATAGTGGCTATTATTCTAATGCGCCGAGCCTATTAAGGAAATAGGAACTATACTACATGGAGCCCAACGGTTTGGTATTGCAGTAATTTACCGCTAGATACTGAGTAATTCAGCCGTGCTTTTCTCAGAGACCCCTACTCCCATACTAATAAGACTTCTGGAGTGGGTAGGGTTAAGGATCCACTAAAGCTGAATAGGACAAAAATCTTATATATTAGATGTTTGGTAGGTTCAACGTTGAAGGATACAGTGTTCCAAAATATTGTGCACCTTATCTTTGTTTCCTTGAAACTTGTTCTACATTTTTCAAAAAACAATGTCCAATAATGGGCACACTAACACCAAGCACGGTGTAGCTGTGGCTGACCCAGTCATAACAGCCTGTAATTCTACTGGTTTCGATGAAACCAACGAGGATGCAATACCTTTCCATCCAAACGTAAGGAGAGCCATCACTCTAAAACTCATACAACATGGCCTACCACCAAGAGGTGGTAGAGCAGTTCTCGTGATAGAGGCACACAAATCATTTCAGACAGAGGCATTCTATTCCTGGATTGTATTCCCAAAATCAAATCCAGTAACAAATGTGTTTCACTTCTTTAAAGAAGTTGATCCAGCTGAGGAATATAATCTTTTCGAGGATATTGAAATGTCACTCACACACCAGGAGCATAATCTCTGGTTTAAAGGCACCCTAAAGCATCACAAAAACATTACCAGTCTCAGTCCACTAGGTAGACCAGGAGCAAAATGGCCGATTTTAGCCTGCTACACACCTCATCCTGACATTGAAGAGATGTCAGTTGATGAATTACTCATTTATCTAAAAGAGTTGATAAAAATTTACAGACCATTAGTCCAATATGTCATGCAGACTTTAACAGTCCAGCCATCAATTACCATTGCAAATTAAACCCCTCAACAGGGTAATGCACAAAGAATGACTCCACAGACTTTACATGCAGTCATGGGTAAAATGCCCACAAAACGTGAACAAATTCCATTCTGGATAGCTCAAAAAATTACTCAAATCTAAGCAGTATTTCCTAATACTAGCCCTTATGAGTAGCACAGAATCCTAACAATCTGTTTACCAATGGGGATCACACCACAACTGGAAGACTGCACCACTTGGGGCACAGACTTTGCAGCCAACTATACTAAAACAAATGGTGTTCTGTCAATTGCGCTAATACCAGATGTCCTGAAACAAATTCAACATAAATACGGGGCAAAGCCTGCTGTGAATTTATGTATGCAATTACTATTAAAAGAGATGCAGCATCAGTGTCGATCCGCCAACGCTTTATGGAATTTGATGTAACAGAACATCAACAGGAACTACCCAGAACAATAGAAAAATCTTATGCAAAATTAGGCAGAGACAATTTGGGTGGAAAACCTTTGAAGCCACAACTGTCTGAAGGTCTTGTAAACGACTCCAATAAACACAATCTTACATCTTCTAAAAAGAAGTGGGAAACTAATAAACAGAATTCAAAGGAGAAACGTTCTTAATCCCGAGGTAGGTCTCCTCAAAAGGAGTGCTCTGAAACGAGGTATAACCTCAGGAATAGGGATAATTTAAGAAAACCTGACAGGTATCAGGATACTAATACACATTCCGCCCTTACATTTCAGATATCGCCACAGACATCCGAAAGAAGAGGACAGTTAGATCACAAAGAAGAACGTGTGAAGTGCAAAGACGATCAACACGTTCAGAAAAATAAATCAAAACCTCAATTCATCAAGAAGAAGGTAGCATGTCTGAAGATCAGACATCCCGAGAATACTGAGAACATAACTCAAGAATGGAGAATGGTGTCTGACAATGATGGATAGTACGGCAGAAGTAACAAAAGCTCGCCAGAACCTGAAGGAACTTCTTGAGATAGTGGACTTGAATGAATACATCACAGTAGAGACTGTAGACACCAGGGTTAGTACTAGGGGTGGGCGGACATTTCCGTTCAGCCCACGGAATGGGCGGAAATTCGCCCTTTTCGCCTTCTTAGCAGAAGGCGGAAAAACAGGGCAAATTTCTGCACATTCGCGGGCAGAACGGAAGTTGCCTGCCCGCCCGCATCCCGTTCCCGCCCACCTCCCGTTCCCAACCGTCTGCCTCCCGCTTCTCGACCGCCTCCTGCCCGCCTCCCGCCCGCCTTGTAAATTAATTTTAAAGGCTAAGTATAACTTTAAATGAAAGGCTTCATCTTTGGAAACTGCGCATGCAGGCCCCTGCGCATGCGCAGTTTCCAAAGATGAAGCCGGGCAGGAGAAGATTGCGGGCGCAACAAGGTAAGTTTCATTTAAAGTTATATTGAGCCTTTAAATTTCATTTACAAGGTGGGCAGGAGGCAGGCGGCGGATGCGGATTTTTGTTTTTTTGCGTGTTTGCGGGGTTTTTTGCGTGTTCGCAGGGTTTTTTACGTGTTCACGGGAATTTTTGCGTCTTCGCGAGCCGCTTGCATAGCGAAGTTACCCATGCAGTCGTTTATGGGAGAGGGAGAGAGAGAGATAGATAGATAGATAGATAGATAGATAGATAGATAGATAGATAGATAGATAGATAGATAGATAGATAGAAAGAGAGAGAAAGAGAGGGAAAGAGAGAGGGAGAGAGAGAATGAGAGAAAGAAAGAGAGGCCGGATCTCTGAAGCGCCAGATTCCTGAGTTGCCCCTACAGAACATACAGCTTTTTATTTTTAGCAAAATGCATATGAAAATTGTGCTGTAAAGGTCTCTTTTAGTTTAAATCCTCCTGACAACTCAAAATGGGTGTATTTGCCATCCTCTCCCTTCTTCCTGTTTTTTATATCTGTAAGTGCTTCCTGATGAGGTTTAATTCCTTGGACAGGTGCCTTGTTGCCTACTTGTAACTATTCTCTGACCCTGCTTCAAGGGTCAGAGCAGGGTCAGAGAATAGTTGCAAGTAGGCAACGAGGCGCCAGGAAGCAATTAGCAGCAGGTGTCCAAGTTGAAGTTAATTTGTTTGTAACCCTTTTGTAAAAGGTTACAAAGAAATTAGGTTCAACTTTTGCACCTGCTGCTGTAACCCTTGCTCGGCTGAAAATTCGTCCCCGCTGATTCGCGGATTTTACCGCGATTCCGCGAGATTCGCGGATCGCGAAATCGCAGAAAATCCGCAAATTCGCCCGCGAAACTGATTTTACGCCCACCCTTAGTCAAGGAGATCTTAGATCAACTTGACTACCAAGAGGTGATTGAAACATGCCCTCCTCAATGAACAATCCCTGTATCCAAACCAGACAATACATATCATCTAGTTTTGGATTACTTCTTCCAAAACATTTGCAGTGCAAAATGCACATAGTACAGCATTAATGAATAACATTTTGCGTAAAAAAATATAAAACCACATTAGACATTTCAAATGGTATATTTTGTCAAAACATAGCACCTGAAAGCAGGTACTTAACAGCTTTCTCAATAATGGGAACCCAGCATCAATTTTGTCGACTACCACAAGGGTTTAAGATCAGCAAGAGTAACAGAGTTACCACAAATTTATAATGATGAGGCATTGTCATATGTCGATGACATCTATCTGACAAACAATGACCTACATAGGCACTTGAACAGGGTGAGGACCATTATAATGGGCTTCGCCCCTGAGGGCTATAAATTTAACTTTAAGAAATCCAGAATTGCCCATCTCAATGTCCTGTTCCTAGGATATGAGCTTTCAACTGAAGGCAAAAGCCTGGCAGCTAACATTTTAGAAAAGTGTTCACTACTCCACCCTCAAAAAACGCTGAAAAATTTACAGTCGGTTCTTGGTTTCCTAAATTTTGAAAGAACTTACATTCTAACTTACGCAGAAAGGATTAAACCTCTCTTCGAATTAATCAAACCTAATTTTTCAATCAAAAGTTGGACACAAGAAAACACAGAAATTCTGCGTTCACTCAAAGCTAGCATGTTAGCAACCAGTGGCCCAGCCATCCACGGAACAAGAACAGTACTTCTGCTGCCCCTTGCTGGAAAAAAGGAGAAGAGATTTGTGTTAATTGACCTCATCAAACCACACTATGTAGCTGATACTAAACAGTAGGCCTAGTGGACACCTATCTAGTAGCAGAGGCACTCCTCTCGCTACTATCCAAGAGGTTCAGACTGAAAGACTCATAACCATCAAGAATTCAGCAGAAACAGATGAAGGACTAAGCAGAAATGCTATGCAACTCATCCCTCTTGAAACTCAAGTAACAGTTCGTCCAGACACACCTGTCTACACCAATGTAACACATAATCAACTGGTTCCAGTGATTTCAACAAATCCTGATGCAATTCCAACAATTGACTGAACTGCTTCTAGCTACTTCATTAAATTTGATACGTTTTCTGAGGATCCAAGTGAGCCTGAAACAACGCCAGTACAAAAAACTTTCAAAGAACGAGTTCAAGACTTTTTTTCATTTTCTGACAGATACTTATCTGGTTTCACCATGGATTGAACTATGGATTATTACTGGAATATTTTTCTTTCTGCTTTCGCTAGCTTTAGTAATGACTATTAGCGTGATTGTGAATGCCAGATATATTCATTTGAACACTGAAAGTAAAAATGTGAACTTACTTTTAAAACCACACTAATCATCCCATCATGAAGCAAGAGACTTGTCAGTAGTGAACATCACAGCTGTTCCTATACAAGATGGTATAGTTTGGGACAAAACCAATTAGGATATATTCGGCCTGTCTGAACTTTTGAAGATTCCACATTTATTTTTTTTTAAAACAAACTTTCTTCATTATCCACATTCCACTTAAATGCAATACTCAGGTGATCTTGTAAAACACATTATAAACACGCAACTCAGCAGTCAATTGTGTCCACATCAAGACATAGACTCGTGTCCCAGTAGCTCTTCCTGCTCGTCGCCCTCTCTGTCGTGAGGATAGTAGTCCAGCATTTCAGGAGTCATACCCCACCCTACTCGTTTTGTGGCCTTGCGGTACTAAATCATGTGACCCATAAAGGATGTAAGCACTGCCGGCATTTGTTCATCCCAACAGATAACAGAAAACGCTAACCCCTCCCTCTCCCCCACTCATACCCCCTTCCCAAGCCCTCTCCCAGTAACCTCACCTCCCCTCAGACATGTTGCTCTCCCTAACGGCGCACTGTTTGCCCATTAGTTATTCCGCACAGTTCGTTGGAATCCCTGTGACAGTGGTCCATAGTCCACCTAGGGGGATGCATCCACGTTAGACTTCTCCCCATTTATCTTCTCAGCCTGCAGCCTATGGTTGCATTCTCATGTAGGAAAGGGTGACCCCCACACCCGGAGCGCTCAGTCATCATCATCAGTCGGGTTTTTGAGAAGATCCACCATCGCCACCCAGGCTCTCGCTGTGTCCCACACTCTGTCATTGTCAGTTCTCCAAGCCAGTTGAAGTCTGGCGTCCCCTCGCAGTCCGCCCACTTTATAAATTCCTGCAGGCAGCGCTCCACACTGGGGGCCGCAGTCGCCTTCCAATGACTAGTAATTTCTCGTTTGGCTGGGACTAACCCCAGGACCAGGAATTTACTGGTGGTTTTGTTGTGGGCTGTGTGAGGGAACCAGAGGAACAGGTATACCCCTGGAGTGGGCTGCAGCTCCCTTTCCGTCACCTCTGTCAACTTGACAAGGACCTCCCCCCAGTACCCATGGAGCAAAGGACAATCCCAAAGCATGTGCATAAACGCTGCGTCTTCCAGTCTGCATCGCGGACAGGCAGTGTGGTAGCCATAAAACTCATTGATTTTATAAGGAGTGAGGTACACCCGATGAAACACATAAAAGTGGATGAGCTGGAATCTCGCATTTTGAGAGCATTTCCAAGCCCGTTCCTGGAGCATTTCCCAGGGCCTTGCCTCTATAGGCGTTCCCAAGTCAGTGTCCCATTTAATGCGCAGTTCCTCCAGAGGAGCCCTTATGCCCTGCATCAGTCTCCGGTATAGACACATGACCACTTTGATTTTACCCAGGGAGGTGACCACGTATTGACAAAGGAGAAAGACCTGTGGTTCCTCCATCCTTTTCTTCCAGTGCTTGCGCACAGCAGCCATCACTGCTGCATGCAGAAGAAAGTCTTGAGGAGGCAGTTCGGGCCTTTCCATAAGATCCTGAAATGGTAAGAGGGTAGCGTCGTCGTATAGGTCCCCAATGTGAGGAAATAGAAATTTTACGTGGTCAGTGTGTCCCCCACTCGCACCCTATCCATGTACCTATGCCCCATATATGTCCAAGCCATCATGTAATTCCTTTCTCATGCCTGTAATAATAATGCCTCTGCATTTCCGTCCAATGTTAGCATGTCAGTTATTAAGCCTTCCATGAATGAAACGTTAATTCTGCACTGAGGCCTATGTTGCCAATGCATTTACATGGTGCACGTTTAAAAGTCGAGATGCACACGTTTTTGTGGCACAGCCGAGCCAGGTCCCGAATTCAGGCTCCGAGCCTCTTCTGACTCTGAAAACTACAGTATAGTTATGTATCCCTGACCTCTCACTTACTTCCTGCTTGGCCGAGAGGTGCCCAGCCTGGCCTGCCAAAGACAGTATTTTGCCTACAGTTATCTGCTCAGCTCCACAAAAAAACACATTCCAGTCTAGTGAAAGGGGTAAACATATTCCGCCTGCAGAAGATAGGGCCTAGCCTTTCTGTCTCCATTCGAGTGATTTACAGGACCTGTTTCCATAGAAGGCCCATAGCCCCATGCAATGCACAATGAAATATATGCACACACTAGCATTTAGTGACGAACAGCCTTTGCTCGAGAAACCTTTACTTCAGACAATACACCCTCCAAACACAAGATATCAGATATGCCAAAGGTGCAGGTCGTTCTGACATCCCAGGCTCCTCTACTAGTGCTAAAGTCAGCTTCCCCCAGCTCTCCCCAGTTACACGTCAATTTCACGTCATGACCAGTTTTGTGCGCACAAGTAGGGTAAAGGTTCCTGCTGATCCTGCAGACCTCCTCTATGCATCCACCCACCTATGACACACCTATGACTCATCAAGTGAACACCCACGTGTACTCCTCCTTACACGCCTTCTTTCACGCCCATGTGTTCTTATCTCTCTTTTTCACTTGCTCCGCCTGGAGCGCTCCGCCTTCTCTATTCAATCCAAGTGAATGGTTTTACTATATATAATGTGTTATGTGAATAAAGCTTTAGATGACGACCCTTCCTGAACCTTAGTGGTGATGGAACCCGATTCTCCATTAGCTCGAGCTTTTGTATGAAAGCCCTTTTGAACCGGACACCACGGACTCTGCCTCTCATTTTATGAGCTATTCTTATTCCTAATTAATGTATAGAAATTATGACAGGGTAATATATTATTTACCACATTAATTTGGCGCCCGAACAGGAACGAATCCCCTTCCCCACGCGCCGGCGATGTAGGTGCAGCCCCCTGACCTCTTCTATAGCCGTGACGGACTTCAAGTGTATACGACAGCGGGACTTCCTGCCAACTCCCTCAGGCCCACGGAGGAGACGGAGACTGCGACCAGGCATCCACACGAGGCGGTGAGGATTGCGGACCATCCCGACCAGAGCCCAAGCCGAGAGAGCAAGGTCCGAGGTATCCCGAGGCCCACCTGTTCCGGCCACCTGTTCCGAGGCGCATGCGCAGCAGCAGTAGCAGTACCAGAAGCCGTAGCAGTCCAGTCCAGTATCAAGTTTCCGAGGCCTTCAGTTTTGCTTCCCAGTGAGTACCGTTATTGGGAACGCATAGAGACGGGTTCATTTATTTGAGCCCGGTCAATACGGGTCTGGGTACACAGATCCGGTAAAGACGTGCCCATTTAGGTGGATGCGGTAAAGACGTGTCTCTTTATGAGACCGGTATGGCTGTACTGTTCTAGCAGTGCATAAAGTAAATGAGTTTTTCCAGGATTGTGTTTTTCTATGTACTAGCTAGGATGTATCTGTTTTTAATGTTTTAATGTCGTGGTATGAGTGATTGTTTTCAGTCTATTCCTGTGTTTATTGTGTTTTTGTTCAAGTTAGTTCAAACATGCCGTTATTTCCGAAATTACGTCAGATAGGGACCAGGAAAGGGATACTCGAAGAGGCAGTTCCCGTCCCGCCTAGGGACACTCCTGGCCATTTTATGTACCAAAAGCATGGGCTAGATGCCATACTGTTTTTAGACTTATGGGTAGATTACACGAAGGATCTGGAAGAGAAATATAGATGGCCTGCCTCAGGGACATGGGATGCTGATTGCATCATGAGAGTAGAGGAAGCATTATGGAAAAAGAAAGCTAGACAAACCCAGAAAGATGCCATAGAGTTGTGGCGTAAAGAAGCGCATAGGAGAACAGAGAAAGAAATCCACAAAGCAGAGAGAAGTAGAGAAGCAGCAGAAAAAGCCAGAGAAAAAGAGCTACAGGAAGAAGGTGAACGGGTTAAGGCAGAACAAGTAGATAGACAAAGAAATGCCCTTATTAAAGGCATGTATCCCGTCCTCGCCGAAGGACTACCTGAAGTGACCCCGGAAGTACTCAGTAATTTGCCGCCACCATTGATCCCAACTAAAGTCCATAGTCATAAACAGACAGCAGCGGACATTTTTCTTTCCTCCTATTTAGAAGACGCTGCTCCAGATTATGTTAATGCAGATCTTCCTCCTCCTCCTCCTGTCAACAACCCTAACAATCCTTTTCGCCAACCGCCCTTAGCACAAGATCAACCTGCACCAGTAGTGACACTGACAGTGAGAGACGACTCAAGCCAAGGCAACTCAAGTCAAGGGGCAGTGGGAGGGGGGCCCACTAGAGACATATGGCACACACCACCACCATCACGAACACTACGAGAATTAGCACTATATTGAACGCCAAAAACGACAACGACAACAGCACCTCTTAGACAAACTGTAACGGTTTCCAATTGTATATATGATCCAGTACCCGGTGTGGGCCCAATGCTCCTATACTCAGTACGATTAAGACGCGTTGCAGCGTATTTGATCACTTTACCAGACATGAAGGAACATTTAGACAGAATATACCACTTCATTAGAACGGGGGAGGGACCAGAAAGTATACATGAGGCCATGGCGAATAGAAAGGCGGAGATTCAAGGCATGCTTTTACGATTTTTAATTAATTGCCTGATCAGGGAGCAAGACCAGCCAAGTAAAGAAGTAACTAAAGGTATGATCAATTGGAGTGACAACATAGCTGTCGGTAAACATGATACAATATCAAGGATAGAATGTATGTACAGGAAAATTCGTAAAGAAATTCAGAATATACACAAGAAAGAGCAAGCCGAGAAAGAGGACGACGTAGTCACAGACGAGGAAGAGACAGAAACAGAGGAAATAAATAAAATGAATTACGTAGGTAGGGCGAGACAGTTTGACAGGCCTAAAGGCCTAGATTACAGTAAACATTCCCTCCCTCCCATACCAGAAAGATATTCCCTCGAACACCTATTCCAAGCTACTGAACATGCTCTGAAAAAACGAGTAGGGGGCGGTGAACTTTGCACTATGCATGAACAGGAACTAGCCCGGTCAGCAGTTCAATGGGCCTGTAATTCTAACATATATAATGACGACATAGTGGCGCAAACATTTTTAAGCCTTCCTCCGGAAGAACAGCGTTTAGCTGGTATTTACATGGTTCAACATCTAATCACCTTGTACGAGAGCCAACATTCTGATCCAGGTCCCTTGTATAAATTATTGGACGACCTGCTCCTGGAGAGATGGAGTGGCCTAGGTACCGAATTAATTAATGTCATTCTAGACCAACGACATAAGTACTTGACATTTCTGACCACGCACTTGATTCCTGCCCCACACCGTGTCAGAAAGACCTTCCACATAGACAGACAGAACCCCCTACGAGAGGTTCATCCCGTTAGAACTGCAGGGGGTGAGCTTCAACGAGTATACGTTTACACCCCCTTAACAAAAATGGACATACTGGAAATGAAAAAATTACTGCCCTGTTATGATAAAGACCCGGGGGGGTTCCACCGTGAATTAAAGGACATTCTCCGCATAGGGGATTACACATACTCTGACATCATTAAAGTATTGAAAGTACTATTACCAGCAGGCATTTATGAGAAGCTTAAAGAAAAAGATTGGGAGGTGGGAGAGGCAAAGATAAATTGGACAGAATTGGAAGACGAGGATAAACTTCGAGGCCCTGGTGTTGGTCTTGGGGATAAAGCTAAAGCACTACCAGAACTACTGATACAGGTCCTGCCGAGATTATTGGTTACTAAAAAGGAAGATTGGGATGCTATCTCTGCCTGCAAACAGAAACCAGATGAAGACACTAGTGATTTTTATTCTAGATTCGAAAAATGTTTTACTATTAATAATGGCCTTAAGACAAGTAGTGAATCGTATCCACACCTTTTTGTGAAAAAATTAGTGGAGAATTCCTTACCCTCGATCAGAAATAGAGTACAGAAAGTTGAGAGTACCTGGCAAGCAAATAGTCCTTCCCAAATGTTGCAAATGTTACAATATCACCAGAACCGAATTAGAGAGGAACAGGAACACGAAAAGATACGAAAATGAAAATACTGGTTGCACAATCAGTCCCAGCTGATGGCCATAAAAAGAGCACGGCACCTGTCAAAGGGAACTGTAATTATTGCAAACAACCAGGTCATCATATAAATGAATGTGCTGTCCTGAAACACAATATAGCTACAGGCAAGACGAAAGAAAGACCGCATCCTCCTAGACAGGATAACATCCCACAGAACACGCAAACGCCACAGAACATGCAACAGACAGTAGCTGTACCCCAACCAATAGCTGCCACACAACATGTCACGCAACAAATGTACCAGTATGCACAGTCAGACTACCCAGACTATCAACAGTACTCATGAAACAGCCTAGAGAGGGAGGTTGGCTTGCCCCTTATTGAGGTTCCTGTAGATCAAGAGGGTCCCTATGTACATAGTCGTGTATTGGGAAAAGACAGAAAGTTTCTGATTGACACAGGGGCGAGCAGAACTACCATCAGTCATGACGAGGTTCCAGGGGCTCCCCTCTCAGGCTCACGGAATATTTCCCTGGGATTTTCAGGAAAGCCTATTGTTAACGAAGTGTCAAAGCCAGTTTTTCTAGGAGTCGGTCCATTGTCCCGCACTACAGACTTGTTACTTACTAAATCATGTCCAGAAAACTTGCTTGGTATAAAGACATTGAAAGAACTAGGAGCAGTGATTTGTTGTTCTCCGGAAGGAGTGAGATTGTTTTTACGTGATTTTAAAGGACATTATGTGTTGAGAGATTTTGATCCCAGACTCCAGAATGTACCACAGCATTTATGGGCGCAAGGTCCGACTGACGTAGGTTACATGCACATTACGCCACACCGTGTCACACTCAAGCAAGGAGTTGTACTGCCACGAATCCGACAATACAAGTTACCACCTGATGCTGTAGTAGCATTACTGAAAATTGTTGACGAACTCATTGCACAGGGAGTGGTTGTAGAGAATGACTCCAATGTATGTAATTCTCCTATCATTCCGATTCTTAAACGAACTGACCCAGATGCACCACCAGTCTACAGACTAGTGATTGACCTCCGAGAACTGAACAAATCCATAATACCGCAGTACCCAGTGGTCCCAGACATTTCTTCATTATTGACTGCAATTGATTCAGAAGCGACGTTCTTTACTGTAATCGATCTCAAGAACGCCTTCTTTAGTGTCCCAATCCATCCAGAGAGCCAGTACCTCTTCGGATTCTGTTTAAATGGACGCAGCTTCAAATTTACGAGGGCTCCTCAAGGGTTCACAGAAAGTCCTAGTATTTACAGTCAAGCATTGAAAAGACAACTAGATAGTATTCACATGCCTACTGACACTGCACTGCTCCAATATGTTGACGATCTTTTGATCACAGCACGAACAGAACGAGACTGTGAATGTGCATCACTGACAGTCTTATATTTCCTGGCAGAAAAGGGGCACAAAGTGTCCCCTTCAAAGTTACAATTCTGTGCCCAGCAAGTGGTGTACCTTGGACACTTGCTGTCCAAGAGGGGTAGACAGCTGACACCAGACCGCATTCAGTTAATCGCACATCTTCCACAGCCCAAGACACAAAAGGAGGTACGGGCCTTCATTGGCCTCACTTCTTACTGCAGACAATGGATTCCCCAGTATGCATATCTAGCCAAACCACTCATACAGTTGACAACACAGGAGGCAGCACCTTCGACTGTCCTCCCTTGGACTCAGGAACATACACTTGCATTCGATGAATTGAAAAAAGCTCTATGCCAGGCACCAGTTTTAGCGACACCATGTTACAGCAAACCTTTTACACTTTTTGTCACTGAACGCGAAGGCACAGCATTATCTGTCCTTACACAAGATCAAGCAGGAAAACACAAGCCTTGTGCTTACTTTTCTAGTACATTGGATCCGGTGGCCCAGGCTCTGCCTGCATGCCTAAAATCAGTTGCAGCAACAGCTCTAGCAATCAGACAAAGCGATTCCATTGTGTTAGGACATCCCCTGACAGTGCAGGTTCCACACTCAGTGGAAGTTCTCTTAAACAGGACTCAGACTCAACACCTGACCATAGCAAGACTGACAGGATATGAACTGACATTATTCCAGCCACACATAGAGATCAGACGATGCAACACCCTGAACCCTGCTACACTTTTGCCCTCGGGCACAGCAGACCCTGCACCACATGACTGTGTGGAAGTAATTAATACTGTGACGAAGCCAAGACAAGACTTGACAGACATTGCACTACCCGACCCAGACCTGACACTTTATGTAGATGGTTCATGCATGAGAACAAGCACAGGAGAGTTAGTGGCCGCGTATGCAGTGACCACTGATACTGAAGTCGTAGAGACACATTAAATTGATACACTGTCAGCCCAAGCAGCAGAACTCATCGCTCTGACCCAAGCATGTATACGAGCCAAGAACTTGAAAGTAAACATATACACAGATTCACAGTATGCCTTCGGAGTCGTTCACGACTTTGGAGTCCTCTGGCAGGAGAGAGGTTTTTTGACCTCCCATGGGGCCAAAATACAGCATGATCCCCTCATTCAGGCTCTGTTAGATGCAATACACTTACCTACAGCCATAGCCATCATGAAGTGCAAAGCACATACGAAAGTTACTGACACCATTTCCCAGGGTAACGACCTGGCAGATCGAACAGCTAAACTCACAGCCCAGATTCAAATGGACATTCCAACTGACACGATAAAGACAGAAACACCTTCGCTGACAAACTGCATGACAGTCAGGGATCCCTCACAGGATGTACTCGACATACAGACACATGCCACTCCAGACGAAATCAAGAAATGGACTGAACAAGGAGGGGTCCAGACAGACCAGGGTTGGATGACAAAAGGCAAAGCCACATGGTTTCTCCCTGACTCCATGGTTCAAGCTATCATAAATACAGCACATAGTCCAGCACACTTGGGAGAAAAGGCCATGTTAGACAGCTTACAGAATATCTGGTTCAACAAGCATTTACGTGCAGCAGCAAAACAGAAAGTGCGTACCTGCATGATCTGTTGTCAGTTCAATCCAGGCAAAGGCATTCCCGTGGAACAAGGTGGATTTCATCCTCTTGACCACCCTTTTGAAGTCCTCCAGATGGATTATATTCAGATGGACAGATGTCGAGGATACAAGTACGTCCTCGTAGTTGTATGTGCACTATCTAGATGGACAGAAGCGTACCCAGTCCCAGATTACACTGCTGTGACCACTGCCAAGCAGTTGGTCCGAGAATTCTTTCCGTGATACGGCTTGCCCCGTGTCGTGTACTCAGATAACGGTCAGCCATTCTCTTCTGAACTGATGAAACAAGTATCTCTTCTGTTAGGGTAACAGTGGAGATTCCATTGCGTACGACACCCAGAGGCAGCAGGTCTCGTAGAGAGACACAACCAGACACTCAAAACCAAGCTAGCAAAGGTCTGTGCAGAAAAAGGCGTGGATTGGATGGTAGCCTTGCCGGTTACCCTCTTTTGCATGCGTATGGTAGCTCATTCCAGAACCGGACTATCCCCGTACGAGGTGGTTTTTGGTAGACCGCCGAATATGTGGGGTACGCCTATGCCGAGAAAGATCACTGATGTCGACAGTACTATGGTGACAGATTACCTGGCTTCCTTGATGTCTGCACTCTTTTCTTGTCTTTCACAGGTTGCAGCTGCCTTCCCCGACAACAACCAGGTGAAAAACCACTCGATTGTCCCGGGGGACCTGGTTTTGGTCCGAAATTTTGATAGTTCAAGTCCTCTCGAGCCCCACTGGCGCGCACCAAAGCTGGTTCTTCTCACGACGAGGACCGCCGTCAAGGTCGAGGGGAGGAAGGGCTGGCTCCATGCCCACCACGTGAAACGCTTCCATGGACTTGGTTCGGTAAAAGACTCTAAGGACTGCCCTGATATCAGTGACTCTAAACTCCTTTTGCTAGAAAAGACTCCGCAACAGGAGTACAAACTGAAATTACGGTCTAGTAAGTCAGACAGCGTTTAATTGTTTAAGTCCCCCTCGGGTGAAGCGGTTAGACAGGTTCCTGACATGTATAAGATCGTAGACCCAAATAGACAGAGAGATAGGCAGAAAGAGATGAAAGATAAATACTGCAAAAACTTACGCAGCAGATGCATAGTAACTCTGATCATTATTTTTTTTCTAAGTATATCGATTATATGTATAAGCTTGACGCTACATGTTTTCTTTCCTCCTCTTGGTTCACATATACATTCTTCCTTTAATGACACTATTGAACACACATTCAGTGATCTGCCACCCCATGAATTGTCATATCGACTAGCACTGCGCAACAATACTTTTATTCGTATGTTACACCATTCTCACCAGACCAGCAATGTAACGAATTGCTGGGAATGTGGCCGACTCCCACCTTATCAGAAAACGAAGGGAGTTCTGCCCCTCTTTCCTTATCCGTTTTCGCACAATGGTTCGTGCGGAGCTTGGTTTGCTTTAATGTCATCAACACAAGACAGAAAGTTCACAGATTCCCAGAGTGAATGGATTGGGGGGACCTGAATATAGTAATGAATAAGGCATGTTTTCCCGACAAAGATGGTTTTCCCCAAAGGAAAGGAACAGATCTAGAAAATGAAGTGTACGAATTAGGAAACGTTTCCCTTAGCCTCATGATTCTGAACGTCCAATCCGAGATGAATTCAGATTTACCGTTTATAACAGTCTTACCAGTAAAAGGTGAATTATGTGTCAGAAAGAATGGTTCAGTGCACTTAGGGCACAGTGATTGTAATACTGTGGTTGAGTTCAATGATAAAGGAAAGTCTACTTTTAAAGCTTCCCGCCATTCCTATTTCATTTGCGGTCAGACAGCCTATGTACATCTGCCTTTAGAATGGGGTGGGAGGTGTTATATAGCGTTCCTACTGCTACCTGTTTTTCTAGCCCCATCCCATTATCATCGAGACTCCCGACTAGTACATGTAAGACACAAGAGGGGGACCGAGTCCCCGGTTGTCGATCAGACTGAGACAGCGTGGGAGCAATATTCAGATTTCAATAAAGGATTCTTTTTCTTCATAGGTCCCGTCCAAAACAGTAAACTAATACGCAGGTTAACCAGAATTTTGGAAGCAGTAGTGAATGAGACTACTTCTGCCTTAGGTAACTTGACCGAGGAGCAGTCTGCTATGAGACTTGTTGTTCTTCAGAACCGCCTTGTTCTTGACGTCATTCTGGCAGATAGGGGCGGGGCTTGTAGAGTGATCGGCTCCAGTTGTTGTGTGTTTATTCCAAACAACGCACCGTCAGTGTATGCAGCAATAACAAGGCTCCATAAGATAGCTCACGAGATACACCAGAATCCAGGCACCAGGACTTGGTCCGGTTGGCTCTGGAGCGTGATATCAGCCTGGGGATGGAAAGTGTTGTCCTTCCTAGGAATAATACTGCTCGTAGTGTTCAGTTGCTGTCTCTGTCTGCAATGTGGCCCAGCGATTTGCGGCTTGTGTGCCACTGCCTGTATTCCCCGTCCACGTTCACGTTCCCGTGCACAAATGAAAAAAGACGAACAAATGATGCTGTATGAACAAATAGACGGCCTCATGAATATAGATGTGTCCTAAAGGGCACAGTAGGGGAGAAGGAGGGAATGAGGAAATAGAAATTTTACGTGGTCAGTGTGTCCCCCACTCGCACCCTATCCATGTACCTATGCCCTATGTATGTCCAAGCCATCATGTAATTCCTTTCTCATGCCTGTAATAATAATGCCTCTGCATTTCCGTCCAATGTTAGCATGTCAGTTATTAAGCCTTTCATGAATGAAACGTTAATTCTGCACTGAGGCCTACGTTGCCAATGCATTTACATGGTGCACGTTTAAAAGTCGAGATGCACACGTTTTTGTGGCACAGCCGAACCAGGTCCCGAATTCAGGCTCCGAGCCTCTTCTGACTCTGAAAACTACAGTATAGTTATGTATCCCTGACCTCTCACTTACTTCCTGCTTGGCCGAGAGGTGCCCAGCCTGGCCTGCCAAAGACAGTATTTTGCCTACAGTTATCTGCTCAGCTCCACAAAAAAACACATTCCAGTCTAGTGAAAGGGGTAAACATATTCCGCCTGCAGAAGATAGGGCCTAGCCTTTCTGTCTCCATTCGAGTGATTTACAGGACCCGTTTCCATAGAAGGCCCATGGCCCCATGCAATGCACGATGAAATATATGCACACACTAGCATTTAGTGACGAACAGCCTTTGCTCGAGAAACCTTTACTTCAGACAATACACCCTCCAAACACAAGATATCAGATATGCCAAAGGTGCAGGTCGTTCTGACATCTCAGACTCCTCTACTAGTGCTAAAGTCAGCTTCCCCCAGCTCTCCCCAGTTACACGTCAATTTCACGTCATGACCAGTTTTGTGCGCACAAGTATGGTAAAGGTTCCTGCTGATCCTGCAGACCTCCTCTATGCATCCACCCACCTATGACACACCTATGACTCATCAAGTGAACACCCACGTGTACGCCTCCTTACACGCCTTCTTTCACGCCCATGTGTTCTTATCTCTCTTTTTCACTTGCTCCACCTGGAGCGCTCCGCCTTCTCTATTCAATGCAATTGTATGGTTTTACTATATATAATGTGTTATGTGAATAAAGCTTTAGATGACGACCCTTCCTGAACCTTAGTGGTGATGGAACCCGATTCTCCATTAGCTCGAGCTTTTGTATTAAAGCCCTTTTGAACCGGACACCACGGACTCTGCCTCTCATTTTATGAGCTATTCTTATTCCTAATTAATGTATAGAAATTATGACTGGGTAATATATTATTTACCACAAATGGAAGAGCTCCCCAGCTTCCCCCATTCCTGCAGTCGCTGCCAGTCCCCTTCGTGAGGCAACTCCTCGCAGAACCACACCGGAATCTCAGGCGCATATGCAGGGCTCACATTAGTTCATCGCAGTGCCCTATTCCAGCACTGCAGTAGCACAGAGAGATCTCTGGGCACCTCTCTTTCACGCACCGGGAGCTGGAACAGTATCCGAGTCAGGTGATGAAGCCTCAGATCCCCACCTCTCTGATCCACTGCGGTTCCCAGTTTCTCCGCCTACCGCCGCGCGAACCACTGGAACTGGGCCGCCTGGTAGTAAATCAGGTACTGCGAAGCCCTACTGTTATCTGGGATGCATCATAGTATTCAACGCTACTCTATGCCTCCCTGATCCCCATAGAAAGCTCGAAACCATTGAATTTAGTTGGGCAAAGCACTTCCCAGGGACCCATAGCGGCAGCGTAACAAAGTAATAAAGTAAACGGGGCAAGGTTATCCTTTTTAGTAATGCCACTCGCCCCGCAACTGATAACGGTAGCGATCTCCAGAAGTCAAGATTGCTCTTGGTAGTTCTCAGGGCCTGCCCTACATTACTCTCCAAAAAGTCAGTAGCCTCGTGATAGATGCAGACCCCCAAATAAGGCAGACATCTACCTTCCGATCGTACATCAAGCCCCTCAGGGGGATCTCCTCGCCCCGCACGATCCGGAAAGATACAGGTCTTGGTCCAGTTAACTTTGAGTCCTGCCACTCAACCCAGCCTTTCTAACAAGTCCCAGGCTCCCCGCAGCTCATCAGTAGCATTGGTAAGGAACATTAACAAATCATCAGCATATAGTGCAATGTAGTGTACCTGTCCCATCCCCTCTAGGCCCCTGTAGTGTCTCCCTGTCCATGCGCGAACCACCAGAGGCTCCATTGCCAGGGCGAACAGGAGGGGAGACAGTGGGCAGCCCTGCCTCGTCCCCCTGCAGACGTCACAAGCCGCAGAAATCACCCCCGTACGAACCCTGGCCGTTGAGCGAGCGTACAGAATCTTTATCCATGCCACAAATCCCTTGCCTAAGCCAAAAGCCCTCAAAACCCGAAACAGATACGGCCACTCTAGACTATCGAAGGCTTTTTCAATGTCTATCAATAGTACACATGCCTCTTCACCCCCTGCCTCCGCCTCATGCAGCAATTGACACAATCTCTGAATATTTATGGCCGTGTCTTGGGTAGAAATGAACCCCACCTGGTCCCTGTGCACCAGAGTCATCATATGTACCATCAGGCGACTAGCCAAGATACCATTCAGGATCTTATAATCAGTGTTTAACAACGCCAAGGGGCGATACGCTGTACGGTCCCACTCCGGTTTACCCGGCTTAAGGAGTGGCACAATTATTGCCTCCCTTGTCGAGCTAGGTAAGTAGCCATCCTTCTTTGATCGGTTATAATGGGACACCAGCTGTTGAGCCAGCACGTCGATATAAGTAACATAGAACTCCGATGGCAACCCATCAGTACCCAGCATTTTGTTCTTGGCCATGTGCTTGATAGCTCCCCTGACTTCACCCAATTCCACCGGTCGGCCCAGGCTCTCCGCCTTCTCCGGCTCAATCTGGGGGAACTCTCTGTTCAGGAAATCCCCTTCCTCTAGTTCTCTAGCGTCCAATTTGCTGGAGTAAAGGGTGGAATAGTAGCCTAGAAACTGCATGTTAATGGCCTGTTGTTCATAGTCAACCGACCCCCCATTGTCCCACAATTTGAGGATCAGTGAGCCTCTGCGAGCTGGATTTGTCAGCCAAGCTAGGAGCGCCCCGGACTTGTCTCGTTCCGCATGTGCTCACACCATATGTGCCGTAAGTAAGTAGGGGACCTCGACTTTAGAGGAGCCCGTATCCTGGCCTGACACACTGACAGGATGCTGTCATCCCTGCTCACAGAGAATCCAGCTTCCAGTGTTCTGAATCCCCTCGCGGGGTGTTAGAGTTTGAGACCTGGAAAGGTCTCAAACTCTAATTCTCAGGTCTCATTCTCAAGGTATGGAGCTGACGAGAACCTAGAGGGACTCTTGGCATTCAAACTTAGCATACAAACTATAGCCTACCATACTATAGCCAATAGCACCTACTTCTTACCTCATATAACACTTAGGTTAGGTACACTGGGGTAGAACTCGTTAGAGAAGCATCTTATGAGTACTCGCATTTTTAGCACTTGTCATTTCTATATATGAATATATGTGTAGTAGCTAAAAGATAATGCTAGCGCAGCATTATTTCTTCCTACTGCTTACGCTATACATAATATATCTTGCATACTGTCTTATGATTGTAACAGCTCATACCTCTTACACGAGAAATGCCCGTCTATTCTTTCTATGAAACTCTGAAGAAACTAAGCATGCACGATTAGCTGTATGAAACTATTATCTGTTGTTTCCACAATTCTCAGAGTGTTTCGATTCTAAAGGGAAACAAAGTTGTCATGTTTATGCGGTTCAAAAGGCTGGCTGATGACGGCTGATAGCCAGAAACTGGTCCTAGGATGCTTGATTCCGGTCCAGGGAAGACATGGCTTGGCAGTTCGGGCTTGACTGTTCCCATGACGCACAGGGTCAAGGCTGATTTGCATATGGCCATGTCTGAACTGGGGTGGTGTGGAGTGCAAAAAAACGATGGGTTTAGGCCCAGATCTCTGTACTGGGGTGAATGTATGACATTGTTCTGCATTCTGTCCATCAACTGCTGTTTTTGCATTTGTCACCCCGATTGGGACGGGTATGCTCAGACATGAGTCCCGTGCTCTCCACACCACTGGAGTCAAGCTATCCTGGCTGATGACGGCTGATAGCCAGAAACCGGTCCTAGGATGCTTGATTCTGGTCCAGGGAAGACATGGCTTGGCAGTTCGGGCTGGACTGTTCCCATGAGGCACAGGGTCAAGGCTGATTTGCATATGGCCATGTATGAACTGGGGTGGTGTGGAGTGCAAAAAAACAATGGATTTAGGCCCAGATCTCTGTACTGGGGTGAATGTATGACATTGTTCTGCATTCTGTCCATCAACTGTTGTTTTTGCATTTGTCACCCCGATTGGGACGGGTATGCTCAGACGTGAGTCCCGTACTCTCCACACCACTGGAGTCAAGCTATCCTGGCTGATGACGGCTGATAGCCAGAAACCGGTCCTAGGATGGTTGATTCCGGTCCAGGGAAGACATGGCTTGGCAGTTCGGGCTGGACTGTTCCCATGAGGCACAGGGTCAAGGCTGATTTGCATATGGCCATGTCTGAATTGGGGTGGTGTGGAGTGCAAACAAACGATGGATTTAGGCCCAGATCTCTGTACTGGGGTGAATGTATGACATTGTTCTGCATTCTGTCCATCAACTGTTGTTTTTGCATGTTTATGCGGTTGCCAGAAACTACAAGGAGTTTCTAGTGGCCTCTGTGTTAGCTGGCGAACAAAGTAATTAAGTTTAATATACTCGATAGGGGCATACTGACCTCAGTCCTATGCCAAACCTATAGTGTATATTATTCCAATGCACAGAGCCTATTAGGGAAATAGGAACAACACTACAGTGGTATTGTTATTGGTGGTGGTACTGGTATTGGTGGTGGTACTGGTATTGGTGGTGGCAGTATTGGTGGTGGTACTGGTATTGGTGATGACGGTATTGGTAGTTGTGGTATTGGTGGTGGTGGTACTATTGGTGGTGGTATTGGTGTTGGTGGTGGTGGTACTGGTGGTTGTGGTATTGGTGGCATTGTTGGTGGTATTGATGGTGGAATTGGTATTGCTGGTGGTATTGGTATTGGTGGTGGTGGTATTGGTATTGGTGGTGATGGTATTGGTATTGGTGGTGGTAGTGGTCGTGGTGGTACTGGTGGTGGTAGTGGTGGTGGAGGTATTGGTGGTGGAGGTAGTTTGATGGAGGTATTGGGGTGGTAGTGGTGGTGGTTGTATTGGTATTGGTGGTGGTGGTAGTGGTGGTGGTTGTATTGGTGGTGGTATTGGTATTGGTGGTGGTATTACTGGCATTGTTGGTGGTACTGGTATTGGTGTTGGCAGTATTGGTAGTTGTGGTATTGGTGGTACTGATTATGCTAAATTTAGTGCTTGCCCTCTCTTCCAAATGTAGCACAGATGGTCTTTGCTCTGCCTGCTGAAAGTTGTTGAAGGGAATAAACACTTCAACATTCTACTTACAATGTAGTCACCTTTAAAGGACCACAGGCTCCGAATTCCAGTTTATGGGTTTTATTATAAGGCCAAAAATAATTGAATATACACGCACCTTACAATTAGAGAATAAAGGTACATAAAAACCAATACAGAGTCGAACCTACGCATATAATTAATTTGCCACAGAAGGCACAATGTGATAAATTCCAGAATCAAAATACACCACAAGATGGAGGGGGAATATAATTCCTTTTTCATTAGGAGAGAAAGCATACATTATCTTTCCCAACACTACGCTCATTGATGCTTCTTCTAATTCCCCTATCACATTTCCCAAAGGTGTCAGCACGTGTCGACTTCCTAAGAAGTTCTCATGTCAAAATGGGTCATAATAGCTTAGGGCTATGGATCTCGCTCTTAGGAGTAGAAGTCCGCTTTACTGTCCCTGTGCATTATACAAAAAGACCAAATTCGCCCCCCTCCTAAATGTATCGCATGACAAATTGTTTTCACTTGTGAGGTTCCCCAGTAGTTTTCCGTTACTTCTTTAATCAAGTTCTTCTTGTCTTCCAGTGGCCTTGAGGTTCAGATAGGCCACTCCTGCTTCTCAGACTCTTCAAGGACATTCCGGTTATCTCCTTAAGCTAAGAATAACAAGGTTGAATTCTTGTACCTGCAGTGGGATGAGAGCATACTGTCCTGGCACACACCAAAGATTAATTTAATTAATTATTAAGCAACCAGGCATTTCAAAACTGTCAACAACATACAGCTCTAGGCCTACAGTGCGGGCATCTTAAACACACACAGTTACATTGAAATGAATCTAATATCATCCTGCACATTATGCGTACAGGAATGATAATGTCTCTAATACATATAAATCGTACTTAAAGGTGTACATTACTTTTCAATACTATGAATACTGAATATATGCTATTTAATAGACATAGTGCACTCCAAACGATAAACATATATGTGAGTACATTTAGACTATAAGTATAATGCACCTATACAAATTAGAGTGCTGTAAGCGCTCTATCAGTACTATTGGTGGTGGTATTGTTGGTGGTGGTATTGGTGTTATTGGTGGTGGTGGTGGTATTGGTGTTTGTGGTGTTTGTTGTGTTGGTGGTGGTGTTGCTGGTGGTGGTATTGGTGGTGGTGGTATTGGTGGTGGTGTTGGTGGTATTGGTGGTGGTGTTGGTGGTATTGGTGGTGGTGGTATTGGTACTTGTGGTGATATTGGTATTGGTGGTGGTATTGGTGGTGGTGGTATTTGTGGTGGTGGTGGTATTGGTCGTGGTAATAGTGGTATTGGTATTAGTGGTATTGGTATTGGCGGTATTGGTATTGGTGGTGTTGATGGTGGTGGTATTGGGGTTGATGGTGGTGGTATTGGTGGTGGAGGTGTTGGTGGAGGTATAGAATTGGTGGTAGTGGTACGGTGGTAGTGGTATGGGTGGTGGTATTGGTGGCAGTGGTATTGGTGGTGGTTGTTTTGGTGGTGGTATTGGTGGTATTGGTATTGGTGGTGGTGGTGGTGGTGAGGTTGGTGGTGGTGTTGGTATTGGTGGTGGTGTTGGTGGAGGCATAGGATTGGTGGAAGTGGTATGGTGGTAGTGGTGTGGGTGGTGGTATTGGTGGCAGTGGTATTGGTGGTGGTTGTTTTGGTGGTGGTACTGGTATTGGTGATGGCGGTATTGGTAGTTGTGGTATTGGTGGTGGTGGTACTATTGGTGGTGGTATTGGTGTTGGTGGTGGTGGTACTGGTGGTTGTGGTATTGGTGGCATTGTTGGTGGTATTGATGGTGGAATTGGTATTGCTGGTGGTATTGGTATTGGCGGTGGTGGAATTGGTATTGGTGGTGATGGTATTGGTATTGGTGGTGGTAGTGGTCGTGGTGGTACTGGTGGTGGTAGTGGTGGTGGAGGTATTGGTGGTGGAGGTAGTTTGATGGAGGTATTGGGGTGGTAGTGGTGGTGGTTGTATTGGTATTGGTGGTGGTGGTAGTGGTGGTGGTTGTATTGGTGGTGGTATTGGTATTGGTGGTGGTATTACTGGCATTGTTGGTGGTACTGGTATTGGTGTTGGCAGTATTGGTAGTTGTGGTATTGGTGGTACTGATTATGCTAAATTTAGTGCTTGCTCTCTCTTCCAAATGTAGCACAGATGGTCTTTTCTCTGCCTGCTGAAAGTTGTTGAAGGGAATAAACACTTCAACATTCTACTTACAATGTAGTCACCTTTAAAGGACCACAGGCTCCGAATTCCAGTTTATGGGTTTTATTATAAGGCCAAAAATATTTGAATATACACGCACCTTACAGTTAGAGAATAAAGGTACATCAAAACCAATACAGAGTCGAACCTACGCATATAATTAATTTGCCACAGAAGGCACAATGTGATAAATTCCAGAATCAAAATACACCACAAGATGGAGGGGAATATAATTCCTTTTTCATTAGGAGAGAAAGCATACATTATCTTTCCCAACACTACGCTCATTGATGCTTCTTCTAATTCCCCTATCACATTTCCCAAAGGTGTCAGCACGTGTCGACTTCCTAAGAAGTTCTCATGTCAAAATGGGTCATAATAGCTTAGGGCTATGGATCTCGCTCTTAGGAGTAGAAGTCTGCTTTACTGTCCCTGTGCATCATACAAAAAGACCAAATTCGCCCCCCTCCTAAATGTATCGCATGACAAATTGTTTTCACTTGTGAGGTTCCCCAGTAGTTTTCCGTTACTTCTTTAATCAAGTTCTACTTGTCTTCCAGCGGCCTTGAGGTTCAGATAGGCCACTCCTGCTTCTCAGACTCTTCAAGGACATTCCGGTTATCTCCTTAAGCTAAGAATAACAAGGTTGAATTCTTGTACCTGCAGTGGGATGAGAGCATACTGTCCTGGCACACACCAAAGATTAATTTAATTAATTATTTAGCAACCAGGCATTTTAAAACTGTCAACAACATGCAGCTCTAGGCCTACAGTGCGGGCATCTTAAACACACACAGTTACATTGAAATTAATCTAATATCATCCTGCACATTATGCGTACAGGAATGATAATGTCTCTAATACATATAAATCGTACTTAAAGGTGTATATTACTTTACAATACTATGAATGTTGAATATATGCTATTTAATAGACATAGTGCACTGCAAACGATAAACATATATGTGAGTACATTTAGACTATAAGTATAATGCACCCATACAAATTAGAGTGCTGTAAGCGCTCTATCAGTACTATTGGTGGTGGTATTGGTGGTGGTAGTATTGGTGTTATTGGTGGTGGTGGTGGTATTGGTGTTTGTGGTGTTTGTTGTGCTGGTGGCGGTGGTGGTGTTGCTGGTGGTGGTATTGGTGGTTGTGGTATTGGTGGTGGTGTTGGTGGTATTGGTGGTGGTGTTGGTGGCATTGGTGGTGGTGGTATTGGTACTTGTGGTGATATTGGTATTGGTGGTGGTATTGGTGGTGGTGGTATTTGTGGTGGTGGTGGTATTGGTGGTGGTAATAGTGGTATTGGTATTAGTGGTATTGGTGGTATTGGTATTGGTGGTGTTGATGGTGGTGGTATTGGTGTTGATGGTGGTGGTATTGGTGGTGGAGGTGTTGGTGGAGGTATAGGATTGGTGGTAGTGGTACGGTGGTAGTGGTATGGGTGGTGGTATTGGTGGCAGTGGTATTGGTGGTGGTATTGGTGGTATTGGTATTGGTATTGGTGGTGATGGTGGTGGTGAGGTTGGTGGTGGTGTTGGTATTGGTGGTGGTGTTGGTGGAGGCACAGGATTGGTGGAAGTGGTATGGTGGTAGTGGTATGGGTGGTGGGATTGGTGGTGGTTGTTTTGGTGGTGGTATTGGTGGTATTGGTATTGGTATTGGTGGTGGTGGTGAGGTTGGTGGTGGTGTTGGTGAGGTTGGTGGTGGTGTTGGTATTGGTAGTGGTGATGGTGGTGTTGGTATTGGTGGTGGTGGTAGTGGTGGTATTGGTGGTGGTGGTGGTGTTGGTGGTATTGGTGGTGGTATTGGCGGTGGTGATGGTGATGTTGGTATTGGTGGTGTTGGTATTGGTGGTGTTGGTGGTGGTGGTGTTGGTGGTGGTGGTGTTGGTGGTGGTGGTATTGGTGGTGGTATTGGCAGTGGTAGTGGTATTGGTGGTGGTGGAAATGGTATTGGTGGTGGTGGTGTTGGTGGTGGTGGTATTGGTTGTGGTGGTGGTATTGGTTGTGGTGGTGGTGGTGGTATTGGTGGTGGTGGTGGCGGCGGCATTGGTGGTATTGGTGGTGGTGGTAGTGGTGGTATTGATATTGGTGGTGGTGGTATTGGTGGTAGTCTGCAGTAAGAGAAACTCAATAAATAAATAGTGCTTACAGACTAAATAACATGTCCTGTGTAACAACCGAAGTAAAAGGGCCAGTCGCCATGGGAGGGCACACATGAAGAACGGGCCGTACTAAGGAGGGACTCACAAGCCTATTAATGAATCTGAAGCCAGCATTGACAAAACACAATGACCAAGCCAATGAAAAGTATGGGAAGAAAGTAGGCGCGGCTTCTCACCCATACTCTACTACAGCAGTCTCGCAGAATGAGCAGCACATGCGTGCTGCCGCTAGGCTCGACAAAAAAGATTAAGCTTGCTTTCGGGATCGTACTAACAGGCGATCACACAAAGGCTAAAAGACATAAAAATTGTTTATTCGACCATTCCATCCTTATCGACCGTGTTGGGGGCGCCGGCATTCGGGGATCTGCACTGGCCTGGCTCACCTCATTCTTAGGGAACCGCACCCAGGCCGTACAGTTGGAGGGCTTCCTCGCCCCCACCTGCTCTGTCCCTTGCGGGGTCCCCCAGGGCTCCTCTCTCTCCCCTCTTCTCTTCAACCTTTACATCTATCCTCTTATATCTGCTCTGCAAAAAATAGAGGTCACAGTATTTAATTATGCTGGCGACCTCCAGCTTATCTTCAACCTTTCCCCTCTCTCTGACTCAATCCTCAACTTTCAAACTATTCTGACATTTATCAGCAACTGGATGAATGGTAACCATCTAAAGTTACATGCAGATAAGACAGAGTTCGTATTTACGGGCAGCTCTCCTAGCCCCTAGACCTCTGCCTTCTGGCCTTCTTCCCTTGGTACTTCCCCCTTACCCTCTGCTTCTGTAAAAACTCTGGGAATTAAAGTCAGCAAGGACCTCCCAATGCACCCCCAGATTAGCACAGTGGTCTCATCTTGTTTTCTGTCCCTTAGAACCATATGCAAAATTTCCAGTTTCTTTTCCTTTACAGCTCTCAAACTCATCCTTCTTGCCATGATCTTGTCTCGTCTTGATTATGGCAATGGCTTGTACGTAGGTATTCCTGCTTACGAACTTCGGCGCCTGCAATTAATTCAAAACCAGGCGGCTCGCCTGATTTATAGACTTCCTAAGTCTCATCATGTTACCCTTCTGCTACAAACTCTTCATTGGCTGCCCATCTCCGAGCGATCCTTATTCAAGATGGGCTGCTTGATCTTTTTGGCTTTGGCTGGCACTGCGCCAGCTTTTATCAACTCCAAGATCAGAGCTTATGTCCCCAATAGAGATCTGCGCTCCTCTACTCAGCTTCTCTTAAGTGTCCCTCGCTTCAGGAGGAAAAAATTCGGAGGCATGAGGTTTTCTACCCTTGCTCCCCCTTTCTGGAATGCTCTTCCCTTTGCTATTAGGTCCATTTCCACTTACCTGGACTTTCGTAAAGCCCTCAAACTCTTCTTTTTTCTCACACATTCTCATCCTAAGTAGCCTTCCCTGCCCCCCTCAGTGCCGTCCGTCTGCAGCGCCAAGAAACCGCATGGTGATCGAGCGCTATACAAAACCCTTAACTTCAACTTCTACATAAAAATTGTTTATTTAAAAGTGGTTTTAAAAAAGATTATGTATATTAAAAAGATCAGCTGCAAAGTTTAGACTGCAGTAGTTTACCATAGCAGGCATAATGAGTTTAAAGAATGACCTACAATTCAAGTAGGGTATATCGTTTTCATGTTGGAAGGTGAATTTATATCTGACTTACATTACTGTGTAACTGTTTCTCTCTGTATTTAAATATGAATGGGCGTGGTGTTGGCGGAATGACAGAACCTGAGGCTTAGTAGAGCGATGGTATGGAAATGGGATACTTCTTAGTCTGTGTTGCCTAGTAACTCTGTCAGTGCCCCCAAAGCATGTGTAAAAGGCAAGTGTCTGGAGCATCCTTTCTATTTCCTCCATCCATCTTAAAGATGGTTCAAGCTGTTGTAGGCTTCCACTAGGCTGCCCGTTCACAATCCAGCATTTAGACTGCAAACTATTGTTTCTCATGGGCAAGCATGGTAGGTAAGTGAGATGCGGAGTGCAGGTCTCTGCTGGGACCGCCTTTCTGTCCTTTGAGTTCAAGTTGCTCGAACAGGAAGGTGCATAAACATCCTCACTATCTGCTCTCAATATTTTTTATATAGAAATTCACTCACAAAGCTTCCATTAAGAAAGGTTATGGCTCCCTACAAGCATCAGAACGTAGCCAAAAAATTCAGTTGGAAGGATCTTTGAATGGGCATTTCTCGGAAACACAATAAGTGGAGTAGCGAATCATTTACTTATCTGATGCTGGTCGAAGTGGTTGCGGTGGTGAGGAGGGTGCGGAGGGCGCATTTGGAAACAACCAGTATCAGTACGAAAAAAAGTCTCGAAGTAGTCTGAATAATATTGGAGTGGTGTCACAACGAGGGTGAACTCGGTCTATACTGTTCTGATTGCCAAAAGGAGATATTATTGGGTCTAAAGTACCTTAGCTATAATGTGCTATGTCTTTCTTGCTTTCACTGTGCAATAAAAACCTGGCATTTGTAACTCTTCATTCTGGATATTTTGTGCTTTATTGCAGCATCGCGGCACCTTCAGGATTAGGATCTACGAAAGGGAGCAATTCAGAAGCCAAATGATGGAGTTCACAGATGACAGTCCTCATGTTTATGAAGATTTCAATCACCACGACATATATTCATGCAATGTGCTTGAGGGGTACTGGATATTCTACGAGTATCCAAACTACAGGGGAAGGCAGTACTTTCTCAGACCAGGAGAGTACCAGCGATACAGTGAATGGGGAGCCCCAAATCCAAGGATCGGCTCATTTCGACGTGTGGATTATCACAAAAATTCTCCTGCTGTATTATCACGTTTTGTCTTCAATGGTTAATATAGGTTTCAGAAGGTTTTTTAGAACAAAAACCGTGTTCTGTGACTTTCTAGTTGGATTTGATCAATAAAATCTCTTGAAGGCCCGCACTTCTTACCTAGAATGGTTCCCGCCACATCGCTGCAGAGTATCTAAAACATCAATGAATTGGCCCTAAACACCCACTCAGAAATCCCACTGCTGGTTTGGAGCAACGCTTCCATTCTGGAAAAGAAGTGAGTGTCTTGAAAAAGCATTGGCAAATCTAATAGGTCTCACCTATGAGAGCTATTGGCTTTGGCAATGGTTTGTAGCTGGGCAGCATACCTACAATAATTTTTCTTAAGTGCTATGATGTGGCCAGAGATGACAGCATTATAGCGTTTTAAAATTATTTATATCTGTGTGCTAGGGAGAGACAAATGGGGAGAACATGTTCAACAGAGGGTGGGTGAATGGTAAGCGCTCGTCGGAGCACATGGACAATGGAGAGTGGGCGGGGGGCTTATGGAAGCACTTCAACAATGGAGGGTGGGGGTGTGATGTTTTGCATACTTCACCTTTAAGCTTCAATATTCCTTACCTGCATTCTATGTTCTGAGAATGGACTCTCTCAGAGATTCTGACTGAGTCAGTTGCTGTTGGCTGTTCTTGGGATGAGGTTTTAATAAACCCACCTACTAAAACGATTATTTGATTCCTGCTTTATTCAATATTTAACTATTTTACACTGGCGACGATTGGAAAACACCTCAACCAGATCAACTTAGCAAAGAAGTTTGCCTCGTTTTCTCCTCCAGCGGCTGTCCTTCAACAAACGAAGTGAAGCATCGACTTCCCAGCGGCTGATTTTGTCATCTATTTCACGGTGAGGAGAGCGGGAGGAATATAAAAAAAAAATTTGAAATCATTTTGGGACTTATAATAGATTTAAAAAGTCTTAGAAGGGATTTTGGCTTTCGCGCAAGCCCAACGTTTTCATTCTCTCGCGCAACGTTAAAAGCCAGGCTGCGCGCGCATACATCAGACGCTTCTCATTTGTGAGCTGTGCGCTGCGTTCCAATCCCTCGAGTACGCTGCGTTTCAGCGCTCTGCGTTCCAATCTCTCGAGTACGCTGCGTTTCAGCGCATTTGAACGCTACATGTCAATAGACTCTGTTTGACGCTCAGTTCCTGGTGTACGCTGCAAGATTCTATGCGTTCCAGCAGAAAGATTCTCAAGGATAGAACAAGTCAATTGTCTAAGTGTTCTACGCTCTGAACCCATTATCATACAAAGGAGCATTATGATCTCATTGTTGAACTAGTGAATGCTGAACTGGTGAACATTCTCAGTCCTTTATTAAACCAAAGAGACTGAATTATTCATTACATACCAAAGAATTATAATATTGAACTGCACAATTCTAATAAAATATAGAAATGCAAAATGTTACTCAGCCTGCGTTCTTTCTAACCAGTCCAGGTGAACCAAATGTGAAGTGGAAAAAGTGGAAAAAGATTTTTGCAAACTATGCAAGAGTATGTGGAACAAATCTGAGTGCGGAAAGAAAACATTAACTTCTGTTGCATTGCTTAGGAGGAGAAGGACAAGATGTTCTTGAGCATTTACCTGATCTTTCAGCTGCGGAACAAAGAAATCTGAATGAATATGAAATAGCTATCCTACAACTAGATAGACACTACTTACCTAGGCTCAGCACTATTATGGAGAGATATCATTTCGGTCTGAGAGAACAAAAGAAAGATGAGTCGGTAGAAGATTATGTGTCTTCTTTGAGGAAACTTGCTTCCTCTTGCAATTTTGGACAAACCCTTGATGAGAGAATTAGAGATCAGTTCGTTTAAAGATGCGCACATGATGAAATAAGAAAAGAACTTTGGTTAAAAGATGAGCAACCTCTCGAAGAAGTACTAACGATTGCAAAACAGGTTGAACATATGACAAGATGTGTTGGTGAACTTAAAAAGGAGAAGGATAAACCCTCTATTTCTGAATCAAAAGAAGACGTAAAAGTTGATGAGACGGTTTGTCAAATTAAAAAAACTGATGGTGAAAATTCCGAGGAGAAAGTAAATAGACAAATGAATTCTTCAAATGTTAGATTTTCATGTTTTAGATGTGGTCCGATTAACCATTTAGCCAATTCTCCTATTTGCCCTGCTCTGAAGGTAACCTGTAATGTATGTAATAAAAAAGGTCACTATGCTAAATTTTGCAGGTCAAAAGCTCAAAACAGTGATAATTCAAGGAGAAGATGGCCACAGCCTCAAGTAAGATCTATCTGTTTTGAGGTGAATGATGATGAATCTGATCATCCTTCTTTCTTGGTTAAAGTAGATAATCACATGATAAACTTAAAATTTGATTCATGCTCCAAGATAACTATAATCGATGAGAAAATGTTTAATGATTTATTTGTGAAAAATGTAAAAATGTTTAAATGTGACATTGTGCCTTTAGGTTATAGGGAAAAACCTATTTCAATGTTGGGATATTTCTTGGCTGAAATTGAACTTGGTTCTCGCATAATTGTGGGAAAAGTGTATGTCTCAAAAAAAGGAGATGCGTTGTTAGGTTGGTTACATCAACGACAGTTGGGGGTTACCCTTGATCCCAATGCTTCTCCTCAAGTTCAAATTCAAGAAATATCTGATGCACCTAGTACTATGAGTGATGCGAACTTATCTTTGGCTCTAGCAAAAAAATTTCTAAATGTTTTTAAAGATGATTTGGGGTGTTTGCGTGGGTACAAACATCTGATTAAATTGAAAGATAATGCTCTCCCCGTTGTAGCTAAGGTTAGGAGAATTCCTCTTTCTGAACAAGCTAAAGTACAAGATGAGTTGGATAAACTTATCAAGAGTAACATAATTGTACCAGTTGAGGCTACAGAATGGCTTGCTCCTGTCCTTATAGCGAAGAAACCCACCGGAGAAATTCGCCTTTGCATTGATTTGAGGTCCCTAAACAAGGAGGTTGTAGTTGACAGGTTCCCACTTCCTAATATAGATGAAATGATTTGTACGTTAGAAGGGGCCAGATATTTTACCACTCTTGATTTAGCTTCTGCCTACCACCAGGTAGAGCTAGATGATTCATGCCAAGACTTGACTGCCTTCATTACACCTATGGGTACGTTTAAGTTCAAAAGAATGCCGTTTGGTCTAGTTTCTGCGGCCTCTGTATTTCAGAGAATCATGTCAAAAATCTTGAGGGGACTAATTGGTGTAAAGTGCTATCAGGATGATTTGTTAATTTATGGTAGCAATGTTTCTGAGCATGATACTCGTGTTTCTATGGTCTTGAGGCGGTTGGAAGGTGCAGGTATGACTTTAAAGAGGGCAAAGTGCAAATTCAGGGTACAAGAAGTTAATTACTTGGGCCATCGCATCACGTGTAATGGTGTTTTTCCAAAAAAAGAGTTAGTTGAAGCTATAGATAAAGTGAAGGAACCCACTTGCAAAGATGAGCTTCTCTCTTTTTTGGGTATGGTAGAATTTTATGGAAAATTCATTTGTAATTTTGCTGAAAAAACACATAACTTAAGGAAATTAACGGTTAAAAATACTGTCTTCAACTGGTCATCTGATTGCAAATCTGAATTCTTGAGCATCAAGAAAGATTTGAATAAGGCACCTTCTCTTCATGCTTTTGTTCCTGGTGTTCCAACTATTATGTTTACTGACGCAAGTGATAAAGGACTTGGTGCTGTTTTAGTACAGAAAAAGGATGGAAAAGATTCATTGATCTGTTGTTCTTCTCGTTGCCTCAGAGGATCGGAGTTGAATTACTCTGTAATAGAAAAGGAATCGTTAGCAATTTATTGGGCACTGAGAAAGTTTAAAAATTTGATTTGGGGGACCAGAATCTGTGTTTTGTCTGATCCTAAACCTTTAAAAGAGGTTTTTTCAAAAAAAGGGTTAGATGCTATCTCATCTAGGATAAGGAGATGGATTGTTTCTTTACAGGAATTTGAATTTGAAGTTGAGTATATTCCTGGGATAGCTAACAGATCAGCAGATTGTTTATCAAGGTTGGTTGACTGTGAGAACTCTGAGTTAGATGATTTGTGTGATCCTGAAGAGTTTGTGAATGTGTGTGAGGTGACTGATGGTGCCATTATTGAGTCTGAATGGAGATCTGAGTCGGAGAAAGATGAAGAAATTTCGAAAGTAATTCTTTCCTTGAAGAGTAATTCTCGTTTGGACAAGCCATGGCTGCTAGTTGCTGATGAACTGTCGGTGAATGATGGTCTTTTAACTCGTGGTACTAAACTTGTTCCTCCAACCTCATTAAGGAATAAATTGTTGTCTCATGCCCATCGTGGACATTTGGGCATTGTTAAGACTAAAGAGTTTCTTCGCTTGCAGTTCTGGTGGCCTGGCATGGACCTAGAAATTGAGAGAATGGTCCGAGAATGCCCTGAGTGCTGTTCTAGTGACAACATTTTAAAAACAAGACAAATGCCTATGGTGAAGAGGGCTTTACCTGGCCATCCGTGGGATGAGGTAGCAATTGACATCCTTGGTCCTCTCTCTGGTGTTTCTGATACCCCTTATCTCATCGTTTTGATTGATCTATACTCAAGATGGATTGAAGTTTCAGCTGTCAGAGAGATTACATCCAATTCTGTCATTAAGTTTCTAGAGTCTTTATTTAATAAGGAAAGTTTTCCTAACAGTCTTCTATCTGACAATGGTCCTCAATTTTGTTCTTCTTTGTTTGTTGACTTTCTTAAAAAATGTGGAATAGTTCATAAAAGGTGTTCACTTTACCATCCTGAAACAAATGGTGCAGTAGAGAGAGTTAATAGGACTCTGAAAGAATCCATACAGCTTGCTCGCTCTTCTGGTTTAGATTGGAAGTCCACTCTCCAGGACAGGATTAACATTTATCATTTTTCCCCCCATTCTACTACTGGTAGTGTAAAATAAGGATCCACAAATTGAAGATAAAAAGTAGAGGTTTATTTGAAGAAAAGATCCCATCCACAGGTGAACATCCAGCCAGCAATAAAGTAGGATAGCAACTGCTTAGTGATCAAAGGATAACATTCCATCAGAGAATCCAGTGTCTCATGACATCAGCGCAGCTGTGTCATGAGGCAGAGACACACAGGACAAGGATGCCACACATCTCCCTTCTAACAACAACAAGGAAATTATAAGAGAAAACAAAACAATGCTAAAACATTAATCACACAGTGACGTAGTCTTTTAAATATTTAGGAGAATGAGAAACCCTTGCAGACTTGCGAAGAAGTGAGGAGGACTCAACTCCAGGAGTTTGAGAATGACGACTGCAAGAAGCTTCCACAAGATCATTGCTAACCACCACCACCCTGTTCAAATTCCAAACACGATGATCAGCAGTTTTGATGGCGTTCTTGAAAACTTTGATGACACGAATAGGCTTCTTAAAGGTAGCAGAAAGAGCCTTATTGTTTTTGCAGGGATTCTTAATAAGTACCCAATCTCCCACTTTAACAGGTGTGACCTTAACAGAATGTCTCTCATCAAACATCCTTTTTCTAGACTCAATTCTAGAAAGTTCACGCAACATCCACTCATCAGAGTCATCACGAGGAGGTGGTTGCAAGTCATTGACCCATGCCGGTACCACAAGGGTATTAGGAGTGCGTGATCTAAAAAGTTCAAAAGGAGTCTTTCCAGTAACGGCATGGGGAGATAACCTGTAAACCTTAACCTTCTTAAAGACATCTGTTCTCCAATCTGTGCCAGCAGACTTAGCCATTCTAATAGTCTCTTTAAGGACACGGTTAAATCTCTCAACCATACCGTTGGTTTCTGGGTGGTAAAGGGAAGACCTTTTGTGTTTAACTCCTTGCTCTAACAGAAAATTTTCCATCTCTTTAGAGACTAATTGGGGACCATTATCTGTGAGGATGGCGTTAGGGATGCCCTCTCTAGCAAAAAGTTTAGTTAAAAAATCCACCACATGCCTAGTCTCGATACCACGAGTTATGGCAATTTCTGGCCATCTAGAAAAGAAATCAACAAGAACAAGAACATACCACTCACAACCAGCTGATGTAATAGGCCCCAAAATATCCAAACCCACTTCTTTCCAGGGCGCATCCGGTCTGTCTCTAATCACCATGGGTTGGACTTTAGGTTTTGCTACCTTCTCACTAAGAGCACAGTCAATGCAATCCCTAACTTTGCGCTCTACTTCCAAATCCATATTTGGCCACCAATATGAGCTCCTTAAAATCTCCTTAGTCTTAGAGATTCCTAAATGACCGATATGTGCTAAAGACATAAGCTCATCCCGAAGAGCTAGGGGTGGAACCAATCTAGTTCCTCTAAAAAGTAAGCCATCTTGTTCAGAAAGCTGATCCTTGACATGCCAAAATTTCTCAAGACCTTCATTACATTTGGGTTTAATCTTCCATCCTGTCATTAGGAGTTTAAGTACCTCTACCAGAGTCGAATCTTCCTGAAGCATCTTCAACCACCTCTCTTTATCAATGACAGCCTCTTCTACAACACAAACCATCTCATCATCAACATCACAATCTTCCTCATCCTCAACCTCAGAACTGGGAACAAGGCGGGACAAAGCATCAGCCACTTTGTTTTCTACTCCAGGTAGGTACTTTACACTAAAATCATAATCCTGTAAACCAACAACCCATTTTGTGATTCTACCAGACACCGCATCTATACCTTTTTTCTTTAAAATTTCACAAAGCGGCTTGTGATCTGTCCTGACCTCAAAATTGGTTCCCCACAATAAGTTTTTAAGCTTCTTGACTGACCAGTAAACAGCAAGAGCTTCACGCTCAATCACTGAGTATCGAGTTTCAGCTCCCTTTAAACTCCTTGACAAGAAAAGAATGACCCTCTCAATGCCCTCAAATTTCTGTACAAGCACCGCACCTAAACCTTTCAGGCTTGCATCAGTAATCAAAATAGATTTCTCAGAAGGATCAAAACTGCTCAATTTCGGAGCAGAAGCTAGCCTCTCCTTGATGACCTCAAACTCACGCTGACATTTCTCTCCCCAAATGAAATCTACACCCTTCTTCAACAAATACCTCATATTGGCACACAAGGAGGCAAAGTCTTTCACAAACTTGCTATAATATTCAGCAAGTCCCAAAAAACTCATCAACTCTTCCTTGTTCTGTGGGGGAGACATCTTAGAAATTGTAGAGATCAGATTTTCCTTAGGCAAAATTCCTCCTTCTGTAATAGTGTGACCTAGATAATCAATGGAAGTTTTTCTAAATTTACACTTCTCAATCTTGACAGTCAAACCTGCATCACACAACCTCCCTAGAACAGCAAATAGCCTAAAATCATGTTGAGGATTATCTATGCCAAACACAAGAATGTCGTCCTGATAGACTCTAACACCATGTAAACCTTTTAAGACCTTCTCTAATGCCCTCTGAAAAACCGATGCGGCTGACACTAAACCAAATGGTAGTCTAACGAACCTAAAAGTGCCATAAGGTGTCACAAAAGAGGTTAAGTCTTTCGAATCTTCTTCCAACCTAATCTGATGGTACGCGGACCTTAGATCAATGGTGCTGAAAATTTTAGCACCTTTAAGTAGCATAAGCATGTCCGCAATCTTGGGTAGAGGATAATGATCAGTAACTACACACTTGTTGAGTTCTCTTAAATCAACACAGAGACGGAGAGAGTTGTCCGATTTCTTGGCTGCGACAATCGGGGCAACCCACTCCGTTCCTTCTACTGTTTCTATGATGCCTCCCTTGACCAGCTTATCAAGTTCATCTTTAACTTGTTCTCTGACTGCTACAGGTACATTTCGCACTTTGCAGCAGACAGGTACAGCATCCTTCTTCAAGATGATACGATGACAATAGTCATTAAGACATCCTAAATTTTCCGAAAAAACTTTAGGAAATCTGGCTTTCAGTTCACTAGTGAAATCACAAGAAACTACTGAAACAATCTGAGGTGTGCAGGGAAAGGGCTGTTTTAGAAGAATAGGAGGTGTTGAGTTTGGATCAAGCATAACACCCAAATCTTTAAGAGCAAACCAGCTTATTATGCTATCTCCTTTTTGAGAAACATAAATTTTTGCCTTGGCCAACCTATTCTTATAATTAATCATACCTTCAAAAACCCCAAGTAGTTTAATGGGTTGACCAGCATAACCAAATGGTCTTATATCGGGGCGTGAGAGCTCAAGTTTATGTCCCAACTTACTCAAAAAAAAATCTTTTGCTACAATAGTAATTTTTGCCCCAGAATCGAACAAAACTTTGGTGGGATAACCTTCCACCAAAATTTCATCACAAGGGGAATTCTTTGCTTCCTCAGCACTTACAGTTTGAATATAAATTTGCCCACAATCTAGGTGTTCATCTAGATTATCTTCATTTTCAAAATCATAAAATATCTCATTCACTCTACCTCTATAGTTTCCCCCTTTACAACATGAGGTGAAGTGTCCTTTCCTTTTGCACTTACTACAATAAGCTTTCCAACCAGAACATTGTCTATCTGTGGCAAAATGCCCCATTTTACCACATCTGTAACATCTTACTTGGGAGAAATCCAAAGTGTTCTCCTTTTTTTTATACGGAATTTTGTTGGAAACATTTTCATTTTTAGAGTCTTTTTGCTGATTTTCACTTGTTCTAGCAGTAGATTTCACAACATTCACAGTTTCTTTCGTAGTTTTGTTGTCACCATTCTTTTTGATGACTTCTACACATTTAATAGAATGTTCTATCCTCTTAGCAATAGTAAGAACTTCCTCTAAAGAAGGTTCATCCTTTTGCCACAATTCTTCTCTCACCTTTTCAATATAACACCCAAGCATGAACTGATCTCTAATATGCTCATCAAGACTTGCCCCAAACTTACATGAGGAAGCAAGTTTCCTTAAAGCTGTAATATAGTTCTCAATGGTTTCTTCTTCCATTTGTGTTCTTCGACCAAAATGATATCTTTCTAAAATTGTACTGACTCTAGGAAGATAATGCTCATCTAGTTTTGCAATACAAATTTCGTATTCATTTAAAGTACTGTCATCAATGTCAGGCAAATGATCGAATACCTCTTGTCCTTCTGCCCCCAAACAGTGTAAAAGTAGGGCTGTCTTCCTTTCAGCACTCAAGCTAGAACCACACACCCTTGCATACCTTTCAAACACTTTACGCCATTTTTTCCATCTAATAGGAGGATCCCCAGGTGAGGACAAAAAGAAAGGGGGAGCAGTGACATTTTGCATGTTGTTGTTAACCAAAAAGAAATAGAGCACAAAATGAAAATAAGAAAAGAGATGTCTATTATGTGTGTGTGTCACAGTAGAACACACAAAGTCAGTTCCAAGTAAGTGTATCCAATTACAATGTGTGTGTGTCACAGTAGCAGGACACACAACAGGTTGACTAATGTCAGATTGTCTAATATGTGTGTGTGTCACAGTGGTAGGACACACAAGAGCAAGTGGCAGGACACACAACAGCTTGCTTAAATTGTGTGTGTGTCACAGCGGTAGAATACACAACAGGAGTTCCCAGTGAGTGTGTCAGGAGAAAGAATTAAATAAAACAGTACCTTTAAATCGTTGAGAGAACTTGGCAAAGTTTGTACCATAAATGTGATGATAACAAAAGTTCAGGGTAAAATGGAAGAATAGCGATGACCAGCGGTGTTTATAACGCGTTTACAGAGTAACGCGTATGTTGTGAGGTGAAAACCGAAGAATTCACCAATCCAAGATGGCGCCCACGTTTGCGTGACTCCCAGGATGCCTTGCGGCACGTTTGCGTGCCTCCCGGCCGGCTTTGCGAAGAGTCCAGAAGCGAGGCGAAGCAAGATGTTTGTTTTCTAAAGCTTCGATATTCTGGCAATGGCGTTCTTTTGCAAGAGGCAGCTCGCTCGTGAGGACGCTCGCTCGTGGAGACGCTTGCGAGGACGTTGGCAGGTAGGAGAATCGAAAGATGCAACTTGCAGAGATCGAATGCGCTGTATAAAATAGTCGCAAAAGTGTCCAAAGTAGTAATTAAAAAGCCAATAAAGCTCAAAAAAGTTAACACCGCTAGGTTATACCATTAGAAATATGTAGGAAGAAAACAAAGTGGTTTGTTTTCTTGCTAAAATTAAGTTGAATTCTTCTTACCCTGAAAGTGGAAATGGAAGTTTCTTTTGTTTTAAGATGCAGTCCTAAAATCTAGTCCAAGGTAAATCAAATATCTTCCATCTTGAAAGTTGAATGTCACCAAAGTATCTCAGGTTGTTCCAAGTATCAGGAATTTCAAAAGGAACAAGTTCTTTTTTTTAAAAAAAAAATCTTGAGATAGGTGTTGAGATCTTATCTTCTTCTTCCCATCCTGCGTCGCCAAATGTAAAATAAGGATCCACAAATTGAAGATAAAAAGTAGAGGTTTATTTGAAGAAAAGATCCCATCCACAGGTGAACATCCAGCCAGCAATAAAGTAGGATAGCAACTGCTTAGTGATCAAAGGATAACATTCCATCAGAGAATCCAGTGTCTCATGACATCAGCGCAGCTGTGTCATGAGGCAGAGACACACAGGACAAGGATGCCACACATAGGTCCCCATTTGAGCTGTTCAAGGGGAGGGTTCCCAACATCTTGATGTGTCCGGGGTGGATGTGCCTAAACAAAGGACTTGTCAATAATGATATTGGTGATTGGAGAACTAAGGAGTTACTCAAACAAGATGCTCGTAAGGCAAACTTTGATCTTAGGAAAAGTGTGTTTTCCCGTGAGGTCAACGTGGGTGACTTGGTTAGAATTAAGACCCCTGTGGGATGTAGACCTTGGTCAAAGTACACTGACATCAGGTCTGTTGTCAAGATTTTTAAAAATGCTGTGAAGACTGATGATGGAAGAATTTGGAATAAGAGTCGTGTGGTAGTTGTTAATCCAGATTTGTTATTTTCAAATGTTTCTGCTCATGATGATAATTTATGCAATAATTTTCACTTGGGTACTAACTTTTCCTTTGACAGGTCTTCGCTTCCTTCTAAAAGAAGTCTAAGAACTCGTAAAGCTCCTTCTTATTTGAAGGACTATGTTTGAGCTTGTGTTCATTATGCTCTTACTCTGTGATGTTTTCCTTTTGTCTTTCATTGCTTTTCTTTTGTATAGGAGGGAGATGTGTGATGTTTTGCATACTTCCCCTTTAATCTTCAATATTCCTTACCTGCATTCTATGTTCTGAGAATGGACTCTCTTAGAGATTCTGACTGAGTCAGTTGCTGTTGGCTGTTCTTGGGATGAGGTTTTAATAAACCCACCTACTAAAACGATTATTTGATTCCTGCTTTATTCAATATTTAACTATTTTACAGGGGGCAAGCACATGGAGAAAGAAGGATGGGCAAGACGGGCTGAGGCAAGATCATGAATTACAGAGGGTGTCGGAGGGGCTTGGTGAACTCACAGACAACCGAAAATGGGCAAGGACACGACAATGAAGTGTGGATGGAAAGGGCTCGAGAAGCAAAGAAACAAGCACACATAGTGTGGTTGGATGGGGCCAGGGGAAGCACAAGGACAACAAAGCGTGAGCGGGAGGGGTTGGTATAAGCATATTGACAACAAAGAGTGGTGAGGAGGGGAATGGGAGAGGAACACTGGAGGTGAGGGAGAAGTACATGAGGTAGATGGCTGAAAAACATATGCACACATATGGAATTCTTACATTTTAAAAAGTAGTGCCTGAAAAGGTGAGCAGTCAAAGGATACAGTAAAGCATAAATGCTCCAAGGGAGGTGTTAAACTAGAAGAGACAGAAAAGCCTACAGAGCTGACAAGTAAGAAGCAAGCAAATGAGTGGCAATAAAGCCAACCAATGCTGAGCAACGGGTGACCTCTAAGCACACTGTAAGGTAACAAAAGGTAAAAGACCTATTTGACGGTGTATGAAAACCACATCATGTTCTCCCACACTGAAAGACAGCTATCTTTAGTTGAAAACATTTTGTCCTTGCTCCTGATATTGAAATCACATAGACTATCACAATAGTTAGAAACTCAATATATTGAGATACAAAGTAGGATGCAAACAAAATACACACTTGCCATCTCAGGGAGTTTCCCAGAGCCAAGCAATTCTCTCGATGAAACACTCACTGCTTGCCTATCAAGACATTGCCATTCCCTGTAATGAGCAGCAGTCATCCCTAGGCAGCCCTATTGGCATCTGACTCATTATTGGTCAATGGTTATCTCTAGATAAACAGCCTAAATTACTATTATACACAGAGCTCACTGATCTCCCAGCTATACTACTATCAAACCCCTTGACATTTGAGGTGAAAGGCCATTCAAGGACTGTCACATAAATAACACTTTCATCCAAAGATGAGCATTATCCATCACCATTGGGTGCTGTGGGACTCTGGATTGTGACTTTTCACTGAGATTTCATACCTTTCCTCCCCCTTCTCTTTTTAACTATATCCAAGGGAGCACAGGTCCAATGTAGCTATGTATCACTCATTATCAGACTACCTTGGACTGGCGTTTATATCATGTGCTGTGCTCCAGGCACACTCCGTTGTGCTATGGTTGGATGACCTGAAGAACACAGTTGACGGCAACAGGGTAGCTGCGCTACTTCTCTTGGACCTTTCGGTTGCCTTTGACACGGCTGTCCATGACACTCTGATACAAAGATTCTACGAAGCCAGCATAGAGGAGATTGCTCCCGACTGGATTGCATCCTACCTTCGCAACATAACTAATGTCATCCATACACCAAACCTTACTCCACAAAAGCAGGGGCCACTCAAGGCTATATATTCTCGCACATGCTTTTCAACATCTGCATGAAGTCAGTACCGTACCGGCATTGATCAATTAATGTCACCTCATGTGCTATAACTATGCAGATGACACACAAATACTCCTTCAACTGGAATGCCCCAAAGGCATTGAAAACTCGCCAATTTTCACTTGTCTGAGCATTGGTTCAATGGATGACGTAGAGCCATCTCAAATTGAATGCTTCCAAAACAGACATTCTCATGTGTGGCAATTGGAAACATTATGACCCACTCACCGCATGGCCTGATGATCTGGGAACACTGCCTAAAGCATCAAAGAAAGTAAGAAACCACGGAAGGACCATGGACTCAAAGCTATCGATGAATGCCCAAGTGGACAAACTAGCAAGATAAAACTTTGTTACTATAAAAACTCAGGGACAAATCTTCCCCCATTTGGGATTTCCACACAAGGTCCAAGCTACCATCTCCCTTGTTCTGTCCAAACTCGATTACACCAATAGCTTCTACCACGGATCACCTTTAACAGCCATGAAAAGACTACAACAGATTCAAAACTTGGCTGCCAGACTACTCTTACCTGTAAAACTACAAGACCACATCTCCCCTGCCTTGAAAGCCCTGCTTTGGTTACCGGTTGCCAGAAGATACACATTCAAGCCGCTTTGTATAACCCCCAAAGCTACACATGGAACGGGACCGCTCTTCATCAGTAATAAAATCACCAAACACATTCAACAAAGGAACCTCTGCTCTAGAGTGGCACGTCGCCTCATAATCCCAAGATGCAAGAAAAAAACATTGGTGGCAAATCTTTCTCTGTTCAAGCAGCCAAACTATGGAACTCTTTACCCCCCAACTAAAATCTAGGGATAACTACCATATCTTCAGAAAACTTTTAATGAATTGGCTCTTCCCCACATAAGCCCCATAAGCAAACAGAAATACACAGCATATTCCTCTGTATATAATACTATAGATATGCACCTATATATGTGTATTGCTTTGTATAAACATGAAGAATAATTGTTTAAAAAAATATATAGATATTCATTAGATCTGCGAAACAGATGTACATATTACTGATTATTAGTGACTATATAAATAATAAAAAAAATTCATACCTAATTTTACAAAAAAAAAATTATATATATATATATATATATATATATATATATATATATATATATATCCAATTACCCTTCCTGGTGCATGTGCTCACCAAACGACGAGAAACGGACACATGATATAGAATTCACTGCAGGCTGAAATGATTCATAAAGGTATTTATTTTCCTTCCATCAGCGCAAAATGAAGGAAGAGATGACGCGTTTCGGCCAGCAGGGTGGCCTTGCTCACCTGCAACTTGGTGCTACCCACATATTGCAGCCCACACGGACACTCCAGCACATAAACTGCAAATTCGGTTTTACAAGTCAACTGTTTGTGGATAACACGGGGTCTATCTGAAAAAGGAGTGGTAAATTGCGTTTTATTAACCCCGTGTTTGCACGCCTTGCAGACAGCACATTTTTTGAAGCCTTTGCTGGAATTAAGCCATGAGATGTTATTAATGACCTCCGGACTAGATTTCACTTAAGCATTGCTTAAGGAGTGTGCTTTTCTGAATGAAATCTCAGGTTTAGTAGCCAGGTATTTACCTATTACTGGATCACTGGAGATTAGATTCCAGTTCTTAGTAACGATTTTCCGGAGAGCTTGATGTTGCCAGCTATATGTCAAAACCAGCCTCACCGGAGAGTTGACAACAACTGTTTCTGCCACCCTGGATTTCTTGTGCAGCAGAACTTCCTTTCTTGGGATAGAGTTGACTTTGCGTATAGCAGCGTCAACCACGTTGCTGGTATACCCCCTGGCCGAAAAGCGCACCTTGCTCTCCTCCTGTGCTGTCCTGCATTGACTCTCCGTGCTGCAAATACGTCTGATTCGCAGCATTTCCCCATAAGGAATGCTGTGAATCAGATGTGCCGGGTGATGACTCATGGCGTGCAGCACGGTGTTACCAGCTGTAGGCTTCCTGTATAACATAGTCTCCAGTTTGTTGTTCTGAACTACCACCTCCACGTCTAGAAAACAGATTCTATCCTGACTGATAGTAGAAGTGAAATTTAGGTTGAATGAATTCTGGTTCAAACGGTCAATAAAATCACTAGCCTCTTCTTGGGTACCCCGCCATATTAAAAAAAATTCATCAATATAGCGGTACCAATGTACCACATGCTCAACAACTGTGTCCCTGAGTGTGCCATTAAGGACCTGCTCCTCCCAGTAGCCCATGTGCAGACAGGCATAACTGGGAGAAAAGCGGGCCCCCATGGCTACTCCCCTGACCTGTTGGAAATGTTGATTGTTGAACAAAAAGAAGTTGTTATAAAGGCAAAAAGAGATCATACAGATTAACATCGTATTATGTTCAAGTAAATGAATCAATCTGTTACCCAGATAGAACTCAACAGCTCTCAATCCATCCATGTGAATCAGTCATTTCATTGCTTTTTTCTTTTTTTTCCTTTTTTTCTCTCCCTTGGGTTTAACTACGTTTTGCACCTTTAGAGATTTGTCTCTCATTTCCCTGATGGGGTTAGACAAATCTCTAAAGGTGCAAAACGTAGTTAAACCAAAGGGAGAAAAAAAAAAAAAAAGGAAAAAAAAGAAAAAAAGCAATGAAATGACTGATTCTCTCATGAGATTGAGTATATGTAAAACCATTATGAATAAGGTGTCATTATTCTCCAATGTTTAATTTGATGAAATGTATGATTTAAGTTAATTTTATAAAAACTGCATTAACCATAATGCCTAGCGAGGCGGAAATGATGTAACATCTAAATGAATGCTTTAAAAATTGTAAAGAAACGGCAGGAAGTCGATCGTGAGCAAGATGCCAGGAGCATCAAAACGCGTAGATCGAATGCTTTCACTTGCCTTAATAACTTGAAATAAACAAAGATTGTGGAAAACGAAAAGGAGTGCGCCCATATCCTTTGTAACCGAAGGAAGTGAGAGGAGATTGAACGGCGTGGTTCCGCCGTAGGTGAAACGCACCCACAAAGAGCGCTCTAAAATCGGGAAAAGGGGAACCAGCGTGTGGAGATATATATATATATAAAATAAGATTTCCAACACCAGTTCCGTTTCACATAGAAAATCATCCGGCACTCGAATATCGTTTCTTAGGCTTCTTTATTTAAGTTACAGCAATATCATCAACGCGTTTCGGGAGTCAAGCTCCCTTGATCACGATGTTTTTGCGTTGTCATGGAACCCTCCTATAATGCATGTGAGAGGTAGTAAAAACTGTAAAAGGACTCTCATCACCAACTTCAGTTGTTTGTAAATTCGGCAGCCATTTTAACACTTTTAAATACATCGGAAATAGATATTTCACAGGTAAAAACATTTGTTATACTGCTTGAAAGCCAATATACAAGTAGACAAATGTTAAAATCCCTAAATAGGAGTGAACATAACTCGGTAATGACACTCGATATACACAAAGATTTGATAATTAAAGTGCAAGTGCATATTTTCATGTTGTAAACACAAACATAAGGTTCCACACTTACAAAAGGCCAGTGCCTATTTCACCAAATGGAACCTTTTTAACACTTAGGGATTATACCTCACTGTACCACAATATTTCTTAAGTGTTTTTTCATATTGTGTTAACAAAAAACAACTGAATCTTGGTTTGAGTCATCTTTTAGCTCTACTGATCTCATATTCCTCAAGGATCGAAATGGGACTTATAAAGATGGTAACGCTGATCTATCAAGTCAACCTTATTCATTAATCATAAAGTGCAAGTGCTTCCATAAACCAGTAATATTCTTTTACTGTAAACATTTATCTATATATTGCACATATGGATAATAAAGTGCCAGTGCTAAAGTGCATCTCATTTTCAATAAAGTGCTAATGCTTCAATATCAACAACAGTATCTCATATATGTAAACAGTGCACTCATATTGCACTTCGGCAAAAGATTATCTAAAGTGTTCGTGCATATTAACAAAAATCAGCATTACTCATCACACTACATTCCTCACAGAGCCAGTTCCATTTCTAAACAACATACTACCATCCATGCAATTAAAAGGAAGGGAACCAAAAAATAAGACTATTAAAATTGAAAATTTCTGTCAATTACAATCATTAACAAAATGTTTCCAAATAAATGCAGTTTCGGTATACTCGAGGTTGAAAAAACAATTCATTATATAAATGGTTAATCAGTTTAAACATGTGTAAAGGTCTTCATCAACGTTCAATCCCTGTGGCTCCTTACAACTGAATTCTAGGATAAAGTAGGTCTCTAATCTTCTAAGTTCACTTTTCCTGTCTCCCCCTCTCCTCTTCTTCGGAACCTCTGCAATGCACGAGTACTGCAGGCCTGCGGGGTTACTTTGATGGTACAGTTCAAAGTGTTGGGCCACTGGGTAAGACCTATCCTGATTAACAATGGCTCTTCTGTGCTGAAGGATTCGCTGGTGTACAGGTAAGATGGTACTACCGATATAAATCTTTGGGCATGGGCACTGTAGTAAGTAAACTACGTACTCACTCTTGCAGGTAATGGTACTTCTCACTTTAACGATCTTATTAAAAGATGTTTTGAAATCCGTGCGATTCATTCCATGTTGGCACGCTTTGCATTTAAAACATCTTTTAAAACCAGGTTTGGGTTTCAGCCAGTCTGCATTACTCTTTTTCTTGTCCAAATCTCACTTTGGACAATTAAATCTTTTAAAGATTTGGACTTTTTATAGGTAATGTCAGGATTCTTTTTCACCTTTGAGCCCAACACCGGATCATTTCTAATCAGATACCAGTGTTTTCTGAGGATAGTTCTTACTAATATATATATATGTATATATATATGTATGTATATATCACCTACTGGCGGTCACCAGTAGGTAGTTATAGTTAGGATTTTTTTCAATGCAAAATCTCAAAATTCTATTGTGAATAACTTTGGCGTCGGTTGACGAATCTGCCTGAAAATTTCCTCAATTTGCCTCGCGGAGCTCTGGTCCTTCCCTGAAAGGTTGGGGGGGATTCGTCAAGCGGGGGCCGAGATAAAAGGGGGGTCCCAAAACGTGTTTTCCCCATGTTAATTTCCATAGGGCGGTCGAACTCACTTTTAGCCCGAACGGCTGAATGGATTTGCACCAAACTTGGCAAAATTGTAGGGACTGATAGCCCGATGTGCCTTTGCTATGTCTCAAGGTATGTGCTCCAGTGGTTTTTACGAAAATTAACTTTGAAAAAATATATATTGGGCTATATTGGGCTATATATATGTTAGAGCCCAAATGTAGCCCAATGTAGCCCAATGTAGCCCAAAGATGGCCACCAGAGACAAAAAAAAACAAATGTAGCCCAAATATCAGCCAGATGTAGCCCAACTATAGCCCAATGACCGAATGTCCCAGAGTGTTCTAAAGAAAAACTAGAGCACTAACAGTCTTACTTACGACAAAAGTATGGCACACCTGAAGTCATCTTGATTGGAATAAAGTGTTAACACTTAAAACATTTAATTTGCAAAGGAACAAAATGAGGGGGTTCATTTTGCCATAGAAATTATGATTAGTGCTGAAGAAAGAAAAATTAGGGCACATTTTGAGTGACTTCTCAAATCCTCCTATATTTCATTAAAAAAATTCTGAAATGCAGTCTCCCAAGATGGCCACCAGAGACAAAAGAGCCCAAATGTAGCCCAAATGATCTTAAAGGTTTATATGCACGGACTGCTGATCCCAAAATGCAAAGCGAAATCTCTACAAGGCTCCACCTGGGGGCCATTAAAGTGATGGGTTATATTTCAAGCAGCAGTCTTTGCCTCCTGATTTAAAAAAGTTCAATCTGCCTATGAGGAAGAACTACTTTGTTCGAAACGCGTCAGGCATCATACTTTACCTGTGGTTGGCGGAGAACGCTGCAGCCTTATTTGAACAAATGGAGAGTGCATCCGAAAGCTTCTGGCAATGTGAACCCTTATATATATATATATATATATATATATATATATATATATATATATATATATATATATATATATATATGAAACCTATGCTTTTTCAGTGAATATATATATATATATATATATATATATATATATATATATATATATATATTCACTGAAAAAGCATAGGTTTCACACCAGGTATAGTTAGGAATTAACATTTAAAAAACCTATTAAATTCACTTAAAAAACCATAGGTTTCACACCAGTTATAGTTAGGTGGACATTTTACTCGCATAAAAGCATTGAAATTCCCACGTTATAGTTAGTTGGACTCACTATAACTTGCGCGTGCAATGCACTGCTGATGACATCACATATTACATCACTCATGACATGGTCAGTGACATCACTCATGACATCACTGATGACATCTCAAACCAGGTAGCGTTTCTATAATCAGTGTATACATTCATACAAGCATTTGGGTCCAAGGATCCCTCTCCTCCATTTCCTTCGGCATCAAATCCTTGGTGCTGTTCTATATACTTCAGAATGGCCTTATAGTCTTTTTCGGTATATATCTTAGGTTCAGCTACATAGTGAAAATACATTAGTGACAATAATTGAAACCAGGCTTCACAGCTAGCTAAGTGGGACAAGGGCAGGGAAATGAATAGTTCATGCTGATGCATTGCTGACGGGAGTAACCCACAGACCCAACAATTCGTCTTGTTGGTAGTGCTATGGGTATGATGCAACATTTTGATAAAGACATTTTTTGAATAAGTTTCTCTGTGTCTTGCCTTATGTGGAGGCAGGGAATAAAAGAGATGTTCTTCCGGGGCAGGGGTAGTTCCTAGCAGTTTCTGTACAGGGTGCTGGAATTCTAAATACACAAACACACACATTAAAATTACTGTGATTACAACAATAAAAGCAACAAATGCCACCTTCACTCTGGTGGGCCATCCGGAAAATTATTGCATATTATCAATATACCGTCGAGGGGCAATTGGTCGTTCATCCTCCATGACAAATCGGGCAAAAGGAAACATGCTCTCTATAAGTCCAAATTCTAATTTGGATCCTCTCTAAAAGTCCTAAACTAATCTTTGAATCCACAAAGCACGCACACCACCAGAGGGTTCTTCTTTTCACTGAGGGATCTTCTCCCTGTGTCCATTAGAGCCTCACAGGCAGACTCCTATCGTTCATCAAAAAAAGAACAAACTTTATATTCCAGTAGTACGACAGCGGCCCTTAACTCAGTCTTTCTTTCTGAACAGAGCTATTTAACACAATGTTCCAAGCTCTCAACAGGTTCAGTCCAGTGTCTCGCTCAGTAGCCCAGTAAGTCTATCCGATGTTTCTCAACTCCAGTCTCTGTCTAGCTCCTACTATTGGAAGCTGGGGTACTGCGCTGTTTTCGGGGTCGCACGTCGTATTTACAATGGCCAGGTTGCTCCTGGTCAGAAAACAATTCGGCTGCGAGGGCATCTGATGCATTCAAAACCTGTAGTGCCCCGGAATTGACAGCTTCCACTGATTGAGCTGTCTCACTTTCAACTGTGGGCAACACCTCACTCGGTTGCCCTACTTCTTGGGCGTATGGAGGTCAATTACAAAAACAATATGTATTTTTATAATCTGGGGCACCATCAATTGGTGTTTTCTTCAAAATCGGTAAAATCGGACTGTTACAAACATTAGAGGTTGTTTCTTCCACCTTCTGAATGAGGTCACAAATAATGTGCAACAAGGCCTGTTCTCCTTCAGGTGAAATTTTATATTATGGAATGCGGGGCAGCTAGACATTAGGTTTCAAGGTTATTGACACGGGAGCTTTTTTTAACAGACCAACATCGGTGTCTCCTGTAGCCCACAGTGTCTGAGGAATCGTTGAAAATTCAGGGGGAAGGATCTCCTTTTTGGCAAAATATTGGACTGTATTCGGGGGTGGTTTCTGCATCGTCAAATAGACACCATCAGGGGAACAATAAATCCGTGCATTTAACTTTTTCAAAATGTCTAAACCCAAAAGATTTTCTCCACAATTTGAAGTTAAAAGAAAAGGTGAATGTATAGAAATGGGGCCTACAGTGAAAGGCAGAGGTTTAGAAACGGGGCTTACCACAGGTATTCCAGAGAATCCCACTGATACGTTATTTTGGCCAGACAGAGCAGCCCCTGGGACCAGTGTATGGGCAACTGAGCTATTCATTGCCCCAGTATCCACTAGAAATTTTCCCGATGTTCCAACAGTTCCCCTTGTACATAAGGTCCCTCCTGGTCAACTGGTACTGTAAAGTGGCCCCCGCTCTGTCCTTGGCTGTCTCATGCATAATCCTGTCCGTCATACCCATCATCCCTATAATTTTCGTTGTAGTACTGTCTCGTTTGGGGATTGTCAAAGTAGTTTTTCAGAGAATCCTCATGTTGCATCTCTTCTCGTCTCATACTATTTCGGTCTATATTCCCTCGACCCCTTCCTCGTCCTCAATTAGGACCATTCTTCGCCAGCAACAGAGGGGCAATCTGCCCTCCAATGCCCTTCCTGTTTGCAATAGGAACATTGATTTATACCAATGTTCGGGGGACCTTCTCTACCTCTTCCCGCCATTGCACCCCTCTGAAATGAGCCACGCCCTCCCCGTCCTGCATTCTGTCCTCTACTAACTTGCTGCAACAAAACCCTGGTCTTCAAGTCCTTAGTCTTCTTTTCTGATTTTTCTTTACTTTCATTCTCTCGATGTTCATAATATTGGGCCATAATGAGAAGTACTGACGGGGCAACCATAGTCCACGTGCTCTCGGCCGCTTGGAGACCGGACATACCTTCAGGAAGCAAATTTGTAACAAACCTATTCACAAACAACCGTATCCCACCTTCCGTGGATAGGTCTTGCCCACTAAAATCTATAAAGACTTTCTCAAACCTGGTAAAGAAATCTGACACACTTTCATCCTTCTTCTGTCTACAGGCTGTTAATGTGTCCCAGTCAACTTTTCTAGGAGGGAGGAGAGTCTGCATATAAGTAATAATCTTAGCTGGTACGGCTAGTACCTCGTCTCTAGGTTTGTCTTCAGGCTTTCGTTCCTTGTCCCATGTTTTTAATTGGTCCCATGTCCCTCCCAACTCGGGGGTATGGTACGTATCATGTATTTGTCTCCAAATGTCCACCGGGATCAAGAGACCAAAGAACAGCTCGATATCGGGTATAATTGACGGCCTCAGTCAATTCCTTATAGTGAGCGGTGGGATTTTTACGGGACCTCGCTTCGTCTCCAAGGGGTATAAACCCATTGCTCTTGAAGCCTAGCGTCCACATGAGCCCTAGTTACTTGGCCATTGCCATCGTTTAATTCAGGTAGTTCAGGATAAAAGAGGGGGTGCACCTCTCTCATGGGGTGCTGTGCACCCCAATCGGCGCATTTTCGGTGCATTTGTTCACGATAATGCACAAGAGTTGCTACGTTCTGATATGCTTCATCAGCCTGTAATTGGAATTTAAAAGCTCGATCTCTTATATCACGCAGTATTTGAGGAGGTATTCCCTCTTCGAAACACTGCTCCCATAGCGAAATTAGTCGGATCCCCATATTCTCTAAAGCCAGTTGCTGCGCAACCGGTTCAAAATCTTTCATGGTGCTCCAAATGTCCTCCAAGGTGTAAATGGCGTTCCGCATCCACTGGGATGCCTGAACTACTATGGCCTTCCTTTCTTCCGTACCCAACAACGACCTAGTATAGACTCGCTGATCACTCAAGTCAGGTCTAAGGCGCTTGGGCGTGGTATCTAGGCAAGCCGTGTATCGGGAATCTATGGCGGTCTGAATCGGAGGGGAGAGAAATACAGGGTGCAAAGGGGAGGGGACAGCCACGTCCGGTTGTATTGATATCAAGGGTGAGGTAGTTGGTCGGAGAGTGGGAGGGGAGAGTAACGCACTTCGTACTGATCCATCAGCAGGGGCCGTGACAGCCATTCCTACCGGTGCTCCAGCGGCCGATGCAGCTCCAATTTGGCCTGTTCGTACCACAGGCACGGCTGGGTATAATCCCTGTGGGGCGTAAGGAGGGGGTGGTCGGGCTTCTAATAAGTCTTCTATTTCATCTCCGGTCTCAGGTCGAGTCATATAACTTTTGTCCGTCTCTAAACGGAACTGCCTATCCATGCCTACAATGCCTCTAAGACTTGGAATACACTCCCCCTACATCTTAGAGCCAATCCCAACCTTTCTTCATTTCGCAAACAGTTAAAGACATTCCTATTCAACCTCCCTCAGTAATTCTCTGTTAGCAATTTCTGCCAGGCCCACCTCGGTTGGATCCTAGCGCTTGGACGCCCCTGGGCAGCAACCGCGCTCTATAAATCCACCTTTCATTTCATTTCATTCATTTCATTTGTGCGATATTCTCTTCAACCTTTCCTTTATAGTAAGCTATAGCTTTCTGGGTGACTGTCTGTCCTGATTTAAGCTTTCCCAATTTCTCTTCTCTTATCCGTCGTCATTTTGCCGTCTTCAATCATAGGTTCAAGGAGTCAAACATCGACTGGCGGCTTTTCTTCATAAACAATTTGTTTTGGATGTAATTAATCTTTTTCTCATCAAATTACCCTGTTAGAGGCCATTGCAAATCGGAATTATCTTTGGTGTACTTATTCCAAATTGTATTAAACAAAATCGTTGTAAGACCGTGTTTCACATACATATCAAAACTGGGGCTGCCCTCGGGAGGGGCAGGCTGTCTTTCTTCCAGCCGTTTATTTCGCCGACAGCAGCACCCAAAACATATTTTACTAAAACAAGGCATTATTGTAATGTTCACACAATTCTACTCATATACTCCAAAAACCATTCACATTCGGACGCGTCCTTCTCACCACTCACACTCTCGTATTCTTCTATTTTCTCGCAATAAAGTGCTGTAAAGCGTCGCAAGGCAATACTTGTTCTATGCAAATGACATGTCTTCAAAACGGACAGAGCCCGTCGACTCCTGTTCGGGAAATCAATTCAAAAGAGTTCCGGACCAACAAAATTCAACAACAAAAGAAACAGTCACTAGACTGTTCTGAGATCACTTGGTAGGCGAACCACAAACCCTCTTACAGGCCATCCCATGGTCCTGTTCTGGTTGGGCATGGCGTCTGGGCATGCAGCTCCAGAATCCTAGCTTACCCAGTCGCTCCCAGGGCTTTCCTGAAGATGATTCGGCCGAGCGAGTAACTCAGTACACCTCTAAGGCACCAGGTGTTGTCTCAAGTTTTCACCAAACAAGTCCGTGAGGTATCTACCCGCGCAGCCACTTCGCCGCAACGTCAGACCCCCAGATTCCATTGTGGTCCGGCTTCCCCGGCCACCATCAAAAGCAGTTAACCGCTACCAAGGGAACACTTCTTCCAAGTGTTTCTTATCCAATACAATCAGAAATTCACTCACCTGGTGCACTAAGGTTGATTGCAAATTCTCCAATGCCAACTCCTAGACAGACCGGCACAGTCTGTTTTTCTCTTGGGTTAAGCCCGTAGGACTCCGTCGTAGGGTCTTCAGCAGATGGGAGGGATACTGGGCTCGAGAGTGGAATTTCTTGTTTTCGTACCACAAACGGGTGTTTCAAATCAGGATTCTCTTTCTGTCCACCCACTCAGCCAGAACTCCTCCCTGTCCCTTCTACTCCTGTTTACAGGAGGGGACGACCCTATCACGGACTCCCGGCAGAGTCGCCAACTGAAGGAACCAAAATATTATACTAATGGACTATACTCACCAATAGCCCATATACCTTATTCATGAATAATAAATCAGTCGGCAATGGAGAAGGTTCAATCATTTATTCTGCAAATCCTGACCGGGGAGCCTCAGTCTACACGACCCTCAGAGGTGTGCAGAGGAGACTGACTACATACAAGTGGTATAAAGGATATATACGTTTCACACATAGCACAATGTCACCTTACTAGGAAAGATACAACTTGTCAGTGAGCCAGCAGGAAGACCCATATAAGGCACAATTGATTGCTAGTAGCTAGGCCTAAGCTATTCCGGGGGAAGGTCAGTAAGGTGCCTCCCTTTCTATCTGTAGCTCGGGGAGTGCGGGAACGGGATCTGCTAGAATGTGCGCATCCCACAAGAAGGGCAGGTGCAACCTTGGATTTCCCTGAGCTGCAAACTAGCGAGTGGAGCAGACAGCTAAGTCTGCCATTGTGGTTTCGTGCAGAAAGCTTAATCACGTGGTTTCAGGGAAACAGTACTTGAGACAGAGAAACGAAACAAGATGACTCCGGTCACACCAATAGGTTTAAGCAGTACTAAAGTGAATCGTTCCTAACTACAATAATACAATGAGAATGATGCAATGCTAATGTGCGGTTATAAGGTTATATTGTATATCTTAGGCCAATAACATGTATTTATCGTATTTATATCCCATCACCTCCACATCCCTTTTACTCATCCCAAGCCTCCTCCTACTGCTATGACCTCCAAAACAAAAAAGTTTAAATCCTTCCCTCGACTGTCCCTCCACTATACTTTTCAATCCAAATAACAAACTAACATGTCCACCTCTCATATTAATTTCATATTTCACTATGCTAATTCACCACTAATCCTTTATGGGTTCTGCTTTATGGGTGTGCTACTCGCCGAAAAAGAGCTTCCACACCCCATCAGGGGTAGTAAACGCTATATAAATGCAAACCTTATTCCCTCCTCTATCCCTCCACTATCCTTCTGAATCCAAATAACTGGCTACCATATCCACCACTCAAATGTCTTTCATATTTCACTACACTAATTCACCACTAATCCTGCGAAGTAGTGTGCCACTTGCCAAAAAAGTGCTTTTTCGCCTTGTCAGCGGTAGTGAGTGCTATATAAATGCAATTACAATACAATAGTGCGTGTGTGTATTGACACCACAGGCTTTGTGCTGTTAGTATACCTTTACAGTTAGTGTAAGGGTAGTGTACCCTTACAGAGTAACTCAAAATACTGATACAGACTATGATTCTTTGCATACTATCTAAATTTGTATGTGTTGTGCACTGCACATCACACATACAGCGTGAAGCAACAACTGCATCACCCACAGTAGCTCAATACTTTCAGACCACTCACATGCTCTAGTCACCTAGGAACACATGCAGGGCAGTTTGGTTCAAATGTGTGTGCCTGACACACTTTTGGTTGAGTGCGACAATGTACTAGGCAGAGAGGAGAAGAGTTGCCTTGGTCTTGAAATCAGTCTTACATGTTTACCTCAGGTTAATGGTACATTGTACCGTACCATGTGAGTGCATAACGTACTTTGAGTGTATTGGTAAATCTGTCACTCAATTCCTACTGTGTGAGACGTTTTATTTTTGCTGTTATAACTGTAGTAAGTGCATGTTGCAATGTATTGGGTAACAAATCTTGATCTGTTAGTCACATTCACATGTGATCGCTTTGGTATGTTACACTGACACATTTAACAGGAGTTCTACCTTTGACTCTAGTGACCATCTAATTAATTTGTGATCAGGCATACAATCAATACAGTGTTTGTAGATAGGCTGAATCAAGTTTGCAAGTATGTGCATTTATGATGTTGCACAGTCATTGGTGTGCAGCGCCTGATTTTGTTATTCTCATCATGGCGGGTGGAACCGAACCAATTGACTCCAACTAATTTAGCACTGTTGCAGATGAGGGTGAGTGATGAACATAAGACTGTAATGTCAAGGGTTAAATGTGAAAACGTTGGTACATGTACGGTGAGCTAATGCACCTTCATACTGAGCAAGTGTGAGCCTAGCCAAAGGTGAGTCCTTGTTGGTGTACTTGACATGGATGGGCTTTGCCAGCTTGTGGTATTTGGGAACTGAGGAGGTGACTCCAATGTGTAGTGGGTAAGGTACCGACACACCTCAAAATGCTGACTGTACACATATGTATGGTATTGTGTAAATCTGTAGTTTAATGAGCAGATGTTCCCCAACTGTGTGTAAGGAGGGGATTGTGCGGATGTAGTGTAGCACATTGATAGTTTGTTTGGAACATGTGAACTGTGTACAATTGTGTGTAGGTAGCCATGGGGAAGCCACCAGGTGTAGTGTGAGGTTGGTGTAGGTGGATGAGGGTGTAGCATGTGGGGGATGACTGAGCTGGCCACATGTGACATTGTAGTAGGAATGTCACACAGTGTAACGGGACATCACACAGTCTGCGCCAAATCAGTTGTTGAGCTTACCTACTATTCTTTGAGTCTGCCAACATCAAGAAAATACAGGATTGCCTATGCTTGACATGTGTTGGTCACTTTTAGATGTGTGTGCTGTAAGTGGGTGTTGTTCAGAGCTGTGTTGGATGGGAATGTGCTGAATTATGTTATGACACCCATCTACATATTTCATATTGCTGTCTTGGCCATGCCTTGCTCAGACCTGTAAGCCTCCATCCCACTGGCAAATTCCAGCATGCAGCCATTAGATTTGATCTGGGTATGTGTTGTACCCTCAGTGATGCATCAAACATCTGAGGAATAGTAGTTGGTGGACTACATATCTTGTAGGTTGTTGCCCTCATAGATGCACCTTCCAAGATTGGCCCAATTTAGCAGTGTGTATCTGAGGTGTACAGTGTATCCCTGTTTGAGTGGGTATCCTTACACACGTGGCAGCCACTCAATCTGAGTACATTTCTTTGGTTTGTCATGTTATGGATGCTCTGGGTGGAGATGGTGTGTCAGACTGGGTCACCAACTGCCAAGCGGTTATATAGGTGGAGGCTTGTTATTAGGTCTCATCTCCAACTGGTCACGCAGATGCTGTTGGTGGTGAAAGTGCAAGCATTTCCTACAGTGTGTCTGGTTCAGACCTCTAATCTTGTATTGTGGCCCATCTGTCCATATATGAATGTATAGCTTTTGCACTACGCGGAGGTCCGCTTAGCAGATCTCCGCGAACGCTGCCCAGGCTTACTAAATTGGTTCTAAATAATTAAAAAATAAAAACAATATTTTGAATATGTGGAAAAGGAGTAATTACTCGAAGTAAGCCAATGGCTTGATTTATTATGCTTCAACTAAGTGGGACCAATAATAGGATACAGACAATCAATATTCACCTGCATGTGTGTGTTGGTCTTCTAACCTTTACAATTGATTTCCTTTGCAGATGCCTATTATAAGAAATAATGTAATTCATTATTTGTGTTGAGGTACATAGTCAGAGTTCGGAGTCTGCAGGTTAACTCCACTTGTCTCAGTAGAGTTTCCCTATTACCTACTCATGTTTATTCTGCTCTATGGTATGGAACCAAATCCCAGAGCTCTCAGGATGAGCGGTCAGGATATGTGTTGCCACTGGATATTTCTAATCACTATTTTTATTTGCCTTTATATGATCTATTATTTGTGTTTTGATGGACCTTTGCTACTTCCTATGTAAATCTTCTTGAAGGAACAACCCAAAACATATACAGTAAAAGTAGTGTTATGGTTTATGAATGTATTGTTGTAACCCTTCTTTGTATTATAACAAAATTCATTGATCTTATTATGTCCCAAATAACATATCCTACAGTTCCCACATACATAAAACCCATCAGATTTTGTTGGGATACAACTGCTTTCAGTATTGTCTTAGCTTGTAACTTTTTACATAACTAAAACATATGAAGTACTTGAGAGTCATATCCCTTCGATAAACTACTTGTGGTTTCTCTGGAACAAAGTCATTTGGCATAGTGGCAGCCTTAAGCATGTGCAATTATTTCCATAGGAAACTGAAAATGTGTCCACTGTGAGCATTATATTGAGTGATGAAAGATATACCTCCAATCTTCCTATTTGTATTATTTCGAGTTTGGAGTAAAGTTTGTCTACGTTCCAATGTGAGTGCATTGTTTGCCCCAAGTTGTAAGCATTTCTCACCATATCCTTGCTCTTTAAATCCCTGTTTTACTTGAGATAGTCTCTCTTTAAAATGCATGTCTGGGCAACAGTTTCGTCTGGCCCGCACAATTTTGAATTAGCATATATTGTAGATTTTAGAGCTAGAGGCCTGTAGAACACCGCTACACACAGTTTTCTAAAAATGTTGATTTTGAATAGTATTTTGGTATATGTATAGTCAAAGATCGAGAAAATCAATTTCACATCTGTGATATCCGAGGGTCAAATGCACGCTAAACCAATTTGTTATGCAATACATGTGAAAGGCCAACAGATCCTTTTCACGCCATTCCATATATTCAGAATATCATCTATGTACCTTCCATAAAAAAGGATGTTGTTCGTCCAAGAATAGGTGCCTGGCCCCAGGTGTGCTCCATCTCAAACAGACCCATGAAAAAGTTTGCATACAATGGAGCAAACCTGGAGCCTTTCACTGTACCCTGCTTTTGGAGATACCTAGTACCATTGTGCGGAAAGATATTTTATTTGAGAATAATCTTACAGCATACGCACGTTATTAGAAATGGCTAAGTGGCTTCCACTACGTTTAGCAGGATCTCAATGCTTCCAAACCACATTCCAATTTTATGCATATGAATAAACTTTCAACACCCATCGTCACAAACACGAGTCTTCCAATTTCCATTGTAATTAGCTCCACCTCCCCTAGGAGAATTGCATTTGGAAAGGGACCCTGTGCTAGAAAGGGGTAGAGAAGAAGTCTATTGGAAACCCTGTTATCGTTTGTAGTACCCAGGATTCCAGGTAAATAGAATAACATTCTTGAGCAAAAATGGCTAACCTGCCTCCAACCTTTGCGAAGGATTTGGGAAGGACTCTTGCTTTGGGTTCCACCCTGTTTGTCTTCTATATGGGCAAAATCGTCCTCCCCTTTCCCTCTACACAAAAGACTGGCCTGAAGAACTCGCTCTAACGTCCGTAGTAGAATCATTAATAGGTTGGTTGGCTGGTGAAATTAACTCTAGCTATGGGACAAACCCAATCAAAAATTCTCATCTGAGACAAGTGAGCCTTGCCCAGTGTCTTAAAGTTTGCACATATGTACCGGTTTCATTTACATAATCATCCCCAAACAAGGTCCCTACTAATTGGCTTTATTACCCTGCTTGGGATATATCTTAAGAAACAAGCTCTTTGGCCTCACAAAACAAAGCCCTGCATTTGTATGTCTCAAGAAGCATATCGCTCTTTGGACCTAATTAAAGATTATGTACGGATATGGACTTTCTCCTGAGCCCTTAGGCTCTTTGGCTGCCCCAAGTATCTTTGAGAGGGCGTAAAGCAAAACCAGTGCCTTGTCGTTTCATAGTGACCAGGTCCCACCCACCCCTTTCTTAGGCTGCTTACTCCCTTACTTAAGAAGGTAACTATTTTTTGCTCTAATACTGGCTTTAGAGCTGCCTTTCATGATATTAGCACTCCACCCTACTCCTCATCCTGGTGGTTCTATTAAAGGGGGTTGTAATCCTAGCTTATATATATTAACCAATAAAGGAAGAGAGATACCACTCTTCAAAATTGAGTCCAAAATTATTTACTTCTGTATCTAGAAAAATTTCCCAGCATATATCTGTTTTTCTTTTTTCTGAGTATTCATAATATGAAATTCATAAAACATATCCTACAGTGTCTTTTTTTTATATCCTCATTGGCCACTAGTCTCACTTCAAATCACACCCTAGATGTCTGTACCCACACTCAGCAAGCTGAGGAACAGAGGCTATTGGAAGTGGAGACCCGCCTACTGGTACCAGGCCAACTTGGGAATCAATGAACAAACCAACTGAGATACCTCTTCTGCCTAAGCTCTAGGAGCTAGATGACCTTCGTCGTAGAAATACCGACTTAGCCCGAAGAGTATTAGTGGTATAATCATAGGACTCGGGGGGGGGGAGGGAAACACTCAGCCCGACATCTCAGAGCCCCATCTGAGTTGTAGAAGGTTTCAAAATGCTCTCTTCTTTTCACTGCCTGATCTGGCAAAATCCAATTTAGAAATGGCCAACTAGACTGCCAATCTAAAAAAGAGGGGAGGATTGATTCAGTCCATCTAATACAGATTTTCCTCCTAGCTAGGAGGATAGTATAGAAAAGCAGAGCTCCAGCAGGGCCAATAACTTTTTCTGCAGAACCAAATATAATTAGGGGTAAGTCAATGTTAATAGTACATCCCAAGGCGCTTGTCAAAAAGTTTTCAACACTTTGCCAAAACTAAACCAGCGCTGGACATTCCTTGAACATGTGGATTCCGGAAGCAGAAACCTGCCTGCATTTCCTGCAGGTCACCGGTGGCCCTTTAGTCATTTTTGCCAGTTTATGTCTAATTTAAACAGGGTTGCCGAAAGGCATTAGGGCCAGGACCACATCAGCTCTTCTGTCTTTAATGATAGCAACAACAGCCTTTCTTTGGCACAGAGTAGGTGTTACATGAATGTCCTTCTTGAAGCAATTAGTGACATTATCTTCTATAGTCTTGTCCTTTGACTCACAATATGATGCTGGGATTTGCTCCTCACATGTGCTAGCTGACATGCACATGCAGTTATTTGTATGCGAGAGGTCTTCATTTAGTTTACATATGCCCAGCCGTTTCTGGAATCCTTGGATTTACATATCAACAAGAATTGTACCCATTATTTTTGTTTGTCTAGTCACTTAGCCTCAGGATGTTGTTTTATAGGTTTTTTTATTCTGGGGATTGTAAAACTCTATTTTTTCCAGCTCCAGGTTGCTGCACTTTACATTGTGCCAATGATTGTTAAATTATTTTTTCTATTTCTTCAACTATGCTGAAAACCAAGGGTTAGTTTCTTTCTTGCAGCCCTTTGTTTGGGGCTTGAGTCATTTGTTGTTGTTGTGTTCAATTATCCTTGGTGTAACCTCCCTTCATATAGACACATGACCTCCATATCAATAATACCTGGTAAAAATATGTAATTAATAGATATTTATTTGAAATCAAGTTACAGTTGTACACTGCCTGAGTACATAATCAGCACAACAAGAAATGCAAGCTTTATTGGAAAGGCACACAGTCACCTAATAATTATAAAAGTCTCTGGCACAATCCTCAGTTGATTAGATCATATCTAACTAATTATTCTCAATTCATAGAAAATGTCAACATACCCCAAGATTCCATTGACTCACCCACGCTATACAGTCTTAGCATGGAGCCTCTAGCCTCCACTGATCACTTCTGTGCTGACAACACTCAAATATATATGTCTTATCCTAAAAAAAATTGAATATCTAGCTAAAATCATGGAAGTCACCAAAAGCTGGAAGTCACACGTCAACTTACTGCTCAACCTTCTTACTTTACCCAACCAATGCCAGAATTGTGACCCAAACTTGGCTGAGCTCAATTTCAATTCTAAACCATATCCTGCAATTTGGAGTCTGCTAAATCCCCTAAATCCCTTGGATTTAATTTAGACAAAAAATTGGTACATGTAAGCAAACATCAATGCTACTGCAAAGTAAGACCAATTGCAATTTAGAGTTTTATGTGGTAATAACTGTTGCACTTTAAGGTAATTGTCCAATCTTCTGTTCTGTCTAAACTAGACTGTGGCAACTACAGAATCACCGGTATTCCCAAACTACGAATAGCTCCCCTTAAGGAGAAACCACATGCTACTCCTAGGCTAGCCACAGAAAAATTTGTCACATTTAGTCTATTATGCTAGAACTGAAACAGCATTTTTATATTTGTCTTCATCCCACCTTAATGTGTTTTTGGGAACCACTGACTGGCGACTCCTTCAGAGGGAGAACAATTTAATCCTGGAAACACAAGGGTAGAAGAAAGGAAAGACACTTCTACAGTCCTAATTATGTAGCACACCTATGGTATGACACTCTATCCCATCAACCATTGGAACAATTTTGGCTTACAAAAAAGTGCTGAAAATCTTTTTATTTGAACATCATTTCTGAATATGAAAAATGTCTCCCCTGCTATTTCCAAAGATGGGAACTAGATGGTTATTGTTGGACCTGTCAGCCCTCGGATGTCTTCGCTCAAACCTTTTGCCTTCATCTCTCCTATTTGTGTCGGTCTTGTTTTTGCTGATCTTAGGACTCTGTACCCTTTACCCCTGCTGACCAGTGCTAAAGTGCTCACCTATACAGTCCAAATTATGTAGCGCACCTAGGGTTGACACTCTATCCCATCAACCATTAGAACAATTTTGGCTTATAAAAAAGGGTTGCAAATCTTTTTATTTGAACATCCTTTCTCAATATGAAAAAGGTCTCCCCTGCAATATCCATAGATGGGTATAAGAAGGGTATTGTTGGGCCTGTCAGCCCTAGGATGTCTTCCCCCAAACCTTTTCACTTCACCTTGCCTATTTGTGCTGATCTTGTTTTTGCTGGCCTTAGGACTCTGTACCCTTTACCATTGCTAACCAGTGCTAAAGTGCATGTTCTCTCTCTTTAGCTCAGAGCCACCTAGCGAATGTGTTACTGACTTGAGGAGTAATGACACATAAAGTGCTTGTACTCACTTCTTAGGTCAGAACCACCAAGCAAAACTGTTACTGACTCGAGAAGCAATGGCATATCACCAAGGACCCCTCAAACAGAGCCACCCACTAAGACGCACTCAGCGACTACCACCTGCGCATCAAGGAGGCCACATGAAGGAACTCTTCAAAATCATCAAGGAATTCTCCAGCCTGCCAGCCATAGAGAACACCGTCCACCCCTCTCAACAACTCTGCAACAGCCTCACGGACTACTTCCACAGCACGATCTCCACCATCTATAACAACTTCTAACCCACTCCACCCCACTGAGCCTTGACAACCTCAAACAACCTGCAAACACCAGCCAAACAATAACAATCTAGTCTCCACTCGACAGTCAGACCACCCCAAACATCATGTAATTCATCCACTTTGGAGCAAGCACCAACCCCTGCCCTTACCATCTCTTCAACGTCGAAGCCAACATAATCAGCAGATATCTCAACAGCATCCTCAACTCCTCCATCTCCACAGCAACCTTCCTAGTCAGATGGAAACATGTGGAGGTCAAACCCACCTCCTAAAGAAGCCTTCTACTGATGTCAGCAATCTCAAAGAGTACTGACCAATCTCCCTGCTCCAAACCCAGCCAACGTACCCAAGAAAGCCATCAACTTTCAGCTCAACGACTACATGGAACAAAACCACCCACTCAACACCTCACAGTCAGGATTCCTGGCCAACCACAGCACGGAGACCATGCTGATTGCTGCCACAAACAACATCAGAGGCCTCCTCAACCAGGGAAAATGGTAACCTTGATCCTCCTCGATGCTCCCTGTAGTGTTAAACACCATCTCCTACCACATCCTCATCGACAGACTCCACAACCTTGGCATACAGCAACACGCCGGCAAGTGGATCACCTCCTTCCCCTCAAGACGCACACATAGCATCCTATGTTCCTTTGCCTCCGCGTCCAAGGTCATCATATGCGGTGTGCCCCAGAATCGTTCCTCAGCCCCATCCTGTTCAACATCTACATGACCCCCCTCGTAAACGTCATCAGATCCCATGAACTCAACATAATCTCTTACGCTGACGAAACTCAATTCATTATTTTGCTCACTGAGGACCCCTCCAACGGCATAACCAACTTCTGCAATGCCATGACCGATATAGCCAAATGTATAAGAGACAGCTGCCTCAAACTAAACTCAGACAAAACAGAAGTACTGCTCTTTGGAAAAGATACCTCTGCATGGGACCACAGCTGGTGGCCAGAAGGACTCAGACCAACACCCACACCGAAAGACCATGCATTCAACCTCAGCATCATCCTAGAAAACGAACTAACATTGAAACATCAAATAAACACAGTCGCCTCCTCATGTTTCCACACCTTGTGCATGCTCCACAGACATCCCTACCAACACCAGAAATCCCGTCACTCAGGCCCTCCTCGCCAGCCACCTTAACTATGGAATTGTTCTCTACACCAGAATCTCCATCAAACTCCTGAAGAGACTCCAGATCATACAGAACACCTTAACCAGACTCATCCTAGCCTCCCCAAATGGACTACATCCCCACCACCACATTCCCATCCAGAAGAGATGCCAGTTCGAGATGCTCATGCATATAAGGCTCTTCACAACCTAGGACCTTCCTACATCAATCAATGACTGCAATTCCTGTCTAGAAAGCACCTGTGCTCCGCCTCATTTGCCCTTACACAGACACACACACACACACCCCACATCTATCGCAGCCACAGTTGGGGATGCTCCTTCTCCTACATTGCCACCAAGACCTGGAACGGCCTCCCCTTTTACCCCCTGAACAGCTACCTCCCTAGCAGACTTCAGAAAGTGACTAAAGACTGTGCTCTTCGAAAGAGCCACAGCACCCCCAGCACTCAGTTACCCCTAGAGGTGACAGTACAGTGCTATACATATACTGACTGATTGATTGTTTGATTGATTAACACATGGTAACATTGGCTTATCTCGATACACCAATCGAGAAACAGGAGTCAACCAAACATAACCTCCATTATACTTTAAATGCACACCATCACAAATTCTAGAGAAATGGAAAGGGTCTATTCTCAGGCATCTTCCCTTGGTTTACAGATATTTAAAGATATTTGTATAAGTCACCTCACATACTTGTGTCGTGGCATGCTTCATTATAGGTGACCTACCATGCAGTAGTAGGAGTAGTGCCACCACTGTGGACGCAAATTGATTCCAGGAGGTCTTTTGTAAATGTTACTGGATAGAGACAATGATCCAGATGTAAAAATACCTCCTGACATCCCTGAGAAATGTTCCTTTATTAGTTGGATGACCTGGGTACGATGATTAAAAATGAGAGGTGTGGATAGTCACCAATATTAAATGTATTGTCTATCCAGTCTTTTAAAATATTTACATTACATGCATCTAGCCAACATATTTCTGCCTAATTATTGCCCCTAAGGGTCATGCAGCCTTCTTCAAGGCTCAGTGTAATTTCCCTATCTACCACACTCAGACCATGCTACTAATTTAGACAATGGGTCTCCTACCTAAGACAGGGCTCATCACCCCTAATATGGGTTAGCATATAGCCATATCAAGGGGGCATCTTCCTGTAGTCACACATTCGTCAAGGGAAAGGTGCTAGCCCACATACCTAAATGCCCTTGACAAGCTCCCACAACTCATTGGCTTACCCCCAATTTGCATATTTAATTTACTTGTAAGTCCCTAGTAAAGTGGTACTACATATATACCTAGGGCTGTAAATTTATTTTTCACTATTGCAAGGCCTACCTCTCCCATAGGGTAACATTGCAGTTACCGTATTATTATAACTTTCAAATAGGTACAGGTAACCCGTTCATGTTTAGTGCCTTTGGAATTGTAATTAAAAATACTTTCTCATATTACTCGCTTCTAAACAATGTATTCCAAAAGTTGGATATCCACTTTTTGCAAAGCATCCTGCCCAACGGGCTGTTTAGGGACTATCCCAAGGGTGACTTATATGCATTAAAAAGGAAGATTTAGGCCTGGCAATTTTTTTTTTTTGCCTTGTCAAAATGACAGTTTAAAATAGCACACATACGCTCCAATGGCAGGCCTGAGATATGTTAAAAGGGCTACTAAAGTGAGTGGCATGATAAGTGATGCAGGTCCGATAGTAGCATTTAATTGACGAGCACTGTAGAACTGGTTAGCATTTGTAAAGTGCACAGTCCGAAAGCCAACAAAAACAAATTCAGCAAAACAGGAGGGAGAGAGGCAGGCAAAACTTTTGGACCCTGTATAGCACGCCGGGTCCAACAGCTGTAAAAGCTGAGAAGTCTCCCGTTTGGAAAATTAAGAAGTCAGGATCACCTGTCTGCTGTTAAATGCCAAAGTGCAGCTTGAGGTCCAGTTGTACCCTGTTAGAAATGGGATCCCTAGTTGGCAATGGTTGGCACCTTTGTCCAAGTAGGGACCCTTCCTCAGGGTAAGGGAGTTACTCTCCTAAAATAACCCCTGCTCACCCCCTTCGGTAGCTTGGCACAGCAGTCAGGCTTATCTCAGAGGCTGTATGTAACGCATTTGCTCATAACCAACAGTATTACAGTGAAAACACAAAAAAGGACACCACACCTGTTTTGAAAAATATCCAATATTTGTATATATCCAAAACAAGACCAAAATGATAAAATCCAATATACAGTACTTTAAAATATATAATTTTCAGAAATATCTCAAAAACACAGTTCCTCTGGGTCTGTAGCTTACTCTGGGGCTACCGCGATACTGAAAACAACAGAGTCTAACTGTTCCGTCTGACTGTGTTGGTCGGGGAAGTCGGTAGACTCGAAAATAGTAAATTTTGCATTGCGACCGACATGTTGGTGCGAGCCGGTCGTAGCAACCGTCATGGTTGGTGCAGGCAGTGGCTCGGTGACAGTCGGCCAACGGCATCGGTGAGACCAAGACCCCGGTGTGGAGTGAAGGCAGTGCTTGATGCGGTGCTGACAGATCACGGTGCAGGTGAGAGAGCCTGTTGCGGGAAGCTGGTGTTGGTTGGTCCAGAATGCGGTGTGAGACAATGCAGTACATCGTGAAACTTAGGAGCTGTACCCCCGCCACAATGGGTCATGGGTATCGAAATCAGCAGGCAACGACGGCGTCGATGAAGTGAAGCGATGCGAAACGAGGTGGTGCGGAGTGCGGTGCCCACAAGTCACGGTGCATGCAGCGGCTCTGTGGTGGCGGCGTCTGTCGTCATTGTCAGTGAGACCAGGGTTGTGGTGAGAGATGTGGCGGTGCCTGCTGTGATGCATTCAGGACACGGAGCCAGAGATGGAGTCGGTTGCTTTTCCCTTCTCTGTAACAACTGAAACAATGGTTCCAGAAGCGGTACCCAGAGGTTGGTGACCTCTATGCAGTCCCTGAGACTTCAGTACAGGAGGCAAGCTCTACTTCCAGCCCTTGGAGATACTTAGCACAAGCAAAAAAAGTTCAGTCCAGTCCTTTCCCTGCCCAAGGCTGAAGCAGCAACTGCAGGCCAACCCAACAAAACAGCAAAGGGGCAGTATTCCTCCTGGTAGCTCTTCTTCTTGGCAGGTTCCTTGGTTCCAGCAAGCTCTCTGAAGTCTTTTATCTCCCTGGCACTTCCAACAGGAGCCAAGCTCTAATTCAAGCCCTAGGAGCAAACCCTAACAGCAGGATGATGAAAGTACAATCCAGTCCTTTCTCCCGCCCAAGACAGACGCAGCAAGCAGCAGGCCAACACAGCAGAGCACACAGCAAAGTGGCAGTTTCTCCTGAAAGCATTTACTGCTTTTCTTCCTGGCAGGTTCCTTAATTCAGCAGTAATCTAAAATTCTGGGATCTGGGACCCACTTTTTAAGCACAAATTCCTTTGTTCTCTGGTGGCGGAGAAGTTCTTTGCCCAGCCAAAACCAGTTCTGTCATCTCTGGGGCAGCTTCCTGGCAGGAGGTAGAGACTGCATTGTCCAAGGCAGACCGGGCCTATTCAGGTTCGAGGGAATCTCATCCCACTACTCTGAATGCTGCCCAGGCCAATTCAGCCCTGATTCATTCAGGAAAGGAAGGACACACATCAACTCCCCGTGGTCATCTGAGAGAATGCACATCCCCAGTCCCTGTCCCTCCAAAGCCAGATAGTCAAAACACAAACCAGCATAGGCACACAGGATGGCTAAGCAAGAAAATACCCTATTTATAAAAGTGGTATTTTCAAACATACAATGTAAAAATCCTCTTTACTGAAAGATGCATTTTAATATTCTGAGTTCAGGCATACTAAACTCCGGCTTTCTATCTTGTCCCAATAGGAAGTTATATTTATAAGATGTTATAAATGAATGCTCATTCTATCCAATGGGACAGATAGCCTCTCCATAGTGAAAAACAAAATTGGTTGTATTTCAGTATCCGGACCTTCAACAGACATCAGGGCATGTCCTTCCTTTCATATACATTGCACCCTGCCCCACAGGGCCTATCTTAGGGGTGATTTACCTGTAAGAAAAAGGGAAGGTTTGGGCCTGGTAAGTGGGCACCCTTGCCAGGTCAACATGGCAGTTACAAACTGCATGCAGACACTGCGGTGGCAGGTCTGACTTACAGTTACAGTGTCAGGACTCGCTCGCCTCGCCAGAAGAGACTCCTCAAAAGAAGCCCATGCTGGAAAACTTCATTACGATGTTTATTATTGTACTGTGGCACTCTGCCATTTTGAGAAGGCAGTCGTTAGTCCCACATGATTATGCAGAGGGTAGCGGTCTAGTTGATTTGCCGAGTTGCAAGGATTGCTGGTAATGCGCATGCGCGTGCCTCGCTCTGCGCACTTCAACCGGCTTTTTCGTCTGACAGGAGCTTCCAGCGCTCGCTGTCAATTCTTGAAGAGAAAAATTTCCACAGAATCTCGTTTGCCTGCACTCGTCTACTTCTATGGGAAGTATGAATGGAATGCCTTTAGTCCTGGTTAAAAGAATTGTTGTTAATTAAACTTTTCTCCTCAGAAAACTTGAGACAGTCGTTTCCAGTGACAGTATTGAAAGTTATTCGGCTGAATAACCGGAGCAGTGTATCCCGGAGTGGCTTCAGTCAAGAGAAGACCTCAGCAATCTCAAGTAAGCGTATTTGGTACAGTTCATAGAGTCTTAAGGCTATGACTAAAGGTGATACGATCTTCGGACAATTCGAATTCTGAAGAACAAAGGATCCTTGAGCCTTCAGACACTAGTTCACCTTGTGGAATGTGTGGTAGATAAAAGACTTTCATGTTTCCAAAGTTCAACGAGCCTTATTGCTAGGCTTATAGAGACTTTCGTTAGAGTTATTGGACTAATTCTTCTTGGCATTGGAAGTTCACCGCATCAGAGGTTCCATCTGGTGCCAACTGTTCTTCCTGTGAATCAGATATTGAATATTACAGACAAACAACCTAGGGAGGAGCTAGCTTCTAGTTAGACACTGGTAAGACACTAAAGTTAGTCAGAAAGGTTAAATATCAAGAATATAGATTGTTGTGTCAGGAGAGTAATAAGTGTTTTACTTTACAGCTAATTCCAGACCAGACCAGGGTTGGAGCCAGTGTCCGAAGCCTGTCTCTCTCTTGTTTGTCTTCCACTTCCCCTTTCCACCCCGGGCTAATTCTATGGGCAGCGAGTTCAAGGTTGTCTTTGGTCTTGGCTTGGAAGGGAGTCGGGGTAAGAGCTTCTGTTCCTGAGGGGGCCGCTCCAGTGTATCCTTTGAAGTCTGACATACAGGCTGCTCATGTGGGTGGTGCAATCAGTGCTGCAGGCCCACTAGCATCATTTGATTTACAGGCCCTGGGCACACACACTGCACTATACTGGGGACTTGGAAACACCAATCCATAACACAATTTACCTGGAGAGCATATGCAGTTTAGCTCTGAATTGCAGAGGCAAAGTGCACATAGTCCTAAAACCACCAAAAACAAGGTCAAAAACAGGAGGCCAAAAAGAAAATGTCTTGGGGTGAACCTGCTGAAAAAGCCAAGTCTGACACACCGAGTCTGCTGGGCCTGGGAAAGTCATTGGGTGCAGTTTGGTCCCCCAGCACAGATGATGCCTGTTAGTGGCTTGGCATCCTCAGATTTCTTGAGCATCCTCAGCATTCTATATCCTGTGCATCAGGATCACTCCATTGATTCCTACAGCGGTTCACCCATAGATTCTGGAACTGAGCTGGAAATGTTGGTGCCAGTGACTATCTCCCCATCAGAGTAACTACCCACACAATTGCCTACACTGCCATTTTCAATTAACTTGTTGTGGCTAAACCTAAACCGCAAGTTGCAGTAGGTTAGAATGATTTGTTGCATCTGAGTGAAAAGCAGCGATTTATTGTTTACTTAAATTCATATCTCTGGAATCCTCCAGTAGATTTATGTTATTGAGGTCTCTATTTAAAGAAAAACAATACACACTTTTATTAATTGGTGTCTGATTTTTATTGTGATGTGTTTACTTCTTATTCAGCTGTTTTGGTACTTCCTAATTATTGCACGTGGTCCTTTGATTAAGCTTGAATGCTCAGAGCCACAACTACCCAGAACTAAGCTAAGGTTGTACAAGTGAACCTGACTTGACCCGATAGAGAATTGTCCCATTAGGACACCCTGAGGTCGAACTACCGCAACATATATTAATCCACAGTTCTCACACTCATGGGCCATGCATGTTTCAGGAGCTTGTTCTGCCATCTGAAGAAAGAAGATTGGACCTGCTTGCCTGGAACCTAGGGTTCCCAGAAGTGACTCCAAGGGTCAGTTAGTTAACCTCCTGTTTGAGCTACAGGGATACAAGCTTACAGAGACCTACCTGCAACCGCACAGCTGAGCAACACCAATTGGACCTGCCAGAGCCCTGATGTCAGCCACTGCTGGAGTGAGTCCTAATCCCAATTAGGTTCCCCCCAGTTCCTGGACCCTTGGCTGGCATCAGAGAGCTAACTGAAGGCTCCAACAGGACTGATGTGAACCAACACAGGACTCCGCAAAGCTGCATAACTCCCAAAAATATGTTTCACTGGAACCAGCGACGAGTGATACAAACCATCACAGAGCAACGCAGATCGGCTGAAAGTTGTATCAGTCCCAAACCAAAACACTGCCACACCTCTCAGAGTTGAGCTAAGTAGTTTAGAGCTACACTGGATCCTTAACCTCGTGATGCAGAGCCTCACTTTGCAGATCCTCACTGTGCAGATCTTATTAAGGACAAAAAGGTACAACTTCCAGCAGGTTGATCTTGGTCTTGTACCCAGCCTGATATACGCAGTTGGTGCTTTGTGCTACTTGGTGCTAATTTCCCCATAAATTTCAAAAGCTCATATCTCCTGTTGTCATTTTGGTGTTATTCTATTTATTTAAATTTACTCTATTTGTCTAAATTGGTTTGAGTTGTTTCCTATGTTGTTTTTTCACTATGGGGCATATGTATCAACCACATTTTTAGTCGCAAACGCTGTGAATCGCAAAAAACAGTGTTTGCGAATAAAAATTAGCTATGTCCGATGTATGAGGCAATCTCATCGCAATATAAGAAATCGCAAATATAGCGATTTCTTACGTTGCGATAACCAGAATTCTGCGAATTCACTAGCGATTTCTTAGTTTGCGATCTTCTCAGTTTGCGAAATTTGCAAACGGGATATTGCAAAATAAGACATCGCAATGAAATGTATGAAAAAATCACGAATTCACGCAATTCGCAATTTTGAGAATCGCAATTAACACCAAGTATGAGCAGGTGGTAACCAGGTGCAAACTATTTAAGGAGTCCCAGAATGCAACATGTTTTTCCACAATGGCTGGGCTGTATGTGATAGCCAGGAGGCTGTGACTCAGAGCTGCTGTACAGAGGAGGAGACACCAGGAGAGGATATTCCGAGCGCACATTACCCTGTTCCAGCAGACTGAGGAGGACATCAATACACTCTACAGGCTGGATGAAGAGAGCATCCTTGATTTAATTGAGGAACTCATCCTATTCTTGAACACCCCACACACAGCACACACACCATCCCCACCCACATCCAGGTCCTGTGCTCACTGCACCTCTTGGCATCAGGTAGCTTCCAGGGGGTGATAGCCTCAGTTGCAGGGGTGTCACAGAGTGCATTGTCGCGTTTTTTGCATGCATTCCTTGATGCGATGGTTCAGAGGCTGCCCCACCACATCCACTTCCCCTGTGCCCCACAGCCACTAGACCAGATCAAGCAGGAATTCTATCAAATAGCACAATTCCTCCACGTCATTGGATGCATTGATGGAACACATGTCGCCATATCCCTCTCCTCCCCCTCCAACAATGAGCATGTGTTCAGGAATCGCAAGTCTTACCATTCTCTGAAGATACAAGTGGTGTGTGATGTGAAACACATTATCACTGACATTGTAGCTAAATTTTTGTCTTTGGAGAAGGCTACCTTCTAGGTAATTGCATAGGAAACAGTGACACAATAGTAAAGTACAGCAGTGGCAGGACAGTGTGTAACCTATTTCCTCTTGCCTCACAGGTGACAGTGCGTATGCAGTCCAGAACTTCACATTGACCCCATACCTAAATCCTGCAAACGCTAGGGAGCGGAGGTACAACAGTGCCCACACTGCCACCCGCAGTATCATTGAGCGGACCTTTGGTATACTCAAGAGCTGTTTCAGATGCCTGCATAAGAGTGTAGGAGCACTGCAATACAGCCCTAAGACCTGCTGCAAAATGGTGGTTGCGTGTGCCATGCTGCATAACATCGCCACCAGGAAAGGCATCCCAGTGGTGCTCAGTGATTCAGACACATCAGATGAGGAGGGTCCAGTTCCAGGATGCAGGCCAGCCGGTGTGATTGGAGCAGCAGCCGGGCGACAGAGGCAAGATGACATAACACAGAACTATTTCTAGGTGAGAAATGATGACACAATGCTATGTATTCAGGATAAACTGTGTTTAATATCCTTTAAGTCAGGATTCATAATATCACACAGCCTGTGTAGCACACACTGTGGATAGTATTGTCACGCACATGTTGGATGCACAATGCAAAAATAATAAACTGTTCACTGTTCTCTTTGAGCAATGGGTTAATCTACCCATTGCCATTAGTAAGTCCGGGCATCTCAACGGCGGTGCTGACGTCCCATTGCTCTGCGCCCGAGTGCACATTCCCCTCTTCAGTGGCATCTACAGCACTGCCATGACGCTACGGCGTCTGTCCTGTTGGGGGGGTGGAGTGAGGCTGCTACAGCTTGATTGTGCATCCTCCTCTAGTGAACTGAGGACTCCTGTCCCACCAGTAGCAACTGTCTGCAGCTCATCCACAGCACATGTGACCTGGAGTAATCCCCTGGCCATGTCCTGACTGCTGTGTGCAACCTCACGCTGCATGCTAATGCTGCACGGTGACTGGATAGAGGTGGCTGAGGCCAGACCGTTAACCGCCCTTGTGAATAGTTCAAGGCGTCTGTGGAGGCGCTGACTTTCACGGCGCCTAGCAGCACGGTCCACCTGTATCTCCGCACAGAGTGCCTCCAGGGCACCCGTCATGCCCCTGAAGCCCACCCTAAGCTGTCTTTGAATTGCCCATATGCTTCTCTCCTGCAGGCGCTGAACCTCAAGCATGTTACCTTCGAGGCCACGGAACACTGACTCCTCTCCTGCCGCAGGTGTACTTGGGGATGGATGGGCCCTGTACCTGGATGGAATGGCTGGTGTAGGACTTTGAACTGCTTGTGGTCTAGATTGTGGCACACACTGTCCCTGGACTTGGTTGTCTTCTTCCTCTGGGTCACCTATTTTGTCCTCCAGCGGTGGCAATGGAGCCACTGCAATGCCCCGGGGGCGTTTGGGTGTCATGACTGGACTGCCCTTCTCCTCCTCCTCCACTTGCCCTGGCACTGCTGCGCTGTGGGACTCATCCTCCCCTCCAGACCTCTGGCCCTGTGTTTCTTGTGGTGCTGTGAACGTAAATGCACACATTAATTTTCTGTCCGTCCTTGAATTGGTAATGCAATAAATTACACTATTTGGTTTATTACGTGGGCCCTGGCTGTCTGTATATTGCCTTCACTTATACACACATACCGCCTGAGCATAGCTTTGTTTCACTGTTCCACTGTTTGTTTAATGTGACTACATCTCCCATAATGCATTGCTGTGGTTGTATGTGCGCCTGCACTGGATTGGCATTTGTGAATTGTGCCTGGGTCTCTCATGGGGGTGGGGGTGAAGTCGGTCGGTATCAGGGGTGTGATGGCATAATTCTTACCTTGTCTTGGTCCTGATAGGTCGGAGCTGTTGAGGTCAGCCACGCCGCTCACACTCTCCGGTAGTAAAGTACCCTCCACCAATTCCTCCATTGGTGTGGAAGCGGGGGCAGTGGATGTCACTCCACCAATCACTTTTGCCTCCTGCAGCCTGGCAGCAACCCTTTCCTTCGAATGCTGCTCATACCGTACCAGCGTTTTTGCAATTCCGCGACGCTGCAGTGGGTAACGCCTATGGCATTGACCTTCTCTTGGATCTCCGCCCATATTCCACTTTTTCTAGTCTCTGGCACTCTGAGGGATTTTTTTCCAAATAACAGCTCATGGCTCACCACCATATCCTGGATGAGCACCTCCTGATCCCTTTCAGAAAACTTCTGTTTTCTCTTTCTTTGGCTTTCACCCTGCTGCTGCTCCTGTGTAGCCATTTCTAGGGCTCACGGCATTAGCTCACGGCATTAGCGTGATCAACTATGCGGATGACACGCAGCTGATGATTTCTCTTGATGGTGCCCATGCAGACTCACTCGAGACCTTCCACTCCTGTATGTTGGAAATGACACTCTAACTAAATCAGAACTCACTACAATTTAATAGTGACACAACTGAAATAATGCACTGCACAGTAGGCAGAATTACCAGAAGCCTACCCACAGATTTCTGGCCCCTGGAATCAGGGGAGTAATTAACCCCAGTGAAATCAGTGAGGAACCTCTGAGTCAGTTTTAATGACAGTCTGAGTTTAGAGACCAATGTCAATAAGCAGGTGAGTAGCTGCTTTGCTTTAATGCGAGGACTGCGAAAGCTGCTACCCCTTTTACCAACACAGGTCAGAGCCACCATAGTTAGGAGTACCATTCTCAGCCGCCTTGATTACTGTAACGCTCTGCTACTGGAATCTCCTGCCTACTTGATTTCCAGACTTCAGACCATCCAGGCGGCTGCAGCAAAATTGGCACTCTCCCGAGAGCGAAGATCTTCCACTACCCTCGCTCTGGCCGACTTACACTGGCTGCCGGTACATCAGAGGATCTGTTTCAAATCCCTATGCATTGTCTTTAAGGCACTGCATGGGATGGGCCCTCGACCACTTCAATACAAATTTAAATGGTATAAGCCCACACGGTCCCTTTGATCCTCATCCTCCAGTCTTATAAGTATACCCAGGATTAAGAAAGTCACTTATGGTGGCAGAGCCTTCAGCATAGCTGCAGCTCATCTGTGGAATAAACTACCTATTGACATCAGGAAAACAGAGGAACTGATGGCCTTTCGAAAAAAGGTGAAAACATGGCTCTTCCCTAAAATTTAATCACCAGAACCCAATGTTATCCTTCTACCTCTGATGCACAGTGTTTTTCAGCAACATGTACATAGCGCCAGGATGCCCGTAGGGTTGCAGAGCGCTCTACAAATACTATAAATAAATAAATAAAATAAATTTCTCCAGTCTCTATTGCAGTGTATCGGTGCCTCAGCCCTCCTTCCAGCCTCTCACTCTGATTCTGAAACTCAGGTGCAGCATGGGTAGTCAAACTTCCTGGTTGTGATGTCATCAAGCTGCACCTGAGTTTCAGATTACCCATTTTGGGATTCCTTAATTGCAAGTTCACAAATTCTGCGAATACGCAATTAAGGAATCGCAAAAAGGATAATCGCAAAAAATTCTGCGATTTTTAAGGAACCACTATTTTTTTTTTTTATTTACATACCGATTTGCGATTCTCAAAATGCGATTCGCTATGAATCACAAATTGGGAATAGCAAATTTGGTTTTTCATACATATGGTCCTTTATTACTGTTTGAAGTGCTGCCTAATTACACTTTGCCTGTAAGGTAAGCCTGACTGTTTTGTGCCAAGCTAATAGAGGGCTAAGCACAGGTTAATTTAGTGACTTTTGTGGTTTACCTTGACTTGTGTTTTAATATTTGAGTGAGGCTGCCATGCCTCTGAACTAATAACCCAATTTTTAGAATCACTAGCCAAAATAAAGTAGGTCGGTGTTAATTATGGTGACAAGGCAGACATGATTCATCAAGGGTCATTTGGGAACCGTTATGTCAGATGCATAGTTAGAATTTGTTTACTATGAAAAATAATGACGAAGGCAGAAGACTTATTTATTTTGAAAAGCATTTTAAAGGTGTGAGAAACCAGATTATTAGTTGGGTGGTCCACCATTCAACCATTTTTCTTGTTAGGTTCAGGAAAGGTTTCCGTAATTTAAACCTGAGCCTGTTCTAAAGATCAAACTGCATTTTGCGCAGCCTCATTTTTCTGCTTGATCATTTGCGTGTTTACCTTTGAACTAAATATCATCTGTACTTTATTTTCGAAGAACCTGTTGTCAAATCATCCAATTGATGACCTTAACAAAACACCTAATGAGACATCATTCTGGGACAAATTCCCTGTTATCTATATTTCAAAGACAGATAAGGAATATAACATAAACAATGTAGTCTTAATTGATGTACTTTTGTCATACTGGTTTATACTGGTTCGCCTTAAGACTATCATACTGATGCAAGCAGGCTATGTCTGGAATTTTATGGAAATTCCCTAATATTCCCCGTATGGTAAAGGCCAGTGGCCAATACTATAAAACCCACATGAAGTACTCACTTCACCCCAGATTATCGCAAGAGATCCTGTCAGAGATACTGATAGAGACTGCCAGACTGCTGTACTATGACAGCATCCTTTCCTATGCTGAGAGCTTATACCAAACCAATTCCCAGAGGAGCTGAGCTCAGCTCATGTGTGTTTTCTTTTCACATCTTCTGGCCTTCTGATAATAACAGCTTTGATTTTATTTTTAACACATTTCATTGCTTTTATTACAAGAGTAACATTACAGAAAGCAATACAACCTTGAAACAACCCCAGCGCAATTATTCACCCTGGTTCCCCACTTTAGCTCCCCTCTCATACATACACCCCCTCCCCACCCATGAGCAGCCCGCGATTTGCTGACCAGGAGGTGATATAAGCCTTCATCCCCTTAATACTCGGATCTCTGTCTGTCATAGCAGCGTGTGCCACACCTGCGTCCATTGTGATGCCTCTGTAGTTGTGTGGTAAATATTTAATTACCGTCCTAATTTCTATGCAGGTAAGTACTTATAAAATAACTCAATCGGAAAGAAAGACGCAGAGTCCGTGGTGTTAGAATTCTTAGGGGTTTTATTCCTTAAAAAGGAATGGTTCTTGAACCGGATATCGGGTTCCTGACACCACTGGGGTTCAGGAAGGGATAGAGCATACTTTATTGACAATACATAACTTTTATACTTAAAGCACATAATGAAAACCAATACAGAAGGCGTAACAGCTGAGAGAAACAAGATAAGAACATACACGTGGTAGCAATACGTAATCAGAAGGCGTGAACTAGGGCGTACACAGAGGTGTGTGCTAGAAACGTCACAAAAAAGTGTCACAAGTGGGTGTGTACATAGCAGAAATCTTGCAATGTCAGCAGAAATCTGAGGTCTGGATGCGCGCGCAGCTGCATGACGTGTGATTGACGTGGAGCTGGAGGGTGCAGGGGACTTGACATTTACACTAAAGGAAAGAGACAGAAGTCTGGCATGTCAGATCAACTCGTTCCTATATCATATCTGATATCTGATGTTTGGGAACCATATTATCTAGAAGGAAAGGTCTCTTGGGCAGAGGCTATCCTATACTGACTATGAATGCGTGCATATGTGCCTACGTGTCTGTGTGTAAAGCGAGGGGGCCATGGGCCTACCATGGTAACGGGAGCTATGAAATACTTGCATGGAGACAGAAAAGCCGGGCCCTTTGCTCTGCAGCTGAGGGGTTGTTTATCTATTCTGCTGGACTGGAATGTGTTTTCGGGAAGCTGAGCTTGGCTATGCTGATAACGTGAAGGTAAAATACTGTCTTTGGCAGGCAAGCAGGCCGAGCCAGGCCCCGCTCACCTCGCAGGGAGTAGGACAGAGTTCACGGGGGGGCATCCCACGTTGCAGTTTCAGGAGGCAGAGATGACTTTGAAAAGAGGCTCGATGACAGAAAACAGGGCCTAGCTCGCACAGAGCCAGAAATACGTGACAGTGTACCATACAAAGACGGTGGCAAGGCATACTTAGGAACGGAATATCCGACCCATTCAGGGTGGATCTGAAAGAGGACATGTTAACGTTGGACGCAAATGTATTTGCGTTTTCATAGCTGGCACAGGAGGGAAGTTACATGCACTTTAAGCTCGTACATGGAGACGTTGGGGTACACGTTAGGGAACATTTCTTGACCATAAAATTTATATTTCCTCATTCCCTCCTTGTTCCCTACGGACCCTTCATGATATATCAATCTTCATTAATCCATTTATTTGTGTAGTTAGCATCATCTGCTCATCCTTTTTCAAACGGGATTTAGAACGGTGACTTGAATGGGGAATGCAGGATGTGGCGCACAAGCCGCAAATCGCTGGCCCACATTGTAAACATAGACAGCAACTGAATACTATAAGTAGTATTGTTCCAAGGAGTGACAGTATTTTCCATCCCCAAGCTGAAATAGTAGTCCAGAGCCAACCGGACCAAGTCCAAGTGCCTGGATTCTGATGTATCTGACTAGCTATCTTATGGAGACGTGTAATAGCCTTACATACGGACGGAGCATTATCTGGAATGAAAACACAACAAGCTGACCCGAGGACCCTACAGGCTCCTCCTCGATCGGCTAGTATGACGTCAATAACAAGACGATTTTGAAGAACGACAAGTCTCATAGCAGACTGTTCCTCAGTCAAGTTACCTAGGGCGGAAGTAGTCTCTTTCACTACTGCTTCGAGAGTTCTGGTCAAGTGACGGATAGACTTACTATTAAAAATAGCACCTAAATAGGGAAAGAAACCTTTATTGAAATCTGTGTACTGTTCCCATGCTGTCTCAGTATAGTCGACAATTGGGAGATCTCTTTTGGGTCTGTGAACTAGACGGGAATTTCTATGATAATCAGGTGGAGCTAGGAAAACAGGTGGCAGTAGGAATCCAATGTAACAGGTCCCATCCCAATCTAGAGGCAAACGTATGTATGCTGTCTGACCACAAATGAAATAGGAATGACGTGTAGCTTTGAATGTGGACTTGCCCTTATCACTAAATTCGACCACAGTAGTACATTTACTATGACCCAGGTGTACTGAACCATTCTTTCTGACACATAATTCACCTTTTACTGGTAGTACTGACATAGTGGGCAAGTCTGGCTCGGTTTCGGATTCAACATTCAGAATCATGAGGTTAAGTGTAAAATTTCCTAATCCATATACTTCATTTTCTAGATCAGTCCCTGTCCTTTTGGGAAGTCCCTCTTTGTCAGGATAACATACTCTATGCAAAACTGTGTTCAGGTTTCCCCATACCCAGTTACCCTGATAAACTACGGAATTTGAATCTAAGGAATTAATCAAACTAAACCATGCTCCGCATGAACCATTGTGTGTGAACGGGTACGGGAAGAGGGGCAGAACTCCCCTGTATTTCTGGTAGGGAGGGAGTCGGCCACATATCCAACAATTTGTAGCGTTGCTGGTCTGATGAGAGTGATGTAACATACTAATGAATGTGTTGTTGCACAGCGCAAGTCGGTAGGACAACTCATGAGGGGGTAATTCGCTGAAAGAATGCTCGGCAGTGTCATTAGAAGAAGAATGTGCATGTGTAGCAATAGGAAAATAGATATGCAGAATTACACTTGTGACAATAATCGTGAGACTTAAAGAAAACATAATCCATAAGGTAACAATACAGTAACTTTTGAGAGTATCGTTGCTTCTTGATCTGTTTCTCTCTATCTCTCTCTCTATTGGGGTCTAGGGGATACATGTCAGAAACTATTTAACCGATTCACCTAGGGGAGGACTTAAACAATTAAACTGTCTGACTTGCTAGACCGCAACTTTGATTTATACTCCTCTTGCGGTGTTTTCTCTACCATGGGAAGTTTAGAGTCACTAGAATCTGGGCAGTCCTTTGAGGGGGTGGAAGAGTCAGTCTCTGGCAATAGTTCATTACATTTTTTAACGTGACTCGTATGAATCCACCCCTTACGGCCCTCAACCTTGATTGCAGTCCTCGTGGTCAGAAGGACGAGCTTCGGCTCCTGCCAACGGGGCTCCAGCGGACTCCTCCTATCGAAATTGCGTATCAGGACAGTATCCCCGGGACGGACATCGTGTGGCTTCACATCAGTGTTGTCGGAAAAGGCTGCAGCAACCTGTGAACGACATGATTGGAGTGCAGACATCAAGGAGGCAAGGTAATCTGTCAGCATATTACAGTCAACATCGGTTATTTTCTTAGGCATGGGCGTCCCCCACATATTTGGTGGCCGGCCAAAGACCACCTCATACGGGGATAGTCCTGATCTCGAATGTGGGACCATTCTCATATAGAATAGTGCAACTGGCAGGGCGACTATCCAGTCGACCCCTTTCTCTTTACATATTTTAGCAAGTCGTGTTTTCAGTGTCTGGTTGTGCCTCTCTACAAGGCCAGCTGCCTCGGGGTGTCGGACGCAATGGAATTTCCACTGATATCCTAGCAGGAGTGAAACCTGCTTCATGAGCTCGGATGAGAATGGCTGTCCGTTATCTGAGTACACGATACGAGGCAAGCCGTACCGTGGGAAGAATTATCGAACCAGCTGCTTGGCAGTGGTCGGGGCAGTGTAATCTGGGACTGGATATGCTTCGGTCCAACGGGAAAGTGCACAAACAACTACGAGGACGTACTTGAATCCTCGACAACGTTCCATCTGGATATAATCCATCTGGAGGATTTCAAAAGGGTGATCGGGAGGATGAAATCCACCTTGCTCTACAGGGACGCTTTTACCTGGATTGAACTGACAACAGATCATGCAAGTACGCACTTTCTGTTTTGCTGCTGCTCGTAAATGTTTGTTGTACCAGAGATTCTGTAAACTGTCTAACATAGCTTTTTCTCCCAGGTGTGCTGGACTATGTGCTGTATTTATTATGACTTGAACCATAGAGTCGGGGAGAAACCATGTAGATTTTCCCTTCGTCATCCATCCCTGATCTGTCTGGATCCCTCCTAGTTCAATCCATTTCTTGATTTCGTCTGGAGTAGCATGTGTCTGAATATCGATTACATCTAGTGTGGGATCCCTAACTGTCATACAATGTGTCGGTACTATTGTCTTTGTCACATCAGTTGTCTGGGTGTGAGTCAATGCTGTATGTTTTGCTGTTTGGTCTGCCAGGTCGTTACCCTGGGAAATAGAGTCTGTAACTTTAGTATGTGCTTTACACTTCATGATGGATATGCCTGAAGGCAGATGTATTGCTTCTAGCAGTGCTTGAATGAGGGGACCGTGTTGGATCTTGGCACCGTGAGAGGTCAAGAAACCTCGTTCTTGCCATAACATTCCGAAGTCGTGTACAACTCCGAAAGCATAACGTGAATCTGTATATATGTTAACATTCCTGTTTTTGGCTAGTATACAGGCTCGGGTCAGAGCGATAAGCTCTGCTGCTTGAGCAGACAGTGTATCGATACGGTGTGTTTCTTTGACTTCAGTTTCAGTGGTCACTGCATATGCGGCCACTAATTCTCCTGTGCTTGTTCTCATACATGAACCGTCCACGTAAAGTGTCAGGTCTGGATTTGTCAGTGCAACATCTGTTAAGTCTCGTCGGGGCTTTGTTACTGCATTAATGATCTCTATACAATCATGCGGGGCTGAATCTGTCATAATCGAGGGTAACAATGTGGCAGGATTTAGAATGTTACAGCGTCTGATTTCTATGTGTGGCTGGAATAGCGTCAATTCATAACCTGTCAGTCGTGCTATAGTCAGGTGTTGAGTCTGTGTTCGGTTTAGAAGGACCTCTACAGAATGTGGAACTTGTACTGTCAATTGGTGTCCTAATACTATTGAATCGCTTTGTCTGATTGCTAGGGCTGTCGCTGCAACTGATTTTAAGCACGCAGGCAGAGCCTGGGCCACTGGATCTAATGTACTTGAAAAATAAGCGCAAGGCTTATGTGAACCTGCTTGATCTTGTGTGAGGACAGACAACGCTGTACCATCACGTTCTGTAACAAAAAGTGTAAAAGGTTTGCTGTAACATGGTGTCGCTAAAACTGGTGCTTGACATAAAGCTTTCTTTAATTCCTCAAAAGCCTGTGTATGTTCCTGAGTCCAAGGGAGGACAGTCGAAGTCGCTGCCTCCTGTGTTGTCAACTGTATCAGTGGTTTAGCTAGAAATGCATACTGAGGAATCCATTGTCTGCAGTACGAGGTGAGGCCTATAAAGGCCCGCACTTCCTTTTGTGTCTTGGGTTGTGGTAACTGTGCAATTAACTGAACTCGATCAGGTGTGAGCTGTCTTCCCCACTTGGACAGCAAGTGCCCAAGGTACACCACTTGCTGAACACAGAATTGTAGCTTCGAAGGAGACACCTTGTGTCCCTTGTCGGCCAGAAAATGTAAAACTGTCAGTGATGCTTGTTCACATTCGGGTTCACTTCGTGCGGTGATCAGCAGATCATCGACGTACTGTAGTAAGGCAGTGTTAACTGGCATTTGGATACAGTCAAGTTGTCTTTTCAGTGCTTGGCTATAGATGCTGGGGCTTTCTGTGAATCCTTGAGGTGCGCGTGAAAATTTGAAGCTTCGGCCATTTAAACTGAATCCGAAGAGATATTGGCTCTCTGGATCAATGGGTACACTGAAGAAGGCGTTCTTGAGGTCAATTACAGTAAAGAACGTCGCTTCTGAATCAATAGCAGCAGTAATGATGAGATGTCGGGAACCACAGGATACTGTGGTACAATGCATTTATTCAGTTCTCGTAAATCAATCACCAGCCGATATACTGGCGGTGCATTGGGATCAGTACGTTTAAGAATCGGAATGATAGGGGAATTACAGATATTGGAGTCGGTTTCTACGACCACTCCTTGGGCAATGAGCTCTTCAATGATTTCCAGTAAAGCCACTACAGCATCGGGTGGTAACTTGTATTGTCTGATTCGGGGTAATACAACTCCTGGTTTGAGTGTAACACGGTATGGTGTGATGTGCATACAACCTACATCGGTTGGGCCTTGTGCCCACAGGTGTTTCGGTACATTTTTCAATCTGACATCAAACTCTCGTAATACATAGTGAACCTTAAAGTCACGTAGGAAAAGTCTAACTCCCTCCGGAGAACAACATATCACTGCTCCTAGAGCCTTCAGTGTCTTGATACCTAGCAAGTTTTCTGGACATGATTTCGTGAGTAACAGGTCTGTAACACGTGATAATGGACCTACTGCTAGGGGAACAGGTTTCGATACTTCATTTACAATAGGTTGTCCTGAAAAACCAAGGGAAACATTCTGTGAGCCTGAGAGGGGTGCCCCTGGAACTTCGTCGTGACTGATCGTGGTGCGACTTGCCCCTGTGTCAATTAGAAACTTTCTGTCTTTTCCTAATACTTGACTATGTACATAAGGACCCTCTTGATCTACAGGAATCTCAATAAGAGGCAAGCCAACCTCCCTCTCTAGGCTGTTTCATGTGTATCGCTGATAATCGGGATAATCAGATTGGGCAAACTGGTACATCTGTTGTGAGACTTGCTGCGTCGCGGCAATGGGCTGTGGCTGTGATATCGCTACGGTCTGTACTGTATGTGGTGGAGCATGCATAGGCTGTATATTCTGTGAAGTCTGTTGCTGGACCTGGTCTTGTCTAGGCTGACGTGGTCTTTCTTTAGTTTTACCTGTTGATATATTGCGTTTCAGGACTGGACATTCGTTTACGTAGTGACCTGGTTGTTTGCAATAGTTGCATGTCCCTTTAACAGGAGCTGCTGAATTACTTGTCTGGGTCACACCCTTTTTCTGACCGTCGGCTGGAACCGACTGGGCCACTAGCATTTTCATTTTCGTGTCTTTCATACGTCTCTGTTCGTGATCTTGTTCTTCTCTAATTCGGTTCTGGTGATATTGTAACATTTGTAACATCTGGGATGGCGTATTTGCTTGCCATGTACTTTCGACTTTATATACACGGTTCTTAACTTGTGTCAGGGAATTCTCGACTAATTTTGTTACAAAAAGGTGCGGGTATGACTCGCTACCTGGTTTCAGGCCACTATTAATAATGAAACATTTCTCGAATCTTGAATGGAAGTCACTAGTATCTTCATCGTGTTTCTGTTTACAGGCTGAGATTGCGTCCCAGTCTTCCTTTTTAGTTGTCAATAATCTTGGCAAGACCTGTACTATTAATCCTGGTAATGCTTTAGCTTTTTCTCCAAGGCCTAGCCCTGGAGTACGACCTTTTTCCTCGTCTTCTATTTCAGTCCAAATAATCTTTTTATCTCCCACCTCCCATTCTTTTTCCTTGAGTTTCTCGTAAATGCCTGTGGGCAGCAGTACTTTTAACAATTTCATAATATCCGTATACGTGTAATCTCCCATGAGTAACATGTCTTTAATTTCTCGGTGAAAACCTGCAGGGTCTTTATCGTGACAGGGTACTAGTTTCTTCATTTCTAACAATTCCAACTTTGTTAAAGGTGTGTACACAAACACACGTCTTAGGGTATTATCGTCATTCATAACTGGGTGTACTTCTCGTAAAGGATTCTGCCTGTCAAAATGAAACATTTTTCTTTCTTTGGGGCGGAGCTGAAACATATTGTGGGCCTAAGAAAGCGTTATATCTGTGCCGTTGTTCTAGAATTATTTTAATTAACTTGGTACTTAGGCCTCTCCATCTATTCATAAGTAGTGCTTCTAATGTATCAGGTAAGGGACCTGGATCAGAATGTTGATGTCTGTATAACGTGATGAGATGCTGAATCATGTACATACCAGCTAATTTCTGCTCGTCTGGGGAAAGGTTCAAAAATGTCTGTGCTACTGTATCATCATTATATGTGCTAGGATTGTCAGCCCATTGTACTGCTGACCGGGCTAGTTCTTGTTCATCCATAGAATTGAGTACATGGTACCCCATTCGTTCTTGAAGAATTTTATCAGTAACCTGAAACAGATATTCAGGAGAACTCGTTTTTGATACGCCAGAGAGAAAAACTCTCTTGCTTTCTGGACGAATGCCTTTCTTAAGGTAATTTCCCTTACCCACATACGCTATCATTTCTTTAGCCGTGTCAGATTCCTCTGGTTCGTCCTCCTCGGAGGAGTCATTCCTGTCGCTATCTCCTTCCTTTTCTTGTTCCTTTCTTTCATGTATTTCAATTACTGCTTTTCTGATTCTTTTGTACATACTTGCTATAGAACTCTGTTTATCATGGTTTCCATCGGCTATATTCTGACCCCACTTGTTTAGTGCGTCCATCTCGTCCTTGTCTACTCCAGGCCTGTCTCGTTCTCTTATTAAACAATTTATGAAGAAGCGTAATATACAACCTTGAGTGTCAGCTTTCTGGTGAGCCAGGGCCTCTTTAATACTTTCAGGATCTTCCCCAGTCTGGATAAAATGATATATTCTATCTAGGTGTTCAGTCATTCCTGGAAATAACACTAAGTAATCTGTAACTTTTCGTAAGCGTAGTGATGCTAACAACATTCTATCGTCTTTACCGGGTACTGGATCGTATCTGCAAATTGAAAGGGGTTCTTTAAGCATGTCGTAACTTGGTGTTCGGGGTGTACGTTGCTTTGCTACGTCCCTAAGGTTTAATCTGTGTGTTTGTGGCGGGGTCTGGTAACCTCCTGTCGCACCTCCCGAAGCGGAGGCTTGAGCATGACTTGTCTGTGGAGTCTGTGTGTGTAACTGAACTTGTCTTTTACCAGGATCAGGCCCAAACGGATTCAGTGTATTAATCTTAGGTGTGGGAAGTGGTGGGGGAACAGGTGGAGCAGGATGTCGAACGGGTGAACTTTGTTGTGGTACGGGCTGGGCATTGTCTTGGAGTGGGTTGCCACCACCGTCACCGTCAGTAGGCGGTACGTGGGCACGTGGATTGGTGTAAGCGGGAGCTACATCGTCTAGATAGGAAGCAAGGAATATGTCTTTGGTGGTCCTGTGGCTTACTTTAGTCGGAACCAATGGTGGCGGCAGATCTTTCGGTATTTCTGGAGTGGCCTTAGGCAAACCCTCGGCCACTAAATACATGCCATTGGCAAGAGTGTTTCGCATGCGGTCTACTTGTTCTGCTTGTACTCGGATACCTTCAGCAACTAATTCGTTTTCTCGGACCTCATCTGACTCTTCTCTATGTTTTTCTGCTTTTCGGAATGCTTTTTCGGCACATTTATGCGATTCTTTACGCCACAATTCTATGGCATCTTTCTGGGATTGTCTGGCTTTCTTTTTCCATAGCGCTTCCTCTACTCTCATGATGCACTCGGCATCCCATGTCCCTGTAACAGGCCACCTGTGTCTCTCTTCTAGGTGTTTGGTATAATCAGCCCATAAATCTAGGTACAGTATGGCATCTAGGCCATGCTTGTGGTACATAAAATTTCCCGGAGTGTCCCTAGGTGGGACAGGAACTGCTTCCTCTAGTATCCCTTTCCTAGATCCTAATTGTCTTAATTTATTGAATAACGGCATCTTGTTACTTGGTACTGGACACTCAATACTTGTTACTCACTCTGAACACAGCTAGTTTATACAAAAACACAGTAATGTACATCAAACAGTCACTCATACCACGACATTAATCACATAAACATTTTGAACACCTATTGTCTACCCTTGATACTAGATGTACTGCTAAACAGTACAGATACACTGCCAAGAACAGTGCAAGAACTTGAATGCCTGATGTACTGCTAAACAGCACAGATACACTGTCTAAAACAGTGCAGACCGTGTTTGTGTACCCAAACCCGTCTTTACCGGATACATAATAATGCACCCGTCTAGATGCGTCCCCAGCAACGGTACTCACCGGGAAGCACGGAACAGAAGGCCTCGGAAAACTCGACTGGACTGGACCGGACTGGACTCGACTCGACTCGATACGTGAATACTTCGGAACTGGTGGGCCTCTTGACACCTCGGACCTTGCTTCTTTCGGCTAGGCTCTGGTCGGGATCCTCCGCACTCCTCACCGCCTCGTCTGAGTGCTGATCGCAGTCTCCGTCACCTCCGTAGGCCTGAGGGAGATACAGGAAATCCTGCGGGTACGCGTAGTTGTCCGTCTGGGAGGCAGGGGGCAAAGGTTGCAACGCACCAACCGGCGCGTGGGGTGGGGGAGGGGTCCCTATTCGGGCGCCAAATTAATGTGGTAAATATTTAATTACCGTCCTAATTTCTATGCAGGTAAGTACTTATAAAATAACTCAATCGGAAAGAAAGACGCAGAGTCCGTGGTGTTAGAGTTCTTAGGGGTTTTATTCCTTAAAAAGGAATGGTTCTTGAACCGGATATCAGGTTCCTGACACCACTGGGGTTCAGGAAGGGATAGAGCATACTTTATTGACAATACATAACTTTTATACTTAAAGCACATAATGGAAACCAATACAGAAGGCGTAACAGCTGAGAGAAACAAGACAAGAACACACACGTGGTAGCAATACGTAATCAGAAGGCGTGAACTAGGGCGTACACAGAGGTGTGTGCTAGAAACGTCACAAAAAAGTGTCACAAGTGGGTGTGTACATAGCAGAAATCTTGCAATGTCAGCAGAAATCTGAGGTCTGGATGCGCGCGCAGCTGCATGACGTGTGATTGACGTGGAGCTGGAGGGTGCAGGGGACTTGACATTTACACTAAAGGAAAGAGACAGAAGTCTGGCATGTCAGATCAACTCGTTCCTATATCATATCTGATATCTGATGTTTGGGAACCATATTATCTAGAAGGAAAGGTCTCTTGGGCAGAGGCTATCCTATACTGACTATGAATGCGTGCAAAGCGAGGGGGCCATGGGCCTACCATGGTAACGGGAGCTATGAATTACTTGCATGGAGACAGAAAAGCCGGGCCCTTTGCTCTGCAGCTGAGGGGTTGTTTATCTATTCTGCTGGACTGGAATGTGTTTTCGGGAAGCTGAGCTTGGCTATGCTGATAACGTGAAGGTAAAATACTGTCTTTGGCAGGCAAGCAGGCCGAGCCAGGCCCCGCTCGCCTCGCAGGGAGTAGGACAGAGTTCACGGGGGGGCATCCCACGTTGCAGTTTCAGGAGGCAGAGATGACTTTGAAAAGAGGCTCGATGACAGAAAACAGGGCCTAGCTCGCACAGAGCCAGAAATACGTGAAAGTGTACCATACAAAGACGGTGGCAAGGCATACTTAGGAACGGAATATCCGACCCATTCAGGGTGGATCTGAAAGAGGACATGTTAACGTTGGACGCAAATGTATTTGCGTTTTCATAGCTGGCACAGGAGGGAAGTTACATGCACTTTAAGCTCGTACATGGAGACGGTGGGGTACACGTTAGGGAACATTTCTTGACCATAAAATTTATATTTCCTCAGTTGGCTCATTTCCCACAGATCTTAATGTATGCATTAGTCTATGTCAAGAATTATGGTGACGTGCAGGAGCCCCACTGACACTCCCAGAAGCCTCAGCAGCAGCTTGTTGTCTGAGGCGTTCAAGTGAGGGGCAGGTCTGCTGCTCCAAACTCAAGTCTGCCCTGGAAGGTCCCCCTGTCTACAAGAACTCTACCGGATCAGGTTCCAATTAATCTGAGACAGTTCCTTCACAGGCTCTGAGAATAATCTCCCTCAAGAGATGGATCCTCACACTGTGTCTTGGGGTAGACACAGACTTGCCCCTCCTGCTCCTTCTCTTGGAAGGCCATTGGTCCATTGTTCCGGGATCCAAGGCCTGTTCAGTTTTAGCCAGTTTGGCCTATTACCCGGTCACAGCAAACACATCTGCAGTGATGCCCAGCATTGATGCATGAGTGCTTAACTCTACTTCAGCCCAAGCTGAAGTTTCCACATCATTGCCCAACAAACACTCCACTGAGGTCTGAGATAACCACAACTTTCTTAGGGTCAGTTACCCCACCAAGGCTGAAATTAACTACCGCCAATTGTTAGCATTGGTCCCTTGGTACATCTCTCCAAGTATGATTTGCTCAAAGCCCACAACATTCTCTGTCACCATATTGCACTTGCACAATCCTTTATGCCATGGCCTCCTTACCATTTATCAAAGGCTGTTGTCTGTATTTGCCAAGTTTACTGGGACTGACAAATAAGGTGGCAAGATTCATGCCACCATCACAGACTAGTACTGCCTGTGTTCTGACTAGCCCAGAACCCATCTCAGAGCCCAAGGTTAACCCTACTAATCCCTTGTTCCCTGTATCACCACCTGTGCTTGTGCTAGGGGTGCAGTTGCCTTAGGGGCAGTGGTGGTAGGAGGATGTTCCTTGGCTTTTGGACAATCCGCATCATTTGTCCAATGTGTCTTCTGTTTATAGAGATAACACCAAGCTTTCTTTTTGCCTTTACCTGTGTTGGATTGTGACACCCCTCCTCTCCAGATGCAGGTTTTTTGGGGCCCTGAAGATGACTTGTCAACTTTACACTTGTCCCCACCCTTATCTGAAGTTTTAGCATTTTGCTTCTTCTGGACACCACCATGGTTCTGGTTTTTCTGCTTCACCCTGGTTCTGACCCATGTATCTGCCTTCTTTCCAAAATCTTTGGGTAGAAGTCAGATCAGAGGCAACCAGGTACTGCTCCCTCATAATCAAATTGTACAATCCCTTGAAATCATTCACTTTGCTGCCAAGCAACCAGCCTTCCACAGCCTTAATGGCACTATCCACAAAGTCTACTTAATCCTGATTCTGTGTCTTCTGGGTGTCTCTGAACTTCGGGCATCCCAGTGCCCTTCATCAGGGGAGATCATCTATAATGAAAAATAAATGGCAACACTTAAAAGAAGAATATGCCCCTACCAAGGTTGTAGTGGGGCTGAGCCTTGCATTTCTACAGTGGTAAGTTAGCATGAGTTTATTAGAAGTTTAAACACCATCTTACCTTTTGCTTTCTTGTGCACACTGCACACACATTAGTTATTGTTTCATGTTAGGCTGTGGGTTTTGCTTCACATGAGAATAACTTGCTTTTCGACATTGCTAGACTTGCTTTGTAAGCGTAGTCTGAACAGTGAGTGCCGAGGCCTTCAAGGTTATATCAACACTGTTGCTTTTGTTCGAACTGATCAGCACACATTCTAGACACAACATATATGCAGCTGTGGACAGCTCAGATACTGGGCCTTTATTTAATACACTGTGTAGGTATGATTTAACACACTTGGAGAACATTCGTATGCTGAGAGCTTGTGCTGAACTCGATGTGATTCACTCCTACTAAGCTCTGAGGTATGGGGTTGCCTATGCAAGCCTAAGAGCCCTTCTTTAGTTATAAAATAACCTACTAGCAAGGGAGGGTGAACTATAGGTATATAGGTATATATTTAACCTGTTTCCATTTAGAATTATTAATCAAAATGTAGCCCTACCTCAACCAACAAAACATCCAGCTTATAGACCAAGATAAGGGATAAACAATCTCACTGTCTGGTACTATACCCTGGGTGTGTATAATAGCACTACTCCTCAGGTCAGGATGTCTAAATTAATAAACATCAAGTAAAACAATGTGAAAACACAGGTCAACACTTACTGAGAGCAGAAAAGTGTAGAGAGTAGAGAGAGTGCCTCACGGTCGTAACACCCAAAGGGGGTTGCCGGTTTAACAATGCCCGGTATACCCACTTCTCATCATTGGTCACTCTCTCTAAGTGAAGATAGAAAAGTGCACACAGACACGTAAAAGTGCACAAAGTGAGAATAGTAGTGAAAAACAGGGAGTGAATCTAGACAGTACTGTAACGACATGTATACATACAAAGACCCCAAGACAACCAAACAAACAGAAAGGTAAAACCTGGCAAGGTCTTGCTGGCTGTTTCTCCTTTATTCTTGTGCTGCAAAACCTTCAGTTAAAAATGGTTAATTATATACCATACTTCTTTCTTTTCAAGCCGACATGTTTCGTTGCTATAGTTTCAGCAACTTCCTCAGGGCGTGAAAGGGGTTCACTATTCTCGAACTTCGCATCAAACTGTTTAGACAAGGACCTGTGTAAATAAAACCAGAGCACTGCAATGATTGTGTTGATCATACTGCACCCCTTCAACAAGAGGGTTTAGTCAAAGACGTCCCAATTGTCACATAGAGCTCGTATCAAAGGTTCATGTTTACCTTGTGGTTGCCCAGGCATTGCATACCGGCAACCATCCAATAGACACTGTGTCACATGATCAAGTGTCCAACAGTGACTCGTCCTGATTAGAGCCACCTACATTAAAATGAAATCAAAAAATTAGTAAAAAATGAAAATGGAATGGCCAGGTAGATATCATGTAAAACGGGCATTCGTCATAATGCCCATAACCCTGTCCATCACCGCAAATGCCATACACGGTAATGAATACCCACAATCATCATTTTAAAAGGTAAAGTGGCCCGGGCTCACATTGCTTCTATCGGTATTAAATATCATCTCACCACCTGGCAACTCTGTTGTAATGTATTTCACCCGGGATGAGAACCCAATGGAGCCGGAGGGCGGGGCCCATATCTTACTGCCCGCGGCACGGTCCAGTGTCGAGAAATGGACAACTACTGTATAAAATGCCCTGAGCCAGCGTACTTTGTGCCGCAAAGTCCCAAGCTCACGCTATTTCAAAAGATACTGAATTATGTCTACCACCCCGGCGGTTATGATATAATGTGCTACGCCGTGGACGGAGACCCAGTGCAGGCCCCATTCTCGCATTCAATCTCACGTGCACCGCCTTACTGATGCCGAGTCCCTCCGGCGCTCCCGTCGATCCTCCCGGAATACTGCTCAGAGGATCAGGAAGTAGCCTGGAGGGGTAGCTCCACCCACACGCTGACGTTGCGCGGCGTAACGTGACGCGGCCATATTGGATTGGGTTCAGCTAAAATGGGGGAAACAAACCTAAGTGTGTATAAAGGCAGATTTAATGTTACCCTGTTCGTAAAGAAATTGTATCAAAAAGTATATTAACATACGGTTACATAAATCACAAGCGGGTATTATATGTGGAGGGTCAGTTTTGGTTTAACACTGTCGTGGTGAGAATTCTGCAGGGTATTAGCAATATCATGTGTGTGCAGCTACCCATCTATGACATAGAGAATGTGCCCATCATGTAGCCATAGTGTTCACCGCCTGCTAACTTTGTTCCACTCAATGTTTTCGTTCAGACCCTCCCGTTCTGTTTTTTCAGAAAAAATCCATTTTGCCTCCTTCCTAGCTAGGATGTTGTCCAAATTGTGTGTGTCCCCTACCACTTTTTCAAAAACGGTCCATTTTAGGGCTTTGGGATCATGTCCTTCTGTGAAATGCTGCCCCAGGGGTGTGGTTAGTTTCTTAGCTTTTATTGTGCTCAAATGTTCCTGTATGCGGATCTTAACTCTGCGGGTGGTAAGTCCAATATAATGCAGACCACAGCTACACGTGAGTCTATAGATCACATGGGATGTGTTGCAATTACTGAACCGGTTTAGAAACCAAGTTCGACCATCACGTAATGTAACACTTTTTGTGGCTGATGTAAGGCCGCATACTGAGCAGTTACCACATGGGTAATGTCCTGTAGAAATGGTACTGGACTGGATGGTACTGGGGCCTCGCGTATTTACCAACCTATCACGCAAGTTTGATGCTCTCTTAAAAGCAAACCGGGTGGCCGGCATTTTCTCAGTGGTGGTATCCAGTATGGATCAATGTTTTCTAATGATCTGCCTGATCCTCATCGAGAGGGGATCGGACGTTGTGACCACTGGGAGGCAAATTTGCTTATCCTTCACATTACGCTCAAGTACCGCTTCCCGTGGTGTATTGAGCGCCCTCTTCTGTGCATGTTTGATTACTTTTTTGGGGTAAAACCGTTGTTGGAGTTTAGTGGCTAGTTCGGCGGATTGGTCCAAGAAGGCTTCTCTGGTGGAACAATTGCGCCGATATCTCAAAAACTGCCCAACCGGAAGGTTATCCTGAGGGCTCTTGGGTGGAACGAATGATAATGCAGGAGGGAATTCCTATCCGTTTCCTTGTGGTGTACATTAATCATCAGTTTGAGATCCACATCCTAATAGACAGCAGATGTGTTGCTAATGGTCCAAGTGAACCGCAAGCTGGTGTCTGCCTGGTTCAGCCATTGTAGGAACATATTTCGTTGGTCCTCTATACCTGTCCAGATACAGAGGACATCATCAATATATCGTTTCCATAAAGAAATATTTCCTTGAAATGGGTTGGATGGATGGTTGACCACATTTGCCTCGAACTGGCCCAATTAAATGCAGGCCAGACTCGGAGCAAATGTGGCCCCCATCGAAGTCCCCGATGTCTACAGGTCCAATTGCCCCCTGTACTCAAAGAAATTCCTTGTTAGTGCCAGTTCGATGCACTGCAGTACAAATGTCTGCGGAATGTCATAGAACCATTCCATGGACCCCAGGGCCCTCAATGCTGCCACCAGCGTGGCGTCCTTGGGGATGCTGGTGTACAATGACTCAATCTAAATTGTAACCAGAAGTTGACTCTCAGGATCGAACACCGTATCTCTAGATCTTAAGGATGTTGGTCGTGTCCTGCACATATGATTCCTGTGGAACCACCGCTTCCCTCAAAAAGAAGTCAGCGAACTGGGATAGGGGTTCGAGGATCGTTTGGATCCCAGGAGGAGGGCGTTGGGGCTTGTGAATTTTCGGCAGGATGTAAAATGCCGGTACCCTAGGATTGTTGTTAATAATAAAATCTGCTTCCTTAGACCACCTACTATGAGGCAGAGATCCTTAAACTCCTGGGGGTACGCACCAACTACCATCCTCTGGTACGTGACCCCACCCCTGAACTTGCAGAAATTATCAAGAATATGGTGGCAGAGGATGTGGCAAAAAAATGGATCACTTCTAAGGAAGCAGATTTTGTTATTAACAACAATAACTGGAGATCGCGCACTCCCAACTGCGCCTCCCCTTCCGCTCCTCACACTCCGGGACCGGGGAAAATACCACAGGGCTGCTCCTGCAATAAGCGACTGCCTCGCTACCTCTCTCCCCTCTTCACAATACCAGCGGCCACAGCTCTGATCCTGCGCTGCAGGCGCTGGCTCGGGGGTAGACCAGCTCAGCTTCACTCCGCTTCCGCCCCTCCCAAGGTTGGCTCCTCTCCACAGCCAGAAATCGGCCACAGCAAGTAAGAGATGAAACTCTGTGGGATTTTATTACTAGGGGAAAGCCACGGCAACCAGGGGCAGGATTCAGTTGACAACTGAACAAGGGGGCCACAAAGGTTAACCCTTCTCCTTCTGAGCACTGCTCAGTAATAGTCTCTCTACTGGGCAGAGGACTGCGCTCCGCAGCGCTGCAGTCTCCTTCTCCTTTTCACACCCCTGTATTTCTAGACTAGGGGTTGGTCAGGCGCCCAGGGTCTCCAGCCATCCAAAGCAGCAGGGTCGGGACAAATAACCCAAGGGAGGAAGGGTGGTGAATCAATAGGTCAACCCTCTGACTATCCTACCCCCACCTTCAGCTACAGCCAGTCCTCCAGCTGACTCTCTCCAGTAAGACAAAATGGCTGACCAGCATTCCGCCTTTTATAGGCTGACCCTCAGAGGTCCAGAAGGGACCAGAAGGTTCTGGAATGCCCTACTCTATCCTATGGGACAGATTCTAGGTTTGTCAGTTGGGACAGTTGGTAGCCACCATTTTGTGACTCCAACTATATTCCTGTCAAGAAAGGCCTCTAGGCCTGAGGTGAAAAACTATGAGGGTGAAAGAACACCTATCCCCTTGACCAACACCTTGAAAAAGCTAGTGGACATAAAGGTATGAGGGGCAAAAAGGGGACAAAATAAATAATAAGTTGGAGGGACTACGCAAAAAGTCAGACAGGTCTAACACGCGTCCCCCCCAACTGAAAGTGGGGAGAACTACCCAACCCCTTGGGAGTCCTCATCACTAAGGCGGAAATACCTAGAGAGACCGTCTGCATTGGCGTGGTCAACTCCAGGTCGATGTTCCACCCGGAAGTCCATTCCCTGTAGGGAGATGGACCACCTCAACAGCTTGGGATTTTCCCCCTTCATTTGCATCAGCCAACGAAGGGGTCGGTGGTCAGTCTGAACGAGGAAGTGCGAGCCAAACAGGTATGGCCGCAGCTTCTTCAGAGCCCACACCACCGCAAAAGCTTCCCTCTCAATTGCACTCCACTTCTGTTCCCGGGGAAGCAGTCTCCTGGATAGGAAGACCACAGGCTGATCCAGGCCCTCTTCATTTATTTGCGATAACACTGCCCCAATGCCATGTTCTGATGCATCTGTCTGGACAATGAACTCCTTGGAGAAGTCTGGGGCCCTCAGGACCGGTGCTGCACACATTGCCTGCTTCAGTTTCTCAAAAGCTTGCTGACAAGCATTCGTCTAAACTACCCGTCGAGGTTGTTTCTTAGAGGTGAGCTCTGTGAGAGGCACTACAATAGTGCCATACCCCTTCACAAAGCGACGGTAGTAGCCTGTGAGGCCCAGGAAAGCTCGGACCTCAGTCTGTGTCTTGGGGGGTTCCCAGGCCATGATTGCCTCAATCTTTGCCTGCAGGGGCTGCACACCCACCAAGTGTCCAAGGTACACAACCGACCCCTGCCCAATCTGGCATTTGCTGGCCTTGATGGTCAATCCAGCTTGTTTCAGGGCCTGGAGAACTGCTTGCAAATGTTGCAAATGGTCCTCCCAACTGCTACTGAAGACAGCAATGTCATCCAGGTAAGCAGCAGATAAACTCTCCATTCCAGAGAGGACCTGGTTCACCAGCCGCTGAAATGTGGCAGGGGCATTTTTAAGCCCAAAGGGCATCACGCAAAATTGGAAGTGTCCCTCAGGCGTGGAGAAGGCTGACCTTTCCTTTGCTCCATCTGTCAAGGAGATCTGCCAGTACCCCGAAGTGAGGTCAAAGGTACTTAGGTATTGGGCAGCTCCTAGCCGGTCAATTAATTCATCCGCCCTAGGGATCGGATGAGCATCAGTCTTTGTAACTGAGTTCAGTCCCCGGTAATCCACACAGAACCTCAGTTCTGGTGTGGTGCCTGGTGGAGCGGCTTTTGGCACTAGCACCACCGGACTGGACCAAGGACTGTTGGAAGGTTCTATAACTCCCAGCTCTAGCATCTTGGCAACCTCTCCATGGATGCTAGCCTTCACCTTGTCAGACAGCCGGTAGGTCTTCGACTTCACTGGTGGGCTGTCCCCTGTGTCCACATCATGGGCACACAGGTGAGTCCTTCCCGGGACAAGGGAGAACAACGTAGAGTACTGCTCCAGTATCTGGCGGCAGTCCTCCCGCTGTTCAGGAGTTGGAGTGGGAGAGAGAATCAATCCCTCCACTGACCCATCCGTCTCTTGAGACGAGAACCAGTCTGGGAGAGGTTCGCTTTCCGTTTCCTCTTCCCCATCAGTCACCATCATCAAAATGACCTCGGGCCTCTCATGGTGGGGTTTGAGTCGGTTGGCATGCAGCACCCGTAGGGGCTGTCAAGGGGTCTTAAGGTCCACCAGGTATGTGGCCTTACCCTTCTTTTCCAACACTTCAAATGGGCCTGTCCAGCGATCCTGGAGGGCACTAAGCTCTCCAGGTTCCATCACCCACACTTTCTGGCCAGGCTCCAATTCCACCTGGTGAGCATTGTGGTCATACCACTCCTTCATGACTGCCTGGCTGGCCTCCAAGTTGTCAGAAGCTTGCTTCCACAACTTCGCCATTTGGCTCATGAAGGCCAGCATGTAGCTCACCACATCCTGGGGGGGTCTCCTGGGAGATTTTTCCCAACCATCCTTCACCAGGCTGAGAGGACCGCGTACAGGGTGCCCATACAGAAGTTCAAAGGGGCTGAAGCCCACTCCCTTCTGTGGCACTTCCCTGTAAGAGAATAGCAAACAGGGTAGGAGGACGTCCCATTTCCTCCGCAGGCTTTCGGGCAGACTTCTGATCATGCCCTTCAAGGTTTTGTTGAACCTCTCAACCAGTCCATTTGACTGGGGGTGATAAGGAGTGGTAAACCGGTAGGTCACTCCACACTCCTTCCACATTGCCTGCATGTAAGCTGACATAAAGTTGGTCCCCCTGTCAGACACAACTTCTTTGGGGAAACCCACTCGGGTAAAGATCCCCATTAGGGCCCTAGCCATCACAGGTGCAGTGACTGTCCTCAGAGGAATTGCCTCTGGGTATCGTGTGGCATGATCCACCAGAACCAGGATGAACCTGTGACCAGCTGTTGTTGGTGGATCTAAAGGCCCTACAATGTCGATGCCCACCCTTTCAAAGGGGGTGCTAACGACTGGAAGTGGTTCCAGGGAGCCTTCAGCTTCACCCCTGTTTTCCCACTGGCCTGGCAGGATACACATGTCCGACAGTAAGTGTTGGACGCCACTTTCATCTGAGGCCAGTAAAAGTGGTGGACAAGCCGAGCAAAAGTCTTGTCCTGACCTAAGTGTCCTGCCAAGGGTATAGCATGAGCCAATTCCAGCAGAAAGGCTCAGTATTGTTGCGGGACTACCAAGGCCCTTGATGAACCAGGTAAGGGTACCTTGGGTTCACTGTAGAGGAGTCAATCCTCCCAGTAAATATGGTAGTGTCCCGTAACATCACCTGCTGCCTGGGCTTCAGCCTGTCGCCTCAGTCCCTCAAGGGTAGGGCACTCCCTCTGCCCCTTACAGAATTCCTCTCTGGTAGGTCCTCCGTCCACATGCCACTCAGCAGGGATGGGTAAATCCTCCAGAGAGTCTACTTCCCCCTCCACGGACTCCTGGTCCACCACCGCAGGTGGCCGATCTGTCACATGGGGTGTGGAAGCTGAAGCAGGCTCTTCCTGTCTTCGGGTCTGTCCCTTTTTGGCCGCGGGTTGGGCCATTGTTCCAGGCTCCAACCCAGGCGAACTCCCCCTCCGGGCAGTCGCAGACCGTGTGCTCACACAGGCCCAGTCAGGTGTACCCAGCATCGCAGTGTGCGTCCGGTATTCCACCTCTCTCCAAGCATTGTGCTCCATGTCATTCCCCAGCAGACAATCAACTGGCACGGCAGGGCTTACGGCAACTCGAAGTGAACCTGCAACCCCCTCCCACTCAAAGGGAACCTCAGCCACTGGATAGTGGCCCATTCTGCCATCAGCCATCGCGGCGGGGTGGAGTACGTGGGGAACCACCTGCTCTGGAGACACCAGTTGACTATTCACCATAGTCATACTGGCTCCTGTATCTCTCAGAGCCTCCCCTCTCTGGCCATTTATGGTGACCCATTGCCCATACTTTGCAGTATTTGGGGGCACCTGGATCTTAGGAACCATCTCCCGTTCTCCCAGGGACACTAAGGTGTCTTATCTAAGGGCAACTCCTCCCCGAGTGCTACACTAGCTACTCCCGGTGGTTTTCCTCCGGTGGGAGGGGGTAGTCTCTTTGGGCATCTGACATCTCCCTTATAATGTCCAACACCACCACACTCAAAACAGTGGAGAACCCTTGGCTGCTGGCTTTGGCCAGGATTAGGGTTTCTGGGCGGGTTTGCCTTAGGGGTGAAACCTGTTCCCTTTCCTTGGAAATTGTTTTGGGGACCTTTAGAGAACTCCCTCTTTTTATCTCCCCCCTCCTTCTTCTGGGGGGCGCCCTGTCCGGCCTTTTGGGAATCCCCTCCAGTCCCCTTTGAGGACACCCGGGTACTTGCCCAGATGTCCGCCTCCTCTGCAAGCTTCCGGGGATTGGTCAGCTTGCTGTCCACCAAGTGTTGGCGCAGCTCGGGAAAACATTTCTCGAGGAGGTGCTCTTTCAAAAATAGATCATACAACCCCTCATAATCCTTCACCTAACTGCCCTTGACCCAGCCCTCCAGTGCCTTACGTGCGTAATCAAGGAAGTCCACCCAGTTCTGGGTGCCCAACTTGTGTCTCCCCCTGAACTTCTGACGGTACCTTTCTGGGGTAAGCCCAAACTTCCTTACTAATGCCAGCTTCATAGTGGGGTAGTTGGTTTGCTCCTCTGGTTCCAGGGCCAGCAAGGTGTCCCGACCAGCAGGAGGCATGTACTTATACAAACCACCCCCCAAGTGCTTCTCCTGCACCCCATGGGCTCTTAGGGAGACCTCATAGGCAGCCAACCACTTGGCTATGTCGTCCCCCTGACTAAAGCTAGCTATAAGGTCTTTTGGTAAATAGGGTCTGGACTCCCTGGCTGTCTCTTTTGATTCGCTGCCACCATTCATTTCAGGAGAGGACTCCCGTCGCAGGCTATGGAGATCTAATTCCTTCAACCTGAACTCATGGGCGATCCTCCGCTCCTCCTTCTCCTGCTCCAGCTAAGCCAACTCCCATCTCAATTGCCTTTTTTCCCTCCTGTCAGTGAGCTCAGCTTCAGTTAAGCTTCCCCCAGAGGCGCTACTGCCCCTCCTGGAGTAGGACACTGGTCCTGGGAGTACGTTTTCCCCCAGTCACATTCACTAAAGGCACATGTGTGAAGGTTGCAAACCACCCAGCAGTAAATTAACGCAATAACACCCAAAAATGACACTACACCACTGTTTGGAAAAATACGTGCTTGTTTATAAAAATATTCTCTGCTCTTTTTGTCCTTAGAAATCACAGCTTTAGCACTTTACAGTTTGACATGAAAATGATAATAATACTTTTCCAGTCATTAAATTATATCGTTACCCAACATCAACAGTACATTACATTTGACTTTAAAATTAGTTAGACTAGACTTCTGTGAAGTACTCTATACTTCTCCCCCTCAACACCTCTAACCACCACAATGGTACACAACCAAAGAAAGGTTTCAGATGTACAGGAATGTTACATGTGCACCAGCAGCCTCTATTAGATACCTATTCTCCTACTTAATTAGCAAGTACTCTCATCACAACATTGGCCACTGCTTCTATCCTCAGTATCTACTTCCAGTGGCTACTCTTTCCTGGTTCTGAACTTGATGATGGTAACTTCGCTGGCTCAGTAACCAATTACTAGCTCCCAGTCAGGGGGGGGGAAAGCGAACAGTAGTACTGTATCACGTGCTTTTGCACAGAGCTTATCTTTTTCCCCCACAGGAAGACTCCCTCTTCAGTACCACTACTCAGTCCCTCACACTCCTTACTTCCAATAGAGACTTTAGGATCCGAGTCTCCAGGGGGCTGAGCCGACAGGAGGGCTCCGCCAAAGCTTCAAACAGCAGCGGTTGAATTCGCTACTTCCCGCCCAGCCAGCTGTTCCAACTCGGTGCCGGCGCGGGGAGGAGCGGTAAGGACACTTCCCCTCTGCCCAGGAATGACTGCGGACTCACCGCCTATCCAGCCCCTCGACCTCCGGGCTGATGCAGGCAGGGCGCGCCTCCGTTGACAGGAGCCGCTCTATACTGCGTCGTCGATTCCGGCCGACTCCTCCTCACAGAGCCCGTCGGCTCCACCGGGCATGCGCAGGGGTGCAGTGTCTCCTCACTGGAGATCGCGCACTCCCAACGGCGCCTCCCCTTCCGCTCGTCACACTCCGGGACCGGGGAAAATACCACAGGGCTGCTCCTGCAATAAGCAACTGCCTCGCTACCTCTCTCCCCTCTTCAAAATACCAACGGCCACAGCTCTGATCCTGCGCTGCTCACTAGGCGCTGAGATATATGGAGGGGTCCCTGACCAAACACACAACAAATACTAGGAGTTTCGCTAAGTTATTTAAATAGAAACAACACAAGAAAGATGATGGACAGTGTTTTTATTATCACTGCTCCAAAATCATATATTAATTATGCAATTGCTAGTATAGTATATAAAATTCAAGTGCGCCCACAAAGGAGGGGGAAGGAGTGCAAGGGAAGGGGTATGTTTCAATTAGTTAACATCACTAATCAAAAAAATCATTAGAGCACAAATCCACAACTGAAAACATCATTATCGTTGATCTATATGATGAAGATCAAGGAAAAACACATGTTAAACATAACATATCACATGAAAAACACTGTCCATCATCTTTCTTGTGTTGTTTCTATTTAAATAACTTAGCGAAACTCCTAGTATTTGTTGTGTGTTTGGTCAGGGACCCCTCCATATATCTCAACCTATTACCCAGGTCCCACTGACCAGATGGGTCGAACCCCTCTATTCATAATATACTTCGAGCAGACGCTGGTCTGCGAGGTTCTTTCTCTTGTTCTTTCATACCCTCTATACCTATCCTCATTTCATTTCTGTTTCTTAAACGTTTTCTTCAACCATCATGGTTGATAAGGAGGTTCTTTCGTATACTGAGGACTACATCAAACAATTTCTCTCAGACTCTGCTAATACTTTCCTGTCTTCAACTACACCTGTGATTGATTTCTCTCTCAATGACAAAGTCAATCAGCTAGAGCGTCTAGAGAAAAAACTCATCAGAACCAAACTTCATGGACATTTTTTGGCACAGTGTCTACAATCCAACATTATCCCTGTAGGCTTACAGGTTAAAGTTGAACCCGCTATTTTTATCGACGTTCCCAAGTTTCGAGAAGGTTTCAGTTTTGTCGCGAACAATTGTTCGCGACACTGGATGGTCCTCGGAATTGAAACATCCAGTGAACAAATTGCCATTTTAACAAAGCAGATAGCTGACCTAAAAGCTGAGATAAGTGGGGATTCCACTCTCACCAACTCTAAAGAGGCATTGACTAAACTGGTGGCGACCCTCCAGGACTTTGAAACGACCACAATCAAAAAGAAACTTGAGAAATTAGCCCGAGACGTGAGGTCGTACGACAAAAAAAGAACCTATCCCTATCTGCAGGACGAATATTACAGACAGGACAATCAAGGGAGGTTCACTAACCGTGGCCGAGGGGCCTATAGGGGCAGGAGAAACTTCACTACTTTCTCAGATTCCTCGTATAGTTCGGGTGAGGACTCAGAACGAGCCGGTCCCAGTGGTGCATACGGATACCAGGATTCCTACGGCCCTTCTTACCAACCCCCTTTTTTAGGACAGGGAGGATGGAGACCGCCGCGGGGCAGAGGAAACAATTGGAACAGGGGCACTGGCAGAGGCCAATCCAATACGGGCCAGGAGTGGGACTCCGGGAGAGGGCGTGGCACGAAACAAGTGAGTTTCCCCCAGGAGGAACACGGGGAGAGGTCCACACGCAGGAAGAACTACAGGTGGTAGAGGAGATTTCCCCTGTGATTAACATTTCGAACTACACCCTCCAGGAGGATGAAACGAAAGTATTAAGCCGTGGTTTATCGTTTGTTCCCACCTCCATACCGGATGCATTCAATACTATGGTCGAACTCCACAAGTTCTTTAGGAAGATAAGACTGAGATATTTCTTCAAGGACAAACCTCACCTGCTAGCCTCTTCAACTACCAACCTGAGGCCACCGTCGACTTTTGTACCATCTACGTATGCCATGACCCAACGTATTTTGGCTTATGAGAGTCTGGTACTACGTGATGTGCAGACCATCTTGGAAGACAACAATTTTGCAAAATACAACACAAGCAGAGCTGAGAAACTTGCACTCAAATCCTTGCGGGACAACATCGGAATAGTGGTCAAACCCGCGGACAAGGGTGGTGCCATCGTAATACAAGACCAGGACAACTACACGAACGAAATTCTACGACAGCTAAATGATGGGATCAGTTACAGACAATTGGGCGGTGATCCATCATAGAGTATAACGGCTGAAATTCTGAAGGTCACCCAAGATGGCCTACAACAAGGGTTCCTATCGGAACACGAATTCCAGTATTTGAATCAGAAGCACCCACGCCTCCCCACCATCTACACGTTACCCAAAGTCCACAAGGATCTTCAAAAGCCCCCGGGACGCCCTATTGTATCCGGATGCGGCTCCCTGCTGGAACCTCTGTGTAGGTACATAGACTTCTTTCTGAAACCGTTGGCGGAGGCCAAAACCACATGCCTAAGGGATACCACTCAAACTATCAACCTGATCGATGGACACCCTTTCGATTCGACACGAGACCTCCTGGTAACGTGCGACATTGTGTCATTGTACACTAGCATACCCCAGGATGAGGCCCTGGCGGCAATGTCGATTGCTCTTGACAAACGGGAGGCACCCGTCCAGGTACCAACATCATTCATCATTTTATTGCTCAAGATTGCAATGATGAGGAATTTCTTCATCTTTCGGAATTGCTTTTACCTCCAGACGAAGGGTGTGGCGATGGGGGCTGCCTTCGCTCCTGATCTAGCCATAATCTTCATGGCAATGTATGAAGATACTTTTGTACTCACCGACGCTAATCCTTTCAGATCCCGAATAAACCTGTGGATGCGATACATAGACGACGTTGTCTGTATCTGGTCAGGATCCGAGGATGATATTAACAATTTCTTCATCTGGCTTAACGATAGATCCCCTGACATAAAATTCACAATCAAATTTGATAAGAAATCTATCGATTTTTTGGACCTCACAATCTTTGTGGAGAATGAGATCCTTCAAACTAATCTTTTTAGGAAACCCACAGAGAGGAATTCCCTCCTTTTGTACTCCAGCCACCACCCCAGGGGCCTCCGTGACAACCTCCCCTTTGGCCAGTTCTTGCGGATTCGCCGCAACTGCAGCAGAAAGGAGGATTACATGGATCAATCCTCAATACTGATGAGCAGATTACTCGACCGTGGATATCCCAGGCGTTTGGTAAAGAAAGCCATGAAGAGAGCATGGTTCAACCCGCGAGACACTCTACTAGAACCAGAAGACAAACAGAATAAGAATGAGGATCGCATGATCTGTGTAACAACTTTTTCCACAAAGAGTAACAGGATAAAAAAAACTGTCAATAAATATTGGAATCTGATATCCGAAGATCTTAATATCAGTTGCCTGCCACTTCATGCATTTAAAAAGGCAAGGAATATTCGAGACCATGTGGTGCGCTCTTTTCTCCCTAGCCCAGCCACACCATCTATCACAACCATGTGGAACCTGCCACCAATTGTGGGACATTTTCGATGTGGGTCCTGCAAAGCCTGTCCTTCGACAATTCAGACTAAGATATTTACTCACAAACAACATCAAATACCACTCAAGTCACACACCAATTGTAACTCCACTAATGTGGTATATTGCATAATATGCCCCTGTGACCAGATATATGTGGGGCAGACACAACAACGTGCGAAAGTTCGCTTTCTGCAACATTGTAGCCGGGTGAGATGTAAGGTCGCAGGTGCCCCGTTGGTTGAACATTGTAATACAAACAATCACCTCCCTGAAAGCCTGAAGTGGACAATCCTGGAACAGGTCCGACTGGGCCCAAGGGGTGGTAACATCGAACCCATTCTCAATGTAAGGGAGATAAAATGGATTCGCCTCTTTGATTCAGTAACCAGGGGTTTGAATGAATCTGAAAGTAGCTTTGCGCAAATGGCCACCTTGTGAACCAGTTTCCTATTTTCACACTCTTGGGTGTCTATACTAGACTAATATCTAACTGATCCCCCCCAGTCTGAGTTTTTCCATTGACCATAAGGCGTTTGACTACCATGTTTGGTTGGTCCGCGCCTCTGTGGCACAAGTTATGCAGACCGTTGAATCATTTGGTGTTTGTTTTGAGTGCACAACTATGAAATGTCTGTATGGTCTTTCATCGATTCATAGGCGTTTTGACTACCGTGTTTGGTTGGTCCACGCCTTGGTGGTGCTACTATGCACACCGATGGCTATACCAGGGTACCCCACATTGGTTGCCGCCCCGGACGTCTTGATAATTACTGAGTGTTTTTCACTTTCCACATAACCCTATGGCCATGCGCAGGGACTTAATAATGTTGACCTATAATACGTGGTTGATAATGTGTTTCTGGAAATGTTTTTGTGATGATCTTTTATTTTGGGAGTAATGCGCATCTGACCGCCATGCTTGGCAGGTCCATGCCTTTCTATCTGAATTCATACCTGCACCGTCCTTTGCTCATAACACAGATACGATTCATACTTTCACCATCACCATCGCCCCCCTTTTTTTGACAACACAGTTATAATCTGTAGCCATTTCCTTTCCCCTTTTCAAAAACCCTCCGGTGTCAATACTTCTTCCACAAGGTTGCATACCCGGTAACCTAGCAACACGCATCAGTCTTTCTTTCACGAGGTTATTTAACCGAGCTTGGTTACCTTGGTAACACTTCCTGGTTCCAGGCTGACACGCGCTGCTTTTGGATCTGTTTCTTACCGACCACGGGTGAGTTGCTTGGTAGGAGCCGCGCAATAACCTCGTAATTTAATCGTCCTTTCTACCCCTAATCCCTGGGATTCCGTCTTTCCAGATGGCGGCCTGCTGTATTCGATCTTTTTTCGAGACGCACCAGTTACGAAGCACTTAATTTACGGCGAAGGAGACGTGCAGTGTCTGCTCCTTCTGTGTGATTGTTTCACAACCCCCCCTGGGTGAGTTTTTTAACACTCTGATAATATGTGCGTGACATCGTTTATGACCTCACCCTGCGCCCCCTTCTGACACTTCGTTTTTTCCATCAGTTTTTTTCATCAGTTATTATCCAGATGAACGCCCGTGTTTGAGAAATACGATAACAACCACATATCCTGCCTTGAGGACATGACCAGGTGATTTATACCCTATTATCACTTAGGTTACTCATTTGATGTCACCCTACATCAGTCGTTAAGCGGGCTAGAGTGTGTGTGGTGGTCGGTGCGTAACTCTTTTCAAAACCCCCCCTTTTAATATGCCTTTCTGAACACCACGCTTAATTACTGGGACTGGCCCCCTCCTGGAGACGTCAATATGCCCAGCAGGACGTTTGCCCTGTTTATCTAATATGTCGTGTTACCCAATAATGCAATGTTCCGTCCTCATTTCAGCCAACCTCCTTTTTAACAATTTATTAAAATTTCTTAAAATTTCTTTAGTTCTAATTTCTTTTGTAAATTTCAATGTCTTGTTTCCACTGGCCTTCGGGCCTTTTGTAACTCAATCATGTCGGGACTCTTCTGAGACCGTTTGAAGTAATTAGCCTATTTTTCCTCTTCTACTCTTAGGACATAGCCCCACCCTTCCCTCACCCCCTCATCGTCCTGATGAAGACCCGCGAGTAAGGATCCATTATCCTACACCTTTGGGTCGAAACGTAGACCACCATCTACTTACACGAACTCCTTACCCCAAGACTGATAATAACAATCATCACGGGAGTCTCTGTTTTTCATGTGATATGTTATGTTTAACATGTGTTTTTCCTTGATCTTCATCATATAGATCAACGATAATGATGTTTTCAGTTGTGGATTTGTGCTCTAATGATTTTTTTGATTAGTGATGTTAACTAATTGAAACATACCCCTTCCCTTGCACTCCTTCCCCCTCCTTTGTGGGCGCACTTGAATTTTATATACTATACTAGCAATTGCATAATTAATATATGATTTTGGAGCAGTGATAATAAAAACACTGTCCATCATCTTTCTTGTGTTGTTTCTATTTAAATAACTTAGCGAAACTCCTAGTATTTGTTGTGTGTTTGGTCAGGGACCCCTCCATATATCTCAACCTATTACCCAGGTCCCACTGACCAGATGGGTCGAACCCCTCTATTCATAATATAGCTCACTAGGCGCTGGCTCGGGGGTAGACCAGCTCAGCTTCACTCCGCTTCCGCCCCTCCCAAGGTTGGCTCCTCTCCACAGCCAGAAATCGGCCACAGCATGTGAGATGAAACTCTGTGGGATTTTATTACTAGGGGAAAGCCACGGCAACCAGGGGCAGGATTCAGTTGACAACTGAACAAGGGGGCCACAAAGGTTAACCCTTCTCCTTCTGAGCACTGCTCAGTAATAGTCTCACTCAAGTCTCTCTACTGGGCAGAGGACTGCGCTCCGCAGCGCTGCAGTCTCCTTCTCCTTTTCACACCCCTGTATTTCTAGACTAGGGGTTGGTCAGGCGCCCAGGGTCTCCAGCCATCCAAAGCAGCAGGGTCGGGACAAATAACCCAAGGGAGGAAGGGTGGTGAATCAATAGGTCAACCCTCTGACTATCCTACTCCCACCTTCAGCTACAGCCAGTCCTCCAGCTGACTCTCTCCAGTAAGACAAAATGGCTGACCAGCATTCCGTCTTTTATAGGCTGACCCTCAGAGGTCCAGAAGGGACCAGAAGGTTCTGGAATGCCCTACTCTATCCTATGGGACAGATTCTAGGTTTGTCAGTTGGGACAGTTGGTAGCCACCATTTTGTGCCTCCAACTATATTCCTGTCAAGAAAGGCCTCTAGGCCTGAGGTGAAAAACTATGAGGGTGAAAGAACACCTATCCCCTTGACCAACACCTTGAAAAAGCTAGTAGACACAAAAATTAATAAAGGTATGAGGGGCAAAAAGGGGACAAAATAAATAATAAATTGGACGGGCTACGCAAAAAGTCAGACAGGTCTAACACATTCCTACAGGACATTACCCATGTGGTAACTGCTCAATATGCGGCCTTACATCAGCCACAAAAAGTGTTACATTACATGATGGTCGAACTTGGTTTCTAAACCGGTTCAGTAATTGCAACACATCCCATGTGATCTATAGACTCACGTGTAGCTGTGGTCTGCATTATATTGGACTTACCACCCGCAGAGTTAAGATCCGCATACATCTGAGCACAATAAAAGCTAAGAAACTAACCACACGCCTGGTGCAGCATTTCACAGACGCAGGACATGATCCCAAAGCCCTAAAATGGACCGTTCTTGAAAAAGTGGTAGGGGACACACACAATTTGGACAACATCCTAGCTAGGAAGGAGGCAAAATGGATTTTTTCCGTAAAAGCAGATCGGGAGGGTCTGAACGAAAACATTGAGTGGAAGAAAGTTAGCAGGCGGTGAACACTATGGCTACATGATGGGCACATTCTCTATGTCATAGATGGGTAGCTGCACACACATGATATTGCTAATACCCCGCAGAATTCTCACCTCGACAGTGTTAAACCATAACTGACCCTCCACATATAATACCCGCTTGTGATTTATGTAACTGTATGTTAATATACTTTTGATACAATTTCTTTACGAACACGGTAACATTAAATCTGCCTTCATACACACTTAGGTTTGTTTCCCCCATTTTAGCTGAACCCAATCCAATATGGACGCGTCACGTTACGCCGCACAACGTCAGCGTGTGGGTGGAGCTACCCCTCCAGGCTACTTCCTGATCCTCCGAACAGTATTCCGGGAGGATCGACGGGAGTGCCGGAGGGACTCGGCATCATTAAGGCGGTGCACATGAGATTGAATGCGAGAATGGGGCTGGCACTGGGTCTCCGTCCACGGCGTAGCACATTATATCATAGCCGCCGGGGTGGTAGACATAATTCAGTATCTTTTGAAATAGCGTGAGCTTGGGACTTTACTGTACATAGTACGCTGGCTCAGGGCATTTTATACGGTAGTTGTCCATTTCTCGACACTGGACCGTGCCGCGGGCAGTAAGATATGGGCCCCGCCCTCCGGCTCCATAGGGTTCTCTTCCCGGGTGAAATGCATTACAACAGAGTTGCCGGGTGGTGAGATGATATTTAATACCGATAGAAGCAATGTGAGCCTGGGCCACTTTACCTTTTAAAACGATGATTGTGGGTATTCATTACCGTGTATGGCATTTGCGGTGATGGACGGGGTTATGGGCATTATGACGAATGCCTGTTTTACATGATATCTACCTGGCCATTCCAATTTCATTTTTTACTAATTTTTTGATTTCATTTTAATGTATGTGGCTCTAATCGGGACGAGTCACTGTTGGACACGTGATCACGTGACACGGTGTCTATTGGATGGTTGCCGGTATGCAATGACTGGGCAACCACAAGGTAAACATGAACCTTTGATACGAGCTCTATGTGACAATTGGGACGTCTTTGACTAAACTCTCTTGCTGAAGGGGTGCAGTATGATCAGCACAATCATTGCAGTGCTCTGGTTTTATTTACACAGGTCCTTGTCTAAACAGTCTGATGTGAATGTCGAGAATAGTGAACCACTTTCACGCCCTGATGAAGTTGCTGACACTATAGCAATGAAACATGTCGGCTTGAAAAGAAAGAAGTATGGTATATAATTAACCATTTTTAACGGAAGGTTTTGCAGCACCAGAATAAAGGAGAAACAGCCAGTAAGACCTTGCCAGGTTTTACCTTTCTGTTTGTTTGGTTGTCTTGGGGTCATTGTATGTATACATGTCGTTACAGTACTGTCTAGATTCACTCACTGTTTTTTACTACTATTCTCACTTTGTGCACTTTTACTTGTCTGTGTGCACTTTTCTATCTTCACTTAGAGAGAGTGACTAATGATGAGAAGTGGGTATACCGGGCATTGTTAAACCGGCAACCCCCTCGGGTGTTACGACCGTGAGGCACTCTCTCTACTCTCTACACTTTTCTGCTCTCAGTAAGTGTTGACCTGTGTTTTCACATTGTTTAAGTTGATGTTTATTAATTTAATTTAGACATCCTAACCTGAGGAGTAGTGTTATTATACACACCCAGGGTATAGTAACAGACAGTGAGATCGTTTATCCCTTATCTTGGTCTATAAGATGGATGTTTTGTTGGTTGAGGTAGGACTACATTTTGATTAATTGCGATTGAGGGAGGGGGGCAGCCTTACCCATTACCTTACCCCTACACCCCTGGAGATTAATCCATTTAGCATTATAACAATGCTTTCTCCCTTTGTATTTTATGGAATAGTAACTATGCTGACAATCTTATTTCTTATTATATGTCTGCTTGTATTAGCTAAGATGCTGCAACTGAGATCACGGCGTTGAAATAAACATTTTAAACTTGCTCATGCCTCCCTTTACTCCCTGTTCTGGAATGGTATGAGAGTATAACAAAATAGTGCTCATGTTTCCCACCTTACCTGAGGTATCTTAAGTCGCATGTTCTGGGTTGTCTAATCATTGGCGACTTTGCTATAGGACGAAGAGCTAATGTGACACTGATGCTAGTCTGGTAGGAGATGTTGGGTACTAAGGTGAGTTTTGGTAAACCCTAATTCACTGAGGTCCTGAGTCTCTGTGCACAGTTCTGTGACTGAGCAGAATCCCTGCAAGGTATAGAAGGTTGATAAATATATGACCTCATCTTTCCAAAGAATGAAACAATGAAAGAAAAGAATGTTGAACTGATAGGCACTATGGGTGTGCGTGGTACACAACAGATTTACCCAAGAACCAACCAAGCTTGCCATCTACTTAAAAGAAGTAGATGGCGAGCTTGGTTATTTTCTTACTTTCTGACATACCAAACTTCAGGCACACATCTTGTATTCACTTGTGCACCATCTGTGGCAACATGGGTAAATCTGTTGTGCACCACCCAATAATGCAGCACAGAAACAATCGTAAGTAGCAATAATACACAGTGGGCTCCAGTGGGAGAACAAACCATATACTAATATAGTGCTATAAGAACCGCAACTTGAGTCAAGACAATGTCTAGAGGTTATAGAATTGCTGGGACCCCAAGGAAACACCCAAGGTGAATAAGTAGAGACCCCAAGGAGGACGGTGCAGTGTGGAAACACAACTGCGTGTTCCATACAATTCAATGGGAGAGTCGCAGTTGCAATTTTAAAGTTTAAGGACCCTTCCCTGTGGATTACGAAGAAGCTACTTGGATCATAGGAGGTTGAAGAGCCACCCCACCCATGGATACTCTAGTACCAGAGTTACCTATCCCAGGGAAGCCAGGTGCATAGGGCTGAAGTGGTGTCGGAAACCGCCAACAATCTCAATGGAGGAATTCAAGGAAATGCCGCTGTGGGAAAGAAGAAAAGTGTCAGATTGAATAGAAAGGTGGATTCTTGATGAAGAGTACCTGAAAGCAGACAGGACAGAGTCTGGGTCACTCAGGAGTGACCAGGGGCTCGGTTTACGAATGCCCACTGAAGTCGGGTGCTTCAGGTGCTTGGCTTTGCAGCCACTGGGACCAGGAGATGTCGAGGATGCCCAGGAGCCAGGTACAAGCTGCTCCATGAAGGATGTCTAGTGCTGAGGGGTCCTGTCTGGCTGGAGCACCAACAAGCTTTGGCAGCGGCAACCCACGAAGATGGTCAAGTAAAGCTACTGTTCAGACAAGCAAGGTCCAGGAGACTCACCAAACACAGGGAAGTCAGGGTAAGCCTGGATCAACCAGGGAAGCCCAATAAAAGCAGTGTTGAGCCTTAAGAGGACCCACAGGGTGGAGGAACAGAAGTCGTGAGGGGACTTCAAGCAGAATTACAAAGCAACAGCACACAGTGTGAGAAGGATGAAGTTCTTTGGTGGAAATGGTGCCGGACGTTGGGTCTGTTTGGACCCCAGTGCACTTGTTTCGGGAACATCAACAAGCATATGCACTTGCAAAAGTAAGCGGTGCACAGGGGTTTGGTTCTTGCAGCCCCCATGAGGGATTCTGACCTCAAACTTAGTCAGAGGGCAGCTCGGACCTCGAGGGACTTGGAAACTCACCTCCTGTGTTGCTGGAGCCTTCGGAGTCCATAGGAGCTCAGGATAAGCAGACAGGTCAGTTGCATTACGGTGCCTGTGGTTACAGGGGAGTGACTTCTCACTCCAAGGGAGATGTCTTCGGGTGTCCTTGATGCTCTTCAGGTCCTGCGTGGAGCCTGTAGTTTGGATGGCATGAGACACGAAGTCAGGCCCACATGAAGTCCAACGAAGTCCAGAGTGTCCAGACGGTTGAAGTTCAGTGGTTTCTAGTTCAGAATCTTGTCCATGTCAAATCTAGGGTCCTACAGCCAGGTAATCCCTTTTGTATCCATGAGAGAGGGTTGGACAGATTTAGGGGACCCTCACAGGGGAGGGTTAGGACAGTGGATAGGTTACTCCCATGTCCTTTTTACAGTTGCGTGCCAGAGCAGGATCCAATGGCTTCCAGGACTGGTTTGAACAGGAGTATGCATAGGGACACTAAATGTGCCCCTCATGCGGACTTTCGGTCCCTGGCAAGCGCACCCACCCAGGCATAATACACTAAATCCTGTCTGGGTTGTGGTCACGCTCCCTGTTATAGGCTTCCTATTGTTCTGCCTTCCCCTGCTCGAGTTTGGCTCAGCAGCAGGAGGGCAGAAACATGTCTCTGGTAGGCAGCAACCCTTGTGGGCTGCCCGGGACTAAAAGGCTGGTACCGGGAGCACCAGGGACCTCACAACGCTATTTTTCTGAGGGGTGGAATCATACCTTCCACACCAGTTACCAGTGTGGAGGTATGATTCCACAATGTTTGATACATAACACAATAGGATTCTGCTCATGCAGTGGCACCCTCTCACTTTGAACCAAGCACCCACCCTGCCTTCAGGATTGTTTAGGCCTTCTATAGGGGTAACTTATAGGTTTAAATGCAGTGACCGGTAGAAACAGTAAACCTAAATCTAAAGTAAGAGGTGCATGCACCATCTTACACAGAGTGCAATGGCAGGCCTGTAGTTCCATTTTGCATGACCTCTCATGGTTGGCATAATACATGCTTTAGCCCATGGAAGTCCTCTGGAGTACCTGTGCCCTGGGTACATGGGTACTAAACACTAGGGACTGTATGGATACTGTGGGAACTGTATCCAATCTGGAATGTACCTAAGTACATGACATAACATTTTAGGGAGAAAGCAGATAGACTGGTGTCCTGATTAGCAGGATCCCAGTCAGACTAGTAAAAACAGTGTAACATGAAGCAAAAAAGAGGGCGTAACCATAAGAAGCAGATCCTACTTTCCTACACCCTCCCACATTGGTGTCTGCTCTGTAAGTCCGCCCCCCCCCCAACTCCTGGGTAGTAATCCATAGTCAGATAAGTATTTTCGTCATGAGGGGAGCAGGGATTGCAGTTTGCCCACATAGAGGAGATTGTGAATGGAGGTCTCTTGAAGTACCCATTTCTCTGTGGCATACCCAGAGTCCCCTACCATGTGGTATGATAATTGCAGTTTTGGGCGGTATATAGTGTGCTGAGTCCTGATAAAAGTTTGATGCACGTTAAGCTACTCCATGCTCTCACAGTATATTGCATAAAAGTAGTCTTTAGGGTGTTAGGTTGCTAAATAACATGCCATCCATGTTTGCAATTTTCGTAATATTCTTACTGTAAGTTAAATGCATTAGTGCTATTTTAATATTATTCTTTGTGGGTATTTTCCATGTGCTCAGAGAAACAGGATGAGACTGTTGAAATAAACACTTGAAATCAAAACATTCCTTTTCCTATATTTAGTACTTCGGTATAATATTCAAATGAACAAAATTAAGTTTTGAGGCCACTGCGTTTCTGATCTTTTTTTAAGGGGCTGTTATCAATCAATAAAGCATTTGTAAAGCGCACTACTTACCCGTGAGGGTCTCAAGGCACTGAGGAGTAGGGGGAAAGCTGCTACTGTTCGAAAAGCCAGGTCTTGAGTCTTCTGAAGGTCAGTAGGTCTTGGGTCTGCTGTAGGCAGATGGAGAGGGTGTTCCATGCCTTGGCGGTGAGGTTGGAGAATGATCTGTCACCGGCGGTCACTCTTCAGATACGGGGGACAGTGGCGAGGGTGTGGTCGGCGGAGCGGAGCCGGCGGGTGGGGGTGTAGAAGCTGAGTCGGCTGTTGAGGAGTCCTTTGTGTGCGTGGGTGAGGAGCTTGAAGGTTATCCTCTTGTTGATGGAGAGCCAGTGATTGTCTCTCAGGTGGGGTGTGATGTAGTTGTGGTGAGGTATGTCAAGGATCAGGCGTGCTGAGGTGTTCTGGATGTGTTGGTGCCGTTTCAGGAGTTTGGACAAGGCTCCTGCGTAGAGGGCGTTTCTGTGGTCCAGTCTGCTACTGACGAGGGCCTGGGTGACCGTCCTTCTTGTTTTGGTGGGGATCCACTTGTAGATCCTGCGGTCATGCGGAGGGTGTTGAAGCAGGAGGAAGAGACAGCATTAACCTGCTTTGTCATGGAGAGGGTCGAGTCGAGGATGACCCTGTAGGTTGCGTGCGTGGTCGGTGGGCGTTTAAGCTGTTCCTAGTGTGGTCTGCCACCAGGAGTCGTCCCCGGCTGAGGGTGTAGATCCAAGGATGAGGACCTCCTTCTTCTCTGAGTTCAGCTTCAGTCGGCTGTGTCTCATCCATTCGGCAATGACCTTCATTCCTTCGTGGAGGTTGGTTTTGGAGGTGAGGGGGTCTTTGGTGAGGGAGAGGATCAGCTGGGTGTCATCGGTGTAGGAGATGATGTTGAGGTTGTGTAGTCGTGTGACATGGGTGAGCAGTGCCTTGTACATGTTAAACAGAGTTGGGCTGAGGGATGAGCCCTGGGGTACCCCGCAGATGCACTTGGTGGCTTCGGAGCGGAAGGGGGGAGGCGGACGCTCTGTGTTCTGCTGGAGAGAAAGGAGGTGGTCCAGTCCAGGGCCTTCTCTTGGATCCCTGCGTCGTGGAGGCGTGTTCGTAGTGTGTGGTGGCAGACCGTATCAATGGCGGCTGATAGGTCCAGGAGGATGAGGGCCGCGGTTTCTCTCTTGTCTAGCAGGGTTCTGGTTTCGTCAGTGGCGGATATGAGGGCAGTTTCGGTGAGGTAGTTGCTGCGGATCCTGGACTGGGACGGGTCCAGGATGCTATTCTCCTCGAGGAATCTGGTTAGTTGTTTGTTGACCTTCGCCGGGAACAGGAGCAGGTAGATAGGTTGGAAGTTCTTGAGGTCCTTGGGGTCCGCCTTGGGTTTCTTGAGTAAGGCGTTGATCTCGGCGTACTTCCAGCTCTCCAGGATGGTTGCTGTCTTGACGGAGATGTTAATGGCTTTCTGCAGATGGGGTGCGACGTTGGTGCTGCCTTTGTTGAAGATGTGGTGTGGGCATGGGTCTGAAGGGGATCCGGAGTGGGCGGAGTTCATGATCTTGATGGTGTTGTTGTCATTAATGTTGGTCCAGGAGGTCAGGCGGCTGGTGCGGGTGGTGGTCGTGGGGGCGGGGGTCTTGGTGGTTGCCCGGGGTGGTTGCGGCATTGAAGCTGTCGTGGATGTCCGTGATCTTGCAGTGGAAGAAGGTGGCCAGTGAATCGCACAGGTCTTGCGAAGGTGGGATGTCGTTGGTGTTGGAACTGGGGTTGGAGAGTTCCTTTACGATGTTAAAGAGCTCTTTGCTGTTCTGTGCGTTGTTGTCTAGCGGTCCTTGAAGGAGGCCTGTTTGGCGGATCTGATGAGGTGGTGGTGTCTGCGGGTGGCGTTCTTGTGGGTTGCGTAGCTTTTCTGTGTTCGTTCGCGGATCCAGTTCTTCTCTAGCTTTAGGCATGTTTGCTTGGAGGTCTGGAGGTCTTTAGAGAGCTAGCTAGCTTTCTCTCTGGTGTGGCTGTTGGAGGGTTTCTTAAGCGGGGCAAGGGTGTTGGCGCAGTTGTCGATCCATTGTCTGAGGTTGTGGGCGGGGGCGTCTGGTCGGTCGGGTCTGCGGGTTGGGTCCGGGCGAGGGTGGTGGTTAGGTGGTCTTCAGTGACTTTGCTCCAGCAGCGACGGGGGATCTGTTGAGTATGGTGGTGTGTTTCCAGAAGGATGCAGCGATGGTCCGTCCAGTAGAGTTTGATGGTGTGAGTGAAGGAGACGTGGGGGCTTGTGGTGAAGATGGGGTCCTGTGTGTGGCCAGCGGAGTGGGTGGGTGTTGTGACGAGTTGTCTGAGTCTGAGGTTGGCGAGGTTTTGATCAGGGTGGAGGAGTTGGAGTTGTTGTTGTTCTCGAGGTGGAAGTTCAGATCACCGAGGAGGATGTAGTCCGTGGAGGCAAGTGCATGTGTGCTGACTAAGTCGGCGATGGAGTGGCTGAACTGTGGTCACAGTCCTGGGGGTCTGTAGATGAGGGTTCCTCTGAGGGTGGTGTTCGGGTCGGTGTTCGGTGGTGCTGAGGGAGTCGTCGGTGTTTGTCGAGATTTTGAGTGTTTTCCTGTGGAAGATACCAATTCCCTCTCTTACTCCATTTGTGCGGAACTTGCGGGTGATCTTGTAGCCTTCTGGCTATGGCGATGTCCGGTGCCGAACAGGGGTTCAGCCAGGTCTCCATCAGGAAGGCGACATCTGGGGTGTAGGAGTCCAGTAGGTCCCAGAGTTTAACTGCGTGTTTGCGTGCAGAGCGGGTGTTGAGAAAAATGCATCTGAGGTAGTTGGGTTCTTTGGTAGGTGGGTTGGGGGGCTGGATGCTGGTGAAGCTGCAGTTCCGGCAGGAGAAGGGTCCTTGGGTGCGCTTCGGGCGGCCAGGCAGCAGGTGCGTGAATGTCCGGCGTTGAGTGCTTGGAGGATGCTGGAGTCGTGTGTCGTGGTGCTTGCAGGGACCATGGGTCCTGGCGCTGGGCGTGGTCCAGGCGTGGGCGAGCGCAGACGGGCTTACCTTAGGCACACCTTCGGCGCGGCAGCTGCGCACCCTCCATATGAGGGGATGTGGGAGGGAGGAGCTGCTGGGAGGCAGGAGCGGGCAGCGAATGGGAGTGCAGGGGGCGGAGCAGCAGGGGACGCAGCGGCGGGAAAAGCGAAGGGGGAGGTGGCGGGGGTTACAGAGGCAAAGAGGGCACAGGTAAAAAAAAGACAGCGCAAATATAGAGAAAAACGGGCAAGACAACAGTGCTAGAAACGGGACTTTACCAATGACGCTAAACAATAACACAGTGGAATGACCGGGTGCACGAACCAGTGCGAGCGGCAGCAGGGGGCTCAGGGCACACAGGTGGAGCTGTGTGGCGGCGAGGGGCGTGACCTGCCTGGTGACAGGGTCAAGGGTCACTCTTTTCACCACTGAGCTGCCTCCATATGAGGGGATGTGAGAGCGAGGAGCAGCTGGTAGGCGTGAGTGAGGCAGCGTATTGGAGTACAGGAGGGCGGGCCGCAGGGGACGCCACCGTGGGAAAAGCAAAGGGGGATCGGGTGGGGGTCACAGAGGCAAAGAGGGCACAGGGGAAAAAAGACAACAGCGCAAATGTAGAGAAAAAACGGGCAAGACAACCGTGCTAGATACGGTATTTTAACAAAGACACTAAACAATAACACAGCGGAATGAGCAGAGCACGAACCAGTGCGAGCGGTAGCAGCGGGCTCAGGGCACACAGGTGGAGCTGTGTCACGGCCAGGGGAGCGACCTGCCTGATGACAGGGTCAAGGGTAACTCTCTTCACCACTGCGTGGTCTCCATATGAGGGGATGTGGGAGGGAGGAGGAGCTGGGAGTGCAGGGAGGCGGGCCACAGGGTACATAGCGGTGGGAAAAGCGTAGGGGGGAGCGGGCGGGAGTAACAGAGGCAAAGAGGCCACAGGGGAAAAAAAGACAACAGCGCAAATGTAGAGAAAACAGTGCTAGATAAGTACTATAACAATGCCACTAAACAATAACACAGCGAAATGAGCGGGGCACGAACAGTGCTAGATACGGTACTATAACAATGACACTAAACAATAACACAGCAGAATGTGCTGGGCACAAACCAGTGCAAGCAACAGCAGCGGGCTCAGGGCACACAGATGGAGCTGTGTGGCGGCAAGGGGAGCAACCTGCCTGTTGACAGGGTCAAGGGTCGCTCTCTTCACCGCTGCAGGGCCTCCATATGAGGGGATGGGGAGGGAAGAGCAGCTGGGAGGCAGGAAGGGGGCGGCAAATGGGAGTCCAGGGGAGCGGGCCGCAGGGGACGCATCAGTGGGAAAAGCAAAGGGGGGAGCAAGCAGGGGTTTTGGAGGCAAAGAGGGCACAGGGGAAAAAAAGACAACAGCGCAAATGTAGAGAAAAAACAGGCAAGACAACAGTGCTAGATACAGTACTATAACAATGACACTAAACAATAACACAGCAGAATGAGCGGGGCACGAAGCAGTGCGAGAGGCAGCAGCGGGCTGAGGGCACACGGGTGGAGCTGTGTGGCGGCGAGGGGAGCGACCTGCCTGGTGACAGGGTCAAGGGTCGCTATTAATACATTCCACACAAACACCACATCAGCAAGGATGTTGAGGGGGGTTGTGTGGGGCTAAAACAACCTGGACCTTCACTCAGTGCACTGAACAGAATTCAGGCATCTATGGGTGGGAAGGTCACACCTTGTAGAACTAAGTCGGAGCCTTAGTTTAGACAAGTTCAACCCCTGGTTGCTATGGCACAGACCAGACAGGCTTTACTTAAGAAATGTGTAAATCCTTAAAAGTAACAAAACTGTTAAAAAGTTTACAAAAACACAAAATAAAATTCCCACTCCGATTGATACAAAATTAGAGAATATATTAATGAAGACAATAACACCAAAACAACAAAAAGCCATGAAGCGGAACCTGATATGAATTTTTAAAGTGTTACATTGTGGCAAAAAATCAAAGTACCACCCGTAGGCAATTGAGACTGGGACAAAGGTATGGTTTAATGCTGCTGTTTATTACACACTGAGAGAAAAATCTATTTCAATTAGTACATTATGTTCCCTGCTGATGTTATGTCAGCCTAGTATCGGGCATACACAAAAAAGCGACGTGATGTCCTCACGTATCTCCAGGTGTCAAGCTTCATCATAGGACTCTTTTTAATGACGAGTGGCATACACCCTCGAGTCAGGGAGGCTCTTCTATCTAACTATGGATCCATGAAAATAAAGTAAAAACCAATGTGGTACAGCAACATGACCTTTATATTGGCTGGGGTACCACTTGGTATTAGAAATATAGTGCAGTGTAAAGGGGAAGTAGTACCCCATCACCACTCAAACTATCAACATGTTTACGCCTTTTAGCTCACAAGAGTTAAATGCAGTCATCAGGAGGGAACACAGATCCTCCATTCACACACACCCACTGTTGAGAGCGCAGCTCTGCGGTGACAATTTGTTATATGCTGCTATATTTTAGGTGTTGGGGTTTTTTAAGTTGTTGAAAAAACTAAATTGCTACCAAATCCTTTAAAAAAAAAAATCTGCTACCTTGTATAATTTTTATTTGGAGGGTGCGTGGCACCAGAAACCGCAGAACCATAGAGAGAATCTTTTCCCCATCTCTACCAAAGAGTTTCTGGAAGGTTGGCGCTCTGGTAGTCAGCGAGCCAGGCCTTTTATGGTGGTTTGGGTGCGGGCATACAGCGGGTGAGCCAATGGCACACCGATGGCAAGCCCAACTGCACCTATCCACTCCCGACCAGTTCCAGGGGCCAGGAACCCCACGCCCAAAGGTATATTAAGTATAGCACAGTCCAGTTACTGTTGCTCAGGACACCTCCTCGGGCACAGTGTGTCTGCACGCTTAGACTGGCTATGCTGGACAGTAGTGAAAATGTGCTCACTGTAATTATGTACTAAAAGGCACTTAAAGCGCAATAAGACAAGACAACTCACTCAAGCGAATAAGGAATACAAGAATTTGGGGCTAATCAATAGCAAATCACTCCCGGGACATACTACCGAGATTAGGCTGCTGCTAGAAGAGGAACAATTACGCATGCTGTTTATTACGGTGAATTGACTCAATGAGAGTTCCACCCCATATATTTTATTGGCCCTCCTTCAGGATTCCAAATTTGTAAGCTCGATCAGGTAGGCAAAACAGGGGGTGGTATTGCCATTATATTAAAAGAAGAGTTTAGATGCGTCACCATACCCCTCACAATATCAGATTGTCAAATCTTCCAATTTGTGATAAAATGTTCCCCAATGTGCAACTTCGTGGGATCTCTAATTGATAGGCCCCAGGCTCTTGTCAATTTTATTGGTACCCTTCTAGATTCCCTAGCTAGTTTAATTGTGGGGGAAGATCATATCACTATTCTGGGTGATTTTAATATACACCGAGAGGAAGTTAACAACTCCTCAACTAAGAAACTATGACAGGATTTGGAGGCCATGCCGCTAATCCAAGTAGGTGCATCTACTCATGAAAAAGGAAATATTCTTGACCCTATTTTCTATGATGACTCAAAGATTCAGGTCAATCCTCTGATTCCTGGACCATGGTCATACCATCACTTTATTACATTCACACTGACAAACCGTCAATGCAGGTGTCATCTAATTTCAACTCAAGCCCTACCCAGAGTTGATCTAAACTTGTACCTGAAAATTGGGTTAAGACCTTGGAGGCCTCCATCCCATATTTAAAGGATCATTTTGATGTGGCATAGCTGGAATGTGAAAAATGGATTGTGCAAATGTATACCAAAGTCTAGGATAAGCCTCTTTTGAATACTAAAAGAGCTGTCTAGTTTTATAGCCACCTAGCCTTCCTGAGGAAAAATTGCAAGAAATTTGAGAGGTACTGGAGGAAGTCCCATGAGCCTTCGCTAAAAAATCAATATAAAATGACCATCAGACACTATCTGTTGGATGTATGATGTTACAACGCGTACTTTTAGCACGCATACCATTACAACGGATTTTTTACAACGCAGGTCATTTTACAACGGATACCATTACAACGCAAAACTCTACAACGCACATACTATTACAACGCATACTATTACAACGTAAGTATAGGTAAGTATATGATAATAATATATAATTTTAAAATATGTTGTAAATATTTATTAATGTATTATTTAATTTAATTATTTGTTATATATTATTTTAATAAAATTATTAATTAAATTAATTTTAATTTTTTAATTTGTAAAAATAGGTTAAAAATACCCCTGTACCCCAAAACACAAACACAGCCCTAAAACCTAAAAATACCCCTGTACCCCAAAACCCAAACCCAACCCTAAAACCTAAAAATACCCCTGTACCCCAAAACCCAAACCCAACCCTAAAACCTAAAAATACCCCTGTACCCCAAAACCCAAACCCAGCCCTAAAACCTAAAAATACCCCTGTACCCCAAAACCCAAACCCAGCCCTAAAACCTAAAAATACCCCTGTACCCCAAAACCCAATCCCAGCCCTAAAACCTAAAAATACCCCTGTACCCCAAAACCCAAACCCAACCCTAAAACCTAAAAATACCCCTGTACCCCAAAACCCAAACCCAACCCTAAAACCTAAAAATACCCCTGTACCCCAAAACCCAAACCCAGCCCTAATACCTAAAAATACCCCTGTACCCCAAAACCCAAACCCAGCCCTAAAACCTAAAAATACCCCTGTACCCCAAAACCCAAACCCAGCCCTAAAACCTAAAAATACCCCTGTACCCCAAAACCCAAACCCAACCCTAAAACCTAAAAATACCCCTGTACCCCAAAACCCAAACCCAACCCTATAACCTAAAAATGCCCCTGTACCCCAAAACCCAAACCCAACCCTATAACCTAAAAATACCCCTGTACCCCAAAACCCAAACCCAGCCCTAAAACCTAAAAATACCCCTGTACCCCAAAACCCAAACCCAGCCCTACAACCTAAAAATACCCCTGTACCCCAAAACCCAAACCCAGCCCTAAAACCTAAAAATACCCCTGTACCCCAAAACCCAAACCCAACCCTAAAACCTAAAAATACCCCTGTACCCCAAAACCCAAACCCAACCCTATAACCTAAAAATGCCCCTGTACCCCAAAACCCAAACCCAACCCTATAACCTAAAAATACCCCTGTACCCCAAAACCCAAACCCAGCCCTAAAACCTAAAAATACCCCTGTACCCCAAAACCCAAACCCAGCCCTACAACCTAAAAATACCCCTGTACCCCAAAACTCAAACCCAGCCCTAAAACCTAAAAATACCCCTGTACCCGAAAACCCAAACCCAGCCCTAAAACTTAAAAATACCCCTGTACCCCAAAACCCAATGTTTATAAAAAAAGATACAGTTACCTATAATTATACTTACGATGTAAAGGTATCCGTTGTAAAATGACCTGCGTTGTAATAGTATCCGTTGTAATGGTATGCGTTGTAAAAAATCTGTGGTAACAGTTGCATACCCTATCGGGTATAAATGGATTTCTGGTTGGCTAAGGCTTGCGCCAAAGGCAGGTAAAAACCACCACTCTAGTCAGGGCAAGGGAGTTATATGCCGAAGATAAACCCTGCTCGCCCCCTTGGTAGCTTGGCACGAGCAGTCAGGCCTATCCCGGAGGCAATGTGTAAAGCATTTGAGCATGCACACAGCAACAACCTCTCAGGCACACTACAAAAGGAACTCCACACAAGGTTATATAAAAAATAGCCTTTGTATTCTCATAACACATTAGAATAGCAAACACATACCATACACTGTGCCAACTGGCACAGGCAATATTCACAAGGGATTATATACACATGACAGGGCCACATGGACCACTGTCAGAACCATCACTAAGCGAACTTGGTAAAAGTAAAACAGATCATAAACGTACAACCAGTAAATACTGGTAATCACTGTACTTAGCATCAGCCTGTCACATAAACTACATTATGCACAGTATCACATCAGGCGTGAATTACATTCTGCGTTAACCTCACCAGCATAAACACATTATGTAATCTCTCACAAGCATAAACACATTAGACCCTAGCCTCCTAACAAAACCTCACATTAGGGGCGTACCTCACACAGTGAAACATAATCTCAGTAGCATAAACACAGGATATGCCAAACAACCTCATAACCATAAACTATATTTAGAGGTATCAAACAGGGTGTGTAAAAACATAACTCACATTAGGGATGTACATCACACAGTTAAACATAATCTCACTAGCAGCAACCATGATATGCAAAACCACCTCATAATCATAAACCATATTTAGATGTATCAAACAGGGTGCGTTAAACATACTAAATGCATTACATTTCCTAGCACCACATAACATTAGCACATAAATTACATTAGGGCCTGGTGCCCTATAAATCAATCAGTCCCCCTGGTCAACTTGCCATCCCAGAAAAGGGGCTCACATGCCCTGTGTCCAGAATGTCAGGGCGTGCTGCCAATGCAGCGGAATTCAATTGCGCCACTGCGCAAACCTAAACGGTGCAGCTGGCACTAAGTGCTGCGCAGCTGTGCAGGGATGGGGCAAAGGAGTGCATCTGACTCCTAACTCACAATCCATGTCCCCCAAAGAAACCACTGGCCTAAACGGTGCAGCTGCCCACTACTTGGTGGGCAGATGGGAATCCAATGAGGCCTGGCACCACTGTGCCGCTCCTGTCCCTCTCAGGGACTCCTAAATCACAACTGCGCCACTGTTGGAGCCACCTAGGCTCTGGAATTAGATAACTAATGCCCCCATAGCGTTGGAGCCACGGGGCTCGGGAAACCAATCTGCCAAAAAGAACCATGATGCCCTCAGTTCCCCCATGGGACCTTGAAAATAACATTGCCCCGGGTTGGAGCCATCTGGCTCTTAAAATGAATATGCCCCCAACTCAGGCCCAGGAAACATCTATGCCCATCGTTGGAGCGGCCCACTGCACACACGGGCCGCTCTGACTATGTCTTCAACCGGCACCAACACAACAGGGAGGCCCACACTTACTGGGCTCTCCAGGCGGTGGTGATCTCCTCTTTCGCCCGGTCCCGCACTGGTGCAGCTTCCCTCTGGCTGCTTGGAGAACTTCTCTGGGCCTCACTCTGCACACAGGGCTTCCTCTTCCCTACGGGAACCCTGTGCTGCTACCGGCGGACTCGGCTTCTCCCTCGCGACATGCACTGGAGAGCCCCCGCTCCTCTGGGACTCTCACTCTCTCTGTGCATTGGGGGGGGGCAGCCTCTCCTTCACCGGGGCACCCTACTGGGACCCGGGGCTCCTCTGCCATGCTCCGGGAGGCGGGGTAGGCTCCCGTTCTCCCTTGTGCGGCACATCCCAGGGCTCCCAATGCTCACGGGGGCCCTGCACCGATGCCACACAGCTTCCGATCCTGTCGCAGCCCCGCTCCGTCACAGGCCGATTTGCCTGACTTCCGGGGCAGCCGTGGCTGGGCTGCAGCGGCAGTCTGTGGCACATTGAGGGGTAGGCTTCTTCTTCACAAAGAAATAAGGTAGCGGGGTGAGCACTCGCTCACCCTAATATCGGCAAAGTCGCGGAGTGGGCACCCGCGCAATTCAAATAACAATAAGCAGGGCGGCCATGCGGGGTGGGCACCCGTAATTAAGCACAACAAACTAAGCGGTGTGGCACTCGTAATCTTGGCAATTTCGGGGAATCCCTACACCGGGGATTCCCTCAGGGCAAAGGGCAGCTCAGCGCTGCCACGCTCCAGGGCTCCAGTTGGAACCAAATCTCAGTGCTCCCAGGGCGCACAAAGGCAGCATCAATTCCTGGGCCAAAGAAAAGGGAGCAGGAGGTCCCAGAAGTCCTGGGCATCAGGAGGGGCAATGTAGGGCCCAGGGGCCAGCACACAGGGCACTCCAGCAAGGAGACAGACGCCATGGCAGTCCCTCCTGGGCCCCACCAGCAGCAAGCCCCCTCCTGTTAGGACCCAAGTAAGAACATTTTACATAGGGTCACAGCCCCTTCTTATACCACATTTTCCTTTGTCTACAAGGTGCAGGCAATGGGAGAACCAGCTACAGCTGGTTATGGGGAGCACCTGAGCACTTTGTTTCACTCAGCTCCTCTCTCCTATTCACAGGACAGGCCAAGGCCATCAGACGCACCTCAGGAGGTGGAGCCAGTTTTGTGGAGGGAAGGCACAGCCCTCTTCAGGTCCCAGCTGCAACTCCTCCCTCCCATCTACATGCAGATCTCCCTATTCACCACCGGGCAGACCCATCCTGGATCCTGGAGCCAAGCACACCAGCCAGCCCCTGTCAATCACAAGCCAGACATACAATTCACATCAGGCAGGCAGACACTGCACACAGAAATGCCAACTTCTAAAAGTAATTAAACAACAGGGGGTGGTGATGGACAGAGTTTCTGAATTAAGCAGAATACTCTCACCCAGTCAAGAGATCAGGGCTTAATCCAACACCGTTTTTTAGCTCACTGCACCATCCCAGCTCAGAACCTGGCTATATGCAAATTAGTCTGTCCCTGGCCCAGTGTATCATGGGAACAGGGCAAACCAAACTACCAGCCAATTCTTTCACAGGGAAGGAAACAAGCTACCGGGGACCGGTTTCTGGCATTTCAGCCGTCTTCGGCCCGGCTTGCTCGAACCCTGATGGTGCAATGAGCTAGGGACTCACGTCTGAGTATACCCTTCCACGCTTATGGTGGACAAAATAATTAAACAACAGGGGGTGGTGATGGACAGAGTTTCTGAATTAAGCAGAATACTCTCACCCAGTCAAGAGATCAGGGCTTAATCCAACACCGATTTTTAGCTCACTGCACCATCCCAGCTCAGAACCTGGCTATATGCAAATTAGTCTGTCCCTGGCCCAGTGTATCATGGGAACAGGGCAAACCAAACTACCAAGCCAATTCTTTCACTGGGAAGGAAACAAGCTACCGGGGACCGGTTTCTGGCATTTCAGCCGTCTTCGGCCCGGCTTGCTTGAGGGTCAGTCTGATTGACTGGCTTCTGATATTATTCAGCTGTCTCACATCTTGGAAAGTGAGCGTAATTCATTCTGCTTGTGTTCAGCTGTATTATATCTCATGTACGGTTGCATTTTCATCTGTGCCCCATTATGTTTTCTTGTTAACTTTTACATTTTGTGCTAGATGAACCCATGTGTTTAATTAGGATAAATGTCCTTTGAAAATACCATACTGGACTGTGTGTGGTATTCAGATTCCAATGTAGACTTGCCACATGTGTCTATTTAAGAACAATGGGTCTGCTGCTCTTTGAAAATATAACAATAGTCTATTAAGATCAAACAGTAAGCTCACCATATAGGTAAAACGTCTCAACAGTATATATATGCCAGTTCCAGAAATCAATAATTTTCCAAGTAGAGAATTTGAACTGAATAAGAGACAAAGAGTAAATTAAGACCCAACTATTCAAAACAGATTGATAAAAACGACTTCAGCCTTATCCTAAGTACACATAGGCATAACACTCAGATTCCTATGTAGGGAAGCCACCTGTATCTAATTAGAATACATGTGTCTGCTGCACTTTTAAAATTATCTCCTGAGTCAAAATACAGTATTTAATGTCACGTAAAGGGCCCAGTAAAGTATGATTCCCTTACCGTAAGCTGCGTCCAATAGAGAATAGCTCAATTGTCAGCTAACCAGGGAGTGTGAGGGAGACTCTGTTAAATGCTGACCACACCAATCATGAAATACCTGAACTTCCAACTACTAGCCGAAGCCAAGGTGACCATCAGAGGCACCGTCAGATACAGACCTCCGGAACTGCGACCTGCATTCTGTGAAGCCATCTCTGAATTCATTGCCATTCTATTGCCATCAACTCCGAGCACTTCATCTTACTTGGTGACTTCAACTTCCACCTCAACTACCCCAACTCCACCAATCGTCCGGAAAGCATTAGCATCATTGACCTCACCCAAATGATCACAGATTCCACACAAGCTACTGACACATGCATACAGGGTCCTACTAGACCAGGGACCAGCATACATTAATCACTGCATGAGCTTCAACCAACCCACCAGACTACTTCGCTCTATCTCTCTGGGCCTCGCACACCCTCCGCATTCGTCAAAGCTGAGGTTATTCCTTTTCCTACCTCACTGCCACAGCCTGCCCTTCCACCAATGAACATCACCCTCCCTGGCAGATTTCAGAAGGGGACTCAAGACCTGGCTTTTCAACTGAGACCAGCAAAAACTTCGGAACCTCCGTGCCTGGATACCCCTAGGGACAAAGTGCAGCGCTTTATAATTAAATGATGTGTTGATTGATTGATGGAATGTGGGGTGGACACAAGGCCCAGGTTGGTCCCGGTCAAAGAGTCACCTTCTGACCTAGAATTTGTCAGAGAAGGGAGATTTTTCAGTGGGATAAGGCATAAAACTGGATATGAAGAGTGAGTCATTGACAATGGGTTGCTGAAGAATGAGGTGTCAGTGGGCGCCATTGAAAATGGCAGGAAAATTCAGAGAGGGAAAAGACTGAAGTCAGTGCACAAGAAGCCATTGACATCGATCGAATTCTGCTCAGCTTAAGTATGTGAAAGATTTCTACCTTCGGCTTTAAGTCTCTTTTCTGGAAGTCAGATTCTTTCAGTGGGGCAAGGCTGAAGATGGAGATAGTTTAATTTCGCTGGATGCCGGTCACCGTTAGGCCCACTGAATCAGATTTGCTCCTTCAGAGTAGAACGTAGTCAGAGTTGTGGCAAAGTCAGGCCCAGAAACAATGCACCTTCAGTGGATCGACTTGGCAGGCTGGTCCTGACGCATAAATCTGTGAAAAAAAGTTTGTAAGTCCCAGGTTGAGGATTAGGCAAGAGGGGTCAACTCTGACACTAGCCAAAAGTTCATGGGCTTCAGGAACAGCACCTAATCAAGGAGCTATTCAGCTCCTCGGTGACAGTCCGTAGCTCAGGCAAATGGGCTTCTGGAGGCCTTAGGTATGTTAAAGGTAACTTTTAAAAGTATCTATTTTCAAATATTTGTTACAAATACAACTTTTCAAAATGAATTGAATTTGTAATAAATATTTTTAAATGTCCAAGAATTAACATTTTATTTGGTTTGTAGGATGAGATAATTTTAGTAGCTTTATTAAAGTGTCCCAATGCTTTCCTGTGTAACAACTAACCCTGTCATAGTGATAATTGCTTTTTAGGAATGTTCAATGCAAGGCCAACATTAACCTGTTAAGTGTCCTACTTTTAAATACCATGCATCCTGCTGTATGGGCATTTAGGCATACTATTTTTTAGTTTATTCATTGTTTTTCAGGATTGAATAGAACATCTTAAACAGATAAGCCATAGCCAAATATGCTGAAGAAATACAGGTAAATGATGTCTCCATGGGGTAAACTGCTGCATCCTGTGCCTACCTAGCCATTTCTCTCTGTACCCGAACTGTCTCAAGCAAAAGGATCTAAAATTGTGCCCCATTGTCCCAAGCATACCCATTGAAATCATATATCCGTCTGGAGGGTTGGATCACAGTTTGCTTGGTTCAATGTTCTCTCCTTCTATAGGCTCACCATCATCTAGGAATTACTGCTGCAAAGGTGCCTATATGTCATTGGGCCAGGAAAAAGCTAGCATGTGCACCCAGTATGACTCAAACTGGTCCTTACAGAAGGCCATATCTTTGAGCCAGTATGCAGCCCTTTATGGGTGGGGACTTCTCCCCAATCTTATCACCACCCTTCACTTGGCATGCAGGAGGGCTGGTGCTAAGAATTTACATCTAGATGCAGGGAAGTCTTTCACTTAACCAGGTAGGAATATTTACATAGTTTGGGGACAATGGTATCTATCAAAGAATAAATAGTTCCCGAGCACAAATAGATTTCTTATAGTCTTTAGAGAAAATATGTCCAATATTGAATCAATATTCATTCAAGAGTCCAATAAGTTAATTCTTTTTATTCTCTTTATCTTTTCTCGTCATACATCTGAGAATTCTTCGTCAGTCTTCCAATATTCATCAAATTCACATAAAACGTAGCCAATGGAAAAACCAATGCCAACACATGTTTCGTCATGGGGCACAGTCACCCAAATGACTTCTTCAGGGCTACAAATGAAAGTAAAACAATACAAGGTATAAGCAAAGATCTTTAGTTCTCAGCCAAACCATCACCAATCAGTGGGCATGCCACCTAGAAACCAGAATTTAAAGATCAGAGAACCCGAAAATTGTGCATAGTGAGAAAGTCACAAAAAGACTACCAGTGTGATTTACACTAGAAAAAACAGAAAAGATTGCCAAGTGTGATCTAGTTATTAAGTTTCATAAGGAATAAAATACAAATGAAGCAGACAAAAGAGGAAAAGAGAACAGACTAATAATGGTATTGGGGTGCATTTAAATGAGGGTCAACATTTTAGCAAAGGCCAAAGTTTATTGTATCACCCAAGTAGAGGAGAAACCTAGTAAACCAGTAGTTTAATGATGAGCAAGACGCTACAAGATGCAATTCCAAGTTTTCTAGAGCCGTATTAAGATCAAACAGTAAGCTCATCATATAGGTAAAACGTCTCAACAGTATATATATGCCAGTTCCAGAAATCAATAATTTTCCAAGTAGAGAATTTGAACTGAATAAGAGACAAAGAGTAAATTAGGACCCAACTATTCAAAACAGATTGATAAAAACGACTTCAGCCTTATCCTACGTACACATAGGCATAATATCCCAATTTATCATGGGAATACCATATAAAATTATTTTAATATCAATAGATTCAGTCGACAAAAGATGTCACTGTAAAGTGAGTTTGCGAACGGTTACCTCTATCCATTCCTTCATGTGGATAGATATATAGATGATATTCTGTAATAAAGATGTGAACCAGTGTGATTACTAAGGTTCACTATAACATGTAAAGGCACATATCATGTTTTACAAGTGATCACCATGGTTCTAAAAACAAAGCAATATATTTAGTGGTTTGAATTAACACCAATAACAGGCCGACTTGTTCATTTTAAGGCAACCAAAATAAGGTAAGCCTATAAACCGTTTTTAACATTGACGCTCAAAGCACCCCGATTTTATCAAATTAAATTGCACGTTTAGCAAGTACATCGAATGTTATTAAAATTCGAGCATGTAAAACAAAAAACAGAACAGTTATATATATAAAAATTGCGTCATAACTCACCAAAACGTCCCACATAGCATATAAATTCAGGTAATTTCAAACGTAAATCGACACGTTATTAGCGTCGAATATGTACTCAATATGAGTGGTATAATGGACTTTATATATATCACGGTGCGGCACAAATCCGACACTGCGAGCCACATACATAAACATGATATCTACAATCAACCCTAAACAATCCTGTGGGTGACATATTATCTGTGTGCGCCAAATATAGTGAGTATTGCTAGATACACAAACATGTGGGTCTAGAGAGGCACTGAGATACTATAAATCAATATTGTGATATAAGTAACCCTACATACAAAAAACTAACGTCAGATGTTTACATCATATGGATGAAAGGCCAGCTCGTACAGCAGCATGGGCAACTTACCTAGTAGAGTACTCCCTGCCACATCAGATGCATCCCATATTCGTTAGCAGCCGTGTTGATGTTACACGGCGTTTAAGTGCCCGTTCGCGCCACAGTGTGCTAGTTGAAATCAACATAGGACAATGTTGTCTCATAAACGGCCGCCATCTTAGACTAGTAAAATTGCATTGGAGTGTACTTAATACGGATTATATCACTACTCTTAGTTCAATTCAGTATACTAGAAAGAGAACCATCGACATATAGGTAATTCCGGATTCATAACTGGTAACTCCAAATTGAATTACCTTGCTCAATCCCAATATTCATTAGCTGATCGACATACAATATACCCAAAATTATTAGGTGGAACCATTGATTATACATATAGTTCCAAATTCTCAACCTTGAATATGAATTGTCTGTCGAACTTTTTGAACAAAGACATGAAAAAAGGACCACTAGTGAGTATACAGTGCTACTAGGGTATGTGCAGCGCGTGCCCTACTCGCTTCCATATTTAGGAATGTGCCATCGGGGAATAAGTCCCCAGGCGTAACAATACTTAGCTTAGCAAATATGAGCCTTAGGATCACAAGTCGGGGGAAGAACTGGGATGGCAATCAAAGGTAGGACAGGGGAATATATTCTCTCCATATTAAACCTCAGATGCATGTCCTCCCACAAGGTGCACCTTACCATGTTGATCTGTCATCTGAGTCTGGTGAGGCAAGAACATATTTCAGTACTCAACTGTAAGAGACTAGCGACCTACGCCGCATGAGGCCAAAAGGGATCTGGGAAGTGTCAGAAATAGGTAATATAACTTAGTCTGGAGCTACCAGGCCTCCCTATTCATTCGAAGGAATTAGTAAGTAGGCAAGTACATTTATTTTATATAGCGCACGATTACCTAAGGGTGTCTTAGCGCTGGCAGTTGGATGTCAGAAAAACTGGAGCAGGGCGCTAAGCTTGACTAGATGATTCAGTGAAAAACTAGGTTTGTATCTGCTTTCAAAACTGAAGCAGGTTGGGTTGGGAGCATAGAGTTAGCTGCAAAGAATTCCATAGTTTACCAGCACAGAAGGAAAACATACTACCACCCCATCTCGCTTTATTTATTCTGGGGACAATTACCATTCTGGCTGTGGTGGATCTTAAGTACCTTCTGGGAGTGTACCAAGAGAAAAATTTCTGAAAATATGCCTGTCAGGTCTGGTCCGATGAAGAGCTTTATTGACAAGGCACAGTGCCTAAAAAATGATCTTCTTCCTGACTGGGAGCCAGTGCAGACCATACAATTATTGAGAAATGGGGGCGAACATTGGAATTTTCTGAAGAATTCTAGTGGCTGCATTTTGTAAGGATTGAAGTTTTTTCACCAGATGCTTATAAGTGCCTAGGTACAGGGCATTACAGTAGTCAATCTTCGAGATGATGAGTGCCACCATCACTGTTTTTTGTAATTTCTGGGAATTAACAGAACGATCTTCTTAAAGATTCTGAGCAGAAAAAAGCCCAAGGAAGTGGTTTGGTTTATTTGCTCTGAGAAGCACAGTTTAGAATCAAAGATGACACCTAACCTTCTCGCTTTTGAACAGGTGAGGGGAGAGGGCCTAGATCAGAAGGCCACCATGACGAGTTTTCCAGAAGGTGAAGTCTTTCCCAAAAAGCAAAACCTCAGTTGTTTCTGAGATTATCTTCAAGCAGTTTCTTTGCATCCGGTTTGACATGTGAGTCATGCAGCTACAAAAAAAATGTGCCTCCTCTTTGACATCAGATGATATAGACACCACAATTTGTTTGTCATCGCCGTAGGAGAAGACTGCGAATCCATAACTGCAGATGAGCTAAATCAAAGGGGTAACATAGATATTAAAAAGCATGAGGCTAAGAGAGGACCCCTGAGGCACCCCACAAGGGAAGGAGAAGGGGTCCGAAATGGAATCTCCCAGCTCCACGAACTGTTGTCTACAGCACAGGAACAAGCTCTGGAGGGCCAGTGCTAACCTCCTAAAGTGCAATGTTTGGAGCCGATTTATGAGGAGTGAATGACGGACCATATGAAAGGCAGCAGATAGGTTTAGTAAAATATGTGCTGCTTTGCCGCCCTTGTCAATCACCACTTTCAATTCCTTGGAGGGTGCTACCACAGCCAATTCAGTACAGTGGTTTGCTCTGAAACCGTACTGTGATGAGTCAAAAAGCTGGTTAGTATCTAAAAAAGATAAAATGTTCTCATTTATTGCCTTTTCTAATATCTTTGCAGGAAAGGGAAGGTGAGATATAGACCTGTAACTTTTCACATCTTTTGGGTCTATATAGGTTTTTTGTCACCAAAGGCAGAATGGCTGCTTTTTTGCATATGGTCGGGAATGGTCCTGTGTTCAGGATCTTGTTTTAATAGCTCCATAAGTTTTAATGGTAACAATGCTAATGATAATTTATTGTTTGCTTATTAAAAGCCTTTACATTTTACTTTTTCAAAAAGAAAAACAGTAAGTAGCAGCATGATTCATGATTAAAATTCGAAAAGGCATATCCTTAAACATTCATGCAGTATATAGAAATAGTTATTGCAGTAATCAATAATTATAGTCAATTGCCATGAATTGGAAAATGGTTTACCATTCTTTGTACTGACAAATTTCCTTGGAATGTACTGATATTGTTGCTTAAAGTGCCTAAAAAGAGAGTTTAAAAGGATCATGGAGTCAATATTGGGTCTCTGTTAGGAGACAACAAGGCAATATTCAGTTGGGAAAAAAAAAACAGGAGCTGAAATGTTATAAAGGTGAGTGTGCAAACGTTAAATTGGTTTTAAAACAGCAGCAGTGAAGTGGTGCTGATGGATGTTGTACTCCTACATACATCTTCTCAACGGAGATTACAGTGGATAAGTAATGTTCACTGGAAGTTAGGACTTTAGGAGTCTTTTGATCGTGGTGATAGGGATTGCTGGCCACTTTCCCCCCTGCCCCTTCCATAAACCGTACAAATCGACACAACAACTGTACATCGCCCCCTCCAAAGCATGCCTTCATGCTTGTCTGCAAGGTTCTTATCTCCCTGCTCAGAAAAATGGATTTCAGCAGCCACCTCCGTTCAGCTTGAAGTACTCTGCAGATGCACAGTAAGTGGACTGCACTCTCATCAGCTTCTCCGCATAAGCGATTCAGAAAAGGGGGTGGTGATGAACAGAGTGTCTGAATTAAGCAGACCACTCTTACCCAGTCCAAAGATCAGGGCTTGATCCATCACCGTTATTTATCTCACTGTACCATCCCAGCTCAGAACCTGGCTATATGCAAATCAGTCTGTCCCTGGCCCAGTGCATCATGGGAACAGGGCAGACTAAACTACCAAGCCAATTCTTCACCAGAAAGGAGACAAGCTACCGGGGACCGGTTTCTGGCCTTTCAGCTGTCTTCGGCCCGGCTTGCTTGAATCCTGATGGTGCAGTGAGAAAGGGACTCATGTCTGAGTATACCCTGCCACACCTATAGTGGCCAAAAACGATTCAGAAAAGGGGGTGGTGATGAACAGAGTGTCTGAATTAAGCAGACCACTCTTACCCAGTCCAAAGATCAGGGCTTGATCCATCACCGTTATTTATCTCACTGCACCATCCCAGCTCAGAACCTGGCTATATGCAAATCAGTCTGTCCCTGGCCCAGTGCATCATGGGAACAGGGCAGACTAAACTACCTAGCCAATTCTTCACCAGAAAGGAGACAAGCTACCGGGGACCGGTTTCTGGCATTTCAGCCGTCTTCGGCCCAGCTTGCTTGAATCCTGATGGTGCAGTGAGAAAGGGACTCATGTCTGAGTATACCCTGCCACACCTATAGTGGCCAAAAACGATTCAGAAAAGGGGGTGGTGATGAACAGAGTGTCTGAATTAGGCAGACCACTCTTACCCAGTCCAAGCATATTGTCTGAGCTGGAGATCATTTCCAGGAGGGAAGATGTAACAGGGATAGTAAAATGCCCATTTGATAAGCGATGTATTTTTCTTTCTTCCTCCTGTTGAATTCTGCACCTAGATAAGGTTGCGGAGAGGACTTAGCGTAGCTGTGCACAATGAACCATCCATGAGTCCCTTCTGTGAGTGCTGCCTTATCTTCTTCTAGCGATAGTCTTTCCACAGACTGGTTTACTAGTTGTTTGAAGCATTGATGGGTTACTAGGGTTCGTTGATGCCCAAACGATCAATTGATGCAAACAGGTAGCTCATCGCTGGAGAGTCCTTCTGTGAGTGGATTTCATTCAATACATGGGAGTTCAGTGGTCCTCCTTCGGAATTTTTTTAACTTGAGCCAGCACTTGACACACACTCCATAAGTTGACCTGCTACTGAACTGGAGTTCTCATTTAAGACCTGGGGGCAGGTATTCAGGCAAGCCCCTGATTTGATGGAGTTACTAAGGTTTATCACCTTTTCTTTGGTGATTAAAGCAAACTTTTAAAATTTGAAGCGGTCTGGGGTCTGAAGGGATTGCTGGGTCTCCAGCACCCTCTGTAGGGGCCAAAGCTCTTCTTATACAAAATGCCTTCTGGGTAAGATTGCAACCTTGAAAATAAAATGAACTTTTGTCTGGATCTCTCATTTCAATCTGAACTGTTTCACAGCCTAAGCAAGTTGGGTTCTGTGTGTTTTTTCGATGGTGAAAAATGATTATTGGGGCACAATGAGGCTAATAGTGAACATATACAGCAGTTGGGGTAGAACCAGCATCTTGGCTAATCTTACTCTGCTAGCTGTAGACAATGTCAATCGGATACATTTTTAAACCTGGGACTCTATGGGGCTCATTGCCACCCCATAGTATTTTTATAGGAACATCTTGATGTCTGGGCTAATATGGATGCCTAAATATTTCACTGCAGTTTTCCCACCATCCCAAAGAGAAGTCTAATTTACAAAGTGCAGTGACTTGCCTTGATGGAAATATGTGATAGGGTATAAATAGAAGACATTTGCACTGCAGGGTATTTATGTTGACATTAGGATTTTTAACATATAAGGTGTATCTGTAAGTAGGGAGACCAGTTATGTGCTGTGACCATAAACCTTTGCTTCCATGGTGATGCCTAAAGTGTGCTGCCTGGGGCTCTATTGTCATGGAGAATAGGATTGGTGAAAGGGGGGGGGAAAGCCTGTTGTGTACCATGTTCGAAAGTCATGGGGCTGAATACTAAACCGTTTTTTCTAACTCCCAATGAATCCAGCAACTAAAACAGATACCATTCCAATGTATCAAAGGCTTGGTGGTGCCTAGAAGGATCAGCCTGAACTGTGGGTCAAGTTGATGCTCTAGGCCAAATATTGTTGCAAGTTTATTTGTAGTGAAGCACTTGCGTATAAACTCCTATTGACCCGGTTGGATGATTGTGGGAAGAATGGGTCTTATTCGGGTGCCAATAATCTTTGCCAACATTTTATTGCCCACATTTTTTAATGATAGATGTCACTATGAATCACATTTATTGGGAGATTTGTAGGGCTTGAGTAGGGGATCCTTGAAGACCTCTCTGAGGGACAGAGGGACTTTGCCTTTCTCCAATGCTTCTTCATACATTGCCAACAGGTGCCTCAAAGAGCAGCTTGGCCTGTCTGCCATCAGCTTTCCCCATGGCTGAGAACCTTTTGCAAGCCTGCTTGTCACCAATTCATAGTAGCAATTTACACAGAGATCATAAACTGATCAGCAATGGTAAAGTGCCCAGAGTCCTAAAACCAACAAAAACAGGGTCAAAATCAGGATGCTAAAAAGCAAAAAGTCTGGGGATAAACCCACTGAAAAAGCCAGGTCCAACACTGACCATAACATAAAGAGTTGGATTGATCCTGTTGCACTGGACACTGGGTGTTTATGCTGCAATTGTAAATATTATCTGTTCGGACGGAAAAAGCCCTTTGCATGGTTATGGACTTGCCCCCCCTGCCTTGAAGCCTACACTGTTGTCTGGATTTCTAATGCTGATTTTTGTGGTCAAAGCTAACAAAAATCATGTGTGCAACATGAACTAGGCCTGTCTCACCGATTGCAGTCTTGCTGGATTGGGAGGGCTGCTCAAAGTGCTACCCTCATGGTGGTAGATGTTTACTGTTTTCATCAAGAGTTAAGCAGCACAAGTGCAGTGGTAGCAGCAGAACCGTTTTGTGACCAGTAGGAGTGAACAGCTTCTTTTTAACTTGTCTATCTGGAGTGAGACCTACAGGCTCACTAACCTTTCAAAATGTCCCCTGCTGTGTGGTTAGCCCCCTCCCTTGGCCTACATCAGTTAGATGTGGAGTGCTGTCCAGAGCAGGAGTGGTGACTCTGCGCTGGATGTATTTGTGCCTGGGAAGGGTCCCATACAGGTATACAGCAGTTTTGAGCAGTGCATGCAGGATGAGTGCATGTACTGCATGCATGTATACCAGAGAGGAATACATGATATGAGAGATGTAGTTCCCTGTAGTGATTCTAGAATGTGTGTACTAGCGATGGAAGTGTTTACATATAGCATACCATGCCACAGTTCACTATTAAGCACTGCACACAGATGGATTGTGTGTGCTGAATGTATGTGCACCTGGGGTGGCACAATACATGGAGATGACAGTACTGGACAGTAAGTGTGCTACTTATGTACACTGAGTGCAAGTGTGCCTGCAATGGTAAATTACATTGGGGACCCTAGGTTACTTGGGAAGCCCAGGCCTACCTGATGAACACATGAGGAGTAATCTCCCCAGACAAATCTGTGTATTACGGCATTCCTGTAGGCAGGCAGGCTGGGACACACTGGAGAAGAGAGAGAAACTTCTCCCTGCAAAATTCAATGGGTGGTCTTCAATTAAGCGAGAGATCACAAGGGAAGAGGCGTTGACACATTTGAGGAAGAAGAGAAGGCTGATAATGAAATCTTAAGGAGAAGGGCTGGGAGCCCAGGATTAGGCTTTTAATGCACATATCACTTTGTCTGACATCCAGGTGTGAACTCTGGTCACTCCCATGGCCTGTGTTGTGGCACTATCAGTTTCAGAGTCTCTCCTGCTTTGACAGAGTCTTGCAAGAAGAAAAAGAGAAAGAAGGGCAGGCATTTCAGAAGAAGCAGAACCCCCAACATTCAAAGATCCAGACTCTAATTCACGTTTCACGTGTGGAAATGGACTATAAGAAGGGAAGGTTGAGATCCCAAAAATTTGCCATCTGCCAACAGCTGGAGGGCTACGTGAGGAGGGGAAACTCTGCAAGACTTCTACTTGTGACCAAGACTGGGGGCCAAGAACTGCTAGTTTCCCTGCTTGGTGAGGAAATATCACCCAGGAAAACCAAGAACACCTGCTCAAACCATGAGCACCAGTGCCTGCCTGCTTACGAAGACCAGTGTGCCCTGTGAGGAATGGGGAGCGAGGTTCAGTTGGGAGCTAAGCTGATTGAATGCCTGATGCGAGGTGTGAGGAGGCGGCCGCTGCACCGATTGGGCCATTGCTCGTGTGCAGATTCCAGTTTGTGCCCCCTTATGCCAGGGGAGGGCTGCTGTGAATATTGCCACCGAGTTCTGTGTGGGGAAAGAAATGCCTTTGCGGCCCTGCTTGCAGTGACCCCATGTGCCAGGAGGGGCCTCCTTGTACGTAGTGTTGAATAGGCAAGGCTGAATTCTCCGTGGAACATAACAGCTCCTCTGTTTGCCAGGAGAGGCCGCTTTGGTATGGACTACCGTGTAATGAGGGCTAACTCCTTGGCCAGTTGAGTTACAGCAACCCTTTATGCCAGGGAGGCTGCGGATACTAAGGTTGTTGCAAGGATCAGGCTGTCACCTGAGAACTGTGAGCCGTGACTCATAGATCATCCCAAAGAAATGAGGATTAATTCTGGTTTGCCCCTGTGAACTGAGGATGACACCATGGATGCATCTGCCACATCACTGAGACCCCAGCCAGAAGATCAGGATCTGATCTTCCACCGCCTGTTGGGGAGCATAAGACTTCCCATGCCGGTGGAGCACCAGAGCACCTCCAATCGCTGCTGGAGCCACCTGCATAGGCTCAGGGAAAGGGGACGCCCACTCTACGTATCTAGTCACACGTCTCTAAATGGTGCTAATGCAGTAATTATGACAGATTTCAGATATCCTAACCAGAACCAGAACTCCATGTTCGGTTGGGACTAATCGTCACATTAAGTGATCTTGAGCGGGCGTCGTTGCTCTTCTTCATTCATTAATAAACCTTTGCAACTACTCTTCGTTTTATCTACACGAATAGGAAAGTCTTCTTATAAGACATGAGGCAATACACATTACAGTCTTGGTGACATTTATACCTGATACACCTACGGATCCCAGTCATCCATCCTGTATTTCTAACTTTAAGTTAACGTAATTGTGCATGAATACAGACTTCCTGAAGATGGCTCAGGGCGAAACGCGTTGAAATGGGACTGTATTTTATATAAATTAATTGGATTGTTTGTTATCATTCACATAATCTATGTCACACGTATTAGAATTTTGTATGTACTACTTTATAATAACAAAAAAATATTTTCTACAAAAAAAGATGATATAATAATCAATAAAATATTAGAATACACCAGTAAAAATATAGTGTGAGTTCAGTCATTAGCATAACGTTCTTCTTCACTTAAGTACAACAGGCACAAAACCCGGTGCAAATTTGCTCTTCTTTACCCAAAATAGGCTCAGGGAAAGGCGCATGTGCAGCAACTCTCTGAAAAGGACCGGAGCAGTATGAGTGCCTGGGTTGAGGCATTTTCTGGCACACTTCAAGCCTCCTTGCTGCTGGAGCAGGTATGTCTAGTTATGAGCCTTTTAGGCCCCGGGGTACTCACTCCTAAGCACGTTACGGTGCCAAGACACTTTTGACTATTTAACGAAGAGTCGGAGTGGACACTTGAGTTAAGTCAAACTAGTAGGCATTCCCTGGATGTGGATATGGAACAACTCCTACTTCATTACAAAGTGCGGGCGGGCAAGGGAGTTGTTGACTAAACATTCGAACCCCAACCTCAAGGGAAAATTTGTCATTGCCTTTTGTTGGAAAGTGGGTTATTAGCAGTGGGAAATAATGGATTAAGAAACTGTTTAGACAAATTCCAAAGATTCAAAACTCAAAAGTTTTGTTCTAAGACAATTTAGAGGATTTTTATCATCTTACCTCACTGAAAGGTGTTCTTTTAAGCACAAGTCATCATCCACACAGCTTAACACCACATGTTGGAAAGTGGGTTATTAGTAGTGGCAAATATGCATCTACCATTGACAATAAGGCCACTGACAGTCTAAGGCTCAGTACAGGTCTCGATAAATGATTCCCATGCTCAACCATTGGTAGCTTGGCTGTGAGCAGGCAGGCTTAACTTAGGAGAAAGGTATGTAAAGCATTTAAAAACACCAGTTCAGTAAATAATTAAGACACAAGACACAATAAACATCCCACACCAATTTATAAAAATTGGAAATCTTTTTTTCTTTAAAATGACACCAAAATGACAAAGCTCAATATAGGGAACTGGGGATATGAAATTTAAAGAATAAACACTTTCTATCACTTAGTCACCTTATAGAGCTTTTTTCCAAACCTCTCAAAACTTCTAGAATGTCTTCCTGAAGTTCTTCTTGAGGGTCCAAAGGTTCCAAAACACAATCCAAGGACCTGGAATCTCCAATATGGTCCTTGAAAGTTTGGAACCATTATTTCCACAATGCACTTAGCCAAAACCCTCAAAAAAGTCCACTGTGGATGCACTCCAGGCAAGGAGACTCTATGTGAGCTGATGCAGGTGAGCTCTGTTAACTTGTAGCTTGCATGTAGTCCACTCGTTATCCCTCTTGAAGGAAGGTGCATCCAAAGGACTGTAGTTCCAGATAATGCAGCAGGTGCAGCCAGTCAGAATTCAGTGCCTGATGGTGCAAATCAAGCTCTTAGCTTGGCATCTACTCTTTATTCCTCTTGAAGTAAGGTACATCCAAAGGGCTGTAGTTCCAGATAATGCAGCAGGTGCAATCAGTCAGAATGCAGGGCCTGATAGTGCAAATCAAGTTTCGAGTTGGATATTCTTCTTCTACTCTGTTTCAAGAAGCAGAGCTGATATGCTCTGCACCTCTCACATATGTATTCAGAGTTCTCTGGGGTCAGGCAGGAGAGCCCTGTCCAACACCACAGAGGATGACCACAAAAAGCCCTAGTCTTCCAAAATTCAGTATGGCTGAATTTGCAGCAGAGGAGAAAGAACTATTTAAACCAACCTTCAGTATGACTCATTTCCATAGATCTCCTACCCCTACCATCTGCAAATTCCTGCCTAAAGCATGCCATCTGGCTGGATCAGGTGAGCTGGTGGGTAGATGTGCCTGGCCTTTCCTGCCTGTCCTTTCCCCTATGAAGCCCCATGGCTTACGACCCCTCCCCGGGCTCTTTCATTCCTGTGTAGCAGAGATCCTTCTAGCAGATAGCCTCTCCCTCGGTGAGCCACTTATCACTTCGTCGAAGCAGCCTGGCTAATCCTCTTAACTCTGACCAATCAGGGGGGGCTACAGGAAGGCTGAATATTGGCTAACAGAGCAGAAAGTCTTATAACATCTTTACTGTATACTTTAGGATGAATTCAGCAATAGCATATTGTTGGTTGTATCAATACCATTTTCCTAAGCCCTTGAATGAATTTTTTTATGAATTCCTAGTGATAGTAATTCATTAATCAACTATTGCCATGTTAACCTATCCGGCTAGCAATCTACATGGAGAAAATCAGATGTACATTTTCTCCAACACCAGGGCCTAGAAAACATATATTATACAGACCCTGCTTATAGCTACATGACCCCCACCCCTGGGAAACCTAGGGTAGACACTATAGGGGTCCTAAATATGCAAAAATAGGGTAGATCCTCACTCAATGCTCCTAGCACAAAGGTCGATTTTGGGAAGGACTTTACTACAATGGGGAAAGTGAAAGGTGCAATTACTCAATCGCCAGGGCATGTACATCCTCTTTCATAAGGACCCTCCTTATAGGTACCTGGCCCCCCCTTACCCATGGGATTCCTTGGTTAGACCATGGGGGTGCCTATGTTGTCAAAATATTGCAGTTTAGCACTTTTTATGTGCACCTACCACCAAAGTTTTGTTTGGGCACAATTTACATTTAAAAGCAGTGCTGCAACACAGGGCTTCTTGTAAAATGACCTCAGGCTCTCAACAGTGCACACGTGCAATTGCTGAAAAGGTTGCTGGCCTCTACATTTCCATGCTCTATCATATACTAGAAATGTATAGGTAGTTTTAACCCCCCTGTCCTATTATGTACTAGGGACTTATAGAAGGTCGTGCCAATTATAAGTGTACCCTAATATAAAGTGTACCCTCATGTATGTGTGTGTTTTCACTGTATTTTCAACATAGCACTTGCCCTGGGCCTGGTTAGGCAGAGCCTAGGGACAGTTAGTCAGTTACCACCAGTATTAGTCAGCAAAAGAATAGGGGTACCCAGTGCACAGGATGACTTTGCAACATAGCCCCCCACAAACAAAAGGTGATGGGGTACTAACATACACCCTGGTAGTCCTCGTCAGCTAAGTGGAAAGATCTAGAGAGTTCATCTGCATTGACATGGGCAGCCCCAGGTCTGTCTTCCACTGTACACTCCATTCCCTGTAGGGAAATGGACCACCTCAATAGTTTGGGATTCTCCCCTCTCATCTGTATGAGCCATCTCAGAGGTCTGTGATCAGTTTGAACACAGAAGTGAATCCCAAGCAAATATGATCTCAGCTTTTTCAGCGACCAAACCACAGTAAAAGTCTCTCTCGTGATGGCACTCCACTTCTGCTCTTTGGGAAGATGTTGCCTGCTAATGAAGGAAATTTCTTTAGCAAGGTTCTCCTCCTTCACCTGTGCCAACACTGCCCCAATCCCTTTGTTCTGAGTCACCTGTCTAAAATACAAATTCCTTTGTGTCGTCAGGGTCCAAAAACACTAGTGTTGAACATATACTAGCTTTCATAGTGTCAAAAGCCTTCTAACACTCTGGGGTCCTATCCACTTTCTTGGGCTTCTTCTTAGAAGTCAGTTTGGTCAGGAGAGCCACAATTTGTATTTATTTATGTATTTATTTATTTAAAGTTTTGTATAGCTCGAACATGACCCTCCCGGGTATCAGAACGCTTTACACACAAGTTGAGGAAGACAAAGGCAGATATCTGCAGGAGAAAAGTAGAGCAATATACATCCGGACCAAAGTTAAAAAGTAAAGCAATATACATCGGGAGCATTAATGACATAATGGCGAGCCACAATGGGCCATAGAAGGTGTTAGGTAATAGCTTCTGCAGCTAAGCAAGAATGCAGGGAAGATAAGAAAAGCTTCTAGTTCAGCACTGTGTTCATTAGCAGGACTTTACCTTCCCTTTTAAAGGCAAATGTAGAGGGAATCAGTCTTGTTTCCACGGGTAGGGAGTTCCAGATTCTCTGGGCAATGCCAGAGAATGTACGGTTGAATATTTTTCGTTTTAATTTTTTTTTGGCTTAGGCAGCAGTGTGCTGGTGCTTGAGGGCCGGGTGCTACCAGAGAGTTCGAGCTTATTTGCCAGGTAGATTGGGGTATTGAAGTGTAGTGCTCTATGGGCCATACAGACAATTTTAAGCTGGATCCTAGCCTCAAATGGAAGCCAGTTGAGTGATTTCAGGTCCGGCGAGATGTGGTTGGTTTTCTTGGAACCAGTGATGAGTCTAGTCGCAGCATTTGAAGATGTTCTGATGGGGGCTATAGTAAGTTTTGGCAGTCTGCATAGAGTAGCACTGTCGTATTCAAGTCTGGAGATGACTAGTGCTTGCACCGCCGATTTGAAGTCCTCTTGGGGAAGGTAGGGTTTGCGTTTTCTTAGTATGCTCAGCTGGAAGTTCGCTCCTTTGGTAGATGCTCTGATGTGATCTTTCATGTTTAGGTTCTTATCTAGCACAACACCCAGTGATTTTGTGGAATCAATGATGTGTGGTGTGCAGTTGAGAGTAGTGAGGTTGCTTAGATATTTCACAACAGTGGGGGTTTGCCTGATGAGTGAAATGAGGAGGAATTCTGTTTTAAGGGCATTTAGTTTGAGGTGGTTGGACGTTAGCCAATTTATGGTTTTGAGCAGGGTTCCGTTGAGTGATTTGATATCATCGGGGGAGGATTCTTTCATGTATAGTTGGTTGCCATCCGCATACATGTGAAATTGGATGTTGGATGGTTTGAGGATTACAGTCAGTGGTTCAATGAAGAGGTTAAAGAGCGTGGGTGAGTGAGGACCCTTGGGGGACACCCAGAGTACAGGGACTGGAGTTGGATAGTGACTGATTGGATTTGACTCTTTGCGTTCTGTTATGGGACAATGGTCTCATAGTTCTGAACAAACCTTCTATAGTACCCAGTCAGTCCAAGGAATGCTCTGACGTGGATAACAGGAGCTGTCCAATCCAAATTAGTTTGATTTGTGGCCTGGAGAGGCTGTACATGGCCCCACATCTGCCAGGGGGCACAGGTACACCACAGAACTCTGCCCTATTTGGCACTTACTTGCCTTAATAGTCAGGCCTGCTGCATGGCCTGAAGAACTTCCCTCAGTTATCCCCCCAGATAGAACTGTATACAGCTATATCATCCAGATACGCTGCATTGAACTGCTCCAACCTAGACGGGACCCTGTTCACCTGCCTTTGGAAGGTGGTAGGGGCATTCTTTAAACCAACAGGCATTACCTGAAACTGATAATGTCCCTCTGTTGTGTAGAATGCTGACATCTCCTTTGCTCCATCTGTGAGGCAATCTGCCAGTAGCCTGAAGTCAAATCAAATGTACTCAGGTATTTAGCAATGAGCTCATCACCTCTAGGTATAGATCAAACATCAGTCTATGTGACTGCATTAAGTCCTCTGTAGTCCACACAGAACCTTAACTCTGTTGGTCCCCCCCTTGGGATTATGTTAGGGCACCAGCACCACTTGGCTGGCCCATGGACTGTCAGAAGGCTCAGATACCCTTAACACCAACATCTTCACTACCCCAGCTGGCTCTGACATGGTCAGACAACCTGTAATGTTAATGTTTGACAGGTAGCCTTTCACCAGTTTCAATGCGGTGCATACACCGCTCAGTGATGCCAAGGGTCAAAGAGAACAGGCCAGCAAACTGCTTCAGTACCTGCTTGCAGGTTCTGTGCAGCTGGTCTTTCAATGTGAGAGACTACCACTTCCTCCACTGACCCATCTTGCACATTGTTGGAGAGGAAGTCTGGCACTGGCTCAATCTCTTCCGCCACTCCTTCATCTGTGACCAGTAACATTGTCATATCTGCCCTGTCATGGTGGGGTTTATATCTATTCACATGCCGCACCCTATGAGGTATGGTCACAGACTATCAGGGGCTGTACAGTTTGATTGCATGTTGAGTTTGGGACCAAACTTTACATTTAAAAGCAGTGCTGCAACATAGGGCTGCTTTTAAAATGACCTCAGGCTCTCAGCACTGCACACATGCAAGTGCAGAAAAGGCTGCTGGCCTCTATCAATCAATCATAACATTTATAGAGCGCACTACATACCCGTAAGAGTCTCAAGGCACTGGGGGGGAGCTGCTACTGTTCGAAGAGCCAGGTCTTGAGGAGTCTCCTGAAGGTTAGAAGGTCTGCCGCAGGCAGATAGGGAGGGTGTTCCTTGTTTTTGTGGTGAGGTGGAAGAAAGATCTGCCGCCGGCGGTCTCTCTTTGGATTTTGGGGATGATGGCAAGGGCTTGGTCTGCGGAGCAGAGCAGGCGGGTGGAGGTGTAGAGGCTGAGTTGGCTGTTGAGGTACGCTGGTCCGGTGTTGTGGAGTGCCTTGTGTGCGTGGGTGAGGAGTTTGAAGGTTATCCTCTTGTTGATGGGGAGCCAGTGTAGGTCTCTCAAGTGGGGTGTGATGTGGCTGCGGTGAGGGATGTCGAGGACCAGGCATGCAGATGCATTCTGGATGGTTTGGAACCGTTTCAGGAGTTTGGACGGGGCTCCTGCGTAGAGTGCGTCCCCCTGGTCCAGTCTACTGCTGACGAGGGCCTGGATGACTGTCCTCCTTGTTTCAGTGGGGATCCACTTGAAGATCCTGCGATGCATGCAGAGGGTGTTGAAGCAGGAGGAGGAGATGGCATTGACCTGCTTCGTCATAGAGAGTGTGGAGTCTAGGATGATCCCTAGGTTGCGTGCGTGCTCGGTGGGTGTAGTGGGTGCTCCTAGTGCACTCGGCCACCAGGAATCGTTCCAAGCCGAGGGGGTGTATCCGAGGATGAGGACCTCCATTTTATCAGAGTTCAGCTTTAGTCGGCTGTTTTTTATCCCGTTGGCGACTGTCTTCATTCCTTCTTGGAGGTTGGCTTTGGTGGTGTGGGGGTCTTTGGTAAGGGAGAGAATCAGCTGGGTGTCATTGGTGTAGGAGGTGATGTTGAGGTTGTGCCGTCATGCAACGTGGGCGAGCAGTGCCATGTAGACGTTGAAAAGCGTTGGGCTGAGGGATGAGCCTTGGGGGACGCCGCAAATGATCTCAGTGGCTTTGGAGCGGAAGGGAGGAGGCGGGCGCTCTGTGTTCTGCCGGAGAGGAAGGAGGTGGTCCAGTCCAAGGCCTTCTCTTGGATTTCGGCATTGTAGAGGTGTGTTCGTAGTGTGCGGTGGCAAACTGTGTAGAATGCGGCTGACAGGTCCAGGAGGATGAGGGCCGCTGTTTCTCCGTTGTCGAGCAGGGTCCTGATGTAATCGGTGGCGGTGATGAGGGCAGTTTCAGTGCTGTTATAGCTGCGGAACCCAGACTGGGACGGGTCCAGGATGTTGTTCTCCTCGAGGAAGCTGGTCAGTTGTTTGTTGGTGGCCTTTTTGATGACCTTCGCGAGTAACAAGAGCAGGAAGATGGGCCGGAAGTTCTTCAGGTCCTTGGGGTCCGCCTTGGGCTTCTTGAGTAAGGCGTTGATCTCTGCGTGCTTCCAGCTCTCTGGGAAGGTCGCTGTCTCGAAGGAGATGTTGATGGTTTTCCCGAGGTGGGATGCGATGATGCTGCTGGCTTTGTTGTAGACGTGGTGTGGGCAGGGGTCTTCCAGGGATCCGGAGTAGATGGTGTTCATGATCTTGATGGTGTCGTTGTCTGTGATGTTAGTCCGGGCGAGCAGGGGGTGGGTGCTCATGGTGGTCATGGGAGCGGGGGTTTCAGCGGTTGCTGGGATGGTGGCGGCGTCAAAGCCATTGTGGATGTCTGTGATATTGCAATGAAGGAAGGTGGCCAGCGAGTTGCACAGGTATTGTGATGGTGGGATGTCCTTGGAGTTGGAGCTTGGGTTGGAGAGTTCCTTCATGATGTTGAAGAGTTCCTTGCTTTTGTGTGCATTGTTGTCTAGACGGTATTTGAAGGAGGTCCTTTTGGAGGATCTGATGAGGTGGTGGTGTCTGCTGGTGGCATTCTTGTGGGCTGTGTAGCTTTCCGGTGTTCGTTCACGGATCCAGTTTTTTTTTAGTTTTCAGCAGGATTGCTTGGAGGCATGAAGGTCTTCATTGAACCAGCTGGCTCTTCTGCTCATGTGAGTGTTGGAGGGCTTCTTGAGTGGCGCGAGTGTGTTGGCGCAGTCTTTGATCCACTGTCTGAGGCTGCGGGCTGCGGCGTTTGGGTCGGTCGGTCAGTCGGGTCTGTGGATCTGCGGGTGGGCTCTGGGTGAGGGCGGTGGTTAGCTGGTCCTCAGTTACCTTGCTCCAGCGGCGACGGGGCATCTGCTCGGTACGGAGATGTGTGATAGGTTTCCAAAAGGTGACGTGGATGCAGCGGTGGTTGGTCCAGTGGAGTTCGGAGGTGCGGTTGAAGAAGACGTGAGAGCTTGCTGAGAAGATGGAGTCAAGTGTGTGGCCAGCAGAGTGGGTGGGTGTTGTGACAAGTTGTCTGAGTCCGAGGTTGGCAAGGTTGTCGATCAGGGTGGAGGAGTTGGGGTCGTTGTTGTTCTCGAGGTGGAAGTTCAGGTCCACGAAGCAGATGTAGTCCGTGGAGGTGAAGACGTGTGTGCTGATAAAGTCGGCGATGGAGTCGCTGAACTGTGGTCAAGGTACAGGGGTCTGTAGATGAGGGTCCCTATGAGGATGGTATTTAGGTTGGTGTCGATCTGGAAATGCAGTTTTTTGGCGGTGCTCAGCGTGTTGTTGGTGTCTGTAGAGATTTCGAGAGTGTGCCGGTGGATGATGGCAAATTCCTCCTCCTACTCTGTTGGTGCGGTCCTTGCGGGTGACATTGTAGCCTTCCGAAATGGCTATAGTGACGTTGGGTGCCAAGGATGGGTTCAGCCTGGTATCTGTCAGGAAGGCGACGTCTGGGGCGTTGGAGTCAAGTAGGTCCCAGAGTTCGACGGCATGTTTGCGGGCGGAGCTGGTGTTGAGCAGGATGCATCTGAGAAAGTTGGGTTGTTTGGTAGGTGGGCTGGTAGGCTGGATGCTGGTGAGGCTGCAGTTCGGGCAGGAGAAGGGTCCTTGGGTGCGTTTCAGGGCAGCCAGGTAGCAGGTGCATGATTGTCTGGTGTCGGGTGCTGGAGTTGTAGCGGAGGCAGATGTTGTAGCCCTTTCAGAGGCCAGGAGTCCTGGCGCTGGCGGGGTCCAGGCACAGATGGACGCAGACGGGCTTGCCTAAGGCGCACATTTGGCCTCCATATAAGGGTAGGTGGGAGGGAGGAGCAGCTGGGAGGCAGCAGCGGGCGGCAAATTGGAGTGCTGGGGGACAGGTACGCAGGGACGCAGCGGCGGGAAAATTGGCGAGGGGCACAGAAGAAGGCCAAAAAGAGAAAAGAACAGTAGGATGGCACAGAAGATATGAGCAAAACAGAGTGCACAGTTTAGTCACACAGGACCACAGTTAGGCAGTAATGGCAGAATAATATCGCCGGCAAGGCAGGCACAGGTGGAGCCATGCAGCAGCCATGGGAGCGACCTGCCTGCGCGGCCTCCCTATAAGGGTAGGTGGAAGGGAGGAGCAGCTGGGAGGCGGGAGCGGGGCGGCACATGGGAATGCGGAGGGTGGGGCCATAGGGACGCAGTGGCGGGAAAACGTGTGAGGGGCACAAGAGAAGGGGAAAAAAGGCCTCTAAACTGCCATGCCCTAATAAATACTAGGGACTTATAGGTAGTTGTAATCCTCCTGCCTTAATATGTACTAAGGGCTAATTGGGTAGGTCACACCAATTATAAGTGTACCCTCATGAAAGTGTATGGTTTCACCATAGCACTGATCCTCAACCTGGTTAGGCAGAGCCTAGGGACAGTCAGTCAGTTACCACTCGTACCACTCAGCAAAAAAAATGGGGTATGACTTTGCAACATCTATATATGTTGTAACATTAATTTGGATGCGTAGAGTTAGAAATGAAATACTATTAAATACTATTAATAACTATGTTTGTACATTTATTGCCTTGTGAACGAAACAAAGTTTTACTATAAAAATAGTCATTGACTGGATATTGATTTATTGCCACTACTGTGCATACTTTGAGTTATGAATCGTGTTCACTAACCAGTATTCACACTCTCCCTCCGAAAAAGAAACCTTGGACATCTCGACCATAGCTACCACTGAGAATCAGTCCAGTGCAGAAGGAGCACCTGACTCAGTTGGTCAGAATTTATAGTAGGTTTGACCCTGGGACATCAGGAGTAAAAGGCCTCAACCCAAACTATTGAACCCTGTAACCCATGCGTGCCCTGTGTCCCTCTGAAAGGGGTTTCGGCATGATTCACTATGTACCATACCACTGCAAGAATGTTTTGGGTGCCAAGCTTGCTCGTTATTGGAAGCACATGCCAGCTGTAGTTAATGTTTTCTACTTTTATTCGTTTAACTTATGTTCCACAAGAATATGCAAGATGTCTGTGAAATTTATTCTGGATTGATAGGGGTGAGAGTGTAGGAATAAGTTAGTGGGTGGGGGCATGAGTGAAAGAGGTCATATATGATGACTTGTTAAGCACCTACACTCACTGGTGAATAAAGAAGCACATTGGATACAAGCCTGTTTATCGTTGTTTGAAGTGGGCATTTACCTTGTAAACATCCCTCAAAATGTTACTTTTGTAAAATGGTGCAAATTTCCTGAAAAACAACACTCAGGGAATATACAGGATTAACACTGCTCAATAAGAGTGCATAGCCCTAGTTTGTGTGCTTGCATGTGTGTCATGGTGTGTATGTGCTTAAGACCATGTGTGTTTGAGTGTTATATAGGGGCATTGTCTGAGAGATAGCATTATCTTGCTTAAGGGAGCGAATTAAGTAATCAATAGGAATTTAACTAGTCAAGATATTGTCGACCCAAATGACCGATACATGGGGCGCATACTAGTTTTGATTAGCATTTGAATATCTTGGGCATGTCTTCACATTTGCCATATGGGTGCTACAGTGGCATATCATGGCCTTGACTGCCAGATGAGTAATATTGGTAACAAATCCTGCCATCCGCTTCCATATGGAGGATTCATTGGGCACTTTATGGCCTTGACTGACAAAATTGGCATCTGGAGCACATTATAACATATTCAGAAAACACGGGGCACTTCATAATAACTTGTGCGTTGTGCTTTCCACCACACTTTTAACATTTGCAAGTGTTATAAATAAAAGATACAACTATTAGCCTGTTTAATGATACTCAAGTTACTGACTTCAAAAAGTGAGGGACTGAGTCTACATTGCCCATCGCCATAAATATAACCATCAGATGTTTCTATTTAGGGGTCATCTGTGGAAGATGCAACAAAAGCACTGCTTGTTACAACTTTAATATGTAAGTACTGTGACACAGAAGATGTCTGAAGTGGTAGTTTCCCAGTTATTTACTAGTAATCTTCATGAATCCAAATCCAGGTCTACCTTGTCATAGTCCTTAGAATTCCACCTTTCCCTAGGGTCTTGTTTTTGCTCCTTGCATATTGGCTACTGTCTGGTAATGATGAAAAAGTCTGCTGAGAACTGTGAGTTAACAGTATTAACCACATTAGGGTAGTGTTCTGTTCTTTAGGGGGGGTGCTTGTCTGTTGGGCGAGGCCTCTAATCATTATGCACGGTGTTACAAGATAAACTTGGAGTAATTAATACTATTGACAAGTAATCTGGAGATAAGATGGTGCATTGTTTAATTCATCTGACAGCCTAGTATGTCTCTGTTTTTACCTACAAACATAAAAGAAAAGGAGCATACGATTATATAAACAGTTTAGCTCAATTCACAACATTGCAACACATTCCGTGTTGTTCTGGGCTAGGCTGATGTGCAATTGTGATAATGAATAAACTTACAATAAAATGGATTGAAACTGACATACAAGACTCCGGAGGAATTTGATTGGACATTACAAATAATCGTATGCTCCTTTTCATTTGTGTTTGTTAGTATTGGATTGCTCTGTGACTGCAGTGCAGTGGGGCCACGAAAGGTTAAGCATAGATAAAATATACGGCAACACAATTTTACAGTAGTGCGACGTCTCTGGGCCCACGCTGCTATTACATTATCTGGTTTTGCCTGGCTAACAAGGAATGAAGATAAGTGATATGTTGAAACATTCTAAACAACCACAGAATGAGAGATCTGCTCTGTTCCCTTTAGTGTATGCCTTGCCTGTACTCACTGCCCTCTTTGGGGAGCAATGGAAGGTAATGAGTGGAAGGAAAGTAAATATTGTCCTTTTGTAGTTGGTTTCCAAAATGGCAACTGCTTATGAACGCTTGCTTTGAAATCCTTTCAAAGAGCTAATGCTCTTCTTGATGAATCATGTTGAGGCTTGGATTATCTGCACAATAAACAGGGTAATGATGATTCAGGAGGAAGTCCATTAAGAATTACTGCTGTATATTCGTCATAATCCAATATTTTCAGACTATTACCCAACATTTAACTCAGAATGACCCGTTTACTCACCAGTAATTTTCCTTACTCTCATTCCTACTTGCCCTCGACACAGTTATTAACCATGAGGAATGTCACACAATCTAAGGGCAGGACACAAAGCAAAATTCTACTTAATCCTCATCCACCCTCAACTGGGTGCTATCAGAGAGTAGCATTCCCCCCGTCGCTTCCTGTAATCCATAGCTCTGTGTCAGAGGCCTGGATACCAGGGAGGGTGGGTGGGACGGAATGGCTGCATTGAGGAAGAGAAATTAAGATTACTAGGAAGAAAACAGGGCATTACCTCTTCATTAACCATGAAATATACCAAAGCAGATTAACGTTTTTGACAAACCCATAATACTAATATATATATATGCATATCACAAGACATAATTTACTCTTGTGGTTTAATTTGCAAATATCATGATCAAAGATTTTTTTTATGGACGAGAAATTGGTTGTTCAATGAACTACAGATTATAATACACCTTCAACCTTATTTATTTATGTTTTAAACATTTCTGCCGCCTATAATGTCCTGCAAAAGTATGTTCTGAAGCGTCTTCCATTTTGAGGACCTTGATGCCTCCAATCATGTCCATCTTGCTTTGACTGAGAATTTTTCCAGTGTTGTACTCTATTCCAAGGTGCTTGCATCTGTTGTTGAAAGCTGTGGGGCAAGTGGGGTGCATTGGAATTCCCAGGCAAATATTGTATGTGTTCAGCCACCATTCCAAAGCCAACCTGATCTCCAGAAATACAGAACTTCCACCTCCTAGCGCGCTGCATATAAGGCTCCATGCTTCTGTGAGTGCCATAAAAGAGGTCCCAAATACAGCCTGGCCCAGTGAACCGTAAACACTGAAGATGCCATATGATCTTGTGGTTTCAACAATTAGAAGACTGTCACTTAATTTTGTTTTAACAAAGACTTCAGCAGGCTTTAAAGTTGCGTGACTCTCTCCATAGGGAGATAGATCTTGTCTTGTTGCATGTTGAACCCCACAACTAAGAATTCCAGATCTTTCAAGGGTTGCAACTGACGTTTGAGTAAATTTAGAAGAAACTCATGTTGAACTAGTGCACCTATGGTCTTTGTTAAGTAAAGGTCCAGTGTCTGAGTAGAGCTGCCCTCTGCGATGAATCAGTAGTCCATGGCCTTAAGAATAGATTCCTACAAGCCACAATTGATCCAACACATACCAAAGCATATGTCCTTACCACATCAAGAAAGATATCTGAGAGAAACTCCACTTGCTCTCCATACTCTACCCTGGACATTTGGATCCTTCTTGCTTTGCCTTGAACAGTTCTTTGAAGTATGTTAAAATGCACGGAACTAAGGAGAGGCTGTGATCTATGAAATAAGGTATCAGTTAATTGCACAATTCCAACAAGAAGGATTGAGGCATGACACTGACAGAAGGCTAGTCTCATAAATAGAAGGCATATGCAGAGACGTGAAGGTAAGACGAAGGTTACTGAATAAAGAAAGGAAAGGGGTCCAGTGGAAGTATGTCACAGCCAATTTCATATAAGGTTTTAGGAGTATAGTGGGAGAACGTTTTATGAGCTATCCAGGAATTGGAGAATGTAAGCTGTAGAAAGAAACAACATTATACAGAGTGTTCCATATCTGGACAGATTGTCTCTGATATGATTTATTAAGTCAAGTAACATATATCCTATTATGTTCAGGAGGGTGGGGTGGAAATCCATCTGTTAATTCTGAGTGAGAAAGGACAAAGTAAACTATTTCTTGGCCAGCTGTTTCACAAGCATCATACTTCTTTTTCATCAAAGCTGTTTTTTTTCTCCAAAATTAGCTTCTTAATATTGTCATCTTAAGCAGAAGACTCGCACCTCTTGGAAGGAGGAGGAGAAGGTGATCAGTGGTAGAAGATAGACAGTGGCTTTCACTTCTGAGCGTGTTTTCCCATAATTAACCCATGAAAACAACTTGGATAATCCAAAATGCTATATTGATAAGAAAGACAATTTAGCACCAACTTTTATAGCAAAGAAATTAAGATTCTTCGGACCCAAGCACATCCTAAGCCTGGAAACAGAAAACAATCATAGCATGTATGCAAATTCACTTTATTCAAATATAATAATATCCATAAAAGAGTCAAAAAGAACATTCATTATAATATATTTCACTCTATTTCACCGCACGTAAAAAAATACAAATATAACTGAACGGTACATAGGCATAGTATATGCTTTTCAAAGTTTGTATCGAATAATTCTCTTAGAGTAAGATATTATATTTCATAATGCAATACTGTCCATTTCTCAACCTTATATAAAGATACGTCCAGATAAAATGGCCAATGTGTGAAATATATAAAAACCTATTACAACATTTATTGCTAATAAAAGCAGCTCTAAAAATATAAGCATATTAATAATTGTACATATATATAAAAAAAATTGGCTCTTCATTTGGTTAAGTGGCGCTCTTCATTACCCAGCCTTTTGTCAGTACTTCTAGATATGACAGACATTTCCTTCTAGCAAGAGCCGATATAATGAAGGATGTTATGTTATGCTATGTTAATCACTTTTATAAAGCGCTAGTGACCATCTATGGCAACCCAAAAGCGAAAATACCGCCGAGAATAGAAAGGTGGGGAATAAGGTTGATGGACTACAACTTTAAGATAATACACAAGCCAGGCAAAGATCAAAATCCAGCAGACTATATGTCGCGACACCCGCTCCCTCGCCGGAGTAATAGCACCACAATGGCAGAAGAATACCTCAACTTCATAGTGAAACAAAGCACCCCAGCGTCAATAACGAGTGAAGAACTGGAACTGGAGACAAAAAGAGATCCGACAATGAAGACAATAGGAACAATAGTGAGGCTGCAAAGGTGGAGACACATTAATAACAACACCATCACAGAAGAAGGAGTTGATAAAGAAGAACTATTGGCGTTCAAAAAGATAGGCGAAGAATTGTCGGAGACAGAAAACGGAGTTCTGATGAGAGGTTCAAGGGTTGTAATACCACCTCGCCTAAGAAAAAGAACAGTCAAAATAGCACACGAGTCACACAGAGGAATAGTAGCGACAAAGAAGATGCTGAGAGAAAGAGTGTGGTTCCCAGGACTAGACAGCATGGTAGAAGAAGAAGTGGCACAGTGCTACACCTGTCAAATAACGGGACAACCTAGCAAACCTACACCGCTGAGGATGTCGGAATTACCATTGGCAGTATGGACTGAATTAGCGGCAGACTTCTATGGGCCACTAGAGACTGGAAGATACCTGCTGGTTGTCATTGACGAGTTTTCAAGATTCCCAGTAGTAAGGGAAGTGGCATCGACATCAGCAAATGCCACCTTACCAGTGCTGGACGACATATTCGCTGCCTGGGGCTCACCACAAACACTGAAAACAGACAATGGCCCTCCATTTTCAGGAGAAGAATTCCGCAGGTTCATGGAATACCTGGGGATCAAACACAGGAAAATAACACCACTGTGGCCCCAAGCCAACGGAATGGCAGAAAGATTCATGGGGACCATCAAAAGGGCCATCCAAAGAGCAAAAGTGACACAGATCTCCATTGGACAAGCACTGTGTCAGGTGCTACGAGACTATAGGAACACCCCCCACAGCACCACGGGCAAATGCCCAGCAGAACTGGTGCTAGGAAGAACAAGCAAGACGAGGCTACCACAAAGAGAAACAACAGCAGACACCAACAGACAAGAAATCGCAGAAAGAGACAGCAAAGAGAAGAAAAAAATGAAAGAATACGCTGACAAAAAGAGACATGCAGCGGAACACCAACTAAAAGAAGGGGACATAGTAATAGTGAAACAAACACAGCACAGGAAATCAGACAGCCCTTTTTCAAAAGAGCCGCTGGTAATAACTGGAGTAAAAGGGTCAATGGTGACCGCAGCATCAGACAATCGGATTGTAACAAGAAACAGCTCGCATTTCAAGGAGCTGAAAATGGAAAAAGAAGAAAGAGCAATAACAACGGCGGAAGTGAAGGAAAGAGAACAAGGAACAAACGGAGAAGTGACAACACACGAAGAAGAAGGTGGAGGACCAGAGCAGAGCGGAGAACAAAGACCAAGAAGAGAATGCAAAAAGACAAAGAGACTATTAGAAGAAATGTAGAGAGTCTCTCTCTCTCTCTCTCTCTCTCTCTCTCTCTCTCTCTCTCTCTCTCTCTCTTTCTCCCTCTCTATATCTATATCTCTCTCCCGAACTGCAGCACAGGCAGTTGCAGTGTGGGTAAGGATTTGTACATGGGGAAAAGCATTTGTTGTAACAAAGGGGGAGATGTGATGACCAGGGCAGAGATGCCGGACATTAGGACCCTGTGGGTCACAGGGCGGTGACCAGGTCACCGGACACCACTTCCTGTGGGTGGACAGGATAGGGGCATTATGCTGCAGGATGAGGACGAGGGCAGATGTGTGATGGCAGACTGAGAAGCTTTTGTAATAAAGCAGAATCTGTACACATACCCCATCGTGTCCAGAGTGATTACTGATCGTCGGGGATCTGACAGTGTCCAGACACTAACATATTTAGCCTGAGGGAGCAAGGAAGGACCTAAGCTTATTTAGCAAAATGGCAGGTTTTCAAAGCCTTCCTAATAACTAACAGGTCAGTGGAGTTTCTTAGACGAAACGGAAGGTCATTCCAGGCTTTCGCCGTGCACACTGCAAAGCTTCTGCCCCCCACAAAGCTTTCCTCCTGAACGGAACAGAAACCAGCCCCTAGCGAGCGGAGTGCTCTTTTTGGAATGTACCACTGGAATAGCTTGTTCAGGTAGTCTGGGCCTTTGCCATGCGGAGCTTTGAAGACCATGCAGGGTGATTTAAAATGCACTCGACTTCTTAACTGGGAGCCAGTGCAGCTTCCTTATTTTCTTGGAAATAGGTGAAAATTTGAATGTACCGGTCAGAAACTTCGCTGCTGCATTTTGCAGAGGCCGAAGTTTATTCAAACTTTTTTGTTGGATATTCAGATACAGGCTGTTGCAGTAGTCCAGCCTTGACAGCACCAGAGCTGTGACCACTGTTTGGCGACTACCTAGAGGCAGGAATGACATTACTTTCCTGACCGTTCTAAGCACATGTGCAGTTGATGATGTTACTGCATTCCAGTGATCCCCAAAGGTGAGTCTCTCATCCACAATTGCCCTCAAATTCTTCACCTTTTTTGAAGGCAGAGGGAGAGAGCCCATCGAGTACGGCCACCAACTTGGAGTCAAAAAATCAGTGTCCTTTCCAAACAGTAGGACTTCTGTTTTGCCTGAATTAAGTTTCACACAGATCTCTGCCATCCATTTCCAGAACTGATTGCATACAGGCTTGGAAACGTTGATCTATACCCAGTTCTGACCCTGGTCATAGAGACACCACAATTTGGGTATCATCCTCATATGAAGTAATATCAAACCCAAATACTCTAATAATGGGGATCAAGGATGAAACATAAACATTAAATAGAGTGGGGCTAAGGGAATACCCCTGTGGGACCCCACAGGGCAGCGAAAATGGCCTAGATTGATATGCACCTAATACAACAGACTGTCCTCTGCCAGATAAAAAGGAATTTAGCAAAGCCCAGGCTTTAGATTAGATCCCGCAATCTTTTAGACGGTCCATCAAGATAGCATGATAGATCCAGCACGATCAGAGCCGCCTTCCCACCACTATCAACAGCCTCTATGATCTCTTCTGTGGCTCTAATGATTGCAGACTTGGTGCTATGTCCTACGCGGAGAACCAAACTGGGTGGGGTCCAGGACCTGAGTTGCCGCCAAGAATGATCCAAGTTGAGTGTTCAACATTTTTTCCACCAACGAGGCAGGAAGTGGAAGGCGGGAGATCGGGCATACATTATTGGGGTCTCTAGGGTCCAAGCTGTTTTTTTTTTTAACAGGGGCAGGATAGAAGCCGATTTCCAACAGGTGGGAAAGTGCCCTGTCTCACACAGGTGCAATAGAAAAACATATATCCACATTTTCTAATGCACATATGTATTTGAAAGCTTCCTGATAATAAATATATTTGCCAGTTTCAGATAAATATTGTCTTCTCAAATTAAAAACAGGATAAAGTGCATTGTACTTTGATTAGATATTATGTCGCACAGGCACTTAGGAAGCATCTGTGCCTAGGTCCCCATTTTTAGAAAAGCAACCCTAAAATGCAAAATCCCACGGCGTAATTTAGTAAGATAGAATCTGTGTTGGGTATTCTGTATAATTAAAATGTAAATTTGTACTTGTACCGGGCTGGAAGTGTATCTACGCACAGTAGACTTGCTGCTCTCACACATTTCTCTTTCTGTCTCAATATTTGCCCTTAGGATGAGTTTTACTTATTTCTTGCTATATCATAAAATGTTAATAGGATCCTCTACTCCAATGTTCTCATCCACTTTTTTCAGCTGGATGTCTAAGTAGGCCAACCATGTTACCTTTTCTCAGACTTTAAAGATAAGCAGTCCAGTGTTATTTCTTTGGTACATTTTGGGCCAATTTTCCCCCATAGATTGTGCCAAAATAAAGCAGGGCTGGCATTAAGGCCATCCTCTAAAATAGGGACTGCCACTTCCTTATGTACAGTATAGGATGAACTAGACTTTGCTACAGACAGCAATCTATCTGTTAACAAATTCTCTTGGGTTTGTAGACGGGCATATTTACCTACCCCCGCCCCAACCCCACAGGGGTGCCCTGTAGCTTTCGCTCCAGAGGCAATTTTTTGATATAACATCAATATTTCTCTAGTGGGTTTGTTGTCTACTTTAGCCGCAAATCTAAAAAGGGATGCTATAGCTCGAATGAATTTCCGCTTTCCTGTATGCAACTGTGTTCCTCAGCTCCCATCACTGGTAAATTGAATTCCTAGATATGAAAAATCTTGACCAGTCTCTCCCCTTAATTTGATGTGGCCTCCTTTTTGCCCTTCCCTGTCTACATACCATAGCGTATGTTTTCTTTAGGTTGATTTTCATGTTTTCATCCTCCAAATAGAGGACAAAATTACCAGTTAGAAGCTGGAGCCCATTTGCGGTTCTAGAATCAATAGAGCATCATCTGCATATAGAACAAGCCGATTCCTGACCCTAGGGGCGTCAGCCTTCACTTTTAGCAGTAACTCATCCACCCAATTAATATATAAGAAAAAAGCAGGAGGGCGAGAACACATCCCTGACGAAACCCTGAGGAGACCCTAAAGCAGGAAGGGCATTCCCCCTTAGGCATGTAACGTACCTGAGCGGTCAGACGGGAATACAATTGTGGCAAAAAAGTAATAATCCTAATTGGAGCACCCATTTCAGTCAGTGTTTTTCACCACTAAGCATGGTTTACCAGATCAAACACGCTGCTTAAGTCTGCAAAGCACAGATGTATGTGACTGTCTTTTGCTACTGTATATTTGCAAATAAGGAGATGTAAGTTAACACATTGTTCAATCATACCAACTTCCCTCCTAGGGCCCTATTGTGTATCTGTGAGAATGTGTTTTCAGTCACCCATGCTTCTAAACTATCTGAAAGGATTTTACCCATTAACTTAGCACTAGAATTCAGGGGGGATATTGTACGATAACATCTTGACTCTCCTCTTTCTCCCTTTTTAAAAATTAATACTATTGTACTTTCTGTCCAAGTGGCGGGAAGAAAGCCATCTACTACAGCATTGCATTTTGTGTTAAGAATGGGGCCCATAAAGTGACATGTGACTTAAAAATAAATATCTAATGGGATCCCACTTGGTCCAGAGGCCTGTGCATTAGCAGCTTTATTTAAAGTGTTAATTACCTCTTCTACGCTACGCCTATTAATGGTAAGTCTACCACCTGTGTTGTATATACTACTGAGGTAGGCAGCCTTATTGTAAGTTCATATGGGTTAAAGATAACGCCAAAGTGATCTATCCAATCCTCCAGTTGTACAAGGGATTCAACCCTGTGATCCCCTATGTATTTCAGGAAAGGTTGCTGTATTGTTTTCTAGAATAGGATGCTATCATGTGTGTTAGCAGCCTGTAATAAATAAGCCCGGACCTTAGCTTGCATCTCTCTTCTCCTGTATGCCAAGGCCTGATTATTCGGAACTCTCAATTTACTTACTTTGTTACTGTCTCTTGGTTTATCCTGTATGGCTTTTCTCACGTTCTATTTGCCACGGAGCAGTCCTGATCAAACCATCCCTGATTCTTATTTCCTATACTTCTGTTACTAGTTCTCAACTTATCCGCTATCTCTGCCATATTTTTACAGAAGGCTGCCATGATACACTATTGGGGGGACCTCAAATCTGTGCATATGTTAAACTCACTAACATTTTCCACATCAATATTTTCTAGAAGAGCAGTGCAATTTATGTTCGACCATCTAAGGCCGATACCATTTTTACCCTGCCTTTTGATGTTGGTGATAAGATGTGTCCTTTTTAAACGTGAGGCTTTCACATTAAATCCCCTATCAGGGGGTAATGGTCACGAAAGAAGCTTGATGTAATCTCAAAAGATTCCATCAGTCACAGCCCATTTTCAGAAACTAAAATGTGGTCGATTGTCGAACTATAGCCATTCAAATGGAATGGCAATACTGGTGGTATCCCAGGCTCAGTAGAGTATTCTAACAGCTCCATATTATGTTTAAAAATTATTTAATTTAGTGCCTTCCCATATGTATTATGCGGAAAATGTAACAACACCATACCCTTGTCTTTTAAACAGACACCGTTTTTGGATTCTGGCCGATTACATTTGCTTATGTTGAAGTCCCCTAGCCATACTAGGATGAAATCATCCTTAATCTGTCTCATGAAAGATTCAGATGCCCTATTAAGATCAGTGGTATCTTTAGCTTTAGTATTGTCAAAAACATTGTTATACTAATTAACTAAGACAACCTTTAGATGTTCATCAGTTTGCAAATAAAGTTGGAAGAAGGGGGAACTAATGTAAGATTGTTTCCATTTTAAAGGTATGTTGGAGACATGATCAACATCCCCCTTCCCCCCCTTAGCCTGCCTTGCCTCCGAAGGCTTGCTGGAGTTAGAAAAGTAGAATAGCTTTCCAGGTGGAAATCATCAACCGCCCAAGTTTCTTGTAGACAAACTAAATGAGATTGTTCAATTATCGCCAGCCATCTTCAAAGTCCTTACTACAACGTTGGTACATTTGTTCGTATTACAAGAGGGTACTCCCCCATCTATCTCAGGGTGAACACAATCTAATTTCTGAGCTTCAATTAGAGTACTCTTATTCACCTCAGCACAACCCTGGAGTCAGTCTTGGTCATTGCAGTTGGAAAGGGGGGTAAATCTATTAGTTGTTGATACTGTTGTGAACATACTGGGAGTAATTATTGGATGTTGTTGATTAGCACACCGTTTTTCTAAAACTCGCATTTGAACGGGGGCTATGTATATATTAATGAACATGTCTGGACTATAAAAGAAAACTAGCAGGTCGGCTAAAATGCCTCCTTGGGCATTCTTGGGGTTTAGCCTGCAGTTTAATCCATAGAAGAGGGATTTAACCACCATGGGAGATCAAAAGTTCGGATCTATGACAGAATTTCGACAGACAGAATTTCGACCTACACAAATATCGGCGTAATTATATCGATAGCAAAAATATCGACGCCCTATGTACAACATGGTAAGTACCAAAATATCGAAAAAATAATATCGATGTTAAAAATATCGTTGTAAAATATATCGATTTTTTTTGGATTTAAAATAACATAAAAAATACTGTAAATAATACTTATTAATTACTTAAACATATTTAAATATATGTAATAATGGTAAAAAAAAATAATATTACATATTTAATTTAAAAAATAATATTTAAAAATCATATATAATATATACTTACTTAACAATAATTACTATTCCCACTCCAGTGGGTGCAACAGTAGGGAAAACTGACCCTGAACACTAAAAATACCCCTTTACACAAAAACCTAAAACTGACCCTGAACCCTAAAAATACCCCTTTACCCAAAAACTGAAAACTGACCCTGAACCCAAAAAATACCCCTTTACCCAAAAACTGAAAACTGACCCTGAACCCTAATAATACCCCTTTACCCAAAAACTGAAAACTGACCCTGAACCCAAAAAATACCCCTTTACCCAAAAACTGAAAACTGACCCTGAACCCTAAAAATACCCCTTTGCCCAAAAACTGAAAACTGACCCTGAACCCTAAAAATACCCCTTTACCCAAAAACTGAAAACTGACACTGAACCCTAAAAATACCCCTTTACCCAAAAACTAAAAACTGACCCTGAACCCTAAAAATACCCCTTTACCCAAAAACTGAAAACTGACCCTGAACCCCAAAAATACCCCTTTACCCAAAAACTGAAAACTGACCCTGAACCCTAAAAATACCCCTTTACCCAAAAACGGAAAACTGACCCTGAACCCTAAAAATACCCCTTTACCCAAAAACTGAACACTGACCCTGAACCCTAAAAATATCCCTTTACCCAAAAACTGAAAACTGACCCTGAATCCTAAAAATACCCCTTTACCCCAAAAACCAAAACTGACCCAGAACACTAAAAATACCCCTTTACCCAAAAACCCAAAACTGACCCTGAACCCTAAAAATACTCCTTTACCCAAAATTAATTAATATTACAATTAAATTACTTCCCACCCTATTCCCCTATAAACCCACAACCCGCTCCAGTAGTAAAACATATAATTTAGTTAAAAATATACATAAATTATCAATTAATTATTCTATTAATCAATTAAAATAATTCATTGCCAATTAATATTTAATAGCAAAATAAATTAATCATTCAAAAATAATTATTTCATTACAAATAAATTACTTCCCACCCTATTCCCCTATAAACCCACAACCCGCTCCAGTAGTAAAACATATAATTTACTTAAAAATATACATCAATTATCAATTTGTTCCTCCTCCTCCTTTCCAGGCAGCAATAGTGGTTGTTGTTGTGGGACCGAGTCCCACCCCAGCAGAGGCAGTAGCAGACCAGCAGCACAAGCCTCAATGTAACCCCGAAACGTTGCATCCCATGCATGCACTATCAGAGACACTATTGACTTCTCCCTTGTGCAAGCAAACCTGCATTCTGACTGATCTGGGTGTCCGCTAGAGCATGCACACTGGCTTCCAATGATGGCACCGGCTGGATCCACCACGTTAGCAAAAATTCTACAGTAATCAAAATCAGATACTCTAAACAACAACAAAGGTGATCTGATGAACAGGCTAACCAGCAAAATTATTTTAAGTGTAAGCAGGTCAACACTCGCGAAAACTCACTGTCCACACTCGGGATCCGGTCCAACACCCCCACAGTATGTTGCTCCTGCGTGGAAATAACCGCTCTCTCAATAGAGAGAAAAGCTCTAATATAATTTGGCGGTCAAAGCCCATTAGCGACCACCACATTCCTGTCCTAATCCAGCAGAACAGGAAACAAAACAGGAAATACTTGGGGGAATGCTTCTTTCTTATACTACCCAGTTAAGTGTACATGGGAGAAGGGCAGGAAAGAAACAAAACTGAAAATAATATTCAATTGGGTGGCATTCCCTATAGTTAATGCCTGGGTTAGAGACAAGAGACATAGCGGTGTTGACATCCACTTGATAGGTGAATGCCATTGCATGCATTTTCTGGCAATGGGTCAACCCACTTCAGCTATTTGATGACTTCACTAGGAGTTATGGCATGCTGTCCTTTCACAAGGAGCACATCCTGCACAAAGTAGTCCCCTTAAGACCACTAGTGACCACCATGGTAATATATTTTTAGATTGATGAGAGCCCAGTAGCTTCCCCAACAATAACGTTTTGCAAAAATCATGACAGAACAAACATAAGAATTGCCAAAACCAAAGGGCTGGTTTTTGCACGTTTTATTTTATTTTTGTTTAGAAAGATGTCTTTCTTAGGACCTCAATGACAAGAAGATTAAGGGTACTGATGGAGCAGGGTTGCACACGTAAAGTGACTTGCTTGTATTCAGCCCTCTTGAAAATAATATTAGTGTACTAACTAACATTTATTGTCATATTAATATTGCATTACACAATATATTAGGTATCTAGGGGAAGCTTGACAATGTGCTTTTACTAACTATAATCCGCGTGCATCAAAATGGCTGCTTCTATGCGGGATTTTCTACTGTGCATGCGTCTGTTACACTCACGTGACATGCTTGGTGGGAAACTTTTGCTTCTGCGCACTAGAACTAAGATGGCTGTTCTGTGTTCTAACGTGCAAGAAGCTTGCATCGCTGCTTGGCTAAGTTTTTTGTTTTGCTTAACCTCTAATGCAATAGTTTAAATAAAATAATGGGAATAGAGTAGAAAGAAGTGGTATACAGTGCATTCATTTTATTCTGTGTCTCAAAAACTGTTTCTTCTCTTTCATGTTTCTTGCATGTATCGTATTTGGGCCTAAATGTACCTCTGAACTCCAGCTTTGGAGAGAATGCGCCTGTGCGAAAGAATCCCTAAGCTGCTGAAACTGTGGCATTGAACCCATGCCAATCTGACATGAATGGCAAGAACTATGAGAAGAGTGAACTCCTCACCCTGCCAGAGGAAGCTGAATTGAATATAATGTTTAAATGTCTTATTGTTACATTTCACTACCGGGCGGAATAAAAAGTACATGGGAAGATAAAATAATGGGAGAAAACATTTAAATACATTATTGACAAGTTACCTCATATCAATATGGTTTGATGACTACTCCTCGTCTTTTGTCCATTAAAATTGTGGGATTCACACATTTGCAACATTTGGGGGTGGTACACTGACCTGGAAAATAGTATTACTAGGGTTGGCTTAGCTAGTTAGATTGTCCGACTTGTCCGAATAGCTAACCTTTCACTGACCTAACGCACTCTATAGGTGATCGAGAGCAGAGTTGCTGGCGGAGCACTCTGTCAGAAGATTTGATAACCCAATCGGGGTTCTGGGAAGGAGTTTGATGACCCAATCAGGATTCGACTGTTAGCTGCAGAAAGGGTTTATAACGCCGGCGTTTAACTTTAGCTGTGGTGCTGTTCTTAGCCTGTGGTGGTCCTGTCCTGATCCAATTTGGTCCATAACCTGTCCTGATTCTGATCTGCACCTGTTATTTCCTGCTGGCATCTGTATTTGGGATCCTTAGACTCAGCCTGTGGCCCGGGTTGGTCACCACACCATCCTAGATAACTATAAAGTGTGGGTTTGTCATTGTACTGTTTTCCCTTTTCTCTTTACCCACCCTTTGTCTAATTACTGAATGATATTTCTCTCAAAATTATTGCATATGTTTCTCTTGATCTTCATCGTTCTAAATAGAGTAAGAAATTATTGATTTCATGGTTTCTAAACTTTAAAGATTTTACTTAGATAAGGAACTTAAACTTTTCCTCGAGTTTGTGGTTATTTAATGAAATATTAAATGTTATTATTTCTGCCTATTTTCTTGCTAACTCCCTTGATCCTTTAGGATTATAGGTATCAATGACTTGGATTAGTAAGACAAATGGTATAGATCCTGAATGGTAAAATCTAAATTGATTGAGTGTAGGTTTACCTGTATCAATATATATTTAGATATATGGGCCCAGGTGAGTATGTTGAACAGATGAGACTGCGCTCTATCAGTTATTTTGGTAGCAGAGGTCGGTTAGAGATTAGTTAAGATAGGAAGTTAGTTATGTATTATCGATTATTGATTATTGATTGTATTGATTTTATGTATTAACCAAAACTGTTCGTACCTGTTTTATGTTTTGTCTGGAAACCCAGGGGGCAGAATAACAGGTGGTAAATGGAAGCCACTCTGCAGTGAGGTCACTTGCCCAAGAAAGTAAGTGCCTGTTTAGGTAAAGCCGGAAGCACTGTTTTAGGGACTTTTCTGTATAAATGTGTGAATAATTGATAGCAAAGAGTTTGCTAGTAAAACGTTGGTGTGATATCACCTAGAAAGGGTCACACTAAAGGAGTAGAAGTTTCTTCTGAGCTTGATTGATAGCAAAGGGGTTCGCTGGTGAAACTTTGGCCGTACATAACCTAGAAAAGGGTAAGCCCGAGGGAGTAATAGATTCTCTGATGCTTCAGTGAAAGATAGACGGAAGGGATCTACTTGTAGTGTATGAAGAGGAAACGGAAGTAAGTTACTCGCAGTGAAACAAATCATCGTTTTCTTTGAATTAGTTACTCAGGCACAGTGGCGAATGTTTTTATGTCGTTAATTATTGAAAAAGGAACATTTAAAGTAAATAAAAGGAAGTTCTAGTATTACCTTGCAAAGGAGGGAGTCTGTTGCGGAGTTGCACTGACGTCACTCAGAGCCGCACTGGTATTGGTTGAGACAGCGGGTGTGTAGCTGAGGTAATATTGTAAAGGAGGGGTGAGTACAGGAGCGTGAGAATTCGTTATATGGGAAAAGCTGCACAATCATTGGCTGGATTAATTTGAATTCTAAGCGTTGATTGGTCTTTGAAAATAAGAAACGCATTAGTATTGGAGGTTTTTTCGTAAACAACTGAGTGGCATAATATATATGTAGCATTTAGATCCAGGAGTCATAGGAAATAGACCTGATAGAAGATATCTAGGTTTTGCTAAAGAACAGATGGAGGGAAACCTTATATCATGTATGGAGATAAAAGAAAAATGTCATTTGTCAAGAAAGTTAAAGATTTGTTTAAAAAGGATAAGCCAATAAAAACCAGAGAAGAATTATTATTCCACCACCGAATACGCCAGCATCATACATGATGGTTGAAAGGGGCTATCACACTTGTATATAGTTAGAAAACTGGATAGAATATACAAAAGATGATGGAATTTTGGCATTTCCAGAAAATGGTACCTTTAACGGTAGAGTTTTGTACAATTTAAGAGCATGCATGAATTAATTAGATCCAATACCTTGGTTAACTCAATACGAGGCACTAGAGGAATGAGAAAAAGAGTTTTTTGAATGAGACAGATCTAGAAGTGATAAAAGTATAAATACATTTTATCCTAAATTTCCAAAAGAGACGAGAGATAAGCAGAAGAAACAATGGAGACAGTCCATGCTAGTGGAAGGATGATATCCTGATTGAGCTTTGGAAGAACAAACAGGGAGTGAAAGTACAGAGAAAAATGTAAATGTAATGACAAGTGCTGTTTCAGAGGATGATTTCTTGGATGATTTGCTAATGAAAAATCTGCCAGCTTATAATGAAGAGAATAATCAAGTTAATCCTAGTGCTCCGTTCTTAAAGCCACCTTTAGTTCCACAAGTGATACATGAGACATCATTAGAAAAAGTGTTGCAGGAGAAGGAATGAGAAGCAATAAATAAACAAAGGAATGAGTTAATTCAGAAAAAGTCCGGAAGCCTTGACAATTCCAGTAACTATAGGTCCTGTTGTTCCTTTATATGGAGATAAACAAACCAGTCTTAGTCCTGACCAAATAATTGACACAGGCAGAAATGGAAACTGAACACAGAAATAGAGTACAGCAACTCAGTCGACCCTACGATTATTATCATGTACCCTCAGAATATTTTACAACACATTGCAAGAAAACAGGGCAAGAGTCTGCAACTACTATATCCGCCGTTAAATAAGCCCCTGTGTTGATGGAAAGGGCCTGAATATTTTGTAAATAGCTTACTTGAGGTTCAGAGTATCAACAGGCTTGGACTGCTCTTCTCACCATGTAGACGTGGGGTAGGAAGATCCGCACGGTACATTATTTAAAGGGATGGAGCGTGAAGTCACGTATCAACGTGATGAACTTAGGGATGCTGAACTTCCGCAACACCGCAATGGATGTGCCATTGCTGATTTACAGGTCAGTCAGTTCGGCAAATCAGGCGCCATGTTGGAATGCTATATGGTGGATACATACAGATGGACCATGTATGATCTATAAAATAGATCTAACGTTCCTTAAGGTCTAAAATAGTAAAGTATGCAACTTAAAAATCCTGAACAGGTGGAAAGACCTCTGCATAATGACTGGGCACTTTTACAATACTGGCAAAAAATATAAATAAGTACTGCCTCAAAAAGTGAGTAATCTCATAGATGTTAATGTTAACAAATCTGTAGTTCATAAGCTCACGATAAGCAAAAGAACATGGCAGTTATTGAGTATGTTCTGACTCAAGACTAAATAAGATGGCAATACAAAAAACAATGGTCCTGGTTCAAATATGACTCATGTGCTGTGACAGGTGTCTATCACATCAATCTAGCACTCACCGCAAAGTCATTTACCATATGTCAAATCACATTAATATATACACATTAAAACAAGTGAACGTTTTTTTATGCATTTATTAATGCATAGTCCATATTGACGCAATAGTATTTTTGCAAGCGTTAGCTTGTATCAGATATAGTGAATAACACAGAAATATTTGAATGCAATTGTATAATCATTACATTTCAATGTGCTCTCAGAAGAAAGGGAAGGGAAAGTGTGCAGGTTGTGAGGGACCGGGTAAAGGTGGAGTGACTTGTTAGGAACATCACGTTAAAATCAAGATGCCTTTACAATCAATATGTACAAGGTTCCAGAAATGCATCAAACATAGGTTTAAAGTAATACATTTCTTTATGTCCTATGATGTGCTTGAGTGGCGTAGTCTACGTTTCGACCCCCGAAATACGCTGAAAGGGTAATTGCTGCCTCATGTTGGGGTCTTCATCAGGACTGTGTGAAATGAGAGCCTATAAAAATATTATGAAGGACATAAATTACCTTGTATAAAACGGTGAGTGTACTCAGTTTTATAGGTATAGGGTAAATAAAGAATTACATACATCAAAGGACGGTAGAAATCTGTGCCGTCAATGGATGGGCCGAGTAGTGCTCCAAGAAAATCTGTTGAAAACATAATAATGGAGACTGGGGTTCAGTCACTAGCTAGACCAAGCTGCTAGGTGCGGAACGCTCATGGCTAATGGGGAACTTACTTAGAGACTGTTCCTTACACGAATTGCTAAGTTTCTTCAGGCATACGTCCTGCTGTTCTCAGTTGTTGCACGCGCTGTGTGGGAGAAATATTAAATAATGAAGAACCACACGGATGATTAACTGTGGTGTGTTCATAAAAAGGACAACTCACTGTCGGAATTATCTCAGAGAACAATGCGCTGTAAAGCGCTGGATGTGTTAATGCAAATGGAACAACTTACTGTCAGAATATTCTGTGAGTACAATGCGCTCTAAAGCGCTGGGTAGTAGTGCAAAATAGATTAAGGAACTATAACGGATTTGTTATATTGCGCAGACACAATATATATCCGGAATGCCTCGTCTGATGTTAAATTTGTTAAAAACAACAAGGTTGCGTAAAGGTTATAAGCTAGTGGTTAAGGATCATAATCCCGGTAGTTTGCACGATTCAGAGTGAAGCCGATCGCTGAGTTGTCAGGACATGGAGAGAACAACTTACTTTAGCGTGCCGTCTATGGTCCGACCTCTGGGGTTCTGGGCTTGAAACTGGAAGACTAGCGGTGCAGCCGCTGAGTACTTGTCTGGTTGGGGGCTCGTCTCCAAATGGCCAATCAGAATTCAGATAGAGCTCAAGGAGCCGGGCTCGTCTAACGCGTACTGCGTGAGAAAGGGAGTGTCCGCAAAGGCCGTAGTGTTAATCGACTGGGGGAATGTCTGCAAAGAGCCTCTGTCCTTCGGGATAGTAATATGACTTGGTAACAGTCAACATTGTTCAAACTAAAGTCTGTCAGATACCAAATAATACAATCTGCATGCAGCCTGTTAGACATCAAATTGTGCATTCTTAAAAGACAAAAAACACAAGTGTTGTGCAAATCATCAGCAGTCATAGATTAAACTTGTGGTTGTTATTGATGGAGTGATGGTCTTATGTGATAAAACCCCATATGGATATGTCTCTTATAGTCTGCATAATCTAGGCTATTATTGATGTTAACAGTTATCACTACGTATTACCTGAGTGCATATATGATATTATCAGAGACTCTGCAGTATGGTCTGATTTGAATTGTGAGTGTTTAGTCATGACGCTGAAAGGCAGTCATTTAAAGAATCGACCAATTAGAAGAGCAAGCATTCAGAGTTTCTACCAGCCATTTGGGCAAAGTAAGAGTCCATTTCGTTGAGCCCGTGGCTGCTGGTCATTTAGGATTTGTACCGGCCAGTTTGAAAGGCGGTCATTCAGGGGTTATCCCGGCCATTTGGGCAAAGTTGGCATCCATTTCGTTTAGCCCGTGGCTGATGGTTTTAAACAGGTACATCCATTTACATTCTCTGATGTTCATTATGGAGTTGAGATTTCCCCCACGAGGTCCCAGTGAAATCTTTTCGAGGACCAGCCATCTTATGGATTCAGGGGTGTGGTTGTGTTCCTTAAAGTGTTCCACGAGGGGGGCTCCAGCTGTAGAGCACCGGATTCTGCTGGAGTGCTGGAAAATCCGATTTTTTACTTTCTGTTTAGTTTGTCCAACATACATCAAATTGCAGGGGCATAGAATAGCATAGATGACTCCTGTTTGATGCAGTGTACTGACAGTTGTAGGACCATGGTATCTGTAGTATCGTGGATAGGCCCTGGGTCAATAACTGGTTGCACACACAGGTTGCTTAAACTGGTGGCCAGATCTTCACTGAACCATGCCCAGAGCCCTGGGCTATTTATTAACACTCCTGCATGCCGGCCCACGCAGACGCAGGGTTGGCCCACTTTGGTCACACTAGCAGGGGGTGTGACCATGCATTTCCCCAAGACACTCCAATATGGGTTTGCTTGATCCCGGGCAACATTACATTCCTCCTTTACCCACAAATGCAAAACATTACAAAACCATAGAACGATGCATCAACGACTACATATCACATTACAGTCTCTGCAAAACGTGTTACACAGTTGGAACAGTCTTGCTTGGTTCTCGCGGGTGCCCAGGTTCGTCTCTCTTCTATAGCTGGCAATGGGCAACAAAGTCTCGATACCTCTGTGATGGTCCTCGGGTGGGGGCGTAGGTGATACCTGCCCTGGTCACTCCTGTCCGGCGGGGTTTGGTACAGGTCCTCGGAACAGTCTGTCCCAGGCGGGTCTTGGCTGCTCTGCGCCCCTTGCGACGGGAGACCTTCAGGGTCCTGGGTGGTTCGGTCGCTCCTTCCGCCTGAGGCCAGTGGAGGGGTGTCGTCTTCGGCTGTCTCCACAGAGTCTCGAGGGGTGTCCGGAACGGCCGCTCCTAGTTCTTGAAATTCTTCCCAGTCGTCCATCGGGGCTCTTTTGAAGAAGAACACGTTCCTAGTGACCATCTCTTCTCCTCAGGACGCGGTGATCATGGTGCTCTTGACTCCTGTCACGGTCCAGGGATCCAACTCAAAAGGTAAACAGAACTTTCCTCCTGGGTGGCGGTCCCATACCAGCACTCTGTCACCAATAACAATTGAGCTGTCCACCGCCTTCCTTTTTCAGGATGCTTCCAAGTTCGTCTTTGTTCTCCGTTCCATGGACTGGTTCAGGGGGGCTGGTGATGCTGCCCACGTAGCGTGGTGTGGGATGGTGTCCGTTACCACCCTGCCGAAACAAAGGCGGCTTGGTGGGACTCCTGTGGTGCAGTGGGGGGTCAGACGATATTCTCGCAGAAACTGGTACAGGGCGAGTTCTAGACCTTGGCTGTCCGCCAAAGCTATTTGAATCGTCTTGTTCAATGTCTGCATCAGCCGCTCCACCTCCCCTTTTGCCTGGGGCCACCTTGGGGTTATTCGGTGGTGTTTGATTCGGTGGTACAACAGATACTCGTCCAGTTCGGTGCCATTGAAAGGCGGGCCATTGTCTGTTCTCAGTTCCCCAATGAGGCCATGGGTGGCAATTATCTTCTCCAGCTTCGGTATGACCTCTGAGGCTGCAGTAGAGGACAGGATTTCCACCTCGGGATACCGTGAGAAGTCGTCCACCACTACGAACATGTACCTTCCGCCTGGGAGACTACCGAAGTCAGCACTGGCTCGTTCCCACGGGGACGTTGGTCCATTCTCAGTGATCACTGGCGCCAGATGACATGGCAGGCTGGTTGCCAGACACACTAGGCACCAATGGATTACGGCTTCAAGGATCCGATCCAGGCCTGGGAAACAGAGTTTGCTCCGAAGACGATTTTTCGACTTTACTATGCCTTGATGCGCTCTGTGCGCAAGGAGGGCCGCTTGGTGAGTGAGGCATTCTGGTAGCACGAGGCGAGGGCCCCTCAAGAGGCAACCTTCCGTGAAGACGGGCAGTTCATTGCGGACCTGGTATAGTGCCTTCAACACGGCTTGAGCTTCGGGAGTGCGAAATGAGGTCGGGCTTTGAAGAGGTCTTCAGTTCCCTGATGCGAGGGCTTGAATGGCTATTTGAAGGCAGTCGTCATCTTTGGTGGCCCTCACTACCTCATCGAGGGAGATCGGGAGGGGTCTGGATCTCTCTACAATCATCCGGACATATTCGTCTGTGGCGGCAGCTTCAGTCGCTTCCGCTCGGTGACTGGGCGGGCATGCCGTGACAGGAAGTCCGCCGGATTTCGGGTGCCGGGCCGGTACTCAACGGCGAACTGAAATTCTTGGAGCTGGAACACCCACTTCTCGATTCGGGGTGGAGGGGGCACGAAGGAGCCCTGGAACAGCGGGACAAGAGGCTTGTGGTTGGTTATCACTACAAACGGATGACCGTACAGGTAGATGTGGAAGTGCCTGCACCCCCACAAGATGGAGATGGCCTCTTTTTCTATATGCGAGTAGCGCTGTTCCCTTGGTGTAAGGGTTCTGCTCGCGTACGCAAGTGGGGCCCACTCACCACAGGCTTGTTGTTGAGCTAAGGTGGCCCCAAGGCCTGTAGGGCTAGCGCCTACCACCAGTTGTGACTCGTCTTGCGGGTCAAAGTAGGCCAGGGTCGTGTCCGCGGAGAGCGCAGCTTTGGTTCTCGGGAATGATTCTTGTTGCTCCGGGCCCCACTCCCAGGTGCTTGTGGCTTTGGTTAGGTCGCAAAGGGGGCCAGTGAGGTCTGACAGTTCTTTGATGAACCGCCCGCAGTAGGTGACCATCCCTAGGAAACTGTGGATGGCCGTCACTGATGTTGGAGCGGGGGCATCATGAATGTCCTTGACCTTGTCTGGGTCCGGGCCTATCTCTTGGTCCGAGAAACGGTAGCCAAAGAAGCTAATGTCCTTTCGCAGGAACTCACACTTCTCCCAGTGGAGGGTTAGGCATCGGTCTTGAAGTCGGGCAAACATTGCGTGAAGGGGTTTAATGTGTTTGTCTAGTGTGGGTGCGTGAACTAGAATATCGTCACTGACATTCAGGACACCCTCCGGCCCCTGCAGGATGTTCTGGATGATGTTTTGGAACATCTCTGCAGCGCTTGATATTCCGAAATTGAGCCGGGTGTATCGCCACAGCCCGGCGTGAGTGGAGACAGTGGTAATCGGGTGCGAATCCGGGTTTAGGGGGATTTGGTGGTACTCCGACCGTAGGTCCATCTATGGTCAGCGTCAGGTGGCGTTCCCGCTTGATGGCGAGGTTGGGGATGCGCATGTCCACGCATATTCAGACGGCGTCAGGCTGCTTTGCTTTTTTCGCTACCACGATGGGCGACACCCACGGTGTAGGGCCGCTTACTCTCTCGATGATTCCCGCCCTTTCCAGCGGGCGGACCTTCGCTTCAACCTCAGGCGGAATGCGATGCGTCGGTGCCGAAGGACTACTGGGACGACTGATTTGTCTATATGTAGGTGGATGGCTGGTCCCTTCAGGCGTCCAATGCCCTCGAACAGGGTCGAGAATTCTTGCAGCAAATGGTCGAAGCTGGGGGCTCGGACCATGAGGGCAAATTGGATCAACCCGAGGTCCTGCGCGGTTCTGCACCCCACTACTTCCCTCCGCTCTCCTAGAGATATTTTTAATATTGTGGATTCCTAATCTGTTATTCCATCTCCTGACCCCGTTGTTGCATCACAAAAACTTTGTGATGAGATCTCCTTGTTTTTTCACACTAAAATTGGAGACATTTATTCCGATTTAGAAGCCCTTAATTCCACTCAGGACTCCCCTTCGTCATCCGATCTTTCTTCAGGACCCAGCCTGTCCTTGACCCCGCGAGGACATTTATCCGATTTCCCCCTACTGTCCCATGAAGTGCTAAATGGCCTGCTTGACAACCTTAACTCGGGATCTCCCCTAGATACCTGTCCTCTCAAAGTTTTGAAAAATTGTATAGAGCTCTTACTCTCCCCTTATCTTCATGTGATGAACTTGGCAATCATGAACGGCGTCTTCCCCGCAGCCTGGAAGTTGGCAATTGTTAAACCTCTATTAAAGAAACCCACCTTGGATCCTGGGATTCTAAAAAATTTCCGTCCCATATCCCTCCTCCCAGACCCTGGAAAGATGCTTGAGGCCCACCTGAATCACCACCTCAATGCCTTACTGGATACAGCTAGCCTGCTAGATCCCTCTCAGCATGGCTTCAGGAAGGCTCACAGCACCAAGTCGGCCCTGACAGTGGTAGTCAACAACATCCGTGCTAAGGTCGACAGAGGTCAGTCTACTATTCTGATCCTGTTCGACCTTACAGCCGCATTTGACACCCTGTCCCCCTCCATCTTGGCCATGCAACTTGGTGAGATGGGAGTGGAAGGATCAGCTTTGGGTCTCCTGACATCTTTCCTTAACCACCGTGCCCTAAAGGTTAAACTGGGTGACTTCCTTTCTGCGGCAAAGTCTTTGCATTGTGGGGTCCCGCAGGGCTCTTCCTTGAGCCCCACACTTTTCAACATATATGTGGCCCCGCTTAAAAGACTGGTTAGATCTTACGGCTTGGAAGTCCTGTCGTACGCCGACGACACTCAGATAATGGTCTCCTTATCCCATTCTGTGGAGTCCACGGCCTTAAATTTTAAGGACTGCATGGAAGCCGTGGCAGGCTGGATGACCTCGAATTTCCTCAAACTCAACGGGGAAAAAACTGAGGTCCTTGTCTTTGGGGGAAAACTGGATCTCTGCTCAGAGCAGTGGTGGCCTCCTGCTCTTGGTACCTGCCCCAAGCCTTCCCTCTTTGCTCGAAATTTGGGGGTAACCATTGACACCACTCTTGCTTTTGACAAGCAAGGAGGCAGGACCGTCTTCACATGCTGTGGGGTATTAAGGATCCTCAGGAAACTCGCTCACTACCTCTCCCCAGATGCTCGGAAACAGATCTCAGTGGCTCTCATTTCCCCTCGCCTGGACTACTGTAATGCCCTCTACCTTGGCATAAGCAAAAAACTTGATTCATCGCCTCCAAATTGTCCAAAATGCTGAAGCCAGGTTTGTCGTGGATGCCCCCAGACGAGTTTCCGTCTCGGGGATTAGAAAAGATCTCCACTGGCTGCCAGTGCAGGCAAGGATCAATTTCAAGGTTCTTGTCCTCACTTACTGTGCCCTTCACGGTTTGGGTGCGTAGGACATTGGAACTCTTGTATCCTTCTACACTCCCAGCAGGGACATGCGGTCAGCTCATAAAAATCTTCTGATTACACCTCAAATTGCCAAGGCAAGGTGGGGAGGTAGAGCTTTTTTCTCCCTTGCCCCCAAATTGTGGACCACGCTGTAGGAGAGTAGGGTCTGCTATCCTATGGTCACCCCAAATTTTTGCTTTTTGCTTCACTGGTTTCTGACTTAATGTGGCTGTGGGCCTGCTAATCAGACCCACAGCCTGCTGTTCTCTCTCTAAATTACTGCCAATGCACTCTAGGTGCATTACGAATTGGAACTGGTTCACCTTATAGGCCCCTGTAACAGTGTACCCTAGGTACCCAAGGCATAGGTGCATCCAAGGCCTACCAGGGGCTGCAGCACGTCTTGTGCCACCCCTGGCCTGGCCTCCAGATTTGACACAACTGGCTGATCACTCAGCTGGGGTAAGTTGGTGTAATCACCTCTTACTTAGATATAGTATCCCTATATCTAACCTTAAACTGGACACATGTTAACCTGTAAGCCATTCCTATGGAAGGCCCCTGCAATCCTGGGGGCAGAGTGCATGGTTACATGTGAGATGGTGCTCTAGCATGAGCTGAGCCTGTCTGCAGCTGTCGGGAACCACTCCCTAAGCTGTTCCGGGATATTGCCATACCATATACTCTTTAGTGCATTATAATCCTCGCGGTTAAATGCTATCTTTGGTTTGGCTTTATCAAAACATGTCGAGTAAGGTGTCATACGAATTGGAATACTATCCCCGCGCCAGTTCTGGCGACGGGGATAGCATTCCACCCTTCTAGAGGGACACGACATGTGTGTAGCCTTAACCCCGGTTAAAGTTAAACAGAGCCTCAGCATCACAAAATGGATGCTGCCACCACAGACACATGTCTGACCTCCTGCTGCTGGGAGTCCTTTCAGCGAGGAGGGCCTGGACAAAGGGTTTCCTGCCTGGGGAGGTTCGAGCACCACCCCAGACAGGGTTTTGTGTATTGGGTAGGACAGGGCTGAATAGATTGAGACATGCCTGGGGCACACAAGGTGTCCCTGTGCATAAGCCAGCCCAAACCGGTTCTGGGGCTTTCCAGCCCCAGTCCTGGCGAGGAGCTGGACAAAGGAGAGGGGGTGTAACCACCCCCCTTCCTGGTCCCACCCATAGGGGAGGGATCTAGCAGGAGATCCACCCCTCAGATTGGAATAAGAGTGGGAGCAGTGCCATTGCACAGCAGATCATCCTGAAATCAACTTTAAACAAGAAGAAGACTGGACTTCGACATTCTGCTGCTCAGACTGAAGAGAATCTCCCTTGTGGCCTAGGAGGGGCCACCCAGTGAACACAGGCCTCACCCAGCACCTCGATGTCTGCTTTGCTGCCGCCTCCCACCGGAGCCCGAGTGCAGAGCCTGACAAGACCCAGCTTCCCAGACTTCTCCCAGCTCGAGTCACAGTCCCTGCAAAGAAGGGACCCATGGAGGCACCGAGAGACGCGGAAGCGGACATCTTGAAAGACCCCCGAGACGCTGACTGCGCAGCACCCGAGGCACCCTCGACTCTGTGCTTTGGGGTTTAAGAAGCCTCACAACCGAGCAGCATTTGCACCAAAGATCAGCCCTCCAGCATCTCCACGATCTGCGTGGGGCCCTTTTGCTTTGTGCCACTCGACTCGCCATCCCGGCCGCTTGTCACGTGATTAGCGGCCATCTTGGCGACGAAACCTACAATTTACACTGTGGGTCTGGTTGCTCCAGACCTGCCCTCGCTCCTGTAGAAAGGAGTACCCGCTCTGACCTTGCTGGTCCGAGTAATAAGCCTTTTTCACTTTCCCCGTGGCTTGCGTTAGCCAAGGCTTGTTTGCTTCAATCGAGTTGCCGACACCGCCATCAGCTAGAGCCTTTGAGGGACATCTCGTGATCGACTCCTGGACATCCTTGACCTCTTCGTGTCCACGTGGCTGCAGAGAGAAGCAACACCTCATCACCTGTTTGCACCCGACTTTGCCTGGTTCCAATCTGGTTCCACGGTGGTCACTGGTCAGTGACTTTGAACATTGTCCCCTCTGCTTTCAGGTCTTCACCACTTCAGATCCACCCTTGGATCCACCGGACACTTCTCCTTCACATCGCCTGCAGCATCTTCAGCTCCAAGCGCCAAGAACCTGCGTGTCAAAACCCGACGCCACTTCGACCCTGTGCACCCGCTTCCTGTGGGTGAGGTAACATTGCAACGCCGGTGTCCCTACACTGGTACACACCTCTAGGGTCAGTGTCTTAAGTTTTGTTCCTCTAGGTTCAGCGGAAGTGCCCTTAAACTAACTTTGTGTAACTTTTACACACCATTGTCTTTACATTGGAAAGTGCGTGCACTTTGAACACTGCACCCGAGTCCCGTGGGCCTCTCCCGACTTAGCCACTGCTAGTCTCGAATAGCTCCAGCGATTCCCAAGGCCCTAGGCCTCTTCCCTTTCCTATTGGTATCTCTTATACCACTTTCTTAGTATATGGTTTAGGTGGCCCCTAGGGCTCATCCATATTGTGCAACTTTTGTGTATTTTAAACTGTCTTGTGATTTAACGCTTGTGCTTCTGTGCTCATAAAGAGTCCAGGGGATTTTATAGTTAATAAATCAATATATATTTTTAATATATATCTGTGTGGTGTCCCTTTCATTTGGTATTCAAGGGGGTTGTGTATGGTATAACAGCTGGCTTCACATGCCTTTCAGAGTTTAGCCTAAGACTGCTTTGTCCACGTTACCAGTAGGATAACTGGTCTACAAGGTTGAATTACAACCATCATCATAAGGGTTGCTTGGCATGGTACAAAGTGATCACTAAGAATTAGTGAGCATTATATACCAGGCCAACTTCTCACATTGGTGAGCAGCGGATTGGGATCTGAGCTTGCTGTTGTTTTACCATTACAATCTTTGAGATTATCATTTGAAAGATCATACAGGTACCTGCTAGGTACATATAAAACAAGACTAGTATACTTAAGTTCTACTGAACTTAGTTGTTGTAGAGCAAAGGGAGTAGCACACCCTAGCTACAACTACTAGATGTGTTTAGTAGGTAAACACCAGTGTAGGTAGATTGCAACACATCCACCCACACTAGAGCAATGTCTGGAGCAGAGGGGTCCAGTGGACTTACTCCTGTTGAGAGTGACCCTCCAAGGGCACCATCCAAATCTGCTATTTTTTCCTTTAAGGAATTAAGACAGCTTTGTGTCTTAAGGGGTCTGAAGACAGGGCCTTCCCCTACTACAGACCACCTAAGAGAGCTCTTAGACCAGTCTGAGACTCTAACGCCCTCTAAGGCAAACCCCACAGGGGATGCTGAAGGAGGCCATCCTTCAGAGTATGACACTGTAGATACCCCTGGTCCTATCATCCTGGTAGATGAGGAAGCCCCCATCACTGGAGCTCCTCGGGTAGATGAGGAGGAAGAGGAAGAGGAAGAAGAGGAAGAGGAGGGAAGCAGTGAGTCAGATGATGACAGAAATAGTCAGGTGCTGGTCAGTAGACTGAACCAGGCTAACTTAAGCTTACTTGGGAATGAATCAGGTAACAACCCATTCAGACCCCCAGGTGGACTTAACCAGAAGCCTAGGAGGAGAAGGACTCACTCAGGTGACTCTGACAACTCCCATGCTTCTAGAGGTTCTCATGGTCACTCCAGAAAGGAGATGACTAGCCCTCAGAGAAGGGAACATGAGGCCAAGATGAGAGAGGCTGAGCTTAGGATCCAGAGGCAAGAGTTAGAGGTTGCCCTGGCCAAGGAGAAACTTGCTAGAGCAAGACAGCCTAGAGAGAGTGGGGTAATAGAACCCACTGGTGGCAGCAATATCCACAAGGATAAAGACAGGTCTTTTGATAACAGAAACCTGAGTAAGATTGTGCCCCCCTACAAAGCTGGGGATGATATCCATAAATGGATTACTGCAATGGAGAGAGCCTGCAGAGTACAGCAGATCCCTCAGGAGCAGTGGGCAGCAATCTTGTGGCTCTCCTTTGAAGGTAGAGGCCGAGACAGACTCCTCACAGTTAGTGATGGGGATTCTAGAAACTACCTGGTCCTGAGGAGTGCTCTGATTGATGGGTTAGGCTTAACCACTGAACAGTACAGGTTAATGTTCAGAGATACCCAGAAGACACAGACTCAGGACTGGTCTGAATTTGTTGAGTGTGCCACTAAGGCTCTGGAGGGATGGTTGCTGGGAAGCAAGGTTACAGACTATGAAGGATTGTATCATTTGCTGATGAGAGAACACATTTTAAATAATTGTCAGAACCAGCAGTTCCATCAACATTTGGTTGACTCAGATTTGACCTCTCCCCAAGAATTGGGAAAGAGGGCAGATAAATGGGTAAGAACCAGAGTTAAGCAAAAGAACCAGAACCAGAACCAGGGTGGTGACCAGAAGAAAACAGACCAGAAGGGTGGGGAGCAGAAATCTAAAGACCAGAAGTCTTCAACAGGGCCCCAAACTGAGACAGAGGGTGGGTCCCAAACTTCCAAGAAGAAGAAGAAAGAAGGTCAGAAGAAACCCTGGTGTAAAACTTGTAAGAACACCTCTCACTGGACAAGTGAGTGTAAAAAGGGTGGAGCCCCCAGCACTGCAGCCCCTAAGGCACCTGCACCCACCAGTACAGTTAGCAGTGCTGGTCCTCAAACCAAGGGATTAGTGGGTATCACTTTGGGAACTGAAGGAGATTCTGACCTAGTCAGAACCCTTACACAGGCTGTTCTGATTTGTGAAGGGGACATAGATTTGACCCCTGACATAAGTCCCAGTAATCTGGGCAAATACAGACAGACACCTTTGATCAACAATAAAGTGGCTCAAGCTTACAGGGACACATGTGCCAGTGTCACTATGGTGACACCTAACTTTGTGGACCCTGGACAATACATGCCAGGCGATGATTACCTGGTGACCAATGCCAGCAATGTCACTACTACACATAGTGTGGCACTTGTTAACTTTTCCTGGGGAGGGGTAACTGGCCTAAAAAGAGTTGTGGTTAGTGCTGATCTCCCAGTAGAATGTTTGTTGGGCAATGACCTGGAGAACTCTCTATGGTCAGAAGTTGAGTACAGGACTCATGCAGAGATGTTAGGGATATCATCACATGTCCTTGCTGTGACCAGGTCACAGGCCAAAAAGTGCCTCTCTGAACCTCAGGTCTTGGATCCTGGAACAATGGACCAAGCACCTTCCAAGAAGAAGAACAGGAGGGTTAAGGCTGCGCCTTCCCAACTGCCTACAAGTGAGGATCAAGCTTCACAGGAAACTGATCTTGAGACCCCTGAAGGAACTGTCTCTGAAGAACTTGAACCTGATCGGGTTGAGTTTCTGGGGACAGGGGGACCTTCTAGGGCAGACTTGGGGCAGGCTCAGTTAACCTGTCCTTCTCTTGAACCCCTCAGACAGCAGGCTGCTGCTGAGGCTGCTGGGAATGCTGAAGGTGCCCATAAAGTTTATTGGGATGAAGGACTCCTTTACACAGAGGGTAGAGACCCCAAGCCTGGTGCAACCAGGAGGTTGGTTATACCTCTGCAATTTAGGGGTTTCCTTCTCACCTTGGCCCATGATATTCCTTTAGCAGGACACTTAGGCCAGAACAAGACCTGGGACAGGCTTGTCCCTCACTTTCACTGGCCTCACATGTCTGAAGACACCAAGGAGTTTTGTCGCTCCTGTGAAACCTGCCAAGCCAGTGGTAAAGCAGGTGGAACAACAAAGGCCCCCCTGATACCACTACCTGTGGTGGGGGTTCCCTTTGAAAGAGTGGGGATTGATATTGTTGGTCCAATGGATCCCCCTACAGCATCTGGGCACAGATTCATACTGGTGGTAGTGGATCATGCCACCAGGTACCCAGAGGCAATTCCACTTAGGACCACAACAGCTCCTGTTGTGGCCAGGGCCTTACTTGGAGTTTTCTCCAGAGTGGGGTTTCCTAAGGAGGTAATATCAGATAGAGGTGCCAACTTCATGTCTGGATATTTGACAGCTATGTGGAAGGAATGTGGTGTCAACTACAAGTTCACCACTCCTTATCATCCACAATGTAATGGGCTTGTTGAGAGATTTAACAAGACCCTAAAGGGCATGATTAAAGGATTACCTGAAAAGCTCAGGCGAAGATGGGACATCCTACTGCCCTGCCTTTTGTTTGCTTACAGAGAGGTCCCTCAAAAGGGGGTTGGCTTCAGCCCCTTTGAGTTGTTGTTTGGGCACCCTGTAAGAGGACCCCTATGTCTGGTGAAGGAAGGATGGGAGTTACCTCTCAAAAAGCCTAAGCAAGACATAGTGGACTATGTAGTTGGTCTCCGCTCCAGGATGGCATAGTACATGGAAAAGGCATCCAAAAACCTTGAGGCTAGCCAAGAATTACAGAAAGCTTGGCATGACCAAAAGGCTGTCCTTGTTGAATTTCAGCCTGGACAGAAGGTATGGGTGTTGGAGCCAGTGGCCCCAGCAGCACTCCAAGACAAATGGTCTGGACCCCATACAATTCTGGAGAAGAAGGGAGAGGTTACCTACTTGGTGGACCTAGGAACTCCCAGGAGCCCCCACAGGGTGCTCCATGTAAACAGATTGAAGGCATATGTCAGCAGGGCAGACATGGGCTTGCTCATGGCTACAGATGAGGGACAGGAGGAAGAGAGTGACCCTCTCCCAGACCTGCTCACTCAGAACCCTGAGGATGGTTCAGTTGATGGTGTGGCCTTAGGTGGCAGCCTCACTGAGCATCAGCAACATGACTGCAGACAAGTTCTACAGGCATACAGGCATATGTTCTCCTTGACACCCAGTCAGACTAACTGCTGTACACATGTGGTGGACACTGGTGACAGTCTTCCTGTAAAGAGCAAGATTTACAGGCAACCTGACCACGTCAGGGACTGTATAAAGACTGAGGTGCAAAAGATGCTGGAATTAGGTGTCATTGAGCCTTCAGAGAGCCCCTGGGCTAGCCCAGTGGTTCTGGTCCCCAAACCTCACACCAAAGATGGCAAGAGAGAGATGAGGTTCTGTGTGGATTACAGAGGACTCAATGCTGTCACCAGGACAGATGCACACCCTATTCCAAGGGCAGATGAGCTCATTGACAAGTTGGCTTCTGCCAAATATTTGAGCACATTTGACTTGACAGCTGGCTACTGGCAAATCAGGTTAGCTGAGGAGTCTAAAGCCAAAACAGCATTTTCTACCCCTAGTGGGCATTATCAGTTTGTGGTGATGCCCTTTGGTTTGAAAAATGCACCTGCCACCTTCCAAAGGTTGGTGAATCAAGTCCTTACTGGGTTGGATGACTTTTGTGCAGCTTATCTAGATGATATTGCTGTCTTTAGCTCCACCTGGGAGGATCACCTGGTCCACCTGAAGGAAGTGCTCGAGGCTCTGCAGAAGGCAGGCCTCACTATCAAGGCAACAAAGTGCCAGATAGGGCAGAGTAAGGTTGTATACCTGGGCCACCTTGTAGGTGGAGGCCAAGTTCAACCACTGGAGAGTAAGATCCAGACCATCAAGGACTGGTCCCCTCCAACTACCCAGACTCAGGTCAGAGCTTTCTTGGGCCTGACTGGGTACTACAGGAAGTTTGTTAAGAACTATGGGTCCATTGTGACTCCTCTTAATGATCTGACATCCAAGAAGATGCCCAAAAAGGTTCAGTGGACAGAAATCTGTCAAAAGGCATTTGATGACCTGAAGAAGGCCATGTGCTCTGCACCTATCCTGAAGAGTCCTGACTACTCAAGAGAGTTCATTGTCCAAACAGATGCTTCTGAGTTGGGAGTGGGAGCAGTGCTTTCACAGCTTAATGTAGATGGCCAGGACCAGCCCATTGCTTTCATTAGCAGACGGCTGACCCCCAGAGAGAAACGTTGGTCAGCTATAGAGAGGGAGGCCTTTGCTGTGGTGTGGGCCCTGAAGAAGTTGAGACCATACTTGTTTGGCACTCACTTCAAGATTCAGACCGACCATAAGCCCCTCTTATGGCTTAATCAGATGAAGGGTGAAAACCCCAAACTACTCAGGTGATCCATTTCCCTACAGGGGATGGACTTTACAGTGGAGCACCGCCCAGGGACTGACCATGGCAACGCAGATGGTCTCTCCAGGTACTTCCACTTAGAACATGAAGACACAACTGGTCAAGGTTAGTCTAATGTCCCTGCGTTTGGGGGGGGGTTATGTAGGAGAGTAGGGTCTGCTATCCTATGGTCACCCCAAATTTTTGCTTTTTGCTTCACTGGTTTCTGACTTAATGTGGCTGTGGGCCTGCTAATCAGACCCACAGCCTGCTGTTCTCTCTCTAAATTACTGCCAATGCACTCTAGGTGCATTACGAATTGGAACTGGTTCACCTTATAGGCCCCTGTAACAGTGTACCCTAGGTACCCAGGGCATAGGTGCATCCAAGGCCTACCAGGGGCTGCAGCACGTCTTGTGCCACCCCTGGCCTGGCCTCCAGATTTGACACAACTGGCTGATCACTCAGCTGGGGTAAGTTGGTGTAATCACCTCTTACTTAGATATAGTATCCCTATATCTAACCTTAAACTGGACACATGTTAACCTGTAAGCCATTCCTATGGAAGGCCCCTGCAATCCTGGGGGCAGAGTGCATGGTTACATGTGAGATGGTGCTCTAGCATGAGCTGAGCCTGTCTGCAGCTGTCGGGAACCACTCCCTAAGCTGTTCCGGGATATTGCCATACCATATACTCTTAAGTGCATTATAATCCTCGCGGTTAAATGCTATCTTTGGTTTGGCTTTATCAAAACATGTCGAGTAAGGTGTCATACGAATTGGAATACTATCCCCTCGCCAGTTCTGGTGACGGGGATAGCATTCCACCCTTCTAGAGGGACACGACATGTGTGTAGCCTTAACCCCGGTTAAAGTTAAACAGAGCCTCAGCATCACAAAATGGATGCTGCCACCACAGACACATGTCTGACCTCCTGCTGCTGGGAGTCCTTCCAGCGAGGAGGGCCTGGACAAAGGGTTTCCTGCCTGGGGAGGTGCGAGCACCACCCCAGACAGGGTTTTGTGTATTGGGTAGGACAGGGCTGAATAGATTGAGACATGCCTGGGGCACACAAGGTGTCCCTGTGCATAAGCCAGCCCAAACCAGTTCTGGGGCTTTCCAGCCCCAGTCCTGGCGAGGAGCTGGACAAAGGAGAGGGGGTGTAACCACCCCCCTTCCTGGTCCCACCCATAGGGGAGGGACCTAGCAGGAGATCCACCCCTCAGATTGGAATAAGAGTGGGAGCAGTGCCATTGCACAGCAGATCATCCTGAAATCAACTTTAAACAGGAAGAAGACTGGACTTCGACATTCTGCTGCTCAGACTGAAGAGAATCTCCCTTGTGGCCTAGGAGGGGCCACCCTGTGAACACAGGCATCACCCAGCACCTCGACGTCTGCTTTGCTGCCGCCTCCCGCCGGAGCCCGAGTGCAGAGCCTGACAAGACCCAGCTTCCCAGGTTTCTCCCAGCCCGATCCACAGTCCCTGCAAAGAAGGGACCCATGGAGGCACAGAGAGACGTGGAAGCGGACATCTTGAAAGACCCCCGAGACGCTGACTGCGCAGCACCCGAGGCACCCTTGACTCTGTGCTTTGGGGTTTAAGAAGCCCCACAACCGAGCAGCATTTGCACCAAAGATCAGCCCTCCAGCATCTCCACGATCTGCGTGGGGCGCTTTTGCTTTGTGCCACTCGACTCGCCATCCCGGCCGCTTGTCACGTAATCAGCGGCCATCTTGGCAACAAAACCTACGATTTACACTGTGTGTCTGGTTGCTCCTGACCTGCCCTCGTTCCTGTAGAAAGGAGTACCTGCTCTGACATTGCTGGTCCGAGTAATAAGCCTTTTTCACTTTCCCCGTGGCTTGCGTTAGCCAAGGCTTGTTTGCTTCAATCGAGTTGCCGACACCGCCATCAGCTAGAGCCTTTGAGGGACATCTCGTGATCGACTCCTGGACGTCCTTGACCTCTTCGTGTCCACGTGGCTGCAGAGAGAAGCAACACCTCATCACCTGTTTGCACCCGACTTTGCCTGGTTCCAATCTGGTTCCACGGTGGTCACTGGTCAGTGACTTTGAACATTGTCCCCTCTGCTTTCAGGTCTTCACCACTTCAGATCCACCCATGGATCCACCGGACACTTCTCCTTCACATCGCCTGCAGCATCTTCAGCTCCAAGCGCCAAGAACCTGCGTGTCAAAACCCGACGCCACTTCGACCCTGTGCACCCGCTTCCTGTGGGTGAGGTAACATTGCAACGCCGGTGTCCCTACACTGGTACACACCTCTAGGGTCTGTGTCTTAAGTTTTGTTCCTCTAGGTTCAGCGGAAGTGCCCTTAAACTAACTTTGTGTAACTTTTACGCACCATTGACTTTACATTGGAAAGTGCGTGCACTTTGAACACTGCACCCGAGTCCCGTGGGCCTCTCCCGACTTAGCCACTGCTAGTCTCGAATAGCTCCAGTGATTCCCAAGGCCCTAGGCCTCTTCCCTTTCCTATTGGTATCTCTTATACCACTTTCTTAGTATATGGTTTAGGTGGCCCCTAAGGCTCATCCATATTGTGCAACTTTTGTGTATTTTAAACTGTCTTGTGATTTAACGCTTGTGCTTCTGTGCTCATAAAGAGTCCAGGGGATTTTATAGTTAATAAATCAATATATATTTTTAATATATATATGTGTGGTGTCCCTTTCATTTGGTATTCAAGGGGGTTGTGTATGGTATAACAGCTGGCTTCACATGCCTTTCAGAGTTTAGCCTAAGACTGCTTTGTCCACGTTACCACTAGGATAACTGGTCTACAAGGTTGAATTACAACCATCATCATAAGGGTTGCTTGGCATGGTACAAAGTGATCACTAAGAATTAGTGAGCATTATATACCAGGCCAACTTCTCACACACGCTTACCGCCAACCTTAAGGCCCAGCCGGCTCTTGTTATTTTTCAAAAAAATCTTAAGACCTGGCTTTTTGCAGAGTCCTACCTGTAAGCTGTTCTCTTTTGGGGTGCTCTTGACCATTCAGCTTGTTTCCACCATCTGCACCTTGATGCCCCCGGGTTAAGTAGCGCCATACAAATTCACTTTCATTCATTTGTCATTTCAATAGGAATCCCGAGCCTTCTTGAGACACATAGATCTGGGTCTGCTGGCAGGTGGTGTCGTGGGATAGGTCCATCCGGAACATCCCGCACAGTGGGCCTCTTGTCCCATAGGCGTACGCTTGTACCCTGGTGGGATGGAGTGTTGGAGTGTCTACCAGTGTCCTTAACACGCTGGCCGCCATCAAGTTGATTGTCGCCCCTGTGTCGATCAGGGCTGCTACTGCTTGGTCCTGAACGTTGATGACCGGCACACACTTGCGAAGTGATTGGCTTTTCAGCAGGCGCCGCACGTCTTGCCCTGCACCGGGTAGGCTCCATCGTGTGGCGTGAGGCCTCCGCACCATGCACAGGCGCGGCTGCGCGATGACTGGGCGGCCTTGGAAGTCCTTCTCCGGGGAGGCCTTGTGCGGGTGTCTGGGGCGTCCATCTGTGAAGCACACACTGGTTCTGACTTGATCGCGACGGCAGGCTTTGCCTCCATATGCGCAGCTCTGGCCTTAGATAATTTCTTTGAGCATCCGAGCGTGAGGATGTCTCGCATCGGCATGTTGTCCTCCTGAAACACTCTCTCACGCAGTTTCGAGGACACACAGCCCTAGATGAACTGGGCATGGATTTCATCATCTGCATCAGGTAGGGTGCACGTGCTGGCCAATCTCTTTAACCTTGCGTAGAAGACATAGACCGACTCTTATGGGAGTTGGCGGGCTTGGCGGAGTAGGAACCGCTCGTAGTCGGCGCTTGCGAAGGGCTCAAAATACGTGGTGATCACGTCGCGCATTGAAGCGTAGTTTCTGGGTGGGCCACCTTCCCTCATGTCCTTGGAGATCTCATGGATGTCTCCGCCTCCTAAGTGTAACAGCATGGCACGCCACCGTGGAGCTGCAATTTCAGCCACTTCGAAGAAGTTCTCAAGCCGCTCAACTCATTTCTTCCACCTTGCAGCTTGCGACGGGGGAGGGCCGGAGATGGTGAAGGGCTCCAAGGGGGGCACCGTGATCATGGTTGCAGGGTCCTGGCGTGGGTGATTAGGGCAAGATCTCCCTCTTCAGGGGATGCACAGGCATGGGGACTGCAGACGGGGGGCGTGCCATAGGACTCTCCGACCAGGGACGCTTGAAAAAGTGCTCAGGGTGCTCGTGCTGCAGGCCAGAGCGGAGTTTTATAACCATGCGAGATGCGTGAGGTATGGCACCAGTCTATTGTCCCCAGGGAGTCCTTATTTCATATGCCCCCTTGAGCGGCATCAAAATGTTGGCCTGGTAGCTGGGGCCGACGTGTGTGTAAGTCACTGTGAGGCCAGCCGAATGTTGGTGCGCGTAGCGCACTCACCTTCCGTGATGTGGCCCCTCCGCGGGCCGAGATGTCGGTTGCCACCGGGCGCACACGCAGGTGCAGACGCTGTGCCGGGAGGCAGGCCGCAGGATGGGCAGGATGAGGCTGAGCGCTCCCGGTGGGAAGGCAGGGCTCCGTTACCAGGGCCTAGCCGGAGCAGGAGGCCTGGCGGGGCCAGCGGACTCGTGAAACAGGGCCACAGCACCGCGTGGGAGGTGCCGGGGAGCTGGGCGGACGAGGTAAACCACTGGGAGTCACGGCAGGCTGCACTGCGGGTAGCGGTGATGAGACACGAATGGGCACGGTGGGGTGGTGAGACCACCTCGTCGCCAGTGTAGTATTGTGCCTATTAATATATTTTGTGCTTGAGCAATTTCTGCAAATTTTTAAGAATTCTCAAAATGGGATTGAGTCCTTTTGGCTTGAAGGATGAAAGCTCTGGTACTGGCGGATTGTGTTTTTTGCTGTCGGTTTCCTAAAGAAACTTACCTTCAATTCACCTGTATTCTCTTGTGGGTTTTAGGAACCCCATAAAGAGCTGGTTCCACCGGATTAGCCAGATATGTCCATCATCCAGAGCTCTCTTTGTGATTCTTTGGATGTGGGCATCTAGTTACCTAGCGCGGAGGGATGTGCTTTTTTATAATGTTCCGAGTTCTGATGTGTTCATCACAACTATTCTTCCGCCTTTCTAACAGGGCTTGATAACTATGTCTTGGTTTGCTTGTAATTTGTTGAATGCCAAATTTTCACTATGAGACAAATTAAATGTGTTACTGCAGGCATTCTTAGTAACACGCTATAACTCATTCAAGGCTGTTTTCTCAAAAAAGCTGACTTCAGGTTCCACCATCTCTAGTGTTGGAGTAAATGTAGATTTGGGCCAGGCTTTTTGATAGATTATTATGATTTTCTTCTGTAGGGTGATGCATGAAGTACTTTTTTAGCTTAATTTTTCTAAAAATCGCAAAAATGTCTTGATTTAATTTGTAGGTGTCTCCTTTAGTACAGGGTACAAAGGACAAACATTTCCCCGGGACTAGGATTTCATCTTCGGTAAGCACAACGCATGACAGATTAAAAATAGGTATGGAATCATCAGTAGTTGTATGTCTCTTTTCCCCCCATAGGATCTCCAGTATTGCTGGTTCCTTGTGTTGAGGTAGGGTTGCTGATGTTGTGAGTGCATCTGTTGATAGTTGATTCTGTCTCGCTTCCACTGCCTGTTTATCCCCCTTTTTTGACCCCTCTGTAAAAACAGGAGGTTGGGTCTGATGGAATTCCTGATTTCCTTGCCTCCCTCTATTAGGTCTATAGTTGTACTGAGCTCCCTCAGATGTATTCGAACTGTCTCCATCAGAATCAGTAGAATAGGCATCAGAAATGGTTAGGACTTTTCTCTTAGTGCTCCTGCTTTGGTTGTACTGATTAGGGATCTGCTTCCAACCCTGGTAGTAGTTGGTGCTAGATAAACAGATCTGAGGGATAAGACTGAATATTTCACCCAAGACAGGAGCCAAAAAGTACAAACCCTTCATCCCCCTGATGATTGATGTACCCCATCACCACCTGATTCTCTGTCCAGAACAAAACATGATGACCCCAGAGAACCGGAGCAAACTCCAAGCAAGCCAGGTGAATGGCCTTCAATTCCCGAAAGTTGAAGGAACAGTTCACCTGGAGATGATCACACTGACCCTGAACAGTCTGGAAATCCAAGGTCGCTCCCAGTAGAAGAGGCTGGCTTCGGTCATGACTGCCCGAGATGGAGGCACCAGGAATGGAAAACCCCTGGAGAGATGGGACTCCACCAACCACCAGCCCAGATTGGCATGAATCTGCGGGGACACCACCACCAGATAGTCGTAATTCTCTGAACAGGGAGCCCACCAGGACAGGAGATGGTTCACCAATGGGTACAAATTGAGGCGAACCCATTGCAGCACATTAATGGTTGACGACATCAACCCCTGAACCCTCAACCACTGATGCACAGGGGTGTAGTCCTGACCCAGGAGACAACCCAGGTCCCTCCATAAAGAATTCCCCAGCTCCACTGGCAAAAAAAAATCCCCCGGACCAGGCTACCCCCAATGAACACAGAGTCCCGGGATGGTGACAGGTGAGACTTCTTGAGGTTGATCAGGAACCCGTGGGAGGACAGGACTTTGCAGACCCTCTGGACCTGAAGAGTCCCCTTGGAAAAAGAAGAGGCAGAGATCCGCCAGTCATCCAAATAGGAAAAAAAACTAATCCTCTCCCTGTGGATGATCCCAACCATGGGAGCAAAAACCTTTGTGAAGACGCTAGGGGCTGAGGACAAACCAAAGGGAAGTACCTAGAACTGGAAGTAACGACCCCCCACGCAAAACCAGAGGAAACTCTGGGAAGACAGGTGGATGGTCACATGGCAGTGGGGATCCACGAAAGCCACCACCTCCCCCTGAACCAGCAGCTCGAGGATCTCCTACAGTGAGAGCATATTGAATTTTACATGGGGTATGAAGGCACTAACCAGCTTCAAATCCAGCACTGGTCCAAAATTTCCAGACACCTTCCTCACCAGAAACAGAATAGAATAAACACCCAATCCCCTCTGAGAAGCTGGACCCGGCTGAATAGCCCCTTTTATGAGGAGGTCTTGTATACCGGCGATCAAAGCCTCCTGTATTCCTGTTGCAGAAGGCAGCGGGTGGAAATGAAAGCGTCCAGAGGGGGGGAGTCGAACACAATCATGTAGCCCTCCCGGACAATCCATAGGGCCCCCTGGTCCGAGACAGAGGATTCCCATGCAGTGATGAAATTCAGCAGTCATCCACCCTGAGCCCTGACCTCCAGGATCTGAGGTTAGTCAGGACTTGGGAGCAGGGGTCGAGGAAGCAGGCTGGAACTGGGATTTGTTGAAGAACAGGGTGCCCCGGCCGCGACTCCAACCTTGAAAGGCCAGGCTTTCCCTGAGGGACGAAATGGGTGCAAAATATCTTCTGGAACAAAAAAAAACGGCTACGAGAGGGACGGATGGGAGCTAATAGTTTCCTGTCCTCTGCTGATTTTTTAACCATCTCCTTCAGGGAAACGCCAAACAGTTTTGTCCCTGAAAAAGGAATCTTCATCAGCATCGCCTTCTGGGCAACTTCCACTTTCCAGTGATGGAGCCAAACCTGGCAACGGGCCTGGATCGCCGCACCACCAGCCGCGGTGGCAGCCCCCAAGGTATCGAAGGTATATCAGGTAACAGCCGCCTCTGCTGCTCCATGATCGCAAGGATAGGAAGGACGTTAGCCCCCTGTTCCAACATCTCCATCAAAGACTGGAAATCCTTCAACAGGGATTGAACTATATAAGACAAATAGGCGAAAGCCAGGATTGAGAAGTTAGCATCTGCATAGGACCCTTAGCAGCAGCCTCCACCCTCTTATCGACGGGGTCTGATGGAGGCACATCCTCACAAATGATGGACCCTTGGGAACCAAGATCAGCCATGAGAGAGTCAACTTTTACTGAGGAAGAAAAATCCTACCCAAAGTCCTGGATGGCGTAGGTTTGGACAGATAACATGGGAAGGCCTGTTTGTTGTTTTTGCTTTTGTTTGTCCACCACTGGCAATTCATTGACAATAACCTACTTCACCGAAGGATGCAGAGGTAGAGACTTGGGCTTCTTCGCTGATACTGCATGAAGAAATAATCTGCCAGCACATCGACCGGAGGAACCCGGAAGGCCATAGTATCCTTAATGTGTTGCAGGACCTCTCTCAATTTCTGGCCCTGCACATAACGACCCATGAGGACCTCTTCTTCCCCATCACCCTTATTGCACGGAGGAGGGTCCAGTCATTGTCGCTTAGGGGAGGAGGGGTCCAGTCCTCATTTGCGCTCCTCAAAAGCTGCAGTCACCGCAGCCTGTATCATGGATTGAATAGTTTACTGTGACAACGCCTCAGTTGGAGGTTGGGAGCTGGTCTCCGCCACCACGGGAGGATCTGCACCCTGCTCCATGCTGGGCACCACAGAGTGAAATGAAAGGAGTAAAAAGCCAATGCAACCACCAGATACGGTACTTCATACCTTCAATAATAAAGCATGTCGTAACCGTGAGGTCATCAGAGAAAAATTCCTCACGGTTAGACCATTGCATAGGCAACCCATTGAAGCGGGAAGCTGGCTGTGCGTGACTCCGCCCCCTCAATGAGGTCGCATAGGCTTTGGAGACAGGCCGTCGAACAATCATCAGCCACTGCTTCTACAAGATGTGCGGCACATAGTCCCTTGCTTCACCTCCGCAACATACTGGACTGAGCAAGCGCAGAGAGGGCAGCGGAACACTCTATGATCTTACCTTAGTCCAGGTAAGCCAAGAGTGTGGTGTTTGTGTCTACCAACCCCAGCCTGTCCTCCGTCTGCAGATTTTCTGCCTCAAGACACACCCGGACAGGAACCTGTAATATACCGCCATCTGACCACCTACGAGCGTGAGCAGGAGCCAAGATGAGGAGGGAGAAGAAAATTCCCCAACCCGGCTCCAGATCCAGGCGTGATTAATTGGGGCAGCAGTGGTTGACAGCAGTGCTCGTAAAGCTAAAACCTGAAGTTTTATAAAAAACGAGAGGCAAGATCACCCCCATGGAGAGAGGGAGAGGGGGATGGAAGGGGAGTAGACCCCAGTAAATGGCCCCCCTGGAGGAGGGCCTCTACCCAAGGGTCGTGGATCCTGCTAGAGCAGGACCTCGACTTACCTGCAAGAGCATTTGGAGAGTCCAGCTCAGAATGAAAAAAAAAACAGGTAGTGGAATGGCCTGACCCTCCTCTTATGGTTGGTCAGAGTAGATGAGGGTCAGCCAAGTAGGGGAGGGATGGGAGGTATGGGATGCTAACTTGCTTTGGAGGGTTCTGGTGTGGAGCCGAAGCTCACTTTGTTACTCATGTAGCAAGGAAGACTTACGAAGAGGTAATGTGTGAGCGGAACCCCGTACCCCAAAATTCAAGGCACTCCAAAGTTGAAATCATCCAAAATTTACCTCAGGTGTTTTGCTCTGGGGTTGAGCTTGCGTTAAAAATCACCCTCTCAAACATCAACCTCAACATTAGTTCAGCAGAGTAGCAATTAAGTAACTCAGACCATTCAATAATTCAATTCTAGATCAGGAGAAAATTACAAAGTACAAATTACAGTTTTGTTACAAAAATCTCAAAATTAAGTTGTACAGAATAAATGACATGAAGGCTGAAATGCATAGAACAAGATAGAATATTTCAGATTTTTTACTAAGTCCTAAATGAACAGCAAAACGATCAAGAAGTCTGACAGCATCTGTAATGGAGTAGGAAACTCTTCTCTAAATAATCAGGCAGAATCTGTAGTAGAACAGGAAGATCTGTGCCTCATCCCCAAACCAAGGAGTTCTTATACACAATTGTTGCACAACAAAATAGAAGAAAACACTCATCGTGGCATGTTCAAAATGTAACCAACATTGAATTTGCTGCTGGGATGAGAGCTATATCCCATTGGATGACCTCTAATTGCCTGCAATGCAATGTAGGTAAGACGGAGGTCATGCTCTTTGAAGAGGCCCCGCTCCTACGGTCACCTGAGTGGTGGCCTCCCGAACTAGGCTCTGCCCCCACTCCCAAAGAGGTAGTAAAAAACCTGGGGGTTCGACTTGATCAGTCCCTGACACTTAAAGATCAGGTCAATCAGGTGACTGGATCCTGCTTTAGGGTCATTGGACTTCTGAGAAGGGTTTTCTCTTATCTAGCGGACTGCCATAGGAAAACTTTAGTCCAGGCATTGGTAATCAGTAGACTTGACTACTGTAATGGGTTGCTTATCTCTACCAATGAGGAACAACTAGGCAGACTACAGGTAGCCCAAAATACAGCAGCCAGACTGATCCTGAATGTTACATCCAGATCCCCCTCACGCCCTCTATTGAACAAACTACACTGGCTGCCTATTCGCCAGAGGGTGAAGTTCAAGATATGCTGTACAATTCACAAATGCCTGTCTGGTGCCGGTCCCAAGTATCTATCAGAAATGTTCAGACCCTATGAGCCTGGTCGCTCTCTGCGCTCTCAGACCCAATCTTTGCTCCAAGTACCACGGATCAAGAAGGAAAGACAGGGAGGCCGAGCCCTCTCCTACCGAGGCCCCACCCTCTGGAACTCCCTGCACCTTACCCTTAGGCAAAATCCAAATTTAGCCGCCTTTAGGAAAAGTTTAAAAACCCACCTGTTCCTGACCATGTAGATACCTTTCACTGCCTGATGCTCTTTCTCTCTGAATATAGCTTCGGTAAGAACACAAGCACGGAGATACCCCTTCGGGGGTCGAATTCCTGCGCTATACAAGCAAATAAATAAATAAATAAAAATAAATGAATCACAGGTTGTAGAATCGCAATTAGGTTTTTAATAGTAAGCCACTTTTGCTAAAGCATTAGTATCTTTTGTGTTTCTGCTATCCAGAAATGTTCAAAATTATATAATATGCTTGAACAATGAACCACACACCAATGAAAAGGGCTAAGCCCAGCAACTCACCTAATTCACAAAAACCTTCAGAAAAGTAACATTGGGAACACAAAGAAAGTAAATCCACGATATATGCATACTAGGAAGATTTTTATGACATCATTTAGTCTTCACTAAGCGGAGCCTTTGGGAAGAGAAGATGTATGAGACGGGAGAGGGAAAAGCAAGAAGGTATGAGCGGTATCAGAACAGCTGCCATGTTAAGTAAAATTGAGTTTTGTGCATAATGAGGCCAAAAACATAATGATAAACGCTTCTACAATAATATCAGAGCAAGCCGTTCCCAATACCACCATTTTCCACAGTACATACCAAAAAAAGTGCCATACTAAAAGCAATTGTGTATATTGTTTGTTTATATGTCAGGTCATGCATATAGCTCAGGAATTTAACATTTGCCACTGTGCTCAATGAGAGGTCATAGAAGCAACATCAAACAAAGCGTATGTGTGAAAAAACAATGCCTGCGGTGATGGTGTGACAAATGTGTCTCCCAAAAATTGATCTGCTGTCCCACAAGATACAAGATACCACATACCTATGATGATAGTGGTCCCATGTAGAATGTTAGCATCCACAGAAGAGATCTCCTACACCACCAGACATAAATGCAGCAGCCAACTTTGGAAATCTAGCTGGGTTAATTGAGTTGCTAGTATGCTCCAGAGAGACACAGGGTGGCCATCTAAAGAATAAAAATAGACAGTCCCATACCCAAGAATATGGGGGGAACCATGCTGGATAATATACATAAATGTCCCAGCACGTAGGAAGACTAGAATGTTTCTGAAGGACATGGAATGGTAGGTTATCAAGGGGATCCAAAATAACAGTGACACATCGAAATGCAGAACAGAACCAGCATGGGTAAAGAGACTCCCAACATGCAAAAAAGACTAAAGCATGATGGTAATACACAGTTTTGTAGCCAGCATGGACAGCAGAGCAGAGCCCAATATATACTGCTGCACAAGTAACAATTCTTTCATAGATTTGAAAATGATAACTAATCAATAATTCCAAACTGTACAAATAATCAGTGGCAGCTGCTGCCACTAAATCCTGGTAGGGCAGCACAGGGGTGGGAGGTGGAAGGAGGGGTCAGAGAAAAAAAAGAATAACCATCTGCCACTGCCAGATGCCACCTCAGTGCTTCTCTGCTTCCCTCCCAACTCAATCCAGAGGCTGCTCCTATACTATATCCTAGCATGAGAGAAGTGCCGGGATTGGTCAGAGTGGGCTGAAATGCCACTCATTTAGGGACAGGGTCCATGTGCATCTTCTCCCACCCGGGTGTGCAAGTCAGCTGGGTGTCATTTTTGTTTGTCTCTCTCTTTTATCTATCTAATTTGTTGTGTTATTTCTATGTATGTATATTTAATAATTTTATATAAAATGAAAATATTTAAGAAATAATAATGTTTTAACCAAAAATCAATATAAAATAAAATTTTGTGTATATCAAAACAATCGGTGTTGCTATACTTATAGTAGTACTATTTAGGTCGCTTTTTCTATTATGTTCCTATGTTTGAGAGATTTGGCACTTATTAATTGAGTGTTTGCTATAATTGTATTTTTCCTATAGTGTTGTTTTCCCTACGTATAGCAAACTTATTACTGTAGGGGTCCCCTGTTTTTCAAATAGTTAAGTGAATGTAAAACCGGGCACACAGGCATTTTAGTCTGTTTATTATAGAGCATGTGTTGCAGTTCTTAAATGTGTTCTGAAACCACGTGCATCCCACATGAAGCAGCACACTCTTGCTGACTTTAGTCATCTCGCACACTAATCAACTGTTGCAGAGGTGGTATCCTTTGAGAGAAGGAAGATGGGTTATGAAGATCAGATGAAAAGAATGATGGAGGACCTTTTGGTTTGTCCTGGAAAAACATATGGAATTTCATTTTGAGCATTGTCTGATGAAATTCAAAACGGAAGTTAAATGGGTGATGAGCAGGAGTATGGATGAAGCTGAGTTCTTCCATTGTTGTCAAATTATCATCAGACAAGTTCCTGACATTTGTTAGAATGATACCGGACATGGACTCTGCTCCTAGTCACCCTGGGAGAGTAAGCTTGGCATTATTTGTCTTAGTGTCCACTCTCTTGGCCTTTTTTCTGCTGTCTCTCTGTTCTTGGTCAAAAAAACACATTCACAGGTTCCCCAATCTGTGGGGAAAACTGTACCCACTGCCTGGTATTAGTAAATGGTTGTTCATTCTTTGTATCTACTTTACTGCTGGTGTTCAATTATGTGGAGTTTGCTGTGTACCTCATGTGTTGGGGCTCATCTGGATTGGTGCTTCTCCTTGGTGTTCACTTAATAAGAGAATTGATTTTTTTATGAACATGATATTTTAAATGTCATTTTGAAACCTTTCTAAATGTTTTGAATTTGCAATGGTTTTTTTTAAATCACGCAATAAAGTCTTTAATTGTATCCCACTTAATAAGAGTCTACCAGCAATGGGAACACCCACTTATGGACAAACCAGTTCAGGTTTCTCCTTTTTTCTTTCATTTTCTGGTTGACAATGAAAGGTTTATAATCTAAAATATGATCCTGTATCCCCAACCGTTTTTCCTTGGAAACATTGACTGTGGTGTAATTTTTTTAGTGCCTCCTCTTTCTGGAGGATCTCCTTTAAACATTCAACACTGAGGCATCTAGCAGCGTTAATGATTAATATACGCCAGTCCTGTGAACAGTTGTTCAGTATATAGCTCCGCTCCTGTCCAATCAAAATGTTGCCCTCCACAAACATTTTAGCTATATAAAGTGCATGTATACTAGTGAAGTCTAATATGCATTGCAAGAGTGCCTGAGTGAAGCAGAGTGGCACAGGCCAGTGGTTTCCATTTTGGAAGTCCTAGGCATGTGCATATACACAAAATGGAGATGAGGTTGCTTTACCAGTTAGTGGAAGTGTATTGCTGTTGACATTCCTTAGACAGGAGAAAGCAGTAACGGAGCAAGTATGACATAGGCCCTAGAACAAGCAAGGAAAATAGCCCCCTTGACTGCTGTTGGGGTAGCAGAATATAGCACTTATTAGGGATCAATGGGCCCCCTCAGAGCTCTGGGCCCTGGTGACATTGTACCTTTTGCACCAATTATAGCTACACCCTGACTATGAATTGCAAACCCTGCCATGGTAATAATAATCAGCACTTACATATTGAAGAATGTTCATGATGTGATGCCTTAGAATGTTACTGATGTAATGCCTTAAATGTTACTGTTCAAGAGGCAGCGGTTGGAGTTAAGGGAAGAGGAGAAGCTGCAGTTGTCCTGTGGCAGCTCTGTATGATGTAGATATAATACACAGTTTATGAAGCCATACCTCTTAGTGGTATGAAATTGCTGCATTATTTTGATGGCAATGAGCTGAGCTGCCAACATAAGCAAACGTGTTGAGGAAAAAAGATTTCTGCTGATCTATAGCAGTGAACATCCTAACATTCTGATGTCCCTCAAGACAGTAAAGTGTCAGTGAATTGTAAGTCCAGGAGAGCCTTCCGGCTCGTTTTGGTTGTGCAGCTTTTTGGATTTTTTACACGAAAGTGAAGCTCATATAGGCCCCACATGTGTTCACATTCTGACATTTTCAAGCGACTTTTGTATCACGTCTTGTGAGCTCTGCAATTTTGAAAAGGGGCACAAATGCAACTGACCAACACAAACTTGTAATGTAGGAACTACAAGTGGCAGCCATTTTACTTTGGGAAGTAAGGTTGACAAACATTTATTGGAGATTCTTCTTGTAGCTCCCATTTTATGCTAGGAAGCTCTTTCAATATATCTCAAAATGCGATCAGTGATATGCACACTATATTGCCTGCATGTCATTGACTTGATGATGAAGTATTCATCATTAGTAACACATACATTCCATTCCCAGCACATCACTGTGCTATTTGGACCTAAATTTGGAACAGTGATATGCACACTTTGTTTCTAAGATATCAATGACTGCATTGGGTACATATTAATTATCAGTGGTTAGACCACTGTGGTGATGCAGGATCGGCCATTAGCAGCCTTTCACACACCATCTGATATAGGTTCACAAAAGTGATATAGCACACAGTCCGTTATAAGTCAGTAGTTTGTTGACGCTTTCCTTTGCTTGCTTATTTCAGACTGCAGTCTGTACAATCACTGCCACCATTTTCAGTATGTCCAGGTGAGCCACCAATAAAATGGAAACATTGGAATGATGCTTTTTAGATGTACCTGTGGGCAGCCATATTCAGAGCTGAGAGGAAAACATTCTTATTGCCTTACTCTTTGGGCCTTGAAGGGTGTTCAATTTATACACACTTGACAGAAATTGCTGTTATTGAAGGAGAAGAACTGTTTGTGCCTATCGCCTTTCGTTGTGGCTAATAAGTAGAACAGAGATCTTAGAGTGGCTATTGCTCTCAGAAGTCTTTAAAGAGGCATTTGGCTAGATTCTCAGCGGCTTACCAAGATATCTGATTTGTTGGTTTTGATTCCTCGGGCAAAATACATGGTTATTACCTGCTAGCTAACCACAAGGATGCTTGCCGCCCCCCCCCCCTTCTCCTCTCCTCAGGTTTCTGGTAGCGCTGGGACGCCTTGTCGCGGAGGCAGCCATGCGCTTCATAAATCCTGTATAAATAAATAAATAAAATGGTTTAGTAAGCTAGCTTTCGTTTCTGCATAACACCAAGTGATGTTAAATCCACAGTCCAGTCATTTTATGGCTTGCATTCCACACATGGCCACATAACCCTACTGTAATATGCCATTTGGATTGACCTCAACGGCATCTGTTTCCCAAAGGATTATGTACCATCTTTTATTAATTTCTGCGGCTACTATGGAAGAACATGATGACATATGAAGTTTTGCCAACCAAAAGTGAAATATCTTGGTCCTGTAGTTTCAGGTGACGGTAATAATAATAATAATAATAATAATAATAATAAACGCCTTTTATATAGCGCCTGGTTACACTTGGTACAGTGTGTCCCTGCGCTTTAAAACTGATCACCAGCACTGAACCCCAAAGACAAGAAGACTACTAGGAAGAGAGCAGAAGAAATTCAGGATTTGGGAAAGAGGTGGGTTTTCAAGCTACGCCTGAATCTTGCTTCTGATGGCTCCATCCGGAGCTCAATGGGGAGGTCATTCCATTGTTTACTAGCCAAATATCTGAAAGACCGGCCCCCCATCCGTACCCGTTGGATTCTGGGTACCTGAAAGAGCATACGGCCCTGAGATCGTAAAGAACGATTGGGATGATATTTGGTGAGTAGCGTTTGCAGATAGGCAGGCCCTCTCTCATAGGCAATGCGGTGAGTCATACACATGCTTTTGAAAATAATACGTTCCCGTATAGGGAGCCAGTGAAGTTGGGCTAGAGCTTGTTTCCCAGATGATCTTCCTGGGAGATTGAGGGCTAGTCTCGCTGCCGCGTTTTGAACACACTGTAGCCTATGCAAACCTTTGCTACTCAGACCTAAGTACAGGGCGTTACTATAGTCAAGGTGGGGCGTCACCAAAGTATGGATTAAAGTTTTCCTGCTGTTTGCAGGAAGCGAGTCCAAGGTTTTGCGTAGGACCTTAAGGATCCCATAGCATTTCCCTGCTATCCCTTTAGTGTGGTGTTCGAAGGATAGAGTCTCGTCCAGTCTGACCCTTAAATTTGTAACCTGATCTAATGGTTTCGGAATTGTGCCAAGTTCCCTAGGCCACCATGCCATTGACCAGATGGATGGAGATTTCCCCATCACCAAAAGCTCAGTTTTATTAGCGTTGAGACGCAAGCAATTGGTGTTCATCCATCCGGCTACTCCGCTCAGGCATGCCGAAAAATTGGCTGAGGCCTCTTCTGGGGGCTGAGACAGAGTCACTATCAGCTGGGTGTCATCAGCATATGACACTATCTCAACCCCGTACGTCACTACCAGTTTGGCCAGGGTTGCCATGTAAAGATTGAACAAAGTTGGGCTCAAAATCGAGCCCTGAGGCACCCCATATCTGAGCGAGCGCACCTCGGATTTGAACGGGGGACAGTGGACCTGAAATTGTCTATTCGCCAAAAATGAACACATCCACTCGTGAGCCAGACCCTCAATACCCGCCTCCTCAAGACGAGAGAGCAGCATAGGATGGGAGACGGTGTTAAATGCCGCGCTCAGGTCTAGTAGAAGGAGCGCTGCTGTCTTTCCCTCATCTACTCTACTCCTCAATAGCTCAGTAGAAAAGAGGAGTGCTGATTCCGTCGAGTGGTGTGCTCTGAACCCTGACTGAGAGGGATGCAGATGTAGTTTGTTATCCAAATGTTCAGAGAGCTGTTTATTAACTATCTTTTCCACTACCTTCGCACAGAAAGGCAACAGCGATATAGGACGATAGTTGTCCAGCTGCGTGGCACTAACATGGGTTTTTTTTTTAAGGGGATAACTTGCGCTATTTTCCAATCTTGAGGTATATGACTTGTTAGAAATGACTGCTTCGCCATGTGGCCTATATGAGTTGCCATAAGTTCGAATTGATTCTTAAAAATCTTGGGACGAGCCACATCCTCCGGGGAGTCAGATTTAATGCTATGTATAATGCTTACCAGCTCCGTCATATTAGGCACCACAAACTGACTAAGACCTCCATTATTAATCATCTGTCTATTGGTAGTAGTGTCCTTAGAGGGTTCCACCGGTTTGTCTGGAAAAGTTTTATATACATCATCCACTTTCTGCACAAAGAAGTCCGCAATGGCTTCACACATATCCCTAGAATGCAGTTCAGGAGCTATAGTTCTTGTCAATGAGGTAAGTTCTTTGTAAATAACAAAGAGTTCTTTGGTGGAGTTATCAGCCAGTTCAATTATATTTTTTAAGAAATTGCGCTTTGTGAATCTAATCAATTTATGATAATTCTTTATGCTGTTTTTATAGTTAAGTCTGGCCACCTCCTCACAATTATTGCGCCATATGCGCTCAAATTTTTTACATTCCGTTTTACATGCTTTTAGATCCTGATTAAACCACTACGCTGTTTTTGAGCGCCTCGCAGGGGCCTTAGTGGTCCATGGGGCAACTTCATCTAAAGCTCCTGCCAGCCATTTATTATAATCTGTCCAGGCTTCATCTAGATTATCTTTTAATGAGGGGTTGCTTCTTTTTATCGCCAACTCTAACAGATCCTGTTTAATTTTCCCCCATTTCCTCCGTTTACCTATCATTGGTTTAATGCTGGATAATGGCTTGGACTCCTTGCAGATGGTAAATTCCACCAAAAAGTGGTCAGTCCACAATGCCTTACTGGGGGGTTGCAACACCACCCCCTCCCAGTTGGCAAAGATGGGGTCCAACAAATGGCCAGCTGTATGGGTAGGCAACCGTGATTGAATATTAAGATTGAACATTTTTAAAGATGTAAGTAGACTTAGAGCCTCCTTATCATTTTCATCATCAATATGAAAATTGAGGTCACCCAACACAAGAAACTTATTATACCGTAAAGCAGGGAGGGCAATTACTTCCATCAGGCTGTCCAAAAAAAGCGACGTCTTGCCTGGTGGACGATCAATCAGATATCCATTAATGGCCCTGTTAAGGTGATATTTTATCGTAAATAAAGCTGCTTCACATTCTTTAATTCGTACTGTCTCCAAAGTGCATGGCAAATCCAGCTTATGTATAATGGCAATCCCACCTCCCCTCTGTTTAACCCGGTCAAGTCTTATTATCCCATAATCCTGGGGAAGTGCTTCCAGTATATCAGGATTGGACTCTGCATCTAACCAGGTCTCGGTTAGGAAGAGTGCATCTGGTTGTTTTTCTGCTAAGAGGTTATATATATCCAGCTTATGCTTCCTCAATGAACGACAATTAATCAATAACAAAATCAGAGACTCAAACTTACTCTCCGTAGTGATGTCATTAACAGAGTTGTAACAACAGTTGTCACAGTGTAGGGGTAAGCTGGCGGCATTCAGCGTATGCTTACATACTTCCTGAATGGAAGGGCAGAGGTTTATTAGTTGGTCTTTAGAGTATGTAATCCATTATTGAACTCAGGCCTGGTTTTTGAGTGCTATTATTGATGCCACTGCCCCTAAATGTAACGTAAATTTACGAGGCTACCTGTAGTTGGATACAAATATATGAAACCTTCATAGTTCACACAGCTTTGCACACTCACACAGGAGGTAGCTTTGATAGACTCAAATACCTCAAGAGTACAACCAACAGTACATCATCCTTTACTCCGCAATATCTTATGACCCTCTTTTTGCCAAAGTATGTAAAATAATAAATATACTTTTTATTGTGGGCAGCATATGCCCGAGCGATGGCGATGGCTATGGCAGGGAGGCAAGGCACATATTTTCTTTTGTTAATGTTGTCATTTTCTACGGTTGGTGATTTGAAACAAGGTGGGTGCTCTGGCATTGTGGAAGCACTGTTTGTAAAAAATGGTCTGTATGCTTTTTCTCTGCAAAGTATCTGATTTGTCTCGCTTAAATACACTTTGCACCTGATTTTGCAGAGGACAATTCCAGAGTGAGCACCTTTGCATTTCTATCAAAAAATGTGTTGTTTCCTAAAGAACCCATATGGTTTGCTGATGGAAGACCTGCAGCTTTGCACATTTCATAAGAATAACTGTTTTCAGTAGCAGGCGTTAGGTGACCCATGGAGAGGTGTTGAAGTTTCTCCACCACTTCTTTATTTACTGTTTCTGGGTCCTGTTGCTGTCTTTGGTTTGAGATTGCCTCTGTCAAGTTTGAACAATGTGTTGTGAGACGTCTTGAAGTAGAAAAGAAAAACAAAGCTAGCATTACCCACTGATGGGGCTGATTCACAAAGTGCAGCATGTGAAGCAGGTCCTACATTTTGCAGCACATTTTGTAGTACTATAAAATGCACCACAAAGGTAAATGAGCTGAAAAAGTGGGTTAGGGAGGTTAAGAGGGGGTTGTAGAGCATCAGAGAGAGGTGTAGGAAGGGACATCACCCCCCTGCCCCACAAAAGACCAAGGGCCATATGTAGGTAGCTCAATACCGGTCGGTAATGGCCGATTTTACCGAATTTCGTCCGTTACAGACCGGTATTGGGCAATTGGGATGTGGGAGCTTCAAAAATCCAGATTCGGTAAATACCGACTCGGAATTTACCGATTCGGAAAATTTCGATTCGGAATTTTACCGAATTGGAAAATACCGAATTCATATTTACAGATTCTGTAAATAAGAAATGGCAAAAAATCATATTTGGTGGGACGCTTTACTCATGTGCCCCTCTGTCGCACAGCCAATGTGGAAATAATTCCTATATATAACTTTACTTGAATAATCAACTTCTTCTGGTTATCTTATTTGATCCAAAGTTATTTTCTCATGTCTTACTTAATCACATCACAGCGGAGACATGGTGTTGTAGCATTGATTTGTTTATTCATCATTTTCAAATGCCAGACGTTGCCATAGGCTTCTACGAGGGCATGTGTAGACAAACATATTTCAACACTTTTTAAAAAATGACGTCAACATTTTCCCAATGCATTTCGAATCTAACAATTCTTCGTCAGGGGTTTTGACTCAAAATTAAAAAAAAGAAACAGGTAAGCTGGCTACTCGACGTTGTAAGTAATTAAAACTGATAACTTGAAATCAACCCATATCCTGCTCAAATCTATCCGTCAAATAATTAACATCGCATTGTTCTCCCTTCATGCTCAAAACCCTCCCCTCTCCCGGGTTGTCGCTTGATGTTTCACTTAATGCGTGCAATGCGGCATAACTCACTCCCTGCTTAACAATTCCCACTAGAATCTAAACCACCCTTCACATATACCTTTTTAAACGCCGCACTCGGCGGCATGATCTCATTTCACTCCCTCCGTGACAGGCATTCTAGAAATGTTACCCTTGAACGAGGGGACAGTTGAACTTTGCTACGTGAATAGCTTGTTTTCCGCTAAAAAGATTTTTATGTTCGCAATTGATGTTCATGTTAACATTTTTTCTATATGCTTTTAATGTTTAGGATGATTTTATGAGAAGGTTTAGTTTCATTTATTCTTATTTACATTTTGTGTGAGTTCACCTTTCTAGACTCGATGCAGGGCAACATGGGAGACTGAGTTTATCTCCATATGGCACGTATAAACTACAAGTAGGGGTGGAGACTTGTAGCCTCATTGCTCACAGGTGTGCAATTTGATTTGTTAAAAACGTAGTGAGTGGAAGGGTAACATTTCTAGTATGCCTGTCACGGAGGGAGTGAAATGAGATCATGCCGCCGAGTGCGGCGTTTAAAAAGGTAAATGTGAAGGGTGGTTTAGATTCTAGTGGGAATTGTTAAGCAGGGAGTGAGTTATGCCACATTGCACGCATCAAGTGAAACATCAAGCGACAACCCGGGAGAGGGGAGGGTTTTGAGCATGAAGGGAGAGCAATGCAATGTTAATTATTTGAAGGATAGATTTGAGCAGGATATGGGTTGATTTAAAGTTATCAGTTTTAATTACTTACAACGTCGAGTAGCCAGCTTACCTGTTTCTTTCATTTTATTTTCAGTCAAAACCCCTGACGAAGAATTGTTAGATTCGAAATGCATTGGGAAAATTTTGACGTCATTTTTTAAAAGGTGTTGAATTATGTTTGTCTACACATGCCCTCGTAGAAGCCTATGGCAACGTCTGGCATTTGAAAATGCTGAATAAACAAATCAATGCTACAACACCATGTCTCCGTTGTGATGTGATTAAGTAAGACATGAGAAAATAACTTTGGATCAAATAAGATAACCAGAAGAAGTTGATTATTCAAGTAAAGTTATATATAGGAATTATTTCCACATTGGCTGTGCGACAGAGGGGCACATGAGTAAAGCGTCCCACCAGATCCGTTTTGCAACTTAACCGTGAAGGGGCTTGACACGGTTTCTGAACGCACGCACTTTACCGTCATAACTGGAACACTAGTATAAACAAACAAGGGAAGGAGTGCAACCGCTCAAACTTCAAAAAAATCATATTTGACATGTAGGTAATTTCAAAAATATTGAATTTTATGAAATTCGGTATTTAGGAGTCGGTATTTACCATGGATTGAAAGTAGGTGGCAACCAGGTGCAGGGTATAAAAAAGGACCCAAAATGCAACTCTGTAACCACAATGGCAGCATTCTATGTCACAGCAAGGCATCTATGGCTACAGGCAGCAGGAGAGAGGGTATGGAGACGGGAGGAGCAAGTCTACAGACAGCGGATCACTCTCTTCCAACTTACTGAGGCAGAGATCCATGAAAGATATAGGCTAGACCCCCAAACCATACTGGACTTGATCAGGGACCTGCACCCACTCCTGGAGCACCCAACACCAAGGGCGCACACCATCACACCCCTTGTGCAGGTGCTCTGTAGCCTACACCTGCTTGCATCTGGGAGTTACCGGGGGGTTATAGCTGCGGTAGGTGGGGTGTCCCAAAGCTGCCTGTCCCATTTCTTCAGGAAGTTCCTATAGGCCATGATGCAGAGAATGCATCAATATATCAGCTTCCCTAACACACATGCAGAACTGCTCAAGACCAAGATTGACTTTTATCAAATGGCACACTTCCCACACGTCATCGGCTGCATTGATGGCACCCACATCCCAATCTGCCCACCTGCTGCCACTGAGTACATCTACAGGAACAGAAAGTCCACCCACTCAATAAATGTGCAGGTGATCTGCAACGCTGACAGCATAATTACTGACATTGTGGCCAAATTTCCAGAGAGCACCCACAACTCCTAAATATTCCAGAACAGTGGGATCTACACACGCCTGGCTGCTGGTGAATTTGTGGAAGGATACCTGCTAGGTAAATCACAGTGACACACCCTGATAATCATTACAGCTGAATGTATCAAATGCTATGTAACTAATGGCACTCTCTTTACCACCTAGTCGATAGCGCTTATGCCCTGCGGTCTATTTGTACTCACCCCCTACATAAACCCATCAACCCGGAGTGAGAGACGTTACAATATGGCACACAGAGCAACACACAACGTTGTTGAGCGCACATTTGCACTGTTGAAAAGCAGGTGCCTCTGCCTCCACAAGAGCGGAGGAGCACGTCAGTACACACCTATCCTCTGCTGCAAAATCATTGCAACCTGTGACATGCTGCACAACCTTGCCACCAAGAAAGGCACAGAAGTTGATTTGACTCATCATGAGGACATTGATGATGGACCAGAACAGCCAGAACCCTATGCAGCAGGAGTAGTGCCAGCAACAGAAGGTAGACTGAGACGGGCAGAGATCACACGCAGCTATTGCTAAGTAAGTAAGGAGACACAGCCAGGCTTTGAATGTGAATGACATAGTTTAATGGGCACTACAGCACATTACTAATGGCACACCATGGTACTCCAATGTCTGACAACCTAACTGGGCGGTCACGGGTTACTTCACCCTAACATGTCCTGTGGAGTGTGGGCAGCATTTTTGTCTGCGCCCACGCACAACAGTGCGGGATGCCCGAGGCTGGGTTTCAACAGTGGCTGTTGAGCCAGGGCCAGCAGATTGGCGCCTGCTGCTTCTTTGTATGTCCTGTATGGGTGTGCTACTGCTGCTCCTGCTGGTGGTGTCTTCAGTGTCCCCCACACCTAGGTCTTCAGCGTTGGCTGACTGGTTGGTAAGTAACAGTTCCATGGGAGATGTCACTCTCCCCATCCCCCTAGACACATCTATGAAGCAGTGTACAAGGCATCTTGCATGGCCACAGAGCGCCGACATAGCAGGGAGGTGGCTGTTGCAAGACGGTTCATTGCCTTGGTGTTTTGCTGCATACACTGCCTCTCCTGGCACCTCTGCGTGCGGTCTGAATCTGTTTTTTCCACAGAGAGACATCATGGACTGCGACATGTCCCTCATTCCCTCTGCCATGGAGCTAATGCCCCGGTCTATGTTGCCCATTTTGGTGTATAAGTGGCGCATCTGTCTCTGTACTGATAATATTGCTTTTGCCTGCAGGCGCTGCACTTTCACCATTGCGGCCTCCAGCCCACAGAAGACCCCCTCTCCATCCTCAGTTGTGATTCTCCCCCGGACCCTACGGCATCTGGCACCGGTATGCACACCTTTAGAGGCGGACTGCTGCCCAGCGTTGTTTGCCTTCAGTGGAGCCGTTTGGGTGTCACCCTCCCTATCATCAATATAGGATGTCTCCATGATTTGGAGAGGGGGCACATCATGCCTCTTTGGCCTTACCAGTTCTGAGGAATCTGTAGCTGGTGAGGGAGAGAGTCCTGGTGGGTCCTGCTGTGGTGAGTCGTACAGCAGAGGTGAACAAGGCTGTGCTGTGGTGGCTCGCTCTGATGTTGATGCTGTTTGTGCTGTGGGTGCGGGTGGCGGCTCAGTGCTTTGCCCTGCACTCGTGCCTTCAACCCCTCTCCTTTCCATTTGGGGGGGCGTTCTCCCTTTCCTGCGCTGTCCTGCATGATGACTCTCCTGTGGACAGATATGGACATTGGCTCAGTGGTGCTGTAAACCTGTGGGTCATTATTAAATCACATTCCTGTCACACAATTACAATGTCCTCAATTGAAAATGGATGTAGTGTGTGGCATGCCTTGATGTTTTCTGTGATGAATGTAGTGATGTATGTTTCTATGACTAGGTCTCCCATGATGCATTGCAGGTAAATCCTAAAACCTGTACTGGAGTGTGAAACACACAACCACATTGGGGAAGGGGAACAGGGAAGGGGGGAGGATTGATGTCCATGCAGCTTTCCTTATTTTGTTGCAGCTCTGGCTGAGCTATCGGCATCCCCTATCCCATGGACACTCTCAGGCTCCAGGGTGGACTACACCCGCTGCTCCAGGTCTGTTAGGGCAGGTGCCCTGCTCCTTACTCCCCCTGTGGTACTGGCTTCTTTTTTCTGTGCTGACAGCTTTTTTTTTGGTTATGATCCTGAGATCATGCCACCGTTTTTAAGGTCATCAATTTCCCGTGTTGTGACCCCAATGGAATTCACCTTTGACTGGATTTCCAGCCAGGTGTTCCTTTTCACAGCGCCTGCAACCTGCAGAGTCTGTTTTCCAAATAGCTGGGTGTGGTGTCTCACAATTTCCTCCACCAGCACCTGCAGTTCAGCTGTCCTGAATTTTAGTTTTCTTTTGTGCTCTGCTCCTTCCCTCTGTGAGTCCTGGGTTTCCATCATTCACTTCAGCTCAGCTCAGGGCAGCCAGTTGCTCAGTGTCTCACAGCTCTCCAGAATGTTCAGTTACTCTGCACCTACATGGGTGTGGCCACTTCCTGGTTGTGGGGTGGGGTAGATTAATTTGATTGGTTGGTTCCTCTGTTGCTTTGTTGTGGGGCGTGATGGATTAACCTGATTGGTTGAAAAGCTCAATTGGTTGTATTTTGTATCTCCTATTCTGTATTTACCGATTCAGTACCAAATCGGTAATTCTCATTCATTCCTATGGGCCTGGAGGCCCATAGGGATAAATGGGTAATACCGAATCGGATTTTACCGTTTCGGTATTTACCGATTTGGTAAATACAGAATCGAAGATTCTGATTTTTATTGATTCGGTAAATTTCACCGATTTTTTTTACCTACATCCCATTTTCCGATTCTAAAATACCGAATCGGTAAAATTCGATATTTTAGAATGGGTAAAATGGGATTAGCTACATCTGGCCCCAAATAATTGCTTTACGCTGGGGTGGACACATATAATGTACACTTACACAAAATGCATATTTTCAGCCTGGGCTCTGACATTGGTCAACAGTCTCCAAACGTTGGTGCGTACTTTGGGAGTCAAATCACGGTAAAACCAGTCAGTGGTAGCAAATAATAAAAAAGGTCTACATTTTACATTAAACTGTAGCACAAACCATTCAATCTATACTACTATTATAAAGAGAGAACTGTGTCCTTTGAGCCAGGTAAACTCGAAAAGTACACCACCAATCCAAACACCCAAGACATCTTTGAAAACCTCAGGGCAAGCAGAAGGACATAGGCTATATAAAAATAAAAAATATACGTTCTTTAAAAAATTTAGGAATAAAAAATAAGTAGTCCCTTGCAAGTAGCGCCGGCCGCGACGTGCGTGATGACATCGGGAGCGCGGGGAGGAGCGGCGTTCAGGAGCAAGAGGAAGAGCGGCAGACATGAGAGCAGGGAGGAGCTAAGGACAGGCGAGGAGGAGCAGCGAGCGGTGGACACACGGTGAGGAGCAGCAAGAAGCGGAGGAGCAGTAGAACAGTAAACTCAGCAGCACGAGGAGGAACGGCGGCTGAGGTAAGTGAAGCAGCCTCGAGTGCGCACAGAGGGACCGGCGGAGGGACGGGTGGGGGCCATGAGTGCTCGCAAGCCTTTTACTCAAAGTCAGGACGTCGGGGGAAACAGCGGACAAGAGCCGCGGGTGCGCACCGAGGGACGGGCGGAGGGACGGGCGGGGGGGGTCATGAGTGCTCGGAAGCCTTTTCCTCAAAGTCGGGACGTCGGGGGAAACAGCATATACGAGCGTGGGCAGAAGCGGCCAGGACCAACAAAACCGGAGCAAGGAAACACTGTAAGTACACTCTGCTGCTCCCGGCCGCTCTGCTGCGCCTCTCCTGCTGGAATGCGGCTCCCAGCCCCCTTCTACCCCGGGCAACGCCGGGTCGGGGTTGCTAGTAGATGATATATAAAGACACTGGAGTTCTACTGCCTGAATTTCAGAACATAATCTTTACATGCCCCTTCAGTGGACATAGATATCATGTCACTCAAGTTGAAAATGCGAGCCACTGTGGTGCGTGAATCTAGTCTGGAACCCAGGACTTTTTAAGCAGAGATGAATATGCTGCCAGGAAGTGACATGAGATCACAGTTAATGCATTTCCGCTGTAAGTGTTTATGTGTGTATGTATCTCTAGATCACCATATGGCACTAAACAGGCAGAGAAGAAGGAACCCTGTGAGGCAACAGTGTACAAGGACAGGGATGGGACTGCACTCAGTCTATTACAGTCTGACTGCACTCAGTTATGTGTACTGCTCCTGTCCATTGGACAGCCTTCCTGATTTGTGGAGTCGATGCACCTTCAAGGTTCAGTATCAGAATATTGCTGAACTGTGGACTCAGTGGAGTGAGCCTAGGTCATGCTGGGTTATGTTGTGGTCTATGTTTCACCTGCATTGATTGACAATGCTTGCCTTGGGAAGTGTTCCGGATTACAAACCTTTTTCGCTGCATCTCGGATGTCCAGAGTCCTTGTAATGTGCTGACTCCAGGAGCTGCGCTCTCTAGGAGCCAGGAGGGGAATATTCAGCATTAGTTTATTCTGGATGGATGATTTGTGACTACTCTCCCACACTTCCTACTAGCACTCTGGAGCATGACAGGTGATCTTCATTGGTGCCAAAGGGACCATGAACAGGGCCTCAGCGACTGTTACTCATCAGAAGGCAGTGAAATCCAGGTCTGAAAACATACATGCCTAAATTACATGTGAGGGTGAGGGAGGAGAGCTCATTAATTTGCTTCTGGCCTCCAGAATGTTGCTCATGCTTGACAGGGCAAAGTCCCCTAATAGATCATATTCTAGGGGGCTTGGTGAGCTGTGGGGGTTTCCATAGTGACCACATGACCCTCAACACTGATGAATCAGAGCCCCAACATGGAAACCGAAAACAGTGAATATTAGCAGAATGGCTTGCACTGCATTTGCATAATTGTTACATTATTTTAATTGTTTTTCACTTAGGGTGCCCATCCATGTCAGTAAATGCATTCATTAAGCTGTCATGGCCTCAGGTCAGACAGCAAGTCAGGGAGTTTATGCTTGCCTTACTGTGGGGGTTGGTAGGCCCCCCTGTCAACCCGTTTCAACCCTTCCCCCTTAATGCGAAAAGTTAACATTGCAGTCACCTGGGAAGGCATTTAATAGAATTTAAACGCATCACAAACAGCTTTGCACCGTTTGCACAACTGGCAGCTACGCCCTTTGGAGAAAGGGAACCTAAACACAGAAGTAGGGAAGCTTCCCCTGAGAAATCTGATGATGTCCTTGCCGATACTGGAGTTCTGCTGATTAGTCTTTCTGACATTGCTGTTTGGTGGACAGGAGGGGGTGAAGGGTGAGGCTCCAGTTTTCATGTCTGGCTGTGAAGGGTCCTTTAGAGGGAGCCGCCCTTTGTTCTCTTCCTGGTCACTATCAAGTGTGGCTGTGGAAGTAAGTCTTGAGCCGACATCACACACCTCTTTTTGGGTCTTATGTCAGTGCTCCAACCTCCTGGCGATGACACAAAGGCAGAAGCTGGAGGACAACCGGTAAAGAACACATGAAAAAGGAAGCAACCCAAACTGGCTCTCCAAAGGCTTTCACATCCACATACGTTCTGTATAAAAGTGGAAGTTGCTGACCCACTTATCGTTCAAGTGCCAGATTCTGTCTGGCTAAGGAAGGGTTGTACTTGACACATTCTGCACAGCAATAGTCAGATGGTCCTGGGACAGTAGACACCAATGGGCAAATGACCCCATCCCCAAGGCTTCCTGCCCCCTGCCGCTTGGAATATTCATTGTATGACCTCCAATAAGACACCAAAACAATAGGGCAGACCAGTATCTCCTGGGAAACAAGATTACATTTAACATAACATAGAAGTTGAATCACAAACATTATCTTTTAATATTCTTCAGCTCTCTGAAAAGAATCAACAAAATCTACGATAAGAAAAAGCAGCTTTTTGCCCAGTGTTCTGAAAACATTCAAAAAAGGAAACATTGGCACGTGAAAAGGAATCTAGCTGGCTCTTTGTTGTGATACACAAGAACAACTATTTATTTTCTATGTAGTCTCTAACAGTGTACCTCAGCAGTTGGGGTGCGTCAGGTTTCAGTACCCCATTTTCAGCAAATAGGGTCATAGTCACAAACAAATGGATTTGACAATAAATGTTACATTCCTAACAATTCTCTCTATGTTGGTCGCAGAGCTCAGTGGCGGCATCTCATAATCAGACTTACAACTCAGGAAATAAATAAAAGGACTGTGCTTGCTTTCCTCCGCAATATGGGTACAAGTGAGAGATCTCATCCTTGTGCAGACTTTATGTTGTGCATTATAATCACATCATTTGTCAAACTATCTACCTCGACTCTGAATACCAATAGTAAACAGCAGGTACAGGGTGTCGAGTTTGGTGAGGGTGCTAGGCCCTCATTCTGTGGATAGGTAAATGAGACACAGACACAGTGGCATGGGGATAGGTAATGGGCCCTGAGCACATGCGCTCAGCCCCTTTTATTAGCCAGGGTCATCTGACCTGTGACGCCTGGTGGTGGGTGGGTGTTAAGTGTAAGATTACAACATGACTGAGACACTAGACCGTGTCCTCCGTCAGTACATCACTCCCAACCTTAGTTAAGAAACTTGCAATAACTAAAGTCCAACCTGTGGGGAAGAATACAGTTCACACCAAACTCATAACTTAAATCACGACGACTCCCACGTGGTCTTCTCCACTGCTGGTCAAGTTGATTGCTGGCAATGTTGTCTCTTCTTGCCTTGGCAGACTTGCAGCTTGTAGGTGGGCTTTACAGTCTCTCTCGCTCTGTTCCACATCCTGTGAGCGTGCAGAAGTATAAATATATATTGAGTCCCAAGTGTGTTACTTTTCGCGGGAAAGTCCTGGTCAAAGTGCTTGTTTCAAACTGGTGTCTGTTCCTGACGGGACCTTTCGCTGCAGGTTATCCCTCTCACGGATAGTCCTATCTCGTGGGTCTCCCCTCTCACTGGACGACCCTGAGGCCCTTCTGCCAGGCTTCCACTGGACCGGTGGACATGCCGCCTTGCCTCTTCAACATGTTGAAGGACGTCGCTACGGGTCCTCTTCTCCATGTCCGAGTTCCACCTGAAAGGGTGTTGTTGGCACTGGTTCCGTCTTGTGCGACCTTCGGTCTTCCCAGATCTTCAGCGCGAGCTTCCACAGTCCGTCTCTCGTTGGGGATCCGCTGCCACCGGTGTCCCTGAGGCCTCTGCCCCTGGATTTCCACGGCCCTTGTGTCCGTTCCATCCCAAAGGTGGTTGTTACCAACAAACCGGCCTGCTCGCTTCTGTCCTTCCTGGATGACTGTCAGGTTCGCACTTGGATGCTTGCTTCCAGTGGTGTTAATTGTATCCCGGTCGTGCGTGTGGACTGTCGTGCACCTCTCATGTTCTCCTCGGTGTTTACCCTTTTGAGTGTCGTAGTGTCTTGGTCCACACTCCTCTTTGCTCTCTTCTATCCTCTTTTCTTCCTGTCATCGTGCTGCTTAGACTTCTTCTCCTTCTCCTTTTCTCTTTGGTGGTGGCAGAAGTGCCACACAGACCTTCTCCTTTTCTTCTCTTCTCCTTTGTGGCGTAGTGCCACTCCTTCTCCTTTTCTCTTTGGTGGCGTTGTGCCACTCAGGCTTCCTCTCCTTCCTTTTTGCAATGCGGTCTGGTCACCTTGCTGTCTTCCTCTTCCTGGCCAGACTTCTCCAGGCAGCGTGCACTCCGCCTGCTTCCATCCGGTCTTGTCCTGGTTCACGGACACTGTCTCTACTCGTCTGTGACTGGACCGGGCAGTGCGATCTTCTCTCTCTCCTTAGACGTTGAGTGTTGACTTGTGGTTGGTGAAGTTCATTTGTTGCTGTTCGCGGACTGTGTCTTGATGTTCGAACTTCTGGGACCTCTGGCCGGTCCACTCTGCCGATGGTGGCAGGCTATCTTCTGTCCTCCTGTGGGATACTTGCTGTGTTATGGTTTGTTGACCCTTGCTTCGGTCACCTCCTTTCGCGACCCCCGGTGGGTCGGCTTTTGGTGCAGCCATCTGGCTGGCCGGCTTCTTGGGTGTGTCACGTGTGTGACCGTCTGGGTTCTTCGTGCGACCGTCTGAGGGGTCGGCTTTACCTTCTCTGTGACCAGACGGGGTGGTCTTCTGCGTGAGTCCTCATGCTTCGCTGTTTTCGGTTGGGTCGCTCTTCGCTCCGTTCCGGTGCTTGAGCATTGGCACGCTTTCGTCCGCGCACTTCCTGTGCTGCGTTTCTGTGCGGAGGGTTACGTCACCACTCCAAGCTTCTTCGTGTTCAGGTCAGCTTCCCGTTACGTCACGGGTGTGCTTGCTTTTCTTCTGGGACCTTGGAGCAGTGTCGGCGGTCGTCGCGCTTCCTCCCTGTGTTGCACTTGCTTGTTGGGGAGTCTTGGGACCTCTGTCTCTTCCCGTGGTGGTGGTGCTGCAGTTTCTTCCCTGCGGTTGCAACGACAACCTGTGGCCATCAGGTGCCGCTCCGCTGGCAGTTGGTCTCTGCTTGTCCCCTGTGCGTCAGGTGGTCTGCGCCTCTGTTCTGTCTCCTGCTCCTGGTCACTGCGTGAATACTGATCACCGCGTTTTCCTTCGTGCATGGAGTTTCTTCACTCCTCGCGCTTCCTGTGCGTCGCAGTGCTATGCTGTCCTGGTGGGGCTTCCTTTGCTGGGAGTCTGCTTGGCTGCCGCAGCTACCCATGTGCTGCATTATTGTCTTTCAGGCACACTGCTGCCTTCTAGCTCGTGTCACTCTATGTAATTGTTGCTGCCATAGTCTTTTATTGTGTGGGCGCAATTGTGTACTTTGGCCACTAGATGGCAGTGCCGTGTTCATTCTCTGGCGATGCACGAGCCTCGGCAGGTTCTCAATGCTGCAGGCCTCGTGCACTCTTCTGGCTCTGTCCCCGACTCATCCAGGGCTTGTTTCGCGACTCCTGCAGTCACTTTGTCTGCGGGTGCCGCAGGCGAGACACTGCTCCCAATGGCTGCCGGACTCCAAGGAGACCGTCGCTTGTCCACAGTGAGTCTTTTTTTGTTACCCGGGTCGTGCTGGGGGCTGTACTGCCCGTTCGGCGCTCTAGCAGGGGGTGGTTTTGCTGGCGTCGCTCCGGTCAGGTTTTTGCTCTCACCCCCACCCAAGTACTCTTCTTGTCACTCCAGTGATTTGCTGGTATTGTCCCAGGCTGTGCAGAGGACAAAATGAACGTACAGCGCGGCGGCCGGTCAGATCACTTTACAGTCACCCCACCCCTCGCAGCAATCTTAATTGCTCTCGGGCTGCACAGGGGGGGGTGTCGTGCGGCCTTACTCAATTTTGTGCTGGTGGCTGCGCGGACTTCGCGCTACACTTGTCCCATCATCCTGCTGTTGCTTAGGAGGGGGGTTCAGTAGTTCTTTTGCGACTCACGCACCATACTCCCGTTGTCTCTGTCCCACCGATGCAGCCTCGCACACTTCACTCTTCGTGTGGGCTGGGGCAGGGTCAGCGCGACACTGCGGGTGCGCTCCGCTTTGAGTGTATAGGCGCCCATCAGCTTTTCACATGCTGCCGGACGCTCTCTGATACTTTGTGCAGCGCGTGGCTCCTGCTGGCTCACAGCCGCTCCGCGCCTCCTCTGATTCTTGCCAGGGCAGCGTAGGGGTGCTGGCGCTTTCCTCGCACGGGATGGCAAAGTTTTCCCGTGATGCGGGTAGGCTCCGCTTGACTTTGGGCACTTATGTTGATCGCGGGTGGTCTCCGCTTGTACATTTCTCCGCCCGGCAGCTCTCCACATGCTGCGGGCGCTTCGCCTTAAAGTTCCTTCACCCTGCTGCACTTCACATTGTAGTGTAGTTCCTAGTTTCCCACTAGGCCCTGCGCATTGGAATAACATAAACAGTAGTATCGACGTGGAACTGCGGATATTCCAGGCCTCCACTGACTATGCTAAACTTAATTGGGTTGTGTTACCAACTAGCTCAGAGGTCACTGGAAACTTTCTTCTCTGCATAGGAAGTGATCAGCTTCCTTGGCACAGACAAGAAGGGATTCAGTTTTCCAACAACCGGGCAACATGACAACTTTGCTCCTCAGATCAAGAGTCAATCTCTAGGGTCGTGTGAAACAATAGACATGTATTTCACTCAGTCAGTCTAGTGCAGTTTACTTTCACGAGATGTAGAGAATAGAGAGATGGGTGTTTGTCAATAAAGGGTTAACATTTATTGAACAGTCTTTCTTCTCGTACAAGAGAAATGTATTGCCACAATTGCAATAATTGTTATTATAAAAAGTACGTACAGTAAGATAAGTATTGCGAAATAGAACTGTAAAAGCATTGATATGGTTTCTTAGCCATACAATGGTTTAAAGTAATAAAACATATATACAGTCATATATACATTAGGCTAACATACTCAACTGGTGCTTCTAACTAAGCCTACCCCAGTGTGCCTGACCTAAGCCTAACACGTGAAAAGGGGAGTAAGTAAGTAGCTTTAAGTTAAGTTGGTTTTGCCAAGGTTTGTTTCAAGAATTCTCGTCTAAGGGTTTAGTCAACACCATACCTCTGAATAGAATGATGGAGGATTGGTATCTCCTTCAGGGGTCTCTCTCGATATCCCAGTCACCCGCGAGGGTAAACCGGAAGCGCCGGGACTGGATTTCTCTGCACGAGAAAGGCAGCGGCTTCTCTTCAGCGCGTCGAGGAAGGAGGGGGGACAGCGTCCGCGGGCAGCTGGAATCTGCTGGATGTCTTCGCAGAGGGACGGCTGTTCAGCTCCTTAAGCGTACTGCACCATAGTTCGCGCTGTAGCGGCGATAATGGTATCAGCAGCTTCACCACCACAGGATAGCAGGCTGCAGCGACAGAGTGCTAGACTTACTAACACGGGGTCTTGCAGGCAGCTGTCATCAGCAACAGTAGCTCGCAGCTCACATTGCTTAAGGCAACGTTGGTAATATTTATACCTGACAGGTGCCGGGTTTGACGCAAGTTTGCTGGACATAAGACATCAATTAAAGATGTCACTAGGAAGTGATAGTTATCAGTTGCTCATTAGAGTTCCATTACTAATCAAAACACAGAAAGCGGGGATTTCCAGGTTTGCAGAGTTTTTATCTTGTTGAAGAACTCGCAGTGTTATCTAGGAATATCAGATAGTGACTACTGCTCTGTCATTGCACTAATTGGTCGCAAAGGAAGTGGCAGAGAGAACTATGCTGGAATGTGGCTCTGTTCGTGTGAGGCCAGAGATGACTTTTCAGAAAATCGCACTTGAACGGTTATGCCAATATAGGGAATAAATGGATTTATAGCCGAATAGGGGCATAAGTTCACAGTATCGATCAGGAACCTAGATAAACACGCAACACCCACTCCACGGGTTAATGTCCATCAAAATTACTAAAACTAAAGCAATTAGATGCATGTGTAACATTGCCCACCCCAAAATACATAAATGCATTCGAAATAGGCGTACTTGTAATACATGAATTTTAGGTACTGTACGTTTTTTTAAAAGCATAGAAATCATTCAAAAAATTATTGCATATGAAATCTATTGAACGATTATGCATAAAGAATTACACATGAATTATCTCTGACAGAAGAAATGCGAGATAAATCATCACATAAAAATGCATTGTAATAACATGTGTGCTAGAGGCTGGTGTAATGTTGTTATGTCTCTAGATGTGTTTAGAAATAGAAGTGTGAAGCTTCTGTTCTCTAAGAAAAGTTTTTACGTTAAGCAAAGAATTGTTTGTGCCAAAAAAGGGTCAATATTAGAAAAATTGTTCAATTCAAAAAAAAAATTTTAATGCTTGAACGGGGAAACATAGAGTTCCAAAGCTTTTTGCAGTCTTTGTTGATCAAAACTGAAGGCCGAATTCAGAGTTCATGGGAACGCTGTGTGTCGGAAAGCTTCTAAAAGGTATTGTTTCTCTACGGGTGAGAACATCGTATCAGACAGGCTCTCAAAGAATTGGTCTACAAATTCAGGTGATAGTTCAACCAAATTAGATAGCGCTGTAACTTGGCAGGTGTGAGAATGATTGCTGTCATCATATTCGGGAGCAGCAATGCTCACAGCACGTTGTACCTGGATGATGTTGCTTTTGTCACTCGCTCCACTGTTACCACTTGGCTGTAGTACAGGAGTCTCCACGAATGCCGTCATCAGGATTGGTAGCCGCTGGGGACAACACAATGCGTGAGCCGTTATTGGACTGAGCAAAGTATCGACGTCCATTGGTACTGCTGATGGGAGTGAAAGACAGATGTCCAACACGCATTCATCGCCGCAAAGCATACACCGTAGCACAGGTAAAATGCAATTTTGCCATATCGGTCTGAATGAAAGGAACCAGGTCATGTTTAGATCTCTCAGCCTGGCCAATCCGAGGACGTTAGTTATCCTGTCCCGGTAGCGCATTGCTAGGATTGTCTCTTCCATTCCCATGGGAGCTATGTCTGAGTCGAGGCTTGCCATAACGAAGCAGGAGGGTCAAAAATAGAATCCCTGCTACAAGTCCCAAAAATAATGGTATCCCTCCAAAAACAGAGTGCACAAAATTAGGAAAGATTCCCAAAATTGCCTGGAAGGGTGTTAGCAGTCCCGTAAAGACTGTCTTAAATATGCCTGGGATGCTTGTTGCACTAGACATGTTAAGGAGTTGGCTGAACATTTCTACGAAATGCACGGGGCAATTTGTTGATAAAAGGTCATGAACTTCAGTAGCTGTCCTTGCAACTAGAAGATCATACGTCTCTTTAGATGACGTTATAGGCACTGTTGTCTGTAAAAGTACAGATTTAACTTTGCTTAAAGTATCAATTCGTATAGAATAGAGATTCAGACGAGGCCAGGTGGGAGTCACTATGTCTGGAGGCCCACTTGGAAACAATGCTTGCATACAGCATTTGACCATGGATGTTACTTCTACTAGATAACTTTTCCCTGGCACGAGGCCACAACATCTGTGATCCGTTCTAAGAATGTAACTCCCGTTCGAAAGTTGCATAAAGAAGGGCTCTATCTGAGTTGCAGGTGTGACTAGCTGGTGGCATGAAAGGTTGTTTGAATTTCCATCACATGCTCCGTGTAAATTAATACCCTGACACAAAAGTATACCGCTTAGTGAATGTTTACAGTTCTCACCACTAAGAAATACATTTTTGTCGCTGTCACTATAGCAAGAATGAGTGTATGGTAATTTCCATTCGGATTTTACATATCCTTTACCCAATTGTTCATACTGGCCAGCAGGTATGTACTCAAGGCACTTTTTAAATCGGAAAGTTGTTATCGGAATTGTGATAATTCCGTGTATTATCCATTCAATGACAGGACTCTCTGACATTGTCAATGGTAATCTCTCGAGTTTTTCGATGCTCAGGATTGTATAGTCTGCTCCTTTCTGTGCCAAACTGATCTGTTTATCAGTAAGGTTAAAACTGGAAAATAATGACGTTGTGTTGATTAAACGCCAAGGCACATAGCCTGAACGAAGATTTTGCAGCGTCCAGCCTAATTCTATAATAGAACGCAATTGAGACTGGCCATGTTGTAACATTAGCAAATCTCTGTCTATCACATCAAAGGCAGAGGATACAATATTGTCCAACGAATATATTCTGGAAGACAGAGTCATTAACCCATTGTCTACTACAGAAAGTGATTTCTCCAAATGAATACGATCAATTTCTCGTATTTTTTCAGCAGTTTCAATTTGCTTTACTTTCCAAGCCTCGTTGTAAGCAGCATAGATACTGGTCGCTATGAAACGCTTTTGACGCTGTTTGCGTGGTCCAAGAATGAAATCGCGCAAATCAGCACCATCTTTTAGTAAAGACAAGTGTTGCTTAATTTCAGCCAGTGTGGACGAAGTAAGCCATTCGAGGCAGAGTTTCCCTACACTGTATGTTGTTATAATCCCTGGATGTTGTCTCTGGGAGTATCTAGAGTCTAATCTGGTCATTTTTAACTTCTGTGTTTTGTTCAGGAATCTATCTTGACAGCTGTTTGTGTCAGTAGGCCAGATTAACCACTTTTTCCAATCAGGATGTGTTCTGTTGAAATGTAAAATTTGTGATACGTCTAACTCAATATCTGTGGTTGTATTTTCAGGTATTGGCTTTGGTATAGATGGTGTTTTAAGGTCTTTGATCTTAGCTAGGCCAAGACAAGATGTTTGGTGTATTGTGTCATTTAAAAACAACATTTGTTCTGGTATCATGCAGGTTCTAAATAGTGCTTCTATGCCTTGCACCTGCCAATCTTTTGTACCCCAGATTGTTTTCGTTTCAATATTATTTTTCCAATAATCAAAACCAAATGTCATCATTTTGTCATAAAATGCTTCTGAATATATCAATTTAGAATTTGTCAGCATTGTTTTCATTCCTGTTTTATCTAACAGTTTATAATAAAACGTTTCTGCATCACTGGTGTTAAACCCTGAGAAGTATTTGAATTTCTCAAAAAATGCTTTAGAACTGCTTTTAGGAGGTGTAGAACAATGTTCCCATTGATTATACATAAAAACATTTCTAGGCTGTGCAGATTTATGCAAGTAATGATCCCCATAGTGGGTGTAACAGAATAACTGCTCATAACTAGATGAACCTTGTAAATAATCATGATCTGTGAATCTAGCTGACATTACTAAATCAGACATCATGTCATTAATACTGTTAAAGTCCCAATCATCAGAGAATGTACTAGGTGTCACAAAGTCACTTAAGGAAACCTTTAGCTGATGAGGATACTTCAGGATTTCGACCGGACCATATATCTCATAGTCTGTTTTCTCCCATACTACCCCACCAGGTATTGGAATTGCTGTTACATTTACTGTTGACAGTTCTCTTTTCTTCACGTGGGATGATCTGTGTGGTTTCAGGACTAGGTTGATGTTCTGACTTGCTGTGTCCATTCTAATATATTTTCCTTCAATGAATTTTCCCAAACACAGTACCATGATGAGCCAAAGCAGGAGGAAAAATACACCTAGACCGAACCAGAACTCTAGCCAAGGGGAAACAAGGTAGATTTCCTTCAGTTGATGAAAGAGTTCTGTTGCTTTTTCTTTAAAAGACTTTTTTGTTTCTGGCATCACTTCGGGGTCGTTTTGATCTTCAGAGAAGTTGTCGAAGTTGATGAAATAACCAGAGGCAGTTCTGTCAATTGATGGGATTGTTCTTTCAATCTGTCTCTCGGTAGCACTTTCTGATGCCACATCATTGTAGACTGGTGTTGTTTCTTGACGAACTGTTTCAATCTGTGTTTCAAGAGGCACGAGGTCCATGGCATTATTGCATAGTCCTTCATTGTGCACTGCAGGCTGATCGAATGTGATTAGTCTTTCAGTTTGAACCTCTTGGATTGTTGCAAGTTTGGGTATTCTGTTGTTTCTTGGGAGTCCACTGGGCCTACTGTTGATTATAGGCCACATGCTTGTGGTTTTACCAGATCGATAGACACGACTCTGTTCTCCTTTTTACCAGCAAGGGTGGTAGCACAACTGATCTTGTTCCGGTGACTGCCAAGACAGGTACTGCTTTTCTGTAAGAAGGCCCAAATTCCTTCTTAACCGCAATCTTTTCTCTGACTAGATCCCCAATCTTTGGAATCCAGACAGGCCTTGCTGGGGCTGTTGCGGGTGGTGCCTCGTCAGTGGTACTTGGCTGTTGCTTTAACTTTATGTTGCTTAATGATTTTCTTGTTTCATTCAGTTCCTGTAAAACAGCCAAACGATCCTTTACATCAAAGTTCTTTGTTTCTTCTTGTACCACTGACATCTGACTATCGAGGTCCTGAACTCGCATTCTAATTCCGAACAATAGTTCGTATGGGCTGAAACCTTTTAGAGAATTTCTTGGCATGTTGTTAAGACTAGTCTGGACACTTATTAAATGTTTGACCCACCCAGCGCCTGAACCTAATACCTTCGCTGTTATAGATTGCTTTATGTCACGGTTTTTTCTTTCTACCACACTGTTCCCTTCGGGGTGCGACGGACAAGAATACCGCAACCCAATTCCCATGCTAGCCATGGCCTCCTTATAGGCTCGAGAGCTGAAAGCAGGACCCTGGTAATAATGGAACGTGGTAATTGCGTATGTGCCGATAAAGACTCGCAAATCTTTTATAACCGTTCTAGTGTCAGCCGAGCGCTGGGGCCACATCCATATGAACCTCGTACAAGAATCCACTGCTACCATGATATATCTATAGTTGCCGTCCCTTTGTAGGGGACCACAGTGGTCCAGGTAAACGCATGCAAATGGTTTATCCGAGATGAGAAGGGGTGTCTGCGCTGGTCGTTTCACTGTTGAAACTTTTATCCTTTGGCATATGTCGCATTCTAATACATACGTTTTAGTTTGTATTCCCAAGCGAGGCCACCAATATCTCTGTTTTAATAGTGATATTGTTGCGGAAACGCCAGCGTGTGCAGATGCAAGCCCTTCGTGTGCCGCTTTGATTAGTCCTAATCTGTGTTCCCTGTTTGGAATTACTCTATCCCCCACTCCAGGGATTCGAGCAAAAGGAACATTATTCGTATCCATCAAGTATAAGTACTTTTCTGGAAAACCTTTTGGGAGTGTTTTCTTATAATTTTTTACTGACGCACTGACAGCTTGTAGAATATCGCTGTCTATTTTTGTTTGTGACCGAGTTATCGCAGCTACGGAAGCCGTTTGTACAGCTGCCTTCGCGGCTTCATCAGCCAATGAATTCCCTGCAACGTGAACGCCATCACGTTGATGACTCAGTGTATGTATCACGTGAGTCTTTTGTAGTTCTTTTTGTAAAAGAACTACCTGTTCCCAAAGCATTTTATGCTTTATTGTGCCACCTTTTGCATCTTTGAAACCATTTTCCACCCAATTCTGCAAGTATTCATTATAAGATTGTACGCAATAAAAAGAATCGCACACTATTATTGTGGGGAATTCGCGATCGGTGTTTTCTAGCGCCATCTTAAATGCTACTAATTCAGCTCGTTGAGCCGAGCAATCTCCTAGAGATTGTGTTTTGGTGACCAGTGGTCTAAATTTTCCTTTTGTGCCAGCGACCTTTTACAATCGCGCACGCAGCACTGTAAGCTTGCTTACCCCCAACTGCGGGTTGTGCTGATCCGTCAGTATATATATTACTTCCGTATTCTTCGAGAGGCAGGATTTCAATTGGCAGAGGACATTCATATTCATATTGTAAAAATTCCTGTGTTTTTAAGTTAGGATCAAATTCGTAAACTACGTCTGTTGCAGCAAGAGAATTAACCCACTGAATCCATCTCGGATGCAAAGCTTTAGCATTAGGAATGCTTGCTTTAGTCACCGCTTCTAAAGCCGGTATAGGAGTTACGATTATTATTCGTTTACCTTGCGCTAGGGGCCTTTCTTTCGCTACAGCAGTCTGAACCGCAGTTAGAATTTTCTCCGTTGAACTGAATTTTATTTCAGCCTTTGTGTACAAATGTGATTTGTAAGCTATTGGTACTTTTTCCCCCTCCTTAGAGGTTAGGTACGTGAATCCGCATCTTCCTGGGATGACTCGGATTACAAGATCACGTGTGTTGTCACGTGTATCTAATTTTGTTTTTGCTAACATGTCTGTTTGCAGTGATCTCAAAATTTCTGTGTGTTTTTGAGTCCAATTGATTTGTTTAAAATCAGGTTTAATTAGTTCGTAGAGAGGTTTAACCCTCTCTGCGTAATTTAGAATGTAAGTTCTTCCGAAATTCCGAAAACCTAGAATGGATTGTAAATTCTTCAGCGTTTTTGGAGCTTGGAGTACAGCGCACTTCTCTAAGAAGTTGTCCGCTAGGCTTTTCCCTTCACTTGATAATTCGTACCCTAAAAATAGTACTGTCAGATGGGCAATTCGGGACTTTTTAAAGTTGAATTTGTAACCCTCTGCTGCGAACCCAAGTATAATGGTGTTCACTCTTTTCAAGTGAGTATCCAAGTCGTCGTCTGTGAGATAGATATCATCTACGTAAGATAATGCTTCATCATCATAGATTTGTAGTAACTCTGTTACCCTAGCTGAGAATAGTCCTGGGCTGTTCTTGAACCCCTGTGGGAGTCGACAGAATTTGCGGAGAAAGCGGTCAAATATCTGCTTTCTGGTGCAATGTTTTGACAAAAGAAACCATTAGATATGTCTAATGTCGTTTTATATTTTTTCCTAACTATGTTATTCATTAGGGCTGCACTATGCGAGTTTTGTACTGCAAAAGTTTTACAACATGTATTAAGATGTCTGTAGTCCAAAACTAGACGATATGAATTGTCTGGCTTGGAGACAGGAAACAAAGGATTGTTCATTTGAGAGGTGCATGTTTCAATCACCCCCTGGTACTCAAGTTGATCTAAGATCTCCCTGACCTGTTTTTTAGCTTCTTGCTTTATGGGATACTGCCGTTGGGCAGTTGGTTCACTTTTTAGTTGGATTTTGTGAGGAGGAGAGTCCTCATCCCATCCTACATGATTTTTATACAATGCAGGTGCCTGTGCTATTGCCCATTTCCGTGCATATGTATATTTTTTGTGAATCGGAATGTGATTCGAGAAGGCAGGCATAATCACTTCTTCGCCACGAGGGCACTCCCTGACAAACTCCGGGGGCCAATCTTTTTCAGCTAACAGAATATGATAGCCTTTGAGAGCTTATCCCAAAATAGACCCTTAATTTTCCTAGTCTTATCACCCTCCATACGCAATGTTATTTCGTATATTTTATGGGGCTCGCTAAGTCTGGCGTCGGCAGTTTCAACCTGAATGTATTCATTCGTGTCCACTGTCTCCAGATGACTCATCAAGTTCTTGCGCGCTATACTGATTTCTGCTGCACTGTCCAACATTGTCAATGCCCACTCCCCGTTTTTCAACTGTGTCCTCAGTATTCTCGGCATGGTTGATTACTCTAATACTGGCTACCTTCTTTTTAGGAAATTGAGATTTTTTACTCTGAGCAGGTTCCTTGTCTTTGGACTTGGTGTGCTCTCCTGGGTCTGACCGTCCTCTTCTTTCCGAATTCTGTGGAAAAGATCGAGAGGGACGTGTATCAATACTTTGATATCTATCAGGTTTTTTTAGATTATCCCTATTTCTAAGGTTATATCTTTTCTCAGAGGGCTCCCGCTGGGGAGACTGGCGTTCTCGAGTCGGAGTTCTTTCCCTCCGTCGAGGAGACCTTCCTCTGGACTGGAAAACTTTTTCCTTGGGAGTGGATTGTTTATTTCCATCCCAGCTCTTTTTAGGAGTGTTTAAATTATTTTTAATAAATATTTTTTCAGGATTTTCGAGCAGTTGGGGCTTAACTGGTTTCCCACCCAAGCTGTCTCTACCTAATTCTTCATAGCATTTTTCTATGATTTTTGCAAGCTCAACAGGATCTTTTATATCTGTTTCCCTCACCTTCTGGCGAATCGCCACAGATGCTGCTTCTCCTTTTATGTTGGCTAATAATATAGCCGAGACCTGCTTGAAGTCTTTCAGTAATTTCATACCTAGATTTAAAGCGGGCTCTGGACCGAATTCATTTTGAATCTGTTTTAGCACTTCTGGTATTACCGCCATAGACGGAACACCGTGTGTTTTTGTATAAATGGAAACAAAGACTGTACCCCAAGTGTCACAGTCCTCCACGTGTGGTGCGATTCCCATAGGAAGGCAGATGGTCAAGATTCTGTGTTTCTCAATAGGGGTAGTATCAGGAAATACTGCCTCTATTTGAGTGATTTTCTGTGCTAACCAGAAAGGAATTTGTTCCCGTTTTACGGGTGTTTTACCAAGACATGACTGTATGTTCTGTGGTGTAATTTTATTTGTGTTCCCCTGATGAGGGGTCAGCTGGTGTGAATTAACAGCTGGCTGGACTGTTGCAGTCCGCATTACATATTGGACTAATTGCCTATGTATTTTTATTAATGTGTTTAGCTGTACTAACAGCTCTTCTCTTGACATTCTTACAATGTCAGGATGTGGTGTGTAGCTGGCTAGAACCGGCCACGTTGCTCCTGGTCTACCTAGAGGACCGAGCCTAGTTATGTGATCATTGTGTTTTAGGGCGCCATTAAACCAGAGCAGGTGCTCTTGAAATTTAAGTGGAATTTCAATCTCCTCGAAAGGAGCGTACTCTTCCGGAGGTTTCTCTATTTTGTAATAGTGAAACTCTTGTGTTGTAGCGTTTGCCGCTGGAAAGTTTATCCATGAATAGAATACCTCTGTCTGCCGATACTCGTGTGCCTCTATCACGAAAATTACTGTACCACCTTGAGGTGTCAGTCCGTTTTCTATAAGTTTTAAAGTTATAGATCTTCTTAAGTGGACCGGGATGATTATAGCATCCGGGTCTGTGTATTCGGGACCTTGCTGAGTCGCATCTACTGCGGCCCCAGAGGTTCCGTTATTCTCTGGCATTGTAAAAATGCAAGGTTTGCAGAGTAGGTCTCCAAGGAGACAAAGATTAGGTGCACAATATTTTGGAACACTGTATCCTTCAACGTTGAATAAACCAGAGCTTTACATAGGAATCTCTTCCTACTAAGGTCGGGCGGATTTTTAACCTTTCACCCACTCCAGAAGTCTATTGGAGTATTTACGGGAGAAAGGGGTCTGTGTGAAATATGCACGACTGAGTTACTCTACTGTCTTGCGTTAGTTTATCGCCTTACCAAACGTTGGGCGCCATGTAGTGTAGTTCCTAGTTTCCCACTAGGCCCTGCGCATTGGAATATCATAAACAGTAGTATCAACGTGGAACTGCGGATATTCCAGGCCTCCACTGACTATGCTAAACTTAATTGGGTTGTGTTACCAACTAGCTCAGAGGTCACTGGAAACTTTCTTCTCTGCATAGGAAGTGATCAGCTTCCTTGGCACAGACAAGAAGGGATTCAGTTTTCCAACAACCGTGCAACATGACAACTTTGCTCCTCAGATCAAGAGTCAATCTCTAGGGTCGTGTGAAACAATAGACATGTATTTCACTCAGTCAGTCTAGTGCAGTTTACTTTCACGAGATGTAGAGAATAGAGAGACGGGCGTTTGTCAATAAAGGGTTAACATTTATTGAACAGTCTTTCTTCTCGTACAAGAGAAATGTATTGCCACAATTGCAATAATTGTTATTATAAAAAGTACGTACAGTAAGATAAGTATTGCGAAATAGAACTGTAAAAGCATTGATATGGTTTCTTAGCCATACAATGGTTTAAAGTAATAAAACATATATACAGTCATATATACATTAGGCTAACATACTCAACTGGTGCTTCTAACTAAGCCTACCCCAGTGTGCCTGACCTAAGCCTAACACGTGAAAAGGGGAGTAAGTAAGTAGCTTTAAGTTAAGTTGGTTTTGCCAAGGTTTGTTTCAAGAATTCTCGTCTAAGGGTTTAGTCAACACCATACCTCTGAATAGAATGATGGAGGATTGGTATCTCCTTCAGGGGTCTCTCTCGATATCCCAATCACCCGCGAGGGTAAACCGGAAGCGCCGGGACTGGATTTCTCTGCACGAGAAAGGCAGCGGCTTCTCTTCAGCGCGTCGAGGAAGGAGGGGGGACAGCGTCCGCGGGCAGCTGAAATCTGCTGGATGTCTTCGCAGAGGGACGGCTGTTCAGCTCCTTAAGCGTACTGCACCATAGTTCGCGCTGTAGCGGCGATAATGGTATCAGCAGCTTCACCACCACAGGATAGCAGGCTGCAGCGACAGAGTGCTAGACTTACTAACACGGGGTCTTGCAGGCAGCTGTCATCAGCAACAGTAGCTCGCAGCTCACATTGCTTAAGGCAACGTTGGTAATATTTATACCTGACAGGTGCCGGGTTTGACGCAAGTTTGCTGGACATAAGACGTCAATTAAAGATGTCACTAGGAAGTGATAGTTATCAGTTGCTCATTAGAGTTCCATTCCTAATCAAAACACAGCAAGCGGGGATTTCCAGGTTTGCGGAGTTTTTATCTTGTTGAAGAACTCGGAGTGTTATCTAGGAATATCAGATAGTGACTACTGCTCTGTCATTGCACTAATTGGTCGCAAAGGAAGTGGCAGAGAGAACTATGCTGGAATGTGGCTCTGTTCGTGTGAGGCCAGAGATGACTTTTCAGAAAATCGCACTTGAACGGTTATGCCAATATAGGGAATAAATGGATTTATAGCCGAATAGGGGCATAAGTTCACAGTATTGATCAGGAACCTAGATAAACACGCAACAACATACAGTGCGTGGTGGGAGACTCTGCAGGCAGGCCGCGGGTGGGCTCCGCTGGCCTTGTCGCGCTTGTGGCTGTTTTGTGTGGGCAGGCTCACCTCCGGCCTGCGGGCATCATGCCGGCGGGGGTCACGCTGCTGCGGCCGACTCGGGTGGGCTCCGGTCGGTCCGCTTACTCGGTGGCAGGCGTGAGAGGTGCGGAGTGGGCTCCCAATCACCTCTCCATTGATGTCTGGGCCCGGGGCAAGGCACACGCCCCACGGGCCTCTCATCAGGCTGGCGCCGATCGTGTGGAGGAGGCGGGGGCGCGATGTAGCCCTGCTCTTCTCTCCCCTTTTCCCCAAGATGTTTTTTTAATTTCGCTGTGGCACGCTGGGCACAGCTCCGCCTCGTCGCCATTGTAGAGTTTGGTGAGGGCGCTAGGCCCTCATTCTGTGAATAGGTAAATGAGACACGGACGCAGTGGTATGGGGATAGGTAATGGGCCCTGAGCACGTGCGCTCAGCCCCTTTTATTAGCCAGGGTCATCTGACCTGTGACGCCTGGTGGTGGGTGGGTGTTAAGTGTAAGATTACAACATGACTGAGACACTAGACCGTGTCCTCCGTCAGTACACAGGGGATGAGGGCACGTTACAACCACAACAAATCTGATATCTTGGACCTGCTGACCTGTGGCAGCAGAACTATTGTTCCAATGTAGCAATTAAAGACAGCAGAGGTCCACAAAAATAATGTGATTTTAAATTAAACTTGCCGTGAACTTCAAACTAACTGCTCACACCAGAGGATGACTGGTGATTACTAACCACTCACATCTCTCAGGCATCCAAATGAAGGCTCCACAAACCATGTTCAGGTGGAGGGTTGACTGCTTTCACCATGTACAGTTTGATCTGCAAGATGACAAGGAGAGAGGTTATGAAAAGTGTGGTGCCGGGCGAGCTCGAAAACGGCCCACAACCTTAAGGCTGAAAAGATGCCTCTTGTTATAAATCCTCAACATCATTGCTGGTGCAGCTACGCTTACTCCAAACCACCTTCTAAAAGTTCAACAAATTCTTTGACAACTCTTAAGTTACGGAGAAGTGTGGCTCAGGGGTTAGAGGCGGCAGACCCAGAAGCTGATATCGGCCCTGGACCAGGGTTCAATTCCCCGCCTTGGCGGGTCTTGGGCTAAAAAAAATTCCACGGATTCGATAATTCTCGCTCCGGGGCCTTCTCAACTCATGGGTTCACACTCTGCGACTCTGGGCAATAGCTTGCTTAATCTCCACAACGGCCCCTCACGGCGGGATGCCTGGCTTTCACCTTGTGGATACCCTGACGGGGTTATCTCACAGGGGAATACCAGGACGGGTTCCCTAAGCAAGCGCCGGGAAACCCTTTGTGGGTAGCTGTGCGCTTTATAAGCTCAAATACATTTACATTTACATTTACATTTACCTCGGAACTAAAATGGAGTCATGATTCTTGTATGCACAGGCAGCTTCCAGTAACGGGACTTTCCAACTTCACAAACAAAAACGAGTGTAAGGAATAGCGCCACCATTTTATCTTAGCTCCTTACTTAATCTTCAATAAAGCAGAGCTCAGTAACAGCCACACTGTGCCCACTCCAGGATGGCATGCAACCCTTCTGAAATAGGTATTATGAAAAGACGGCCAACAGTCATTGGAGTTTTGTAGTTGTTGTAGGCCTCCATAACCAACCAATGTACCCATCTTACCTGCAAGCACTGCAACACTGCTGCTGCATAGGTATGGGTGGGTGGGTCTCAAATCCTTCATTACCGCTCCCCAGCTCCAAGATGTAGTAGTGAGCTGCAGTATGGTAAGCGGTGCCTTATATCCACCCCACGATATTCCTGCCGAGATGGGCGGTTGTAGTAAATAGGGGTTCAAAACCTCCCCTGGCCCACCCATTGGCCAGGTGACTGGGCATTCCAGCCGTCTTCAGCCTGGCTTGCTTGAATCCAGTGGCAAAGTGAGCCGGGCTGAAGACGGCTGGAATGCCAGAAACCGGTCCTCGGAAGTTTGTTTCCGGTCCAGGGAAGACATGGCTTGGCAGTTCGGGCTGGACTGTTCCCATGAGGCACAGGGTCAGACTGATTTGGATATAGCCATGTCTGAACTGGGGTGGCGGAGTGGGCTAAAGAACGGTGATGGATTAAACCCAGATCTTTTGACTGGGTGTGAGTGTTTGATTGATTCAGATGCTCCGTTCATCACCACCCCCTTTTGTACCGCTTCTGGCCGCCATAAGTGTGGCAGGGTATGCTCAGACGTGAGTCCCTTGCTCACTTTGCCACTGGATTCAAGCAAGCCGGGCTGAAGACTGCTGGAATGCCAGAAACCGGTCCTCGGAAGCTTGTTTCCGGTCCAGTGAAGACATGGCTTGGCAGTCCGGGCTGGACTGTTCCCATGAGGCACAGGGTCAGACTGATTTGCATATAGCTATGTCTGAACTGGGGTGGCGGAGTAGGCTAAAGAATGGTGATGGATTAAACCCAGATCTTTTGACTGGGTGTGAGAGTTTGATTGATTCAGATGCTCCGTCCATCACCACCCCATTTTGTACCGCTTCTGGCCGTCATAAATGTGGCAGGGTATGCTCAGACGTGAGTCCCTTGCTCACTTTGCCACTGGATTCAAGCAAGCCGGGCTGAAGATGGCTGGAATGCCAGAAACCGGTCCTCAGAAGCTTGTTTCCGGTCCAGGGAAGACATGGCTTGGCAGTTCGGACTGGACTGTTCCCATGAGGCACAGGGTCAGACTGATTTGCATATAGCCATGTCTGAACTGGGGTGGCGGAGTGGGCTAAAGAACGGTGATGGATTAAACCCAGATCTTTTGACTGGGTGTGAGTGTTAGATTGATTCAGATGCTTCGTCCATCACCACCCCCTTTTGTACCGCTTCTGGCCGCCATAAGTATGGCAGGATATGCTCAGACGTGAGTCCCTTGCTCACTTTGCCACTGGATTTAAGCAAGCCGGGCTGAAGACGGCTGGAATGCCAGAAACCGGTCCTCAGAAGCTTGTTTCCGGTCCAGGGAAGACATGGCTTGGCAGTTCGGGCTGGACTGTTCCCATGAGGCACAAGGCCAGACTGATTTGCATATAGCCGTGTCTGAACTAGGGTGGCGGAGTGGGCTAAAGAACAGTGATGGATTAAACCCAGATCTTTTGACTGGGTGTGAGTGTTTGATTGATTCAGATGCTCCGTCCATCACCACCCCCTTTTGTACGGCTTCTGGCCACCATAAGTGTGGCAGGGTATGCTCAGCGGTGAGTCCCTTGCTCACTTTGCCACTGGATTCAAGCAAGCCGGGCTGAAGACGGCTGGAATGCCAGAAACCGGTCCTCAGAAGCTTGTTTCCGGTCCAGGGAAGACATGGCATGGCAGTTCGGGCTGGACTGTTCCCATGAGGCACAGGGTCAGACTGATTTGCATATAGCCATGTCTGATCTGGGGTGGCGGAGTGGGCTAAAGAACGGTGATGGATTAAACCCAGATCTTTTGACTGGGTGTGAGTGTTTGATTGATTCAGATGCTCCGTCCATCACCACCCCCTTTTGTACCGCTTCTGGCCGCCATAAGTGTGGCAGGGTATGCTCAGACGTGAGTCCCTTGCTCACTTTGCCACTGGATTCAAGCAAGCTGGGCTTAAGACGGCTAGAATGCCAGAAACTGGTCCTCGGAGCTTGTTTCCGGTCCAGGGAAGACATGGCTTGGCAGTTCTGGCTGGACTGTTCCCATGAGGCACAGGGTCAGACTGATTTGCATATAGCCATGTCTGAACTGGGGTGGCGGAGTGGGCTAAAGAACGGTGATGGATTAAACCCAGATCTTTTGACTGGGTGTGAGTGTTTGATTGATTTAGATGCTCCGTCTATCACCACCCCCTTTTGTACCGCTTCTGGCCGCCATAAGTGTGGCAGGGTATGCTCAGACGTGAGTCCCTTGCTCACTTTGCCACTGGATTCAAGCAAGCCGGGCTGAAGATGGCTGGAATGCCAGAAACCGGTCCTCGGAAGCTTGTTTCCGGTCCAGGGAAGACATGGCATGGCAGTTCGGGCTGGACTGTTCCCATGAGGCATAGGGTCAGACTGATTTGCATATAGCGATGTCTGAACTGGGGTGGCGGAGTGGGCTAAAGAACGGTGATGGATTAAACCTAGATTTTTTGACTGGGTGTGAGTGTTTGATTGATTCAGATGCTCCGTCCATCACCACCCCCTTTTGTACCGCTTCTGGCTGCCATAAGTGTGGCAGGGTATGCTCAGACGTGAGTCCCTTGCTCACTTTGCCACTGGATTCAAGCAATCCGGGCTGAAGACCTGAAGACGGCTGGATTGCCAGAAACCAGTCCTCGGAAGTTTGTTTCCGGTCCAGGGAAGACATGGCTTGGCAGTTCGGGCTGGACTGTTCCCATGAGGCACAGGGTCAGACTGATTTGCATATAGCCATGTCTGAACTGGGGTGGCGGAGTGGGATAAATAACGGTGATGGATTAAACCCAGATCTTTTGACTGGGTGTGAGTGTTTGATTGATTCAGATGCTCCGTCCATGACCACCCCTTTCTGTACTGCTTCTGGCCGCCATAAGTGTGGCAGGGTATGCTCAGGCATGAGTCCCTTGCTCACTTTGCCACTGGATTCAAGCAAGCTGGGCTGAAGACGGCTGGAATGCCAGAAACCGGTCCTCGGAAGCTTGTTTCCGGTCCAGGGAAGACATGGCTTGGCAGTTCCGGCTGGACTGTTCCCATGAGGCACAGGGTCAGACTGATTTGCATATAGCCACGTCTGAACTGGGGTGGCGGAGTGGGCTAAAGAACGGTGATGGATTAAACCCAGATCTTTTGACTGGGTGTGAGTGTTTGATTGATTCAGAAGCTCCGTCCATCACCACCCCCTTTTGTACCGCTTCTGGCCGCCATAAGTGTGGCAGGGTATGCTCAGACGTGAGTCCCTTGCTCACTTTGCCACTGGATTCAAGCAAACCGGGCTGAAGACGGATTTCCGGTCCAGGGGAGACATGGCTTCGCAGTTCGGGCTGGACTGTTCCTATGAGGCACAGGGTCAGACTGATTTGCATATAGCCATGTCTGAACTGGGGTGGCGGAGTGGGCTAAAGAACGGTGATGGATTAAACCCAGATCTTTTGACTGGGTGTGAGTGTTTGAATGATTCAGATGCTCCGTCCATCACCACCCCCTTTTGTACTGTTTCTGGCCACCATAAGTGTGGCAGGGTATGCTCAGACGTGAGTCCCTTGCTCACTTTGCCACTGGATTCAAGCAAGCCGTGCTGAAGACGGCTGGAATGCCAGATACCGGTCCTCGGAAGCTTGTTTCCGGTCCAGGGAAGACATGGCTTGGCAGTTCGGGCTGGACTTTTCACATGGGGCACAGGGTCAGACTGATTTGCATATAGTCATGTCTGACCTGGGGAGTCGGAGTGGGCTAAAGAACGGTGATGGATTAAACCCAGATCTTTTGACCGGGTGTGAGTGTTTGATTGATTCAGATGCTCCGTCCAACACCACCCCCTTTTGTACCGCTAGGGGCGCTTCCAAGCAGCTAAAACTGGATTGTTGAAGGGCTTGTGCGTCTGTTACGGCACCTTCCCTCGAGGCCCCCTTCAGGGAAGGCCTCTGCAATAACACCTGCACTTTGCCCACTTCAGGATGGCATGCGAACCTTCTTACATAGGTATTACCAAATGACAGCCAACACTCTTTGTAGTTTTGTGGTCCTTGCTGGGCGCAGTTTTATTACCCTTATATGCATACTCATTTTGCAATCCACTGGACATAATTTCATGGCCAGGGTCATAAATCATTATCATGAACTATCATACATAATTTTGTTGTTCATCATAAATCACTTGTCAAGAATCATTCGGGTATCGTAAATAATTGGTGTCGTCAACAGTCATAAATTAGTGTCAAAAATATTTTGCATTATTGGTCATAATGCATTTGTCAGAAATCATTTGTTGGTCATAAATCACTTGTTTGTGATAACTCATTTGCCTATCATAGAATCGTAAATCACCCTGACAGTTTGTTATTCCGCTGTATTTCAGCAATATCTCCTTTCTTGCCACTTTTGGGGTCAAACATTTTTCTGTAGGTTTCCACGCTCCTTTGCATGTGGGCGTAGCCTCTCCCCCGAGTTAGGCCCTAACTTGCTACCTTGCTAATCCAGTAAGTGAGCTACCGGGGAACATTTCCCCCCTGGTAGACCCCTCATATATATGTAGATAACGATAACATACGAGCCCTTTGTAGAGCTGACCCGACTAGCCTTCATATCCAAACTATCAATTGGGATCTCTACCACTGTCACACCCTCTCGTTGGCGGACCCAGATTGCTAGGCCACCCACTGGTCTACCTCTTGCGCCCTTCACCGCTGGTCTAGAGAAATTCAGGAAGCCTGTTTTGAAAAGCGGGGATAAAGCCCAGGTTTCCTGAAATGACCAGATATCTGCTTTATCAATAAATCTAGCCCAGTCAGGGATTGCAAGCTTAGATTCCAGACCAGCTATGTTCCAGGATTAGGCCTTCGTCATATGAACGACCAAACTACGGGACTCAACCTGGCGGTTAACAGAGACTAGGCTTTTTAAACTTGAGATAGGTGATGAACATGGGGTAGGGAGAGGGGGGGCCGGGTCCGACTTTTGCAGTACAGGGATGTCATCAACCCCCCTAGGGACAGATGGAAGACAACCAGCTTGCTGAGATTGTATCAGGGCCCTCTCTTCCCTAAGTCAGTCAATTTCCCCTAGATTTGATAGCGGGCAAAACAGTTAAATGTAGAGATTGGGTGGCTAAATTGAGTATTGAGCTGTATGTACCTAGGATGTTGGGGCTCAATTCTAAATACCGGATTCAAAGGGCTCTGGTGGAAATCGGGCATCTTCATTTTAAAAAGGGACGGGACCATATTTAATCTAGGGTAAAAATACCATAGGCTATGCAAATTTTTCCCACCCTCTCTGTAACTCTCCCACCCTTCACAGATGCACGTTACAGATCTGGGGTCTCTGAAATTTACAATCACACAATCCCCTTCCCTGTCCTTAAGTCTACTACCCAACCAGCTAACTCTCCTTACTAGTAAAACTTCTCCGTTGATATGAGCAGGAAGAGGTCTAAAACCGCCAAGCCAAAAAATGACCTTGTTCTTCAGTTCCCTGTGGTTTTCCGACTTTCCCTGTGGTAACTCAGGTACTCTTGACAAAATGACAGTGTAGGGAGCTGAATCGGGCGGGAGGTCGATAATGGGAGTTTTTTGACTTCCTACCTGAACTTTCAAGGACCTTCTCCTCATTTTCGGTGGCTACTACTGCCACTGTAGGTGATTCCCTCTCCTGCCTATCCACACTTTGTGGTTTTACTGCATTCTTACTAGTGATAGTGCCGGAGTATTCTTTATTTATGCCCTTCACTTCAGTCTGGTTTTGACATGGGGGTACTATGGGCAAGGGATGCCTTGTAATTGTTGAAAGGTTAGTACCGGAATCCTGAGTTAAACCTCCTAGTCCTGGGCTCTTTGGAACACTACCTCGACTAATAACCTTCTCTAAAGCTAAAGTATTAGTGTTAAATGACTTTTCCAAGTCCCCCAATTTTCCGAGAATCCCTTTAATCCTCTCAAAAAGGGGAAGCATTATAGACTTCATAAGGTGCTCTATTTGGCCCAATAGTTTTTCAGAAGACTGGGATGGTAATTCTACAAAGTCCCTATTCTTAGACATATTTGCAACTCCCTCAGAAGGCAGGGGTGCAGTAACCTTACACTGGGTAGTAGTTTAAGCTACCCTTTTGTGCTCCACCCCCTCGCTTCCTTTTCCAGTGTTTAGTCGGTAATACATTGGACTTGCAGAGCCCTGCCTCGATGGTGTCCTAACTAATGAGGGAGCAACAGAGGAACAATCAACAGATTCCGCAGAACCGGCAACAACACTAGTGATATTCAAACCAGTTACCTCACTGGAGGAGTGGAGGGATATGCGGTCCGGCGTGGTTGCGTCCCTTAAGGTACCCATTGAGGAGCGTTTATTAAAAATAGGTTCGAGAGAGAGTCTCTTCTCGGTTAGAGCAATCTCACGTTCCAATACAACGGCTGCCCGCGTTATGAACTGGTCCATAGTTCTAGAGATAGACCCGCCCATAGAGCTAGTAGCGCTAGTTTTTCCCCTTCCCTTCCCTTGAATCGGTGACATGATGGAACCTCGATTCAGAAAAGGGGGTGGTGATGGACAGAGTATCTGAATTAAGCAGAACACTCCTACCCAGTCAACAGATCAGGGCTTGATCCATCACCGTTTTTTAGCTCACTGCACCATCCCAGCTCAGAACCTGGCTACATGCAAATTAGTCTGTCCCTGGCCCAGTGCATCATGGAAACAGGGCAGACCAAACTACCATGCCAATTCTTTTACTGGAAAGGAAACAAGCTTCCGGGGACCGGTTTCTGGCATTACAGCCGTCTTCGGCCCGGCTTGCTTGAATCCTGATTGTGCAGTGAGCAAGGGACTCATGTCTGAGCATACCCTTCCACGCTTATGGTGGACAAAATGATTCAGAAAAGGGGGTGGTGATGGACAGAGTATCTGAATTAAGCAGAACACTCCTACCCAGTCAACAGATCAGAGCTTGATCCATCACCGTTTTTTAGCTCACTGCACCATTCCAGCTCAGAACCTGGCTACATGCAAATTAGTCTGTCCGTGGCCCAGTGCATCATGGGAACAGGGCAGGCCAAACTACCAAGCCAATTCTTTTACTGGAAAGGAAACAAGCTTCCGGGGACCGGTTTCTGGCATTACAGCCGTCTTCGGCCCGGCTTACTTGAATCCTGATGGTGCAGTGAGCAAGGGACTCATGTCTGAGCATACCCTTCCACGCTTATGGTGGACAAAACGATTCAGAAAAGGGGGTGGTGATGGACAGAGTATCTGAATTAAGCAGAACACTCCTACCCAGTCAACAGATCAGGGCTTGATCCATCACTGTTTTTTAGCTCACTGCACCATCCCAGCTCAGAACCTGGCTACATGCAAATTAGTCTGTCCCTGGCCCAGTGCATCATGGGAACAGGGCAGACCAAACTACCAAGCAAATTCTTTTACTGGAAAGGAAAAAAGCTTCCGGGGACCGGTTTCTGGCATTACAGCCGTCTTCGGCCCGGCTTGCTTGAATCCAGTCCCCGGAAGCTTGTTTCCTTTCCAGTAAAAGAATTGGCTTGGTAGTTTGGTCTGCCCTGTTCCCATGATGCACTTGGCCAGGGACAGACTAATTTGCATGTAGCCAGGTTCTGAGCTGGGATGGTGCAGTGAGCTAAAAAACGGTGATGGATCAAGCCCTGATCTGTTGACTGGGTAGGAGTGTTCTGCTTAATTCAGATACTCTGCCCTTCACCACCCCCTTTTCTGAATAGTTTGGCCACCATAAGCGTGGAAGGGTATGCTCAGATGTGAGTCCCTTGCTCACTGCATCATCAGGATTCAAGCAAGCCGGGTCGAAGACGGCTGTAATGCCAGAAACCGGTCCCCGGAAGCTTGTTTCCTTTCCAGTAAAAGAATTGGCTTGGTAGTTTGGTCTGCCCTGTTCCCATGATGCACTGGGCCAGGGACAGACTAATTTGCATGTAGCCAGATTCTGAGCTGGGATGGTGCAGTGAGCTAAAAATTGGTGATGGATCAAGCCCTGATCTGTTGACTGGGTAGGAGTGTTCTGCTTAATTCAGATACTTTGTCCATCACCACCCCCTTTTCTGAATCGTTTTGTCCATCATAAGCGTGGAAGGGTATGCTCAGATGTGTGTCCCTTGCTCACTGCATCATCAGGATTCAAGCAAGCCGGGCCGAAGACGGCTGTAATGCCAGAAACCGGTCCCCGGAAGCTTGTTTCCTTTCCAGTAAAAGAATTGGCTTGGTAGTTTGGTCTGCCCTGTTCCCATGATGCACTGGGCCAGGGACAGACTAATTTGCATGTAGCCAGGTTCTGAGCTGGGATGGTGCTGTGAGCTAAAAAACTGTGATGGATCAAGCCCTGATCTGTTGACTAGGTAGGAGTGTTCTGCTTAATTCAGATACTCTGTCCATCACCACCCCCTTTTCTGAATCATGATGGAACCTCAACCCTAATGGTGGACACGGGCAGCCAAAAAAGAACTGGACAATGGGACACTAACTGGAGAAAACCAAGGAATATAAAATAATGCACTTCTCTAAACAAACAACACAACCTTACATGCTCAAAAACAAACATAAGAAACAAATAAAGCCTAAATACCACGAAATTTAAGGGAGGTGGCCCAGTCCAGCCTTGGCCAGCCCCAGACGGCCACAGACGGCCCGCCTTTGCCCGGGCTTAGCCCGGCGTGTCCCGCGCGCGTTCCCGTGATGTGGGTATTGTGCGCAATTTAAAGTGCCTCCGGGGGTGGGAGATGACGGTGGCGGCTCCTGCCGCAATGCCCCCAGGGAAGTGTAGTCCTCCTCACAGCGGCCGCTGGTGTGGAATGCGGCGGCGTGAGGACTACCGGCAAAGATGGTGGTGGCGGTGGTGTCTCCATTAGAGGGACCAGGAGGAACCAATAAATGCTGCCAATATGCCCCAAAAGCAAGGTAACACCCGCTACACCGGGAGTGCGCGCAATTTAAAGCGCCTCCGGGGGCGGGAGATGACGGTGGCAGCTCCTGCCTCAATGCCCCCAGGGAAGTGTAGTTCTCCTCACAGCGACCGCTGGTGTGGAATGCGGCGGCGGGTAGACTACCGGCAAAGATGGTGGTGGCGGTGGCGTCTCCAGTAGCGGGAACAGGAGGGACAAAGAAATACTGCCAATATGCCCCAAAAACAAGGTAACACCTTGCTAATCTCTTTTTGTGCCCTGCAATCTGCGGGGTCTGGGCTGTGAGCGCCATCTCTATTTGCTACCAGCTTTTGTCAGGCCTACTCAACCTGCTGTAAGGCATCCCAAAGTGAGGGGCCTCCTTCTGCAAACTGCCATGTCGGTGTGCCTCCATAACCAACCAATGTGCCTCTCTTATCCACCACACAACCAGGGAGGCTCACTCTACCCAGTGGCTCCCCCCTGTGCTGTCAGTTTGTTCTCTTCATTGTCTCTCATTAGGTGCAGCCTGCTAAAACCATTGCGCCCCACAGCTGTTCCAAAATACACTCATCCATTTCTCTGACAAGTGAAACCTTTCTCGCCTGTAGAGCTCCAGGCAGCCTGGTGGATTAGGCATTGCTTAACACTCTCTGGGGCCATTGGTCTTGCTAAAATTTGCTTACAGCAGTATTCAGTTTCCTTTTAGAGTACTCGACCACCTAATGTGACTGCTCCTCACCACACCAGCCTGCTAATCAACTCGGACCATATGATGGTGGTGCTCCCAAAGCACTGCCCCACCTCTGTTAGGTCCGACTGGATGGCGAGGAGTAGCTCTTTTCTCCCCAGCCGGGTTAATTCGTCCCCACCCAGATGAGTTATCAATATGTCTGGGTGCCAGGCTGTGTACATCTGTAGCTCCTCGAGCACAGCTAGAAGTTGGTCCCATCTCATCCCCGGGCGCATGTGTTGACTGGCACGCCACAACGCTTGTGCCCTCCCTGCTGCTCCCACAAATTATTCTGGGAAAATAAATGAGTGTCCCACCACCCATGCCAGCTGGGGGAGGCTGCCTGCTGAGGCAAATATCACAATGTCAGGTGAGCAAGTACCCCTGTGATCATACCTTGAGTGCTCCCTCCCCGTGTCTTTGTGTTTGTCTACAGCAGTTGGGTCTGATGTAGGTCCTGTATGCCTTGGATCGCCACCTGACGATAGCCTTGAACCCTGCTGCGGATATCTCATGCTGGGCTCCTGTGGTCGCCGTCCCAATCCAAAATTAATGAGAGCCAAAGGAGGCCGCATTCAGCCCTGCACAACCCAGGGCCTGGTGCACTACTGCATACAACCAGAATTTACTTAAGAGGTTCCCATCTCTATTCTTGAACAGGGGTCCCTCCCCTGCCGGACGTGATGCCATGTAAGTTAGTAGGCAGCATGCTGCACAGTATTTGGGGTCCCTGATGCACTCCAGCCATACCACTGCCCCTTTACCGTCCTGGTCAGTTTTTGACCTTTTCAGCCACAGTTCCACCTCCTCCACTCCGGGTCTGATGTCGGCTGCTTGTAGGCAATACCCCGCGGGCCTGTCCTTGCTGGGGTTACTGGCTCATTAAGCCTAAATACCCCAAAGAATGCGGTCGCAAAGGCCGCTTTGAACAGATTCAGCTCATATGTGTCATTTGCTATTTTCCCCAGTGCATCCATGAGCAAAGCCAATATATTGAAATGTATGGGTCTCCGGTTATCCCCTTTTACCTCTTTCGAGCATTTCCAAACCTTCATCGCTATTTTGATGTAGTAGGACGCAATGGGATCCCGTCCCATGAGTAACTTGGAGAAGTGTGTTACTGCTGACAGGTGAGCCTGGGGCCAGGATATTGACTTTTTGTTCATAGATGCCCACTGAATGAACTAATCCACAGCCCTCCTTGTCTCGCCTGCATCACCCAGTGTCTGGATATATTACCTATTTGCATCACTATCCCTGCGTATTTCTTGTAGCGTTTGGCTGCATCAGCGTTAAGGGCCTTGTTCACTAGTATCAATAAGTCCATCCCACCTGGGAAGGGGGTCATGTCCTTCTCTGGACCCGGTGCAAGCTCCCTGAATCTGCTCATCTGTGTGTGGGAGAGGGCATCCACCACTGCATTCTCCACCCCAGGTACATAATGAGCTTTCAGCTCTATGTTCCCTTCCATCTCTAATTGAACCAAGCAATGCATTTGCCTCAATGTGTCGGGCACCTGACTGTGCCTCTGTTAATTGCCTGCACTGCTCCTTTGTTATCGGACCAGATCGACAGCTTCATGTCCCTCAATTTTTTCTTCTAGACCGCCAGGGCATCTACAATTGGGAACAACTCTAGAAATGTGATGTTGCTGGTGACGCCCTATTTATGCCAGCTGTCAAGCCATAGCCCTGCATACCACTTGTCCCCCAGGATTGCCCCATAGCCTGTGCTACCTGCAGGATCTGTGAACAAGGCAATCTGCCTAGCCTTCCCCCTACCCTCTCTCCAAAGTACCAGGCCGTTAAACTCCACTAGAAATATGTCCCATATGATGAGGTCATGCTCGACCCCCAACCCCAACTTGACGTGATGGTCTTTGTGCATGAACCTGGCAGTTAACTGTGTTAGACGTCTGCTAAAGACCCTGTAGGCAGGGATGATTCTGGCTGCAAAGTTGAGCTTTCCAATAAGCTGTTGTAGCTCCCGGAGGATTGCCTTCTCCCTACCACACAAGTTTCTTACGTCGTCCCCGAATTCTCTTACTTTCATCTCTGGGAGCCTGGACGTTCCTGCAACTGAGCCAAGCTCAATCTGTAAAAATGTGAGTCGGTGGTGGGACCTACTGTTCATCTGCTGCCAATGGCACTCCCACTACCCAGCTAGATCTTGAAATGCTGCCAGGGTCTCACACCACTCCGCTGACCTGGGGTGACCTACAAGGAGGAAGTCGTCTAGGTAGTGCAATTTGCACCCTGTGGGGTGCCGGTCATGCGAAGCCCATTCCAAAAAGGTGCTAAATTGCTCAAAATATGCGCAAGACACTGAACATCCCATTGGCATTGCTTTGTCAAAGTAAGTTGCCCCCTCCCACTGGAAACCCAACAGGTGAAAGCTAACCGGAGGAGGTGATAAGCAGCCTCAATGACAGCTTTCGCCATGAGGGCACCATGGCCTGTTGCACTTCCTAGGTCAATGGCATCATCCACTAATGCATAGCCCACTGAACATACCTCTGAGCTGATGCCATTGTTAACCGACTCCCCCTCAGAGATGAAAAGGTGGTGAATGAGTCTGAACTGACCTGCTTCCTTCTTGGGAACTACCCCCAATGGAGAGATCACTAATCCCTTTAGTACTAGGAGGGGCAGGGAGCCTTCAATCCTACCTAGGGATTTCTCTTTGTCTATTTTCAGACTCACAATCTCTGGGTGCTGCAGCACCTATTTAAATTGTTGGCTTTGCCCATGGGTAAGGGGCCCTCACATGGTATGACAACACATTCCTCAAAGCCTTTCACTAGCATCCTTGCACACTCTTTGTTATGGTATTTGTTAGCTATTCGCCTCAGCTGGTGCATGTTAATGGGGGACGCTGCACCCCGCTGCCGGCTTCCCACCCACAGAGGGAGCATATGTGTTGAAACTTACATGAGGCCCCCCATGTGCACTCATTGGCCTCGTATTTCCAGCAGATGTCTGCTGGCCCTCTGGTGGGTGGTGGGGTCCAATTTTTGTATGTTTTGGGCTTGTTAAATTACCTGCCCTTGCCTTTGTAAAAGGAACCCCAAAAGGGCTGCTCACCCTTTTCCGCCCATGTTTTGACCTCTTTTGCCATCATTGTTTTGTGTATAAAACCTGACACGTCCTGCTCATTCCATTCCATCTCAGGGTGGGTCTGCATTTTTAATCTAAAGCCCTCATCATTTTCTAACCATGCTTCCCCCTTCAACTCCCTGTTTGCCCTGTGAATATTGGATCTGCTGCCTTGTATGGGAATATCTCAACAATAATGCAGGCCATGATTCTGAAGGCATCCAACCAGTTATGGAAATTCTTTTCTTTCCTCTCCTTTCCCCTGTCTCTCCTATCCAATTGTATCTGTAACAAGGAGAAAATATCTATGAACTCTTCTCTATATTCTCTCCTTAGCTGCTAAGGGAATGAGGCTCGCTAACCCGGTGGCCTTCATGATCAGTGATGCTCCTTGGTGTTGGCCTAGTGTGTGCATCAGGGCTTTGACCAGCTCTACCTTGGTTGTTCGTTCTGCTTGCACTACCTCATACCTCACAGGGACGCCATCCCCCCCTGTCTCCTGTGCCTGGGATCTGCTGGGCTCACCTGCTGGGTCCATAATCGTTCCTGCTGCGAGCTGCCTGGGTCTATTAGGTGCCATGGAAGCCCTGAACCCCTCCCCCCCTAGAGGAGGAGTGCCCGCTGCCCCCAGCCTCTGTGCACCCAGACCAATAAATAACAAAGGTGCAAATGACTTTAAGTATTCCTGAGCTATCTCACCAATATGCTCACCACTCATCTTGTTTTAATTAATTGTGCAAATACATTTTTTACTTACTCAACTTGTTGGCCTTTCTGCTTTGCACTGCAGTCTGGGATGGCTACAGGTGGCAGGTCATCTATCTTGGATTCCCCTCTTGGCTGCTGGCTTCTTTGGTGCTTTCACTGGGGCCCATTGTCTCTTCCCAGGTGCTGCCTGACCGTTGGCTTCAGATTGTTGCTTGGATTCCCTCCCAGCCTCCTCCTCCATGTGTGCCTGCAGCCAGCTGGTCCAGTGCACCTCAGATGCTACCCTGATCTGCTGCAACAAGTCACCTAGCTTAGCTGGTTGGTCCCCTCCATTGTTGTTTGCCATCCTGTGTGGTGCTCCTGCTTTCCCTTAATATTATTGCTGTGTTATCTTGAAACGCTGTGGGGTGCTGCCGCCTTATGTATGCACCAAAGGCTGCTCCGCCTAGTGCCCTCACCAACAGTGCACCGGGGGGTTGGAGATTTGCCCAGAACCCTAGCTGTGGATACGAAGCTTGAGCCTGGTCACAGGGATGGTTACCTTAGACCTTGTCACTAAAGCAAAAATGTTTCTCTTTTAAAAAATATATATTTCAGGGCACTTCCAGGGACTGAGGCTCGTACCATGGCCAGCTTAGATGAAGGTGCGGGGAATGAGATTTTGATATATTTTCTGATCACCTAGATACCTATCTCATTCTTCCAATTTTGGATCGATTATTGACTGTCATTGAGTAAAAGGCAAACCCACATAAGTCAATCAACCCCATAGACTGACACAACTCTGAAGAACCACTTACGACTGGTAAAGTTTAAAAAGTTTAATATAAAATCATAGATAATTGCAAATACAATCCTCTCAAGATAAGATTCAACAAGTATACAGGAACTAAAAGGAACATAAATTCCCTAAAGAATCTTAGTCTACAAAAGAATACAATCAAAACCAATTCCAATACTAACAAATTGAATAGCATAGACACAAAGTGAATCTGATGCGTCATTTACAATAAAAGAATAAACAAGTTAAATCTGTCCCTACTCTGTGCTAGATGACATCCCTACTCAGTAAGTTCTTTACCTAAAAAGGTGTCAGCAGTTTGACTTCCAAAGAAGTTCAAACTCTCTTAGTCTCTGATGGAAACCTATGTCGAGAAGCAGTACCCTTTCTGCCTACCCATCCGCTCTCTAAGGGTCCTCGGCCTACTGCTCCCGCTCCCTTGATCTCAGGCCATCTGCTCTGCTCTCTCCCCGGGGTGCTGTCCCTAAATACAAAATCACAGTATGGGTGGAACGCCCCTTTGAGACGCCCACCACGTACACATTTCACGTGATCCCGCTTCTGGGTTTTTCCATAGCTTCATCTCTTCGCGTCGTCTGTTAAGTTGACCTTGCTTCTCAGGCGCCATCTTCATCTTCGTGCTGGTAACCTCATGACATTCCAGTTGACACTTTCAGTTCAAAGTCTATCACCTCAACAGAACTCTATTCATTACAGTTGTGATTGTAACCTCTTTTGGTCCTGTGAACAGTCACTTCTAAACAAGACCCCAAATTCCAAGCGTCTCTTATCTCATTAAGCCATAAACTTCGTCCAGCATTGTCACTTTAAATTTAACAAGACCTTTGACTCTTAGCTCGCACGTTCAGATCAAAGCTATTCCCTATTCCTGTGAGCCCACTAAATTACATGCAGTGAACTACACTCTTGCGAACCCTTGGTCCGTTAGGTTAAAACCACATATGAACACATCATGCTAAAATTCCTACAAACTCTTCTACGCGGTATGACTTTTAACACACATATATATAATCGAATTAGAAAATCATTGATTATAATTGAATCCATATTACATAAAATACAGCATTATACTCTTGTTCTTACACTGTGCTATATTTACTGCACATTTCTTCACTCTACATTTCATCTTCTTTCTCTGCTTTATAATTACATACGTACATTCTCTGTTTAGCACGTTCTACTGTTCTTAAGCATTCTCACATATTTCTACTTTAGCCCATCCTATATACGGCTTTCCTAATTCTAATGCATTTTCTAGAGTAAATACAGATACATTTCCTATTACTTAAGTTACATATGCTAACCTTACGCTATAGGCTTGTAAATATGGTACGGATATACTTTTCATTCAAATTGCGCTCTCTCAGTTCCCCCCTTTGATGACCTCTAGGGGTCATCACTAACACCTCAATTTGAATGATACTTTACACAGAACTAGTTACAAGGCTCCCTCTTTTTATCGTCTCGGGAGCCCTCAAACTTTTATACTGTTGATCTTGTAAAGCAGCTAATCTCCTTTCTTGCTCTCTCATGGACCTTTGCAACCGGTTCGTCCTATACCATTTGTACAGTCTCACTAAACCCAACAATATGATTATGCAAATCAATATTATTAAGACAGGTTTCAAGATGTACCAAACAACACTTTTACCAAGATTGGCAAACCAACTTCCAACTTTACCCATTCCATGACCTACTTTTTCCCAAACATTTATTTTTGTTAAATCTTCGATTTCTTGATGTATCTCTGTAATGTTCTGTATGACTTTCTCAAGTGGTTTTGAATTGTCTGGAATATAAGTACAACATTCCTGGACCTTCAAAGCCTTGCAGACTCCGCCCTCTTTTGCTAGCAGAACATCTAAAGCAAGACGGTTCTGAAGAACCATTGCCCTAATCGACTGCATCTCTCCTTCTACTAGCATCAATGACCTTGCAGTACTTGCAGACAATCTATCCACAACTGTAGCTAGTCTCCTGATCTTAACATCGTTAAGTATCAAACCTAAAAGAGGAAACATTGCTCCAAATATGTCTCCAACTACCTCAGCGTCTCCTACTTCCCTTTTTGCTCTTGTCAAAGCCTTTCCTTCTATGATCTCCAAATCCCTTGCATGATATATTTTGGGGAAGACAATTGCCAAATAACATGAACCATACCAATTGTCAGGCAATTTTACATAGGCATTTCTTCCACATACAAAATATACATTAGGAATCGCTTGCATCTCTTTCATGAAATCTTTCGTATAATACTCTAACCTGAAAGCATGTTCGCAATTAACTTCACCTACAAATACACTCTCATAATATGTCTTGCTTCGAGTTAAACATAACTTTCCTTTCTGCGTTCTATCCAAAGCTATTGGACCATTACTACCTTTCTTTTTGTGTGCCTTTTCCTCTTCGGTCCAATCAGTTTTCCACTGTCCTGACATCTTTAGAATCTTCTGCCTCCTGTACCTGTCATCTACTTGTCCAATGAATTTCTTCTCAATCTCTGACACTTTGCAAGTCAGATTATTTCTACGTGCATATGAAGTATCTAATGTATCCCAAGGAAGAAAGAATTTTGCCAATCTATCTTCCTTTTTATAATAGTCCCACTTATTCATTTGTTTATAATTCGGGACTTCGGGCAGTACCGAATCATAATTTGAAAAGTAGTACTCAAACCCTTCTCTACCATAAAATATACTGAGCAATAAACTACATGTTATCCCATATGTCAGTGGGAGATGATGATATCTGATACCTTCATCTACAGAAGCCGGCAATTGCATACAAACATAACAATCCTTGGCCTCCATGGCATCGATATACTCGTACAATAGTTTGGCATATGCATTTGATTTAAAATTTCCCTGCGACTCGTCTACGTGTAATCTACGAGCTTCTTCTGCCAGTAACGCCTTTTCACGGATTACATTGCTCTCCTCCTTCTTCCCAACAAGAGCAGGTTTCAAGGTCGTTACAGGCTTTACATCTGTTGTCTCCTTTACGCTTGTATGTCCTACTATGTATGATATGGTAACTACTGTGATGATGAGAAAAATTACTACTGCTATTAGTGTACCTATTATGCATTTGGTCTTTTGGTTTGGGTTGCCATTCTCCATGTTATCAAACAATGTAGCTCTTTCTTTCTCGTGGAAAAGTTTTCTTTTTTTCAAGTCTTTATTTTCTTTATTTGATTTCTCAGTCTGTGAAGCGCTCTTAATCAACAAAAAGTCTCTTCTTTCACAACAATGTCTTTTTATCTTTAGCAACAGACAACCCTAACCCTTCTCCGTCCTCTAAATGCAATCCCTAATTTTATTCTTCTTTCCACTCAGCGCTAGGTTATCTTCTTCTTTATAGCTTAAACACAAAAGTCTTTATGCATCTACAATGATTCTCGTACCTGCAGCTCTAATAACATATTCCAACAGTTCTAAACGAATGACTTTTTCTTCCTGTGCTGGTATTGGATGACCCAAAGTCGGAAACTCTAATCGATTCAGCACCAGGAAAAGGGGAATGGGAAGTGTGAAGGTCAGTAACCCCTCAGTCTCGATTCCAGGCGTCAACATCCACATCTCCACCGTCACAATTGGATCGAGATTGGTCACTTGCACTTCTCTCACTCTCCCAGATCTCTGTCCCCAAGACATCTGCTAGATAAGTCCACTCTGGGGTGGCGTATCTTCTGCAGGGCACACGTACCCTCCTGGATCTTCTCGGACTCTCAGAGCCTGAGTCCGTAGCTTCTTCGTCTAGATCTGAATCTTCAGAGATCGGGACAAGGGTTCTTTCTGGATCTGCTCTCAAGGTTGACCTTCTCCTTCTTTCCGGCCAACTGGCTTCTCCATTCCTTGTCCTCCTGCTTCTTGTTCTTGGACTCGTCTCTTGACCACTTACGGCTTGTTCGATGTCTGACTCGAACTCCCAGCTACTTTCCTCTTCTGAGGCAGCTTCGGTCTCACTGGTGTCTTGACCGTCATCAGCCTGTTCCGACACAGGTTCAGCCTCTTCAATCACCTCTACAGCTTGACTTTCCCTCTCTGTGGCTTCTCCGCTTTCTGCTGGATTTTCATCCGAGAGAGGAGCTGTTTCTTCCAGAGGTGCTGGAACTCTTCGGGTGTGTGAGGCGTGTATCCAGTTGGGCAAGCCTCCACACTTTACTGCAGTGTTCGTAACTAGTATGACTTGGAATGGTCCACGCCAGCGCACGTCTAGACAGTTCTTCCTGACATGCTTCTTCACCAGGACCCAGTCCCCTGGACACAGGTCATGGCACAGGTCTTGAGCTGATGGAACCTCTGCAGCCTGGACCTGGAGGGACACAGAATGAATGGCATCAGATAGTCCCTTGCAGTAGTCCAAGATCAAATCGTCTGTGATGTTCAACAATGCTGCAGTCGGAACCGATGGCAGTCTCATAGCTCTCCCCATTAGCACCTCGTGTGGAGAGAGACCTGTCCTTCTATCTGGTGTGCTACGTATGCTCATAAGGACCAATGGAAGTGCATCAGGCCAACTCAGGGATGTCGATGAACAAACTTTGGCAAGTCTGGATTTTATTGTGCTGTTGATTTGTTCTACAATCCCCGAAGCTTCTGGTCGATAACTACAATGGAGCTTCTGGTCTATACTCAAGGCTGAACATAGCATCTTCACTATTTCGCTGTTGAAATGAGTTCCTCTGTCCGATTCCAAAGAGGCTGGCACCCCAAACCTCGGTATCAACTCTCTAAGCAACAATTTTGCTACTGTAAGTGTATCGCACCTACGTGTAGGGTAAGCCTCAACCCATCTGGAAAATATACAGACAATCACTAAGACGTATCTGAGTCGATTGCACTTGGGCATTTCAATAAAATCCAGCTGCATTCTATTGAAAGGCCCCCCAGACCTCCCTATGTGACTCAATGTGACTGGTGTTCTTTTTCCTACGTTTAGTTGCTGACAGATCGCACAACGCTGACATACTGCTTCTGCCGCTACTCTAAACTTCGGATTATACCACGTTTGTCTGAATACTCTCACCATGGCATCTCTACCTATGTGTGCTGGTCCATGCAATCTCCTTGCCATTGACTAACAAGTTCGTTTGGTAAAACTGCTCTCCCATCTGCAGAAATCCAAAAATTCATCTCACCTTTGGTACAACCTGCTGTTTCCCATGCCTTTTTCTCGAAATCAGGCGCATTCTCCTGGACACACTTCAGTTCATCCCACGTGTCCACAGTGTCTAACAACATAGTCAAATCAGTTCTTTCTTGTATTCCCCCCACTTCTACCTTGGTGTGAGAATACCCCTGTTCCGCACAGTAACGTGCGACTTCATCTGCGTATCGGTTACCTTGCGACACAAAATCTGTATTTTTTGTGTGCGCGGCACATTTGACAACCGCTATAGCTGCTGGACCTTGTAATGCTTCTAACAATAATCTCAAGAATTCTCGATTCCTAATAGGAGAACCCGAGGAGGTCATGTAACCTCTTTGAGACCACAACTGCCCGTAGTCGTGAACTACCCCGAAACCATACTGGCTATCGGTGTAAATGGTGACTCGAATTTTGTTGCCTGCCAAACAGGCACGGGTCAAAGCAATGATTTCAGCTACCTGAGCGGAATGTACTCCTTCCAAGCAGGCGGCTTCCACTACTCCGGTAATTGTACAAACTGCATATGCTGCTCTCAGCTGACCGATATCATCTCTTACGCATGAACCATCAACAAAGAATATTTCATCGGGGTCAGTCAATGGCTCATCTACGATATCTGGTCTCGGTTTGGTGCATAGTTCAGTCACATCAAGGCAGTCATGATCTGTACAAATTTCATCATCAATATCATTTGGAAGTGGCATCAAAGTAGCAGGATTCAAAACAGAGCATCTCTTTAGGGTCACATTCTCAGCAGCCAGTATGACTTGCTCATAGCGTGTGAGCCTGCTATTCGTCAGATGCTGAGTCTTGGTCCTGGTCATTAACAATTCCACAGAATGCGGTACGTACACCACTAACTGATGTCCCATAACCACATTTTCACACCTTTCAATGCTGACACCCGTTGCAGCAACGGATTTGAGACATCCGGGCAACGCTGCGGCTACTGGATCTAAGGTAGCCGAAAAATATGCAACTGGTCTACGGGCATTTCCGTGTATCTGGGCCAAAACTGCTAAAGCACAACCTTCCCTTTCACAGCAGTAAAGCAAGAATGGTTTCTCGTAATCAGGCATTCCCAAAGCCGGGGCACGACACAAGTCCTCCCTCAGCTGCAAAAACGCCATCAAACAATCTTTGTCCCATGGTACCGGATCACTCACCCCCTTGTGCGTCAGTTTTTGTAAAGGTTTTGCCTTCAGTGAAAAGTTGGCTATCCACTGCCGACAATAACCAACCATGCCTAGGAACATTCTGACTTCTCTTTGTGTTTTAGGCGCATTCATTTTCATGATCGCCTCTATCCTGTCTGGAGACACCTTCCGTTTTCCCTTTTCAATCCTGTGGCCCAAGTATTGCACTTCGGTCAGACAATACTGCAGTTTACTTGGAGACACCTTGTGTCCGTTCTCGGCCAAGTGATTTAGTAAGGTGATGGTGTCTGTTTTGCAAGCTTCCTCAGTTTCTGACGCCACAAGTAGGTCGTCTATGTACTGGACCAGAACCGAGTTCATGGGCAGTACTAGATTTTCAAGATTTTTCTTCAGCAGCTGGTTAAAAATCGATGGGCTTTCTGTATACCCCTGGGGAATACGACACCATGTTAAAACGCGATTTTCCAGCTTAAAAGCGAACAGATACTGGCTCTCATCATCTAAAGGGATTGAAAAGAAAGCCTGGCACAAGTCTATCACTGTGAACCATTCAGCTTGGAACGGTATCTGAAACAATATCACTGATGGATTCGGTACCACTGGACAACATGAAACAACGATATTATTTATCTTTCGAAGATCCTGCACTATTCTGTATTTTCCACTAGGCTTCTGTAAACCCATAATCGGGGAGTTACATGGACTTCCCACGATCTCCTTCAGTATTCCCTGTTTAATCATGGATTCGATCACAGGCTTTATTCCTGCAATCGTCTCCGGTGTCAACTTATATTGTGGTGTTCTTGGGTACTCGGCATTGGGCTTTACCATGATCTTTACCGGTTCTACTCCTTTGATCAGTCCTATTTCTTCTCCAGTAAAATCCCACACCTCAGCTGACACCGTCTCCTTCAAATCCTGTGGAAGCTCCTCCACCGTTAAGGTAGGGTATAGTTCCACGCATCCCTGCGAGTTTACAACCTTAAAGTCGGCATCATCATCGTTAGTCTGCACTTCTACTCCTTCAGGTGTGCAATATATTGTGCAGTTTAGTTTACACAACAGATCTCTTCCTAGCAGACACACAGGGCTAGAATCACAAATCACAAACTGGTGTTCATCACTATATTTCCCTATTTTCACCGACACTGGTTCTGTCAGAGGATTGGTCATTCTTCTATTTGCGACTCCTACCACCTGGATCGTTTCTCCCGACATTGGCAGACCTGGGACTACCGCCGATCTCAAAGTGGAGCGAGTGGCCCCCGTATCCACCAAAAAGGTCGTAGGACATCCAGCCACCTCAGCTTCTACGTATGGTCCTCTCTGGTCTACCTCCAGGGCTGCTCCTAGAGTACAGTCTTCATCCCTATTCACTCGTTGTCCCGTAAGGGGATCAACGTAGTAGCATTCCTCTCCACCTACGAACAGTGGCAGTTGTCTATAGGTTTTCCCTCCATTTGCAATTCGTGGCGGTTGAGGGAACTGAGCTCGAGGAGTCTGAGTCCCCCCTTTGACAAACTTTCCCTTCGGGACCGCTGTTCCCTTTACCAGGCTGTTCTGAACCTCATCCTCCTCCTGTTCTAATTCCCCCATCTCGACATTATAGGGACACTCGCGTCTCCAGTGTCCCACCTCGTTACACTGGTGGCACCTAGTCGTCTTTTTCAATGTCGCGATATCTACCCTAGGTCTCGGTTTTTCCTCCTCATCTCTACTTTGATTATTCTGTTTCTTCCCTAGGGTTCCTGTTCCCTGTTGCCGCTGTCCATCCTTTCCAGCTGACTGCATCTGCACCAACATCAGCTTCTCCTTAAGTTTCTTTGCTTTCGAATCTATTTCATCGCTACAGTACCTCGCATACCTCAGAATCTCATCTAAAGGTTTATTTTGCCAACAGATCAAATGCTGTTGAATCATTAAACTTATGACTGATCTCAATCCCAGGACGAACTTTGACACAAACTGTCCTTTGTCTTTAGGATCCATCACGTCCAATCCACTGTACTGTTTGAATGCTTTCAGCAATCTCTCATAGAACTCGTGAACGGTCTCTTTAGGTTCCTGAGTTGTTCTATCTATCTTAACCCAGTCTATGTCCTGCAACGGCACCTTCTCTTTTAACCATGCAATTACCCTCTCGTACTTTTCCATGACTCTCTCTGATGGACCATTCGTCCGGGCATCCCTCTCGGGTTCACAGTGGGCCATTCGATACTAAGCTTACATGCCGTCCACAAATCTCCGGGTACTACAATGTCAAACAGGGTGTTCAAGTCGACCCACAGCACCTTAGAGATCTTCACGAACCTCTCTACCTGTTTGTACCATTCGACGGGATTCTCCCTTAGCTTTGGGAAGGAATTAGTAAATGCCGCTAGATCCCCCCTACTCCAGGGCACGTGCACGTAGTTTCCGTTCGCGATTTCTCGCAAAGGGAAAGCTTCCATTCGCATTAGCCCTCCCTCGGGGACCCCGCAAGTATACTCCTTCTGACGGTTCCCCTCTTGGACCATCTTTCCTCCCATTTATCCAAATCCCTCCACATTCTGATACTCAAGATCAGTTCTTTTATGTGTATTTTCAGCCCAATCGTCCTACGCTCATCTAGATCCTGATCCGTGCAATTTAGCCTATGGTTACCCTGTAAAGCTTTAGTTCGTGATAAGTCTATCATATACCTGTTTGCCAACTCAGATAATTTTTCATGAACTGACCTCGCTTTCCGAGTAACGTCCTTAGACATAAACAGTATTTCATCCTGTTCATACAGATCGATCCTTTCCATTGGCAATGTGCCGTCTATTATTTCCTCCAAGTCTGATTTTAAACTAATTACATCGAGCCGTTTTGCTTTTATCTCAGCTCTCAGTACCTCACTCCTAGGTGGTTCTTTTACATCCCTCTCACCCCCACTACGAGTCCTACGTCTAGGTACAGGTGAGTTATGAGGAGTCCTTCTTGTCTCTCTTTGTTCCCACCTCTCTAGGTCCCAAGCTTTCCCATCTTCCCTAGGGGTGTGGTGGAACAATGTTCTATTCCCCATTACTGCATTCTGTCTTTTCGGCTCGGACTTTATCCGGTTGCGCGCGCTCACAACCTTCCCTCAATCACACTACAGGCATTCAACTCCGCTTGACATTACAACACAGGTACAACACAAAACACCGCAATCTGGCAACGCATGACCCTTATACTCACTCTCGACCGACTCTGCTGCTTTTTCTCTCGCACCGTCAGCACCTTCTTCGGCAGGGATTCTTCTTCTGGTCGTCGATGACTAGGGACCTTGGGGTAATCTAGACCTGACCTAGGTTGCCTTCCTCAAGAAGCCAACCATCTTTCTCTGCTACCAACTGCGGGGAATGAGATTTTGATATATTTTCTGATCACCTAGATACCTATCTCATTCTTCCAATTTTGGATCGATTATTGACTGTCATTGAGTAAAAGGCAAACCCACATAAGTCAATCAACCCCATAGACTGACACAACTCTGAAGAACCACTTACGACTGGTAAAGTTTAAAAAGTTTAAAATAAAATCATAGATAATTGCAAATACAATCCTCTCAAGATAAGATTCAACAAGTATACAGGAACTAAAAGGAACATAAATTCCCTAAAGAATCTTAGTCTACAAAAGAATACAATCAAAACCAATTCCAATACTAACAAATTGAATAGCATAGACACAAAGTGAATCTGATGCGTCATTTACAATAAAAGAATAAACAAGTTAAATCTGTCCCTACTCTGTGCTAGATGACATCCCTACTCAGTAAGTTCTTTACCTAAAAAGGTGTCAGCAGTTTGACTTCCAAAGAAGTTCAAACTCTCTTAGTCTCTGATGGAAACCTATGTCGAGAAGCAGTACCCTTTCTGCCTACCCATCCGCTCTCTAAGGGTCCTCGGCCTACTGCTCTCGCTCCCTTGATCTCAGGCCATCTGCTCTGCTCTCTCCCCGGGGTGCTGTCCCTAAATACAAAATCACAGTATGGGTGGAACGCCCCTTTGAGACGCCCACCACGTACACATTTCACGTGATCCCGCTTCTGGGTTTTTCCATAGCTTCATCTCTTCGCGTCGTCTGTTAAGTTGACCTTGCTTCTCAGGCGCCATCTTCATCTTCGTGCTGGTAACCTCATGACATTCCAGTTGACACTTTCAGTTCAAAGTCTATCACCTCAACAGAACTCTATTCATTACAGTTGTGATTGTAACCTCTTTTGGTCCTGTGAACAGTCACTTCTAAACAAGACCCCAAATTCCAAGCGTCTCTTATCTCATTAAGCCATAAACTTCGTCCAGCATTGTCACTTTAAATTTAACAAGACCTTTGACTCTTAGCTCGCACGTTCAGATCAAAGCTATTCCCTATTCCTGTGAGCCCACTAAATTACATGTAGTGAACTACACTCTTGCGAACCCTTGGTCCGTTAGGTTAAAACCACATATGAACACATCATGCTAAAATTCCTACAAACTCTTCTACGCGGTATGACTTTTAACACACATATATATAATCGAATTAGAAAATCATTGATTATAATCGAATCCATATTACATAAAATACAACATTATACTCTTGTTCTTACACTGTGCTATATATACTGCACATTTCTTCACTCTACATTTCATCTTCTTTCTCTGCTTTATAATTACATACGTACATTCTCTGTTTAGCACGTTCTACTGTTCTTAAGCATTCTCACATATTTCTACTTTAGCCCATCCTATATACGGCTTTCCTAATTCTAATGCATTTTCTAGAGTAAATACAGATACATTTCCTATTACTTAAGTTACATATGCTAACCTTACGCTATAGGCTTGTAAATATGGTACGGATATACTTTTCATTCAAATTGCGCTCTCTCAAAGGCCATGACAGTGCCCCTGTGCTAGATGACCTGGCTCACAGTGAAGCGTGGCCCGCTGCAGCCTCGCTCACAAGCACCCAAGAGACGACTGTGGCTGTTCTAAAAATATTGGCACATTAACGCAAGGGTATCCTGGTGCTGAATAACAGTTCTTATTGTTATCGTTGGTTATTTTATTTACCAAAGATTTTCATACCAAGTTTACACACTTAAATTCCAGCTTATTTAATTATCTGGAAGCGAGTCCAGCAAACGTGGTGAGTCTAGCTCTACCCGCATTCTCCAAAAGCCGGCTCAGCTCAACCATGTCACTTTAGTCTTAGAGCCATGTAGGTGGGGCCGAGACTTGAAACTGCCAATGATGTGGGAGGGTAATACATTCTGGTTTGCAGTTATCGGAGCTACGCCATCCAGGAAGGGAGCACAGTTGTACTTTGCAATGGGCTCCGCTGACTCTAGACTTTCGCTGCCTCATTACGACCTCGTCCTCCTGGACGCGGAGGTGCTCCACTCTGACATTGGATCCTGCACACTGCTTGAGAGCCCAGTAGCTCCGCTCACTCCGCCGCCTCTGCTGCTCCGCAGGCCTGGGAAACTGCTTCCTGATGCCATGGAATGCTCGATCACCGCGGAGTCTGGGTAAAGTTATCCTGATGCCGAGATAAATCTTGTCAGCAACTCCATGATCCCACGGTGATTGTCACCATGACACTTGCCATCCTCCTGCTCTCGAAAGTCCTTAGCCGTCTATTTTGAGCTCCATGATTTAGTAGTAAGCTGTAGTATGGGGAGCGGTGCGTTTTATCCACCCGCGATTTTCCCGCTGAGACAAGCGGTTGTAGTGATTGGGGGTTCAAAACCTCACCTGGTACCCCCCATTGGCCAGGTGATTAGGCACCTCTCTGGCGTGAGTTTGCCGGGAAGGAAGAGCCCCTTCTGCTTCGGGGCACTTTCAGGCAGCTAAAACTGGATCCTTGTAGGGTGCCGGCATCCATTATGGTGCCGGCTCTCGCGGCCCCCTTTGGGGGCAGCCTCTGCAAAAAAGGATCATGGAACAGTTAGGATGCTGCAGAAGGCAGTTCATATAGAGACTTATGTTTATTTGACCGCTAGATATCTAAATCAATGGGGGAAGGAAGAGCAAAATATTTAAATGAGTTCCTACACTCTAGCTTCTCCTGGGAAACTGTACAATTATTATGAAAATCAGGGTAGTTCCTCCTCTGCCACGTGGACATGAACAGTAAAGCCAAATGGCTAAAGTGTGTGTCACTGGAAGATCTGAAAATCATATTTTAATGCCCACACTCCTGTTAGGGTGTCATGCTTCATCATTGGGCGCTCCTCGTCTGTCCGGCGCTGCAATGCCTGACGGGCCTGGGGGTTTCTTTATCAGTGATATTTTGATCTGGATATGCCGTATAGATGAATGCAGGAGAGGGAGTTAAGTGAGTTGAGGGAGGGAGAGGTGGCTAAAATAGAGTCTGGTAACTTCCAAAACGTTTTTTATATAACAACAAGGTACCAGGACTAAGTAAAAACAGTGGTGCTATCTTGTGGTCTTCAGGTACCATGATAGCTACTAGCCACAAGTGGCCACTAGTGTGGTGTGGTCAACATGTTTCATGCCTTGGGAGCCCAATCTTCGGGCGGCACTTCCTCAGGATCAATAATCAGTTATCCCCTATCTGGGGCTGATGGTCTACTCTCTAATAGAGAGAGACCTCTTAGTGAATACCAGTATTCCCTACTTGGGTGCCGGTCAGCAAATCCACTTATGAAAAGGAGACATAAGGCGGAAAGGAACAAGCAACACAATTTTTAGATAAAGGTCAAGGAGTACCGAGCAGGTGCAGAAATTACTATTCAAGTGCAGTAGTGTAGTTACAAATCCTGCTGATAGAAGTGACATGTATCTGCTCTGTTATCCAGTGAGGTGTTCAACCTTCACCGTCCCAAGTTCTACGGACATTAGGTTAAAATTATTACATTCAACATGTAGATAGAGGACATCAAAATATAGTCTTGGAAATGCTGGTAATTTGCATTGGACATGGAGGACGCCACTTTTAATGGCATTGTAATGACTTACCTCAATATAGGTTTTGTAGTGCTTCTTACGTGAAATGGAGGGTCTGACCCCAATGAGGGACACCTTCATAAGACACAAAAAAAGAAGCATCCAAAGTCAGTCTTTTTTAAAAAAAACATTACCAGTCCAAAGCGAGTGTCATCATTTGCGATAAGACACACACACTTATTATTCCACTAAAAAGGAGGAATCATGAACGAGGTGTGAAATCCCTGTAGTGCAAAGTGGTATTTACAAATTTATATTTTCATTCGCCAGAATATACCGGATGTGTCAAAGAGTGTTATTATTCATGTGCTGCTTCCACAGTACATGTTGACAATCTTAAACCAGAAGGGATGTCATAGCACACAGTGTGTTTAAGCCAAGGTGGTTGATAACCCGGGCCAAGTAGTTGAGGAGAACACCCCCTCGTGCTGGTCTTGCCACTGTTCTGGAAAAGTACAATCGTGTATCTCACCAGTCCCTGTATCAGTGTGTAGATCAAGTGATTAAGGCTTTCCCGCATTCTCCCCTATCTCCATCCCCCTGGCGCTATTAGCTTAAAACCTGTGTGTCTAATTACAACAGCATCCCGTGGTTCCATACACATTGTTACGTGGTGTGCCACTGGGTAGGGTATGTTGCCCGCTTGAGCCTCTAGACCGAATGGGAGCAGTTTAGGGTGTAGGCGCTGTGCGCAGTTTGAGTACATTGCACGCAATAGACAGCGTCCCCCTCCCAGCACAACGTACTTGATAGTTGATCTGGACAGTATCATCTAACCTACCCTCCACCATCCGTTCTGGATTGCAGGAGAGGTGTGGTGGTGTCCGTCTCGTAGTATTGTGGATCACGTGGGTGACGTCCCGACCATGTCTGATGTGTATAGATTGGATGGTGGACATGGTGGCCATCTTGGAGACGTGGCAACCAATGATATCGAGAAGAGAAGTTAAGTTTAAATTTATAAGGGTTTTTGGGACATCTAGTTAGAAGTAGACAGTTAGAAAAAATAATATATATATATATAGGGAAGTAAGAGCCCACCTGTGTGTCTGGCAATTGTCCATGGGATCTGGGCGGGAAGCTTGTGATATTATATTATAAGCCATCGCACAATGGCCATATGATTCGTGGCTAACGTGGCGGCCATATTCGATTGTTTAGGGAATTGTCTATCTGTTGGTAGTTTTGTTGCCCTCAGTAGTGTGAGACTACTACCCCTGTTTTTTGGGGGGAATTTTCTATCTGTTGGTAGTTTTGTTACCCTAGTAGTGTGAGACTACTACCACTGGGGAGAGTAGAGGCAATAGCTAGTCAGATCATGTGGGCTGAGTCTTCTTGAAACCCCCTCATTTATCTCTTTGGTTGTTTTCGCAGTTCTTCAGGGGATGTGTGTAAAAAGATATTGATAAGGATAAACTGGTATTGGCGTGACATGTTCCTCATCTACCATCTGGTCTGCCCCTGTTCTAGAAAGAGAATGTATTATTATAGACATGATTCTATACACAGTATTTGTAGGTTGCGTACACAGTTTGCTCCTTGAAATCTTGTTGTTCAGGCGGTGCTCACGGACGAGAGGCGGAAAATCCAGCCCTGCTCCATTTCAAAGAGTTTGTTTATTGCCGGCGGTGTGGGTATCCAGCACCGTCCAGTACACTTCCTCAGCTGTGTGTGGATGAGCAATGAAGGGTGCACTCATCTTTGTGGTGTTTCTAAGACATCGGATCTTGCTACGATTAGGTAGATACGGTTCTTGGTATTGCAGTTGGTATGAGCTCAGTGTGTCCAGCTGATTTCTGAGGGTTACTGGGTTACTGGGTTACAGGTGGACGTGTGTGGACCAACATATACTGTAGGTTACTATCGCGTTTCATGGCGAACGTGGCATTGGGATGTCCAGGTTGCCGGACTGAATGATCTTCCAATGTTTTCTAATCACCTTCTGTATCTTGTTTGAATTTGGTGTGTATGTTGTTACACATGTAAGGACATCTTCCTCCTCTTTGAGCTTGGGTTCCAGCAATGCCTGTCAGTTGTTATTAAGTGCTCAGTGAGGACCCTTTGTTCTTGAAGCTAGAGTTGGAGTTGCAGTTCCTACGTGGCCATAGAAATTGGAGGTTGTCCTGAAGGGCCGTTGGATGGTAACTTGCGTAGTGCAGTAAATTATTGCAATCCGTGGGCTTTTTGAAGGTATAAGTTGATATTATGCAGTTCCCCAATGTGATGGTGAGGTCCGAAAAATGTATCTGTGGATGAAACTGTCCGTGTGGAACCTAAGGAAAGGTTTCTTTGTGTTTTTCCACTCACAGAAAGAGTTCCAGGTAGCTTCATCTCCCTTCCAAAAGACGAGAATGTCATCTATGTAGCAACGCCAAACCAAGATGTTGTTGGAGTATGGGTTGTTGTTGTGGATGTTTGTATGTTCGAACTCAGCCACTTACAGGCATACCCTGGATCTGGTGGTATAGGGTGTTTTGAAACAAAAAGTTTTTTCGCATTGCTATGGTGGTACAGTCCATGATGAAGCTGATCGGTGTCTGCGAGGTCCAGTTCTTGGCTAGTAAACATGTCTCCACAACACTTAGAGTAGCTTCTTGGGGGATGTTTGTGTATAATACTTGCACGTCTAAGGTAATCAAGATGTTAATCTCGTCAATTCTTTCTGTATTTGCAATCACATTAAAAACATCTCTTGTGTCTTGAAGGCATGAAGGAATTCTCTTCACAAGGGGTTGCAGGAAGTGATCACATTTGACCGCTTGTCCGTGCCACTCAGTGATCTCATTAAAGCCAATGTTTACTTAACCAGTATGATAAATAAATTTGTTCTCCTTGTAGGCATGTAATCTATCCATGATAGAGCCTGGTTTTGATGTGCATTTGACATCAGTCAATTTCAATTTCAATTATTACTTTATTCGATTTTCACCTGGTTAAAAATCATAAAAGCAGTTCATACAAAAAAAATTCACATTACAAATACATATAATAAATAGTTATAAAAACAGTATTAAATCAAGTTGGGTGTATAATCGATAATTGATGAATTCATGGTAGGTTCCGTAATTTTACAACACTTTTTAAAAACATCGACATAGAACTAATGCATAGAGGGTTTCCTAATTGTTGGAGATTTAAGTAAGCCGGCCTACATTGCCTCCAAGCCCCACCTCTTAAATAGGATTTCAGCCATCTCGCACGCTCTTTTTTATACAGATTACAGAATAGTACAAAATGGAAGGTTGACTGGGTGGATATATTGTCACATGGACATGGGGCCAAAGTTCTATTCCAGTCATTTTTCTCCGGATATGAGACCAGGCGGTGGAAGATATTAAACCTGAATCTAGTCAGGACAAAACGCTCAAATCCCAAGGTGATAAGAGTTAAGTATGGTTGTATTTTGTAGGTAGTCAGCACCGGCTGATGGTCGAGCACAGTTCTTTTGCTGACTTCATTCCCAAGCCTAAGGGTATTAAAATGTTCCATACATAGGTTTTTTAAGGCTTTCTTAGGGATTTTCCCAATTAGTTCAGGTTTATAATACCATTCAGGCCTTTCAATGTCCGTCAGGGCTTTCCTCACATACTCAAGCCATTTGATTCTTTTTGCGTTGGCTAATGCCTTGACGTCCATGATGACTTCTCGGTTTAGGCCCAGTTCTTGCGTCGCCCAAATTCTCCTCCAGAGAAGAATTGGCTGGATTTTAATCAAATCTGTCAAATAATCCATTCCTAGTTCTACATGGCAGTTAAAGTTTGACGTACTTTTTGGAAGGGACAAAAGATATCGGAAAAAGTTATTTTCGATAAGCTGGAGCATCGTCACATCATGGTATCCCCATATCCCTGCCCCATACAGGGCAATACTTCTGCATTTAGCCACATATATATTGAGCATTATTCCTGGTTGTTTTCTGCCCAATTTGCTAGCAAAATGCTTTATAGCTGCAACCGAACGTTTAAATGCCAGCGCTCTATTTTTTACCTCGGGACCCCAGCCCCCTGTTGCCTTGATTGTGACTCCTAAATATGGGAATGTTTTTGTGGCTTGTAGTAGAGTGCCTGCCGCCTTAAGTTGTTTACATCTGGCTCCACCTTTGCCAGATACTATCACAAAGGACTTTTTAGCGTTCAGTTTAAGGCCCCTCTTTTCCATGTAGGTTGTGTATCTATTTAGTACTTTTTGTGCGCCAACCTTTGTTCTTGCCATCAACACAGCGTCATCCGCATACAAAAGGGAGCTGATCTGCATATTTCCAGCCTTAGGAGAGTCAATATTGCTGGCGCCCAGTTCCTTCTCCAAGCTGTTAGTGTATAATGAGAAAAGAAATGGGGCCAGCACGCACCCTTGCCTCACCCCCTTCTGTATGCGGAAAGACCCTGTGCATTCCCCTCTCAAACCGTACCTTACTATGGCAGAGGCGTTCAGGTATATTTGTCTTAGAAAGAGGACTATCGAAGAATCCACTTTCATCTCCTCTAATGTTGACCAAAGTTTGTCGTGTATAACACAATCAAACGCCGACGATAGGTCGACGAAGATTGCGTAAAAACACCCATCTTTTGCACTAGTATATTTCCCGTGTAAAAGGACAAAATTTAACACTTGTTCCACCGTACCCATCCCCAGCCGGAATCCATATTGTACTGGGGTCAAGATATTCTGTTCTTCTGCCCAGTCCTGAAGCCTAGTCAGGACTACTCTTCCAGCGATTTTCACTAGCGAGTCTAATAGTGATATCGGTCTGTAATTTGATGGGCTTTCCCTATCCCCCTTTTTATATATTGGGATGATCAATGATTCTGCCCAAGTTTTAATAAAACCTAATTCACAACATGCCCCCATTACTCGTAAACAAACAGGTGCCCAAAGATCTGCATTCATTTTGTAAAGCTCACTTGGGATCCCATCTGGGCCTGGGGCTTTATTATTCTGAGTGGACTTAATAGCTGCCTTGACCTCCTCTAGTTCAAAATCTAGTGGGATCGGGCGATGCTTAGTCGGTAATTGTGGCTCAGTTAGAGTGTTACAATACAGTTTAGCGAAAAACTCCACCCAGGCATTTTCGTCGATAGCAATATCTATTTTAGCTGTCGCTTTGTTATTAATGAACGGTGAATTAACTACCTGCCAAAATAACTTGGGGTCTCTACTTTCCACTGCCGCCAATAAATCTTGCCAGGCCTTTTCCTTGATTGCTTTCTTTCTTTGGTCTCTTACTACCTTATATGCTTTCCTTAGTGCTCTAATCATCTCGTGATCCCTTACTGGGTCTTTTAGGGCCTTTTTAAGCGCGTTATGTGCCTTGGTACATTGGGTGTCAAACCAACCCTTGGGAATGTTATTCTTTTTTGGGCACTTCCTGGTCAAAACACCCTTTATAGTCTCCGTGATGTTGTTGAATGCCTCCAATATTTCTCCACTTGTGGGATTATCCTCTAAGCATACAAGTAGTGACGGGAGAGCATCATGCACGATTCTTGGTAGAGTTTTTTCGGGGTCGGCCATGCTCCATTTTAAAGCTATGCCATTTTGGCGTGCTACCGCTAGATTTTGGGTCCATGATAAAGTCTCAATTAGTGAGGTTGTTTTAACACCCGGTATATTAAGATCAATCTTTAACGGTAGGTGGCCGCTCAGGCCCATAGCAAGAGTTTCAAAATTCGTAACCCTACTCCCAAACCTATTTGGGAGAATTATGAAATCAATAATTGACTGGAGTCCTCTTGCCATGAAGGTGGGGGTGAATTTAACCTTGGGGTAGCATAACCTATTTGCGAACCCTAGGTCAAACTTGGCCATGATGTCGTTTAAGATTTCCCCTTTAGTATGGTGTGCAAAATGACTGCTATCCCCATGTTCCCCATCCCCATATTCCTGGTAACCACATGTTTCGCTAGTACATATGTTCACGTTAAAATCGCCAACCCAAATCCAGATTAATTCCTTCCCTTTTAAGGGTTTTACCTCCCTCATTTCTTTGGACACTTTCATTAGTTCTTCCCTGAAATGTGCGTTTTTAATATTGTTATAAAAATTGACAACTATCAGCACATTTCTACAATTTAAGTGAATCGTGACCAATTGAAAGTAGGGTGTCGTTGATCTACCTACACTGGTACTGGTATTGAAGCGGTTAGACACGTAAACGTATAGGCCCCCTTTATTCCTGCCATGGTTGGAGGTTACTGCAGGAACATGGAAAGTTTTAAAACCATCTATATGCACCTCAGTTAAAGCACACGTTTCCTGGACACAGAGTATTTCAACGTTGGTAACAAACTCACCCCACAGAGTTTCTGTCAATTTGTTGGTAATCCCACACACATTCCACGTTACTACACTTATTTTGTTATCTTTTGGTCTTATTTCTTTAATTTTAGTTGTATTTCTAATTTTAGTTGCCGTTATCAAATTCGTTTCTCCCACAGCAATCTTCCTTATTGCCCTCTCTGTTATAATTTCATTGCCCTTACCCATTATACAGTTTACCTTTTTAATTTTATTCATCATCCCTATTTCATTGACTAAGGTTGTATTTCTCTTACTTCCTACTCTTTGGTCGGATGAGAGGCTCTTATACATGCCTTCCTTTTCCCTCACCTGATTATCATTTGTCTTAATTTTTGGTTTATCGAGTCAATCGTTCAGGTCTAGACCCGACAGTGGTTTGAAAAGGTTATGAAGTGGAATATTCCAATAAAGGTTTGAATTTATAGGATGATGGTTGTTGCCTAAACAGTGATCGAATCTATTGGGATAATGCGGCAAGGTGGTGGGTGGCGGGTCATAGTACCTGTGTCTACTTAGGCTGTGATCAAATCTATTGGGATAATGCGGCAAGGTGGTAGGTGGCGGCTCATAGTACCTGTGCCTATTTAGGTTGGGTTGTTGTCTATAGTTAACTGGTGCGTGTGAATTGAAATAACCCCACTTTGGGGGATGGACACGGGGCTTCATCATACCTTCGGGATAAAAATAACTCAGATTTCGCGTGGTTACAATCCCCTCCTGACTTCCAGAGAACCAGTCAGAGATCTGGTTAACCACCCTATAATCCTTGAAGTTAATGATGATCACATCACCTTCTATTTCTTTTGGTCTCACGCCCACCCAATCACAGCGTCTAACAGATACTATCTCCCCATTTAGATGTGGTGGGAGTGGTCTGTTAGTCCGCAGCCAATGAGTTACTTTATTTTTTAAGCTTGTGTCTGGCTCTATACTACCCTCTGGTATCTTAGGGACCCAGTCAATATAATGACATAGTTCAGTGACTCTGGGGGTAGATCTACATTTCCTTTATGTTTTATTTTATACGGGTTTAGTGGTGGATTGTTTGTTCTCCTCACATCTGCAGCTGCGGGGACCTTTTTGTTCATGATCTTAGTTTTACCCTCCTGTGCTGCCAGAGTTCCCTTTGGTATCACTTTTTTGTCATTAAGAGTAGGGTTTTTTTTTGGCTGGTCCTTAGTATGGGTCACGATGTTCTGTGGTGGATGTTTGTCTACTTGGCCATTGTCGTTCCCTTTACTTTGTCCTATTGCATTTGATGTTTGTATTTCCAATATACGATCCATGGTTTCTCCCAACCTTTTAACCCTCTCTAAAATAGGGAGCATGAAGGATCTTAGGAGGTGTTCAATGTCCGCTACTAGCCCTCCGTGCGTCTTACTAAGTGAAGGCGCACTCAGCTCTGCTTGTGGCTTACTTGGTGCTTTTTTCACAGTGGCCTTATTAATTTTATCTGTAGGGTTCTTTGTTAGCAGTGGCGCTTTTGTAGTTATGGACCTTTTTCTGCCCCCTGCCTTTTTCCTTGGCGGAGAATGGCATACTTCATGACTTCTCTTACTCTGTGTTTTTCCAGTTGGTGGGTTATCTATGTGTTTTTCCCCTTGTGTCCCCTCTTCCATAGGAGAAATGACTACGGGCGATGGGTGACATGGCACATCTACATACGGATCTATTGGTGAGTTCAGTACAATAACCTCGGCAGGTTCCAATAGAACTAGGTTGGTGTTAATGGGGCTTGCGATCTCCTTGTGTATTGTTTCAGATAGACCTTCTTTAAAAATCTGGGGGATGTCATTTGTGTTAAATAGGTCTATATCTGTTTCTCCCACTATTGAATTGTTTGGCGTTGAAGTAACCTCAATCATTGCAGGTACTAAGGGTACTAAGGGTTTCTGCTTTAGTAACTCGATAGAGAGGCGGCGCTCTGCTCTCCGCTCAGCCAGCTCTATCTCTCTGTCTATGTCCCTTTTTGCCTGTGCAAAGAATTTGTCAAGAGGGCCCAGTATGCTAACTCCAATAGTTGCGGGTAGCGAGGAGTTCAGTTCGGGGCCAGACATTTTGCCAACCCTTTGTGGGTGTTATAACGTAATGTGAACTGCTGAGCAGGCCTGTAATGCCCCTATACACCAAAGGGGTTTTTCCAGTATGCAGCAATATAGCTATGCAAACATTACTCCTTTACGGGTGCAGTGAATGAGTACCTGAAGATGATAGCAGGTCCGACGTTAGAGGGAGTGCCCAGCCCGGCCGCCGTCGGCCCCGGACGGCCACAGACGGCCCGCCCTTTGCCCGGGCTTCGCCCGGCGCACTCCCGCGCAGCGGGATTGTTCTTCAGTTATGTAGACGTCCAGTGGGCGTGGCAGTCAGGCAGCGTGGACTGCCGAGCAGGGACTCCTGGTAAAGCGAGTCCCTGCAGCGCTGCTCCGGAAGGCCTCCTCTCCCCTCCTCACGATCCCAGGCTTGCAGAGTAGCGAGCTTCGACAGCTCCCAGCTGCTCCAGATGACCCCAAACAGCGAGGCGGCACATCAGTCATTAACCACTGGGTTTCATTCCAAACATGTTGAAGACTTGTGCACGGAATCCTCGTTCGGTGGTGTTGTTTCTGATTTCCTGCACAGTTTTACTTTACCTCAAAGCCCATAATGCACCATGCGTGAACATTGCCATTATTGTTTTGTCTACTATTTAGTATATTGGTTTCCCGCATCACTATTTGGGGATTACTCCTTGCGATTGGCCCAGAGGCTGTCATTCAGAGGTTAGTGACTTCCTAGCAGTCTATGTGCTTAATGCATAACTGTAACAAAAAACAAAAGTGCAATCATATTTCTGTAACAGTTTACCCTTATATTGCAACTCTAGCAGCTACAGAATAGTATGGCTGTTGTTAGATTAAACAATGACAAAGAGAAAGAAAGGTATTTTGCATGTTATCAAACTTTCAAACCAAGCACGGATTTATAACACAAAAGGAAAGAAAGCAGTCTGTGGTGGCAGTGGGCCATATTGTGCTTTTTCCAGCACTGTACCAACGCATTGTGTGGGATATAAACTTGACTGCACTGTACTTACATCAGCACATTCTCTCTAGCAGCGAACAAAAGAACTGGCATGTCTGTGACGCACAGTAGTAGTAAAAAGAAAAAGCGAGAGAGATACTAGCTGCCCTTCCTAAACAAAGAAAGACCCCTTTCAGCATAGCACGCAGCAGCAACCCAGCGGGTCACTCGCTACATATATATATGGGCGGTGCAGCACTTTACCCTTGGAAGCACTGAGGAACGCGTGTCTCTGTAACAGCCACAATGGGAAAGGTAAGAAAACATCTCCATGAGTTCAAAGATGGACGCCATTTTCAATGGCCTTGAATGATTTACACTTTCTTTCTTTAATTACGTTTTTAGCCTCCACTTCCGGAGTAAGATGCAGGGGTAGATTTATGCACAAGTGCAAAGTCACCCTGAATGACACAAACCGGCACAAAGTCTTGATAAAGTCTTTACCATTTAGCACAAAATCGTATTACATTGGAAAGTGCTCCTATAAATAAAGCACATAGCGCTTCCCAGAGTATGGCATTACTTTGTGACAGAGGTGCGGCAAATGGATAGTACATTCCTAAAAAGTGTTTTATGACAAATAGTACCTACTTGTGCAAGGTGATAACAAGGAGATGTGTTTTCGTTTCTCCTGACTTTTCACAAATTGTGTTTGCTCCTATGTACAGCACATATACTAAAGATGAAAAGTTTTTCAGTTAGTCCAAGCATAGTATTTTGTAGGGTAACCTTCCATTGCACAACCGAAGCTAGATGTCACACGCACACACCCTTGCACAATGCTTTGTTAAAATAGCAGATTTTTAAGACAGCATTCATTGCAATATGGTGGAAAAACTGCCATCTACTGTGTTTCAACGTGATTAGGGGCCAAGCCTATCATTTGATTAAAATGTGTTGTCCTTCAAATCATAATGCATTTCACAGTTGTAACAGACGCCCAAAGGCAAATTACATCTAAATGAAGACTGCACAGCTCTTTTACTCCACACTGTATTTAAATGAGAAGTTCTGTATCTGGTCCCTGATTCTTCAATGAATTTCAAAGAGAGGTGGAGCGGCTGCTGATGTACAAAACCCTACTAGGTGCTATGAGACAAGATCTGTTGCTCCAATGGAGTTAATCATTTCACATTTTTGTATTGCACAACTCTACCTAGTCAGGTGTCAATGCACAACACTAATTACAAATATGCACATCTTTAGATTAAAGTAGAGATCGAGAACTATTTACAAAAATAGTGAAACAATGAACATCGAGCTAGCTACAGTCAGCATCAGCAAAATGTTTGAAACACCAAGCAGTGCAGGGCACTGAGGCGGATAAGGGAACCGTAGATACATGGATATAGTTGATGGAGGATAAGGTGAAGAGAAGAGGCCATTATGGATCTGGACTGTGAGGGCTAGTGGGAGGTGAAAAAGGAGTGAGCGAAAAGTCAAAGAAGAGGAGGAAGGGAAAATATGAGAGAAACGGAGGGCTAGGTTGAGAAGACGTAAGAAGAAGAAGAAATAAAGGACTGAATAGATGTTATAGGTTAGGCTGGAGCCTGAATAGGTTGGTGTTTACATTTTCGTGGAATTGTCGGTGGTCTTTTAATTATCTGGTGTCCTGGGGTAGAGAGTTCTAGATAGAGGAGGGAGCACCTGAGAAAGATAGACAGGCAGCCAGCCAAGTGTTTTGAACTTCTTTACTTCAAGTTATGTGTGGTCTGATTATGTCACTGGAGCACAATATATTTTAGTGGGTTTAAAGCTTGCACATGGAGCAAACTTCAAATGAAATGGAGCTAGAGTATCCTTTTTCAACCAACCATGTCCCATTTTGTAGAACTGGCTGTGCACATCAGACAACACTATGACTTGTGAACACTAGCAATCACTCTGTGCTCAGTTTGTGTTGCTGTGATCGCTTGTGGAGAAAGTGTACCCAAACATATGATGGGCTGCCAATTTTGTGATACCCAGTATGTCTTAGAACATTGTTTGTTAATATGTGGTCAGGCGACCCCTGAGGTTTCACAAAACCTTCTTATGGGAGATGAGACTGCTTAGAAAATGTATATTAATAAAGAAGCAAAACGTAAAAGTGAAATGTTTTACATTTTCAGTAAAAAATAAGGAATTTTAATTCTGGCTACAAATTAAGTTGGTGTCCTGAGATTTATTAGTTGGAGCAGTACAAATGCATCAACCAGAATATAATATGGACAATGGGTGTCCTTAATTACGTTTAGTAGAGCCAAAGCGGTGCCATTAATATTAAAAAGTTAATTTCTTTTATATTTGTGAATTAAATGACATTTCATAATTTGTGTATTTGTTTGATGAATGGTTGTTTCTGTATTGTTGTGTGTTGTTTTGAGTAGCAAGTCATGGAAATTGCTTAAGCTGTGGTCACGTGCTTCGATTGATGACTCATAGATGTGGCCAAATTCTAATAATTATTCAGTGGGGGTCACATAATTCCAGTAATGATTATGTGGGGTTCTACAGAAGTAAGATGTTTAAAAACGAAATGCATTTTCCTATGTGAACTTACTGTGTTTATTTAAATATTTGCAAAATATGTCCAATGGTTTGGCTTATAGTGGAGAGAAAAATGTATATTAGGATATGTATGAACATCCACAACTTGAGAACTAGACAAAAAAGGATACAATGCACCCATACAAAAATAAAATGACTCTAAAAATATCTGCTGGTGTTTTTAGTTGAGATGCTTCCAAACAGTAACATTCAATAACCTAACTCCATTAAGTGCCCACCCGATGACTTCACAAATGTGCACACAGAATGGACTGCACGTGGCTATCACTCATGGAATGCACTGTCCGAGGCTATGTTTTACCCTTCAGTGACGTCTCGACCTTGGCTGGGAATATTAGAGCCGGACAGAGTTCATGGTCTTTTAAAATATCAGTTGAGGCCGAAGTTCAACAAAGACACCTGGTTTTAAACAGAAAATACTTCAGTTATTCCGGCCAGAGCCATATGTTGATGTGGAGTCAGCATAGGCCGCCTTATTTTCACAGGGCTAGATTTTAACACCCTTTCCTATTTAAGCCTTATTTGGACTCCATAAGGATCTCTAGTGATGGCCTATGATAATATAGCCTGCAGTAAAAGAGTGGAAGGGTAAACAGGGGACCATGTGCTTCCTGATTGGAGGAGGCTGAAAACTCTTATAGGTTCTGGGCAAGTCTGACAGAATTTTCAAACACTCTCTGGTCCTGGGCAAACCGGGAAGTGGATGTTGGCAATGTTTTTAAAGAGTCCTAGCTCATTTGCGATTTCATGCCGAAGGCAGATTTTGGCGTGGCAACTAGATGTTGCAGCTCCAGTCATTGTGGTGAAAATATTGGGAAAAATGAACACGTATATCACTGAACAGAGCCTCTAATGATAAGCATGTCCCCCAACCAACCTCTGTGTGCCTTTGCCTCCATATATAGTGTGAGACTTTATCTATCATGCCTCCAAGAATATTCCTTATTACCAAGCAAAGATAATAAACAAAGGGGCATATTACCAAGCAATAGCGATAATTATTGCTATTGCTCGGTTAGAGACAAAAATTTACCGCAGAGCTGCGGCGATTTTTATCGCAAATAAACCTTGGTATTACCAAGGTTTATCAAAAATGCGATAGAAATTGGCCGCAATGCATGAATATCGCTGAAAAGTCAGCGATATTCATGCATTACCGAGCTAATGCTCTTAGCCATGTTATCCACCTCCCATTGGAAAACATGGCTAAGAACTGCTCAGGGCAGGTGTTAGCTTTTGGAGATATTCGCGCTTAGCGCGAATATCTCCAAAAGTTGGTAATAGGAGATAGCGATGTTAGCGACTGTTTCCAGTCGCTAAAATCTTAGTTCGGTAATGCATGAATATCGCTGACTTTTCAGCGATATTCATACATTGCGGCCGTATTTTATCGCATTTGCGATAAACATTGGTAATACCAAGGTTTATCTGCGATAAAAATCGCTGCAGCTCAGCGGTACATTTTTGTCTCTAACCAAGCAATAGCGATAATTATCGCTATTGCTTGGTAACGCCCCCTTGTCTTTATGACTTTTTACGCCCACCATTTTCATTTGCCAATATGAAGGACTGACATGTAAGACTGGAAAGTAAGGCACATGGCACTCTGATGCTCTCTGGTCTACACATGAGTCATATTCCTCAGTTCTTGCCCTAGTCCTACCCTTCAATTCTTGCTCATTCTATATTTAGACATTCTCAGTAAAACCAAATTTTACTTCACATTTTCTCCAGACTCTCTTGTCTTGGAAACTGAACTTTAGAACACTAATCTATTGGACAGATGACAACTGGCATGCTTCATCTAGACTTTATTTTAAGGTTAAAACACCCGGAAATTGTACATGTTACATGTAGTAGAAACAGTATTTTTCCCTACATGGTTGACATGTACTAGAAATATATTAGCAGAATAATTTCTATATTCCTGTACGTCTTAACATGGCTGAAGCCTTCTTACTGCTTGAAATTCACAAAAATGATTTTGACAAGATTAAATCACAGAACGTTTGCGTAGGAGTTATGTGAATTACTACAGAAGTTTTGAACTCATAATAATGATGGTGCGCGTTTAACATAAGCAACTAGCTTTATGAGCAATGCCTTGTGCATATGTTTTTTTGTATGTATGTAGCGCGAACTAGACCCGAAGGTATCAGAGCGCTTTACATTTGATTAATTACCACCACTTACCTGCATTTTCGTACATTGCTCTGACCCCCACAAGTATCTAATATTGGCTGGAGGAAATGTCTAAAGTAACTAACTGTGTTTAATTTCTAGAAAAAGGGGCTCTGATGGACTGAGTCAGTTTGATACTCTTTGTTTTGTCCTCATGTTGAGAGCTTGAATTGATTAGTTTTCTACAAAGCCAGGTTTGCTCACCTTACTTGTGGATAAGTGTACTAAAAGTGTCATCTCCAAACACGTCAATGGAATATATGCCGCGGTGCCAGAATGTCATAAACGATGATAAAAAAGGAGAAAGATTGGTGGCCTTAGAGAATGGAGAGAATACTCGCAAAATTAGAACTTTTTGAGTGTTTGCAAACATTCTAAATGGATGTTCCCAACATAAATGCACAGTAAAGGGTGCTTCAAAAGTGTGCATATTTAAGGTGAGAAAATGCCACAAACTCCTACACGTTTTCAGGTGATAGGGACGATGATTTCCCCACTATTAAATGATTTCCATGGGGACAAATTAGCAAGGAGTACACCATCCATATAAACCCAGAGATTGCAGATGGTCCACCTCCGGCACTGTGCATGTGCAAGGATAGGAAAAAGGAATGTGCACCTTGAAATATATTTTAATAAAATTCACGGCGTACAACAGGGCATTTTTGTGATTCCTCAAAAAAGAGTACAAAAACCCATTGACTAGCTCTAAGCAGAGGCTCAGACTGTCCATTTCAGAACTACGGCTGGTTTTCATAGGACGCGCAAAGGACAACTCTTTTTTTCTGTATAATAAGTACCTTTAGCAAGCTTGCAGGCAGGGGAAGCAACAATCCTTTTGTCATATATGTCCATAAGACAACACTTTGCATATTAGCTATTCACCTCCTTTTAACTTTTTTTTTTGAATATCTTTATTCGTCAAATTGATCACCTCCTTTTAACTGAGATTTAGGTAAGTGTAAAAAAAATTCACCTACATAATTTTTGGGATATCACCCATGCAGTAGCAAAAATATGTGTATGTTAAAACGAGACATTCTATCTAATTACTTCCCCCTACTACCACATCACGTGAGCAAGCAAAGTACCAGACACAAAACTGACTAGTGTACTGCAGGACTCTTCCTTTCATGACTCCTCTTCCTCTGTTCACCTCAAGGACAAGGTTCTAATACCCCTCCCTGATAAAAGAGCCAGAGAAGTGTGGATGCAGCATGAAATGCAATTTCAAGCTAAATCTTGGCTGCATGCTTGGTATCTTCAGTGCTTTTGATAAAGGGATGGAAGCAGAACCTTGTTTAGAAGAATTTTCTCACAATCTTGTCTTTATCCCAATAGATCACCTTCTACGAAGACAGAAACTTTCAGGGGCGCTCTTATGAGTGCCGCTCTGATTACTCCGAGCTCAACTCCTATTTCAGTCGTTGCAACTCCATCCGGGTGGATAATGGGAACTGGATGTTGTATGAGAACCCCAACTACAGAGGCAACCAATACTATGTGAGGCGAGGGGAGTATCCTGATTTTTCCCAGTGGATGAGCCACAGTGACGCCATCCGGTCCTGCCGCATGATTCCACAGGTACTGCTTAGAGTTTGCATTGCTGTTGACTCATCACTTGCTACAAGAATAATAATAATGGAGCAATATCCCTGAACGGAAATTGTGCCTAATGCTTCCTAAGACTCTGGAATAGGAGATGTTTGCTACAGATCCATTGTTTAGGCACTAGTATTCCATCAATCTTCATCAAAGCAGCTGACATTGCGAGGTGGGTGGATGCAGGATTAAATAACAGGTGCAAATCCAAACTCCTGCTGTCAGCCTCTGGCTCTGAGTTGGATGTGCCAAAATGAATGCGTGTCACGTTTTAGGGCATGTTGAGAGTAGGTGGTCTTTAATTGTGGTTGCATATTTTTCTAACAAAGCGCTTGAAAAAAGTCTTTAGGCACACATGCTAGTCAATGAGGGTATGTGAGTTTCTGTCAAGTTTTAACTGCCATTCAAGTATCCTGTTTAATTCACTCTTTCATTTAGCTGAGTGTTTGGTTTGAGGAGAGTTCATTGGGGTGGTAGGCCTAATAGTTGGATAGGGGGGATCGGGGTGGAGATTGCACAGTTTTGAGCTCCATTTCTAAGGGACCACGCCTGGATAGATCTCCTAAGCCCTAAGAGGCCAGCAGTAAAGTGCACAACGTCTACCATCTCCCTGTATGAAAACACGCATTGTGCTTATGGGAGATGTAGTCCATATATCCTGGATGGATGCACTTTCAAATTACTGCTCGTTCCAAAGGCTCTAACATGAGCCCCCAAACATCACTCCTGTCCTCATCCATCGCGCAGCTCCACATACGAGACTCCTTGGATAGAGGGTCTCATGGCCCCCGTTTCTTCGGGGTGGTGCTACCCAGCGTGCACTTTACTGCTGGCCCCTGATGAGGAAAATAAATTTCCGAAACGCGTCAGGCCTATTTCAAACACGCAACTGCCCATACCAACTAACGCCTTGGGGAAGGCGCATGCAGGCTCGGGTGCTACCCGCTACTTGGACAACCCCACGGAGCGGAATATATATATATATATATATATATATATATATATATATATATATATATCACTAGCGTTTCAGCCACCTGGCCTTCGTCTGTGTCAGTAGCAGGTCATGGCATCGAGCCTTTTAACAATAATTATTTTTATTGGATTTCACTTAGTCATCAAAATAGTAGAAGCACATAAATTAAACAATACATACAAAAACAAATGTCGGCAATCTTAGACTGCCTCATTTTTGCTGTTTTCCTATTAACAAGTGGAGAGATTTATAGCTCATCTACATACCAGTATAAATATCTTTGGTTAAGGTAAAAAAATGTATAACAATTTCATGTTGTCCCTAATTACCGTCAATTTACAGCAGAAATAATTTGTCATTATTTACATCGATATTGACAAGCTGTGACACTCTATCATAAAATTTTGTTACAATTGAGTGTATAGAGTGGCATGGAAGAATATATTTTTGAAATTACAAAAAGCCTGAGTGCGCAGCCTTGTTCTTTGGACTGCTGGTGCTATTTGTTACACTGGACTGCACACATGTGCTGCGACACCCGCCGTGTTGAGAACGGCATCATTTGGGCGATAAACGTATATATATATAAATATATATATATGTACACTCCACAATTGCCGGTAGCTTGAAGCAAGCTGTCAGGGGGCAGTTCGGGTCGGGACACCGGAAGTCCCTAACCCCCTCTCCACTACTCGCCACGTATCGACACAAACGACCCAAACGCATCCGTGTGCAGGAAAAAAAGTTTTATTTTAAGCAAGAAAGCTTTTTTTCCTGCACACGGAGGCATTTGGGTCGTTTGTGTGGATATGTCGCGAACAGTGGAGAGGATATATACTGCCTTACTTCAGGAGCAGGAATCCTAACAGCAGTGAAACCAGGGAACTCGCAGCACCAGCGGCATTTGACAAAAGCTCACGCCGAAACGCGTCATGCCAAGTGCTTGGAGTAAACAGTTCCTGAAAAAGCCCTGCTGTGTCCCCGCTTGTCTTCTTTACCGCAAGGGGACATTCTTAACATATATATATATACTAGCAGCCCGCCCCAGCATTGCCTGGGGCAGAAAGGGGCTGGGGGCAGTACACCCGCTGCCGCCCTGAACCCCTCCCGTCCCCACTCTCTCCCGCCCCCACTCCTCTCGCCTGTCCCTCTGTGCACACCCGCTCCCACCCCCCTCCTGGCCCGACTCCCTCCCGCCCTGATTTCAATGAGCATTTACTTTACCTGAGCTGACGCTCCGTCCCGCGATCTTCACTTCACCGCCGCTCCTCTTCGCCATGACGCGCCCGCGCTCCTCACTTCACAATCAATATTTAACAAAACAAGAGCAACCCATATGTCCTTGCAAACTGGGTAAGTACAGTTGTACTAAAGAAACAACGTTCACAAGGAACTCACTTAGAACTTGGAATAATGGATATATGGCAATCTAATTAATTGCCCTGTCTGATAAAAAACTATATACTGGTAATCTTTTCTATGTATTACTGTGATTCAATCATTATCTCTTATACTGACAAGCTCACTTGAACAACCCAATGGTTATAGCCTATTTCCTTGAATAGGCACTATATTTTTACAAAAATCAGCAATTTATATACATTTCATATAAAAACATCAAAATAGACATTGAAACCAATTTATGAAAATATTTACATAACCCCAAGTGTAGTGACCGTAACCATATATACAGTGAAAATTTGTGACATATTCAAAAAAGGGTTATCAGTGCAAACAAAAAGAAAAAGGACACTATATAAGATGAGACAGTTTTGTTTGTTGTGTGTCTCCTTAGTATATTTCGTCGACGGCGTTTCGACCCTCTCTAGATACCGGGTCTCATCAGGACTGTTTATCTGGGGACAGTACTTGCACGTGAAGCAAGGAATCCAACGATTATAAGGCTTGTAACAGTTAGTTTGCTCGCAAACTAATTGTTGCTGAAGCTGACCGGCGAAAACGCTTGCTGCCTCGTTCCACCATTGATTGGCCGAGGGGTTTGATCGGAAACCAAATAGGATTGCTATTCTCTCTCCCCTGTCCTTGGATTAGTAAGAAGTACTTACATGTCGAAAATATACCCAGTATCAAGTGGTGTAATCATCGTTAATTGAGGGTCATCAATTCCCCTGGCTCAGGATAAATACGAGCCTTATAATCGTTGGATTCCTTGCTTCACGTGCAAGTACTGTCCCCAGATGCACTATTTTTTTCTTTATTGTTGAGTCACCAAAATCGCCATTAAGCGTTCCGGCCTGACACGGCCTTGATCACATACAGAGAGAGAGATAGAGAGAGAGACATATAGAGAGACACAGAGAGACAGAGACAGAGAGCGAGAGAATGCAACAGTTGAGTAGTATTATAAGACGTTTAATTAGCCGAAATGTGGGAGCAAACTAAATGAAAAAAAAAGTGCCACTCTTGTGGTCTTGGTCACAGCTATTGAGTCCTTTCTCAATGTCACCTTTTTTTACTTGCCCAATTCTGCCTAATATGATGCATGTTGGGAATTGTAGTTTGCATTTTAAAAACTGTGAATTTATTGTGCAACACACCGATAAACAAATGATGAGAAAAGAAAATGATAAACAATACATCTTACCAGTTCATGTCATATTTGTGGGTAATTTTCAAGTCTATATATGTTAGCATGAGTTACTGAATGTATTCATTATGGTCTACTTATTTCACCAACTGTGAACTTAGGGCCTCATTATGATGGCCACCGTCTGGCTATTGGTGGCAGTCCCACAGCCATCAGACCCTACATGACCACCTGCCGCATTATGATGGCAAGCGGATGAAGGGCGGGCGGAGAGGACTGCAATCTCTGCAACAGTGGTGGTGCCTGCTCAGGCCATAGGGATTACAATGCCCCTTTCTGCCAGCCGTTTCATGGCAGTAAACCTGCCATGGAAAAGCAGGCAGAAAGTGACTTGGGACCCATGCAGGTCCCACTTCGCTCCTTGCCATCCAATATGTACCCTGGTGGGCACCTATGGTGCCCCCCTACATATCCCAGCATCATGTGGCAGGTACCGGATGGTGTTTGCCACATAGTGCATGGATATGTGCACTGTTTATTTTGGAATGTGGCATGTGCTGCAGCCGCTGCATACGCCGCAATACAAAATATACAGTCAGTCGCATCCTTATCCCGATGGCTGGACTGCGGACATCTAGTCGGGCAGTACTGTTCCTTACTGGATGTCGATCGGATGCTCGTCCGACCGCCATCATAATCAGGCCCTAAATGGATTACAGCCTAAGCCTAAGTAGCTAGTTGTCAATGTGACCAATATACTGTTTCTTGGTCATATACTAAGCAGTACTTTATCACCCAAGTGGACGGCAGATTCTCATATAATTGCTCCAGCCCACTCACAATGATTCTGTGGAAGAAGAACTCAGAATCATTGCAAATGTTGCCACTTCAATTTCCTTACTACCTTGATTTGTGTGAGTCCTGATGGCCTTGCAACTCTATCATTGCACTGAGTACTACAGCTTTTCAGAGTGAGACATTTAAATGTTCTGTCTTGCTAGTATGAATATTGTCAAATTACAATTATTCAAAAAAGATGTCTGAAAATATGGCAAATATGGAAATCTTGCACATACTCTTATCATTAACATTCAAAATGACAATGATCTAGGTCCTAGGCCTGATGCATTCAGGCTCTGCCCTCATGGTGGAACATAATTAGGCCTGGTTTGTATGTAACATATAGGTTTTGAGGAAAGCCATGCCACACATCATAATTTATGATCAGTAATTTTGTGCGCCTTTGAACTGCATCTCTCGGTAGTTTCCTTGTGGATAAGCAATGTTCATTCACCTATTCATAACATGGATTCAGTAAAGGCAAAGTTAATCCCTCTGACCTTTTTTCACTCAAACTCATTCCCAGCTTCTTTGCAAGGTATTTCTCCCCATAATAAAAGCACACATATAACATGTGGCTGTGCAAACATTCTCTGAATAAATGTTTCAATAATTTCAAACTAATCTTCAAAATAAGGCACTAATTAGAGATTAGCTTTGCATTAACCATGCATTTATCAGCTGAAGCTTGACATTGCTTCGGCATGTTGAAGAAATGAAATGAAAATGATTCCTATAAAGCGCATATAGCTGCCCGAAGGCGTCCAAGCGCTGAGACTAATGGTACTGTCTAGCGAGGCATGTGGGCCAGGGGAGGCTCTACTTATTGACCAGGAACGTTTTCAATTGTTTTCGGAAAGAGGTCAGTTCCGAATTGGATCTTAGGTGGAAGGGGAGAGCATTCCATAACTTGGCCACATTAAAGGAGAAAGAACAACCTCCTGCTCTTGTCCTTCTGACCTTGGGCACTGCGGCCAGGAAGGCTTTGGCTGAGCGCAGTTGTCTGCTGGGAAGATACGGGGTGATTAGAGGAAGGTTGATTGCCGGACCAGCTTCCCAGAATGCCTGATGGGCAATACATAAGGACTTGAAGCTGATTCTGTCCTTAACAGGAAGCCAGTAAAGGCTTTTCAGGCCGGGTTTAGCAGATTGCCTGCGAGGAATTCGCAATAAAGTGCAGGCGGCACAGTTTTGAATTACCTACAGTTTCCGCAGAGTAAAGTCAGGGGCTCCCAAATACAGAGCATTACCAAAGTCTAAACAGGATTGGATCAGGCCCTGTATCACCGTTTGTTTGGCTTTGAAAGGTAGCAAAGGAAGAATCTTCCTAAGGACTCTGAGGAGGCCGAAACAGGTGGCAGACAGCCTTGTTGCCTGACAGTCAAGCGTCAGAGACCCGCCCAGCCAGATACCCAGACTCTTTATTGTATTCTTTGGGACTGGTGGCAGGCCTAGACAGGAGGGCCAGATTGAGTTGAATGAGGCTGGGGCCAATCGGCCAGCAACATGAGCTCTGTCTTGTCTCCATTAAGCTTGAGACAAGACAGAGTCATCCAGCTTTTTACTTTCTCTAGACAACCTGCCAAGTTTACCCTGACTGAAGAGCCATCTTCCTTGGCCAAGCAGACCACCAGCTGAGTATCGTCCTCCAGAAACACTGGCTTAGCTGTTTCATGTTCATGTCCCTCACAGTGAATTTGCTGTCCAGGCTTCAGAGTAATGACATTCTCTGGTGTTGACTCTGCCTTACTATAATTGGGGAGAGGATAACGGTTAAGGCGTTGATTTGAAATCTGGGGGAACCAGGGTCCAGTCTCGGTAATGACGCTCAACCTCCTGTGATTCTGGGCAAGTCTCTCAATGTCCTTGTGCCCAACAAAAATGAATGTGTCCCTTTGTAATACAACTAGTGGTGCTAATGTAAAGCGCTCTGATACCTTTGGGTCAAGTTTGCGCTATATAAAACTCTGGGAAAAAAAATAGTGTTCCTTCTATGAGATGTTTTTCTCTTTGCAGCCTCTGAACAGTGAACAGTGAACAGATATTGCCTAGATATTATTCTCATGAAAAACAACCTTACAAGCTTGGAATTGTAAACAGACTTTAAAATCAGATTTCGATCAGGGATAAGCTGCACGGACCAGATAAGTGGTGTGGCTCACTGGTTAGAGGCGGCAGACCCGGAAGCAGAGGACGGCCCGGGACCAGGGTTCAATCCCCAACGCGCCAGGGTCCTGAACCAGGGTCAGTGGACTCGATAATTCTCGCCTCGGTCCCTACTCTAACCAGGGATCACACTCGGCAACTCTGGGCATTTGCTTGCCTCATCTCAACAACGGCCCCCACAAACGCTGGGGATGCCTGGTTTCACCTTGGAGATACCCAGGAGGGAACATCTCACAGAGAAAGCCAGGACGGGTTCCCCAGCGGTCTATAGTGCCAGGACGCCTCCGGGTAGCAGTGCGCTTTACAAGACACACACATTTACATTTACATTTTAAGAGAAATGATATGTTTTTAGACAGGGCATCACAATTCCTGATGCAAAACATAATATGGAAATGAGCGGAAGCAACAGAAAATATTGTAAATTAAAAGACATTTTCCTCTTGCCGAGACACTGGTGATCATTTATAGTTCAGTGGACTGGGTGCCAAATGGCTGGGGTGGTAGAGCCAAATCAAGAGTGGACCTCATATCCCTTACATTTCCCCCCCTGAAGGGGTAACGTCCACAACCAAGGAAACCGGAACTTCAGGGTAGAGAAACAGTGATGGCAAGTCTGTCATGTATTGCAATATGGCAACATCCACATTTCCGTCATCCTGCAAAGCGAGGGTCCATCTTCACGAATCAAACTATTGTGAACGCTATTCTTACAGGAGGACATTTTTATGTTCGATTGTCCCTTTGTGGTTCAAGACATGAAAGATGCCAGTCAACTTTGATGAAAACAAAAGCCCAAAGTAGGTCTGCCCTCGATGCCATTTTCTTTGGATTTATTTTTGCACATTGTTTGGCAGTGTCTCTGGGGTAAAGAAAACACCGTTTCTGACCTCTTCATAAGGGCAGGGGAACCGAGACTTAATGCGAATTGGCATCCACAATTGTCAGATATTTCAGTACCAACCACCTGCAGATGAAGGGCTTAATCTAGCACACAAGGAAACAGGTGCCAAAAGTGTTCATTTGTGGAATCTGGGTACTCGATTTATTGAAGATAAAGTTATGTGTGTTATCAAGCCCAACGAGGAAAATTAAAGTTAGCAGGAAAAAAACTCCCAATGAACATGGACGCCTGCTTTGCAAATTCACACTGAGATTATGGCACATAACATACACAATGTTTACATAAGCTAATCAAGCAGAGGCAAAGATAAATTGAAAAAGAATTAAGACACTTAAAACATATAAACAAATGTGTTTTAGTGGAAAGCAAGTACATAAGAAGCCGAATCAAAGCTACATTGAAAAATAATGAAGACACATAAAAACGAATGAACACATGTGTTTTTAGAGGAAAGGAAGTATAAAAAGTGGCAAGCACAAATTACCATTATACAGGCATGAGCATTGACTACACAACTCAAAGAAATGTTATGCACCGAACCTCTTCAAAATCATAACCATCAATAATAAATGCAGATGATATTACAGGGATGCAGCCACATATCTGCAAGACTCAAAAGCTCAGATAAATATGGGCCTTGCGTTTCAAGCTATTTTGTAGTCACAAAGGTCAGATTCGCAAAACCAGAGACTTTACGACTGGAAAATAGCTTCTGGGTATGTTCAAAACTAAAATTGAGATTCAATAACTTGTTCCCAAATCGAAAAATAGTTGTGCGACTACATACCAAATTCACAAATAGAAAAGGTCATGTTTATGTCATCTCTCCCAATTTGTGACTTCTTATAGTATATACCAATGGTTTGCTACTGCAATTGTGGTCGCAAATCATCAATAGGTTACCAACACCTCAAAGGAGGTGGTAACCCACTCTCAAATGAGAAGGGGTTCATTTGGTCCATTGCTTACAGTTTAAAGAAAAAAAGGTTATTTTTCTTAACATCCAATTTTCCTTTAAGGAAAAAGGGCTGTGTTCAAAAAAAGGGCTTTATTTAAAAGCAATCTCCGACATGATGGTCTTCTGAGACCAGCAGGCCACCATCCCTGTGATCACATTGATTCATAGTTGGTTCCAATTTATGACCTACCTTATGCATATTAATGAGGTAGGCCAAATTGTGAGCTCCCAGGAATTGGAATTTTGCAAACCAACGTGAGTGAACATATGTCAATTTCCAAAAAGGACAATGAGCTTGGTAAAATTCTGTGCGCAAACTGTGACCACTTTTACTGAATGCAGGTTACCACTAAGCAGGGGATGAATACATTGTCCCAGAGGATGTGTCAGTGACACATACAGAGGTAAGGTCAACGTATACACTTATGCTTTCTTTAGGGAGTGCAGAGGGATCATCTTGATCCATTAAATCACCTCATGTCTACACCTCCTCCAGGGAATCCTAGACTCCAGAGTCATGTCAATAAATGCGCTCATAGTCACAGCAGCCTCCAGCCAAAGTGAAGGGTAACTTGACGTGCAGTAGACACTGTGATGCTAAGCCTAATAGTCACTAACATTACAGGAGAGGAAGTGGGAAGTACTCACAGCTGATATGCCCTGCACATAGAAAACCTAAACATGGTCTGTAGTCTGCACAAGGGCTCAGGTATAGCATTAGAAAATATGGTTCCAACTCTTTCCTATAAAGATAAGACAGAGTCTCAAACTGACTGGCCATAACTTATGCCTTTGCTATCACTGCTAACGGGGTGTGCCGCCTGCTGAAACTATTTGACACATTTGTGAGCAACATGCTGTTAACAGAAAGCGACAAGCACTTACTCTAACACTGCCAGCACTGTCTATAAGGACCTGAACTTTTCCCAGCTCTCTTTTTTGTACTGACAATTCCCTTTCTATTGTGATGTGTATCTGTCAGGTTTAGCTTTGTGTTTTTATGGGCTCACTGGTGGGTTGGAGTGCTCAGTTTGTTGAAGATCTATTAGATTGTGATTGAGACAGATAGGAGCAACCCCTGCTATTAAATCACTATCAATGGTAGTCTGCAGACCTTCCATTTCATTGTGTGCTTTGCTAGCTTCTCCATAGCACTGCTCCTTTTGGGCACTGCAGCGTCTTGGCCTTCTGGTGTGCAGTCAATGTAGCATTTATTTTGCATTACATCAAAAAGTTGCAGGTAGTGGATGTGTTGGGACAAGCCTACACATACAATACAGTTCTCTCTGTCCTTTGATGGTTATAGAATGGCTGCATGGGGTATTCCATTGATGTGTTGCATGCCCATTACCTAATTTGTAAATGTGGGTGTGTGACCTTGGGGAGCTGTTAGATGGGTTCACTTGTGGCCTCCTTTATGGGCAGTGGATCCTGATATGATGCTACATTGGACGACTTTATCTTTTTTGAAAAGGGCCACTTTTTAACACCTGGTCAGTGTTTAAAAAGTGTTATAGTTCTTTTAATCCATAGGCATAATGCTTTGTGATGGCCTCTATTCTAGGTTGTACTGTGTTTGTGGTGTAGAGTTTCTTTTTTTTTTTGCAGGGATGTCAAATTTCATTCAAGATATCTCTATGATGTAAGGGAGCTATTTAACCATTATTAATTGTATATATTGTGAAATGGCATCCACAGGACATGTTGCAAGGGGATTGCTGCAGTATTCACTATATGGATTGCATATGCATACATGTAGCTTGTGTAACTAGATGCAGTTCTGTGCTCTGCAACCCAGAGCTCATGCACTGCGCGGGTTTAATCCCACTTCTGCTCTTCTGAAAACTTTGCTGATTTAAATTTTTATGGATGGACTGCTCTTTTACAACCATACAGATGTACTGTCTGCCAAGTACATTATATCCTATGGCACAGGTAATATGGCCAATTGGATATCAATATGGAAATGTATTCGAAAAATCAACTATGTAAGATGTTCTGTAAAAGCCTTTCCGACATGTATAGAATGCTAACTTTCAAAATAGAGAGCATTCATGAGGGAAGAAGGACCAGAGAGTATCTTCTACCAGCCAATAATAAAGCATTTCGCAAAAAAATTACTTACAAATCATTCTTTACAAATTTGGCATTTCGTATGTGCAGCCCTGTCAAGAACTCAAGGCAGTCATCATTGCTTCCCATCCGCTTCCTCTTCCCAAAGATGCATATTTATTGTTGAAAAGTGAGGACCGGAACTACGATCAATTTTTTGCAGTGTACGCTGCAGTTCGCAGTTCCCTGTTGAGCCAAGTTGTGAAAGCCAAACATCTACTATCTACATTGACATCTTTTAGGGGTCACCAGGCGTTGACAGTTGCGACTCCTAGCTTGCGCCCTGCGACCCTACCACTGTCCTTGCGACCCCTAAGCTCAGGCTGCAAAAGTAGCAGCGGAAGCACAGCATTTTTGTCTTATGATAAAAGAAGCTCTAGGATTTCCAGGCTAGGGACAAGTAACAGTTGACATTTGCAACTGTTTCAATTTGTCCCATCAGCTAAGGGTTTGCTGAATTGTTGCCTAGCAGCACATCATTCAAGGCCTCCAAGTCCCACAACTTAACCAAGAAGGAACATTCTTCACCTGCAGTCCCTTGCAGTCACTAAGAGGACAGACAGCACTGAGAACGAGTTTCCAGGACGTTGTAAGTGTGTGCCTGTCTTCCCATGCTGCTGGTATGAAGTGCTGTCAAAAGCCTGGCAGCCAGTCACAGTGGGTGCTTTAAGGTTATCATTTAGCATGGCTGCTGAGTTTAAAGATTGCTCATTTGTGACATGTCTATGTGTTTAGGTGTGTCATTTGACTTTTGTGGCGAGGAAAGCAGATATTTTGCATTAATTAAGATTGCTTCTTTTGGTCAATTGAATTGAGAGACTCTATTCAGCTAGTGTGTAACTATAATAGTGTCAGTTAAATTGAGGAAGAAACAGCTACCTAAGCTGTATTGTGCGCAGCGACCCTGCCATTAATATTGACCTTTACTGAGAAACATACGTTAAGATGGCCACACCCTGGCCGTGAAATGCAATTGAGACAGGACAACTCGTCTTTGAAGCCAGCAATGCATTATCCAATGGGAGCAACAGTAAATGTATATAAATAACAGGCAATGACATGGATTACCAGTATTGAAAAAGGCAGTGGTGCTGAAACGCATCTACTGATATCGGCAAACAAAGTGAGTATTAAGCTACCCGCACAGCGCGCCGTATTCCTTTTGGAACTTTGTTTGAAATGTAACTAAGCGAGGCTACTCACGGGATGGAGGGGCACCCGTTCAATGGTGTTAGGCAGTTTTATAGTGGTGTTTGTGAAACCAGATAAATATCATGAAATATGCAGCATAATAAAGAAAGAAAGACATATTTATGTCATGCTAGCAATGCTCTTAAATTTGCCAGAGTGTAAAAACGAATTTCATCGGATAAAATGCGACTTTAAAAAGTATAACAAATGTAAAACTTTTCATAATAATTAGCAGCATTCTTCAATTTAAAAATGATTGAAATACACTCAGTATGTCTACGATATGGTTTTGATGTTGATAATTAAGTCCAAGTGGGCCTTTAACCACTATTCTATGTTATGCAAAATAGAAACCAGTGCAAAATATACAAAGTCACATAGACTATAAAGTGCAAACCTTGTGTAAAATAGTGCAAAATGTACAATACAGTGAAAATATTACTGTAATAAAATATTTCTTTAAAAACATATAGAAGGCAGCCATCAGCGGACACAATTTTATGAGGGCATAATGCTTGGCTTTTTATAGCTACTTATAGAAATCTTCACTTGAATTAATTCCATGAGGTGTTTTACAATCCATTTCTAGTATCTGCTTAGTCGCCAACTTGCGCCAGATTGACTCTTGGTCACCACCTCTTCTCAACGGTGGGACTATCATTAAGAAGTTTAACTCAGTAGAGTTTTTGGCATGGGCTCTTCAAAATGCCTGGCAACCGGATAGGTAGAGTCTCATTTGTTGATTGCCCGAATGTGCTGGAGGATCCTCTTGTGGACCTGCAGCTTGGTGCTACCCACATAGTGCAGGCCACAAGGACACTACAGCACATAAACAGCAAAATCAGTTTTGCATGTCAATTTTTTGTGAATGTGGACTGGTTTGTCACTGAAGGGTGTTGTGTATTCAGTTTTACTGATTCCATTTTTGCAGGCCTTGCAAAATGCATATCTTGTAAAACCTTTACGGGAGTTGAGCCAAGTGGAATTAACTCTCACCTCTGGACTACATTTCACAAGACATTGGCTCATCGAGAGTGTTTTACTGTATGTAATACTAGGTGAACGTTTTAGATTGGCCCCCAAAACTGGATCATTTTTAATTGAAGCCCAATTTTGGTTGACAATCCTGTGTATGATTTTATGCTGGTTGATATAGTGTGAGGATCAATCTAGTCTGTGGTATTTTTTCAGGTTGAATGCCTTAGACAACTTTGGGTTTGCCTGCTAGTACTTGAGGTCTGCCCTGTTTGTTGGCTTTAACTATGGCTTTATCGACCACTTCTGGGGAGTACCTCTTCTTATAAATCTGTCTCTGTATTCTTTTTGTGCATTGAGGCAATCATAGTCAGTGCTGTAAATTCTTCTTATACATAGCATCTACCCATAGGGGATGCTACCGATTAGATGTACAGGATGGTGGCTAGAGGCATGTAATATGGCATTGCCAGTCATTGGTTTCCTGTACATTTTGGTCTGTTGTTGATTGTGCTGAATACTGATCTCTACATCAAGAAAGCAAATGGAATTACTACTGCCCTGACCCTTGAATTGCAAGTTCAGGTTATTTTTGTTGAGCTGCTCGATAAAGTGTAGGGCTTCCTGTTCTGGGCCCCTCCAAATTATAAGCAGGTCATCAATATTCCTGTATCATTTGATGACATTGTGGGACATGATGTTGGTAAAGGAAGGTACAATCTCAGTCCCATCTGCAGGCAGGCATATCATGGGGAGAAACAGGCCCCCATAGCCACACCCCTGACCTGTTGAAACACCTGCTTTGAGAATAGAAAGACACTGTTTTACAAACACATATTGATCATAGATAACAACATTCTTTTGTGTTCCAAATACCAAATGGTCTTGGTATTCAGATAGTGCTCAATCGCTTTCAAACCTTCCCTGTGGTGGATGCTAGTATAAAGGGACGATACATCTAATGTTATTAGCAAGTAATCAGATTGCCAACTTATACTCTCTAATTTTTGCAACAGATCACCTGTGTCAAGAATAAACGATGGAAGTCTCTTCACATGGGCCTGCAAAAAGAAATCAATTTATTTGCTGGCATTCTCCATATTACTTTTGCGGGCTCAGATTATGGGGCTACCCGGTGGTTTCAATTTTTTTAATGAATTTTAGGTATAAAATATACCACAGGCATCACCGGGTGGGCATTCTTTAAGAATTTAAATTCCTCAGTCGTTAGTAATCCAGTACTTTTCCATGCCAACAAGTTTGTATAGAAGGTATTCCATGCCACTTTAACTTCTGCCATTGTGCTGCGTTTGTAACACTCTCTGTCATTCAATTGACCGAGGGCCTCCTCCATATACATCTCTCTCGGCCACATCACGACATTGCTGCCGTTATCTGATTGTCGGATAATTATGTTGTCATTATTCTGAAGTTTTTTAATCAGCTGGTGATAGACATGATCAGGGTAGTTGTGTCTTTTGATAATGCTGTCTTGTTTCTTGTGTAATGTTCTCAATTGCTGCGAGATCTTGTCATGAAAGACATCTCTGTTATCCCTAAGCATGATCGGGAAAACTGTTGACTTGGGTTTGAAGTTAATGGGTGCAATGCAAACACGATCTCCTGTGCCCTGACTATTGAACAATACACCATTATCATTTTCACATTGCATTTGTAATATATCATGCAGCAATTCAGCATCACCTACTGTTAGCATTGGCGGACTTAAGTTGTCGATGGTTGGAACCACTGTTCGTGTGGGCTTTTGAAGCATGAGGAACTTGCCATGTTTTAACTTTCACACACACTTGTACATATCGATTCTGGTGTCTGCATAATTGAAATTACTTTTTGCACTAAAAGATAAACCAAGTGATAAAATATTTGTTTCCTTTTCACTCAACGATACATTGGTTAGATTTATTACCGTTTGAGAGTCACAGGTGTTGGTTGTCTGGTCTACTTGTGTCTCCATTGTTTTCTTGGTTTTCTGATGAGTTGTTTGGTATTTTCGCTTGCGTTCTCTGCTGCACTGCCGTCTTGCCCATCGCTTCCTGTTGCTGCTTTGCTGTTGCTGGCACTTTGGGCAGCAGAGCAAAGTGCCTGTTTTTGGTCCTGGTGCATGCAGTCCACCTCCTGAGCCAGGATAAGTTTGTAAAACCCAGAGCGTTGTGCTCTATGCTGGTCATTGTCAGACTCACTGTATATGTTGGAGCTAAGGTCAGAAATCGCGATGCAGTGGGAATGTCACCACTTGCTACTTGTGAGGCGGGCAAGATAGATGTCATTTTCCTACATGCTTTCACGTTGTCGTATCTTTTAGCAAAAGTGAACACCTGCCCGTGTTCGTAATCCAACTTGTCCCTTTTGAATTTATAAGTTTTTCTCTTTTTAATTATTTCCTCCTCACATAGCAGGCGTGTATTCATATCCTCCCGGTGCTTGGTGATTATCTGCGTGGCAGGAATGTTTTCAGTCTCATCGGTGAGGGCTTCTATTTTAATCTGGAGGGAAACCCGATCACCTTTGGTGTAATATATGTGTATATCATATAATTGATGGAAAATTGGTTACTTCTCCATGATGGTGGATCAATGGTAGACAACAATCTAGCGGTGCTGCTTCACTGGCACACTCAGTAAAATATTTACTGCCAAAGGTTTGTTGGCTAGCCTCCCTATTTGTGCCAGTTCACGTGGTTGGACCGACTGCCGCCTCGGGCCAAGGAACCAGCTAACCAGATTGAAGAGTGAGTACATAGAGCACAGTCAGCCATGGTTTTGTCTGTGGCTTGTCAGTTGCTGCCAAGGCTGAACCACCTTATTAAGTCTGAACGACCAAGCAGGAAGTTACGTGCTTTGGAGTGCTAGTGGCGCGGACAGGTAAATGGGAACAATGACTATCACTTGCGTCATCACTGATACAAAGAGTTGACTAACATATGTGGGCTGGACCTGAGTGTCACTGGGCTTGTTTATTCTCATAGTCCTCTAGCCCTTTGTTTCTCATTGTCCCTTTTCTTTAATCTTTCTCTTCATACTCGCTACCTGAATAGCTCTTGGTCTGATTTGACACAGCAGTATGTGGTGTAAATAATGACAGAAAAGCATCACACTCAGGATGCAAACCCCATAGTGATCCTCTTTGGAGATAGCCTAAGTGTCTGCCATGTTCACAGACAACACAGAAGTCTTCATGAGGACAGTTGTGCATTAGGACTGGCAGCAGTGTATCAAGACCGACGTCAGAGTATGTACAGAGGTTTCCTCGGAGGGAGGGGTTGTTGACTCCATCTGAGGAAAATTATGGATCTGTGTTGCCAACTCCACAGGACTGTCAGAGTTGTCTATGTACTCAGAGCACCAATCACCAAGGGATGAATTCCAATTACATAATATGCCATAAGGAAGGATTCCAGCAAAGTCCTCTTCACAAGGTCTCTAGAATATGGGATTACACCTGTTATGGCCCAGGTGTGCACTGACTGAACATCACCATTATTGAAAAGAAAAACACTCCAGTGTTCCCCAGTCCCTAATGGTGGGTATCCCGCCTATTGTGATGAATAATTTTTAACTTTCCTAAAGGCATAGACAATAATTGGGGATGCCAGTCAGAATGTTTGTCACACAATGTGCATTGACTGATAAAACATTAAATGGTCTCCAGCATTATACATAAGAATGCTCATTATTTTAAGTACACTGGATTTGTGTGTAAAGAGAAAATAAAGTGACAAAAATAATATTCAGTAAAGGGATTTTTGACTGTTCTATTCACTAGCACATTTGTGCAACACGTATATTTTGAAGGACAGTATCATTTGATGCCAAAGTTATAGGTTTAAAATAATGATATTGGTTCAAATCCTGGCATACCTCTACTGTGTGTTCTTGGGTAGATTGCTTTCATCTGCTACATTAATTTTAATGCTTGCCTAAAACTGTAGCATATAATAACAAGACAGTGCGCAGTGTGAACTAAGTAGGTAAAAGCATTACTTTAGATAGCTACCAATCTGCAAAATGCCATGACTGTCCTCTTGAGCTATCCTATAGTTATATTAGCCAACACCATGTAGCAACATTACAAATCCATGAGTCCAAAATGCTAGTTTAGATAAAGGAAGGAATGAGAAGTTCTGTACATGTTTTCCTTTCCATGATTCACCCCCTTCCAAATATTTGTTCAGATATATTATGTTATGTTATGTTATGTTATGTTATGTTATGTTATGTTATGTTATGTTATATTGGTTTTTCTATAGCGCACGGCTACTCCATGGAGTGTCCCGGCGCTTTTAATAACGAACCAGTAACAAAAGAGAAAAGACAACACAGTAGAATAACGGACCAGGCCAAAGGAGGAAAAAGCAACCTAAAGAGTTATGACTGAAAATGTATTTGGAAAAGGCAAGATGTGAAACCAGTTGGAAGTGGAAGGTCAAAGAGGAATTAAATGCTTCATATTCTATGGACCATGATAAGCCATGCCAATCTGCAATAATTCTTGTGGAGGTTTTCGAACACTTAGGAGATCTTGTACTCTTGGAAGATTTCCTGCAGTCATTTGCGCGGAATTTCAAAGAAGAAGCCTTGCATGGTATAGAGACATCAGGGCAGGACCATCATCTTTATTAATGCAATCTTACCCATCAGGGACAAGTTAAGAGTGTTCCAGAAGGTAATACTACCCTGCAGCCCTCGAATAATCCTTCCCATATTGTGCTGGTAGAACACTGCCTCTGTCCTCCCGACCCATATCCCTAGGTAGCGAATCATGTCCCTGTCCCATGGCAACTCTAAAACTGGACGCTGGTCCCCTCCCCAGTCGCTGTCCGTTCCAATTGCGTAGAGCTGTGTGCAGCAGCTTAACCTAGTTGGTAAATCCCTCCCCCATACCCATCTTAAGCAATATATGCCAAAGGTAAGCCTAACTAATCGACTCGAACACCTGTTCATTATCAAGGAACACCAGGGTGCTCTGTTGTGCCCGCCCCTCTAAAGATTGCAGTATATGCGCCAGGCGGCGGATATTTCGCAACGCAGTCCTGCCCAGGATAAATCAGGACTGGTTATCTTGAACCAGTCTCCAAAGATAGGGAAGGAGCCTAGACGCCAACATCTGGCTGATAATTTTAAGATCGATGTTTAGCATGGAGATGGGCCTATAAGAGCCTGGGAGTAGGTGATCCTCCCCAGGTTTGGGGATCATAACAATCAGTGCTTCCCTCATGGAGTCTGGGAGAATACCTCATTCCGCGGCCTCCACTGTGATCTCTAATAGTTTGGGGATCAGCACTCCGCCGTACTCTTTGTAGAATTCAGCTGCCATACCATCCATACCTGGAGATTTTGCCATTTTCAAAAGGGCAATGGCTGCTCGAATCTCCTCCCCAGTAAAGGGGCCCCCCAGGGCCTCTTGACTCTCCGCGTTGATACTGGGCAGCTCTACTTCCGCCAAATAGGCCTCCACCGCTTCTAGGGTCACGGGCGATTGACTCTTGGAGTATATTTTATTTAAATGGGCTAGGAACACATCATTTATTTCATGTTGAGTATACACCGTCTGTCCAAGGTCGTTTTTAAGTGCTAGGATATGGCTAGGCTGAGTCTCTGCCCTAATCAGGCATGCTAACAGCCGTCCTGCCTTATAACCATCCGTGTACCAGCGACGCCTACTCGTTGTCCTGGCATATTTGCCTAGCGAATCCCATATGTCTCCTATCTGCTGTCGCAAGTCATCCCATTCCGCCGACCTCTCTCTGTTCGTGGGAAGTTCTTTTTTCCAAAGTCACCTTTCCCCCTGATGTCGCAAGTCACGTTCCAACACTTTTTAACCCCCACCTCTGTGGACATACATATCCCTCGCATCACCACCTTCATGGCATCCCACTCAGTCGCTCTGGCGCCGGTAGGGCCCCAGCTGATCTCTATATAGTCATCCAACCCCTTTGATATGGCCTCATTATAGAATGCGGGCGCAAAAGGCTTCTACATTGAGCCTCCAGAGCGGTACCTTACACCTCGGTCGGGCCAGCAAATATGCCATGATGAGCGGGGATTGTCCGATAAATAGCGGCCTAGGTATTGTGTCTCTGCTACCCAATATACTGCTGTCTTTTGTAAGAAGAAATAGTCCAAGCAACTGTAAGTATTGTCAGCAGGCGTGTGACAAGAGTACACTTTACAACTAGGGTTACGGTGGTGTCACACATCCAGTAGATCATAATTTTGAAGCATTTGGCTCAACGCCTCCCAAACTCTAGGCTTGGCTTCTAGATTTAGGGGGGAAACGGTCAAGCTCCCCATATATGGCACAATTAAAGTTTCCTGCCACTACCAGTTCTGTATCCGGGTCGAGATCCAGCTGCCCCATGACTTGACTAAAAAAAAAACCATCATCGCTGTTTGGGGCATAGACATTTACAAGGCATAAATTGCACCCATCTAAGGTACCCACCACCACTACAAACCTCCCTGGATCCTGGATACCATGTACAACCTTAAAGGGGACTCCCGGTGCAACCCAAATTAGCACTCCTCGAGTAGGATTTAGGAAAAAACTGACCTCTCCACCTACGTTGTACGAATTTCGGACAGTCTCCCCATAGTTGGGTTTCTTGGAGTAGGGCTATACTGGCTAGGGGTGGGCGTAGTTCGCAAAGTAGCGCTACGCGTAGCTACGCGAAGTGCACTTCGCACTACGCGAGCTACGCGTAGCACTATGTGAACTGCGTAGTAGCATGTTCGCACTGTGCAAGATGTCGTTTTCAATGATTGCACAGTGCAGACAAGCATCCGGCACTATGCAATCATTGAAATCGGCATCTTGCACAGTGCGAGCTCTACTTTTCTGCCACTCGAGTAGATTTTTACTCGAGCTGCACTTTTCTCAATGCGGACTGGTAGTCTCTCATTGCGAGCGGTCGCAAGCATTTGTGACCACTCGCAATGAGAAACCTGACCTCCCCGAGGTTGAGAATCTCGTCGGTAGGTTTATTTTCCATGCTCGCGATAGGCAACTTGATGTTGCTGATCGCGAACAAGGAAAAAGTCTTGCAAGGATGCCATTTTGCTTGCTCGCGGTCGCCAACTTGACGTTGGGGACTGCGAGCAAGCAAAAAACGACCGCTGCACTACGCTAAGCTACACTATGCATGTTTGCACTGGGCTACGTGCAGTTTGCGTAGTGCGATGTTGCACAAACTTCGCAAACTACGCGAGCGTAGCATAGTGCTTTGCCCAGGGTTAATACTGACCCCATAACGGCGAAGGTATGATGCCACCTGGATCCTTTTCACCCTATTATTGAGCCCCGACACGTTCCACGTGATCAGATTGTACTTCTGGTTATCCCCTTGCATGAGTGTATAGTCGACCACTCCGTCCCCTGCCTACTGTGTGGGGACCCCCAGTAGTAGCATGTTGTGCCCCTCCTAGAGGAGGACGTCATTGTGCATCCGCATAGCAACATAGACCAGACACGGTAACAACCCCAACAATCCCAGAACTAGAACGCCCAACGCCCCCCACCATCAAGTGGTAGCCCTTCATTCTCACAACCAGCCCGGCTCGAGGACTCCGAACCCTGCCCCAAAGCTTCACCCACCCCCCCTTTACTACCCCTCTCAATCAGACAAAAGAACAATGACAACCACACTGACCCTCCCTGGTCCATGTAAACCTCCTTCCTCACTGAAACTCAATGAATCAGCTGACTGCCTGGCACCACACAGGCCAGCCCGACCGGAGTCTAGCCGGGTTGCCTTGGCACTCCACAGCCGGTGAACCAAACCAAACCGTAGGCGAAATGGTGTACACTCCTCCCACATGAACCATTTATCAAACCTTCCCCCCTCTAGTCCAATAAGCACAAGCCTATACACATGAGTCCCATGGGAAAGTCTCACACCATGTGGGCCGAACCTGGTACTCACAGTGTCCAGGGGTAGGAACCCCCCAATCACATCATTTGGACCCTCATTCACTCGTCGCCAGTGCCCTCTACAGCCGGTCTCGTGGCACCATCCACGAAAGACTGTGTTTCCTGCACCAGACAGAGTGGGGAAAATTGGTTCTGTGTCGAGATCGCCTCTAGTTCCGCACGAAGAGTGCGATCCGGTCCCACCACGACACGTCCTCCGTCGGCCCTCTCTCTTTCCCGCCACTGTAGTCTTGTGTGTGACGTAGTTACCTCTTCTGCCGATTGCCCCGGCGCCGCTGTTCCTGCCATCCCTGAGTCTGGTCTGGGCCGGCCAGGCCCAGCGAGTCCATCCAGTCCACTGCCTGCGTCGGAGTGCCAAAGAAGTGGACCTTGTCTGCATCATGCACCTGCAGTCTAGCTGGGAACATCAGGCTGTACTTAATATTATGGCTACCCATCCCGCATTTAACACTGAAGAAGTAATTCCGTAGGTCTTGAACTTTCTTAGTATTATCAGGGTAAATATGAATGTCGTGGTTCTGAAATCTAGGCGGGCCTTTGGCACGGATATGCAGCCAGATCATGTCCCTGTCCCTAAAATTAAACACCCGGACAATCAAGCTCTAGGCGGGGATCCTGGTCTCGGGGCGGCCCCAGGATCTATGTGCCCGTTCCACCGCAAACATTTTGTAGAGCCTGAGGGTGGGGAACACTTAACTGAGCCAGTCCTCTAGAAATAGATCTGCTGCTAGCCCCTCCACTTTCTCAGGAAATCCCAAAATGCGTAGCTTATTTATTCGAGAGCGGCCCTCTACGTCTTCTGCCCTGTCCTCCAGCCGGGCCGTTTGGTTCCCGCAGCTGCCTGACCTCCGTCTGCAGCGCACTCAGGTCCCCTTCCCGTGATGGTGAACCTGTCTGCCACCTTCCTGAGATCCAGTCTTAGGTGATAAATGTCTATAGCCATTCCATCCATTTTGGTCTCTAATACCACCCTGGACACGGGGGGGTTCCGCTGTACGTTGGTACTGGTAGGGTTGTCCAAATCACCAGGATTATTTAAGGATATTGACCAGTCCTGGAAGGAGTGCCACTAGGACTCATCTAGATGGCCATTTTACCAAGCCACGCCCCCCAGCACCAAACAATGCTTGTATTGTTTCTCACCCAAAGTGTTATCTGCTGAAACGTTTAGGAGAGAGTATTTTCTCTTGGGTGTGGAAGCCAAGACTGTCCTCAATAGGTATAGCCTAGCTGAAGCTCAGACTTACTTGTTTCCACTAGTACTGCCTGTTTTGTGTCATTTGTATGTGAGGAGGTAAGTTTGCACTGCTGCTACCTCTCTTGCATCTATTCCATGAGTATGAGTGTAGCCTGAACTGCTGCAACAGTTGATGTGGTTTTTCATTCCTGTCCCTGCATGAACCTTCCAATCATTGTTGTGGCTTTTCCTGTTGAGCAGTAATTTCACATTGGCGGATCTTATCGGGGGTTGTGCACATGCCATAGGCAAGTGATGGCTGACCATAAGTATGTGCTGACTCTATTTCTTACATGGTAGCAGCACTGTATACATGTAATGTCTAAAATAGCCGTGTTCCTCCTTACGCAACTTTTTAAAATTATTTTATTAATCCTGAGGATATCACAGGTGAAAGGTACATGCGATGGCACTTCTGCTACCGCTGGCATTTTGGTGAATTGACGTCCATGGCTGAGACTGGCTTGCAGAGTTGAGTCTTGGCATTTTAGGTGCCCGAACAGGTGCCATCAGTTACAAAGGTGAGCAGTTCATGTGGTTTGGGCCCCGAAGACCGAGAGCAGGTCCTCACAGTGTAGCTTCAACATTCACTGCAGATCAGGCATGCAGGTTTGTTTCCCAGACAGACGTCCTGCTACGCAAGCAGTGGCTGAATATATATGTGCACCAGCGGGCACTGAGAAACAGTTATAATCTGAATCTATTGAGGATCATGTTCCCTCTCTGGAAATGTGGTGTTATTGCTGTTATTCAGAATATACAATATTTATATCAAATGTGCGGAATCTGCTACAGGAAATATTATAAGTTTAAAAGATATGGTAAGCAGTGTAAAATCTATCAAAAACACAGATAGCTAAAGATCTTTGTCTAACGGGAACATTGTATTTATACATAGGGAGGCTTATAATTACTGGGAAAATCAAAGAAAATGTTATCATTGTGGTAGCCCAGAACATATTGTGTATAGTACAGGATACCTGACCATGAATCAAAGGTGAACTTTAAGCAGCTTAAAAGGTCATTTTGCTTACTAATGCAGAAAGAGGAATCATATTAATAGGGTAAATCTTGTTAATAAGTAAAGCACCACCTCAGATTCAGGGTCAGGTGACTTAAAGTCTGACTGTGCTAAAAAAAAAATTGTTCTTAGTGAAAGGAAAATGGATGACTAAATATGTATCCTCAATAAGGATTCTCGTAATAAAACAGTATGTGAGATCAAGTTAAGAGGGTCGATTTACTCATAGTTGCTGGTCCTGGCCCTTCATACACTATAAGAAGCATGAATAAACAGAAATAATTGTTGAAGTATTGGGTCATAAACTACTTCCCACAGAAAATACACCATGCTGTTTGCTTGGAAACCCATACCAAAAGGAGGAACAGGGACTATTACTTTTGATTTCAAAAGTAGATAATCAGTCCAAGGTTGGATAGACCAAAGATCCTCTGGTATCGTTTGTGATTTAAGAGAATGTGAATTCTGGACTTATACTTTTCAGAAAATTCCCCAATACATGATTGAATATTAACACGGTTTCTCATAAAACTGTATGAAAAAGTGAAGAAGTTAATCTAGAAATACAAAAGTATTGAAGCATTGGAGTGGTTAGTTCCTTTGGTTGTGACCAGATGAGTAATGGCAAACCTGAGCCATTAAAATAACATTGTGGTGGAAATATTTACTTTACCCAAAAAATAATAACATGCTGCCCATGACTAAATGAATGCTGTGTTTTTTGTCTATCGACTTACCCTACTGTATTCAACCAGGTGTGCTTACACCCGAACAGAACATTTTTAACAGCATTTATAACACCCAAAAGCTGTTTACAATATGTTTACATTCCATTGGCGTTAGCCTGTGCCCCTACCATGTTCTAGTGTCTGATGCACAAGCTTTTCAATAATACTAAAGGAATAATGTTTCTTCAGGATGATACTCTAGTGGGGGTATAAGCAAAGATCAGCATGAAAAGAAGTTAGAGAGAGGCATGCTTTAACTGCTGAGTATGCTAAATGTAAATTTGCTGTGCAAAAACTGAATAATTGGGGGCATTAAATTAGTAATGGAGGGCATTAAATCTAAGTAAGAATTAATAAAAGCATTCTTTATCTAGCAATGATGAGTTGAGATCTTGTTATGGATCTAGTCAAGTTTTACCCAAAGTTTGTTTCTAACTTCTCAGGCAAAATAAATTGCTAGAAATTGTGCTTCTGCTTGGCAGAGGTATGCATCCTGTCCAAGCAGGAACCACAATCCTAGTTAGGGTAGGTCATATGCACACTTTAAATTACTGTGTGCTCACTCTCTGGTAGCTTGGCACAGAGCAGACTGGCTTAACTTAAGAGGCAATGTGTAAATATTTTTGCATTACAACACACAGAATTACAATGAAAACACTGCAAAAAGGCTCCACACTAGGTTAGAAAAATAGATCGTGTTTTTAAATAAAGCAAGGCCAAAGCAACAAAAATGTAATCAGTAGAAGCCGAGATATGATTTTTAAAGGTTAATTGTAAAAATAGCACTTAAAAACAATAAGCACCTATGGGTGTTTTCTTGTCACTCTGGACCAGGGCAAAGTCCAGAGTTCAGGCCGATTGCGTGGGCTAGATACAGAAACCAGATATGGTCCACTGAACAAAGTACCTTGATCTCGGTTTAACTGATTGGATTTTTGTAATTTCAGTGTCATAAATTTACTAGATTTTACTCTACGTTTTTAAATTGGTGTGATACTTTTCTTGTGTTGTGTTTTCACCTTATTACTGTTTGTGAGCTGAATAAATGCTTTACATATTGCCTCTAAGTTAAACCTGACTGCTTTTGTGGAAAGCTACCAGAGAGTTAAGCACAGATTAATTTAGTGACCTTTTGGTGATCCACTCTGACGAGTATTTTGCCCGTAGCTTGAGTAGGGGTTCATCCCCCTCAACTAACACCCAATTTCTCATAACGCAGATCAGCTTTTGGACTGATTACACAATGGTTCATAATGTGATTGAAAATGTCTGCAGTTGTTTTAAAAGACAGAAGAATAGACTACGGGGTGGACAGAGAAAATTAATTGTGTTCTGCAAATGATTTGTGTTACCTTAGGAAAGATCCTATTCCTAACAACTCTTGCAATTGTTTATTAATAAATAGGAAAAGCCTAAAATATATGTTCAATATTTTATCACAGGTTAAAATTTGAATTATTTTAGAGGAAAAAATCTTTCAGGTTTGTTTTAAGAAATGGTATATAACAATGATCTGCTTGTCTTGCTGCCTGCTTTTAAAATAAGGATATAGCGACCTAAAACTTTGAAATTCCATAGCCTGAATGGATAGTTACAAGATTATGCTGTCTGTTGGGTAAGTGAAGAGCACTCAACTGTACTGTAGTGGGCAATAAAAGCTGACATACGGTCAGATGACTTTACATGCAGACAGCTTGGGTTCTATTAACAAATAGTTGGAAAACGGAGTTCTATTCTGCAGATATCGTGAGTCTCACATGCACTTTCTTATTAATCTTTGCTTACCCTTTACCTTACACTTCCTTGCCAAAGTCAATGATTGGGCATATCAAGTTGGCTTTTTCCAGAGTGCTTGAGACGCAAGGGTCATAATACAAGGATGATGAGTAAGAAATATTTATAAGGTGCACTTACACCCAAGAAAGGCTGCCCTAGCACTCGGAGGAAATCATAGGTTCCACATGGATTTGCTCTTTTGGGAAAGGCCATATTGAATTAATACATTCTAACGTTCAGAATATAAGAAAACTCCAATGTCTAGCTGCATGCCAGAAAATGATCTGATGAATCTTTGGAAGAAAGAGAACCTCGAAAGAGTCAGACCTCAAGGACCAGGAATATGGAATCCAGTGTAGGTCAATGAGATGGTGGAAAATGAATGATCAAGCAAGGAACCCTTACTACCATGTTTGTCATGTTTTAGTTTATGAATGAGATGGTCAGGAAGGCCTAAGAACCATGAATAATCTATAGGAGAGTAAATTATGGATTGGATCATCAACTTTCTTCAGTTTATCGGAGCAGTGGAATGAACTTCCTGAACATCTTATCATAGTAAAAACAGAACAATGACACTTTGTTGAATTGCAAAAAGCAAAGTGGTGGAAGGATTGCTTGAATTAATCTTAGTCACTGGTGATTTCTTGGGGTTGAATTCTATTCCATCATTTTTCACCCACTATGTTGGACAAGGTATTTGTGTACTACGCAGCGCATTCAGATAGCACACTTTTGGGGATTGAAGCAGCAAAAGCGAGCGCATTTTAAAAACCCTGTTTTCGTCGAAATATCTTTTAAAATTACTTTATTAAACCCTGCTTTTAATTGTTAGCTCAGCGCATACCTGCACTATAATCGTCACTCACACCGCTGCTTTTGCGGGACTTCGGCAGGGATACACGCTTGGCGGCCATCTTGGGGATAGGTTGGGACGTGTTGTGGCGCCATTTTGGTGAGCGCTCTAGTGCTCAGGCGTGCAGGCGAGTCCCCTACTTAAGACGTGGAAGGGCATTCTCAGATGTGAGACCCTTGCTCATTGCACCATCAGGATTCAAGCAAACCGGGCCGAAGACGGCTGTAATGCCAGAAACCGGTCCCCGGGAGCTTGTTTCCTTCCCAGTGTAAGAATTGGCTTATGTAGTTTGGTTTGCCCTGTTCCCATCATGCACTGGGACAGGAACAGACTAATTTGCATACAGCCAGGTTCTGAAACTGGGATGGTGCAGTGAGCTAAAAAACGGTGTTGGATCTAGCCCTGATCTCTTGACTGGGTGAGAGCTTTCTGCTTAATTCAGAGACTCTGTCCCTCACCACCCCTTGTTGTAAATATTTTTGTCCACCCTAAGCGTGGAAGGGTATTCTCAGATGTGAGACCCTTGCTCATTGCACCATCAGAATTCAAGCAAACCGGGCCGAAGACGGCTGTAATGCCAGAAACCGGTCCCCGGGAGCTTGTTTCCTTCCCAGTGTAAGAATTGGCTTATGTAGTTTGGTTTGCCCTGTTCCCATCATGCACTGGGACAGGAACAGACTAATTTGCATACAGCCAGGTTCTGAAACTGGGATGGTGCAGTGAGCTAAAAAACGGTGTTGGATCTAGCCCTGATCTCTTGACTGGGTGAGAGCTTTCTGCTTAATTCAGAGACTCTGTCCCTCACCACCCCTTGTTGTAAATATTTTTGTCCACCCTAAGCGTGGAAGGGTATTCTCAGATGTGAGACCCTTGCTCATTGCACCATCAGGATTCAAGCAAACCGGGCCGAAGACGGCTGTAATGCCAGAAACCGGTCCCCGGGAGCTTGTTTCCTTCCCAGTGTAAGAATTGGCTTATGTAGTTTGGTTTGCCCTGTTCCCATCATGCACTGGGACAGGAACAGACTAATTTGCATACAGCCAGGTTCTGAAACTGGGATGGTGCAGTGAGCTAAAAAACGGTGTTGGATCTAGCCCTGATCTCTTGACTGGGTGAGAGCTTTCTGCTTAATTCAGAGACTCTGTCCCTCACCACCCCTTGTTGTAAATATTTTTGTCCACCCTAAGCGTGGAAGGGTATTCCCAGATGTGAGACCCTTGCTCATTGCACCATCAGGATTCAAGCAAACCGGGCCGAAGACGGCTGTAATGCCAGAAACCGGTCCCCGGGAGCTTGTTTCCTTCCCAGTGTAAGAATTGGCTTATGTAGTTTGGTTTGCCCTGTTCCCATCATGCACTGGGACAGGAACAGACTAATTTGCATACAGCCAGGTTCTGAAACTGGGATGGTGCAGTGAGCTAAAAAACGGTGTTGGATCTAGCCCTGATCTCTTGACTGGGTGAGAGCTTTCTGCTTAATTCAGAGACTCTGTCCCTCACCACCCCTTGTTGTAAATATTTTTGTCCACCCTAAGCGTGGAAGGGTATTCTCAGATGTGAGACCCTTGCTCATTGCACCATCAGGATTCAAGCAAACCGGGCCGAAGACGGCTGTAATGCCAGAAACCGGTCCCCGGGAGCTTGTTTCCTTCCCAGTGTAAGAATTGGCTTATGTAGTTTGGTTTGCCCTGTTCCCATCATGCACTGGGACAGGAACAGACTAATTTGCATACAGCCAGGTTCTGAAACTGGGATGGTGCAGTGAGCTAAAAAACGGTGTTGGATCTAGCCCTGATCTCTTGACTGGGTGAGAGCTTTCTGCTTAACTCAGAGACTCTGTCCCTCACCACCCCTTGTTGTAAATATTTTTGTCCACCCTAAGCGTGGAAGGGTATTCTCAGATGTGAGACCCTTGCTCATTGCACCATCAGGATTCAAGCAAACCGGGCCGAAGACGGCTGTAATGCCAGAAACCGGTCCCCGGGAGCTTGTTTCCTTCCCAGTGTAAGAATTGGCTTATGTAGTTTGGTTTGCCCTGTTCCCATCATGCACTGGGACAGGAACAGACTAATTTGCATACAGCCAGGTTCTGAAACTGGGATGGTGCAGTGAGCTAAAAAACGGTGTTGGATCTAGCCCTGATCTCTTGACTGGGTGAGAGCTTTCTGCTTAATTCAGAGACTCTGTCCCTCACCACCCCTTGTTGTAAATATTTTTGTCCACCCTAAGCGTGGAAGGGTATTCTCAGATGTGAGACCCTTGCTCATTGCACCATCAGGATTAAAGCAAACCGGGCCGAAGACGGCTGTAATGCCAGAAACCGGTCCCCGGGAGCTTGTTTCCTTCCCAGTGTAAGAATTGGCTTATGTAGTTTGGTTTGCCCTGTTCCCATCATGCACTGGGACAGGAACAGACTAATTTGCATACAGCCAGGTTCTGAAACTGGGATGGTGCAGTGAGCTAAAAAACGGTGTTGGATCTAGCCCTGATCTCTTGACTGGGTGAGAGCTTTCTGCTTAATTCAGAGACTCTGTCCCTCACCACCCCTTGTTGTAAATATTTTTGTCCACCCTAAGCGTGGAAGGGTATTCTCAGATGTGAGACTCTTGCTCATTGCACCATCAGGATTCAAGCAAACCGGGCCGAAGACGGCTGTAATGCCAGAAACCGGTCCCCGGGAGCTTGTTTCCTTCCCAGTGTAAGAATTGGCTTATGTAGTTTGGTTTGCCCTGTTCCCATCATGCACTGGGACAGGAACAGACTAATTTGCATACAGCCAGGTTCTGAAACTGGGATGGTGCAGTGAGCTAAAAAACGGTGTTGGATCTAGCCCTGATCTCTTGACTGGGTGAGAGCTTTCTGCTTAATTCAGAGACTCTGTCCCTCACCACCCCTTGTTGTAAATATTTTTGTCCACCCTAAGCGTGGAAGGGTATTCTCAGATGTGAGACCCTTTCTCATTGCACCATCAGGATTCAAGCAAACCGGGCCGAAGACGGCTGTAATGCCAGAAACCGGTCCCCGGGAGCTTGTTTCCTTCCCAGTGTAAGAATTGGCTTATGTAGTTTGGTTTGCCCTGTTCCCATCATGCACTGGGACAGGAACAGACTAATTTGCATACAGCCAGGTTCTGAAACTGGGATGGTGCAGTGAGCTAAAAAACGGTGTTGGATCTAGCCCTGATCTCTTGACTGGGTGAGAGCTTTCTGCTTAATTCAGAGACTCTGTCCCTCACCACCCCTTGTTGTAAATATTTTTGTCCACCCTAAGCGTGGAAGGGTATTCTCAGATGTGAGACCCTTGCTCATTGCACCATCAGGATTCAAGCAAACCGGGCCGAAGACGGCTGTAATGCCAGAAACCGGTCCCCGGGAGCTTGTTTCCTTCCCAGTGTAAGAATTAGCTTATGTAGTTTGGTTTGCCCTGTTCCCATCATGCACTGGGACAGGAACAGACTAATTTGCATACAGCCAGGTTCTGAAACTGGGATGGTGCAGTGAGCTAAAAAACGGTGTTGGATCTAGCCCTGATCTCTTGACTGGGTGAGAGCTTTCTGCCTAATTCAGAGACTCTGTCCCTCACCACCCCTTGTTGTAAATATTTTTGTCCACCCTAAGCGTGGAAGGGTATTCTCAGATGTGAGACCCTTGCTCATTGCACCATCAGGATTCAAGCAAACCGGGCCGAAGACGGCTGTAATGCCAGAAACCGGTCCCCGGGAGCTTGTTTCCTTCCCAGTGTAAGAATTGGCTTATGTAGTTTGGTTTGCCCTGTTCCCATCATGCACTGGGACAGGAACAGACTAATTTGCATACAGCCAGGTTCTGAAACTGGGATGGTGCAGTGAGCTAAAAAACGGTGTTGGATCTAGCCCTGATCTCTTGACTGGGTGAGAGCTTTCTGCTTAATTCAGAGACTCTGTCCCTCACCACCCCTTGTTGTAAATATTTTTGTCCACCCTAAGCGTGGAAGGGTATTCTCAGATGTGAGACCCTTGCTCATTGCACCATCAGGATTCAAGCAAACCGGGCCGAAGACGGCTGTAATGCCAGAAACCGGTCCCCGGGAGCTTGTTTCCTTCCCAGTGTAAGAATTGGCTTATGTAGTTTGGTTTGCCCTGTTCCCATCATGCACTGGGACAGGAACAGACTAATTTGCATACAGCCAGGTTCTGAAACTGGGATGGTGCAGTGAGCTAAAAAACGGTGTTGGATCTAGCCCTGATCTCTTGACTGGGTGAGAGCTTTCTGCTTAATTCAGAGACTCTGTCCCTCACCACCCCTTGTTGTAAATATTTTTGTCCACCCTAAGCGTGGAAGGGTATTCTCAGATGTGAGACCCTTGCTCATTGCACCATCAGGATTCAAGCAAACCGGGCCGAAGACGGCTGTAATGCCAGAAACCGGTCCCCGGGAGCTTGTTTCCTTCCCAGTGTAAGAATTGGCTTATGTAGTTTGGTTTGCCCTGTTCCCATCATGCACTGGGACAGGAACAGACTAATTTGCATACAGCCAGGTTCTGAAACTGGGATGGTGCAGTGAGCTAAAAAACGGTGTTGGATCTAGCCCTGATCTCTTGACTGGGTGAGAGCTTTCTGCTTAATTCAGAGACTCTGTCCCTCACCACCCCTTGTTGTAAATATTTTTGTCCACCCTAAGCGTGGAAGGGTATTCTCAGATGTGAGACCCTTGCTCATTGCACCATCAGGATTCAAGCAAACCGGGCCGAAGACGGCTGTAATGCCAGAAACCGGTCCCCGGGAGCTTGTTTCCTTCCCAGTGTAAGAATTGGCTTATGTAGTTTGGTTTGCCCTGTTCCCATCATGCACTGGGACAGGAACAGACTAATTTGCATACAGCCAGGTTCTGAAACTGGGATGGTGCAGTGAGCTAAAAAACGGTGTTGGATCTAGCCCTGATCTCTTGACTGGGTGAGAGCTTTCTGCTTAATTCAGAGACTCTGTCCCTCACCACCCCTTGTTGTAAATATTTTTGTCCACCCTAAGCGTGGAAGGGTATTCTCAGATGTGAGACCCTTGCTCATTGCACCATCAGGATTCAAGCAAACCGGGCCGAAGACGGCTGTAATGCCAGAAACCGGTCCCCGGGAGCTTGTTTCCTTCCCAGTGTAAGAATTGGCTTATGTAGTTTGGTTTGCCCTGTTCCCATCATGCACTGGGACAGGAACAGACTAATTTGCATACAGCCAGGTTCTGAAACTGGGATGGTGCAGTGAGCTAAAAAACGGTGTTGGATCTAGCCCTGATCTCTTGACTGGGTGAGAGCTTTCTGCTTAATTCAGAGACTCTGTCCCTCACCACCCCTTGTTGTAAATATTTTTGTCCACCCTAAGCGTGGAAGGGTATTCTCAGATGTGAGACTCTTGCTCATTGCACCATCAGGATTCAAGCAAACCGGGCCGAAGACGGCTGTAATGCCAGAAACCGGTCCCCGGGAGCTTGTTTCCTTCCCAGTGTAAGAATTGGCTTATGTAGTTTGGTTTGCCCTGTTCCCATCATGCACTGGGACAGGAACAGACTAATTTGCATACAGCCAGGTTCTGAAACTGGGATGGTGCAGTGAGCTAAAAAACGGTGTTGGATCTAGCCCTGATCTCTTGACTGGGTGAGAGCTTTCTGCTTAATTCAGAGACTCTGTCCCTCACCACCCCTTGTTGTAAATATTTTTGTCCACCCTAAGCGTGGAAGGGTATTCTCAGATGTGAGACCCTTGCTCATTGCACCATCAGGATTCAAGCAAACCGGGCCGAAGACGGCTGTAATGCCAGAAACCGGTCCCCGGGAGCTTGTTTCCTTCCCAGTGTAAGAATTGGCTTATGTAGTTTGGTTTGCCCTGTTCCCATCATGCACTGGGACAGGAACAGACTAATTTGCATACAGCCAGGTTCTGAAACTGGGATGGTGCAGTGAGCTAAAAAACGGTGTTGGATCTAGCCCTGATCTCTTGACTGGGTGAGAGCTTTCTGCTTAATTCAGAGACTCTGTCCCTCACCACCCCTTGTTGTAAATATCCCTACTTAAGACGGTCTTCACTGGCTGGTCGGCCCTGGACAAGATATTTGTGTACTACGCAGCAGATTCAGATAGCACGCTTTTGGCGATTGAAGCAGCAAAAGCGAGCGCATTTTAAAAACCCTGTTTTCGTCAAAATATCTTTTTAAATTACTTTATTAAACCCTGCTTTTAATTGTTAGCTCAGCGCATACCTGCACTATAATTGTCACTCTCACCGCTGCTTTTGCAGGACTTCGGCAGGGATACACGCTTGGCGGCCATCTTGGGGGTAGGTTGGGACGTGTTGTGGCGCCATTTTGGTGAGCCCTCTAGTGCTCAGGCGTGCAGGCGAGTCCCCTACTTAAGACGGTCTTCACTGGCTGGTCGGCCCTGGACAAGGTATTTGTGTACTACGCAGCGCATTCAGTTAGCACGTTTTTGGCGATTGAAGCAGCAAAAGGGAGCGCATTTTAAAAACCCTGTTTTCGTAGAAATATCTTTTAAAATTACTTTATTAAACCCTGCTTTTAATTGTTAGCTCAGCGCATACCTGCACTATAATCGTCACTCTCACTGCTGTTTTTGCGGGACTTCGGCAGGGATACACGCTTGGCGGCCATCTTGGTGGTGGTTGGGACGTGTTGTGGCGCCATTTTGGTGAGCGCTCTAGTGCTCAGGCGTGCAGGCGAGTCCCCAACCTAAAGCTGTCATGGCGACGCGCAGCGGTGACGCGCAGCGGGAGCGCCTTTTTCGCGCCGGAGTCAAGCCGGAGTCAAGCCAGAGTCATGCCCGTCTGCGCCGATCAGCGCTAAGGAAGAGCAAGGCGCCTTGGGACCCTGCCCCTCAGATTATAGGAGGTTTGTATTCCAGGGAGGAGGTATTGACTTTTAGACAGCTGTCCCCAGATTGTGCCTTCTGGGTCTGTGACCCGCTGTGTGGTCCTTTAAGTTGCGCCTGCGGCAATTTTTCTCTTAAGACCCCAACCCCTATTTCAGCTCCTATTGAGCTCACCACTACTGATGTACCACATATAGGGCCTGTGACCTCCCGAGAACTTACTATTCTGCATCTTAATGTGAGATCAATGGTCAAAAATCACTCTGCGATCCACGATCTCATTATGGAGGAGGCCCCAGACGTTCTTCTTATGACTAAAACGTGGCTACAGGAGGAGTCTACAGCTGTAGTGAATCTGGCACTTCTGCAGGGGTACTACATCTATACCCACAATCGTAATTCTAGGGGCGGGGGCATTGCCATGGTAGTCAAGTCCTGCTCTCCTTGTGTCTGGAAGGTGTTGAACCTGGTTGGCTGCGAGAGTGCACATTTTAATGTTACGGTCAGTCACCATTTTACCTCCTCCGGACTCTTGATTTATCATCCACAAGGCAATGATACTGCTTTCAGGAAAGCTCTTCTTGAAATGGCCAGCTCCCTGGCAATGGATTCTGCTAATTTCAGTATCCTTGGAGATCTCAATCTCCATTTTGATCGACATCTTACTCCATCGATTAGCAGCACTATTGCAGATTTAGAGGCACTGCAGTTAAGCCAGCTGGTAACTCACCCTTCACATGTGGGTGGGAATATATTGGACCCCATCTTTTCGAATCTGTTGGGTGCCAAGGTTCCGCAGCCAAGTCCAGTTGCCTGGTCTGACCACTTTCTAGTGAAATTGCATCTTCCGATTGCTGACCTTCCTTTTAAACCGTTAGATAGAGTTATTTTTAAACGTCCTTGGAAAAAGCTAAAGCTGGAAGATTTTCACCGCCTCCTTGTTGAAAATCCGCTCGGTCCCTTCAAAGAGGTGGAATCTGGCTATGATCTTTTCTGTGCCTGGATCAGCCGGGCTTTAAACGCTTTGATCCCCGCCATGTGGAGCAAATGTCCCTCCTCAGAGCCAAGTCCATGGTATGATAGTGCCTTGTTACCGCTTATAAAAGCATGTAAACAAGCGGAACGGGATTGGCGGAAAACTTACGAAGCTGGGAAAAAGACTGTATATCTTACTAAAGTCAAAAGCTACCATAGAGCCATATGTAGGGCCCGCGCGGCCTACTATTCTAAGGAGTTTAAGAACAGCTCTAATGCGTCGAAATTGATCTTCAAAGTCCTTAAAGATCTGACCGTGAAAAGAGCTCCCACAGCGGAAATCTGTTCTAAGTCTCATTGTGAAGATCTAGCGGTCTTTTTCCTTGAAAAGGTTCAGGTTAACTACCGTTCCTTTCCTTGCTCTATTCCTTTGAGTGAGGTCTCGAAAACCAACCCCTCCACGAGTGCAGTTCTTTCGACTCTCCCTTGCCTGTCGGAGGAGGTATTTGATAGGCTGGCTACTACAGTAAAATCTGGGTCTCCTGCGGACCCTCTTAGACCGGCGCAGTTTAGGGAACCATCTATTCTTTGTCTCCCTCCTGTGCGCCAGCTCATTAACCAGTCCTTTTCCTCAGGCACTGTGCCAACTAAATGGAAACAGGCTTTTGTTACCCTAATCTTAAAGAAACCCATGTCAGACCCCCTCAAATTGGAGAATTATCGACCAATCTCCTTGCTCCCATGGGTTGCGAAGGTGGCAGAGGCCCATGTTAATGGTATGCTATCGGAACATCTACAGAGGGCTAAAATTCTGGATCCCTCCCAGAATGACTTCCGTGCTGGCCACAGCAGCGAGACAGCTTTACTCTCAATGACGGAACATCTGCGGTCTGAGCTTGATTCTGCTCAGACTGCGGCACTGGTGTTACTTGACCTCAGTGCCGCGTTTGACACGGTTTCACACTAGATTCTGCTACAACGTCTTGAACAGGCCGGTGTCTCTGGTACAGCACTGGACTGGTTTCGGTCATTTTTAGCCGATTGCTCATTTAGGGTTACAATCCCGCCCTTCGAGTCTAAATCCTATCCGCTCAAACAGGGAGTGCCTCAGGGGTCGGCACTGAGTCCCACATTGTTTAATCTGTATGTGCATCCGCTGGCTGCGGTCGCCAAGCATTGGGACCTGAATATGGTCTCTTATGCTGACGATACGCAGCTGGCGGTGACACTGAGTGGGAGGTCTGACCTTGAGGCCCCCAGGTTCTGGGACGGTCTCTTAGCAGTAGCGGGCTGGATGACAGCTAACTGTCTTCAGCTCAATGCTAATAAGACAGTGGTCCTGATCGTGGGCAAATAGAGCAGCCTATGGGGCGATGAGTGGTGGCCTCCAGAGTTAGGTGTTAATCCAACCTCGGTTTCGGAGGTTAAAAACTTGGGTGTCTGGCTAGACTCTGCCCTCAGTTTCTGCAGCCACGCAAAAAAAGTGGCAGCTACTTGTTTCGGAAATTTGCGAGGGCTTAGGCCCATCCTGGAATTTTTCGATGCCTCTACCAGGCAGCTGATTATGCAGGCTACTATCTTATCACGGCTCGATTACGCCAGCTCGCTCCTGATGGGGGCCAATCAGGCGGAAGTCGCTCGGTTGCAGCGTGTTCAAAACGCTGCTGCTAGAGCTCTGGTGGGTCTGCCGAAGTTTTGTTCCGTGAAAGAAACTATCCGGACACTATACTGGCTGCCCATGGCACAACGGATCGATTTTAAGACCTTATGTTTGGCTTTTAAGATCCTTAAATTGTCCTCCCCTCAGATCCTTGAGAACCTTCTTATTTTTTATGTTCCGTCTCGTTCCTTGAGGTCTTTGGGTCAAAACCTGGCTCTGGTCCCGCGGTTTAAGCTCTGCCGTGCCGGAGAACGCTCCTTTCGGGTTTTGGCTGCTAAGCTATGGAATTCCCTTCCATTCCAAATTCGTGCATTAGATGACCTGTTTGTTTTCAGGAGGGCTATCAAAACCCATTTGTTTCCTTCTGCATTTTAGCATTTCACTTGTCTGCTACCTGACTCTTTGATGTCTTCTGTGTTATGTCTTTTGCCTGTCCAAAGCGCCGGGATGCCCCTTTGCTGGGGCAGCTGTGCTCTATAAAAGTGTTTTTAACATAACATAACATAACATGTTACTTTGATTAGTGACAAGCCATATGCAAACCAGTCTTGGTTCTACTACAAAACAGCCCAATCTGTAAACTGACATTTGCCCTTGTTATGGGAACACAATCATTTTCAGAACCGTCATGGCCTATTTAGGCATTGTCAGTGAGGTACAGCTTGAGTCCTATGGCACAGTGAATATTTCTGATCTCACTGTTCGCACGTAGGGCATCTACTACAAAAAAGAGTTCTTAAATTAATTTCAGTCACTGGTGATCTTTGCTTGTCACTTTGTTGATTTATTCAGCTAAGTACACATTGATATAAAGGATAATAATCAAGCTCATGGCAGGTGTAACAGGAGTATAAGTGAGTCCAAGTTTAGAAGACCACCAGTTTGGGGACCATAGTGTATGTGGTCCTCCAAATATCAGGGCTTAAAATTTGTTTCATTGACATTAAGTGAGCTTGCCTGCATCCAGGTGGTCTTAGCAGAAAGACAGACGTGGAGCTAATGCAGGAGACATCAAAGGTCAACGTCATTGAAGGAGGCAATAATTTAAGTGTCATTGCTCTATGGCAGCAGACAAAAGATGGAAGACCTATTCATTGAAGCCAAGTTGGTTAGATACAGATTAAAAAGTGTAGGACCTAACGAGGAGCCCTCAGGAAAACCCACATGAAACGGCTGTAGGGCTGAGCAAAAAGGAGGTATATGAGCAGCTTGAGTATGTTCGCAAAGGAAAGACGAGGCCCAGTCTAAAGCTCTGTCCAGATACTTATGTAGAAAAGAAGATTTATCAAGAATGCACAATGGCTTCAAATTCTGCACACAATTCTAAAAGAATAAAAGTGGATCTCCTACACCTATTGAAAAGAATCAGAAATCATCATATATGGCAAGCAGAGAAGGTTTGAGAGAGATTGAGGTGAATGAAAGCAGTTTATGGATGTCCTCTTTTGATGCATATGGCAACAAATGGATCTCTAAATATTGTAGATCTGAAGATCATAATTACTTTAGATCTGAGGATCAGTCATAGGCTTCTTCAGAAAAGGTAAGTGTAAAGTATCTTTGTAATGCTGAGGAACAGAGGCACAGACAAAAGGGCTTTGGAGACCAATTGAAGATCTAAACTTGATGAATTGGGTCACGGAAAGGACGAGTGTCTTAACCATTGCCAGATATTTTGAGTATCATCCTCAACATACCAGCATAAAGAACTGCATAGTTCTTCAGTATGCTTGAACAATTACCAGATGTCTGTATTCTGGAGGAATAGAAGTATGTGGAGGCTTTTTATGTTATATTTTCCATGTGCAGTTGTTAACACCTTCAGCGCGGCACAAATTTTCTCGCTGTGCTGAAGGTTCTAAATAACGGGCGTGGCCATGACGGAACGGTTCGGTCATAAGCACATCCCAACTGTCGCTTGTGACGGAACCGTTCCGTCACAAGCATCGAAGGGGTTAACAGCCACTTCATAAGTCTGCTTAGAAACATCAGACAAACTGTCACAACCAGAGTGATGAGAACATGTGGGTGTTTAGGTCAATCCTTCCCTCTACCCCTATAGGTCTACTCACCACATTGGATTAGGTCAAGGATGGTTGAGAAGATACACACTGAGGAGAAATGGAGGTGAAAGAGAGACGCATTCATGCAGGCTGGTATTCAGAAACTCTGAACTGGATCAACAAGGCACAGCGTCTAAAGTCTCAAGCTATAGTTGGTCTGATCTCCACCTAGACACGAGAGAACATAAATTAATAAAATTATTCCACAATACAAACGAAACTTGAGGCCAAATAAATCAGGACTCGCTATGTTTGAATAGATGGAATGCTGCTTGTTTTCCGCAATAGTAATGCAAGTGCTACTCCGGAACCAAACTAAAGCTGGAAAGCCACTGCAGGACCTGGAAGGAGGCAACGTGGGAAAAGGGAGGAAATGTGCAATAGATTAAAAAAGGCAGGTAACAGGACATTAAAGAACTAGGAAATCCAGGGAGCCAAACAGGGAAAAAATACACCAAATTGAAGGAACAAAACAATTCAGGTGCAAACTATAATGAGATGTGAGTAGCCACAACCACTTATGTTGACAGACAAGGTAGTTCTGTTCAGGTGGCTCTAAATACCTTGTTTTTCCTTATTGACCTGAAAGAGTGCTTGTCTTATAGTGACTCGGCTGCACAACTGACTCAAGGAGATGCAATTTTTCTGGTAATGTTCCTTATCTTCCATTTCCCTGCGAGCTACCTCCTCAATATTTCTAGCATTCTATGTCTCTTGTGTCTTAATCTGTCCTTTCACCATATTCATTCCAGATTCTTTCAAATGCACTTTGCAGCACCTAACTTCTTTGAGTACCAGGGAGGATGTTGGGAGTAGGGGTACTAATGCGCTGGCTTAAGAAGGACAATGCTGTTGATCATTAATGATATTTATTTATTTATTTATTTATAACAACATTTGTAAAGCGCGAACGAAGGCCCTTGGGCATCTCGGCGCTGAAGTTACTGCAGTGTTTAACCAACAAGGGGGGCTGAGGTTCATTGATTAAAAAGTCAGGTCTTAAGTTGCTTGCGGAAAGACCAAAGGGAGGTGCTGGTTTTGATTGAGTGTGGCAATGTGTTCCACAATTTCGGTGCGGCTACAAGAAATCTTCTGTCACCCCATGTGACAGATTTGGTTCGGGGGACCACCAGTTCGTATGAGCTGGATGAGCGCAGTGTTCCGGATGGGCGGTAGGGGATGAGATTTTGGGTGAAGAACGCGGGTCCAGCATTATGTAGAGCCTTGTATACCAAGCACAGACTCTTGAACTTGATCCTCATTCTCACCGGAAGCCAGTGAAGCTGTCTTATAGTGGGTGACACCGGTTGGTATTTGGGAATGCGCCCTAGGAGCCTGGCGGCTGCATTCTGAATAGCCTGCATTTTCAGTAGCACTCTCTCCTGGGCACCAAGAAACAAGGCGTTACAATAGTCTAGGGTAGACAAGACCAGGGAGCTCGCCAATGTTTTGCCGGCATTCTCGGGTAAGAAAGGCAGAATTTTCTTGATAAGCCTTAGTTTGTGGAAGGCTGAGGAGGAAATCTGGTTTGCGTGTGGTAAAAAGTTCAGACGATTGTCGAACATGACTCCCAAGTTCCTCACCTTGTTGACCGGGTCTGGGGGCTGGCCCATGGATGAAGGCCACCAAAGGGGGGACCACTCCGGGGATAGGTTGCCAAAAATTACAACTTCCGATTTATCGGAGTTTAATTTCAGGCAATTATGAGCCATCCAGCTCCCAATTGCCAACATGCCCTGATTGAAATTGTTGGCTATTTTAAACCCGTCATTCTTGACGGCGAGGACCAGTTGAGTGTCATCTGCGTAGGAAGTGAGGCTCATCCCGTGTGCCCTGATGACTTTGGCAAGGTCCGACATATAAATGTTGAATAGTGTCGGACTTAGGGATGAGCCTTGAGGAACTCCACATGGCAGTGACAGGGGGGAGGATTCAAAAGGTCCGACAGTGACGACCTGGGTCCTGTTTGCCAGGAAGGAGGCAAGGAGATTCTTAGCATTGCCTCGGATGCCTATGCTCTCGACACGGTCGACCAAGGTGGCATGGTCGACCGTGTCGCAGGCCGCCGATAGATCCAACAGGATCAGAACAGCTGTTCCTCCCGCATCCCGGATGGATCTGATGTCATCCGCCGCTTTGACCAAGGCGGTCTCAGTTCCATGGAATTGGCGGAAGCCAAACTGAGATTCATCCAGGAGTTTGTTTTCCTCGATAAAGGAAGAGAGTTGGGAGTTCATGATTTTTTCTACTAGTTTCACTAGTAGTGGGAGACTGGCAATAGGGCGGTAACTTTTAAGTTCTTCCTTGTCGAGGGTGGGTTTTTTGAGGAGCGGTTTTATAAGGGTTTTTTTTAATGTCTCTGGGTAAATGCCTGTACAGAACATGGAGTTACAAATAGCAGTCATGGCCGGAAGAACTGCCTCCATAATCGGACGTAGGACCTTCAGGGGACATGGGTCTAGGGCCGAGCCCGATTTCATGGACGATACGATGTTCTGTACCTGTGAACAAGTGATCTCTCTAAACTGCAGAAAGATGGGACCCTGATAGTAAGTTGAAGGCCTTTGGGAAGGAGTGGCGTTGTTAGCAAAAACCCGATAGATATCATCTACTTTGCTAAAGAAAAATTTGGACAGAGCATCGCAAAGAGCTTGGGCCGGGGGAGGTGTTAGATCAACAGAGAGACCAGCTAATTGTTTAGTGGTCTCGTATAGAGATTTATTCGAGTTTTTAGCAGTTTCTATTTTATCCGCATCTAATTAATCTCTATTTTGGAGTTTATCTCAGAATTGGTGTGATTGAAGCTAGGGGATGTTCCACATGCACCTTCTTCTCAATTACCTGTAGACCATGCAGTAGGCAGTGCAAATCTAAAATCGATGTAGGCAATCTCTAGTATTCTCATTAATAGCCTGGGCACACGTCTTAATTTTGCTAATTCATTGCCAAAACTGCACAGCAAGAGCATATAGGAGCCATGAGCTTAAATTCTGCAGAAAACAGGTTCATATGTTCAACATAGGTGTGCACTGTCAAATCTGGACTGTCATTTCTGGTTGCGAAATTCGCATAATTTGCTTTTGGGTAGTTACGTGAAATTACAAGGAAATGTGGAAAACTTGTACATAATTATGTGAAATACAAATCTGCCATTTAGAGCTATATGTTAGTGTGAAATGTGTTTTTGTGTCTAATTTTGGACGCAAATGCACATTTTGTGCTTAAAAAAATAGCACCAAAAACACAAGTGTCTCGAACAATTGGCGCTCGCTTTCTGATTGATCATGCTGTTCCTGCTCTCCAGTACCATATTTCCGCCACGAATAGGACATAAAAACTCAACAAAGTGTAATGGGGTGATTTTAGAAATTTTGATGGGCAAGGTTAATGCCAAATTCTCACAATGTTTCCACTTATAGCCTCGTAATTGCAATTTCACCCAGGACTAATGGTAACTTTGATCGATGAAGGGCCTATTGGGGAAATGGTTGATAATGACAAGAGGGAATGTTAGAACAGAACACTTCATCATTTTACAGACGCACTAACGTTAACGTGCATTCACTGTCAGCTTTTATACAGTGATCCACATGATTTTATTCTTAGGTAAATAATGAATTATAACAGTTTTTGTGACCTAAAATTACATTCTATATAAGAAAACACACATTTACATTCCTTTTTTGTCTTCCCTTTTTGCCAGTACCGGGGTTTATTCCGAATTCGAGTCTATGAAAGAGAAGATTTTCGAGGTCAGATGATGGAGTTCACGGAGGATTGCCCAAATGTCTTTGAAGAGTTCAACTACAACGACATCCACTCCTGCAATGTGCTTGAGGGTCACTGGATATTCTTTGAAGAACCAAACTACAAAGGACGCCAGTACTACCTGAAACCGGCTGAATACAGGAGGTTCACCGAGTGGGGTGCAGCTACTGCCAGGGTTGGCTCCTTTAGACGTGTCCAAGAGCTTTATTAAAATGCATCCCTCCATGAATCTGCGACATGTTTCCTCAGCACTGAATAAAGTATTTCAGACATTGTTTTCCTGTTTTCTGTTTTGTGACTAGTGGTTGCTTTGAGTGTTGAGGGACGGCTGTTGCAAATTTACCTGACACCTTTACTGTTAGTGGAAAGCGTGGGTAGTTCCTAACTTTATGATGTTAGACACTAAGCTAGACTCATCGTATCACACTAGTCCATCCTAGTATGATTTGACCAATGTTACTTGCCAAATTACTCTTACACGTGTTTCCTAATAATATAAAGTTCCTAACTTTATGATGTTGTACACTAAGCCAGACTCATCCTGTCACACTAGTTGCTTCAGATCTCCTGCAACCTCAGTAGCCATCTCTAGCCATCTAACCAATCCTCTTCAGTTCTATAGAACGCAAACGTTGGTCAGCCCTGTCTTGCACAGCCTCGTATCACAATAATAAACTCTACACCGATCCTGCAAGTGCGGGTGTGTTCCTGTCACAGTTAAATGAAAAAAACACAGAGATACCCTGTTGCACTGCTGAGAAATGGTGGAGGACTTGGAGGAAACATACATAAAATGTATTTCAAGGGGTGAAGAAAATATTATGATTCCAATAAAGTTTGCTTGTAAACTGCACAAATAAGAAAACAATTTAATTTTCTGTAGCACAATTTAGCAAACTTTTAGTATAATTTATGATACATCCCTCATTCTAAATTAGCTTTTCACTTCTTGGAGGCGAGTGAACGATTCTGGTGATATTCCAGCGCACTCAGAAAGGCTATTAGGTATTATTCTGCCCCACACTTTTACATCTAAACAGCTATAGAGCTACACTGCTGGCAACAAATGAAAGGGGCTGTGGGAGGGGCTACAAATAGAGCTTGGGGGCACAAATGTGGGGGACAACACCCCAAAGTCCTAAAAGAGGAACCACCCTTATCTCTCACTGAAGTGAGAGTAAAATGTTTGTGCTCTTTGCCTTAACTGATTTTACAAAGAAGGATCCCACTATGACAGTGTCAACAGATATGTTAAGACTTATAAAAATAGTTCTTTCTATAAATAAACTTCCACCTTACCCATTTTCTGTTGCATGGGATGAGCTTCTTGGGTAAGTGGAAAACCATCCATTTATGGTGTCGTAAGGTGGTTTATTAGTAGGTAGGTAGGTACCTCCCACTAGAAATAAGGCCACAATCACAATATAAGGTCCAAGCAAGGTCTGAATAAATAATTCCTATACTCAACACCAATTTATAAAAACAGGTTATGTTGTTAAGAGTACAATTACACGAAAACAGACAAAATTCCAATGTAGGGAACCAGAGATATACATTTTTAAAGATTAAAAGTAAAACTAGCACTTAGAAGCAAATGGAGCTCAAAGGCTTAAACAAGGTCATGCTGGACTGGGACAAATTCAAGAGTTTTTTACACTTACTTCCAGAAATGGTTCTTAATGAAAGAAAGTGGTCCAAAGCACCAGCCAATGGTTCCAAATGATCTAGTTTGCCTCATGGGTCCTGGGACCACACCTCCTACAATGCACCTGGTCAATAAAAATGAAATCCAGGTGATGCTTGTCAGCTGGACTTGTCTTTATTGCTGATGTTGCAGGTATCCCTTCCTGCAATTTTATACATGTTGATGATCATGGAGTCGCTCCTTATCCTTTAAGATGGGCAAAACCCAAAGACCAAAGTGTGCCACAGATACAGTCCTTGTAAGTGCAGTCTAAGGGTCCATCAGCATGTCCTGCTTCTTGTAATTTCAAGGCAGGGATTTTAGTTGCTAGGCTCCTCTTCCATTTTAATCCAGTGTTCCTGGGCAAAAAGCAGAGGCGCAACCCTGACAAATGGGCTTCAGAGTGCCACCCTCTGGTAAGACAACTCCCTCCAAAGTGTGGCTTATTCTTGTACCAGAAAGCACTATTCTTCCAAGATCCAAAGTGGAAAAGCTTTCTCCTGGAGGTCAAGATTTGGCTAAGCCATCCCATTGGCGTGGCTAAGTTTCCCTATCACTCCCTTTCCAGCCCCTCAGTTAATTGTTTTATAGGGGCTCCTGCCTGGCTGGTGGTGCAAGATGTATGGGATGAGCTTGTGCTGCCCTAAGCTGTAATCCCTCCTTGAAGACCAGTTTGGCTACTCCACCCCCGTCATGCCTTTTGCTGTACAGCTTGCAGTTATCCTCCCATTTGAAATCCTTTGTCTCGAGTTAGGCACCTTCATACCACAGCATGGCAGATCCCGACCAATCAGAGCAGGTCTGCTGGTAGACTGGACTTTGGCTTGCAGAAAAAGAAGTTCCATAACTTCTTTCTACTAAATCTTACTGTGGCAAGTTGTTGCATTTATTCTAACTAGCATATTTATTCTTTGAAGTATATTTTTAGCTCCTTTCTTTCATAGGTATTCTTTAATAAAGTACTCCCATGCTAGCCTTTGCAGCCATTGAGCTACAATGGGGAACAACGAAATTGGCAGTTTAAAACTTCTTTTATAATGTACATACTTATAGTTACAAGGCAACCTACCCCTGAGGCACCTAGGGGTGACCTTACGGGTGACTAATTTGTAAAATCAAGGCAGTTTGAGACATTGGAAGTACCTTTAATTCCAAAGACGATGTTGCATAACTTTAAGTTTGAAAGCCGCTTGCCAGGCAGGGCTGGCTTTTAAAATGACTGCAGGCCTCATAATAGTGCGCACTTAGTACATTAAATCTACTGGGCCTCTAGACCTACACGCCCTACCATATACTAGAGACTTACAGGTACATTGTCAGTACCAATTAAAATGATTTTTTATAATAACTTAAAACCCGTTGACATACTAATTCCTTTCCATTGCAGAATGAATCAATACAATATCTCATTCTACAACATACTTGCATTTTTTCTTCAAGTCTAACTTATGGAATTAAATTAGTGTCAGTTGCCACCCGGGCCAGTGGATGTACACGGTCATGAATATCAGTGGAAGTTTTCTCAAATATCCCCTATTTAGATGATTACAACTTCTCCTTTGTGGTTGCCTTTCTAAGAGTGAATTTCAGCAGCATTGTGATTGGTGAATAAATCAATGACATTGTTTATTTTCTTCACAACACAGGGGACCTTTGTCAGAGTTATCAGACCTCCGTAACATAACATAAAAGGGGCTGTTGACCTTAACTAGTCCACCCAGTCTGCGTTCATGACAGTTCCCACTGACGTTGATGTTAGGCTGTTTCAATTGCTCTGAATGTTTTCATCTTCTACCTGTCCTTTGTCTGAGCATCTGTGGCCTTATTCTTTCATTGATAGCCAAAGAAATCCTGACAGCTCATCTGTAATTTCAGAACCTCTCCTTTATATTCCTTTATTTTGTAATGACACTCAGCAAAACTTTGCAAATGCTGCGTACTAATTTTGCAAATCGTGCATCACGATAAAATAAAAATAGTTATTTCAACCATAATATATTAAAGCTTAAATAAATACATGGGAAAGCTTAGGATTACAAATACTGGTTAACAGGTCCAACTCATCAGGGGGGGGCACACCCTTGATGTGATATTGGCGCATACTGACCTGATTACAGTGATGTCCTATTACATATGGTAATCTTCATTACTCCGGGTCCCGTAGTCCTCGACACCTTCATACTAAACAAGTGGAGATGACCATCTCCCGACAGAAAAAAACAACAAGAGGCATGCTGGGACACTAATACTGCCCCTCCCCCCGGGAGTACATAAGCAGTACTTACCCAGCAGACTTCCTGTACTAACAAGCCCAGACAGGAAGGCCGGCCGCCCGGGAGGGAGGGAGGGGCGTATGAAGGTGTCGAGGACTAGGGGACCCGGAGTAATGAAGATTACCATATGTGATAGGACATTACCCCCAGGTCCCTCCGTCCTCGACACCTTCATACTAAACAAGTGGAGAATACCAAAGCAGAAACCCGGCCTTCCGCACGCACAAGCACACCCAGGAAACCACAATAAAAGCAGCCACCCAAGGGAGCACCGAGAAGGAGGAAAGGAAGACCGCAGGAAACATCCGTCCCGCAACCCCGAACAGGACAGCAGGGACAAGGGCCGGAGAGGAAGAAAACCCAGGGCTCCAAAGAAATGAGGCCGCCAACCCGAGCAACCGGAAACCGGGACCCGGACCAGAACAGCAAGACCAGCCAAAACAACCCACCGGAGAAGACCACCCAGGCCAAAACCAGCAGGAAGGCACACAGGGCCAGGCAGACCCACCAGGAAGACGAGACAACCCGGAAGAAAGCCAAAGAGAAAAAGGCCAACAGAGCGCAGGCACCAGCACCCAGCCCAAAAAAGGAAGGAGAAGCACAGGCCAGAAACACGGCCAAAACACCCAAAAAGAAAGGACCCGAGCACAAGAGACCCGAGGAGGAAACCCCGCCTAGGAGGCCCAGGAAGCAACAAGCACCCAGGAGCCAAACAGGACAGAGAACCCGACCCATAAGACGGGGACGGGGAAGAACCCCAGAACCCAGCCGAAAGCCCACCAAACAAGGAGAGGCCAACAAGGCCGGAAACCAGCAACAAAGAAAACTCAACCCGGTCGGGAACAGAGAAAGCGACCACAAGCCCAGAAAACCCCAGCCCAAAGGGAAGGAACACAAGGCAGGAGGGGAGCACAGAGCAACAGGGAAACCCCAGCAGCCGCCCAACGAGGCACAGAGGGCAGCACAAAGAAGGCGCCCAAAAGACACAGGACCGTCCAGGAACCCCACACCCAGGCCAGTCAAGCAGCAAGGGCAGGAGCAGCGGGAAAAAGAAAGCCCAGGGAGCACAGCACCCAGACCACAATCACAAGGCCCCAACCCAGCAACGCCAGAGAGGAGCCAAGCAAACCGCAAAAGAAAAAAAGAGGTCAACAAACCCCAAAATGACCGGGAAACCAGGACCAGAGCCAAGCAACCTGACCACGCAGGAGGAACAGCAGGCCCAAGCAAACCCCAGAAGAAGAGCATAGGACCAAGCAGCAGGAAACCACAGACAACCCGCAGCCAGGAGGGAGGGACCCGCAGAGGCACGAGCACCTCAGAACAGCACCCCAACCACAGAAAGAGGGGCAACCAAACAGACCCACACCGGGAACAAAGCCCGGGAAAGCAAGGAAGGAAGGAGCGAGCCAGAACCACAGAACCAGGAAAGAACCCGGAAAGGCCGGCAACAAACCCCCAGAGCAGGCCAAAAAGGGACAGCACGGCCAGAAAACCCAGAAGGCACAGCCCGAAGCCACACACAACCAGCAAGAAGCCGGCAGAACCGCAGCCACAGAACCCCACACAGGCACACAACACCGGGAAAACAAGCCCGGGAAGAGAACCAACAGTAGGAGAAGGCCCAGAAGGAACCACCAGGAAGCGGCCCCAACGCAGAACACCCCGGCAGGACCCAAAGGGACATCAGCAGGGAAGCAGAGCCCAAAAAGGAGCCCAACAAGCAGGAGCGGCACGCCCCAGCCAAACCCTCAGCCAGGCACCCACCAAGGGAACCAGACGAGACCAGAGCAACACAGGGAGCAAACACCCCCAACAGGAGACGGACCCGGAAGCCAAACGCCCCCAGCAGCCCCAGAAGGCCAGGCAGGGACCAACCCTGCCCGACACAGAGCAGACAGGGGAGCACGGGGACAGCACACCAACCCGGAGAACAGGAGGCAAGACAGGAACCGGCAGCAGCCCGGAGGCCCCCTTCAGGAACAAATCATGCAGGCACTTCGGCAGAAACAGGAGGGGCAGACAGCCAAAAGCCAGCCCAGGGGGAGCCAGCGCAGAAGCAGCCAGGCCAAGCACACAGAAAAGCCCCCGGACAACACCAGAAGCCCCAAGCGGGAGCAAGGGAAGCCCACACCAACAGGAAGACCCAGGCAGGCACCACAAACAGGCACCAAGCAGGGAACAGACGAGGACAGGAGCAGGCAGGGCTGAAGCAGAACAGCCGCACCCAAGGCAGCACAAGCCACCCAAACACGGGCAGAGGGGACAGACCACCCCAAAGAGCCCCTGGCAAGACACAGGCAAGCACCAGGAGCGGAACCAGGCACAGCCCAAGGGACGGGAGCAACAGGACCAGGACCCAGGAGCCCCAAAGGCGACCAACCACTCAGAGGCCAGGAAGCGAAGAACCAGGACACCCAAGCAGAGCAGAGGCGCAACACCCCTGCAGCGGTCCGAGGAACAGGAACACTGGCTCACCACCAGGCGGGGCAGGCAGCCCGAAGAAGAGGGGGAACAGAAGGCACCCCCCACAGGCCGTCGCCGAAGAAGATAGGAACGCCATGCAGAAGAGAGCAAGGCGCAAGTAAGCACGCAGGCAAACCCCCAACAACACAGGGAACCCCAGGAGCAAGCTAAGGCAGAGCCAGCGAAAAGGAACCAGCCACCACAGAGGCGACAGGAACCCACACCAACCCCAGGCAGGCCACAAACAGAAGAGCGAAAGCCAACAGCACAGAGAACCAGCAAACAACTCACCGGAGAGGAAACCCCTCAACTGAGCCCGAAAGGAACACACAGGCACGTGTGGCCAAGATCAGGGGCACCACCCGAAGAAGTGCACCAAAGGGAGAAGACCCCGGCATGCCCCAACCCAGAAAACAGACGGGAGCCGGGGCAAGCGGCAAGGCAGCAGGCCCGGAACAGAAACCCGAACCACACAGACCAAGAAGAGGAGCACAGGAACCACAGCGCCCGACCGCCCAGCACCAACCAGACCCCCCCGCATCACAGGAGGGGAGGGCGCGGACAGGGAGCCCCAGAGAGCACCAGGACGTCCGAGCGACCACAGGCACACAGAAGCACCCGCCACCGAGCCCATACAGGAAGCAAGCAGCGCGGGGCACCCAGAGGCAGCAGGATACCCCTAAGGAAGATGGGACGAAGCACAGCGTGAACACATGCACCCCAAGCAAGAGGCCTCAGCACAAACCTCGGCACCTCCAGGAGGCACCCGACGCAGGAACATGGCATGGAACAGAAGGTCCGCCCGTCACCACTCCAGGACAGACACCAGCAGGCCAACAGGGTCCACCTAGAAGAAAAAAAGGGGGTGAAAACAACCAGAGCGGGGGCCAATCAGCTCAACAAGGCCCCCACCGCAACCTGGCGGGAAAAAACAATACATTACAAAAACAAATGTATGTGGAAAGCGCACGGTCACTCCAGCACCGGGGTAACTCAGCGCTGAAATAACAAATGCATCATGTTACCCAACTCAATGGCACACACAACAATAACATCAAACAGATGAAAGGCCGAGCGGACCCGTAGGGTATAGAACCAGCGAGCATGAGGAGTAACACAGGACCCAGAAGCGAATGCATCAGTACATCACGCCACCAGACCCCGCTATGAAACATTGTCAAAAGAAGCACCTGTAGGCGTCACACAATGTAGTGTCAGGCGAGGCTCGAACCATGGATCCCAGCACCAAAGGCGACAGCGCCAGCCGAGCGGCCACATCCAAGTCCTGCAAAGAGGAAGGAAACGAGAGACCACGAGAACCACAGGCAGTGAACTCGGAACAGAGACACGGCAGCATTCAGCACAACAAAAGCAGAAGGCACAGCACAGCAGACAAAGTGAAGTCTCCGGGGCAGGAAGAGAAGTGCTGTGAGCAGAGAGCCAGAGAATCGAGGCCAGGTGCCTGCTGCAATCAAAGGAAAGGGATTCCGTCCTTAGCCCAATCAAAGCAAAATTTTGAAAGAAGCGTGTTGAACTCCGTGAACTGTCAACAACGAAACTGAAATAAATCAGAGCAGGAGCTACTGTGCAGCTGGCAAAACAACACGAAACACAGACAAAGCACAGTTTCCTCAGCACAAAATAGAGTACCACGTCGATATGAGGAGAAAGACAGAAGCAGATTGCATGAAAGGGACACGAACAAGCATGTCTAAATGTGACTCCAGGACCCCCGAAAACAGAAAGAAAATGGACACGAGCGCCAGGCAGAAGAAAAAAGGGATCCCGAAAACGGGACTCACCAGGAGTGGGGGCCAACCCCAGGAACAAGGCCCCCACAGCACCGCCGAGCAGAAGACCATCAGGAGCCCATCCAGCAAGGCACGGCTCCCCGGCCAGGCTCGGGAAGCCGAGCCCGTGACCCGGAAGCAACCGGGAACTCCAGCACCAGCCACAAAGGGCCGGTAGGTGCAGTCAGCACACAGCAAAGCCGGGAACCCTCCAAATCAAACACCGGCTGCAGAGAAAGACTGACTCCAAGCAAGCCCGGCAGGCCAGGAGGCAGTCCAGGAAACCCCACGCCCACACAGCCAGGCAGCAGGGCGGGGGGGAGAAGAGAAGCACCGCCACTCAAGCCCAGCAGGAGCAGCACCAGCACACCATCATACTCTGTCGACAGACAGAAAAAAAGAACAGGAGGTCTGCTGGGTAAGTACTGCTTATGTACTCCCGGGGGGAGGGGCAGTATTAGTGTCCCAGCATGCCTCTTGTTGTTTTTTTCTGTCGGGAGATGGTCATCTCCACTTGTTTAGTATGAAGGTGTCGAGGACGGAGGGACCTGGGGGTAATAGACCTGATCGTTTTAAACAAGTTGGATAATGTTAGTGGCCTTTGAAATAGCAAAAACTATTGCACTATGTGAAAAGGTAAATACGAAAAAGTTAGTTAGAGGCAGAACCTGGTACAAGATAAGAAAGTTGAAAGATGGAAAGTTATTTAACAACTTACCTTGCTTACAGCAAGATGTAACAGTGGATAAAAACTATGCATATTTACAGGCTGCAATTAAGGAACGCCTAGATAAGATAATACCTGAAAAAAACGTATGTAAGCGGAGGAAACCGTCTGAGCCTTGGTTTACGGAAACCCTTGAAGTGAGTAAAAGTAAATGTAGAATGTTAGAAAGGCAATGGCAAATGTCCTACTTAAACAATGAAAAGATGCCATTAAAAAATGCTCTAAATGAAAACGAAATTAGAAACACTAAAGAAAATGACTACACCAAAATAATCTTTGCAACAAATCAATCCAAGAAATTGTTTAGTGTGGTAAATTGCCTAGAAAAGCCAGAGTGCTTGAAACTCTGCCCTGAGCCCTGTACTTTTCAATATAAATTTACACCATTACTGACTCAGAGCAGACCTTATGAGATTTCTTTCTTGAATTATGCTGACAAGATGCAGCTAATTCTGTACCTTTGACACCCTTCTTGACTCTGATCAGATTTGATGGGATTTCCTTCATGATTATGACGAAGACACACAGCTAATTCTGTACCTTGACAAGAAAAGCCATAGCAGTACTCCACTCTTCTCTTCATGAAACGTCTACATGGTTTAAAAAGAACTGTTTCAAATTCAATGAAGGAATGACATAATTTTTATGCTATTCCCCTTCTAAACCTCCCTGTTTACTCCAGCTAACTTCTGGACTTAGTCAAATACAGGGAACCTTGAAACATCACAACTAGTGCGTGATCTTGGGGTATATGTTGATGAGAAACTATCACTGGAGACTCATGTTAATAAAACAGCGTCTGCATGCTTTTGCATTCTAAGGAACCTGAGGACAATAGTTCCTTTGCTACCTCAGCCAGCAAGGCAATTACTAGTGCAAGACAAGATTCTGAGCAGACTTGACTAATCTATTGCCCTTCTCCTGGGAGCCCCAGAATAAGTGATCAAGAGACTGTATAGGGTCCAGACAATTGCAGCAGAAAAATATATGTAAATGTATTTGAGCTTATATAGCGCACAGCTACAGCAATTGCAGCAGAACTAGCAATGAATACATCGAGACATGACTCCTCACAGCTACACTGAGAGAGTTCCACTGGCTACCAGTGAAAGAGAGGATTATCTTCAAATCAGTGTGCATAGTCTATAAAGCACTAAAGGGAACTTTCCCAGTGCTCCTTTCAAGGACATTCAGTTACAATAGGCCTCTGAGGAACCTACAGTCAGGTACGGCCAGTTTGGTCTGTGTACAAAAATATAGGAAAGTTGGGACGAGTGGTAGGACCTTTCAGATTAAGGCTGGCCAGTTATGGAATACGCTACCAGTGTCCATCAGGGCTAGTGGAAATCTCAATATTTTTAGAAAAAACATAAAGACTTGGCTCCTTTTAAGAAATTAGCCCTTCCAAATTTTTGCTATTTTGTATTCATGTATTTCGCCATCTACATGTATTGCATGTTGCCCATCTCTTGCATGGAATTATTATTGCCATATTAGACATGCATCTATTTTATTGTGATTCTTTTGCTGATTCTTTTTATTGGTGTTAACAAAGGGAGATGTGTTATACCTGCTGCTCAGCCTGTGTGTCTGTGGAGTGGAATGTTGGTGTGAGAGCTGGTTTTGGAATGTTGGATGAGAGAGAGTGTCAGTTGGAGGAAGGTCTGAGCAGCAGGGAGGCTGCTCCTGGTGGGGCTCTGCATAAGATCTTAACTTGGGATAAATCTACATAAAGAAACTACATGGAATGAACTAACCATATTTACAACAAATGTTTACTGGTCTCCTGTCCTTTTTCTTCACCAATATTTGTTCTCTAATCTACCCACCAGAAACCTTCATGGTTAGAGGTCCTTTCAAGAAGTAGAAGGGGGGTTCTTCCCTGTGACACAACTGTACAGTACTGATCTTGAAGTGATAGAGGTTATTGGAAAAAACATCGAGCAATTGGCACGTTGTCCACCTTCCTCATCAAAGTCCTTAACAATACCAATATACGAAGCATGATAGTTGGCAGGTCTCACAAATGCACAGCAAAAATATTACCAGAGAGCGAAAGAGCTGTCAAACATGTTTTACAAAACAGCACATATCATAGAGAGTTAAAATAACCTTGTTGTGAAAAACAATGTGTAACTGCCCATTTAAAGAGTCACCAGCGGGGTGGCTAGGCGGGTGGGGGTCGAGGGGACATGGGGGTCAAAATAAAAATAAAAAAAGATTTTAAAACGTACCTTTAGCTAGCTGCTGCGCACTCCTCTGCTCCTCTTCTTCAAGCACAGGCTCTCAGAAAGCACTGTGTCAGGACCCGCAGAGCTCACGTGGCTTCAATCTCCCATGGAGAGCCCAATTGTAGTAGAATTAAGTCAGCAGGGGCTTTATGGTCCGAGCTAACGCGAATTAGGCACTCCAGGATGGCCACCGGGTTCGCGCTCGGGTCAGCAGTCTAGACTTTGAATGAGTCATCCTCGGAGTTCAGGTGAGGGCGCGCGCTAGATTAGAACTGCGCACTTCACCGCGGATTTTATCTGAAGAGGAAGCGTCATTGAACTTCGGAGGTTATCTAGTCAGCATAAATCCTAGTACGTGTTAGGCAAGTGTATTAGTCTCGCTAACGCTGTGTTGTAGAAGAGGTTATCTTGCCTGCAGAGCAAATTCATGGAATTCGTTATCCTTCGAAGATGTCTCACAGAGAAGTTGGCAGTCGTGTATCTGTGAAGAGATAACGGCAATATCAGAGCTAAGTCACAAGTACAAAACCAAGATACAGAATTAATTGTTGTAGAAATAATTAGACAATACTTACCTTGAGTGCAAATATAGTTTCGTAGGAAATAATATTCTAGCAGAGGTCGAATTCTATTTCTCGGAAATACATATATCAGCAACTAAAAGACAAAAGGCTTAACAAGCACATCAGTATAAGGTAGTGTCATATAGTTACTGCTTACCTATATACCAAGTTAAGTTAGCATGAGCTTATTAAATGTTTAAACACCATTTTACCTTTTTGCTGCTTCTGCACACGACACATAATTGTTGCTTTAGCTTTCAGCCTAGAAGAGCGTTGTGATTTATAAGAGAATAATATGTTATTGCTCTGATAACATTGCTTAGTAGACGGTGTCTGTACAGTGAGTGCTGAAGCCTTGAAGGAAGAGTAAACACGGTGCTATTGTAAGGTCTGATCTTCGCACTTTCCTAGACATAACATAAATGCAGCTGCTGGCAAATCTGTCTTTAGGTGCGTTTTATATTGCTTTGCACAAGAACAGATAAACACACTTGATGGTGCTTCGCATGCAGAGAGCTGGTGGAAGACGATGTGATCCTCTGCCACTGAGAGATTGAGGTATGGGGTCGCCCTGCTAAAGCCCAAAGAGGCCTTCTTAGATATAATATAATATGCTAGTTAGGGAGGGTGAGAATTAGGTGTTGTTAACTCCTATTCATTTCAACATGTTAGCATGTTGTCACCTTTTGCATTTTAAGGACTAGTAACTATGCTGATAACATTGCTTCTTATAATATGTTTGCCTGTATTATCTTAGATACTGCGTTTGAGAACCCGGCATTAGTAAATAAATATTTCAAATATGCACGAGTCCTCATTTACTCCATTTTCTGGTTTGAAATGACTGTATAACGAAAGAGTGTCTATGTGTTCCACGTGACCTGAGGTATTCTAAGATCATGTTCTGGTTTGTCTAAACATTGGGAGTTTGTTATGACCCATGAGACACTGTAGCTAGCTCGGTAAGGGGATTTTTGGTACTAAGGTGAGTTTTGGGCCATCCTAATTCACTGAGGTTCCAAATCTCTATGCACAGTTCTGTAGGAGAATGGAATCCCTGCTACAGTAGAAAGAATACACGAGAGAAAGAAGAAAATACAGCGCAGTTTGATAAAACCAAGAAAACAATCAGACAGGACGAGAGAGAAAGAGTCATTAGAAAGAAGACAACACATCAGTCAGATAAATAATAAAGTCGTTAAATTAGAGAAGAGAGAAGGTCATTAGGAAGAAGACGAGTCATCACATGGTTCCACTGTGAATGTAAACAGAACCTAATGAAAACCAATAGGAGAGAGGCTAGTTCTTGGAAGCTATAGGTATCCTATCGAACAGTCTACAGGATAGACTAGACAAAAAAGGACCAGCTAAGATAGTCTCTTCTCTTCTCAGTTTGATATTTTATCCAATTTCCCCCTTCCCCCTAAGATAACCATTTAGAGTCTCGTCACTAAACGAGCTCTGGGTTGTTGTCAAGGTGGATTTGGGACAAGGCATCTCTTTTCCTGTGCGGCCAAGTAAAGCTAAGTTCTTAAGTTTTGACAGAGTGAAGTGCCCACGTTGCACTTTGCACCCGAACACAGATGGCTGAAGGAATAGATGTCCAGAGTTTAGGAGTGATTTTAGATACCATTCAAAAAGAGTTGAGTGCAGTCAGAGAAGAAAATCAAAACCTTAAGGCAGAAATAGTAAGCTCCAGAAAAGAAACTGCAGAATTGGTACAGAGAATTAGACAACCTTTTAGTTCAGGACAAGATGCTCCAGGCTCCTTATCTGAGAGTTCGAGTAGAGCGACCACTCAAGTTATCCACTCATTGTCCCCAGTTATTCCTCTAGCTGCCCCAGAAAGATTTAGTGAGACCCTCAAAAGGCGCAAAGATTTATCACACAGTGTTCTTTACATTTCCTATGCCGCCCTTCAATTTTCCCTGACGCACAGTCTAGAGTCGCCTTCGTGTTGTCGTATTTAAGCGGAGATGCAGTGTCATGGTCATTGCCTTTGATAACAAAAAATGATCCTATCTTGCAAAATTATGAAGAATTCAAGCAGGAATTTCTTCGGATCTGCGACAGGAGAAGAATATCACAGGCGGTAGACAACAAACTACTTGATTTAAGACAAGGAAATCGAGATGTGGTATCCTATCTGGCACAGTTCAATAAATTGGTGGTGGAGACTAATTTGCCTGAGAGTAAGAGAGCGGCTGTTTTCTACCGAGGTTTAAAAGACGAGCTAAAAGATGTCCTAGCCGGAATACCAAATAGACCCACAGAGGTCTCAGCATTGGTGGACCTAGTGCTGGAAATAGATTTTGGACAAGGTGAAAGAAAAGGAGAGAAACAAAAGGACCTTAGACCAACAGTTCCTAGATTCGATAGAGTCAGATATGAGAATAATCAAAGTCATGACGGAGAATCTGGCCCGAGCCTATGCAAATTGGAACCATACGTGGCCCCTTGACGAAGGAAGAAGAAGAGAAAAGAAGGTCAGGCAACCTGTGCATGTACTGCGGATCTGGAGGCCATTTGGTTAGAAATTGTCCAAAGAAACCTAAAACGACATTCAAGCCGAAGGAAAACTAATTGCACCACCTGTTGGAGGAGTTGAACAGGTGGGTGCGATTCAAGAACAAACTCCCAAAGAACATTGAATGGCAAATACCTTGCAGTCTGCAGCACCTCATTTAATCTTGTCAATGGAGATTAAATTCAGAGACCAAACATTGACAGACGTTTCAGTCATGATTGATTCAAGAGCCACCGGAAACTTTTGTGACTTGAAGTTTGCCAACAAGACTGGAATTGTAGCGTTACTGTCCTCAGGGGGTCGAAGCAGAATCACAATACGCAGAAAACGCCAAGGTACTACAACTCCCAGAAGGACCTGGGTGTTGGCAAACCGGAAGTCGTGTGCGGGAAAAGAGTTATAAGCACTCCCCCTACTTTGCCCTGTGCTTATCAATCCTTTCATCGTTCCCGGAGAGAGGGAGCCTGTTGTACTTTGAGTGAGCAGTAGCGGACGCTTTCCTTCCCGCTCGGAGGACGCCGAGCCCAGCAGTAGCGGACGCTTTCCTTCCCGCTCGGAGGACGCCGAGCCCAGCAGTAGCGGACGCTTTCCTTCCGCTCGGAGGACGCCGAGCCCAGCAGTAGCGGACGCTTTCCTTCCCGCTCGGAGGACGCCGAACTTGTCGTCCCGAACTCTAGAGGTAGGAAATAATCGATGCACGGCCGTGCTAGATAAACTATTTGCCAAACCCCCATATTACTTTGGTGGAGTCCCTGCCCTTTGATTTGAACTTTGATTCTCGCATCCAGTGACGATAACTAGAAGGCTTAATCGAAGTACTTTGGAAATACTTTTGTTGTTTGTTAGTGATGAACTATTGAGGCTCTAGCCTAGCGACTCACAACTACATCAACCAGAATCCTTTTGGGCACTTCCCTTGATAATTCCTGTAAGTACAGTTCTTCCTCTAGCATATACAAGTGTCAGGCCTGTCCCCTGTATACTAATGATCTGTCCGTTTGTGTTCCCCCAGTTGAGTTGTGACTTGAAGACCGCCTTCCCTTGTGACCAGACCAAGAGGGGTATCTTCTTAACAACGTCTTCCTTCGTTGTTCTCTCCCTTTTTCCTGACGTGCCATCTGTCCCTTGCATGTGCTTCATGCGGGGAGAGTGGGCATTGTAGGGAACTGGGACATTATTCCTCGAGCTGTGGTCCCCGCTGGCCAGTACCTGAAGGTTAGTGGCTTGAGTTCCTCTTCTTGGGATATCTGGGTGCCGCTAACCACTACAGGAATACAACAAATCAAGAAATCCAAGAGTGAACCGGTCCGAGCCATAGATGGGACCAACTTATCTTCGGGTCCAATTGTGAGCCACACAGAGATAATATACCTTAATTCCAGTGATGGGCATGCAGAAAAGATTCAATTTGACCTGATCGATGCTCCTCAATTCGCATTAATACTTGGTCTTCCTTGGCTCACTGAGCATAATCCCAAGATAGATTGGTGTGCAAGAACGGTACTGATGAATTCAAATTATTGCTTGGAAAATTGTTTTGGGAATCATGAAGGCACTCGGGAATTTAACCCAGCTTATTCGTTATGTCAAAACGCAGAGACAATATGTGTCATCGATGCTCAAGAGATACCAGAGGAGTACAAGGAGTTTGAGGAAGTATTTAATGAGGTAGAGGCAGAACGACTTCCTCCCCACTGAGTTTATGATTGCAAGATTGAAATAGAACCAGGGTCAAATCTGCATTCCAGTAGAGTGTACGCCCTGACAGAAAAGGAACACCAGCATCTAAAGGAGTACTTGGACAAGTACCTAGCAAACGGTTTCATTCGGCCATCGCAATCCCCTGTGTCATCTCCCTTATTTTTTGTGCCCAAAAAGAAGGCCGACTTGAGGACGTGCATTGATTATAGCAAAAAACACAGTTGATGGACAGAATGCAGAACAATATCTTACATTCACCCCAGTGCAAAGATCTGGGTCTAAATCCATCGTTTTTTTGCACTCCACAACACCCTAGGTCAGACAATGGCTATATGCAAGTCAGCCTTGACCCTGTGCCTCATGGGAACAGTCCAGCCCGAACTACCAAGCCATGTCTTTCCTAGACCGGAATCCAGCATCCAAGGACCGGTTTCTGGCTATCAGCATTCTTCAGCCTGGATAGCTTGACTCCAGTGATGTGGAGAGCCTGGGACTCAAGTCTGAGCATACCCAGCCCACTCAGGGTGAAAATTGCAAAAAACACAGTTGATGGACAGAATGCAGAACAATGTCTTACATTCACCTCAGTACAAAGATCTGGGCCTAAATTCATCGTTTATTTGGACTCCACACCACTCTAGGTCAGACGATGGCTATATGCAAATCACCCTTGACCCTGTGCCTCATGGGAACAGTCCAGCCCGAACTACCAAGCCACGTCTTTCCTAGACCGGAATCAAGCATCCAAGGGCCGGTTTCTGGCTATCAGCCTTCTTCAGCCTAGATAGCTTGACTCCAGTGATGTGGAGAGCCTGGGACTCACGTCTGAGCATACCCAGCCCACTCGGGGTGAAAATTGCAAAAAACACAGTTGATGGACAGAATGCAGAACAATGTCTTACATTCACCCCAGTACAAAGATCTGGGCCTAAATCCATCAGTTTTTTTTGCACTCCACACCACCCTAGGTCAGACAATGGCTATATGCAAATCAGCCCTGACCCAGTGCCTCATGGGAACAGTCCAGCCCGAACTATCAAGTCATGTCTTTCCTAGACCGGAATCAAGCATCAAGGACCGGTTTCTGGCTATCAGGCTTCATCTGCCTGGATAGCTTGACTCCAGTGATGTGGAGAGCATGGGACTCACGTCTGAGCATACCCAGCCCACTCTGGGTGAAAATTGCAAAAAACACAGTTGATGGACAGAATGCAGAACAATGTCTTACATTCACCCCAGTACAAAGATCTGGGCCTAAATCCATCGTTTTTTTTTGCACTCCACACCACCCTAGGTCAGACAATGGCTATATGAAAATCAGCCCTGACCCTGTGCCTCATGGGAACAGTCCAGCCCGAACAACCAAGCCATGTCTTTCCTACACCGGAATCAAGCATCCAAGGACCGGTTTCTGGCTATCAGCCTTCTTCAGCATGGATAGCTTGACTCCAGTGATGTGGAGAGGCTGGGACTCACGTCTGAGCATACGCAGCCCACTCGGGGTGAAAATTGAAAGAAACACAGTTGATGGACAGAATGCAGAACAATGTCTTACATTCACCCCAGTACAAAGATCTAAACCTAAATCCATTTTTTTTGCACTCCACACCACCCTTGTCAGACAATGGCTATATGCAAATCAGGCCTGACCCTGTGCCTCATGGGAACAGTCCAGCCCCAACTACCAAGCCATGTCTTTCCTGGACCGGAATCAAGCATCCAAGGACCGGTTTCTGGCTATCAGCCTTCTTCAGCATGGATAGCTTGACTCCAGTGAAGTGGAGAGCCTGGGACTCACGTCTGAGCATACCCAGCACACTCGGGGTGAAAATTGCAAAAAACACAGTTGATGAACAGAATGCAGAACAATGTCTTACATTCACCCCAGTACAAAGATCTGGGCCTAAATCCATCTTTTTTTGCACTCCACACCACCCTAGGTCAGACAATGGCTATATGCAAATCAGCCCTGACCCTGTGCCTCATGGGAACAGTCCAGCCCCAACTACCAAGCCATGTCTTTCCAGGACCAGAATCAAGCATCCAAGGACCGGTTTCTGGCTATCAGCCTTCTTCAGCCTGGATAGCTTGACTCCAGTGAAGTGGAGAGCCTGGGACTCACATCTGAGCATACCCAGCACACTCGGGGTGAAAATTGCAAAAAACACAGTTGATGGACAGAATGCAGAACAATGTCTTACATTCATCCCAGTACAAAGATCTGGGCCTAAATCCATCTTTTTTTGCACTCCACACCACCCTAGGTCAGACAATGGCTATATGCAAATCAGCCCTGACCCTGTGCCTCATGGAACAGTCCAGCCCGAACTACCAAGCCATGTCTTTCCTAGACCGGAATCAAGCATCCAAGGACCGGTTTCTGGCTATCAGCCTTCTTCAGCCTGGAAAGCTTGACTCCAGTGATGCGGAGAGCCTGGGACTCACGTCTGAGCACACCCAGTCCACTCGGGGTGAAAATTGCAAAAAACACAGTTGATGGACAGAATGCAGAACAATGTCTTACATTCACCCCAGTACAAAGATCTGGGCCTAAATCCATCATTTTTTGCACTCCACACCACCCTAGGTCAGACTAAGGCTATATGCAAATCAGCCCTGACCCTGTGCCTCATGGGAACAGTCCAGCCCAAACTACCAAGCCATGTCTTTCCTAGACCGGAATCAAGCATCCAAGGACCGGTTTCTGGCTATCAGCCTTCTTCAGCCTAGATAGCTTGACTTCAGTGATGTGGAGAGCCTGGGACTCACGTCTGAGCATACCCAGCCCACTCGGGGTGAAATTTGCAAAAAACACAGTTGATGGACAGAATGCAGAACAATGTCTTACATTCACCCCAGCACAAAGATCTGGGCCTAAATCCATCATTTTTGCACTCCACACCACCCTAGGTCAGACAATGGCTATATGCAAATCAGCCCTGACCCAGTGCCTCATGGGAACAGTCCAGCCCGAACTAACAAGCCATGTCTTTCCTAGACCGGAATCAAGCATCAAGGACCGGTTTCTGGCTATCAGGCTTCTTCAGCCTGGATAGCTTGACTCCAGTGATGTGGAGAGCCTGGGACTCACGTCTGAGCATACCCAGCCCACTCGGGGTGAAAATTGCAAAAAACACAGTTGATGGACAGAATGCAGAACAATGTCTTACATTCACCCCAGTACAAAGATCTGGGCCTAAATCCATCGTTTTTTTTTGCACTCCACACCACCCTAGGTCAGACAATGGCTATATGCAAATCAGCCCTGACCCTGTGCCTAATGGGAACAGTCCAGCCCGAACTACCAAGCCATGTCTTTCCTGGACCGGAATCAAGCATCCAAGGACCGGTTTCTGGCTATCAGCCTTCTTCAGCATGGATAGCTTGACTCCAGTGATGTGGAGAGGCTGGGACTCACGTCTGAGCATACGCAGCCCACTCGGGGTGAAAATTGAAAAAAACACAGTTGATGGACAGAATGCAGAACAATGTCTTACATTCACCCCAGTACAAAGATCTGGACCTAAATCCATTTTTTTTGCACGCCACACCACCCTTGTCAGACAATGGATATATGCAAATCAGCCCTGACCCTATGCCTCATGGGAACAGTCCAGCCCGAACTACCAAGCCATGTCTTTCGTAGACCGGAATCAAGCATCCAAGGACCGGTTTCTGGCTATCAGCCTTCTTCAGCCTGGATAGCTTGACTCCAGTGATGTGGAGAGCCTGGGACTCACGTCTGAGCATACCCAGCCCACTCGGGGTGAAAATTGCAAAAAACACAGTTGATGGACAGAATGCAGAACAATGTCTTACATTCACCCCAGTACAAAGATCTGGGCCTAAATCCATAGTTTTTTGCACTCCACACCACCCTAGGTCAGACAATGGCTGTATGCAAATCAGCCCTGACCCTGTGCCTCATGGGAACAGTCCTGCCCGAACTACCAAGCCATGTCTTTCCTAGACCGGAATCAAGCATCCAAGGACCGGTTTCTGGCTATCAGCCTTCTTCAGCCTGGAAAGCTTGACTCCAGTGATGCGGAGAGCCTGGGACTCACGTCTGAGCACACCCAGCCCACTCGGGGTGAAAATTGTAAAAAACACAGTTGATGGACAGAATGCAGAACAATGTCTTACATTCACCCCAGTACAAAGATCTGGACCTAAATCCATTTTTTTTGCACGCCACACCACCCTTGTCAGACAATGGATATATGCAAATCAGCCCTGACCCTGTGCCTCATGGGAACAGTCCAGCCCGAACTACCAAGCCATGTCTTTCCTAGACCGGAATCAAGCATCCAAGGACCGGTTTCTGGCTATCAGCCTTCTTCAGCCTGGATAGCTTGACTCCAGTGATGTGGAGAGCCTGGGACTCACGTCTGAGCATACCCAGCCCACTCGGGGTGAAAATTGCAAAAAACACAGTTGATGGACAGAATGCAGAACAATGTCTTACATTCACCCCAGTACAAAGATCTGGGCCTAAATCCATAGTTTTTTGCACTCCACACCACCCTAGGTCAGACAATGGCTGTATGCAAATCAGCCCTGACCCTGTGCCTCATGGGAACAGTCCTGCCCGAACTACCAAGCCATGTCTTTCCTAGACCGGAATCAAGCATCCAAGGACCGGTTTCTGGCTATCAGCCTTCTTCAGCCTGGAAAGCTTGACTCCAGTGATGCGGAGAGCCTGGGACTCACGTCTGAGCACACCCAGCCCACTCGGGGTGAAAATTGCAAAAAACACAGTTGATGGACAGAATGCAGAACAATGTCTTACATTCACCCCAGTACAAAGATCTGGGCCTAAATCCATAGTTTTTTTGCACTCCACACCACCCTAGGTCTGACAATGGCTATATGCAAATCAGCCCTGACCCAGTGCCTCATGGGAACAGTCCAGCCCGAACTACCAAGCCATGTCTTTCCTAGACCGGAATCAAGCATCCAAGGACCGGTTTCTGGCTGTCAGCCTTCTTCAGCCTGGAAAGCTTGATTCCAGTGATGCGGAGAGCGTGGGACTCACGTCTGAGTATACCCAGCCCACTCGGGGTGAAAATTGCAAAAAACACAGTTGATGGACAGAATGCAGAACCATGTCTTACATTCACCCCAGCACAAAGATCTGGGCCTAAATCCATCATTGTTTGCACTCCACACCACCCTAGGTCAGACAATGGCTATATGCAAATCAGCCCTGACCCAGTGCCTCATGGGAACAGTCCAGCCCGAACTACCAAGCCATGTCTTTCCTAGACCGGAATCAAGCATCACGGACCGGTTTCTGGCTATCCGGCTTCTTCAGCCTGGCTAGGTTGACTCCAGTGATGTGGAGAGCCTGGGACTCACGTCTGAGCATACCCAGCCCACTCGGGGTGAAAATTGCAAAAAACACAGTTGATGGACAGAATGCAGAACAATGTCTTACATTCACCCCAGTACAAAGATCTAGGCCTAAATCTATCGGGTTTCTTTGCACTCCACACCACCCTAGGTCAGACAATGGCTATATGCAAATCAGCCCTGACCCTGTGCCTCATGGGAACAGTCCAGCCCGAACTACCAAGCCATGTCTTTCCTACACCGGAATCAAGCATCCAAGGACCGGTTTCTGGCTATCAGCCTTCTTCAGCCTGGATAGCTTTACTCCAGTGATGTGGAGAGGCTGGGACTCACGTCTGAGCATACGCAGCCCACTCGGGGTGAAAATTGAAAAAAACACAGTTGATGGACAGAATGCAGAACAATGTCTTACATTCACCCCAGTACAAAGATCTGGACCTAAATCCCTTTTTTTTGCACTCCACACCACCTTTGTCAGACAATGGCTATATGCAAATCAGCCCTGACCCTGTGCCTCATGGGAACAGTCCAGCCCCAACTACCAAGCCATGTCTTTCCTGGACCGGAATCAAGCATCCAAGGACCGGTTTCTAGCTATCAGCCTTCATCAGACTGGATAGCTTGACTCCAGTGAAGTGGAGAGCCTGGGACTCAAGTCTGAGCATACCCAGCACACTCAGGGTGAAAATTGCAAAAAACACAGTTGATGGACAGAATGCAGAACAATGTCTTACATTCACCCCAGTACAAAGATCTGGGCCTAAATCAATCTTTTTTTGCACTCCACACCACCCTAGGTCAGACAATGGATATATGCAAATCAGCCCTGACCCTGTGCCTCATGGAAACAGTCCAGCCCGAACTACCAAGCCATGTCATTCCTAGACCGGAATCAAGCATCCAAGGACCGGTTTCTGGCTATCAGCCTTCTTCAGCCTGGATAGCTTGACTCCAGTGATGTGGAGAGCCTGGGACTCACGTCTGAGCATACCCAGCCCACTCGGGGTGAAAATTGCAAAAAACACAGTTGATGGACAGAATGCAGAACAATGTCTTACATTCACCCCAGTACAAGGATCTGGGCCGAAATCCATAGTTTTTTGCACTCCACACCACCCTAGGTCAGACAATGGCTATATGCAAATCAGCCCTGACCCTGTGCCTCATGGGAACAGTCCAGCCCGAACTACCAAGCCATGTCTTTCCTAGACCGGAATCAAGCATCCAAGGACCGGTTTCTGGCTATCAGCCTTCATCAGCCTGGAAAGCTTGACTCCAGTGATGCAGAGAGCCTGGGACTCAGGTCTGAGCACACCGAGCCCACTGGGGGTGAAAATTGCAAAAAACACAGTTGATGGACAGAATGCAGAACAATGTCTTACATTCACCCCAGTACAAAGATCTGGGCCTAAATCCATCGTTTTTTTGCACCCCACACCACCCTAGGTCTGACAATGGCTATATGCAAATCAGCCCTGACCCTGTGCCTCATGGGAACAGTCCAACCCGAACTGCCAAGCCATGTCTTTCCTAGACCGGAATCAAGCATCCAAGGACCGGTTTCTGGCTATCAGCCTTCTTCAGCCTGGAAAGCTTGACTCCAGTGATGCGGAGAGCGTGGGACTCACGTCTGAGTATACCCAGCCCACTCGGGGTGAAAATTGCAAAAAACACAGTTGATGGACAGAATGCAGAACAATGTCTTACATTCACCCCAGTACAAATATCTGGGCCTAAATCCATCATTTCTTGCACTCCACACCACCCTAGGTCAGACAAAGGCTATATGCAAATCAGCCCTGACCCTGTGCCTCATGGGAACAGTCCAGCCCAAACTACCAAGCCATGTCTTTCCTAGACCGGAATCAAGCATCCAAAGACTGGTTTCTGGCTATCCGCCTTCTTCAGCCTGGATAGCTTGACTCCAGTGATGTGGAGAGCCTGGGACTCACGTCTGAGCATACCCAGCCCACTCGGGGTGAAAATTGCAAAAAACACAGTTGATGTACAGAATGCAGAACAATGTCTCACATTCACCCCAGTACAAAGATCTGGGCCTAAATCCATCGTTTCTTTGCACTCCACACCACCCTAGGTCAGACAATGGCTATATGCAAATCAGCCCTGACCCTGTGCCTCATGGGAACAGTCCAGCCCGAACTACCAAGCCATGTCTTTCCTACACCGGAATCAAGCATCCAAGGACCGGTTTCTGGCTATCATCCTTCTTCAGCCTGGATAGCTTGACTCCAGTGATGTGGAGAGCCTGGGACTCACGTCTGAGCATACCCAGCCCACTCGGGGTGAAAATTGCAAAAAACACAGTTGATGGACAGAATGCAGAACAATGTCTTACATTCACCCCAGTACAAAGATCTGGGCCTAAATCCATCGTTTTTTTTGCACTCCACACCACCCTAGGTCAGACAATGGCTATGTGAAAATCAGCCCTGACCCTGTGCCTCATGGGAACAGACCAGCCCGAACTACCACGCCATGTCTTTCCTAGACCGGAATCAAGCATCCAAGGACCAGTTTCTGGCTATCAGCCTTCTTCAGCCTGGAAAGCTTGACTCCAGTGATGCGAAGAGCCTAGGACTCACGTCTGAGCATACCCAGCCCACTCGGGGTGAAAATTGCAAAAAACACAGTTGATGGACAGCATGCAGAACACTGTCTTACATTCACCCCAGTACAAAGATCTGGGCCTAAATCCATCGTTTTTTTTCCACTCCACACCACCCTAGGTCAGACAATGGCTATATGCCAATCAGCCCTGACCGTGTGCCTCATGGGAACAGTCCAGCCCGAACTACCAAGCCATGTCTTTCCTAGACCGGAATCAAGCATCCAAGGACCGGTTTCTGGCTATCAGCCTTCTTCAGCCTGGATAGCTTGACTTTAGTGATGTGGAGAGCCAGGGACTCACGTCTGAGCATACCCAGCCCACTCGGGGTGAAAATTGCAAAAAACACAGTTGATGGACAGAATGCAGAACAATGTGTTACATTTACCCCAGTACAAAGATCTTGGCCTAAATCCATCGTTTTTTTGCACTCCACACCACCCTAGGTCAGACAATGGCTATATGCAAATCAGCCCTGACCCTGTGCCTCATGGGAACAGTCCAGCCCGAACTACCAAGCCATGTCTTTCCTAGACCGGAATCAAGCATCCAAGGACCGGTTTCTGGCTATCAGGCTTCTACAGCCTGGATAGCTTGACTCCAGTGATGCGGAAAGCCTGGGACTGACGTCTGAGCATATCCTGCCCACTCGGGGTGAAAATTGCAAAAAACACAGTTGATGGACAGAATGCAAAACAATGTCTTACATTCACCCCAGTACAAAGATCTGGACCTAAATCCATCGGTTTTTTTGCACTCCACACCACCCTAGGCCAGACAATGGCTATATACAAATCAGCCCTGACCCTGTGCCTCATGGGAACAGTCCAGCCCGAACTACCAAGCCATGTCTTTCCTACACTGGAATCAAGCATCCAAGAACCGGTTTCTGGCTATCAGCCTTCTTCAGCCTGGATAGCTTGACTCCAGTGATACGGAGAGCCTGGGGCTCACGTCTGAGCATACCCAGCCCACTCGGGTGAAAATTGCAAAAAACAGAGTTGATGGACAGAATGCAGAACAATGTCTTACATTCACCCCAGTACAAAGATCTGGGCCTAAATCCATCTTTTTTGCACTCCACACCACCCTAGGTCAGACAATGGCTATATGCAAATCAGCCCTGACCCTGTGCCTCATGGGAACAGTCCAGCCCGAACTACCAAGCCATGTCTTTCCTAGACCGGAATCAAGAATCCTAGGACCATTTCTGGCTATCAGCCTTCTTCAGCCTGGATAGCTTGACTCCATGAGGCACAGGGGCATTCTGTCCATCAACTGTGTTTTTTGCAATTTTTGCCCCGAGTGGGCTGGGCATGCTCTGACGAGAGTCCCAGGCTCTCCACATCACTGGAGTCAAGCTATCCAGGCTGAAGAAGGCTGATAGCCAGAAACCGGTCCTTGGATGCTTGATTCCGGTCTGGGAAAGACATGGCTTGGTAGTTTGGGCTGGACTGTTCCCATGAGGCACAGGGTCAAGGCTGATTTGCATATAACCATTGTCTGACCTAGGGTGGTGTGGAGTGCAAAAAACCGATGGATTTAGGCCCAGATCTTTGTACTGGGGTGAATGTAAGACATTGTTCTGCATTCTGTCCATCAACTGTGTTTTTTGCAATTTTTATCCCGAGTGGGCTGGGTATGCTCAGACGAGAGTCCCAGGCTCTCCACATCACTGGAGTCAAGCTATCCAGGCTGAAGAAGGCTAATAGCCAGAAAACGGTCCTTGGATGCTTGATTCCGGTCTAGCAAAGACATGGCTTGGTAGTTCGGGCTGGACTGTTCCCATGAGGCACAGGGTCGGGGCTGATTTGCATATAGCCATTGTCTGACCTAGGGTGGTGTGAAGTGCAAAAAAACGATGGATTTAGGCCCAGATCTTTGTACTGGGGTGAATGTAAGACATTGTTCTGCATTCTGTCCATCAACTGTGTGTTTTGTGCATTGATTATAGAGCCATAACCAAGATTACTAAGAAGAATCGGTACCCGCTACCTCTTATTTCAGTGTTGCTAGATCAGGTAAAGGGTGCTCAGATATTTACAAAGTTCGATCTGAGGGGTGCCTATCACCTGGTAAGGATGCGTGAAGGCGATGAGTGGAAGACAGCCTTTCGGACAAAATTTGGATTGTTCGAATACCAGGTCATGCCTTATGGGCTTTGTAACGCCCCGGCTGCCTTCCAGCATTTCATAAATGATGTCTTAAAGGATTTCATTGATGTAAATGTAAAATAAATTTGTGAAGCGCATAAATCACCCAATGGTCTCAGAGCGCAGGCAGAAAAACCTCAGAGCAGATAGACAAAGTAGGTCTTTGGGCTTGCAGCCAAAAAGAGCCAGGTTTTAAATGTTTACGGAACCTCAGATGGTTAGGTTCAGTCCTGATCTGGAGGGGAAGGGAATTCCAGGATACAGGGGCAATTTTACTGAAGGCCCTGTATCCTGACTGTGCGTACCCTGGGGATTCTCAGCAGTGACTTGCCAGTAGATCTGAGAGTTCTTAACGGGTTGTGGGGTTTAAGCTTTTGTTCAATATACATTGGTCCATGTCCATTGATGGTTTTGTGGACTAGGCAGCATAGCTTAAATTGTATGCGCTTTTTTATTTGGAGCCAGTGTAGGGTTTTAAGGCAGGGCAGAGATGGAGTGAGCGTAGGGAGATTTAGCACCAGTCTAGCCGCAGTGTTTTGAAGAACCTGTAAGCGGGCCAAGAGGGTCGAGTTGACTAAGGACAGTAGCGAGTTCCTATAGTCTATTCGACTTATAATGAGTCCTTGGACAACGGGCATGCGAGATGGGAGAGGGATCCATTTGAAAATCTTCCTCAAACTGCGCATAAGGCCGAAGCTGGTCTGAACTACTTTTTTGACGTGTTCAGTCATTGATAGCTTATTATCAATGATCACCCCAAGATTTCTGACTGAAGAATTGGGAGTGGGGCAGGGGCCTAGGGAATTTGGCCACCAGTCATCGGACCAGATCTTATCGGCCTTTCCAAATAGCACAATCTCCGTTTTGCTGGCGTTCAGCATCAGGAAGTTCTTTGTCATCCAGTTTTGGACGTCAACCATGCACTTTTTAAATCTCAGTTTGGTCTCATCTGGATCATAGTTTATTTTAATCAGTATTCGGGTGTCATCTGCGTAGGACACGGTTCCAAAGCCGTGTGCTCGAATAACCTTTCCCAAGGGGGAGACATAAAGGTTAAAAAGGGTGGGGCTCAAAATTGACTTCTGTGGGACACCCTTGCCATTAGCATGATAGCAAGAGAAATGGGAGCCAACATGGACCTTTGACCGTCTGTTGGTAAGGTAACTTTTTATCCATAATAGCGCAGAGCCCTCGACACCAGCCTCAGCAAGACGTTCTAAAAGAATGTGATACGAGATGGTGTTGAAGGCTGCGGAAAGGTCAAGTAGGACAAGTATGGCCGACTGTTTAGAATCCAGGGTCATTCTGACATTATCAATGATCTCATTGATCAATGCGCAATTGTATACATTGACGACCTCCTTATTTATTCCACGGATACGGAGAAGCATCGAGATCAGGTCAAAGGGGTCCTTAGGAAGTTAAACGAAAATCGGCTATTTGTGAAGCTGGAGAAATGTGCGTTCCATGTCTCTAAAGTTGAATTTTTGGGATTTATCATTTCTCCCAATGGAATACAAATGGACAAAAAGAAGATAGAGGCAGTGATTGTTTGGAAATCTCCACCAAGCGTCAAAGAAGTTCAGAGCTTCATAGGGTTTGCAAATTTCTATAGAAGATTCATTAGTGAATTTTCACGAAAGATTCTACCCCTCACCAAACTGTTGAAGAAAGGTATTCAGTTCGATTGGTCAAAGGAGGCGGAAGAAGCTTTCGAAGCCCTAAAGCGGGATTTCACTTCAGCGCCAATTCTACAGCACCCAGATCCTTCTGAACCTTTCTATGTAGAGACTGATGCCTCGGATCAGGCGGTGGGAGGTGTTTTATCTCAGCGGGACAAGAAAACAGGGCAATTGCATCCAGTTGCCTATAGGTCCAGAAGATTGAATCCTGCCAAAATTAATTATACCATCACTGAGAAGGAATTGTTGGCAATAAAAGATGCATTTAAGGAATGGCAACACTATCTCATGGGGGCACAGCATCAGGTAACAGTGTTTACGGATCATCGTAATCTGACATTTTTGAAAACAGCAAGATAGCTTACTCCAAGGCCGTTAAGGTGGTCTTTGTATTTGGCGGATTACGACTTTGTAATCACCTACAGGCCAGCAGCGCAAAACGGAAAAGCTGATGCTCTGTCCCGGATAGATGCTGAAAATTCAGACTCCTATAGAAAACCAATTTATCATTCCGAGTGACAAGATCATGGGGGGCCACTACCTCAATCACTCTGGAGAAGAGTATCTCTGAAGTGATGGATCCCGAAGCCATGCTTCATTGGGCGAAAGAAAAAGAAGGTAGACACATTATTCTTCAACTGCCCTATTTTCGGAAACCTTGTTCATACCCACTGAAGAGTTGCAGCGACAAGTTATGCAAGAGTGTCACGACGATAAACAGGCAGGACATAAGGGGGAGACAAAGACAAAATAACTAATTAAAAGACACTATTGGTGGACAGAGATGTCTAAAGACATAGAGAACGATGTAAAAACTTGTGAGATTTGCACTCAGGGAAAATCTGAACGGCAGTCCCCGAAGGGCCTACTTCAGCCTTTGCCCACCCCACCTTACCCCTGGCACACTGTAACCTTAGATCTTATCACAGATTTACCACTTAGTCAAGGGCATAACACAATTTTAGTGGTAGTTGATTCCTCACCAAAATGGCACACTTCATTGCCTTAAAGAGTATCCCAAGTGCAAAACAGTTATCCAACCACTTTAGTACCGAAATTGTGAAGATACATGGCATACCCAAGGTTATAATCTCAGACAGGGGAACCCAATTCCTTTCTCATTTTTGGAAATCGTTCATGGAGGGTTTAGGGACAGAGGTGAGGTACTCCACCAGTTATCATCCCAAGACAGATGGCCAGACTGAAAGGGTAAACCAAGAGCTGGAACAATATCGCAGATTGTTTCTTTTGGAACAGGAAGGAAACTGGTCAGATTATTTTTGGGCAGCGGAGTTTGCCCACAATAATGCCAAGAACATCTCTGCAGGGTTTTCACCGTTTTATATTTTAAGAGAGAATATGACACCCAAACGCAACGATCAGACAAACCGATATATCAGTTCCAGCTGTTGAGGAAATAGTGTTCCATCTAGGACAGATTCATCAGAGTGCTAAAGAAAACCTAGAGAAAGCGAAGGAAAGGTATTAAACCTATGCCAACAGAAAAAGAAGAGAGGGTCCTCCAATCGAAAAAGGGGATCAAGTCTGGTTGAGTACTAAGAATCTGAGACTAAAAGGAAACTGGAAATTCCAGCCTAGGTACATACGTCCTTATCCAGTGGAAGAAAGAATAAACCAAGTGACTTTTCGAATTAATTGCCACCTAAACTAAAGATTCATCCGGTCTTCCATGTTTCCTTGTTGAAGAAAGCCTCAGTGAATCTACCAAAAACCTTGCCTCCAAAACCAGGCGAGTTAGTAAATGGAATAGAGTGTGAGGTAAAAGAAATTTTAGACTCAAAGCGGTCTAAAGGACAATTGTACTACCTGGTGGGCTGGATGGGTTACGGCCCAGAAGAGCGATCTTGGGAAAAAGACGAAGACGTTCATGCTCCCAGACTACTAAAACAATTTCACCAACAATTTCCTACCAAGACGAGACGGAAGGAATCTACCTTGTTGGGGGGTACTGTCAGGACCAGCAGAGCTCAAGTGGCTTCAATCACCCATGGAGAGCCCAATTGTAGTAGAATTAGGTCGGCAGTGGCTTTATGGTCCGAGCTAAAGCGAATTCGACACTCCAGGCTGGGCGCCGGGTTCGCGCTCGGGTCATCAGTCTAGTCTTTGAATGAGTCATTATCGGAGTACAGGTGAGGTGCGCGCTAGATTAGAACTGCGCACTTCACCGCAGATTTTATCTGAAGAGGAAGCGTCAATAAACTTCGGAGGTTATCTAGTCAGCATAAATCCTAGTACGCGTTAGGCGAGTGTATTAGTCTCGCTAACGCTGAGTTGTACAAGAGGTTATCTTGCGTGCAGAGCAAATTCCACGGAATTCGTTATCCTTCGAAGACGTCTCACAGAGAAGTTGGCAGTCGTGTATCTGTAAAGAGATAACGACAATATCAGAGCTAAGTCACGAGTACAAAACCAAGATACAGAATTAATTGTTGTAGAAATAATTAGACAATACTTCCCTTGAGTGAAAATATAGTTTCTTAGGAAATAATATTCTAGCAGAGGTCGAATTCTATTTCTGGAAAATACATATATCAGCAACTGAAAGACAAAAGGATTAACAAGCACATCAGTATAAGATAGAAAGAATACACAAGAGAAAGAAGAAAATACAGCGCAGTTTGATAAAACCAATAAAACAGTCAGACAGGACGAGAGAGAAAGAGTCATTAGAAAGAAGACAACACATCAGTCAGATAAATAATAAAGTCGTGAAATTAGAGAAGAGAGAAAGTCATTAGGAAGAAGACGAGTCCTCACACGGTTCCACTGTGAATGTACAACAGAGGGCTACGAGTGGTGAAAACAGAACCTAATGAAAACCAATAGGAGAGAGGCTAGTTCTTGGAAGCTATAGGTATCCTATCGAACAGTCTACAGGATAGACTAGACAAAAAAGGACCATCCAAGACAGTCTCTTGTCTTCTCAGTTTGTTATTTTATCGAATTTCCCCCTTCCCTCTAAGATAACAATTTAGAGTCTCATCACTAAACGAGCTCTGGGTTTTTGTCGATGTGGCTTTGGGACAAGGCATCTCTGTTCCCTTTGCGGACAAGTAAAGCTAAGTTCTTCAGGTTTGACACACTGCAGCCAATCCTGAAGCTGCTCTCATACATAAGACCAGCTTCAGGATTGACCTGAGTGCCCTCGATTAGCGCTCTAGAACAGATTGGGAGTCTGTACCTGCTCTCTCCAAACCACTGCCATGCCTCTGCACCGCACCTCCCAAAACTGTTGGCTAAGAACCGGCAAATGCAAAATAAAACGATGCAAGAACATTGTTTTATTTTACATTTGCTGGCTCTGAGCAAAGCAGTGGGCTATTGCAGAGAAGCCACCACTGAATACATCAAAATTCAGCAGAAATCGATTAGCAACCTTCTTGGGCCATTTAATTGTGCCTCAGCTGAACTTGAAAGATGTTCCAATATCTGGTGTAGTGTTACAACAGTTCAAACAAGCTTCATCAACACCCTTCACGAAAGAGGGTGCCAGCCTGTGCTTGACCGGTGCTTGACCAACTGTAACCGTATTGCCCCTATGAAAGTTCTAGAACCTCATTTGGCAACTTAGATCCTACTTATAGGACAATGTCCTCTTACACAACTATCTGGTGAGATGTCACCCTTGTAGAAGCACGAGAAAGTTCCAACATCCGAGCTAGACAATCTTTCAAAGTCCATGGATGGGCAATAGTGCCAGTGCTCCTATTTCACTCGATTTGACAGCAGCACTTTAACCCTTTGACCATTTCATGTTGCTCGAGAAACACCAGGAATTTGGCATTGAGGGCACAGTCTTCAGATGGTTCAAGTAATTTCTAACAAATAGAACCTAGGAAATCCACTGTGCCTTTAACTAGGCCGGGTCACCCCTCCTGCTGCCGACGCCTTCCTGCCTGCTGCCCCGGATCCGAGCGACCCAGCCGCCGCTGAGCCGCCCGTCAGTGCCAGTTTCCCGCCGCTGCCTCCCTGCGGCCCGCCCACCTCCAGCCCATTGGCCGCCCCGCTCCCGCCTCCCAGCTGACCCGCCCTCCCGGCTCCAGATTGAAGGGGACTGCAGTAGAGCGTCAGGAGTGACCACTGTGCCTTTAACTAGGCCGGGTCACCCCTCCTGCTGCTGACGCCTTCCTGCATGCTGCCGCGGATCCAAGCGACCCAGCCGCCGCTGAGCCGCCCGTCAGTGCCGGTTTCCCGCCGCTGCCTCCCTGCGGCCCCGCCCACCTCCAGCCCATTGGCCACCCCGCTCCCGCCTCCCAGCTGACCCGCCCTCCCGGCTCCAGATTTATGTCGCCCCCTGAGCGACCGCGCAGCGGACGCGCGCAGCGGGAGCGCCGACTGAGCGCCGAAGGTGCGCCAAAGGTAAGCCTGTCTGCGCCCGTCCGCGCCTGGACCGTGCCCAGCGCCAAGTCCCCTGGCCCCCGCAGACCCCAGCCCACCCACCGGACGTACGCCGCCACCACCCTCAACGCACTCAACGCCGGCCGATTCCCGGGCTGCTACCGAGCCACCCCGAGACGCACCCACGGACCCTTCTGCTGCAACTCCTGCAAGTTCACCTGCATCCGGACCTGCACTACTCCAGCACCAACCAAGACCAAGACAAGCAACAGCAGCAGCCACCTGAAATGCATCCTGCTCAACACCCGCTCCGTCCACAGACACGCCATCGAGATCTGGAACCTGCTCGACACCACAGCCCCAGACGTCGCCTTCCTCACAGAAACCTGGATGAACGCCTCTTCAGCGCCCGACATCGCCATCGCCATCCCAGATGGGGACAAGATCATCCGAAGGGACCGCATCAACCACACCGGGGGAGGCATCGCCATCATCCACAGGAACACCATCCGCATCACGACCAACACCGACGACACCCTCGCACCAGCCGAGCACCTGCACTTCCAGGTCCACATCAACCCCAAGACCACCCTCAGAGGCACCCTCATCTACAGACCCCCGGGACCACGCACACAATTCAGCGAAGACATCGCCGACTTCGTCAGCCCGCACGCCCTCTGCTCCGCTGACTACATCCTCTTCGGGGACCTCAACTTCCACCTGGAGAACAACAATGACCGCAACACCACCACCCTGCTGGACAACCTCGCCAACCTCGGTCTCAAGCAGCTGGTGACCACCCCCACCCACTACGCCGGACACACACTCGACCCCGTCTTCTCATCCAGCAAGGACATCGCCTTCAGCCACGCCACCGGACTCCACTGGACGGACCACAGCTGCATCCACTTCAGCTTCAGAAGGACCACGATCCACCACCACCAGCGACAGGTTGCTCGCAGAAGCTGGAACAAGATCACAGCCGACCAGCTCGCGACTTCCCTGAGCATGAACCCTCCCATCAGCACAACGAACCCAAGCCAGGCGGCCACCAACCTCACGAAATGGATCAGCGACTGCGCAGACGAGCTCGCCCCCCTGAGGACCCTGCCTAGCAGACCCGGTAGCAAGAAAGCCCCATGGTTCACCGACGAACTCAAGAGCTCCAAGAAGAACTGCCGAGCCCTCGAGAGAACCTGGCGCAGAGACCCAACTCCGGACAACATGGCTGCCCTCAAGCTCGCCACCCGAAAGCACCACCAACTCATCCACACAACCAAGAAAACCGCATTCAAGGAACGACTGGACAACAAAGCACACAACAGCAAGGAACTCTTCAACATTGTCAAAGAGCTCTCCAACCCCAACGCCGGAAACAACAACATCACCCCTTCGCAAGACCTCTGCAACTCCCTCGCCTCCTACTTCCACAACAAGATCGCGGACATACACAACAGCTTCAGCACTCAACCGACGCACGCCACGACCGAACCACCGCCCCCCACCACCACCCTCCGCGCCTGGACTCCGATCAGCACCGAAGACACTGTCCGCACGATGAACTCCATTCACTTCGGATCTCCGACCGACCCCTGCCCTCACCACGTCTTCAACAAGGCCGACGCTGTCATCGCACCCCACTTGCGGGACATCATCAACACCTCCTTCGACACCGCTACCTTCCCGGAGAGCTGGAAGCACGCCGAACTCAGCGCCCTACTCAAGAAGCCATCAGCCGACCCCACCGACCTCAAGAACTACTGGCCCATCTCGCTGCTCCCGTTTCCTGCAAAAGTAATCGGGAAGACCGTCAACAAGCAGCTGGCCGCCTTCCTCGAGACGAACGGATCCCTCGACCCCTCACAGTCTGGCTTCCGGGCCAACCACAGCACCGAGACCGCCCTGATCGCAGCCACCGATGACATCAGAGCTCTGCTCGACAACGGAGAAACAGCAGCCCTCATCCTCCTAGACCTCTCCGCGGCCTTCGACACTGTCTGCCACCGTACCCTAGTACAGCGCCTCAGCAACGTCGGAGTCCAGGAGAAGGCACTGGAGTGGATCATCTCCTTCCTCGCCGGAAGGACACAGAGAGTCCGCCTCCCTCCGTTCAGATCTGAAGCCACCAAAGTCATCTGCGGCGTTCCTTAAGGCTCCTCGCTCAGTCCAACCCTCTTCAACGTCTACATGAGCCCCCTCGCAGACATCGCACACCAGCACAACCTCAACATCATCTCCTACGCCAACGACACCCAGCTGATCCTCTCCCTCACCAACGACCCCGCCACCGCCAGAGCCAACCTTCACAAAGGGATGAAAGAGGTAGCCGAATGGATGAAGAACAGCCGCCTGAAACTGAACTCGGACAAGACGGAAGTCCTGGGATCCTCACCCTCCGCCTGGGACGACTCCTGGTGGCCCCCTGCCCTAGGCAGCGCACCCAAACCAACAGACCACGCACGCAACCTCAGCTTCATCCTGGACTCCTCCCTCTCCATGACCAGACAAGTCAACGCCGTCTCCTCGTCGTGCTTCAACATCCTGCGCATGCTACGTAAGATCTTCCGGTGGATCCCCACCGAGACCAGGAAGACGGTCACCCAGGCCCTCGTCACCAGCCGGCTGGACTACGGCAACTCCCTCTACGCCGGAACCACCGCCAAAATCCAGAAGAGACTCCAGCGGATCCAGAACACCTCAGCACGACTCATCCTGGACATCCCCCGTCGCAGCCACATCTCCGGACACCTGAGAGACCTGCACTGGCTCCCGGTCAACAAGAGAATCACCTTCCGACTCCTCACCCACGCACACAAAGCCCTACACAACCAAGGCCCAGGATACCTCAACAGCCGCCTCAACTTCTACGCTCCCAAACGCCAGCTTTGATCGACCGGCCACGCCCTCGCCGCCGTCCCCCGCATCCGAAGAGCCACCACAGGGGGACGGTCCTTCTCCTACCTCGCGGCCAAGACATGGAACTCCCTCCCGACCCACCTCCGCCTGACCCAGGATCACCTCGCCTTCAGGAAGCAGCTCAATACCTGGCTGTTCGAGCAGACGCGGACCCCCCTCCCCATGCGCTTTGAGACCCTCTGGTTGAGTAGCGCGCTATATAAATGCTTTGATTGATTGATTGAGGAAATAAGCTTTTTCTTAAGGTAAGATGAGAAAAATAATGCACAGCGTTTCACAAGGATCAGCATTTTGACCTGTGAGAGAAAGAGATCATGCTGGTCAGGAATAATGATTGTCTGAGGCTCAGTTCAGTTTAAAAATAAAGTTTATTTAGACCTTTTGGTCTTTAAACCACAGCTCATACACTATCATTTAAAAGAGACTACACATTAATAATCGTATACTTATACATTAAAAATCATATTATCCTTAAAACTTCATTCCTAGCAATTTTAAAACAGATAATTACATTTTAGATCACAAAGCACTTACCTGCTCTTAAGCCTCAAATGAAGCAGGGAACTTCTATATACCCTGCATATATTTCCCAATGGCTATCGCAATATCTACATTTTCCTTATCAGCAAGAAGCTCCCATGCTTGTCTGAAGTGTATTGACATACTGAGCTCTAAGTATGCTATACAGGTTGTACTACTGCATATATACACCCAGAAAATCATTATACAAGAATATCGGGGACAGAATATTGAGAGATAAAACCTCGAACCAAAGTGTGTATAGGGAAGTATAGATTTACTGTTCTATTTATCGCTTAGGCACATATATAAGGAGTTATGGAATCCAAAATATCGACGGGTAAATATAGATTTTTTTCCATTTTCCCCCCTATATTATGTGCCATCAAAATTCTGGTTTTGATTTTCAAGGAGCACATGTGCTATTATACACCTATTCAATTAGTGTGGAATCTAGGATTCATATTTGGCAATCTATGCCATTATGTGGCCTGTTTTTTCTTACTAAAGGGCCTGTGAAAAATCATTCTTTAACTAGGTATTCAGGGACTTCTTTCTGCTATCAAGGGTGTAGGCGGGTCTAGGTTAGGTTGTGCTATGCTAATGTTCTGTATCTAGGCCACAAAAAAAGGGCATGGTTTCACATTGTTTTACATTCATTTCCTACAGAATGATGCTGCAAGATTAACAATAAGAGAATTTACTTCAACAACAACTAGCTGGTGGATGGAATCCTTGAATTAATCTCAGCCACTGGCAATCGCTCAGGCTGCATTCCAGTCCATCGTTTTTTAGTGGCATGGTGTGAAAAAGAACGATTGAATGCTAGCCCAAGCAATTGCCTTTTATTAGACTTATTGCAAGAATTCCTGCTATCACCTTCTTTATATTTGATGTACTGCCCTATCTGGCAAGGGTATGCCCAAATGTGGGTCCCACACTCAGTATTCCAGTGGAACTAAGCTGCTGATGAGCCCCAATCAGAGAACATCACTCAACTTGAGGCCCCAATTGCATTAAAAGCCACATGCTTACCACATCTGTGCATTTATGGATCTGCCTCGCATTATCTCAGAACGCATCTAGAAAGGTATCATACTGCTAAAAACATTCACTAAGCAAAGTATGTGCTGTAAAAGGCCCAAGATTGTCACAGAATTTGGAAGACTGGCCATGACTCAGCCATACTAAAATCTCTTATCTGCTTTCCTCAGATCTCTAAACTTGAGTTCCGCATTTCAACTAACCCTGGGCAAAGCACTACGCTATGCTCGCGTAGTTTCCGAAGTTTGCTCTACTTAACACTACGCGAACTTCATGCAGCACAGTTCAAACACGCGTAGCGTAGTGCAGCGGTCATTTTTCGCTTGCTCGCCGTCCTCAATGTCAAGTTGGCGACCGCGAGCAAGCAAAATTACATCCCGGCAAGACTTTTTCCTCGTTCGCTATCAGCAACATCAAGTTGCCGATCGCGAGCGTGGAAAATAAACCTCCCGGCAAGATTCTCAACACGGGGAGGTTAAGTTTCTCATTGCGAGTGGTCGCGTATGCTCACGACCGCTCGCAATGAGAATCTACCAGTCCGCGTTGAGAAAGCTGCTGCTCGAGTTCAACTCTACTCGAGCAGCAGAAAACTACAGCCCTGGATGCTAGTCCGCACAGTGCAGTCATTGAAAACAGCATCTTGCACAGTGCATACAGGGTACTGTGCAGTTTGCATAGTGCTACGCATAGCTCGCATAGTGCAAAGTGCACTTCACGTATCTACGCGTAGCCCTACTCGTAGCGCTACTTCGCGGACTACGCCCACGGTTAATTTCAACTGAACAAGTAGATTTTTTAAGAAATAGCTTTAGCCTTTGTGCTGTTAGCGCTTTTAGACTCTGTTTTTTATGGTCTGGCTTGACTGCACAGCTGTCACAAGCCAATTATGTGAGCATCACTAATGAGGGGCTTTGGCTCAGCCCACATTATTGTTGCCAGAAGTACATGTTTTGATTGGGTAGAAGTTGTGTTCTTCCACTAAAAAAGGCTTGTGCTTGACACACCTGTGATCGTTTTGTTTATTTTTCCAGCTGCCTGAGGTTGAACTCTCCCTCTTCTTTTCTCCGGCAGCAGAACAGATAGGACGGAGGGCAGTCATCAACCAACATGGATTTTTAGGTCTGGCATGATTGTGCACCTGCCACCTAACCTTTTAGCCTACACAAAATGATTCTATACTTTTTTACTTCCACACAAAAACACATCTATTCCCATGCTATTTAATTGGAATGCTTCTCATTACATGCAATATTCAATTAATACGTATTGGTATTGCCAGAGTTCGGGAGAAAATAGGACAGTTCAAGTCGCTAAAGTAAATAAATCAAAGACAAATAAACAACCTTCGCTGGATATGCCTTCTAACAAAAGCGCAATGAGCACCATTTGATTTTACATGCCCGTCTTTTAAAATTAAAAGGAATCACACTCTTCTTTGTATCCCATGAAGAAATACCACAAACACTAACATTTCAGTAGAAAGGCTTTTTAACGAAAAGTGATGTACGTTGTTATAGTCGTATATGCTACATTCTGTTATAGTATGTTTCCCTTTAGAATGTGACATTACCCAACAAAAGTCCCTGTCAGAATGTGAAGCAATATGTATTTTACCAATGGAACTTCAGAAGCACTTTAATAAATACTTTCAATAACTTCCAAAAAAGCAACACATTTTCTGTTCTTGATGCCAGCGAAAGGCATTGAATGCTATTCATCCTGCACTGTTAAAGTTCTAGCCACAGATTTTGTTAGCTATGTTTTGACTGCACAGCTGCCTGCAAGGCCTATTGTTCTCAATATACTGTGAATTGTATCACCATCCTTCGGTGATTGGTTTGAGATTTTGCCAATCATATTTTGATTCCAAAAGAAGTATACCTTTCTGATTCCATGCTATTGGCTGTTTGCTGTATCATTCTGTATTCTAGTTTGTTCCGAATTACAATGGAGATGTTCACTATTTTACATCAGACCATTTTTGTCATATTCCGTTATTTATCTAACACGCTATCATTTATCTCAGATATTCATTTATACTATAGAGCATTATATTTTTTAAAAATGCACTATGCATGCATGTATGTATGTATGTAATAATTGACGAGCACAAACCTAGCCAAATGGTAGAAGAGCACTGTACAGATTCAAAGGCAAAGATACAGCCAACAAATGATTGATGTAGCTAGGTTCTGAGAGCAGAAGAAAATGTCACTTTATTGTGATGACGTTTTTTTTTTTTAAACAGATTTTATTGAAGATTGTTTACAAGGTGCAGGCCTCTGTACCCCAGAGGTAACCGCAAGACATTAGTGCCACATCAAAAAAAGCACAATCTTGTTTTCAGCTCAAAGAATGTCAACCATTACAAAATACAAGGTTAAACATTGCCCCCCAACCCCTCCCACTCCCCAAACCTCCACCTCCCCCAGCCCCCCCAGTATCCACACACACCCCCTCCCGGTCTTATGGTCATCATCCCAGTCACTGGTTCTGTACCCAATCCCTGAACACTATGCATGTACCTGTCAGGTCATAATGGCTTGGTAAATGGTACAGCTTGTTTTGAAGATATTCAGGTCTTGTAAGGGGAGTTGCATTAGGATGGACCTCTTGTGGTCTTATGTCTTCAGGCTATTGAAGAGATATGATATGGAAGATGGCCTTAAATAGAACTGTATGGAGCCTGGGAGGTCATGGAACAGCGCATTGGCAACATCCAGGTGTGAGAGCAAGAAGACTGGAACACCAGTTCTGAAGTTACTTTCTTGGGAGGAACAAGTTCACTCTCTCTAGTAAAGAGAGCAGGTGTTATGGAGAAAGACATCAATAAGTAGTTGTCAGAGAATATAGAATCCACTGGTGCTTTAGATCCTTCACAATCTGGATTTAGACCTAATCATATCATGGAAACTGCCCTCCTAGCGGTCAAGGATACCATCAGAATGACCCTAGACAGTGGTCAATCAACAATCCTGGTACTCTTAGACCTTTCCGCTGTCTCGCACCGTATCTTGCTCTGGAGACTGGAGGAGATAGGACTGAGAGGGGCAGCGTTGCAGTGGATGTCAAGTTTTATTTCTTCTAGATCTCAGACAATCAAGTTGGGCCCTTTCTGCTCAAAGGCCAAGGAATTTACGAGGGGAGTAACCCGGGGCTCTAGTCTGAGCCCTACCTTATTTAACATCTATGTGGCTCCACTTGCCAACCTTCTGAGGTCACTGGGCTTCATCCCAATATCCTATGGGAATGATACGTGACTGCTGTTCTCATTCAGTAAATTCAACCCCTCAGTTCAAGCCGCCTTTTCCTCAGGGATGAGTGCCATCTCCCGCTGGATGAAGAAAAACTTCCTCCAGTTTAATGCCGCTAAGAGGGAGATTATGCACCTTCAGTGAGGTCCCTTTGTGGTGGACACCAGAATGGTGGCAGGGAGACCTGGGCGCCCCCTTCACCTAAGATCTGTGTAAAAAATCTAGGCATTCGCCTTTTACCTAGCCCTGACCGTCAAGGAGCACACGACTGCCACTGTCGGCTCTTACTTCCATGTACTGGGATTACTTCGGAGAGTCTTTCCTCTGCTCCCTGACTCTTCACGTAAAACTCTTATGCAGGCTCTGTTGCTGAGTTGTCTAGTTTACTGCAACGCTTTGTTGATCTCAGCTTATGAGTCAGTCTTTTTTGCGGCGCCTATTCTTGAACGCCCACTCCGAGTCTCCCTCCCTCCCGCTGTTGCACCGACTGCATTGGCTCCTGGTGCACCAGCATGTGCGGTTCAAGATCTGCTGTACTGTGCACAAGACGCTACATAATAAAGGCCCCTCCTACCTAGCTGAAAGGCTCATTAGTTCCGTCCCTAGTAAATCCCTTCGCTCGGGCACTAAAGCCCTGCTCAGGGTTCCTCGGATTAGGAGAGCAAGGTTAGGAGGGAAGGCCTTCTCTTACTTGGCCCCATCATATTGGAATAAGCTCCCCATCCATTTGCGCCAATGCTCTGACTACCTGCGCTTTAGAAAGCTACTTAAAACCTTCCTTTTCTAGATACCTGCTCTTCAGCTCTCACCAGCAATGTCCTTGTGCTGAGATACCCCTCCAGGGGTGAGTCAAGAGCACTATAAATCTCCTAAAAAAATAATAAATGTCTTTTTGGTTTTCTTGGCAGTGTGTCCCTTGAGGGTGAGGTTTATATCCAGGGTGAATCCAAGTGATTTAGGATGTAGTGCAAGGAGGCTCTACAGACAGTTATTTGTGGTATGGTAAACATAGTCTGCTGCTTCCGGCAATAATGAGTTAGGTCTAGTTCTAGGAGATGTGCCTCATTGATAACTGACAGTCTGGGACTAAATTATTACTTAGTAATAAGTTCCTGGAGGTGATATTTATGGTTTTATGGTGCATTTTTCGATTACACACATTCATACCAGTGGCGATATAAACTGAGGCCTACTCTGTTTCCTTATTTCACCATATTATTTGCCGTAGAAGAAAAATCTACATCATCTGTGCAAATAATGTTCTGTTCTCCAAAGTTTTGCTAATAGCTAAATTTAATCTTGAAATTTGCTGTTCTTTCACCCAAATACGTCCATCCACACACCAGCTCTTCCTGTGAGTAGCTATTTTAGTTTCACAATAATTTTAGTCAATGCTAAATAAATGACTTTACTGAAATTCCTCTAAATTTTATTCTCGATTCTAAGCTGTATGGCATGCATCTAACCATAGATATGAGACCCACGGCAGTACAATTGAAAGGAAATAGCTGATGAAAGAATGAAAAAAATAGTCGAAAATATAATGGGAGAGAAGCAAGACTAATAAAATTGCCTGGTTTCTTACCGGTAATCTTCATTACTCCCATTTCAGGTCTTCTCCAATAAAGCCCTCACATGCAAGATGCAATCTCCTTCTTGCACAACTTGTTTCCTAGATGATGCAAATTAGTTCCTCCAAGATGTCTGCTATTACCAGCCACCCATTTAACAAGCATAGGCATAGCCCATAGGCCTCGCCCTTGGGACCTTATAAGTGTTTAGCCCTGCAACAGTTGATGTAGCACCAAGGATAATGCATAACAAAATACTTATAAGGTCCCAAAGGCGAGACCTATTGGCCATGCCAATGCTTGTTGCTCGTTCTGTCCTGCATCAGAAAAAAAGAAATGCTTTTTGCTGAGGCTGTTCCGTATCGGCAAAAAAAAAAAAAAAAGATGAGATCATGGAAATGACCATGTACACTTCATGACTGCTGGCAGAGTCATTCCATATATGCACGTAGGTGTGCTGACTTATGCACATGAATGCATCACAACACATTGGCGTACCCACAAATTGGCATGAGTGCCACTGTGTATATATTTTTTATTTACCTTTTCGAAGTTGCTAGAAATTATTTGTAGTATTACATAAAAAAAGAATGCTGAATTGTGTGACGGAATTTCTTTATTTTTTGATGGGTGTGGCCCAGAAGCAAAAAGCAGCTGCAGGACTCCGCAAAAAAAAGTTACTTTTTATTTTATTATAATGACTGCCAGTAGTGCGGAAGGAATGGAGGAGAATGTGAGGGGAATGCAATGAGGAGTGGGTGAGGCAACAGTATATTTGGTTGAGGCTGGAGAGGAATACATTAAAACAATCAAAGATCCTAGGGTGGAAGGAGTAGAGCTATAAAAATGCAGCATAAATTCACTGTACAGAGGCAACACAGCGCACATACTCACATGCAATGCCAAAAGCAAAACATGAATGGTTTCCTGAATGTGGGCAGAGGAAGTATACTAATGATACCATCAAAAGAAAGGAAAAGAAACTATTCACCACAGGAAGGACAAACAGAAGAAGAGGAAGAAAAGCCATTTAAAAATGAGCTTGCAAATGAGTGAGATGAAAGCCGACCAATAGTAAGCAATTGACTTGATATAGCCCACAGTGGGTTTTTGGTATGTTTCAAGACGTATTTTGCAAACAAACAGCTGAAAGCATGTATGAATCACGATAGGGCTACCTCCTATTTCTAAGGGGTGTCTATGGGGACAGGAGAAGCTACGTGGAAAAAGTGTTTGAGAAAGCTTGCGAGGGTAGGTGAACAATGTCTGTAGGAGAAAGCATTGCACATTCAGTAAGGCCCGGGACGAGAAAGGCGTGCGAGGAAGTAATGGCGTGTTTGCTCGCAGCGCGCCACATTGCAGGGAACAGAAAACCCCATTAGTTGGAGCGTCGACTTTCACTCGTGTGGATTTTCACAGCCAGGGGTAAAGTGTGTCAAATTAAACACCTCATTTAATTAATTGGCTGTAGAGTTTAGATGTTATCGAGTGACGTACGTGCGAGACTGGGTGCAAGGGAGTAAGCGTGTGGCTGGGGCGTCTGGTGTGTGTGGCAAACATCATAAGATGGATTCCACAGTTCCTCCCTCAAACCATCTCCATTTCTGCACAGCTAGAAGTACCAGCACGAAATAATTTCCCAGGGACTCTTTGATAGCGGGATGCTGCTGAGTTTGGTAAACGCCGAGGCTTTCCATGGAAATACCTAGAGCAATGAAACAGAAATGCACCCGCTGTTATCAAGCGTTATAAACTTGTAAACTGCTGCTGCACTACAGAACAAGTGCGCACAAGTGCAAGGCTGCAAGGGGGAGAATGAGGAGGGAACCTGCGCTGGATTCCCTTGCAGGAGCAAGCAACAAGGTGCGATAATTGCTAACATATGGCGCCGCTGCTCACTCCCGGAAGGGAGTCGCCAAACGTGCACACGTTGCCATTGAAAGCAATGCTACGCATGCAAGTTTTTGCCTAAAAAAGTGAAGCGACGGCTAAAGGTCTTTTTTCTATGCAGCACCTGTGCGCTGCATAGGTGAGACCTAAAAAGGAGGAACTACTGTGCCATATCCTGTTACTTTTCCAAGCACTGGACAATCATCAGTATTATAAACAAAAAATATATAATCATTTACAAACTCTGGGACTAGGCGGGTATATTGGACTGTATTGGGTAAGACCTGGACTTAAAGTAATGAAGATTACTAGGAAGTAACAAGGGCATTGCTTCCTCGTTCTCTTCCAGTCCTCACATGCGAGATAAAATGCAAGTAAAACACATTGAATATATTGCATATAAAGAACAGCAAAACATTATCAGTGCAATGCAAGAAAATGTATCATGAAAAACAAAGCTCAGTAATTCAAACAAAATGTTCATAAGGGTATTGAAAGAAAACCACATTGTAGGCAGGAATTTGAAGACAGTAAATGATCCCCAAAGGCGGAAGATGAACCCTCCCCAACCGAAATCGATAATGAGATAAGAAACTGTGTGGAGCACTTCATGAAGCAGCACAGCAAGTATCTCTAAGGGAAGCCCCGTTGAATGATGCTCATGAAGCTGTAATGCTTCTTGTGAAGCTACCCTGTATCTTTAATAGGAATATAAGCATTAGACCACTCATAGCTCTTGATAATGCCAGATTTAATCCATCTAGCGAGAGTTGCCATAGAAGCACAAGACCCTTTACTGGGGATCCCAAATTTAAGACTAGCGAGTCTACCTGCCTTTAAGAAGAAATCCTTTCGAAATAAATGGACAAAGCCCTTATGGAGATGCAAAGTGTGCAACTGCTCCTCTTCAACCAGGAAGGAAGCAGAAAAAAAAGTAACGAGATCAATGTCCTCTATACGGTAAAAGGTAGTTGGTGCTTTGAATAAGAACTAGGATGAAGGAAAACCGTATAGGAAAGAAGTGCTTTAAAAGTGAAAAGAGAAAGTAGAGACTCAGTTTCACTAACCCCTCTCCCTGAATAAATTATCACAAAAACACTTACTCTGTGACTAACTTTAGGTTGACAGAACCAAAAGGCTCAACAGAATGACCAGTCAATGCCGTCAGCTCCAAAGACAAATCCTAAACTCGAGTAGTGGAACAAATCGCTCGGCGGTGCAAAAAAGAAGCTACGTAAATCCAAAAGACCATTGATGGAAACTCCCTCACCCCAAAAACCTGGATCACTTCTGTTAGAAATGGGGGTCTCTAGTTTGCAGAGGTAGGGACATTTCTCCAAATAGGGACCCTTGCTTCTAGTCAAGGTAAGAGGGAAACACACTTTAGATAACCCCTGCTCACCCCCTTGGTAGCTTGGCACGAGCCGACAGGCTTATTCCAAAGGCAATGTGTAAAGTGTTTGTGCCAACACTCACAGTAACACAGTGAACAAACCACAAATGGACAACACACCAGTTTAGAAAAATAAAATGTCTTTATCTAAACTAAACAAGACCAAAAAGACAATAATACAACATATAACATACAAACACTCAGTAGAATGTCTTTAAAAAGGTTGTTGCAAAAATAAACTTGTCGATGATAAATGCAACACTTTCGTCTCCAATGTCTCAATGTGACAAAATGGTGTCTCTGTTACAATGTGACAACGTGGAGGCTATGCGTGCACGGCCCACAGGCGAACTCAGTGGTTTTCTGAGCCGCGACAGGCCCTGCGACACGCTTCCCAGGTGATGCAACGACACCCTCGGTGACTGCGACACGCTTCTCCGGTGATGCGACATCACCGTCTGTGGCGGTGGCACGCTTCTTCGGTGATGCAGCGGCGAACAATGGCAGCAGCAACACACTTCCTGAATGATGTGACAGCAGCTGCTGCGGTGGCATCACGCTTCTCTCTAGTTGTGTCGCGCTTCCATATCCCAACAGCAAAAAGGCCTCACACACAGTTACAGGCCGTTCAAGCAGACTGTAACTACCAGCAAGGAAGTTCAGGGAAGCTGGGGGTGAAGTCCTTTTGTGCCTGGTACTTCAGAAACAGGAGACCAGCTCTTCCCAGGCCCTTAGTGACTTGTCTTCAGATGGACACAGCACAAAGCAAAGTCCTTCTCCAAGCAAGGGACACATCACACAGCAAAGTCCCTAGGTCCTCTCCTCAGTAGAAACAGCAAACTGCAGGCCAACCCCAGACATACAGCAAGGGCAGTACTTCTCCTCAGTCTCTTCAGCTGATCTTCATTGGCAGGGATTCCTCTTGATCACACAGTAGTTTTGAAACTTTTATATCCCTGTGTTTCCACAACAGGAGACCAGCTCTTCTCAGGCCCTTGGTGACTTTCTCTTCAGGACACAGCACACATCAAAGTCCTTTCTTCAAGCAGGGGACACAGCACACAACAAAGTCCTTCTCCTTCCTTTGACGGAATTAGCAACTGTAGGCCAACCCCAGACAAACAACAAGGGCAGCTTCAGCTCTTCAGCTTTTCTCCTCAGCAAAGGTTCCTCCTTGATTCCAAAGTAGTCTAAAGTCCAGTGGTTTCAGCTCTCATATTTATACCCCAAAAGTCTTTGTTCTCTATATAGGAGGGGTCCAGGACCGAGTCCAAACCAGTTTATTTTTTAATTTTTGTATTTTTTCTGAAAACCTTTATTTTAGCATTCAGTAGAAATACAAGCACAGGCCTACAACCGCGGGGGCCGGCCGCTAGACAAATTAAAATCGTTGATAGCACAATACGACACAGCTCATTAGCCTACAACCCAAAGGTCCGGCAGCGATTCAGAATAAAACTTGTATTGGAATGCATAACTGGATTTCAGGATAAGACAGAGGTTTCATTTTATATTATATAAGAGAGGATCAGGTGCCACACAATCAAACAGGAGAATGCGGGGGCAGGGTAAGAAACAGGATATGCATGTAATGACCACTATAATGGAGATTTGGCGCCGGAGCATATAGGTCGGTACAAAAGAACACACAATATACATTTCCATGTTGCGCCAATACTCGAGGCCTGCCCGCCCATAAATCAGGATATCATGAAAGCAAAAGCACGAAATACAAGCATAAAATAAGAATCCGAATGATTCGTAGCTATACTGACCCTACGAGAAAAGAAAGAGAAAGAAGGAAAAATAAACCCCCCCCGCCAGCCCCCCACCCTGCACCCCTGTAAATGGCTACAGCCTAAACCCACTAGCAGCGTGCCTGTCGCCCCTAATAAATAAAACCCCAAAGGTAGGAAAAAGAAGAACGGAGGAGGGCATATCCATGTGGGCTCCCAGCCCCTTTAGACCCCCCGCCTGAAACAGCCACCCCTATCACTAAAAGACAAACTTATGACAGCAATGTAGAGAAATTAGAGGGTACCGTGAGACACCGCCCAGCCTCTTAGAGCAAACAGTTGCAGGTCTAACACTTGTAAAAGCCATGCCAACTCATCCCGATCCAGCCGATCTTAACCTTTGCCCTTCCGGACGAAAACACGAACCCCCTCCAGCGAGACCCAAAGGCACACAAGGAAGCAATAAAGAAGAAAAGAGTCAGCAGAAATCAGCCCATGGCTACCAGCAGGCAGTGAGTCCTCAGGAACGGTAGATGCAGATGAACTCTCCCTCCGAGATGAACAGTCCCAATGCGTCTTGAACAGGAGTCGTAGCGTCACCAGGAAAGGAGAAGATGACCACAAAATGGATGGAAAGTCACAGACAAAAGTCTCCGGGAGGGGAACGCCTGACGATATCTCCAAAGCCGGTAGTGATGGAAGGTTCAGCGATACCATGACATCCTCGGGAACACTGTCCATCAGGGCACCATCCGATGGTTCCAGTACTCGTTTCCTCACGGGGTTCTCGCACGGAGTCAAAATGGCACGTTTTGAATGGCTGCAGAATCCCGTTTCAACAATAAGGCTGGGCCCTGTTCCACCAGGAGCATTTCAGATGGGCACGTGTCCAATTTGCTCAACAAAGTATCCGCATGTGAGCGGAATGCCCAAAGTTCTGCCAGTATTGAACTCAACAATGGCTCATGCACCGTTCGATCTATATTCTCATACTCGATATCAATCACTATCACCTCCCCGGGTGAATCCGGCATCCTCGGGGGGGGACAGACAGGATCTCGAACGTGAAAATGCGAAGGATGACCAGTCTTTGTTCGCAGCCACGGGCAACCCAGGTAAGGCCGCAGGCCAGCGACCCCGAACCACCGAACCCTGGCGGGCGCAAACCGGGTCCGCGGGATGGGGGCCCCCACCCGCAGCCAGCAGCAAGCAGACTCACTCCTCCATCGATACAGAGCAATGAAAACGATCGCCACCAAATTCGGGCTGAAACAAAGCCTCCACTCCGGTCGACCGGGCCCAGCCTGAGTCTCCTGGCCGATGTTGTTGGACTACAGCCCGGCTGTGAAAGTACTCCAGGCCCCGGCTTTACCGCTGGAGCAGGCCGCAAACTTAAACTCGATGTAACTCCGTCAAACAAGCCCATAAAAGTTTCCGGATTTCACCAGCGGAGTGCGGGACAGTTCATGCACACAGAGACTAGGTGTTAAGTCAGGATAACATGCAGGATATTGCGGCGGGTTACGAAGGTCGACAGAGCCGGGAGCTTAAGCAGCCATCTTGCTTGCTGACGTAGCTCCTCTCCTCCATGTCAGGGCCTGCTCCACAGGATCCGATCGATGAACAAAGGGGTCCACCTCCTGATGTTACCAACACCCTGAATGTGTACACAGGGGGTTCGAACCATCAGGCGAGGGATAAATAATGAAAAGAGACCGGGGACGGGTAGGGGTCAGCAGGGACAAGGGATCTGAAACGACAGAATAGAAGTTTTATAACACCAGCCAATTGTAAGGCTACTCTCAATTGTACTCTATAGACCACTGAATACCTTGAGGGGCTGTACACATTCCTCCAGCAAGTTTAAATGATTAACAGTCCAGCTTCCTAAAAGGAAACACAATAGTTATCACAACATTTACTGCACAGGTGTATGATCTAGAAACTATAAACCCTTTGTGAATACACACCATATTATGTGGAGATGAACCTTAGTATACGACCCCCCCCCGGTATAGAACTTGTTCCTCTAAATTATTCTTTGAGTTATTCACAAGTCTATAGTTCGGATAAATCTTAAAAGAGTTTGTAGTAATACCACACGTTGTCACTCAATCAAGCAATGTTCTGTCCCTTAAAAGCACTTAGAATATCCTTTAGCCAATGAGAGGTAATATGTTGGTGTACACTTCAGCAAAACAAAAAGCCTTTAAACCATATAACGGCAACGTGTGGTTGCGACCGCCACCACGTTCCGCTATTTGAATATTGTCCGATAAACAAACACACTAGCCGGCAGTAGGTAGTGTTGCTCACCACTCTACTCCGGACAATGCAGAACACGAAGATTACTCTAGCCGGCAGTAGGTAGTAAGAATACCACTCGACTCCGGACAATGCAGGACAAAGATATGCAAATCAACTAACGCTTTCCGCGGTAACTTGCAGCAGCCGCCGCGAAGCTCTGGGAAACAGAAAACCAGAGGAGCCGGGTCTTGAATTTGACACGCACCCGATGGTGCGTTACTTTGGAACAAAAACAAAAGCGTCTAATCTATAATGCCGGCAGGCGCCCGAGACCAGGGCTCCCAGCGGAATCCATAGCAACAGTACCTTAACGCTGAAAGGAGCTTGATCAGCGCTCTTACTTCCCAACGCGGCAGCAGCTCGAGGAAAGCCGGTCTTCTCCCAGAAACACGGAAAACACTAACAAAGGACTCAAAATTACGTGCAACTAGTTTCCTGCAAACACCACCCTTATACTTCCTCCTACAAGGATCATGGGAGATGTAGTTTTCTGATGTTTAGGTAGGCGCGGTGATGCAGGAACCTGACACTCCAAACTAGTTTTGGGTACACTCTGCCTCTTCGTTTGTCAGTGTGGGCCATGGTCATCAGACACACCACAGGAGGTGGTGCCAGCATTGTGGAAGGCATGCACACCCCTATTTAGGCCCAGGTCCTACTCCTCCCACCACTCCAAATGCAGATAAGTCTATTCAGTCTAGTGCTGACTCACCCAGACTCCTGGAGACATCCCAGCCCCTGTCACTCTCAAACCAGACAGTTAATCCACAATCAGGCAGTGGCACACAGAAAGGGTGGACAATAAAATAGCTACTTTCTAAAAGTGCTATTTTAAAACACTGAATTTAAAAACCATCCTTCCTAAAAGATGTGTTATTAAATTCTGAGTTCAGGGATACCAGATTCCAATTCCCTATTTTGATCCTATGGTAAGGTATGCAGGTCTATGGGCAAGATAGCCTTTGAATAGTGAAAAACTAAATTGGGAGTATTTTAAGCATGGGCGGATTTTGCGGATTCGCAATCCGCGAAGTTGCGGATTCGCGGATTTGCGGATTGCGAAAATCTGCAAAATCTGCGAATCCTCGCGGATTTTGCGGATTTTTTTAGGGGGGGTTTTCGCACGGGTTTCTGCAAGTTCGCGAGGGTTTTGTGCAATTTCGCAAATTGCGAACTTACTTGTCAGGTCGCCAGTTTTGCGAACTTGTTGTTTCTACGTGCCCAGCCTGTTTGCAAGCCTTTCTTCATCACTGCCACCCTCTGTCACCACTGGCACTCTCTTTGTTCACCCATGCCACCCTCTGGCTCACCCATGTCACCCTCTGTGTCATCACAGCACCCTCTGGTTCACCAGTCTACATTATTGGGGCAAACAAAGCACTGCCATCCTCTGTCAACACTGGCACTCTGGTTCACCCATGCCACCCTCTGGCTGGCACACCCATGCCACCCTCGGTGTCATCACAGCACCCTCTGGTTGACCAGTGAGTGTACATTATTGTGGCAAAGCAAAGCACACCTGCTAAGTGCCTTAAGTTTTGCATAATTAAATTACAACAACACCTGCCCTGCCCCAACTGACATTAATGAAGGCTGGCACCTGCTTGTCTGCTCCCTTTCCTTTCCTTTTCCTGTTTGTTGCAATGTAATTTTTTTTAACAGGAACCTAACCGAATTCTGGAGGGCCCCTTCAGGAAGCACTACAGGGAATGGTTACAAATGATGAGGTTGAACTTTTGCACCTGCTCATAGCTTTTCCTTTTGCAAAACTCGTTTTTTGGTAATTTCGCCCTATTCGCGAGGCGCGGCGTCGTGCGAAATCGATCGTGTAAGCCGCGAACTCGTGCGAGTTACCCCAAGGTTGAGTACGGGCGTCGCCATTTTGTTTGCGTGACGTATTTCCGTTTCCGCCCGCTATGTGTAATCTCGCGCGATAAGCGCCTTGCGAATACAAGTTCGCACGAGTTCGCAAGAGAAATCGCGTGCGAACTTACTTACGCGCACGTGATCGGCCGCCATCTTGTTTTTCATTCATTCCTATGTGTCTGGGCATGGTGTTTCTATCCTCTGTATATCTCTGCCATCCTTTGCTTATTTTATTTTGTTTTTGATCTATTAAACTTTTTTTCTATCCCTCTTGTTTTCTAGGTCTATATTTTTGTGTTTTAGGCTACTTTTGTTTACTTTTCAAGTACTTTTTAAACTTTTATTTCCTTCTTCTCTACTCCTATTCTTTTTCATTTTATCTCCTTACCTGCCCAGAACATGGTGAAGACAGCTGTCAAGCTGCCCAAGCCGGGCACCGCAGCCCGTGCCCGGCTCCCGTGTGGCCGCTTGAGGGCGGAAATGGTGGTGCCCAGGGAGATCTTCAGCCCTGAGGAGGTGGGCTCACTCGTTTATTATGTGCAGCGCCGTCTCCCCAGGACCATCGCAGCAGGCGGCAGGATTGCTGCCGGTTATACCAACAGGCAGGAGCGTCGGAAGCGGTGGGGGCAGGTGTGCCGGGCCCTTTTTAACATCACGGGGGTCCAGCGCACCTATAATCAGGTGACCCACCGCTGGACCGATATTCTGGAGCGGGAGCACGACCTGCTCGATCTGCTGGGAGTGGAGGTCCCCGGGCTTGGTGAGTAGTAGTAGCAATTTTTTCATCACTCACTACTCTGTTTTTTCTCCTGCTCTGTGTGTTAATATTGCAAATGTTTGCTTTAACTTTTTTACAAAGAGCAATAATGCTGCTGATTACATTGATAGGAGAGCTAAATTAATATTTCAAAATCTTCTGTGCATTTCAGGTGCACTGCTCTCCTTCTCTGTGGCGGTGCCACTGCTTATTTGTTTTCTATTTTGTGTTAATTTAATTGGGCTGAGTAATGTATGAGTGTACTTTACAGAACTGCGTAATGCTAGACACAAAGGGGCAGATTTACAAGCCCCTTGCGCCACGTTTACGCTGCCTTACCTGACGCACAGCGACGTAAACGTGGCGCATCCCTGCGAGTCATGTACAACGTGATGCTTCTAAGGAGATGCGCCACGTTAAGACCTGGGCCTGCGCCACAATGGGTGCGTTCCCACGCAGGGGGAGGGGTGGCGGTCAGGCAGATGTGCGCCTCGCAAAAGTGCCTGCGTGAAATCTACAAGATTTAACACAGGCACTTCCGCGACGCTGCTACGTCAATTCTTTATGCCTGCTTGCTTGAAGCAGGCGTAAGGACTGATGCGGTATGTTGAGTATCGGGCATCCCTGAGCATTGCTATAGTTGTTTGATTTGGTTGACAAGGACATCGACAAGCAGCAATCATCAATTTTTTCTGTTCTTTCTTTCATGTTGTACGTCAGGTCCGCCCAGGGGCAAGCGGACAGAAACAGCGGATGCAGTGGCTCCAAAGGAGGAGGATGATGCAGGCCAGGGCGGCGAGTGCTCCTTTGCTGGCCCCAGTAAGTTTTCATTTAAATATAGAGGACCTATTGTTGTCCAAGCGTTCCTAATTAAAATTTTTCGAAACAGTGTTTACATAGGAGCAAAATCAATAATACTACTGTTGCAGGGACAATTCCCCACAAACCGAACTATGGGCACCAAAGACCAGAGTAATAAATAATATTTCAGAGTGGCGTGTTTGGCACACTGTATACTATAGTATAAACTTGGTAGTGTCAGCGGCACAGACTCCTCCTTGCAAAAATTACAAAACCTTTCGCTCAGTCACTCTAGTCTGGAGGACCAAAAACCACAGAGTCTATTCAAGTTTACAAGCTTTATTAAAAAAAAGTAAAAGTAAACACATATATTAAAATAAAGTTAGCTGGAAAAGGAAAAGTGCTTGGTGCTGAGTTGATGAGTAATGGAACACATTTCTTGTGGTCGAGCCGAGCTTTCACCTGGTTTAGTTGATGTTGCTCTTGTCCATAGAAGTCCAGCGTCTGTCTGTTCAGAGAAAAAAGATGTGTGTTAAAATTAAGCAAGCATTCATCAATTGTGACAAAAAAGTGCAGCAAGACAACAGCCTTCCCTGGAAGGAGGGACATTTTTACTTTAGACTAGAGTAGACAGTCAATTATTTTTTCTGTTGTTTTCAAATTTCTTCCTTCCTAGACCAAATACTAGTGAGTGGTGTAATCTAACAGTCTTAAATATATTTTTTAGGTGGAACAGTTGGTGGCGGGGCCAGCTCGGACGTGATCGTGATCGACTCGGAGTCTGAGGACGACTCTGGGGAGGATGCGGCGCAAGAGGACAATCAGACTGTGAGGAAGCAGTCAGTGGTGGTGTGGAGTACAGGTAAGCTGGATCATGGTACTATCTGACTCTTAGATAGCATATGATGTGTATCCAGTGCTGGCCCAGTGACAAATTACAATATGGTAATTACAGCAGGCTGGGACCGACAGACAGATAGAGGCAGAGAGAGAGGAAGACAGAAGGAGAGAGAGAGAGAGGGAGGGAGCCAGGGGGAGGGTGAGGGAGGGAGACAGAGAGAGAGAGACAGCGAGGTAGAGGGAGACACAGGGAGACAGAAAGAGGGAGACAGAGAGAGAGAGAGAGAGACATATCGCCTGGGCCTGGTGCAGATGATACGGTTGCTGGTGTGGTTAACGGCTCAGAGGAAAAGTCACTCACTTCTGCCAGATCTCTTTCATATGAAAGAGCACCAAACCAAGGATACAAGTGAGTTGTGGGAAGGGAAATGGTGATTCAAGCGCCCCCCCTTGCCCCTCCATGCGGACGCCCATGATACTGGCCTGAATAGTTTTGTACTGCGCTGGCTAGTTGCTAGTTGTACTGTGACACAACTTCCTGTTGAATCATTTTGTGTTAATCATAGTCTTAAAGAGCATTCGTTACAGATTATGTTTTTCTTTCTTCTTATAGTTGGTAATACTAAAACATCAAAACCGAGCAGGAGAATGCGGGCTGTACTTGCCCGGCTACGGAGGCTGGATGCGACTGTTGCGCAATATCGCCGGCTGGTGGAAATGGAGGGGGACGACACGCACTCCAGTGCATCAAATGTAACATCTTCTGCATCCTCCTCCGTGACCCCACGTTCTGCCGGTAAGCGCAGTGCTCCAGCCAACCGGAGCCGTGCTGGAAGACGCCACTGCCGAGCAGCAAAGGCTGCACCTCCTCACAGTACTGTAAAGGCTCGCTTGCGCCGTGCACTCCGCAGAGTGTCCAACCTAGAGGCGGAGGTCCAGAGATGGAAGGAGTATCAGACTCTGGTGGAGGGCCTCCGTTTAGATCAAGCCATCCTCCAGGAGAAGTTTGATGCCCTGGCCCTAAGGCATGATGCCCTGGAGGCCAAATTGAACAACCTGCATCCGTAGAGTGTCCCTTGCCCCTTTTTTACAGACTTTTGGCGGGTGGGAATTGGGAGTTGGGGTTTTTGGGGACTTTTGATGGACTATTTATTTGTTGGGGTTAGGGAGGGTCTTGCGGGAGTTTATTTTGTTAGGGATATAAAAATATACTTTTTCAAACTTTATCTGAGCATAGCTGTTTTTTACTACTTTTTAAGCCTGGTGGGTGGTGGTTTTGCAGTAAGTTTGTTTTACGGAACACTGTCATCGTGTTGATTCACGTGTAATTGGCCAAATGTTTTCCAAAGTTAAATGCCTGTCACAGAGTTTCCTAAATCAAGAGTCCTAGGAGTTTACTAGTAGTAGCACTGTCACTCTCTCGCCTCTCCTCCTAATACTCCATTATACTACCTCCCATCCAAACGCTTATCTTACCTGTAATTTGTGTTTGAGGGCTGTCTCTCCACCTGGAATTCACAGTGTCCTAAAGCGTTCTGCCGCAGGGCCCCAACTGGAGTTTCCCGGCGTGGATTTTCTGCAAAGCAAAAGCAACCTGTAATTGGCCAAATGTTTTCCAAAGTTAAATGCCTGTCACAGAGTTTCCTAAATCAAGAGTCCTAGGAGTTTACTAGTAGTAGCACTGTCACTCTCTCGCCTCTCCTCCTAATACTCCATTATACTACCTCCCATCCAAACGCTTATCTTACCTGTAATTTGTGTTTGAGGGCTGTCTCTCCACCTGGAATTCACAGTGTCCTAAAGCGTTCTGCCGCAGGGCCCCAACTGGAGTTTCCCGGCGTGGATTTTCTGCAAAGCAAAAGCAACCTGTAATTGGCCAAATGTTTTCCAAAGTTAAATGTCTGTCACAGAGTTTCCTAAATCAAGAGTCCTAGGAGTTTACTAGTAGTAGCACTGTCACTCTCTCGCCTCTCCTCCTAATACTCCATTATACTACCTCCCATCCAAACGCTTATCTTACCTGTAATTTGTGTTTGAGGGCTGTCTCTCCACCTGGAATTCACAGTGTCCTAAAGCGTTCTGCCGCAGGGCCCCAACTGGAGTTTCCCGGCGTGGATTTTCTGCAAAGCAAAAGCAACCTGTAATTGGCCAAATGTTTTCCAAAGTTAAATGCCTGTCACAGAGTTTCCTAAATCAAGAGTCCTAGGAGTTTACTAGTAGTAGCACTGTCACTCTCTCGCCTCTCCTCCTAATACTCCATTATACTACCTCCCATCCAAACGCTTATCTTACCTGTAATTTGTGTTTGAGGGCTGTCTCCACCTGGAATTCACAGTGTCCTAAAGCGTTCTGCCGCAGGGCCCCAACTGGAGTTTCCCGGCGTGGATTTTCTGCAAAGCAAAAGCAACCTATAATTGGCCAAATGTTTTCCAAAGTTAAATGCCTGTCACAGAGTTTCCTAAATCAAGAGTCCTAGGAGTTTACTAGTAGTAGCACTGTCACTCTCTCGCCTCTCCTCCTAATACTCCATTATACTACCTCCCATCCAAACGCTTATCTTACCTGTAATTTTTGTTTGAGGGCTGTCTCTCCACCTGAAATTCACAGTGTCCTAAAGCGTTCTGCCGCAGGGCCCCAACTGGAGTTTCCCGGCGTGGATTTTCTGCAAAGCAAAAGCAACCTGTAATTGGCCAAATGTTTTCCAAAGTTAAATGCCTGTCACAGAGTTTCCTAAATCAAGAGTCCTAGGAGTTTACTAGTAGTAGCACTGTCACTCTCTCGCCTCTCCTCCTAATACTCCATTATACTACCTCCCATCCAAACGCTTATCTTACCTGTAATTTGTGTTTGAGGGCTGTCTCCACCTGGAATTCACAGTGTCCTAAAGCGTTCTGCCACAGGGCCCCAACTGGAGTTTCCCGGCGTGGATTTTCTGCAAAGCAAAAGCAATCAACATTCGAAATGTGACAGCGGGGCTCACAGACCCCAAAACCCTAGAAGCCCCACAGACAGCACCCCTAAGACAGGCAAGCGAGCAATAACGCCTAAACGTTTTCACCTCCCATTTCCTCCTAACCAATTTCATCCCTTAATAGACCTTGCCAGCAATGGCCCAGCCAAGACCCGTAAACCAAAGCGCAAACAAGTTTGACACCCCCAAACAGCCAAAAAGCAAATCCGGGAAAAAAGCCACACTTAGCAAAATGTATTTAAATGAGGACTCACTACTTCCAATACCTCTTTAGGGGACGTGTCAACGTAAGTTTCTTCATTGTGCGGAATCCAGGCATCAGCATTACGGGAAATGGATAGGGTGAGTCTGGAGGAGGAGGATAGACGACCAGGACTGAGTACTTGGCAACTAACTTGTGAACCTGATGAATGCTGCGGCATCAAAATCAAGACAGTTCTGCTGATGGGCTTGCTCTTGGATTGGGTGATTACAGTTTTGTTGTGAATGGGATCAAGCACTTGCTAAACAAAGAAAGACAGACACACAGGAATAAAAGTGAATAAGGAGTCGGACTAAAAATAAAGTTAATGAATCATTGACTCATTTTCAGAACTCGGTGTCAGGGAAAATGAACTCGTCCTCATACTCTGCAAATTCAGTCGGTAGTACTTCTGGTAACTGAGGAGAACTTTCCTCAGGTAGGTCGGTGTCCTCTTCTTCCTGCGTGCATTCTCGTACTTTGTAATCTGGTGGTATGAAGTGCTGGTTCATCTTTATCATGGTGAGCCGCTCCACATTTGCGGGCAAGAGGCGGGACCTTTTGGAAGTCACAATGCCACCAGCAGAACTAAAAACACGTTCTGAAGACACACTTGCGAGTGGGCAAGACAAGTAATTGATAGCCATGTTGGTGAGCTCTCGCCATATGTTTCTTTTCCCATGCTAATACGCCAATGGGTCCTCAGTAATATTGACCGCTGTTGTGTCATCCAGGTAGGCCTGCACCATTGAAACAATGTTCTCCCGCATTCCTGTACTTTGCACTTCTGTGTCCTTTCTGGGACAAGCAAACCCTAGCTGACTTAGCCAATCCTCTTCAGACATATCGCCTGTACCTGGTGCAGACGATATGGTTGCTGGTGTGGTTAACGGCTCAGAGGAAAAGACACTCACTTCTGCCACAGGCACAGAAGTGCTTTTTTGGGACGCCTGTTGGCCTGCTGATTCACTAGTACTGTCTTCTCCTACAGTTTCCTTCCTCTCTCTTTCAAAACGAATGGCTGACCGAGCTAGCCAACCTTTGTACTCTGTAACATCTGAAGTTTCAAAAGGAATTAATACTTTTCCTAACAATGGCTTTCTGTAACGTGGATCCAGAATAGTAGCACAAATGTAGTGCTGTTGTTTCTTGATATTTACAAGCCGTTTATTGCTAACTAGGCGTTGTAATAATCTCTGCGCCAACTCATATGCTTCATTCTTTCCAGCATCCGTTAATTCTGAAGACACCACCTTGACTTGGTGCTCGAGCTTCAGCAACAATGGGATAGCTTTGCTCAAAGAACAGTCCTCCCTGCTGACTTCACGCGTGAAGACCTCAAAAGGACGAAGCATGTCTGTCAGGCTTTTAACTAGCTGCCATTGCTCCACCGCTAGCATAATTTCTGTTGTATCACCACCCAGGTTGTAGAAATACTCATTGACTACTGGAAACAGCTCATGCAGACGCTCAAGCATGTAGAAGGTTGAGTTCCAACGTGTTGCCACCTCCTGGATAAGTGCTTTCATTGGCATTCTACGTACATTTTGCTGACGCCTCAGCTCCTTCTGGGCCTTAAAAGAATGGTTGAAATGTGTGCATATTCTTCTGCAGATGGTCAGTATTTTGTCGACTGCAGGTTCTTTTTTCAAGAACTTTTGCACGACAAGGTTCATACAGTGCGCCAAACACGGCACTCTGAAATAGTCACCGTCCGCCATGGCCTTAACTACATTGCTGCCATTATCAGTAGAAACATAACCAACCTTGCAATTTCTTTTGGGCAGCCATTGCAAGACCTTTTTGTTAAAGTCATCCAAAATGTTGTCTGCAGTATGAGTTTTCTCCATGCCAAACATGGCTAATGTTGCATGTTTACGAGCACCCTTAAAAATGTCGACCAAGTCACCACCTGCATTTATCCGTTTTGCAACCCCTGAAAAAGAGACCCAGTGTGCAGTGATGCACATGTAATCAAGGGCTTGGCAACTGGTCCACATGTCTGTTGTCAGGTGTATAGTGTGAACGGCACTCTTCTGCAAAGCTGCCCCAACCAACTCAAGCACCTCCTTATGTAGTGCTGGAACAGCAACCCTGGCAAAATAGAACCGGCTAGGAACCTTCCATTTAGGGGCCAGTGTTGCCACGAGTTCAAGAAAACCCACACCTTCGACAAACGAAAAAGGGAGAAGGTCCACCCCTAGCATTTTAGCCAGCTTAGTGTTATACAGGCGCACAATTGGGTGGTTGCGTTGAAATGGCGCATCTGAGGAGAACATGTCTGTAATGCTGCGCTGGACAAGTTTAATGGATGATGCTGATGCCTTCTTCGACCCACTTCTGCTCAGTGTTGACATTTTCCACATTGGTGTGTCTCCCAGACTCTCAGTGTGCCTCCTATGTGTTCCGGAGGGTGTGGTGCTGCCAGGGGTACTGGGTGCGCCCGGATAAATGTCTGACGCTTCTTCTACCTCCCCGTCATCTTCAGATGAAACACCTAGTACGGGTATATTTTGGCCACTTGCCCTTTGGGATTGCTTTCCCTTGATGTTTGCTAGGTGCGCAAACCATTCGACAGCGTGTCTTCTTTCAAGATGACCTATCTGGCCTCCGGTACCATAGTTGGTACCAATCTTACCACGGCTAACTGTAGTCGTACAAATGGAACAAACGGCTAGGTTATCATACTTTGCATGGACACTAAAAAAGTTCCAAACTGGGGACTGGAAACTTCTGGTTTTGCCGCACGAGGTGATGATACTGCCAATGCCAGAGGAAGCAGTGGTGGATGAGCCTTGCAGACATCTACTGGGTTGTGCAATTATTGCAGCAACCCTACTTGAGGGAGTCGAGCTGGATGGAGTTCCCCTCTGGGGAGAAAATATGGGAGCTGTAGGTTTTGTTGAACTTGTACTACATGACTGCGTTGGTGGTGCTACCAGTGCCACATCGCCAGGGTCACGCTCAGCATGACGTCCGGATAGGGTATAAATGTCTGTCTGCTGCATGGCCGGTGTGGCTGGAATGACGTGTGTGATGACTAGGTCAATGCTGTCATCCTGTTCATCAACATCAGAATGCACCACTTCATCAAGTCCGACGTTCGGATCCATAAGTATGAGCTTTCCGGGGCCCTTCCTTTTAACATTTGATACCTTTCTCAGCTCATGGTGTGCCTCCCTCTCAGACGTCGGAGATAGTTGCCAATCTGGATCCAGTTCATCTGATGGAGCAGGGCTTGAAGAGGAACTTCTACCCACCCTCCTTGATCTTTTCCTTGCTGGGGAGCTGGGAGAAAATGAATCATCAAGAGGAGTGGCTTCGTCTTCCTGACTTGATACCCCGGCTCCAAAGTCAATTTCCTCCTGTGCCCCTACTTCTGGAAGAACAACCATTGTGGCCACTTGCACCGCTCCATGCGCCGCTACATGGGCCTCTTCACTGACCTCTACTTGCAACTCTCCATGGACCTCTCCTTCTCGGCCTTCTCCTTCTCGGCCTTCTCCTTCTCGGCCTTCTCCTTCTCGGCCTTCTCCTTCTCGGCCTTCCCCTTCTCGGCCTTCCCCTTCTCTGCCTTCTCCTTCTCGGCCTTCTCCTTCTCGGCCAGCTCCTTCTCGGCCTTCCCGTTCTCTGCCTTCTCCTTCTCGGCCTTCTCCTTCTCGGCCAGCTCCTTCTCGGACAGCTCCTTCTCGGACAGCTCCTTCTCGGACAGCTCCTTGCGCATGTACTTGTGCTTGTACTGTTAGCTCATGCAGTTGTTGTTGCGGCTTTGGTTGTTGAATAGTACTTGAGCCAACATCACTGGTCGTTGGTGATTGAACCACTAAACAGGCTACCTGTGCAGCACTCATGGTGGACTTTTGTTCTTTTTTCCACATAAATTTAGTGGTCGAGGCACCAGACTCCTTAGTAAGTGGTGCCACTTGCTTCTTCTTCTCCTTAGTAGAGACATCTTTCTTGCAAGAGGAGCTACGGGCACCTCTTTTCGGACCCATCTTCTGATTCTTCTTCAGATGTCGGAACAGCAGGCCGCAGCAGGACTTCTTCCTGGCACTGATGCTCAACGATGATGCGGAGTTCTTGACTTTGTGCACCTAAAAGCAAACGAAGACAGAGGAACATCAGTTAAATATATGTTGCATATGTGGCACTTCAATTAATAGTTTGCAAGTAGGCATTTATGAATACACACGTGCACACCACAATATGGAATTATCAAAAATAAGAATTGCTAAATTTTTGGGAAACAGGAATTTAACATTGATCCAAGAGAGCCCACAGAGAGGCTTGTAGTTTCATGTACCACTGACTCAACCTGGGCACAATGGGTGAAAGCAAGGAAAAATGGGTGCAGGCCTATGGCACAAAGCTCACTGCCTGCCTTCAAAATGGCCGCTTGACCCCCATGCACATGGCCAGGAGGACCATGCCTCAAAATGGCCCCAACCAACATAGCCAGCCCCCAACCCCTACTCTAAAAAGTCAAAAAAGACAACACAAATCACCACAATCCAATGCCATCCATCAAGTTTCAGAAGGTTTATGCTGCCTGCTGGTGGTTTTCTGGTGCAGAATTGCACTTTTTGCAATTTCGCGAGTGCGAGATTGTTGCTTCACGACGCCAACGTGGCAAAACACCCGCAAAATCACCAAAACAACCGCAAAAGTCGGAAAACACACACAAAAATCACCACAAAGAAAATCAACTTATCAACTTACTTGTGAAATCAAATTTTGAATACACACGTGCACACCACAATATGGAAATATCAAAAGTAAGAATTGCAAAATTTTTGGGAAACAGGAATTTAACATTGATCCAAGAGAGCCCACAGAGAGGCTTGTAGTTTCATGTACCACTGACTCAACCTGGGCACAATGGGTGAAAGCAAGGAAAAATGGATGCAGGCCTATGGCACAAAGCTCACTGCCTGCCTTCAAAATGGCCGCTTGACCCCCATGCACATGGCCAGGAGGACCATGCCTCAAAATGGCCCCAACCAAATAGCCAGCCCCCAACCCCTACTCCAAAAAGTCAAAAAAGACAACACAAATCACCACAATCCAATGCCATCCATCAAGTTTCAGAAGGTTTATGCTGCCTGCTGGTGGTTTTCTGGTGCAGAATTGCACTTTTTGCAATTTCGCGAGTGCGAGATTGTTGCTTCATGACGCGAACGTGGCAAAACACCCGCAAAATCACCAAAACAACCGCAAAAGTCGGAAAACACACACAAAAATCACCACAAAGAAAATCAACTTATCAACTTACTTGTGAAATCAAATTTCGAATACACACGTGCACACCACAATATGGAAATATCAAAAATAAGAATTGCTAAATTTTTGGGAAACAGGAATTTAACATTGATCCAAGAGAGCCCACAGAGAGGCTTGTAGTTTCATGTACCACTGACTCAACCTGGGCACAATGGGTGAAAGCAAGGAAAAATGGGTGCAGGCCTATGGCACACAGCTCACTGCCTGCCTTCAAAATGGCCGCTTGACCCCCATCCACATGGCCAGGAGGACCATGCCTCAAAATGGCCCCACCCAGCATAGCCAGCCCCCAACCCCTACTCCAAAAAGTCAAAAAAGACAACACAAATCACCACAATCCAATGCCATCCATCAAGTTTCAGAAGGTTTATGCTGCCTGCTGGTGGTTTTCTGGTGCAGAATTGCACTTTTTGCAATTTCGCGAGTGCGAGATTGTTGCTTCACGACGCGAACGTGGCAAAACACCTGCAAATTCCCCCAAACCACCCAAAAAGTCGGAAAACACACACAAAAATCACCACAAAGAAAATCAACTTATCAACTTACTTGTGAAATCAAATTTCGAATCCAAAAGTAATACAAATGGCCCCCCACCAACATAGCCAGCCCCCAACACCACCCCAAAAGTCGAAAAACACACACAAAAATCAACACAAACAACATCAACTTATCAACTTACTTGTGAAATCAAATTTCGAATCCAAAAGTAATCCAAAAGGCCTCAAATCCAAATATCCAGCAGCATCCACAAAAAGTAATCCTTCCCAGTCAAGATCGAATCCAAAATGGCCAGGAAACAGGAACAGGAAGTTGGAGACTGGGGCACTTCCTTCACCCCACCCCAATGGGAGGAGCTTGCTGGACAGGAACAGGAAGTTGGAGACTGGGCCACTTCCTTCCTTCACCTCTCTGCCATTTTTTATTTTTTTTGTAATTTCGCGACTGCGAGATTGTTGCTGCCTGCGCCGCGGGCCGCGAGCAGTGCGAACACAAGCAAAAAATCCACAGCGCGCGGATTTGTGGATTTTGCGGGAAATCCGCGAATCTCGCAGATTGCGGATTTACCGAAAATCCGCAAAATCCGCGAGCCGAACGGATTTTACACCTATGCTTAGAGTATTTCGCTATCAGGACTTGTTACCCACACTAGCACATGTCTTACCTTTCACATACACTGCACCTTGCCTAGAGGGGTACCTTGGGCTTAGTATATGGGTGTCCAATATCTAAGGAAAGGGTAGGGTCGGGCCTGGAAAGTGTGTACACTGGCCCGGGCAACATGGCAGTTAAAAAACTGCTTACAGGCACTGCAGTGGCAGGCCTGAGACCTCCTTTCAGCGCTACTCATGTGGGTGGCACAATCAGTGCTGCAAGCCCACTAGTAGCATTTGAATTACCAGCCCTGGCACACTCAATCCACTTTACTAGAGACTTATTGGTAAAACAAATAAGACAGTCATGGATAACCAATTACAATAATAATTGACACAGAGAGCATATGCACTTTAGCACTGATCAACAGGTCAGGAAAAATAAAGGAGGAAGAAGCAGAAAGGTTGGGGATAACCCTGAAAAAAGGGCCTTTTCTAACAACTTCCATTTGGAATCAAATGGTGGAGACAGCTAAACCCTGAACTAAGCCATTTTGCAAAAAATCCAATAGTTACAATGGTTTATAAAGTGAGCATTGCTGTGGTTCTAAGAATTTACAACCTACAAAGTTGTGTCAATGGCAACTATACACTTTATAAAAGGCCGGATGTTTAGAGAGCTGAGTGGAATCTCCCAGTACTCTTGAACACTTCTGCCCCTGAAGAATTTCCCATTCAGAAGCCAAACCCCCGGATTCAGATGCCTGAAAGACTCCAGAGATAGATGTGGCTGAATCAAAGAAGAGGGATGAGAAGGAAATCCAGGGAGGAGATATTGCCAACTAAGTAAGGAGAGGAAATCACAGTTTCCTTGACCACCGCAGAACCTCCCACAGAACCCGGGCACAATCCCTCCGAATCTTCTGCCACACTTGATGGATCATAGAAAAAGGTGGAAAGCATAAAGAAGACTCTAAGGCCAAGTTATTGAAAAAACATCCATTGCCCATGCTTTCAGGTATCAGGGAGAAAAGGGTAGAGAGACAGGCGTTGGCCTCTGTGGCAATGAGGTCCTGCCATGGGTGACCAAACTTCTGAGACATTTCCTAAAAGCCCAAGGAGCCAGACAAAGGGTAAGTGTTAGAAATGGGATTTCTGGTTGGCTACGGTATGCGCCTAAGCCAGGCCGAAACCACCACTCTGCACTAGCAGCCAGGCTTATCCCAGAGGCAATGTGTAAAGTGTTTGCGCAACACATACACACAGCAGCAACACACTAGGCACACTGCAAATGAAACTCCACACAAGGTTATATAAAAAATAGCCTTCATGTTATCCAAAACACATTAGAATCATAATCACAAATATATATATATATATATATATATATATATATATATATATATATATATATATATATATATATATATATATATATATATATATATATATATATTTATTTATTTATTTAATTTAGAAAGCGCTCTGCTACCTAGCAGGCATCCTGGCGCTAGCATTCCCAGAGTAGAGTTTATAAGTGTGCCCGGAGGCTTACAACCGAGTTAGACTTTGGCCAACAACCAGGTTTTAGTCTCTTTCTAAAAAGAAGGAGATCGCTGACAATATACATTGTGCCAACTGGCACCAGGTCATAATCTACAGGGGATTATATACATGACAGGGCCAATCGGGCCACTGTCTTAACCATCACAGAGCACAAGTAGTAAAAATAACACAACCAGTAACTACTGGTACAATTCTGTAGCATCATATCACAAAAACACATTATGTCTGCATCACCTTAGGAATAAAACACACTATGCATAAACATCCTAAGCATAAACACATTATGGACTCTCTGTAGGCATAAACACATTATGCAATATCGGTAGGCATAAACACATTATACAATCTCACATTAGTAATGCACCACAGTACCCTAATATGGTGCATTCATCCTCTTTGAGCTCCCACCAGAACACAAAATGACCAAACATGACCCCTGGCCAACTGGCCTTCTCTGGGGCTCAAATGCCCTCTGTGCCAAAGGTCAGGGCTCCACTGGGGTGAGGGTGCAATTCACCCTGGGCTCTCTATAGACCCAAACAATGCCCCTCATGATGCAACTGCCCGCACTCTCGCGGTACAGCTGGGAAGGGATCCGATCAGCACTGGCACCACTGGGACTTCCATACACCGTGCCCCATGAGCCCCCTTCCTCTGGGACTCCTCTGGTGCCTCATCTCGGCACCTATAATTTAGTCAAACAAACTCTGCACTGGCACTCTCAGTGCCTCTCAAGTCTCTCCCAGGGGACCAAATTGCCCCAAAGACACGTCAGTTACTGACTATAAATGCTTTGAGCACCCCTTCACTGGACTCTGTCTGGTGCACTCACTCAGCACCACTATGGTTTCCTGGCATCAACCCCTCCCACCAGGGTGTTGGTGGCGGCTCCAAGCACCGACAATGTGCAGATTTGAGCCCCACTCACCGGTCTTACCGGGGGCTCCCCTGGTCTCTGTTTTTGGCTGCGGGGCAGGTGCCGACAATGTGCCGCGGCCGGTTGCGTTACTGGGGCTTCTCCAGATCGGCCCGCTCTTTCTCCTGTGGTTTCTGGAGTCCTCGAGGCTCCCACTTTGTGACTCCTCTGAGGCTGTGGGCCAGGCACCGACAATGTGCTTCAAACGGCCCGCCTCCGTTCTCCGAGGCCGCAGTTAGAGCTCCTCCTCCCTTCCGGCTGGCTCCGGCGAGATGTCCAGCTGGCAAATTGACCCTGCCAAGAACTAGGCAGCTTGCCTGGTTTCCGAGTCGCCGCTCATGGTGCAGCAGCACTTTTCTGAGATGCAGGGAAGGCACCCGCCTTTAAGGTACACACAAATGCGGGGTGGGTTCCTGCTCTGAGGCATCAATGTGGGATGAGCTCCCGCTTCTCCAGTAGTGCGGGGTGGTCTGCTGCTCTGCTCCTCAGCATACCACTATGTGGGGTAGGCTCCCACTTCTCCACCAGCAATGCAAGGGAATCCCCACGTCAGGATTCCCCTGAAGATGACATCCGCATTCTCCTTTTCCTGGGAGAAAGGTATAGCATGCACAAGGCGCTCATTCCAAGTTTATGGGGCACAAGGCTGAGCCAAGGCAGGCCAGCTCCCAAGGCCCTCCAGCAAGGAGGCAGTCCCTCGTGGCGGTTCCTCCTGGGGCCCAGCAGCAGCAAGTCACAAAGTCACAAGGAAGCACAACTCCAACATGGGGTCTCAGCCCCAGTACTTATATTACATTTTCCTTTGTTCTGTCCCTGCACAGGGCTGGGGGAACCAGTCCCAACTGGTTCTAGGGTGTATTGGAGCACTTTGGTTACAGGGCTCCTACACCCCTTTGTCAGGTGGGGGCTCGGTCATCGGACACACCACAGGGGGGCGGAGCCACCATTCACCAAGGCAGGCACAGACCTATTCAGGATCAGGGGACTACTCCTCCCACGACTCCAAATGCAGATTTCTAATTCAGCCTAGCGCTGACTCCCTCTGCCCTCCATGGAGCCACACACACCTCACTAGCTCCTGTCACTCCAGAGCCACACATGCAATACACATCAGGCAGGCAGACACGTAGCACACAGAAATGCCACCTTCTAAAAGTGGAATTTTTAAAATACTGATAATAAAGCTGTGCACACCATTGCACAGCATTTATTAGTACTATTCCATACATACCAAACTTGACCACGCTGCTCCTCTCATATCAGGAATTACCACTGAAACACTTATCAGGGAATCTCAAAGGCATTCCAATGAGAGGGCAGCCTCACAGCAGTGAGAAACCAAAATGGCTGTTTGTCATTACTAGAACATGTCACACACTTAAGGTACATGTCCTACCTTTTACCTACAATGCTTCCTGCCCATAGGGCTAGCTAGGGCCTACCTTAGGGGTGACTGACCTGTAGTAAAAGGGGGTCACAGACTTGGCACACACTTTAGGTGCCACAACACAGTGGCACTAAGACTTCACACACATGCCGTGCAATGGCAAAAGCATGAGACAGGTTTGAATGGCTACTTTGGTGGGTGGCACAATCAGCTCTGCAAGCACCCCAGTAGCATGTAATTTACTGGCCCTGGGTATCTGATATACCACTTTAAAAGGGACTGACAGGTAAATTAAACATGCCAAACAGGTGTAGACCAATCTTACCATGTTTAGCAGAGAGAGCACACACACTTTACACTGGACAGCACTGCTAATGTGCCCAGTGTCCTAGATATACCAACACAATGTCGGAAAAAAGGGTAGAAGGAAAGCAAAAAGTTCCGGGATGACCCTGCAAAAAGGGCCAAGTCCAACAGTAAGTAAGAAACGAAACCTCCTGCTGAGCCGGACAATAGGCCCATTCTCCTTTTCCAGAAGATACACTGCGCTAAAAGAGTTGAGATATTGTTCTGAGCAGGAGCAAATCTCTTTGCAAGGAGAAAGAGAGAGGAAATCCTTCCCTTCTGCCAGTTTATGTATGCTCTCACCCCCTGGTTGTGTGTATGAACCAGCTGATTGTTGATTATGGGAATTAAGAACAAGAGGGCTTCTCCTACTCCCACTACCTTACTGCAATTGGACCAAAAATGTCCTGAGCTTTGGCTGTTCCCAGCACCTCCCTCCCCCAACCCTCCTTAATGACATCTGTAAAACAAATGATTGTTGGGCTCTGATTCAATTGGTACCCCATAGTTACTTAGGCTTTGTGGCAACTGCTCCTTAAAAGAGAATTTTTTTATAGAAGGAACCTTCTTAAGCATCAAACTACATGAGAGAAGTTACCCTAAGCGCCTGATCCAAAATTCCATGAAAAGAGCTTGGTTCAGCCCAAGAGATCAGATCTTGCAAACACAGCCTAAAGCTAAAAAGACCAAAATTGTCTGTGTCACCGCATATTGTACTGATACAAACAATACTGTGAAAATCATTAAAAAACATTTGCTGGTACTTAATACGATGGACCCATTTAGGGATCTCCCTCTCTTTTCTTATATAAAAGGTAGAAACATTAAACAGATGCTTGTCCATGTCAACACAGAAAGAATCCAAAGGAACAATATCATCATGTCTAGATGGGGTTTACAGCCCATCACCGGCCACTATAGATGTGGCAGCTGTACTTCATGTGAATTTACTTCAAACACAAAACATTCACACACAAGTGCACAACAACCACCTTCGCATCCTGCCCCAAAGGGCTGTTGACAATTCTAATGTCCCCCAGTGAATACCTTGAGCCACATGAACTCCGATCCAGCTCAATGTGAATCACCATTACAGCTTGATCCCTTCCACCAGAGGCGGCTACCTCCCAGTGTATGTTGAATGATCCTTATCCCCATGGTTGATGCTCCACCAGCTCATCGTTTGCCTTCCTCAATCGACTCGCACATTGGCGCTGAGAATGTTTCCCCACTGGCATTTACATTTACCCCCGTTGGTTCGATCCCAGGACCCGCATCTATTCTTGCATCTCCTAATATTTGATTGACACTTTTCATCCTCGCTTGGTTGCTGATAATATCCTCCACATTTTTACCACAGTGATAGATTCCCTTTTCACAGTAGGCGCTACACCACTGTTGAATTTAGCGCTGTCATTTACTCACCGTTGACATTCCTCCATCAACTAACGCATTAGCATGAGGTTTTTCTACCACCAATAAGTTGGTTTACATTTTGTGGGTTCGATCCCCACCCCTGCATCCCCTTTTTTTCTTCTTTTCTCTATTCCCACATTCCATTCCATATATATTCCTATATTCTTTTGTTTGTGTTACAATCATTATTATCATGGTGACAGAATTACTTTTTCAACATTGGCGCTCCACGAGGATGCGATTTGGAGGCCTGCGTGAATGCTTATCTTCGGCACATGTCCGAGACCTCGGATCCAGCATCAAGCAATATCGTTGGTGTCAATATGAGCACTTTGGCTCAAAAAGGTATTCTTGCCTAGTAAGCACCCTAATGGCCAGAGATCTTTTCTAGGCCTCTTCCTTATCATGACTTTATCGTTCGTTCTTCCATCTTTGTTGGCTTATTAGGGATTCCGGTATTGAACCCTTCCCTTCCATATTGGAGTCCACCTAGCATCCTAGTCCATGGATATTAGGTGAGTCTATGATTGATTATTTTCTCTTCACCACACGTCCACCTCCAGCCCCTTACTGACGCCATCGTCTCTTTTTAGGATTGTGGCCAATATTGATATCCGTCTCCTATGAATTTCATTTTCAAACAAACTGTTGAATCATAATGATCTAGGACACATCCCTGTGTACTTGAGGTAAGTGTCAATCAGTACGCTCACTACTGACAACTTCTACCCCTCTGTTGTGCCCCCTTTTCTAAGTATTTACAAAAAGGGGTGGTGAGGGACAGAGTCTCTGAATTAAGCAGAAAGCTCTCACCCAGTCAAAAGATCAGGGCTAGATCCAACACCGTTTTTTAGCTCACTGCACCATCCCAGTTTCAGAACCTGGCTGTATGCAAATTAGTCTGTTCCTGTCCCAGTGCATGATGGGAACAGGACAAACCAAACTACAGAAGCCAATTCTTACACTGGGAAGGAAACAAGCTCCCGGGGACCGGTTTCTGGCATTACAGCCGTCTTCGGCCCGGTTTGCTTGAATCCTGATGGTGCAATGAGCAAGGGTCTCACATCTGAGAATACCCTTCCACGCTTAGGGTGGACAAAAATATTTACAAAAAGGGGTGGTGAGGGACAGAGTCTCTGAATTAAGCAGAAAGCTCTCACCCAGTCAAAAGATCAGGGCTAGATCCAACACCGTTTTTTAGCTCACTGCACCATCCCAGTTTCAGAACCTGGCTGTATGCAAATTAGTCTGTTCCTGTCCCAGTGCATGATGGGAACAGGACAAACCAAACTACAGAAGCCAATTCTTACACTGGGAAGGAAACAAGCTCCCGGGGACCGGTTTCTGGCATTACAGCCGTCTTCGGCCCGGTTTGCTTGAATCCTGATGGTGCAATGAGCAAGGGTCTCACATCTGAGAATACCCTTCCACGCTTAGGGTGGACAAAAATATTTACAAAAAGGGGTGGTGAGGGACAGAGTCTCTGAATTAAGCAGAAAGCTCTCACCCAGTCAAAAGATCAGGGCTAGATCCAACACCGTTTTTTAGCTCACTGCACCATCCCAGTTTCAGAACCTGGCTGTATGCAAATTAGTCTGTTCCTGTCCCAGTGCATGATGGGAACAGGACAAACCAAACTACAGAAGCCAATTCTTACACTGGGAAGGAAACAAGCTCCCGGGGACCGGTTTCTGGCATTACAGCCGTCTTCGGCCCGGTTTGCTTGAATCCTGATGGTGCAATGAGCAAGGGTCTCACATCTGAGAATACCCTTCCACGCTTAGGGTGGACAAAAATATTTACAAAAAGGGGTGGTGAGGGACAGAGTCTCTGAATTAAGCAGAAAGCTCTCACCCAGTCAAAAGATCAGGGCTAGATCCAACACCGTTTTTTAGCTCACTGCACCATCCCAGTTTCAGAACCTGGCTGTATGCAAATTAGTCTGTTCCTGTCCCAGTGCATGATGGGAACAGGACAAACCAAACTACAGAAGCCAATTCTTACACTGGGAAGGAAACAAGCTCCCGGGGACCGGTTTCTGGCATTACAGCCGTCTTCGGCCCGGTTTGCTTGAATCCTGATGGTGCAATGAGCAAGGGTCTCACATCTGAGAATACCCTTCCACGCTCAGGGTGGACAAAAATATTTACAAAAAGGGGTGGTGAGGGACAGAGTCTCTGAATTAAGCAGAAAGCTCTCACCCAGTCAAAAGATCAGGGCTAGATCCAACACCGTTTTTTAGCTCACTGCACCATCCCAGTTTCAGAACCTGGCTGTATGCAAATTAGTCTGTTCCTGTCCCAGTGCATGATGGGAACAGGACAAACCAAACTACAGAAGCCAATTCTTACACTGGGAAGGAAACAAGCTCCCGGGGACCGGTTTCTGGCATTACAGCCGTCTTCGGCCCGGTTTGCTTGAATCCTGATGGTGCAATGAGCAAGGGTCTCACATCTGAGAATACCCTTCCACGCTTAGGGTGGACAAAAATATTTACAAAAAGGGGTGGTGAGGGACAGAGTCTCTGAATTAAGCAGAAAGCTCTCACCCAGTCAAAAGATCAGGGCTAGATCCAACACCGTTTTTTAGCTCACTGCACCATCCCAGTTTCAGAACCTGGCTGTATGCAAATTAGTCTGTTCCTGTCCCAGTGCATGATGGGAACAGGACAAACCAAACTACAGAAGCCAATTCTTACACTGGGAAGGAAACAAGCTCCCGGGGACCGGTTTCTGGCATTACAGCCGTCTTCGGCCCGGTTTGCTTGAATCCTGATGGTGCAATGAGCAAGGGTCTCACATCTGAGAATACCCTTCCACGCTTAGGGTGGACAAAAATATTTACAAAAAGGGGTGGTGAGGGACAGAGTCTCTGAATTAAGCAGAAAGCTCTCACCCAGTCAAAAGATCAGGGCTAGATCCAACACCGTTTTTTAGCTCACTGCACCATCCCAGTTTCAGAACCTGGCTGTATGCAAATTAGTCTGTTCCTGTCCCAGTGCATGATGGGAACAGGACAAACCAAACTACAGAAGCCAATTCTTACACTGGGAAGGAAACAAGCTCCCGGGGACCGGTTTCTGGCATTACAGCCGTCTTCGGCCCGGTTTGCTTGAATCCTGATGGTGCAATGAGCAAGGGTCTCACATCTGAGAATACCCTTCCACGCTTAGGGTGGACAAAAATATTTACAAAAAGGGGTGGTGAGGGACAGAGTCTCTGAATTAAGCAGAAAGCTCTCACCCAGTCAGAAGATCAGGGCTAGATCCAACACCGTTTTTTAGCTCACTGCACCATCCCAGTTTCAGAACCTGGCTGTATGCAAATTAGTCTGTTCCTGTCCCAGTGCATGATGGGAACAGGACAAACCAAACTACAGAAGCCAATTCTTACACTGGGAAGGAAACAAGCTCCCGGGGACCGGTTTCTGGCATTACAGCCGTCTTCGGCCCGGTTTGCTTGAATCCTGATGGTGCAATGAGCAAGGGTCTCACATCTGAGAATACCCTTCCACGCTTAGGGTGGACAAAAATATTTACAAAAAGGGGTGGTGAGGGACAGAGTCTCTGAATTAAGCAGAAAGCTCTCACCCAGTCAAAAGATCAGGGCTAGATCCAACACCGTTTTTTAGCTCACTGCACCATCCCAGTTTCAGAACCTGGCTGTATGCAAATTAGTCTGTTCCTGTCCCAGTGCATGATGGGAACAGGACAAACCAAACTACAGAAGCCAATTCTTACACTGGGAAGGAAACAAGCTCCCGGGGACCGGTTTCTGGCATTACAACCGTCTTCGGCCCGGTTTGCTTGAATCCTGATGGTGCAATGAGCAAGGGTCTCACATCTGAGAATACCCTTCCACGCTTAGGGTGGACAAAAATATTTACAAAAAGGGGTGGTGAGGGACAGAGTCTCTGAATTAAGCAGAAAGCTCTCACCCAGTCAAAAGATCAGGGCTAGATCCAACACCGTTTTTTAGCTCACTGCACCATCCCAGTTTCAGAACCTGGCTGTATGCAAATTAGTCTGTTCCTGTCCCAGTGCATGATGGGAACAGGACAAACCAAACTACAGAAGCCAATTCTTACACTGGGAAGGAAACAAGCTCCCGGGGACCGGTTTCTGGCATTACAGCCGTCTTCGGCCCGGTTTGCTTGAATCCTGATGGTGCAATGAGCAAGGGTCTCACATCTGAGAATACCCTTCCACGCTTAGGGTGGACAAAAATATTTACAAAAAGGGGTGGTGAGGGACAGAGTCTCTGAATTAAGCAGAAAGCTCTCACCCAGTCAAAAGATCAGGGCTAGATCCAACACCGTTTTTTAGCTCACTGCACCATCCCAGTTTCAGAACCTGGCTGTATGCAAATTAGTCTGTTCCTGTCCCAGTGCATGATGGGAACAGGACAAACCAAACTACAGAAGCCAATTCTTACACTGGGAAGGAAACAAGCTCCCGGGGACCGGTTTCTGGCATTACAGCCGTCTTCGGCCCGGTTTGCTTGAATCCTGATGGTGCAATGAGCAATCGATTTTGGCCACTATAGGTGTGGCAGGGTATACTCAGACATGAGTCCCTTTCTCACTGCTCCATCAGGATTCAAGCAAGCCGGGCTGAAGAGGCTGAAATGCCAGAAACCGGTCCCCGGTAGCTTGTCTCCTTTCTGGTAAAGAATTGGCTTGGTAGTTTAGTCTGCCCTGTTCCCATGATGCACTGGGCCAGGGACAGACTGATTTGCATATAGCCAGGTTCTGAGCTGGGATGGGGCAGTGAGATAAATAACGGTGATGGATCAAGCCCTGATCTTTGGACTGGGTAAGAGTGGTCTGCTCAATTCAGACACTCTGTTCATCACCACCCCCTTTTGTAAATCGATTTTGGCCACTATAGGTGTGGCAGGGTATACTCAGACATGAGTCCCTTTCTCACTGCTCCATCAGGATTCAAGCAAGCCGGGCCGAAGAGGCTGAAATGCCAGAAACCGGTCCCCGGTAGCTTGTCTCCTTTCTGGTAAAGAATTGGCTTGGTAGTTTAGTCTGCCCTGTTCCCATGATGCACTGGGCCAGGGACAGACTGATTTGCATATAGCCAGGTTCTGAGCTGGGATGGGGCAGTGAGATAAATAACGGTGATGGATCAAGCCCTGATCTTTGGACTGGGTAAGAGTGGTCTGCTCAATTCAGACACTCTGTTCATCACCACCCCCTTTTGTAAATCGATTTTGGCCACTATAGGTGTGGCAGGGTATACTCAGACATGAGTCCCTTTCTCACTGCTCCATCAGGATTCAAGCAAGCCGGGCCGAAGAGGCTGAAATGCCAGAAACCGGTCCCCGGTAGCTTGTCTCCTTTCTGGTAAAGAATTGGCTTGGTAGTTTAGTCTGCCCTGTTCCCATGATGCACTGGGCCAGGGACAGACTGATTTGCATATAGCCAGGTTCTGAGCTGGGATGGGGCAGTGAGATAAATAACGGTGATGGATCAAGCCCTGATCTTAGAACTGGGTAAGAGTGGTCTGCTCAATTCAGACACTCTGTTCTTCACCACCCCCTTTTGTAAATCGATTTTGGCCACTATAGGTGTGGCAGGGTATACTCAGACATGAGTCCCTTTCTCACTGCTCCATCAGGATTCAAGCAAGCCGGGCCGAAGAGGCTGAAATGCCAGAAACCGGTCCCCGGTAGCTTGTCTCCTTTCTGGTAAAGAATTGGCTTGGTAGTTTAGTCTGCCCTGTTCCCATGATGCACTGGGCCAGGGACAGACTGATTTGCATATAGCCAGGTTCTGAGCTGGGATGGGGCAGTGAGATAAATAACGGTGATGGATCAAGCCCTGATCTTTGGACTGGGTAAGAGTGGTCTGCTCAATTCAGACACTCTGTTCATCACCACCCCCTTTTGTAAATCCCTTTTCTAAGTAAGCATTTTACTTTTCTATGCAGGGATGTGACTTTCTATTGACATTCCCAATCCCTCCAATCACCAGAGACTAGACACCATTTCCATTAAACCAGTATGTACCTTTTTCTTACACACCGCTTTATATATTGTTACAATCAACATTCCTCTCCAGACCCTTGTTATCTTCATTCCTGATGAGACCCTAATATTCTGAAAGGGTCGAAACGCCATTGACACTAGTACAGAGACTGACAATGTTTCTTGCTGTTCGCAGATACAATTAGCTACACATGTGTTACATTTGAATTGGCCAGTCACTGGCAGCAGTTGTACCATGTTATCAACTGTTGCCATGTCTGGTGTGTCATAAGCATGGACTAAACATACTAAAAGACCTAAGATATGATCCTCCTTTAAATGCAAATAGAGGTCTTACTTTGAACTCTATGATCCTTTTCAAAAGGGTCCAGAGTTTGATTCTTATCTTTTTGATGCTATTTGCCATGGGTGGAAACACAGACTAATCGATATTCATTTGGTTGTTTTACAACTTCTAAGACACCATCTCTAGTGTTATACCAGGCTCGTTTGAGTGATTTATTGAGAAGTTTTGCTGGATAACCACAGGATTTCAGTTTTTTGGCCTCAAGGAAGTTACCTTGCTTTTTGGAACAGTTGAGGTATTCTGACTACCCTTCCAGTCCTTTGTGTGAAGGAAGAGCAGCCTATTCAGTCACTAATAAGGCTGTTCCCAGCTCCGTCCTTATTCCTGCCAGTTGATGGCATATCTAATCAAACCTAATCCCTGGCTGGCTGGGAGGAATAAACAAAGTCCAATGGTCATCTAACAGCTAGGGCAGGAAAATGCTTACTTTATAAAAGTATTTATATAGAAATGGGTGACCAAGTATACATTAGTGCCCTAGGATGAATTAGTTTCAGGTAATGGTGCCTACAAGAGATGTATTTGGAAGTATAGAATTCTCTAATTACTTGCAAGATGTCTAATCTTGACGAGATCAAGAAAACAATCCAAAGTCTGTATTATTTAAAAAAAGAAATCAATACAACCGGGTGTATTTCTTAATTCAGTATATTTACCCATAGAATGATGGCTTAGGCGTTTAAACCAAAATATTAATACAAAGCATTATTAACAGAAATGAAAAATCTTTTGCAATTCAGTTTCACTAGTTGTCGAAGCGCAATCACCCATTTCAAATACTATACAGTTTGGAGACTGTCCTAAACATAGGAACAAAATCTCCCAGATTAAGGGCCTGATTATGACTATGGTGGTCCGATGTACCGCTGTAGCCATGGTGGTGCCGCTTCTTTGCTCTGATCGCCCCATGCAAGTTTGGCGGTAGGGCAGCCAGAGGACACCTACATTCACTGGGGAGCAGTGACCCCATGGAGCCTTTGCAGCAGTGTGAGGCTGAAATATGCTGGTGGTGCCGTTGTGGCATATTACGAGTTTCCTCACATCGATGAGTTTGGTGGTGTAGGAGTGAGGCGTTGGCGTGGTGGTACACTCCCACACCGCCAAACTCGTAACCAGTCCCTAAACTTAAAAAGAATCTAAAAGGAAAATGGGTTAGAGCATCAATGTTTTGGTCTCTTCTGAGGTAAGTCAGTGAGACCATCTTCAGGACAGGATGTATCATGTGAAGATCGAAGAGCCCTCTGGGAATAGCATTAAAAAAGAACAAAACATCAACTATAAATAATGCATTAGAAATGGATAAATACACCCAGAAAAAACGTGAGTAGTGAGTCTGTCTGGAAATGATGTGAATAGACTTTGAAAAACCAAAGTACCAATAAAAGTACAATAATGTGACAATTAACCCTAGCTAGAGCACAAAAAAACTTAAAAAGTGAATATTTTAAAAGTATAAAAACGTAATGATCCAATAGTCAAAACAATTAAAAAGAAAAGAATCTTCAGTTATGTTGCAGAATCTAAAAAATTCAATAACATAGAGAAACCATGTTGGGTGGAACATGTACTAAGATCCCAAAAGTGCCCACTGCATTTCTTAGATAAAGAGACTTATAGAGGGATCCAGAGTAACAGAACACGTCTAACATTATTTAAAGACTTTGTCTGCATCTATAGTTAACCTAAAACCTACCGGTATTAGGAGGATCTCAATTTAGAAGAAGTGACTCAAAATGTCACAGTCTTAAAAGTACTGCAGGAGCAAAATAAAAAATTAAAGTGGCACAGTTCAGATAAGTGGCATTGCTAAGTTACCAGCACTGATAGTACAAGTTCTAAAGCTGAAAAAAAGAGAAGGGTCACAGATATTGGACATATGACAAGGCTCCCCGGAACCGAAACGCGTAATGGCCGACAGAAGTTTGAGAACAATAAAATAGATGCTGTGCAATCAACTGTGGTCCGTGCTGCATTTTATATATATTTGATACCTCCTTTCTTCACCAGTTTTTGAAGAAATAAAGGAACGGACTCCTCTTGTTTTGGTGCAGCATTATTTTATTTTGTACTTTTTCTTGGCTGCCATGACGCATATCAAGCTTCACTGACCTGCCAGTGAGTTTCTCTTATTATTTAAAGTGCCAAAGTCCTACCATTGCCAAACAACATAAACAAAATACTTCCGTTTTTGTTCAATTACATTTTTTCTTTTTCTCATGTATGCCATTATTTGCAGAATTAAATTGTTGTCAGTATTCCAACACTGAATCACAATTCATTACATTGCATATTTCAATTTTAGAAGCTGTTCCATATCGTGACAATTAAGATGTGGGCTTAAGGTCGTTTCTGTAAAATACATAATGTCAACACATCCGACACGTTAAACATTTAAAATGTATTTGCTGCTGACTCAGGATAGACAAGAGTCAAGTCAGATTTCATTCATGTTTTTTGCGCAATTTACCTTTGGTTATGAAATGCTGATTTAGATATTGTACTGTCCTGTTTACTGTCATAATATTTTAACAGTAAAACCAAATCTGAGTAACAGGTATGTATCCTTTATAAATAACTGTATAAATACTTGATAAAAGCATAAGAATAAATATGAATATAAATATTTTAAAAGGATAAATCCTTTTCCATCTTAAATCATTTAAAACATCTTGTTTTCCTATGGGTGTATATCACTTGGTAAGACAGTTGATTGTATATTTATGTGTCACCCATAGCAGCCATACTTTCCTGTCACAACCTGAAAATAGTAGCTAATACATTTTAATAATAAATATAGTAATATATGTTGTGCAAAGAGTGCAATATTTTTTAGTTCAAAGTGCAAAAATAATACTCATTATGCTAGCCAGCATATTGAGGTATTATATATTTGTGCATTAAGATTCAGTATTTTTATGTCCTGAGCCCATGAACATAAAATTCTGAAAAATCATGAGGAAGGGAAGAGGGACACATAGTAAATACATATATAAAAATACAAAAAATCTGTATAAATATATATCTATTAAAACAATAACTACATATTATCCTAAAAAGACATACATCATTTCTCAATCAAGGATACGGAGTTTACCTTAAGGGCGGAATATGGGCTCCATCGCTCGCAGTTTTTTAAATATATTCAACTGCGCCACGCATGGAGGGCACAGGCTCTGACCCTAGAGGGCCTGCCGGAATATGCGCCCCTGGAAGGCAGACTGTTGCAGGAACAGATACCACACAAGGCCGTGTCACTCACCTACAAAACACTCACAAACAATATGCTGGGGGACCTGGCGAAGCTTAGGACCACTTGGGAGCGGGAGGTGGGGACCCTGAAAGACATTGACTGGGACTTAATCCTTATGCACCCGAGGGAGGTGGCTATCAAATCTCGGCTCCGCCTGATCCAATATAACGTGCTCCACAGGACGTACTTTGATCAAGTGCGGCTGTTCAAAATGGGGAAGACACCAGACGATAGTTGCCTGAGATGCCATCAAGAGGGAGGGGATTTCTTCCACGTATTGTGGGCTTGCGTGAAAATACAATCCTACTGGACACTTATTTTCACCGAACTGCGGGAGGTCCTGTCCGTGTCGCTCGACCAGGAGCCCAAGCTGGCCCTTCTGGGAATGACCAATGATGTTGACCTTCCCCGCCCCTTACTGATGTTCCTGACATTAGCCCTAGTGGTGGCAAAACGCAACATTGCAAAATATTGGGGGGCGGAGGCGATACCCACTATAGATGAATGGAGAAGGGGACTAGACCTCTACATGGCGGCAGAGCGAGTGACATATAAATCAAGGGGATGCCCGAAAAAGTTTAAAAGGGTTTGGTCAAAATGGAGGCAATACCATGGGCTAGATAGTGGACTTGGGGAGGGGGGCCCGTGAGTGGACCTGGGACAGGAGGAGGAGAGAGTTAAGCGTGAAGGACGTGCTAGGAATGGACATTGCTCAACAATTACGCCATGCATGCTTAAAGGTTTTTCCTGCCATTTGCTTACCAGGAAGGGGGGGGGGAGAAGGGGACGGCGGGAACTGTATGTGCCCTTACCGTGATTGTGATGTTAGACCTTGACTGAGCGGATGTTATACCAACTTTACATTCACATCTGTACTTGTTGGGGGGTAAGGAGGGGAGTTCAACAAATTAAAAAAGCGGATGCCCAGCTAATATAATACTAATTATAGTGAGGCGGGGATGCACCGAGAGAGACCCGAAGACTCGGTCGGACTGATTTATGGGCTATGTATTGCTATGACATTGGGGGCTCCAAGCAGTGTATCCTGAATGTACTTGTTTTGCCTGAATAATGCTGCCATTGTCACCCTGTTCATGTCTGAGCATCTGCAATAACAACTGTTTTTATAAAAAAAAGGATACAGAGTTTAAGAACCACAGACTTATAACCATGTATGAAGATCTTCCGATGTATTAAGACCATGTGGATTTTTACTATCTATTTCTAAAATTAGCTAAGTTTCTAGTCTTCTGAGTGCTGCATCTCTGTTTTCTCCTCCCCTTAGAGGGGGAACATTATCAATTACATAGTATTTTAGATCTGTAGTTTTTCTATTATGGCTCTCATTAAAATGTCGGGCAACTGGATATGCACCATCGTTATTAGTGATGGCCCTTAAATGCTAAAGGATCCTTTTAAGTCCTGGAAGACGGGTACTCCCCACATATTTTAATCCACAAGTACATTCCAGTACATATACTGCATACTCAGACTTACAATTGAAATGTTTGTTGGTCATCGTGGGATTGTCCTTAAAACCTGTATTATATGTTGTATGATTCCCAGCATATTTGCAGGCTTTACAACTTGTGCACCAAACAAATCCCTTTCGTTTACTAAGACAATTTGTGGTCTTTGAAAGTTCTGGCCTGCTGTTTACTAAGTAATCACTTGTACTACAAGATCTGCGAAAAGTGATAATGGGATATACTGGCATTTTGTCCTCAATTATTGGATCACTTTGAATCATATGCCAGTTTTTCTTGACGATCTGTCTAATTCTTTCTTTTTGTTTGCTGAATATCATAATTAATCTGGGGCAACTAGTGGTACTTTCTGTTTTGCATGATTGTTTCATCTTATTCTTTGATGGTTTAAAAATAAGATCCTCACGTAATTTGGATTGAGTGCTTACAATAGCTTGATTTAAACTGCGTTCAGAATAGCCTCTAGCTAAGAATCTTTGTTTATAACTATGTTGTGCTGTATATAAATCGCTATCACTGCTGCAAATCCTGTGAATTCTTCGAAATTCCCCAAAGGGGATACTGCCTATAATGTGTTTTGGATGAAAACTGCTAGAGTGCAGTATGGGATGGCCTGCTGTGGGGTTTCGGTGGAGACGTGTATGTATAGCATTCTCTTCAATGTATGTCTCCACATCCAAAAAACAAATGTTGTTATCACTAATTTCATAAGTAAATTGAAGGTTTAAATAATTCACATTTAGCTTTTTTATGAATACCTCAGCACTCTGCTTGTCCCCATCCCAAACAAAAAACACATCATCTATAAAACGTATCCATTTTATGATGTCCCCACACCAGTCATTATTATACATCTTCCTGACAACCATTTCTTCCCACCACCCCATGTGGAGACAGGCATAGCTGGGTGAAAAACTCGCACCCATCGCTACACCTCTCTCCTGGTGGTAGCTGTTGGAACATAAAATAGTAGTTGTTCAGGCAGAACTTAGTAAGATCCAAAAGCATTTCATTATGTAGATGGAACTTGATTGGTCTTGTGCTAAAAAAACATTCCAATGCTCTTATTCCATCCCTATGTTGGATCGATGTGTACAAATTTGATACATCCATGGATAATAATAAATAATCATTGTCCCATTGTAGATTGTGTATGTTTCTTAAAAATTCTGTAGTAGCTTGAACATACGATGGAAGCATTTGTACAAGTGGTTGCAAAAATGAGTCTATATAGATTGAAATGTTCTCGGTTAAGCTCTGATTGGCTGAAATTATTGGTCTACCTGGCGGTCTTAATTTATCCTTGTGAACCTTCGGGATGAAATATATGTTGGGCATTATTGGATAGTCATTTTTCATGAATTTTAATTCATCCTGAGTGATCATATTCAAACTCTTCCAAACCACTAATTTATTGAATAATTTATCCTAAATGTTTTTGCTTATACCTTTAGAGCATATTTTGCAACATTCTCTGTCGCCAAGTTGTCGCTGTGCTTCTTCAAGATATAAATTCTTTGGCCAGATTACCACATTTCCTCCTTTATCGGAGTTACGAATTACAATGGAGTCATTAGCTTGTAGTTTTTTCATAAGTTGACAGTATTTCTGCACATGTGGCTTATATCGGATTTTCTGATTCTGTATTTTAACATAAAATTTTCTAATTTCACTTACCACTGTCTCATTAAAAGTATCAATAGAGTCCCGAGTCATTATTGGGACAAATTTCGATTTTGCTTTGAATGTGGTGACTGGCGCTATATCCACATTCAAACCTAAGTCAGCCATTCTTTGTTGTGTGGAGTTTTGTTCAGCATTTTCATTATTTTCTCCATTGTAAATGGCGTTCAAGTCCGATAATAGCCCAACATCTGCAGCTGTCAAAGATGTTGTACCACTTACTTGTCCTGATAGTGGTGTCCCTGTACTTGGTTTGCAAGTTTTTAGTAAGTGAAATTTTTGAAGCTTGATTTTCCTGATATATTTCTAGATATCTGCGCATGTTTGAGGGTAATTAAAATTACTTTCCATGCAGTACGAGAGTCCTAAGGACAATAGTTGCTTTTCCGCTGTGTCCAAATTTATATTTGCCAGATCTATTACTGAGTTGTCATTTGTGGTGCACTCCAATGGTTCTATTTGCTCCATCCTTTTTTGAAAGATTTTGTGTTGTTTTTCTTTAGCAAGTTGTTGCCGCCTCTTTCTTCGCTCGCGGCGCCGGATGTGTCTCCTTTGTTTTGAGATGCAGTTTGTTTCCTTGCTTGAAGGGTTTGGCGCCGCTCCTCTCGTAAAAAATTCAATTCTTCTGCGAGAGTGTGTTTGCATTTTACCATTGATATGCTACTCATTGCTGAGGTTACCATCTGAGATTTAGACTCCGTTTCTGCTGCTGAGCACAGGTTCAGTTCTCTGCTTGTCCGCACTGTCATAGTTGGTGCCCCACGATGTTGTATTGGTTTATTGACTGCTTTTGCTGCATCATATTTTCTAGAGAACGTAAAGATCTGCCCCTGCTTATAGTCATTTTTATTGCGTTGAAATTTGAACGCTTTGGGCTGCTTAATAGTATCTTCCTCCTTTTTCATGCGTTCCATCATTTCCTCTCTCATTTGTGATGGTCCCCCGAACTAGGCTTTGTAGAATGGGCGGCCGTTCCTTCAAAGTCTTAGGGGCAAGACTCTGGAACTCCCTGCCTCTACATATCCGCACCCTAACCAACTTGACTGCCTTTCGAAAGGAACTCAAAACTCACCTCTTTTCCGTCATCTAGTCTTCTGTTGGTTATCCCCCCACCCCTCAGGTACTGGTTAGGTCAGCGCCGGGACGCTCCGTTGCTGGGGTAGCTGTGCGCTTTAACAAAGGGTTAACATAACATATCATTTTATGATGTGCATTTTCACCCTCTAATGTACTGATCTGTAATTCCATTTCATTATTTGCTTTTGTAAATCCATCCTGTCAATGTCCGCATATTTTACTAGTATCTCCACTAATTTTTGGGATTGGAGTCCAGGTTACACTCACCCCAATCTTTCAACATGTTAGGATTCGGATTATCGTAGGTAGGGGCCATATATATATGTTGGAAGCTATGCGGAGGACCGTAAAGCATAGTAATTACATTCATTTGTGGGGGAGCCAAAAACATGTTGCCCATCTTCAAGTGGAGCAACTAGGGTAAGAATAGGTAGCAATTAGATAGTAAGTAGATTGTTTAGCTTGAAACAGGAAAGATAGTCGAAGATTCATAAATTATGGAGCATAAACATGTGAATTCAAGCAAAAACACATTTCAAAGTATGCAATGCTACTGACTCAACAGTATACAGCATAATAATCAGTATGAGGTACAACAAAAAATATATCTAACACAACAGTCAGACAGTCACAAAGATAAACTGGTCAATATAGTATTGTTTGAGTCTCCAATTAAATATGGAGTGAATGGTGCAGGTTGTAGCTGGCCATAAGCAAGTTGTTGATGATCTATGGACAAGTAAACAATACATGCTTATAACAACGTACAAAATGGAGCTATTGGACAATTGTAAGATATCTTTGTAGATGTCAAACATTTTTTGATTTTCTATGATACCTGTATATCACTCAGCTGTTCATTGGGGGTGTTTAACATTATTTATTGACCTCTGATAAGTGAATATCACTTAACTCTTCAAAGGGGGAATATAAAAGATATACAGATACACAGTGGCAAGAGACTAAGCACAGAGACGCTAATATTTGCCATTCAAGAGCCACGTACAACCCTTGTTTTTATTATCAGTTTTACAAAACAAATGATTTTCTTTCACTGTTCGCACACGGTCTATGTTAGTTTACTTTTTTGAGGGTTTAACAATGTCTATGACCCAGCATACAATATCCTTTTCTGAATGCATTTGTTGACTGTAGTGGTCATGTAGTACATGTTCAACCTTTCAAATTCTGGATTGGTGTTACACTATGCGTTTCTTTATTTATTGGGTTGTGAGGCCAATATATGAAAACCACAGGGGCATTTGATACACTATATAATATTCTGAGTGTTGCAACTGGAGAAATGTTTAATTTCAAATCTCTGTCCACTGATGCTGAAATGTTTTGTGGTTTTAGTTGTGCTGCAGGCAACACATTTGTTACATTTGAAAAGACCTACCATCGGGGTCAGTTGTAGCAAGTTCAGTATGTTTGAGGTCTAGGCTCATCTTATGTCTTGAGAAATCTGTTCCTGAGATTCGAACCTCCCTTGAAGGCAAAAAGTGGCTTATCTTTGAGTTCCAGGGAAGCCTTCTAGAAGACCCCAATGTTTTCCAGTTATCTTTTTGATTTTGTTCGATAAACAGCCAAAGGTAGATACACATACAACTCGTGCGTTTCTGGATCGATCAGTGTTTCAAGAAGGGTCTCTCTTTTGTAACACCATATCCTTTCCATGGACTCTTTAGCAATCTGACAGGGTATCCTTTTGCTTTTAGTTCATCTTTCAGTGTATGTGCTTCTAAAAAGTAACCTTTCTTTTTAAAACAGTTTCTCTTCAACTAGAGACACTGGCTAAAACGTAAATTGTATTTTAAAGCCTGGGAAACTATCATATTTGAGTAGTGTATTTATGGCAGTCGGTTTTGTGAATAAGGCTGTGCACAATCAACTTTCTTCACTTTTAACTGGGATGTCCAAAACGTTCACCATACAGTTGTTAGATTCAATGGAGAATATTTGATTGTAATTTAAACTGTTCAGCCAGTTGTGAAACTCCAGCAGACTTTCAACATTACCCTTCCAAATTAGTAAGATGTATCTCGTCCATTTGCATATATGTTGTCGATATGGATTACCAATGCAATCAATACATTTTGTTTCAAAAGTGGAGACATAGATATTGGCAATGCCCGGCCCAAAAACTGCCCTCCTTGCGACACCTTTAACTTGTTCGTAAAATTGTTTTTCAAATAAAAATACATTTCTACACAATGTAAGTTAAGTGCACTCAATAATAAAAGAGGGTGGGAGCATAATATAATTGTGTTCTAGTGTCTTAAAGTTCTTCTAGAAGTATCAAGCTTCTTGTTGCGGTATATTTGTGTAAATCCCTTCAATGTCCATGCTGACCAACAGCTCTTCTGAGGGATCAAAAGATGGTTTTTAACAAGATTTATAACAGCTGTGGTGTCTTTAATGGAGGTTGGATGGTTGATAGCAAAAGGCTTTAGGAAAAAATCAGCATATTGCACCACAGGTTTAAGGTTTGAATTGTGCCCTGAAATAATGGGACGGCCCGGAGTATTCACAGCATTTTTGTGGAGTTTTGGCAAAATGTATATTGCCGGTATTGTGGGATCTGTATAGATAAGAAAGGTAGATTCTTTTTCACTTAGCCAGCTTTCTTCAAACCCTTTATTTACTGAAGGTCAAGGTTTTTTTGTACAATTCATCAGTGGGATTTTTGATAACTTTTTATAATTTTCTGGGTCCTCCAGGTGTCTGATTAGTTCTTCTTTATAAGAGATTTTGTTTAACAAGACAATTCTTCCCACTTTTTATGGCTGGTTTATAATATCTCGAAGGTTTTGAAGGTTTTACAGAGCCTTTTGTTGATCATTAGAAAGGTTACATCTGGTGTAATAAGGAGTTATAAAGAGATTATCAATCTCAGTTAGAAAAGCATTTTCAAAATTGACGATTACTTTTGAAATCATAGTATTTGATGGGCAAAACGCCAATGCATTATGTAGGCCGGTGGTGTCTGATGGCTGTTTGATTCATCTATAGAAAAGCAATGTTTCAGTTGGAAATTCCGAAAAAAATCGATGGAGTTCAATTTTTGTCTGAAAAAGATCATTCCTATATGTGGCTATGAAAATCATTCGCAGTTAAGTTTCACTAGTTATCAATGCACAATAACCCATTTTCAAATAGTATGCAGTTTGGAGACTGTCCTAAACATAGGAACAAAATCTCCCAGATTAAATCTTAACAGAAATAAAAGGAAAATGGGTTAGAGCGTCAACGTTTCAGTCTCTTCTGTGATACATCTAGAAGACCATCTTCAGGACAGGATGTTTAACGTGAAGATCCGAGGCCCTGCTGGAAATAGCATTCAAAAGAACAAAATAGAAACTATAAATAATCCTGACCTGAAGATGGTCTCATAGAGATCTAACCGTGGATGCTCTAACCTATTTTTTATTTAGTTTCTGTTAAGATTTAATCTTTAATAACTAGCGAAACCTAACTGCGATAGATTTTTCATTTCTGAAGTACTTTTTTGGTTTGAACCCCTAATGAAAACATTATTCTATGAGTAAATATCATGAATTAATAAATACACTCAGTTGTATTGTTTGATGTCTTTCTTTAAATAATACATACTATTTTGCTTTGAATTGTGTTTCCAACGTCATCATTAGATATCGTGAAGTAATTAAAGAATTCTATCTTATTTACTTCCAAATACATCCCTTGTAGGCACCACTACCTGAGTAATACAAGTGGCATTTTCAACTGTCCAACTTAAAATCTAACTTTACCATTAAATAGAGTTTCAGATTACAATTTCTCAGACACCAAAAATCATGTTTTGACCTCTTTCCAATCAAAAGTTATCACGTATTAACTGTAAGAAGGAAATCCAATGTTATCCTATGGGAGAGGTAGGCCTCACAGTAGTGAAAAATGGGGCGCCGGATGGTGCGGAAGTGATTGGAGTGAGGGAGGAACTGCCCCTGGACGTGGTGTGTAGCGGAGGGCCTGGCAAGGCTCTCCTGCCCTGGACTCTGCGCAACTGCCTGTAAATGGGGAATTGGGAGTTTTTCACTATCAGGAGATATAAAACTTAAACATACAGGTCTAACTTTTTTAATTACAATGCACCCTACCCTAAGGGCTACCTAGGGGCGACTTATGTACCATACAAAGGGATTTTAAGGCTTGGCAAGGGGGTTATATTATAAAGTTCCATTCGCTGGCTACATCTGCATTCAGGCTGCACTGGCAGGCCTGAGATATGCTTAAAGAAGCTAATCAAGTTGGTTGCACAATAAGTGCTGCAGGCCCAATAGTAGCATTTATTTTGCAGGCCCTGGGTGTATGGTATAACACTTATAAGTCACTTATACGTAAATTAAATATGCCAAACATTAGGAAGCCAATTTTACCACGTCTGATGGAGAGAGCAAAAAACACTTTAGCACTGGTTAGCAGTGGTAAAGTGCACAGAGTACTAAAGCGAACAAAAACGAATTTCAAATTATTTTGTATATCTTCGGAATTCAGTTGCTGCGGAAGCAAACAGAGGATTTCTCTTACCGTAAGAAATGGGCTATCTTTAGGAAGTTTCTTTTAATTACGAGCCTTTTTTTGATTCCACAATTTGGCCTGGTCATGATCATACCATGCTGAATCTGCAGTTTTGTTAATTGTTTTGCATAAATTGTGTATAAAAACCTCTGGTTTTGAAGATTCTAGGATGACTTTATTTTGAGGCTTTTTCTGCCTACTTTAAGAACTACTGGTAGTATTCTTTATGATTTTGACACTTAGAGTCCAGAGAGACTGTATTGCCTAAATACAGCTTTTAATATGACTTATGATTCTCTTGGCTAGATGGACGACCATTTAATTTTGTTAGTTGCAAATTGGGGCATTTTGCAACTCACAATATGTGACTCACAAAATGGAGACACTGTTTGCAATTCCCAATGGGGTCACAAATGACCTGCCTCATCAATATTAACGAGGCAGGTTGCAAATTTGCGACCCATTCGGAATGGCCAGCACTCACAGGGATGATGGGTTGTTAGGGTGGGTGGAACACCATGTCTGTGACTACTTTTTAAATAGAGCACTTTTAAAAAAAGAAATGTAGCCCGTCTTCCTTAAAGGAAAACAGGATGCATTTAAAAAGGAAAAATTAAATGTTTCTATTTAATTTTCTAAGAGTAGGGTGGGACCACTGTCTACTCTTAAAAAATATTTAGCTGCCCAACACAAAGAGCTGTTGCACAACAGAATGTGAGCAGAACCTGTTGCCCTGATTTAGGGTCCACATTTCCCATCAGCTATTACACTCTCAGCTAGGGTGGGGTTTTGCAGCACTTGAAAATATGTGTCTTTGTGGTGATGCCTCAGTGAGTTGAGTGTATTTTCTTATTTGTAGCAGGTATCATCATCTTTTCATATTTTTATGTACCCAAACTATGGCAGCACAGATTAATTTTATTGTGCCTTTTGGATAAGTATTGCAAAATTGGACTTAAAAATTTTTGTATGCATATTTTATATGTGTTTTTATGGTTGAACTGAAAAAAAGTTGTATTTATTGGGTATTTGCTTAATATATCATAGGGGGCAGCAAAGTCACTTTCTTATCAATAGATTTTGAAAAAAGGTTCTTGACTGAGCATTTTGAAATAAACTCATTCTAGTTGACTCTAAACTATTGCTAGCTGAAATCAATAAAATATGCCCAGGGATCCATAATACGAAATATATATGTAAAAATGCATAGAAATCAAGGAAGGTAATGGGGAGCTGATAATGTATATCAGACTGTTCAAGGAATTATTCATGCACATACAATGGTCTGACATTACGCCAGTCACATTATAACTTAGAGGTTTGTAAAATGAGTTAAAGTATGCCTTATGATAAGGTGTGAATCTTCCGGCAATAATACATCTTTTAACAAATATGTATTTGTAGACTAGAAATACTGGCTCTTGGAAACATTTTTTACACTTTCTGCCCAAACCCCCATTTCAAGTGTGAGTACGAAACCCATACTATTGGAAGGTCTCACCTTACACCAGAGCAGAAGGAGATAGAACAATCTGAGTTCTTTGTAACCATGCAGACAGTCCAATAGAGAATTTCCATAAAGGCAATCTAGTCTGAGACAGGGAAAACACGCAGGTCCATCAGCAAAAATTGTAATACTAACAAGCGTTTAAACACAACTGCTATTGCCTACCCCAACACTAATTCTACTGACCATTATGCGTACTGGCATGTAAGGCAGCAGCAAAGTACTTCTACTTTTATATGTCTTTGACAAGGTTCTGTACGATGCCCCCGCTGTTATTCAGGGCCTTTGTTAGAAATTGGGCTTCTGGTTGGCAGAGGTATGTACCCAGCCCAAGCAGGAACCACAGTACTAGTAAGGGTAGTTCACCAACACACTCTAAATTAACCTGTGCTCACCCTCAGGTAGCTTGACACAGAGCAGTCAGGTTTAACTTAAGAGGCTATGTGTAAAGTATTTGTGCAATACTACAAACAGTAACACAATGAAAACACCACATAAACAGATGCCACACCTCGTTGGAAAAATAGAGCATAGTTTATTAAATAAAACAAGACCACAACGAAAAAATCTAACAAGTGGAAAGGGAGTTATTATTTGTTAAAGGATAACCAGAAATGTAGTGCTCGTAATCTTAAAGTACTAACTGTGAGAAAGTGGCTCTATATATACTGGACCAGAATAATGTACAGTGTGTATAGTGTCCACAAACCCCAGAGGTATTACAGAGGTTAAAGCCAGGTGTGACCTTACTCTCTAAAGTGGTAGCTTGGTCAAGCATTAAGGCAGTACCAGAGGACAGTGTAAAGCATGTGTTGTACACACTCAGTCAGCAAAAGGTTTCCCACACTCAAGGACTGAACTCCAGGCCAATTGTTTTTATATCAAAGATATAGTTGTTTTTAGTTCTAGAAACAACAGGTATAAAAATATACTGTTCTCAATATGAGAGGTCTCAGATGAGTACTTTACAGAAAGGCAATAAACTTTGTAAACACAATAGGTACAGGGGTTGCAGTAGGCAACACAATTCTACACACAATTTAGCAATGAGCTCAATGGATTTTTTTATACAAACACAGTTGATTACTTTGTAGATTACTTTGGTAGTTCCAGGAATGGCTCCTAGATTCAGTGCTGGGGTCTAAGCTGAAAAACAGTTCAGTAAAAACGTTTTAGGTATTGCAGTGATTTTTCAGGAATATAAAGCTATTTTAAAAGTTCACACTTAGAAACTTTTCAACAGAAATCTGGAAATGTTATCCAATGGGAGAAAATTCAGGTTGCAGGTAAAGTGTGATCTTGTTACTTTGGTAATCCCGTACTGGGCTCCTAAATCCAGCACTGGGGTCTCAACTTAAAACAGGTATGTAATTTCGTTTCAGTATTTCGTTTTAAAAAAAAAGAATATTTCAAGTTTTCAAAAGTAGACACTTAGAAGAAATTTCATAGAAAAGCAGACAATGGATTCCTATGGAGAAAATTCAGGTTACTAGTAAACCTGGTAAGGATTACTTTTGCGGTTCAGTACTGGGCTACAAGGTACAGTACTAGCTTCTCTCCTGATCACAGGTGAGTACTTCGGAATTCGGAATTTGGTTGATTTATATGAATATTTTAAGGTTCCAAAACTTCACACTTAGAAGATTTTTCGAGTCAAAGCAATCAATGTTATCCAATGGCAGGTAAGTGAGTTACCGGTTTCCAGGTGAGTACTCGACTGGTCAAGTTGTGATTCTGGGCATAGACTTAGGGGTCCCCCAGGGTCAGGTAGGTACAGTTGGTTCACCCTCAGCGGCACAGGGGCGGCCGGGTGCAGAGGTAGTTAGGCCCAATGTTATCCAATAAGGGACCGGGGGCCTCCGGTTGGTGGCTGCTGGCTAGCAGGCCACGCGGCTGTGGGAACTGGGCTCCTGGTCACTTGCTCAGGGCAAAGGGGGAAGCAGGATAGGGCAAAGGTGGCACAGCCATCGGTACTCGGGCGGCTGGGTGCAGGGTGCTTTTGAGCCGTCGGCGATCAATGTTATCCAAAGGGAAATGTAAAAAGGGAACAAAGGCTGCAGGCTCGGGTGGAGACTCTCCAGGGGCGACCAGCACTTCGCGAGGTAAGTTGGGATCTTGGAGCACAGGTAGGTAACCCAAAGGAAGGCACAGGGGGCTGTAGAGCGCCGGGTGCAGGGGTGTCTTTGGGTCTCAGAAAAGCTTACCCTCAGCTGGTCGCGGTTGGGGTGGCCCCTGGTTCTGAGTCTGCAGGCATCGTCTGGTTCGTTGAGGAGGATCTTTGGGCACTGGACTTCGGGTCCCAGTCGCTGGGGGGACGTCCTCGTGGTCTTGGAATACTTAAACAAGGTCCGGGCTCGGCGGGTGCAGAGTGGGCTGGTCCGGAGCTTCCTGGCTGGCACCAGGGGGGTGTTGCAGCAGAGCCTCTGCTGATGGGAGTACCAGTCTTTAAGAGGGTCAAGGCAGGCAGGTCCTCTAGGTGTCCCAAGGTTGCTGTCCACAGGAGTCATCGAGATTTAGGCAGGAGCAGGTTCCAGAATCGACAGGCCGGAAGGGCTGGGCCCAAGTCAGTTGTTGTTGTCCTGTTGTTAGCAGCTGCGCGGCGGGTCTTTCTCCTCTTGGTCTTCTTTCTTCTTTTCTTATCGGGATCTGTGGAAGGAAGGTTCAGGGAGCCCCTAAATACTGAATTTAGGGCGTTACAGGTAGGGCAAGGGCAGGGACCAATAGGTCCTTATCCTGGGGTGGGTACACCCCCTAGCCTGCTCCTACCCTGTGGGAGGGGGGCAGGTTCCTTGCTGTGATTGGGCAGGGCTCTTCATCTTCAAGATGGCTGGAGCCCGGGGTTGTGCTTCACCTCGTCTCCCCCACCTGAGGGGTGGGTTTGGTACAGGCTGGCACCCCCCCTTCCTGACGTAGTTTTTCCCGCCAGTCTTCCTACCAGAGTGGGGGTCAGGACTGGTGGGGGCCAGTTGCTGGGTACAGCAAATGGTCTGGAGAAGCTTACATAGGCAGCATGCCTTTGAAGCTTCCCCCTGCCCATCCTGGGGGAGAGGACCTAGCACCTCACCCAGGATGTGCATTGTTGCAGGCCCAGGAGAGCGGGGGCTCTCTACCCAGGGGTCCAGCAACATGTCTGCTGTGTTGCAGCCTCTGCAGCCACTCAGCCCAGACGTGGATTGTAGGTTAAGTTTTCAGGGGATATCTCTAAGATGCCCTCTGGTGCATTTTACATTAAATCCCACACTGGCATCAGTGCGGGTTTAATGTGCTGAGAAGTTTGGTACCAAACTTGTCAGTCTTCAGTGTAGCCATTATGGTGCTGTGGAGTATGTAATGACAACCTCCCAGCACCATATACTCTTAATGGCATCACTGCACTTACAGTGCCCAGGAACAGCCCTGTGTACTGTAGGGGAACAGGACTCATGCACCTGTGCTCACACCTGTTGCATAGGGCACCCAGCTAGAGGGGTGACTGAAGTATGTCAGGGCAATGGGTTCTGTGGGCATGGCACACAGGGATGTGTGCCATATCGACTCTTTGTTCAGCTCTGTACTTAGACACTCAGCCTGCAAAGGCAGTGTGTGGGTGTTAGGGTACAGGGCCCCTGAGGGTGGCACAATAAGTGCTGCAGTCCTCAGGGGTCTGCTCGGGTCACTATGCCCTGGGTACCTAGGGTACCATTTACTAACGGCTGACAGGTGGCCAGAGATGCCAATTGGGTTTTAGTTTCAACACAGTTTTAGGGAAGGAACACAGGCCCTGGGTACCTGGTTGGCAGGAACCCAGGGCACACTCAGTCAAAGCACATCAGCAGTTCAAACAAAAGTGGGGCATACCAATGCAAGAAAGATCGCACTTTCTCACACTAACTATGTAGTCAATCTTGACCAGGAAAAATCTGATAGTTCAGTCCGACCGTGATGGAGTGATGGGTCGGATCAAGGGGGCAGACCTGGCCTACTGCAAAGTACCTTGCTTGCGTTATCGCCAAGGAACATGCATTGCCGACGATCTCTAAGATGGAGGTGATGCGTTGGCTCCAAGCCGCACAAAGTCGAAGATGTATCATAAATGGAGGCAATGAGCTGTGCAGTCGGTGAAGCAGTCCACTCGATCCTCACAGCAGCTGCAATACACCGGTTCTGAGTGGCACAACAGCGGCGATACATGGATTATGGTTGAAGTAGCACTTTATACGACTTCCAAGGGTCCAAGACTGGGTTGGCACCACTCAGCAGGGCAAGACTCACAGGTGGCAGACTCCAGGTGCTGTTTCAGTGTGGTTAGAAGTCTATGATGTTCCTGAGACTTCAAAACAGCAAAAAAGCCAGCAAGCCCTGCGAGTCACTCTGCGTTCAATTGATGCAGATCCAGTCCTTCTCATACAGGCAAGGAGGACAGCAGGCAGGTCAGCACAGCAAGGCAGGAGTCCAACAATGCAGCAGTTCAGCAGAGTTGCAGTGCTTCAGCACAACAACAGTCCTTCCTGGCATAGTCTTCACAGGTCCAATGTTGTGAATGTATCTCGGACCCTAATTAGATATTCCCGATTTATGCACTTATGTGGTTATAATACATCATATCCTTATAAAGGCATAAGAATCATATCGATATTAAGTCATAGCCAATGCAGTAAAAATACGGCAAGGCTACTCCCATAGACTCCTAGAAAGTACAATGCGTTCTTAAACAAACCAAGCCTCCAGCAGCCTGGGAATTCGTCCTGTTTCTGTTTTGATTTGTCCTAGAACTCCTGAGAGTCCTGAAAGAACTGCCAGTTCTTAGGGACGTCTTATGTCCAACATTACGTCAAACTCAGCACTTTCCAGGTATAAATATACCAGCATCTGCCTTAAGCAAGACACAGTGGTTTGGAGCAGATCAGCTATCTACTTGCCCGACGCCCTGCTGATGCGAGTGCCGAAGGAAGCCGACCCTCCCTGCTGACGCACTGAGAAAGACTCTGTCTTTTCTCCTGCCGATAAATCCAGCTCCAGTGTTTTCTGGTCACCCTTGCGGGTTTTTGGGAGATCGAGTCCTGAGAGAGAGATACAAGACCTCCTTCATTCTATACCTGCCGAGAAATCCAGCTCCAGTGTTTTCTGGTCACCCTTGCGGGTTTTTGGGAGATCGAGTCCTGAGAGAGAGATACAAGACCTCCTTCATTCTATACCCAAGGTACAGAGCTGATTAGACCCACAGAGAATTCTTGATTCAGATTATTTGCAAAAACTTTAACTCATCTACTCCTTCCCACGTACTAGGCTTAGGTTAGGTACACTGGGGTAGGCGTATCTTAGAAACAGCAGTTTAGTATGTTTAGTCATTATTTTATCATTGTATGTATTTTATACATTTTAAGTATCATATGGCTTAGAAACCTTATAAATGCTTTTACAGTATTATTTCATAATGCTCCTTTTACTGTACGCACTTTACTTTATGACAAGTATTGCAATTGTGGCAATTCATTTCTCTTGCATGAGAAAGAAGACTGCTCAATAAATAACCCTTTTATTGAAAACGCCGGTCTCTCTATTTCTCTGCATCTCTGGTGAAACGAAGCATGCACGATTGACTGAGTAAAATAGCTATCTATTGTTTCCGCGACTCAGGAGATATATTCCTTATTGCAGGGGGAAAAAAGTTGTCATGTGATATGGTTGTCAGAAGCTAACCCCTTCTTGTCTATTCAGGAAAGCTAAACACTTTCTTGTTTACTCAAGAAAGTTTCTAGTGACCTCTGAGCTAGCTGGCACACACAATTAAGTCTAACATATTCAATAGCCTTTTGGGAATATAGGAACTACACTACACCAGAAGTGTACTGAAGTGGTGGTTTATGAGCTCCAGTAGTTTTACCCAGTTGGGCCTTTGAAGTGGAGGAGAGACTTTTGAAGTCCCTGCCCTTTCTGCCCTGGCTTCAGACTCACTACAGGGGGTTAAGCATTCCTTTGTGTGGGGATAGGACACAATCTAATCAGGTGTAAGTTTTGAGGCTGTGCCCAGCTCCTCCATCCCATCTTGCCCAGAATGGCCCATCAGGATTTGGATGGCCCATCAAGTTGTTAATATGGAAAACGTCGATGCCAATATGGAAAATTATACATTCATTTATGAGAACCAAATTACGTCTTCATTAATGACATCCCCTGATCTGAACTCCACAACAATCCTGATTCGCAAATACACCGGCAAGCTCTGAGGCCTAGGTCCGAAATCACTGATTAATAGGTCACAGGTGGAGTGGCATGGAGCAGGCAGACAAATGCATGAACAGGAAACCATAGATCAATCCCATAGATAGGCACTGCAACATTACAGAGGTCAGGGGAGATTGGTCCCAATAAAGTGCACATGCCTTGAGTGGGTACACACGCCCCTAAAACACCATTGATTCAGTTGCCAAATGAGTTAGGAACATATAGCCAAACAGGACACATCACACCTCAAACACAGTGATCATGTGCTCCCCATGCCGGACATTTGGAAATAGTCCCCACTGACTCCAAAGGCAGCCACTTACATTCCTCACTATATATGGATCACCGGAAACCTTTTATTACCTACGATGAGCTGTATAAAAGAAGGCCAGGGACCGATTGTAAATTGAGACAGTCCTCAGACACTGTGCCTGTAACTGTTCTCCCAACCACTATGTTCAGTCAAAGAAACTGTTACAGTTTTGCCAAACGCCTCTTGTCTCTTGTTTTTTCCAGGTATTTATGTTCAAGTCACAAATTTACACCTAAGCTCCCTTTGTGTGCGTCTGTCTAGCAGTGCTACAGTGTCCAGAGTCCTAAGTCCAACAAAAACAATTGCTATGAATCAAAATGTAAAGACAGCCATAACATGATACTTTGGTTACTCTTTTTCACAGAAAGAAACAAAATTGAAAATACGAGTGGTCCCGTTTTAAAACGATGTAAAAAATAGCTCACACACCTGATTTTTTGTGACACTCAGTTGCAGGTATGAATGTCCTGCCCCCCTCTTTATATTTCAAAAGAAATGAATGCAGAATCACCTTAGCTAATAAATACATAATAATTTTTGTTCTAGAAGCGTGCACACAGCTTCATTCACAAGCTTGAAGAGTGACCTTTACCTATACAGCTTTGAGGTAAGGCACCTTTGTGCTAAGCATGTAGATAACAAATGGACTGAGATGGTTAAGGGAAGCTGTCTTAATAAGTGTGTACAATTTGTTTTTTCACTATTAGGATAAGGATTGGGAAAAGGATTGATTTGGCCCTGATGAGAGGCTGGGGACAAGGAACCCATACTCGAAACGCGTTGGCAAAAAGGATTAAATCCTACTTTTTGAAAACGCTCTTGATAAAGGGGATTAAGCCTTATCTCTTGAAAACGTTGTTGACATCTATTTTATACTGAGTATCCACATTGATTGATGACACTTTATTTAGAAATGAATTGTACTTATCCTTTGGTATTTTGATGATGGTATTTGAAATAATTTGACATCTTTTTACCTTTCATCTGTTTTTTTCCCCTTTTTCATTTTTGAATGTAATGTTGTGTAACATGTAATGAATCGTAATAACTGTATGTTTCACTCTTTTGTATATATGTTTTTGTATAATTAAGACAACAAGATTGTGTGGTTATGTATGTGAAGAATATTGTCTTCTCTTTCTAAAAAACAGTATTTCTCATTCTAAAAATACGAATAAAAGGCGCAAATAATTGCCGAGATAAACATATTAGTTTTTGTTTATCCTTTTCAGTTGAATAAGACTTTTTGAAATAACGTGAAGTGTGGGTTTCTCTGTTTTGTAAAACAAAAACAATTCAGCAAAAAGGGGAGGTGGAAGGCAAAATGTTTGGGGGTGACCCTGCAGAAAGGGCCATTTACAACAGTCTTAATTTCTGTTTCAAAAGTTTGCTTTCTGGTTTTCTTTGGCCTGCCTCTCTTCAGTTTGCCTTCCGGTGTCCAGTGGAGAGCTGTTTTTTGTGATGGAGTCTTATTCTCTTCTGATGGCTGGTCCTTTCCATCGCCCTCTTCTTCTTTAATGAGGACACAGTTTTTAGAAGATGAAATTTATGATGATGACGATTAATAGGGTTGCAGCCCTTTATGGGCAATATAATCTGGTCTTAATTTTATTAACTGTAGAACAATGAACAAAACATTTTATACTTTTTGATAACGTTTTTCATAGGTTGCTTTAGGTAATGTAAATAAAATTACACGATATAATGGCTTTAAAACACAGAGCATTTAAATAAACTTGAAACTTATCCACCGAGTGTTTTTTTAATCATTTTCATTTTCCCTCACTACACACTCTGCTGACACCCACCCTCACCAAATAGCTCACATTAGTGTTAACCTCTCAAAACAAAAAAAACAAGTACTTCTTTCCATTTTTTGCTGAGTAGTAGCCCACACTCAATGATGAAGCATGCCACCTGAGGGAACATGAAGGTTTTCATTCTAAGAACACCAAAGGGTGAGCACAGGTTTACTTTTAGTGTGTATCTTACTTGCACTGACTAGGATTGTGGTTCCTGCTTTGACATGGTGCATACCTCTGCCAAACAGAAACCCAATTCCTAGAACAAGGCAATCACTAATTTGGTTAATGCTCTGGTCTTTGAAATCTTAATGATGATGCCTTGGTTCCAGTTGTCTGCTAACTTGTTTCCCTCCAGGATCTATGTAAACAGTGGTTGGCAGATTGTGGCTGATGTTTCAATGTCTGTCGTTTACATTTCTGCATTCAGGTTGTCTAGGCCAGGGGCGTTTCTATTCTTAAGAGATTGGATGTCAGTGGTAATGTCTTCTTTCCGTGGTAGGTTGTGTTCATATCAAAGTCTGTCTCTGCTACTTGGATTTCTAATTCCCCTGTTGGAACTGGTCTGTTCAAGACTTCTTTGAAGTGCTCAGCCCAACATGCTTCCTGCTCTTTCTCAATTATGAGTAGTTTGCCATGCTTAATAATGACAGGGGTGCTGTACATCGCACAAGGTCTACCACAGACCATCCTCATGACCTTGTAGACATTCCCCTGTACTCCTAACAGCTGCATCCTCTGCTTGGCTGGCAAGGTTATACACTTATGCTCTTGCCTGCTATATTTCCTTCATTCTACTGTTGCTGGTACTTCTCCAGCAGTCTCTCAGATTTGGCCTCCATGAGTTTCTTTTTGTTGCTCACTTGTCTTCAATAGCTTACCATGTGTCTTGTCTTATCTATTCTTTCCTCTTTCCAGGCCTAGTCCCCAGGCATGCTTCACTGCTTTTCACATAGATAGAAGAGACCAGTTCCAGTTTCTAGTTGGCTGTATCTACAGCTGGCTGTGATTGATCTTCCATGTATGTGAGGGGCTGGAACCAGTTACCATATTATAATGTGTAAGACAAATGCTATCTCCGCTTTGGGTCCTACAACTTAGCCACACCAAAGTGCTCTAGTCCTGTTGTTTTGCAATCTGTTTTTCTGAGTTTCAGCTTCACAAATTCGGTCACTAGATTGTGATCCCTGCCAACGTCCTCTCCCCTCCTCAGTCTTACATCTTGCAGTGAGCATCTGAAGGTGCAACTTATCATCAGGGGTTCAATCTGGTTTTTATGTGTTCCACTGGATGAGCATCAATTTAGTATGTAACTATCAGTCTTTCTCCATTGTCATTCTTTACAATTCTTCAAGTCCCTCCACTCCCCAATATTTTCCTTGTTGTGAACTATTAAAGTTATCAACCCTAATTCTTTTATTTCATCATTTGCCAGATCCATTTTGTGAGAAATATGGTTGTTGGCTGATTGGGGTGTGTGCCCTGGCCAAGCAACACCCACAACCCCTTGCAGGGTGAACCACAAAAAATCACTGTTAGACCTGGCAAACTTGGCATGGCTTCCGCTGTCTTTTTGCATCTGCCTCCTATATTTTTGCTGTGTGCTGAATTCCGTTTCTGCTGGTGTAGATTCTTTGGGCACTTTGCCACTGCTGATTAGTGTCAAAGGGCAAGTGCACCCTATGGAAATTGTGCATATGGATTGGTGTTTCCAATAATTAGGTTGTTTGACTTAGTTACTACTAAGTTGCTAGAACAATGCACTGTGTGTGCCCCGGGCCTGGAAGTCAAATGCTGCTAGTGGGCCTGCTGCACTGATTATACCACCCATGCAAGCAGCCTTTCAAAGGGGTCTCAGTCCTGCCATTAGTGTCTGCGTGCAGTTTTTACTTTCATGTCCACTTGCCAGGCCCTAATCTTCCTTTTTTTGACATCTGCTTCACCCCTAAGGTAGGCCCAAGGTACCCCTATGGGTAGGGTGCAGTGTATGTGAAAGGTACGCCATGTACTGGCATGTGTAACATGTCCTGATAGTGAACTACAGTTAATTTGGAAAGGCTATCTATCCCATAGGATAGAATAGGAGTGTATTTATAACATTTTATAAGTATAACGTACCCTTAGTGTCGTAATTTGACAATGATCGGGTTAGCGTTTAGCTCAGCTACACAAATTTCTCCTTATCTTGACCACTTTGTCCGGAGGCCATTTTGAATTACTGGCGTCCATTTACATGAACGTGCTGCCTCGTGGTCAGCATGCCCTTTTGTCCTTCCTCTGTACCAATGACCATTTAATTTGCCCAGCAACAGGCTATTTTTAGTACTGGTCAAGCTTGCACATGCGCAGTCAAACCCTCTCTATTAGTGGACAGTCATCGCTTAGGAATGTTCCCCAAACTGACCAGTGGTGTTAAAACTCCTCCCATAAATGTCCTTATATGTACTTAAACTGAGCAAACGTATTCCACCCACTCTTTTTATTACTGTAAAACTGTATAAAAGGGGTCTTGCACCGATGTTCGGTGTGATACTTCTTGCATTGCCGAAGGGTGCTGCAGGAATGTACCACCACCCCATGGGGTCTTAATAAACTTGTCTTTTGCATTTCCATTTTCCGTGCTAACTTCTGTGTTATGGTGTCATGGAGTTTTTGCAGAGTATGTAGGTCTGAAAAACCCAATACCACATTAGGACAAGGTAGAAAGTTGGAATTTAGTATGCTTGAACTCAGAATACAAAAATGCATCTTTTAGTGAAGAGGATTTTTATATTGTGTGTTTGAAAATATCACTTTTAGAAAGTGGGTATGTTCTTGCCCAGCTATCCTGTGTACCTCTGCTGGTTTGTGGATGGACTGTCTGGCTTTGGAGTGACAGGGGATGGGGATGTGCATTCACGGTAGGCAGTCACTGGGGGTTGAGGTGTGTTTTGCCTTTCCTGGATGAGTCGGGCTGGGCTGAATAGACTTGGGCTGCATTTAGAATAATGGGAAGCGATTTCCTTACATCTGAAAAGGCATGATCTGCCTTGGACATTGCTGTCTATGCCTCCTGCCAGGAAGCTGGGCCGGAGAGGACAGAACTGTTTTGGACTAAGGACAGAGACTCTGTGCCAAAAGAAAACAAAGGCTTATAATTACTGGGGCCCACCCCAGGATTTTAAAACTCACTTGGATCAAGGAACCTGCCATGAAGAAGAGCTAGGGAAGCTGTGAGGAGAGAATGCCACTTTGCTGTGTTGGCCTGCAGTAGCTGCTTCTGTTTTGGGCAGAGAAAGGACTGGACTGAGCTTTCTATATTTTTTTCTGCTTAGTGTCTTCAGGGGGTTGAAGTAGAGTTTTCCCACTATTCAAGAATTCCCAGGAACAACAAAGACTCTGGATATCACCTTCCTCTGGGTACCGCCTCTGGACCATGCATTCCAGTTGCCACAGAGCGAAACGGCAGTCCAACGCCGAAAACCGACACTGCTAACAGCTCTGTTATCTGAAGACACTGCAAATGGCATCAACGCATTTTGCATTGCAGCCCCGGTCTCACCAATGACCTGTGGGCACTGCACTCTGCGCCGCCTCAGTTCACTGCACTGCCCTGGTTTCACCGACGACGACGCTGCAAGCTGACATCGCCGCCACTGGCTGCACTATGGTTGGGAGCACAGCTCGTAAGTCAGATGACGTACTACCGATCCCTCACCACAGTCTGGGCCTACTGACAAAAGCTCCATCATATGGCCCAGCCGCCTGCACCGTGACCTGTCAGCAATGCAATGAACACCACAAAACTTCGCACCACCGCACCGGTCTCACCGATGCTGCTGGATGACCTTCACCGAACCACATGAGGGCAGCGCACGCCGCACCACGCCACTTCACACCACAAACTTTGATGTTTGCCGCGACCGGCCCTCACCGATGTGGTCGGCTGGAACCAAAGGTATAATTTAGAAGGCTTCTGACACTGACGCTGGTCCGCACCAATGCAGTCAACTGAAACTGTTGGATTTGGTTGTTTCAGCACCGAGGTAGCACCAGATGGAGATACTGACTTGAAGGAACTGCATTTTGAAGGTTAGTATTGCAAAGTGCATATTTTGATTATTGTATGTTTGATTTTTGTCATTTTGGTCTTGTTGGGTTTAGCTAAAGATTACTAATTGTTCTAAACTGGTGCGGTGTCAATTGGTAGTGTTTTCACTGTATTACTGTATGTGTGCACACATGCTTTACACGCTACCTCTGAGATAAGCCTGTCTGCTCGTGCCAAGCTGCCAACGGGGTGAGAAGGGGTTGTCTAAGGGCATAACTCCCTAGACGCAAGGGTCCCTACTTGGACAAAGGTGCAAACTATTGCTAACTGGAGACCCCACCCCCATTTCTAACAGTCACTAAATTAATATGTGATTAACATTGCTAGCTTGGCACAAAAAGCAGTCAGACTTAACTTTGCCGGGTGCATAAATATATTTCAGATTGCCTCTAACAGTAATACAGTGCAAACACAACACAGGAAAAATCCTAAACCAATTATGAAAAATAGAGTAACTTTAAAGAAATGATTTGACACCAAAATGACAAAAGTTCATTCAGTACAACCAGTGTTATGAATTGTTAAATATTTTAGTAAAAGTAATGCTAAAAAGCATGAGGTGCCCGCGATGGAGGACATATCTGCTACAGTCACCAGATTAGGCCTGAGGAAGTTTACGTTCTCAAATCAGTGGTAAGATTATTGTTCACAGTGGAGGGGGCCATGAGGAGTAGGGAGAGAATCACTGGAGGTTGCCGAGCAGTAAAAAGTGCAGGTCAGGCGTCGTGGTCAGGGATTGCTGGAGTTTTACGTCGGCAGTCCCTGCGATCAGGGAATGCTGTAGCACAAACAGGCGGTTGCCGGAGCTTTGCATTGAATGTTGGCATGGGCAGCGCAAATGGGCCTATTCCCGCATGCATAGAGCCCAAAGACTTTAATACAGCTCTCTGTTGCCACCCAAGGGTCCAAGACCTGAGGGGCAGCACTTGAAAGTCATGAACTCACTTAAGCTGGGTCCAGGTACATGTGCAGAATATTGGGGAGGCTCTTCTGTCCCTGAGGCTCAGATCAGGAGGCCAGCATAGTAGCCCTTGGAGTCCCTCGGGTAGCCTCGGTTTAAGATGAAGTTGCAGGTCCAGTTCTACTCTCTCAGGCAAGAGAACAGCAGTCCAGCAGGGCAGCATAGTAGCAGTCCTTTCAGCAGCAGAGCAGTCCTTCTTCCTGGCAGAGTATTTGGGTCCAGATGTATACTGAAGAGTTTGTGTCTGCGGTCCCCTTTTTAAATCTTAAAGACTTCCTTCTGGAAGGGGAGTGGATGTGGCTAAATGGCTAGACTTACTCCGCGGACATGGCGCTGATGTGTGATTAACACCACGTACGCTCCGAGTTTGGCGAGCTGTTAACAACCTACAACCATTCGCACGCATATTTGGAAATTGACCCTTGGGACACCGCCCACTCTCGTGAATAACGCCCATTGAGGGTGATACTGAAAAAGTAAAGAGAACCATCAGATGCCAGTACGAACCCATATCTTTACTTCACGGTGATACGCATACATGAACACTTGCAGTAACAAGCAAGTCTGCGCATGAGATCAGCATCTCCACTGTTTTACTTCACACCAGAATTGTAGTGTTGTCGGTCTACGACCAATAATTAGGAGTGCGATTGTGGCCATTCCCTTCACGTCCTTCGAGAAACATGAGGATTGTGAATTTCTCATTAAAGCAAATTGGGCATACAGCGTTTTAGCTACGGTACGAAGGCTTTGCCTTTTACGTCCTGAGGAAGACCCGCAGGTCGAGGTCCCCAGTTACCCTAGCACCCCAAGACGGGTCGAAACGTCGACGCTCTCCCTTTCATTTACCAGGACCACTACTCCCCTGAACATTATACATGCCAGTCAAGACTGTATGATTGTTAAAAATTGGATTAATACTAATAGTGGCCTGTTTATTTAATACGTTGGATAAATACCAGCTTTTTCCTTAAGTTAACTAAATTTTATGTCACTTTTTCGTTGAGGCTTACACCCCCTTTTCTTTAAACCACCACTTTCTCCTTTTTTCTGGCACCCTTATAGAAGCACCAGCTCTTTCCTTTACCGTTCGCTGTGAATACTGTACAAATGTATATAAATAAATGTTTCGCTGTATTTGGAGTACTCTATTAAAACTCCTTTTTGTAAATAAATGAGTTGTGATAGGTGGTTGCTTTTCCAATAGAATGAACATCTTATGATTTAATCATTTTGGAGGTGAATAGCTTTAATCCTCGTTGAATTTCAGAAGTGATAAACTGTGAGCATATGATTGATTGATCCAACCAACAAGTACGGGTTGGGCCATTGTCTTTGATAATAAATGGCTAGAGTAGCACAATTTGAAGCTGGTGAACCAGGTTCGAGTCTGGCGAGAGGCTCACACATCCTGTGATTCTGGGAAAATCACTGTGACATCCTGTGATTCTGGGCAAATCACTTAATCTCCCTGTGCCTAAAAATGTACGTGTCCGTCTGTAATGCAACTGGTGCTCATGAACAGTGCTCTGATACAGTCAAGTCGAGTTTATGGTATATAATACTGCATAAAAAGGTGGGAGAAGCTTCTGAACAATGGCTTTGAAGCGCCTGGAATTTCCTGACTCCCTTGTCCTGGCTCCAAGTTGGTTCAGTTACAATGTGGAGGTGTAGGACTTGGCCCTTTTTGGCTAAAGTCCCTAAACTTTTTGCTTTCCACCTAGACATTTTTTCTGACATGGTGATGCCAACTTAGATGCTTTGGACACTTTGCCACTGCTGAACAGTGTCAAAGTGCAAGTGCTCTCTGTATAAATGTAATGGTAATTGGTTGTCCAGGACTGGTATGTTTGCCTTACTAGTAACGTCCCTAGTAAAGTGCAGTATGTGCGCCAGGGCTGGTAATGCAAATGCTAATAGTGGGCCTGCAGCTCAAATTGTGCCACCCACACAAGTTGCTTTAAAAAGGAACACAGGCCTGCCATTGCAGTGCCTGCGTGCAGTTTGGTAAACTGCCATGTTGTTCTGACAAGTACACACACTTGCCAGACCTTACCCTTCACTTTCTATGCAAATCAGACACCCAATGGTAGGTCTAAGGTACCATAAACACACAAAAAAAAAAACAACACACAAAAACCCGGTCTCTAAGGCAAAATATTTATGAAGAAGTATGTATATACCTCACTTCTATTTCAAGTTCTGCAAAAACCCCTCTTATTATTATTTCATATGTGGTAGTGTGCAGTGTTTATTGCCTTTTATTTTTTGATAAAAACCTTTTTCAGCAGACAGTTTTCAAGAACATGCAAGGTGACTGAAAAATAGCTTACACAATTCTCAAAAAATTCAGTACACCTAAATTAGTGGAAAAATCTGAGAAAGACAAAATGACCCCTCACGGGTGCACCACCAACGGGGTAACTGGTAGGTACTCACCTGGTAAGCCCCCATTCTCATCATAGGCGGTCATTTGTGTGCCAAAAAGAAAAAGAAAAAGTGCCCAAACAAAGAAAATAAACTGTGTTAGTGCAGTAGAGTGATAAGTAATCGCACTCCACTTTGTGACAAAAAGTGATTAAAATTGGCAGACACACTTCTATCAAAATTTTATTATTTATCTATTAAGTGTGATCTGTCAAATTAAAAAGAAGGCTGGTAGATATCCTTGCATACCAATACCCAATGCCAACATGTTTCTCTGCCACGAAATTTTCGGCAAGTTCTTCAGAGCCAGTCACTTCTTCACAGCACCAATGTTGGACACATCATTCTTATAGACCTCAGTCAGCTCATATTTCTCATGCCAGCTTGTGAGGTACACTTATAGTGTGAGAAACTCCTCATGCGAGGTCTCCTTTTCATTGACCCTTTTAGTCATTTTGTCAATCGACTGTGGCCTCACTGATTGCAGCGTCCCCTCCTGTGGAGGATTTATATTGTGTGGTCTTATTGTATATCTTTTTTATATAAATGTATACTTGTTTTTATGAAACTCGTGTGGAGTCCATTTGTGGTGTCTTTATTGGGTTGCTGTGAGTGTGGTTGCAAATACTTTACACCTTTGCCTTGAAGATAAGCCTGGCCGCTCGTGCCAAGCTACCAAGGGGGTGAGCGAGGCTATCTGAGAAGATGTCCTCCCTTTTCCTGACGTGGAATCACGGGTCCCTCTTTGGCCTAACGTACCTACCTCAACCAACCAGGGATCTCGGATCTAACAGGAGGGAATAGGTCCTTTCTGTGAGGGTAGAGCACTCCCTATTTGGTTGTATGTGTGGTTTTGCTCAGCCTCCCCACTCATCCTGCTAGCAACTGCCCATTAAGACACATCTATTCCCTCTATTGTGTGACTGTCCGGGAGAAAGTCACATAGTATACCTGTCGGTTACACCCAGTCATGAGACCCAAGACGGGCTACAAGCTCAAAAGGGCTAATGGCAGAAAAATGCCAACTTTCTAAAAGTGACATTTTCAAAATTGTAATAAAAAATCAGACTGTAAAAAGGGTTTTTTCATTACAATTCTAAAGACACTGTAGCTACATGCTCCCAATTTGAAATTACAACTTATTAAATGTCATAAGGAATCCCCAATGTTATCCTACAGGAGGGGTAGGCCTCACAGTACTGAAAGACGAATTTAGGAGCGTTTCACTACCAAGCAATGTAAAACCTAAAAGGTACATGTCCAAACTTTGAATTAAAGTGAGCCCTGCCCATTGCGTAATATATGGCTTACCTTATTGGTGACTTATATGTGAGAAAAAAGGAATTTAAGGCTTGGCAAGGGGGTTTATCGCCAGCTCAACATGACAGTTTAAAACTGCATTCAGGCTGCAGTAACAGCCCTGGGACATGTTTTAAGGTTCAATTCAATTCAATACAACACATTTATTAAGGATTTGGATCTCCAATGAGGTCAATATAAAATATGCACACACCTATAACATAATAAGTATATTAAAATACAAGCTCAGTTTATTTCTTAGTCCATTATAGAGGTATCAAAACCCTACATTGCCAGTTCTGAGTTCTCCCTCACACTGCAAGATAAAATGTCACAAGTAGATGAATGTAATCAATGGCCCCAGATGAGTGAGAAGTAAATAAAGGTAATCATCAATAATACAGACAAGCACACTACAATACCATTATTAGGTCCTCTACTACAACAAATAGCTCAAGTTTGAATCTATACTGAGTGATAGCAGCTTCATAGTAGATCCAATTTTAGATAAAGTGCATCACGTAGCAGCTATAAGTTGAAAACAGAAAAATATTCTAAAAAAAAGCAAACATATTTGTAACAAATAATACATTTTCCTTTAGCAACAATACATAAAAGCAAAATATATCCGATTTTTTGTACAAAAACACATTTAAATAGCAGCAGTCACATGTGCATTTTTTAGATTATTGTGCAATAGGAGCTTTTTGAGAGGATCAATTGTAGATAAAGTGCATTGTAAAGAAACAAAAGTTAAAACCAAAGGAAACACTAAGGAAGAACTAGCACATTTATAACTGAGAATTCATGTGTCCCTTAGCAGCAGAGGTTAGAAGAACAGTATATCCGAGTTTTGTGCAAAGAGCAGTTGAATAGTAGCCATAACATGCGCATAGATACAATCCAACAAGTGCTAAAACTCCATTAGCCTTAAAATACAAAGTCCCAGAACTTGGAAAAAAATTGTGAAGTTGACCATGAATCTAAGGAGAAAAACTGCTTAAATAAGATATAGTGAAGACTAAAATATATTCATAAACTCCTTAAAAAAATGGAATGATTTCATACACACTGTTTCATTACTCAGATAAATTCATACACACTGTTTCATTACTCAGATAAATAGAAAATTCCTGGGCTAATGTTACATTTTTGATGCAGTTTTGTATAAACATTGGTCAAAGCCAACGTTGACTAAACAAAACCAATAGTGGGCAAACAAGCAAAGTATGATCAAGATTACATCGGTTGAATTTTTTTTCCAATTTTCGTAGAATAGGACCAATTTGCTGTTTGGTCATTTAATGGCAAGAGAATAATGCAGTATAAAGTAAGCCAAACTCGTATACCATATCTTAAGTTCCAAGATAAATATCTCTGGGGAACACTCAGTGTTTTTGACATGGTTATTATCCATAGCCTTTCTTTTGATCTACACCATTTGACATCTCTATGATAACTAACCATACGGCTTGTGATTTTTAAAAAGGATTTAAGTTCTAGAAGCAGGAGAGAAATCACTGACTCCTCCTGTGCGCAGAAGACATTCAGTGCCAAGGAGAAGTGACTGGAAAAGGAATATTTGTCTATGGTTCCTCCAAAAAGTTCTTGACACATGAAACATCTTAGTGTGTATGAATCACTATTCTTTAACTAATATCCCCAACATAATATCCTGGCTAAGCCTTGAGTAAATGAACTTATCAAGCCGAATTCCAGTCTCGTAGCAGATATTGGGACCAGTGTACTAAAATTACATTATTTGCGTAAAATCTGTCCTTCAATCTTATCTAGGAACTCAAGTTCTTTATTGGGTATATTCAATAGCATATAGCAAAGTAGGAGGAATGTTTGCTTTAAAAACTTATTGCAGATGTAAAAAGTGTCTTCGATTCATTGCGCTATAAAATATACGCAAGCTATTTGAATGTATTACCGCTTTACAAAAACTATGTTCGATATGTGGCTTATTCTTTGTATTGCCCGTTATTACTTTCCCTAAATAAAGGAAAGAATCTACCATCTCTAGTTTTTCAGGACCAATTTTCCAATTAAAATGACATAATTTTCTGCTTCTGCTGCATTTCATAATCAGAACTTTACTTTTAGAAACATTGATCTTCAAAAACTGTGCAATTGTATATTTCTGTAATGATGTTAACTTTTTTAGTCAACCTATCTGGGGTTAGATCCATAATTTCAATATCATCTACACACATAAGACATGCAAAAGAATGACCACCTTTCTTTGGTGCATTCTAAAGGAGAAAAACATTCCGGTAAATCTGTTACATAAAAAAAAGAGTAGCAGGCTAATAGGCAGCCTTGCTTCAGTCCATTTTCTATGGGTATTACTGTTGCCTTGATTTACTCCTATTAGCACCTGGCCCCATGTTCATGAGCGCAGGGCAATAAATAATGATGACAGGGGGGTATGTACTCCCATGTTATGCAATGTTTTCTACCGTGAGGGCCAGTCTTATCAAAGGCTGTTGAGAAGTCTAGAAAGGCCACATATACATTTGGTCTGCGAAAAATCGTGTACTTTTCCTCAATTAATTTCAGCATAGAGATGTTGTCCATGGTGGAGTGATTTATCCTAAAACCTGCTTGCTCTATGGGAAGAAACCTCTCCTCCACCACCCATTCAGTAAGATGGTCAAGAATACTGCAAGTAAAAATTTTCCCCGCTGGGCCTAGTAAAGCTATCTGTCTGTAGTTACCCGGATGATGTCTGTGGCCCTTTTTATATAGAGGGATTAGGATACTACTGGACCAAGAATGCAGCGTCTTACCCAGCAAATAGCAATAATCAAACAGCGAAGTAAGGTACGTAGGCCATAGAAGAGATTCATTTTTAATTACAGTCATGGGGATTTCTTAAGGATTCATTGCTCCTGAAGCTCTAATTTCCTACCACTTCACCCTTTGAGGGTGCATAGCTGGAGTCAAGGATTGTAAAAGGATTGGATAAAGTGAAGGCAGAACAAGAAGAATTAAGATTTGCAGAATAAAGTTATACCAGATATAATTTCCATTCTTCTTCATTTATAGGAATGGGGAGGATTTTTGTTCTTGCACCGCAACAATCCACGATTATTTCCCAATACCTTTTTGGGTAATTTTTTAGCCGACATCTTTTTACTGTACCCATTCATATTCTTCCTTTCTTTTTCCGAGAGAGCATGTTTTGTTCTGTCTTTGCCTCTTTAAAAGATTTAATGATTTACTTTGTTCGAGGGAAAAGTCCAGGAACTGGGTCCTCACTAATTTATTTATTTCCCTATTCATAAGAAGCAATGGGTTGAGGCAGTCTCTGTTTAGCTGGAAAATGCATAGGTTTATATAACAAGACCAAGGTAATTGTATTGCGACAAAAGGCTTCGAGCAAATCGATTTTGAAAGAATGATGATCTACCATTACTATGTGCCGCTGATCTACTATCAAAACTGTTACGTTATCTTCAATTTTAGAGACAGCTAGGGTTTTCCAATGAATTCAACCATTTGTTATATTAAAACCTACTGAGCTATCCTTGAATTTCCAAGAACCTACCTAGGCTCAGGTCATCTTGAATTTAGAGCAGATCACTATGTGATCGCTAACTGCATTTTCCAAGACTTCCATTAAGAGCTTACAAACAAAATCAGCTGAAACAATTAAGTAATCAATAATAGTTCCCCAAGTAGGTGCCTTTGGGTGTAATTTGCTGGTATATCATTTCTTAAACTCCCATTGACAATTAAAGGATCTAAACTTCTCAGGCCTTCAAGTAATAGTGCACCTCTTTTATCAGTCTATTATTCGGGAACTGATCAGGGGGAATGTTTAAAGCTTCATATTTTGAGGCGTTAGCAAATAACCTTATGCTGTGGGAAGAAACTTTGGCATTCAAATCACCAACCAGCATTAGATACCTACAATCTTTACTTTCCATAATAGTGGAGATAAAAACAAATAGGTCTTTTAATAAGTGAGAGTTAGATGCATCAGGAGGTATTTAAGCATTTACAATCAACAGGGAATCTAAGTTATCTTGTTCTTCTTTACATCTAGCTTAATCGACTGAATTAAGTTAGAGGCAAGGGGGATTACTTTATATATCCATCTAAAACTTGTTTTAAGCAATATAGCAGCAATAACTCCTTTTGCATGTCCTCAGTTCACGGGAAGCACCGGATGGCTCAGCAGAATATAATCTTCCTCAGGGACAGTTCCAATCAATCAATTAATCAATCAATGCATTTGTAGAGAGCGCTACATACCCGTGAGGGTCTCAAGGCGCTGGGGAGGGGGGCTGCTACTGATCGAAGAGCCAGGACTTGAGAAGTCTTCTGAAGGCCAGCAGGTCCTGGGTCTGTCGTAGGCTGGTAGGGAGAGCGTTCCAGGTCTTTGCGGCGAGGTAGGAGAAGGATCTGCCGCCGGTGGTGGTTTTCTGGATATGAGGAACTGTGGCGAGGGCGAGGGTGGCGGAGCGGTGGTTGCGGGTGGGGGTGTGGAAGCTGAGTCGGTTGTTGAGGTATGTTGGTCCGGTGTTGTGTAGAGCTTTGTGTGCGTGGGTGAGGAGTTTGAAGGTGATTCTCTTGTTTACGTGTAGCCAGTGCAGGCCTCTCAGGTGGGGTGTGATGTGGCTGCATTGGGGGACGTCGAGGATCAGTCGAGCCGAGGCGTTCTGGATTCATTGTAGTCGACTCAGGAGCTTGGTTGTTGTTCCTGAGTAGAGGGCGTTCCCGTAGTCGAGTCTGTTGCTGATGAGGGCCTGGGTGACAGTTTTTCTCGTGTCGGTAGGGATCCATTTGAAGATCCTGGGGAGCATTCAGAGGGTGTTGAAGCAGGACGCGGAGATGGCGTTGACTTGCTTGGTCATGGAGAGGGTGGAGTCGAGGATGAACCTCAGGTTGTGTGCGTGGTTAGTGGGTTCCGGGACTGTGCCTAGTGATGTGGGCCACCAGGAGTCGTCCCAGGCTGATGGGGTGAGTCCGAGGATGTCCTTCATCCAGTTGGTGACGGCCTTCATTCCTCTGTGGAGGTTGGCTTTGGCGGTGTGGGGGTCTTCGGTGAGGGATATGATCAGCTGGGTGTCGTCGGCGTAGGAAATGATGTTGAGGTTATGCTGTTGTGCGACGTGGGCAACATGTAACAGCGTCGGGCTGAGGGAGGATCACTGTGGGACGCCGCAGATTATCTCGGTGGTTTTTGCGTGGAAGGGTGGGAGGCTGGCGCTCTGGGTTATGCCAGAGAAGAAGGATGTGGTCCAGGCCAGGGTCTTCTCTTGAATTCCGGCAACATCGAGGCCCACTGATAGGGTGCGGTGGCAGACCGTTTCAAAGGCAGCTGACAGGTACAGGAGGATGAGCTCGGCTGTTTCTCCTTTGTCCATCAGGATCCTGATGTCGTCGGTGGCGGCGATTAGGGCGTTCTCAGTGCTGTGGTTGCTGCGGAAGCCGGATTGGGAAGGGTCCAGGATGTTGTTGTCTTTGAGGTAGCGGGTTAGCTGTTTGTTGACAATCTTCTCTGTCAATTTTGCTGGGAACGAGAGCAGGCAGGTGGACCGGAAGTTCTTGAGGTCCTTGGGGTCCGAATTGGGTTAGCTGTTTGTTGACAATCTTCTCTGTCACTTTTGCTGGGAACGGGAGCAGGGAGCAGGGAGATGGGCCGGAAGTTCTTGAGGTCCTTGGGGTCCGCCTTGGGTTTCTTCAGAAGGGTGTTGATCTCGGCGTGCTTCCAGCTTTCCGGGAAGGTTGCTGTCTCGAAGGAGATGTTGATTGTTTTCCGGAGGTGGGGTGCGATGGTTTTGCTGGCTTTGTTGAAAACGTCGCAAGGGCACGGGTCGGATGGGGATCCGGAGTGGATGGAGTTCATGGTTTTGATGGTGTCTTCGTTGCTCATTGGACCAGGCGGTCAGGTGACTGGTGCGGGTGGAGGTCGCGGGGATGGCGGTCTCGGTGGTGGGTGCGGGGGTGTCGGAGTTGAAGCTGTCGTGGATGTCGGTGATCTTTTGGTGAAAGGTGGCCAGTGAGTCGCACAGGTCTTGTGACGATGTAATGTCGTTGGTGTTGGAGCTGGGGTTGGAGAGTTCTATCACGATGCCAAAGAGCTCTTTGGTGTTGTGCGCGTTGTTGTCTAGGCGGTCCTTGAAGGCGGTCCTGATGAGTTGGTGGTGTCTGCGGGTGGAGTTCTTGTGGGCTGTGTGGCTGTCTGGTGATCGGTCACGGAGCCATTTTTTCTCCAGCTTCCTACAGATGTGCTTGGAGGTCCGGAGGTCTTCGGTGAACCAGGCAGCTTTCTTGTTGGTGTGGTTGGTTGTGGAGATCTTGGGAGGGGCGAGGGTGTTGGCGCAGTCATTGATCCACTGTTTGAGGTTGGTAGTGGCGGTGTCGGGGTCAATGGAGTCGGTGGGTGATCTCAGGGCGAGGGTGGTGGTCAGTTGGTTCTTGGTGATCTTACCCCAGCAGCGGTGTGGCAACTGTTGGGTGCGGGGGTGTGTGGTGGGTTTCCTGAAGGTGAAGTGGACGCATCTGTGGTCGGTCCAGTGTGGTACGGTGGTGTGGTTGAAGGAGACGTGGGGACTTGCGTAGAAGATGGGGTCCAGCGTATGTCCAGCTGCGTGGGTGGGTGTTGTCACGAGCTGTTTGCGTCCGGGGTTGGCGAGATTGTCTATCAGGGCGGTGGAGTTGGCGTCGCTGTTGTTTTCGAGGTGGAAGTTCAGGTCCCCGAGGAGGATGTAGTCTGTGGAGGCGAGGGCGTGGGTGCTGACGAGGTCGGCGATGGTGTCGCTTAACTGTGGTCATGGTCCGGGTGGTCTGTAGATGAGTGTTCGTCTGAGGGTCATGTTGGGGTTGGTGTGGATCTTCGGCAGTGGTGAGGGTTTCATCGGTGTTGGTCAAGACTCTGAGGGTGTCTTTGTGGATGATGGCGATTCCCCCTCCAACTCCGTTGCCGCGGTCTCTGCGGGATATCTTGTAGCCCTGTGGAATGGCTATGGCGATGTCTGGGGCTGAGGTCGTGGTCAGCCAGTTCTACGTCAGGAAGGCGACGTTGGGGGCAGTAGAGTCTAGGAGGTCCCAAAGTTCGATGGCGTGCTTGTGAGTGGAGCGGGTGTTGAGGAGGATGCATCTGAGGTGGTTGGGTTCTCTGGTTGGTGGTTTGGCGGGCTGGATGCTGGTGTATCTGCAGTCCCGGCAGGTGATAGTCCCTTGGGTGTGCTTCGTGATGGCCTGGTAGCAGGGATGGTGTCGTCCAGGGTTGAGTGCGTGGAGGGTGCTGGAGTCGTCGTGGAGTCTGGCGTTGTGGGGGGCACGGGTGCAGGGGTTCTGGCGCCGGGTGCGGTCCAGGCGCGGATGGGCGCATATGGGCTTGCCTTTGGCACGCCATCGGCGGGCCCGCTGCGCTTCCGCGCGGTGACCTCCATAAGAGGCGAAGTGGGAGGGAGGAGCAGCTGGGAGACGGGGCGGCAAATGGGCGAGGGGACGGTACACAGAAGGCAAAAGGGGTCGGGCCACAGGGGAGCAGCGGTGGGAAGCAGGGAGCGGGGGGCACAGAGGACTAGGGGCGCAAGGAACGACTAAGAATTAAAAACAGAATACAACAGAATACAAATGCCAAGGTGATAAGAATTGAATAAGCAGTACAGTTGAGAAACTAGAAAACTGTCACCAGACGGCAGGGGCACACCAGCGGCGAACTCCCGGCAGCGGCAGCAGTGGGGCAGAGTCACGGGTGCACAGGGGGAGCCGTGCGGCATGAGGAGCGACCTGACCTGACACAGGGCCAGGGTCACTAGCCAATAGGATTACAGATAACATTACTGCCTAAAGAGGAGGCGAATAGCAAGGCATTAGGATTCAAGTTACACTGATCGAGGTCCCCTTGAGATGATTTCAACGAGTCCTTCTTTATAGCGTTAGAATCAAAATTCAGTGAAGGATTTAAAATAAAATAGGGTCAAAGGGTAGTAGTTTTGCTGTTTTTTTTATTCATCCTTTGAATGTTTTTACCTTTTTTCCTGCTTTTTCTTGCAGATAATTTTACTTTTAATTTTGATTTCCTTTTCCTTGGATGAAGACTGATCAGCTTTTTATTCTTCCGTTATAGAAAGTTCAGATTTTTTAGCCCCTCTTTTAAGAAAACGGGAGAAAAGTTTCAAACTATATTTATTTGTTGCTTCTTAGAGAGCTGACAGGACAAAGATGCAGATGAAGGAACAGAGGGGCATATTACCAAGGGCCATTATCGACGCATTAGCTGGACTTTTTCCCCCTAATGCGGCGATAATTTCATCACCCTATTACCAAGCTGTCGCTAACACCAGTTAGCGACAGCTTGTAAGTGATAGCGGGCATTTAGGGGCCCACTTTGTTGTCAGCGATAATTATCGCTAATGACATGCAAAGTGGGCGTGCCAAGATGTTAGCGACTGAAAACAGTCGCTAACATCGCTATCTCCAATTACCAACTTTTGGAAATATTCACGCTAAGCGTGAATATCTCCAAAAGCTAACGCCTGCCCTGAGCAGTTCTTAGCCATGTTATCCAATGGTAGGTGGATAACATGGCTAAGAGCATTAGCTCGGTAATGCATGAATATCGCTGACTTTTCTGCGATATTCATGCATTTCGGCCGATTTTTATCGCTTAGGAGATAAACCTTGATAATAGCAAGGCTCCTAATCGATAAAAAAAGGCGAAGCATGGCGATAAAATTATTGCTGCTAACCAAGCATAGCGATCATTATCGCTTATGCTTGGTAATATGCCCGAGTCCTCAGGTTCAAAGAGCTGCTGTAGCGAAGGAGGTTGTATTTCATCAAATATGTCTGCATTTTCTTTACCTTTATGCTTTCTACTAGACGAAAGGCATGCCAAACTGAGTGCCAAAGTCCCGCCATTTAGCGTAAGAAACAGAACATGTTTTGATAGATTTGTACCAATTGGATTTATGGTCCAAAGGAGGTAAAGAAAAAATCCCCTTACCGGAGTTTAGCTTATGAGAATGAGATAGGCTGGTTTTAACAGACTGGGGTCTTTAACCAGGGATTATAGATTTGGTCAAAGACAGAAGTGAATCCAAGATATAATCAGAATTACTTACATATTTCTCTATTAGGGCTAAAATAGATGGCAAGACTCTTTCCAGACAAAGTAACAATTCAGACATCAACATTTTTCCTCTGGATTATTGTTTAATGGATGAAAACTTGAGGACAAGTCGGAAGTTACAGACACCCTTGAGTTTCATATATGTGTTCTGCTGGGTGTGCTACTAAACAGCTGCATCCTAATGGAAGCACCCAAGGGAAAATCCAGTGAATTTGGGGAAGACTAAATATTGGGAGTGTGAGACCTAGGCGAATGAGGCTTATGTGACTGAGGGACTTTTGGAGCCGGAATCAAATTGATATTAATTAATGTCGGGGGGCCTCCCATTTTTGGGTAAAGGCAAATGTTTTAAGGTGCTACTGAAGTGGGTGGCAAAATAAGTGCTTGCAGACTAGTAGTATTTCAATTACAGACCCAGGGAAAATGATATGGCATTCTACAAGGGACTTACAAGTAAATTGAATATGCCTATTGGGTATAAGCCAATTTAACCATGTTTTAGGGGATTGTGCACAAGCACTTTAGCACTATTTGGTAGTGGTAAGGTGCACAATGCCTAAGGCAAACAAAAATAAGTTCAGCAAAATGGAGAAGAAGAGGAAAAGTGTGAGGGGTAAGACCACCCTAAGATGGTCTAATACATTTTATAATTTCTTGTGACATTTTCCATTTTAGATGTCTGCCTTATACTCATTAACAAATTCCTGAAGTTTATTGTGTGCCTCATTTGCACATCTTGCTGCTTCTTTGTTTAAGTACCCCATTTCATCAACATTGTTTGACAAAACCCTGTTCATGTCTATTGTCCTGTATAAAATTTCTCCAAATTAGATTTTTAAAAGCCCAAAATTAATAACTCTCTCTTTAATAGATCTTCTATAACAGCAATAGTATCGGACATGTAATTTGAGACTGAATAAACAACTGTAGTAGCTTTGCTGGTTAGGGAACTTGCTACTGAACTCTTGATTTAATGTGTCAATTGAAAAAGTTGGTACAATTGTTTTTTTCATTCACTAAGAAGTCAAGCTGTTATTAGCTAGTCAGCCAATGAGCCATCCTGGGAATGGTGAAACCTTACCACAGAATTGTGCTGTGGTTGGGTGACTTTTGGCATAGCCTTGCTGGGATTATTTGTTGTTTATTAGCTTATTATGTGCAGTTTTTAGATTATTCTGAGTGAAAATAATGACTACTGTGTTGAAAAAACCTAAGGTGTCTACCGCACCTGCTATAGAGGATCAGAAATTGTCTGCAAAGGGAACAGATATATAAGAGATGATGATGGAGATTGGGTTTTATATGTATACTTTGATTTGAAATCGGCATGAATGTACTTCTTATGACAAGGACTTGTGGGTACCTTTAACATTAGAAATCAGGATTTTCCTGATACAAACTGAATGATAGAAAGCTGTAACCTAGACCTACACGGTTTGAGGCATTGACCAAATGGGATCGCATAGCTCCAGAAAAAAAGACAAAGAAAAAAAGAATGGCAAGTAGGAGCAACAGGAGAGATGTTGGTGGGAGTATATTATTGAGGGAGTAAGAGTTTTCCCCACAATATTCAGCGACAACAGACAAAAAGAGCACCAATAATGGAGATACAAAATCAAGACTCAGAAGGGGTGAATAACTTTTTACATGATCTTTTGAATTTCCGACCTCCTCCATATGGACTTCAGATACTCTGTCCTGTAGTACCTGATAGGGTGCAGTCGGTGAAAGCACAGGTGTAGAAATACAGCAGCAACAGCAAGGTGGATGAGCGTCACCCCGCTGCTCTCTCAACAGTGTAAATAAAGTGATAATAACACAGCGTTATTTTCATTGTTATTTTTAGTATGGGCTAAGTGGCCAGGTTAGGGCGGGCAAGGGTCACAGGGTGGAGGGGTGGTTGGTGCACCATAAGTGTGAATGACAGACATGCGCACTAAGCATTTCTCATCACCCGCCCCATCACCCCCGCTCCATAGCAGCCACCACTGAAATACAAATTATATCAAACAAAAAGGCTCAGGGAAAGAAGAAAATGATTATTAAAACATTGGAAAGGCATCCAATATAATAGTCAGAGAAGCCCAACAGTATCAAAATTTGTACATTTATTTATTTTACCAATTGAAAGAGTTTTTAGTTTTTTGACATATAAATAATCTCATGCAAGAAAGACGCTGGTATACAAAAAAGCAATACATATAAACCAGACAGGTGGCAACAACAATACATATCACAAAACAGAGAAGGAACACCATAAACATAAATACTGTGTCCTTATAGTAACTTAAGCCACAGAAAAGCATTGACTGCGTTTCGACCGATATATTATTTGGCGGTCATCTTCAGGACTCAAAGAGGTATTCTTGAACAAGAGATCTGTACAATAAAAGATATAGCTTTAACCATAATAATAACAGTTATTGATACAAAAGGATCAGAATAGGCTTCTCATGAAGAAAAGAGCGGCTGAGTTCAGTAGTAAAAATCCCAGTGAAAAGGGTTTAAAAGAAGGATGAACAACCTCAATCCCCACCACAAAGTGAAAAAGGAATCCTAACACCAAAGTGTATTATAAGACCGCGAAGGCATATTTACCTTCTGTATAAAAATGTGTAAGGCATAGACCAATAGATATTCAGGTCCTCCAGCATCAATATTCAATATCTTGAAATTGCCATATAAAATACAAGTCAATTTAACTAGATCAAAAAATCAGGATCAGCCAAGTATGGCCCAATTGTAATTGTACATACCGTACTGCAATAAATTCACCGCATGGTGAGGCCTTGCTACTTAATTGCGTAGTAGGAAAAATCATCAAAGGATCTTTTGAAGGGCCACCTAATGACCACGGTGGTGATATACAGATGTATTCACCAACACATCGTTGTTAGGCTGTTGAAAAGTTAAACAAACAATAAAAAATATTGTATATAAGTCTGTCAATAACATCAGACTATCAGACAAATTGCTTCATAGAGACTAAGAAATGCAGTCATATTGTTCTAGAAAAAATTACTGCACCGAGTGTATAAAACATCCATCCCTTAAATCTGTATTTTATATGGCAATTTCCAGATATTGAATATTGATGCTGGAGGACCTGAATGTCTATTGGTCTATGCCTTACACATTTTTATACAGAAGGTAAATATGCCTTCACGGTCTTTTAATACACTTTGGTGTTAGGATTCCTTTTTCACTTTGTGGTGGGGATTGAGGTTGTTCATCCTTCTTTTAAACCCTTTTCACTGGGATTTTTACTACTGAACTCAGCCGCTCTTTTCTTCATGAGAAGCCTATTCTGATCCTTTTGTATCAATAATTGTTATTATTATGGTTAAAGCTATATCTTTTATTGTACAGGTCTCTTGTTCAAGAATACCTCTTTGAGTCCTGAAGATGACCGCCAAATAATATATCGGTCGAAACGCCATCGACGCTTTTCTGTGGCTTAAGTTACTATAAGGACACAGTATTTATGTTTATGGTGTTCCTTCTCTGTTTTGTGATATGTATTGTTGTTGCCACCTGTCTGGTTTATATGTATTGCTTTTTTGTATACCAGTGTCTTTCTTGCATGAGATTATTTATATGTCAAAAAACTAAAAACTCTTTCAATTGGTAAAATAAATAAATGTACAAATTTTGATACTATTGGGCTTCTCTGACTATTATATTGGATACCTTTCCAATGTGTTAATAATAATTTTCTTCTTTCCCTGAGCCTTTTTGTTTGATATAATTAGTATCTGTCCCGGTTCGGGGTTTGTGGACAGCCCCTGTGGTTGTTAATCATCACCACTGAAATACAGGCATCAATGGCACCTACACAATACACAAATATCCCAATTGAGATTGCAATGATGGCTTTTCCGCTTACTAGTAAAGATATTCGATTTTTTTCTCAAAGCTCAAATGACATGCCGTTACTACTGCTGTTATTGGAAAATCTCCAAAAGAGAGAGTTAATAATGCTGGGCTTTAAAAAATTTAATTTGGAGAAATTGAACAAAGGAACAATTGTCATGAACAGGTTATTGTCATATAACATTGATGGAATGAAGTACTTAATGAAAGAAGCAGCAAGATGTGCAAATGAGGCACATGAACTTGATGAATTGGCTGACGAGTGTGAGGTTGACATTGGTAAAATGGAAAATGGGAGAACAAATAATAAAAAGATTATGAAAAAAGATGAAATAAAATAATTATGCTCAATAACCTTAAAATCTCACATCAAGGGTCTAGTTGAAAAGACAAAGGAGTGGACACACTTGAAGAAATACAGAGAAGGTGTAAGGAAGGGGTTTCCTTTAAAAATAAAGCTTCAGAAGCAGAAAAGAAAGTGAAGGTGTCAACTAGTGATTCAGCATTTGGGACAGTTCCACTAGGAGTTTTACCTTGAGGGACCTATGTGCATGTGCCTTGATTGAGAGGTGATCCTTATGCGTTCATGACAAGTTTTCAAAAATTGCAGGAGGAACCTGAGAAGTAATGCAAAGAAGTTCAGAGGTTGACCAGTATTTGGACTGACTTAAGTTAGCTGTTTGAGATTGTAGTTACTAGTGACTTGTGGTCTGATTGTAAAATAGGTGTTGCTTGGCTATCTAAAGAACCAACTAGGTTTGCACCTGCTAATGCTTCTTCTGAAGTGGTTGCTGACCAATGCAAGGAGGTGAAAGAACATATGAAAAAGAAGTTGCCAGAGAAGACATTAACTGGGCAAAGATTTTTAGATCTTCACAAGAGCTGAAAGGGTCAGTGCATGCTTATTAGGACAGATGTTTAGGAAACACAGTTGAGTTGAAGATCCTTAGATAGGTGGTACTAGTGGTTTCATTTTGGATTGTGTGATGGCTTTGTGTCCTGTGCTTAGTTTTCCTATTCAGCAGAGTGTCATGTGCTTTCACATAGAGTGGGCATACAAAACCTTGAAATATGCCAAGTATAGCGATGGCTGGTTTAATGTGGAGCAGAAAAGGATTAAATAGAAGCTGATGGTTGCCCAGTTGAGAGAAACTTCAGGAATTCGATGATGGATTTTGATTTGGGATTTGTGCTATTTGACAATCCTAGAATTAATGTGATGACTTTATTGTAAGGTATGAAAATGGGAAATGATATGATATAGATGCAAGCTCTTGGAAGGGGGGTTATGAACAATTATGAAATGAAGGCAGATATTGAAATCCTCAAAAGAGGGCCTGCTTGTCATTTCTGCATTAAGATTGGGCACTGGAAACAGGATTGTCAACTAAATCCGGATCGAATCCAGAATGATTTTGTTCCCCAGATGCATGGGAATTTAGATCAGGTGCAGTCAAAGTCATTAGCATCAGTCCAACCAGCTCCTTTCAAGAATTTGCCCAGAGCCCAAGTGATGCAGCAAAATATAAAAAATATAAAAAATAAAATTCCATTTACCTCAGGATACCAACAGAATCCTTTGATTCTAAGTACTGATTTTCCTACGTCCTCTTCAGAAAATAATTCTGAATGACGGTGCTTGAGGGGGAAGGGCAGACCCAGAGGTAGACCAGAGTGACCCAGTAAAGTCAATGGTCATCCTTTCTGTTTCTTGATAGATAATACAAAGCAGTATACCACACAATAGAGGGATTAGGTGTGCCTGGATGGGCCATCACCTGGTAGGATGGAGGGGGCAGAGCTGGGCACAGGCCCATTTGCAAATGTTGTCTTGTAAATTATTTAACAGTGAAGTTGTTTCAAGTGTACATTCCTCTTTCATTTGAACAGTAAGGTATCTACGTATAGCATCAAGACTCAGTTAAAGCTCTACTAAAATGTTTCTAGATCTTTCTTTAGAATTTGACTAAAATGTCACTCCTGAGTATAAATATATATAACCTGGGATTCAAAAAACCATGGACAATACAAATAAATATGTGCTCCACTACACTGTATCTTCATTAACCCTGGGCGTAGTTCGCGAAGTAGCGCTACGCATAGCTACCCGAAGTGCACTTCGCACTACGTGTAGCACTACGCGAACTGCGTAGTGCCTTGTTCGCACTATGCAAGATGTCATTTCAATGATTGCACAGTGCAGACAAGCATTCAGCACCGAGCAATCATTGAAAACAGCATCTTGCACAGTGTGAGATGTAGTTTTATGCCGCTCGAGGAGATTTTTTCTCAAGCGGCAGCTTTCTTATCGCGGACTGGTAGTTTCTCTTCGCGAGCGGTCACGAGCATACGTGAGCACTCGCAATGAGAAACCTGACCTCCCCGCGTGGAGAATCTCATCAGGAGGTTTATTTTCCACGCTCGCGATCGGCAACTCGATGTTGCTGATCGCGAACGAGGAAAAACTCTCGCCAGGATGTCATTTTGCATGCTCATGGTCACCAACTTGACGTTGCAAGCAAGCAAAGAATGACCGCTGCACTACGCTACGCATGTTCGCACTGTGCTACATGCAGTTCGTGTAGTGCGAAGTTGTGCAAACTTCGCAAACTACGCAAGCGTAGCTTATTGCTTTGCCCAGGCCTAATCTTCATCCCACATGTGCTCTGTTAGAAATCGGGGTCTCTATTTGGCAGCGGTAGTTACCCTTGTCCAAATAGGGATCCTTGATTCTAGTCAGGGTAAGGGGATACACTTCTAAAATAGCCCCTGCTCACCCACTTGGTAGCTTGGCATAAGCAGAGAGGCTTATCTCAGGGGCAGTGTGTAAAGCATTTGTGAACATATACAGTAATACAGTACAAACACTACAATGGACACCACACAAGTTTAGAAAAATACATCATTTTTATATAAACCAAAACAAGACCAAACGACAAAAATCCACAATATGGTAGTACAAATATGACTTTCAGATGGTAGAAGTAGTTCAGTTTAAAGCAAATTGCAGAAACAACTCTTTTTGCACAAAGTACCTTGAATGCGTCACACAAATAAACAAAATGGGCCACAGGGAAGGTTATGCGTTGGTACCTTACACTCAGGGAAGATGATTTGTCAGTTCCTTGATCCGGGGGAGATGATGCCTCGGTTCCAAGTTTATTAATTTAGTGGTTAGTCTTTTTAAAACCTATACACTATATATTAAAAAAAATCATACAACCTTTTGTGCACTTATCTTACAAAATGTTTAAGATACATAGCGACTCCTTTCTTCTTTCAAAGTTTGTTTATAGGATGGAATTAATGTTTCCCATCAATATCATTGTTTGTGATTAATTTCAGTATTGTCCTTGATCCAGAATTTTCTTCTAAATAGGGTTCCATCCTTAATCATTTAGTTTAGGATTGCTAAATCCTTGGTCGATTTATAATCCAACTGAACTTTACATATATACTTTTTATGTTATTCGTCCTTTATTTGAGCTATTTCTTTTAAATGAACTTTAAAAAAGTTACCCCTCTGCACACAAGTGGGTGTGAGATTCCTCAAAGCCATGTTGTTACCGCTTGCCTGCAGGGATGGATTTTCAACAAAGTAAAAATAATTTTTAACAGTTTTTTCCTTTCTAATCCGAACTTTGGACACACACAGAAAATATGCACTAAAGACTCTTTCTTATATTTATACAGCCAGCATTCTTGATTTTGAAACTAGTATTTCCAATTGGGAGCAATATCTTTAATTTTTTCACATGCTAAAGCGGAATTGCATGAACTGTTGTTTTATCTTCAGTGAATAATGAGCTGAGAGGAATTTGATCACTGTCCAGGCTTGACGTCATCATGTGAGGATATTCTTGTCAGTTGTATGAGACAAAATGTTGCCTGTGGCTTTAATTGCCTGATGAAAGGCTGTTTTTCCTAAACAAGCCATCCAAAGATGGTGCACGCCTAATTCCTCAATTGCCCGCATTAGGTAAGATCCCTAGGATCCTTTTTTATTGATCCGTTTTTGTTCTTCTATTTCCTGCCAGCACAAGTTATCAATAGTTTCTCTTTCAGATGTGCTCAGTCTCCAGCATAACCTAAAAAAGGCTCAAGACGGACTTAAGCTGGAGAAGCCGTTTTTGATATATTAAAAACTGATTTATATACTCTTGTTTGAATTTTATTTACAATGGTTGCATCATGACCCTTCATCCTTCTATCCTGTATGTAACTTCTGGCATTAACTGGGCATGCATTACAGATAGTAGATGGGCAAAGGACTGACATCTCAATTTCCTTTTTAATAGCTTTAAACTATAAGTTAGCAATTGGGCGTTTGCCATCATTGCTGCAGAATGCTGTTTGTACTTCATTTGGTGTTCGATATTGAATCATTGATATTTATACGTTACGGCTACCTCAACTTTTTTCCCTTCCAGGAACCAGGAGTAAGGCTTGTATTTGCAGTCTACCAGTTGAAACACTTTAGTTTTTTGCAGATTAAATTCTAATCCTTGTTTGTCCAAATACATTTTTAGAGCTTTCATGCTGCGTTGTAGTCCTATTGACATTTGGCCTAATAGGATGATTTCATCTGCATGCTGAAGACATCTTATTTCCTTGTTCGCCAGTGAAGGCGGGTGGCAGTTATCTTTCTGAAGTGCTTCTGCAAGGTCGGCAAAATATAAATTTAGCAAGCTTGGGGCTAACACACACCTGTGTTTTAATACGTTCCTTGTCTCTATGTTGTTTGTCGCTCGTCTGCCATCCCCAATTGTGACCTGCGCCCAGGTTCCTGTATATAACTGCTATTAACCAATTTTCACCATAAGAGCCCGTGAGACACTCGATCGAATGCGGACTTAGGGTCTACAAAACAGTCAAAAAGCTGGTCTTCTTGTTTTTTACCTTTTCAGCTAAGAATGTTAATGCTGTTAGATTTGTTGATGTTACCGTCCCGAAATCCTGTTTGGAACCATGGTATAAGCTTTTGTCCGCTGTCCATGATTTGAGGAGCTTCAATATGCAAGAGGCGTAGAGCGTCGCTTCTATGTCAATTACGGTTATAAGCCTATAATTTGTTGGTGATGACAGATTTCCACTTTTAAAAATCGTTTGAAAGATGTTACCTTTCCATGAGTCCGGGATTTGATGTGTGCGGGACAGCTCATTAAATAGAGGGAAATAGTAGTGAGCCCAATATGCCATGTCTCCTTTAAATGGCGTATTGGGGATTCCATTTGGTCCTGCTGCGCTTTCTGGCTTTAATTTCGATTTTATTAACGATGTATTTGTGTTGTGATGTATATTATTTGCATTTTCCTTTTTGTAAACTGTGTTGTCTGTCTGGGATTCTTGGGATAAACCTTCTCGCATTGTGGATGCGTCAGTTCCTTACCGAAGCGCTGGGGAGGTGATTCATCGGTTCCTTACCGGACAGGAGGTGATGCATCATGTTCTTACTGTGTGGGAAGGTGATGCGTCAGTTTCTTACTGCATCAGCCAATGATGCAACAGACTTGGCGCCTCGATACGATGCGATGATCTGGGACAATGCGTGGATTCTTGCAGCTGCTCAGCAGGCCTTGCGTCAGAATCGGTGCGGAGATCTCATACTTCGAAGATCATTGCACTCGATGTGGCGTGCGGCGATTTCTTGAGCTGTGGCATGCGTCAGAAACAGGTATGGATGCGTCCCGCTTCTCTGTGTTGCATTGATTGTCCACCTCCCGGCGGAAAACAGTTGTCTAGAGCACCAAAACAACAGCAGGCACCTCATGAGGTCAGAACTCCCAGCAAGGCTGATCAGGGGAGCTGGTGGTTAAGTCTTTGTGTCCCTGAGACTTCAGAACAGGAGGCAAGCTCAGTTTCAAGCCCTTGGAGATCTTCTTTCAAGCAGGGGACACAGCAAACAACAAAGCCCTTTTCTCCTTTCCTTGGCAGCAAATAGTCACTGTAGGCCAACCCAGGACAGCAAACAGCACAGGCAGTATTCCACCACAGCTTCTCCAGCTCTTCTCCTTGGAAAAGGTTCCTCTTGATTTCCCAGAAGTGATCTAAAAGTCTGGGGTCTGGACCCTTCTTTTTAAACACCAAAATACTTTGTTCTCTGAAATCAGAGACGGTCTGTACCCAGCCAAAACCAGTTCTGTCCTCCCTGGTGCAGCTTCTTGGCAGAAGGTGGAGACAGCATTGTTGAAGCCAGCCCAGTCCCATTCAGGGGAAAGGAAATCTCCTCCCCCTTCTCTAAATGCAGCCCAGGTCTATTCCGTCCAGCCCTGACTCATCAGGCTCCCTGGAGCCATGGCTCCTCTCCAGCCCCCTGTCATCCAAAGCCAGACATACATTACATAAACCTTGGAGATTCACCCTGGATGGCTAAGCAAGAAAATACCGACTTTCTAAAAGTGGTATTTTCAAACACTGAATGAAAAAATCACCCTAATCAAAAGATGCATGTTAACATTCTGAGTTCAGACATATCAAACTTTATTTTCCTACCTTGTTCCCAGGGGCAGTTATGTTTAAATTATGTTATAAACAAACTCCTCATTCTATCCAATGGGAGCAGGTAGCCTTGCAATAGTGAAAAACGAAATTGGCAGTATTTCACTATCAGGACATTCAGGAGTGCCTTGAGCCTACCTTAGGGATGACTAACATACAAGAAAAGATAAGGTTGGGGACTGGCAAGTGTGTGCACTTGCCAAGTCGACATGGCAGTCCCAAACTTCACACAGACTCTGCTATGGCAGGCCAGAGTTACATTTTACAGGCTGCTTCTGTGGGTGGCACAATCAGTGCTGCAGCCCACTACAGCATTTGATTTACAGGCTCTGGGCACAGACAGTGCACTGTACTAAGGTCTGACTAGTAAATCAAATATGCAAATCATGGAATCACTAATCCATAACAACAATTTACTAAGGAAGAACTTGCACTTTGGTTCTGAACAGCAGTGGCGAAGTGCCTAAAGCATCTTGAACAGCAAAACGGAGTCCAGCACACAGCAAAAACACAGAAGGGAAAAGCAAAGAAAAGGAAGGGGAGACCCACGACAATGGTGCCAGGTCTAACATGCACATACCCTGCTCATTTCTCATTTCATATTCTGATCTGTGTTACATGGATTTATTCCAACCCTACATTTTAACACTGCATCCCTGGGTTTGGGATTAGGTAAGGCAAAAATATATGGGAACCTGTCATCATAGCTCAAACTTTTTAACAGAAATTGGGTGGAGGGTTTTCCGTTCCAATGCTACAGATCCTTGTCTTTAGCACAATTAAATGCGAGAGTGCGTAGTTTGGGTTTGGAGATCCACAGCCCCTGCTTACATTGATCCAGCTTTACTGTAAACCTATTATAGTGTTAATTTAACATATGTCTTACATAAATAGCCCATTTCAATTCACTATTCTCCACCTCAGCTTTACAGTGGTGAGATATTCAAGAGTGTCCTCCCCTTTTAATCTTTGCCAAAACCTCAGTGTGGCAACAAAGCCTCAAATAACTCCAAGTTTTAAGCTAGCACTTGACCCATTATGTATGTGTTAAGACTGCTTATTTATCCAGTCCATCACATGTGGAGCGAATGTTGCAGTCAGTTTGAAGAGAGTGAAATATGGTTTTGGACAGCTAGTATTAGATACTTGAGGAGGTATTATTCCATCTATAGGCGTGGCTGTGAATGTTGTGAAAATTAGATGTTTTCTAATAAAGTTTGTGGTATAACCCGAACTATTAAATACAATGTGGGCAATGATTGTGATAGCACTAGATATCGTTCTCATGAAGGAAGGTGGTATCTGCAAGGTGCTAAAGGTGAAGGAATGTTGTACTGTCATACATGATAACAGTAAGGGTATTAAAACAAATGTGAATAATATTACCGATGACTGCTACCTATCTTCTTGTGAAGTCCAAGCTTTAGGACAGCATGGCACGTGGGAAACGGCAGGTTCCTGGGTTATTGAAATAGGGAAGTGTTTTAGCATGGTTGGTGAAGGGTTTGATAATGTTGCTCGAATATAAATTTACCTTGAAAAAAACAAAATACAAGAGAAGTTTAGCAAAACAGGAACAGTTAGTTTAATTAAATGCTTTGGCCGGGAGCACAGGAACAGAAGCGGGTCTGAGGACTGTCTCAAAGTACAATCAATTTGAACAGGGTTTTATATATTTCTTTGAGTATCATAAAGTACCAGTGATCCTTTTTTGGTAAAATAATGCAAGCCTTGCCTGTGGAGTCATAAATAAGAGCCCTGATGACAATTGCACGTGGCCCTCGAATGCGTGGACACAATGTGGGCCAGTGGGTAAAATGTCCAGATGTCCTGCATGAGGGACACATGATCACTACATGTACTATATGTGCTATGGTGTGATTGGCTGGGTGTTCTTAACTTCTTGTGGCTACTGACTTTATGATGTTTTGGAAATACAAAAACCCCTCTGGCCATGCGTGCTTCATTAGTCTCCAACTGTGGTGTCGCTTTGCTTTTCTGGGGAATGTACCTGAATTTCTTAGCTGCGTGTTTGTCGGGGTTGTCGGGGTGGAAGGAGAGTTCATGACAAGCAAACTTGATATTAAAGATGGGATTTCATTCTTATGTGAGAATGTATCTTTAGAAACATGGCATTGATTCTATCAATATTAACATTCCCCCCTCTAGTTGAATTTTCAACCACATTATCTAACCCATAATTCATGACAATCAAATTATTAGGGACTTATTGTTGTTCAGTTTTGGTTATTACTACTTCCTTAGTTAATTGCATTCTACCCAATTTGAGGACTGCATTTTTATAGTAGGAAACCCCGAATTGTAGGAAACTGTACAAGAACAATAAAAATATGAAAATATGAAAACGTGCACAGAACGGTTAGCCACCGGGGATCCAGGAAAATCAGTTCATATAACATTCCTGCTTACGGGTATCATTAAGGTGGATGGCCCTACACTGGAACTCCATGTCTGGGATCCGATTGGTATTAAAGTAGACAGCCCCAGATGTGCTAAGGGCCACCCTGGGAGCATAGATGGAAGGGGAAAGGACATGTTCCTGCATTGGTGTGGTGGTCTTGCTACCTCCAAGAATCCCCACTCTGGGAAGTCTCAGGCCAAACACTGCTCTATGGTTCCCCTCCTGCACAACCTATCTAGCTCAGTTTGAATGTTGCTAGGCTCGGTGAAAAGGTACAATGCTGTGGTCTTTGTCTTATATCGGGTCAGATTCACTACAACTCGACGGGGGTTCTACTTTGTTGGGCTGTATTTTGGCCCTAATCCTACATAGGTATGGATAGAGAAGAGATTTTGCTTTTTCAGAGCCTACCTCTTGGGATAAAAAAAGCCTATCTGTGCCTACTGCATGTGGTATCAATGAACAGACATAACATGACCTGGCTGATGTTTTGGAGCTCACAGTGGTCATGTGCTGATACCATGTGTTGTGTAAGAGGGTGCTGTGTTGTGCATGTGGGATGCTAGTATTGGGTTCGGTGCAATTATAAGTGATATGAGAGAGGTCCCTAAGCAAGCGCGTTGATAGTTTCGGGGTGGACTCCACTTGATTAGGCAGCTCTTTGGTGACGAATGGATGCAACACTCCCCATAGTAAACAGCGAGTACATAGAAATTAGGCGTGGGCGGTGAACTCTGCTCTGCGAGTTTGCGGAGTTTTTCGCACTCTGCGCTATTCGGAGATTGCAGAGTTCCCAAAAACTCTGCTTCGCACAGCGGAGCAGAGTTTTTTTCCTCGCTCACGTTCACCCACGCCAGGTGGGTGAGCGTGAGCACGGAAAATCAACTTCCCGGCGAGATTTCTCAGTGCGGGGGGGAGGTCAGGTAGGCTCACGACCGTTTGCGTTCAGAAACTGCCCGTTTGCATTGAGAAAGCTGCCGCTCGAGTACAAATCAACTGGAGCGGCAGAAAAGGAAAGCCTGCACTGTGCCCGGTGCCATTCGCGATGATCGCACAGGTCGGACAAGCACCCAGCACTGTACAATCACTGAGAACAGCATTTTTCTATCAAACTCCACCGCTCGCGGAGACCCGCGTAGTGCAGTGTTTTTTTACCACTTTGCGGAGTTGCGCGTAGCGCAACTCCGCGAACTCCGTCCAGGGTTAAAAGAAATACAATAATAAATAACATTGAATATTGCAAATCTTGGGATGCATCTAGTGGAATCTTCTTGTAGTTGGGAGTGTCTTTAGTTAACGAAGTTTGAGGGAAAAAGTTGACAGCACAGTTCGTAGTTCTTAAATCGCACGCTAATTGGGGGTTTCTAGGTTTTGACAGTTCAGGATAAAAAGGTCACAGTGCAGTTCAAGAGGGGTTTGCCGTGGAAGGTTTCAGTCGTATGTCAGAGAGGTGGTCCTAAGCATTTTTTCCTTCAAACTTCTAGGCTGTTGGTGTTGTGAAGCCTACTCATTAGGGCCCTTCAAACTTCGCTTGCTTCCACTTCCTCACAAAATTGCGATTGTAGACCTCTTGTCCAGGTTGAGGTGCTTGGTATGGTAGCTTGGCGGTGGTGCTCATAGAGTTCCGGTGGTGGACTTGCTTAAATGGGAATCCAGTAGTTTTGGTTAATTCAGAGATACATACATGCAATTCATCTCCAAATGCTTGAGATCTCAGAGCTCAATTCGGTCTGTGTTTTTGGGATGGGCAACCCTATCAATCTACCAGTCACAAGTTAACCCTGGGCGGAGTTTGCAAAGTTGCACTACGCTAAGCTACGTGAAGTGCAAAAAAACTCTGTCGCACAATGCGGAGCTCCGCGAGCGGCAGAGTACAGTAGAAAAGTGCTGTACGCAGTGATTGCACAGTGCCCGATGCTTGTCCGCACTGTGTAATCATTTTGAACAGCACCATGCACAGCGCAAGCTTACTTTTTCTGCACCCCGATTAGATTTTTACTGGATCAGAGGCTTTCTCAACACGAATAGGAAGTTTCTCAATGCGAGCAGTCATGAGTAGACGCAACCACTCACAATGAGAATCCTGACGACCCCCCCACGCGTTGAAAAAATCTTGCTGGGAGTTTTATTTTCCCCGCTCGCGCCCGCCAACTTGATGTTGGCGATCGCAAACAAGGAAAAATCCCGCCGGTAGGTGGATTTTCCTTGCTCCCGCTCACCAACTTGACCTTGGTGAAAGCGAGCTAGGAAAAAACTCTGCTCACCTGCACGAAACGGAGTTTCTCGGAACTCCGCGTTACGCGGAGTGCTGGAAACTCCGTGAGCGGAGTGGAGTTCTCTGCCCAGGGTAAGTCACGATCTGATGGGATGTGAGGTGGTGATCGCTGCTGGGAGTATTTTTCAGTGCAAATAATGCTAGGGGCAAATATTGAAGCCATTTCTTATTAAGAATGGCACAAATGTTGTTTATTATATTTTTCAACTGGCTTTTGAGTCTCTTAATGATGCTGTTGCTTTTGGGTGATACACAGAGGCCAGTTGATGTGTTATTCCCAAAAGGATGCAGATGTGATTGAACATGGAGTTGACAAAATTCTTTATGTTGTCTGACCAGATGACGCCTGGTATCCCCATGTAGGTATAATATCACTGACAAGGAACGTCGCTACTGCATTGGTGTCGCAGTCACCTTCAGTAGGGGCAGACTATTACAACCAGTTATCAGTAGTTAACACATTGATCGATATTGTCAATAAAGTTGATATGTAATGTCTTGAAAAGCCCAGTTGGTCTTGGAATAGCTTATTACACAACCTTGAGTGTAGGTTTTGGCAAGTATAATTGGTAGATGGTGCATCAGTTTGAATACGTTTTCACAGTTTCAGCAAGGTAAGGGATAAACCAGTCATTTTGGAGTTCTGCTATAATGTTTTTTTTGCTGTATGTGCAGGTAAGTGTAATTTGGGCAACCCTATGTAGACTAGGCTCTGAGGCATGAAGGGCTCCCCTGTGGGTGTGTGTCGGTATATGAGTTTATGTTAGGTCAGAGTGCAGCCCTTGGCTACCTATTGCTCCTTTGCATCAGGTAATAAAGTTTCTTGCAACTCCCTGAAGTACAACGCTGCTGTATCTGCGCAAGGCCTGTCCTGCTTGGGTCCAGTCTCTAGTGCCTGTTGTAAGGGAAGCACTTGTATCTCTTTAATAATTCCATAAGCTGCACTTTTCGCAAACTTGTCCTCTAATGCTTTCCCCTGAGATATGAAGTCCTTGCCTCCAGTGTGGGTGGCGCACTTAACCACAGCCACGCATTTAGATAGGGTCAGTGCATTGTTTAATAATTCTATGAGGTCCCTGTGCGCAACTGGTGTGCAGAATGATTTCAGGAACCGTCGCTTTTTCCACATCTCTAAGCAAGAGTGCATTGTGGTGGTGACATAGGCTGAATACGAGTGGATCGTTACTATCTTCCTCGTGCTCTGGGTAAGGGTTTTAACTAGTGCTTTCAGCTTTGCTAAAAGGCGGGGGAGGAGAGTAACCTGTGTGATGACTTGCTGTGTTTCTGAGGGTACGTGGCTACGAGCCGTCACTGCTGTCATCCCGGTGTTCCTTACTGCCATCTCTTGGTCTGTCATGGAGGAACTGTCAATGAACAATGCTTCACTGTCCAGGATGGGGGCGTATATGGCCCAGTCATGGATCTCCTCCCTCGCCTGAACCTTGTGTGCTAGGAAGGTAGCTGGGTTTACTAGAGGGCACAGTAGTATTTCTAATGAAGGCCTGGAGAGCATCAGTTCGTAACCTGAAATCCCCTGTGTAGTCAGCATGCTCCTGATCTTTTTCTATAACCGCAAACACTGAAGGGCTTATTTATAATGGGATACTGCCACCAGACCGTCCCTTTTAGGGACTTTCTGGTGGTTATATCCCCTTCTCCTTATTTACAAAGCAGCGTTATGCCACTTAAAATGGCATCACTCTGCCTTGTAAATAAGGCCCATTTCATGCTTCACTTAAAGTGAAAAGGGCGTGCAATAGGTGTTGCAGTATGCGCTTCCTTGCAATACTCAGTGCTTTTTGATGCTGCCCCATATATACAAGGCTGGGGCAGCGCCAAAACCGAAGGCCGGGTCACACCAGGTCTTAGACTGGGGATATGAGGAGAAATTATTAATTTCTCCTTGTTTTTTGCTCTTCACATGTGTGCTGCATAGAAAGAACAAATCTCCTTTCAAGATTGTTTATGTGCAGGAAGGTGTTCCTTCCTACACATAAAGAATCGCCTCTGCAGCGCAGGCACCCTTGCAACATGGCACAAGGGTGCCTGCGCTGGCGCTAGGTAGCTTTACTAGCTCTAGCGCTAGGAAAAACACAAAAATATAACACATTCCTGCATTTGAAAAATGTCAGAGCACGGCATTACCAATTTTAGCGTAACACTACACTACAACATTTTGTTGTAAATATCTCCTGGACTGTGCTGCATACAGTGTCAGCAGTGCCCTATAACAACGGAGGTGCTCTTGTTGATGGCAAAGGCTGCTGCTGCTAGCGCATGCTCACATGAGAAATTACCCTGCATGACTGAGCCTAAGTGCAGGCTGTAGTATGCAAGGGATTGTGTTCCAGGGGATACTTCTGTGTCAGAACTGCTGACATTCCTCGGCCGTCGCTGTGTCTGAATAAGAATAATCCCTTCGTATCGTCTGGCGTTCCTAGCTCAGGGGAGTGTGTTATCTCTGATTTAGTATGACAAAGGTATTGCGCATCTTAGGTATCCACATTAGCTGCTCATGGCCAGCTTCTGCCTTTTTCATGGCCTTGAGCAGGGGCAAACAAGCATGCTGTAGCCAAAGACCCACTGCCGGACATAGTTGCAGAGTCTTAAGATGATACATGCCCACATTGGGATCGCTTGGTCATGGCCAGTATGACCCCATATTTGGTCTGCACCTCAAAGGCCTCCAAGCAAAAATAGCACCTCCTCTTGGGGTTCCATATCATGGTGACCCTCCCGGTGGAACACAAATTGTGGGGCAGTTGTAGCTTCTGACCAAGCTGTTCTGGTACAATAGCAATGATTGTGAGGACCGCGTTAGTGAAGGCCATCAGGCCGGTGGGTCTCTCTCTTTTCGGCCTGTATGTGCGATGTGGGCAGGGGTTCAAGACACAAGTCTTGGTGGGCTAAAACCAGGGGTTAAGCAGGTTATTATCCCATCTTCTGAGAAATGAATTGTCATGTTTAGTTTGGCTATTATGTCTCTTTGTAGGAGATTAGTTGGGGATGAGGAGTGATATAGCAGTTGTCCCTTACGCGGCTGCCTCCTACATCCATCTCCAGGTATTTTGTGAAGGCGACCCTCATTACCATGCCTACAAACCTTTGGAGTCTTTGGATATGGGGACAATCCCTTCCTTTAGACAGGACTGTGTTACCCCAGTATGAATTAGGATGCTGTAGGGCATGTTATTTATCAATACTGTTATGGTGGGTTCTTCCTTGGACCATTGGTTCACTGACAACACAGAGCACCTGGAAGTGGGGTGTGTGAGTGTTACCCACCGGATGCAGAACTGACCGATGGTGGCCCTGTGGCTTATCTGGTTATTGGAGCAGAGGGGGGATTGCGACCCAACCAGGCTTAGAGAGTTCTCTGTATTACATCCTTCAATCATTCTAAGTATGTGCTTTATCCTTTCTTAACCTCAGTGGCTCCTTTCCTGGACTTGCCTCATTTCCCACCTTACGAGGCATGGCTGCATGCAGGAGAAATTCCAATCTAAATTTCCCCTCCTGCATCTAATGCAATCCTCTGCCATAGCCATGTCCTCTGGACTCAAATAACCTACTCTGGGCCAGGACTGGTCAAATTGGTTCCCCTCCTTAGCCCAGTCTGCTAGCAAGTCACATATTGGGCGTGCAAAGATTTCTCCTTCGTCTCTTGCTACAATCTCCCTCTGGGTCAGCCTCTAATTGTTATTTGCTTGGGCTTGGTAGTGCCCACCCTAGTCATTGGATCCAAGAGGACTGGAACCTCTTTCCTCACCTATGCTAGTTGTATCACTGTACAGAACTGCTATAAATCTCCTTGTTACCGGAGTGTGTTCACCCGAACCAGAGGGAGTGCATGTTCTCCGCACTGCTGGGGTTTGATTGGCTGAACACGACGGAAAGCACATATCTCTCAGTATTGCAATGGCTGCAGCCATGACTGAGACCAGTGAATCTGAAATCAAAATGTCCCAGAATACCAGTTAACTCAACAGCAACAATAGTCTGTTTTCATTAGGTTCTCTGAACTTTGGAACAGAGCAGGCTACTGGTCTTGCTGCACAACAGGATATTGTGACTGCTTTTGAATTGGATTTTGCCAGTTGCTTTGAGGAAAAGAGCGATCACTCCATCTTCATGAATTTCCCTGCAGATGATGGTGACATGAAGTGGACCCCCAAGTTCCACCATGGAAGGCTAGGGAAAAGGGTAGTTCAAGGAAGCCTAATTGGAAGTGAGTGATTGTTTGTTATAAGTGGCTCAGAGGAAGTGTGGATTACTTCTAGTCAACGTTCTCTGAACACTGTAGATCCACCACTACCTACTTCCATATTTTCATAAACCCCAAAACCTGCACCAACCACCAAACCTACCGCAATTGCACCCTGTCATAGGAAAAACCAAATCAACAAGCCCTATTGCCCACGGTGCATTTCTGGTTGGCCTGCCTTCACAGCTGCTCCCGCTATGTTCTTCTCCTCAGGAGCAAATTATCTTCAATGGTGTTTCGCCAAAGGGGCATCTGAGCCCCTGGAACTGTCTTTGGCTACAGCCCCCTGCCTAGTCACACTGGAGATTTTCGACTCCCAAAAAAGAGACTTCGTCTGAATGTAGAAATCTTCACTGCAGCTTTGATCCAAGGTTTACCCGACCACAATGCTTCCTCTAGACACAGCCAGAAGCCTTGGCCCACTGAACCATACCTTTTCAGAACACTTTTCTTGAAAATTCCTTCAACTACGAAGGTAAGCGCTGACCAGGACCAATCCACTTTTTTTAGCCAACCCACTCTCCAACACTGTCGGCCATTTTTTTACTTTGACAGGATCTCTTGAGACTGGATGTCCATGGTCAGTGCTTTTATCTTTTAGGTGCTAGTTTTTACTAAAACTTAAAAAAATCATATCTCTAGTTCTACTAGTTGGAGTTTCGTCATGTTTATGTCAAATAATTTACTAAAATGTACTCTATTTTCTAAATTGTTGTGAAATTTTTCAGTGTTGCGTTTTCAGGTTATTACTGTGTGTGTGTTTGCTGCATAAATACTTTGCACATTGCCTACATATTAAGCCTGGCTGTTTTTTGTGCCAAGTTAAGCACATGTTAATTTAGTGACTTTTGTGGTTTAACCTGCAAGAGATTGTGACTGTTGCTTTACCAGGACCCACAGCCCAGTAAACTAACAACCCAGTTTCTCACACTGCTCATCCTAGCACCCACTTGCTCCTCCTGTCCCTCCTCCCCAGTAATATGACTACCGCCAGTATTTGCACAAGAAAGAATTTAACAAATCTGAAATTTTTTTGATAGAACAAATATCACTTCACAAATAGTCAAAATGCCACTTCTATAAAAGGTTTACTATTTAGAAAAAATGCCAAGGGAAGGATCAGGAGATAAATAAGAAATTAGAAATGTTAGATGGATAAGGGAGGGGATAGAAATTAAGGGGGGAAGTATAGAAGAACAAAGTAAGATGTATGTCAAGGAACAGAAGGAATTGTAAAAGTAGACCTAAAAATTTGGGCAGAGTTAATAGAACCTAAAGTCGCCAAAATGGATGTTAGTAAAAATACAACATAAGAAAAAATAGAAGTCCATGCTACATATAGGTTAGAATAATTGTAAAATTTAAGAAGAAGAAACAAGTAAAAATAAGTTATCAAAACTACAGGAAATGCCATCTGACATAGTGATCATGCAAAAGAGCCACCCCCGCTTAACCATATATGAACAAAATTACTTTCTAAGCATACACTAAGCCAGGGGTCTCCAAACCTGTCCTGGAGGGCTGGATCCATGCCAGATTTTTAAAATTACTACATGTATCCCAATGGGGATATCCAAAAAATCTGGCATGGATCCGGCCCTCCAGGACCGGTTTGGAGACCCCTGCTTAAGCAATCAGTCCTTGAGTATAACATCATTTACTTTCAAAAACCTTAAAAGTAATGACAGTCACATTACATTATTGTGCTTTACTCATTGGGCTGTATTCCTTTTATTTTTTACTTTTAGTGTTCTATAATTGTTACAGCCCTGAGGAAGACCTTCAGTTTCATGTAAGGTCCCCATGAGTAAGGTCAAAACGCACCAGCAAATTCACGAGGGTAAGGAAAGTGTTCTAAATTACTGAATGACCTCCTGATGGTACCATCTGAATAATACCTGGAAGGGGACTAGTAGAAACTTCACTCCTGACCTAAACAGAACCACTGACTTAAGTGGTATATTATGTTGTAAACTTTTGTATGAAACACTTAATTTGTATGTGGGACACCCAGTAATGTGAAAGCTAGTGTGAGAACAGAATCAAATTGTACACTGTCTTTTTCTACTGTCTTGTAGATTTTTCTTTGTTTTTGTGCCAGTAATGTGTTTTGGCAAATATATGCGACACATGTTACTTTAGTTTAATATGCCTTATGTTGTAATGTTTATTGATGGTGTAAGTTAGAAACATGGGTCATGCGTTAAATGTTTATGGAAGGAAATGTTTTTGTATTCAAGTTTTGACCACTTGATGTTTGTTTTAAAAAGTTTTTGTTGATTTATGGTTAAGGGAAGGTACGTATTACCACTGATTGGTTTATATGCTCCTTTTGTTGTTGAGCCTTAGCTGGATCAAGCCCAATTTTGTAATGATCCGACATGGTAGTGGCAGAACCTTCTGCTCTGGAGGAGGACTTCTTAGTCCTGGTTCTCCTTTTCGCTTATGGCCCTAAAAGGAGGAAAGTAGACAACAATGATTAATACTTTAATAGTGCTATCGACAATAGTAATAACGCACATGTAATAATTTACAAGCAAACAAATCTGCTGCTTCTGTAAGCAATCCTATACCCCTCTTTAACCTGCATCCTAAAAATAGGTCTCTATCATGCAAATTAGTTAGAACTACAAATGACATTGTTCCTCTACTACCTTCATACATTGTTGCTATCGTCTCGTGAAAGCTAACCGCAGACTCACAAAGCTTGCACTGCACCTCGCTTAGATGGAGAATGTAGTTACAGAAGAGTCATGGAGGAGTTCCACCACCCACCCAAGGAAATCGTCCCTCTCTCGTTCACTTCCTGCTTATCAATGAAAACATATGCATGCCTGACTACCTGAGTGCCTGCTGCATGACACCCACAGGGACCTCCATGCACTGTTGAATCAAATGTAAAACAATTACTTGTTATCTACTACTAGTCCTCCAAACATCCTCCCTGACATGCCACTAGTCTCTCTTGATCATGATCCCTCTCCACTCCCCAAAGAATGCATAATGTGTTAAATAGCTGAATGTACTTGAACAAATCTATGTGTACATAAAAAGATACATTCAAAATGTAAAAAAAAATGTGAATACATTAAATAAGGTTTAATCAGGTTTGGTGGGTGACAATAAACAAAACAGACAGGCAGGGAAAGAAAAACAAAATAAAAAGAACAGGAAAGTAGGTTAAAAGTGAAAAATAAGTTGGAAAAATGGAAATGGGTGAGCAGGAAAAATATCAGTCTGGATCGGGAGGAAGAGGGAAACACCAAGGAACAGCAAAGCAGAAGCCTGGGTTCCCTAATAAAAATGGCTGCTTGTATGAGTCTGACCATGATGGTTTCATGTTATGTTTTAGTGCCAAGTTTGATCTTGTGTCATATTTGGGATTGAAGTGACCAAATCGGTTTTTCACATACTTTCTCGGGTATTTTACATAGTTACAGCTAAATAATATACTTGAGTTTTGCCCAGGGTTACTCAGATGTTAAATGATCAGCTCTATTCACATCATAAGATAAATTGCCTGGTGGTATGTACTCTGTGAACCACTCAGGAAGAAGTACATCTTGACAAAAACATATTTGAAATACGCATTAACATATAATCACCACAGATAATCTTTCCACATCTAATATAACACTAAATAACATATATGACCTGTCGACTTGAAGGGATTTCCTAGATACCTTATTAGTAATGTCAAGTTTAGAATTTATGTAACCTGAATGGTTGGGCACTTTTAATAATCTCTACGGCTCCATGCCTCTATTCCTAAACTCTATCCTCAATTCTCTGGCCACTGTCAAGTCAATCCAAGCCACACACAAATATTCCTATGCTAAATAACCTACTTCATTTAGAGGTTTGTGGATGTGAGGCAACTGTCTAAACATTGTGGATGACCTGTCGCCAATTCTTTTAGACTAGTATGAATTAGGGATTTCCACCCAAAGAGACTCAGCTGTCTTTGACAGCAGGAACTCTTGACTTGGTTGTCTTTCCCCGTACGGGTCACTAGGTCACATTGAAGGTCGCAGCACCCTATTTCGGGAAGGATGTCCTTCACTGGTCATGACAGACTAGTCCAGTAATTTTGAAACCAACAAAGAGCACTAGGCTTAGGGAGGAACCTCTGTGTGCAACAGGCAAGACCATTGATTTTTTTTAGAGAAGTGTGTTTTAGTAATACAAATTATAATACAAAATGTATAATAACAAAGATGAATGCAAAGAGGGTTAAAAAATCGTGATGCACACAAGACCATAAAAAACTTTATTCGACCTTTCATTAAATCAGATCATAAAAGTACATACAAAATACATAAAACCACTGTATAAAATGACATCTAAACACAATTCCTATCATAAAAATCAAGTTCATAAATCCATGCCCCCATTACTACGCACTTAAGGTCATAAAAGATCCAATAGATTAGAAAATTTACTAAGATTTTTAAAAAACCACAAGAAATGTAGGGATCCCCAAAATGTATTCATAAGCCAAATATTTCCTTTTCCGTATGCATGCCCACAAGAAGGATGCCACAGTAAAACAAACCAACGGGTTGGATTATGATTTTAAAAAATATAATGCAGCCCAACATCAGCAAAAGTGGTACATTTCTTTCTTTCCTGGGCATACAGACTAAAGAAAGTACCAAATGTAGAACATTTTTGGATGACTTAAGATCACAAGGGCACAGGGACAAATCTGAATGCTTGAATCTTCTGGCCGGATACCCCAACACCAATGGAATCAGGTTCAGAGGGAACCTCAGCAAGATACACTGATGGTTTGAGAATGAGACCTCTGCTAAGTAAGAGAACTCTCCCTCTACCAGTGGGGGGGGGGTCAGTTGATACAACCGGACAGTCTGCACTCCATAATTCCTCTCCCTGTGTTCGTATTGAGCGCTCAAGTTAAAAGTCTCAATCAATCTATGCTTATAGAACTTTTTACATAAATTGGGATCCTTAGAAAGATTTCTCAAACCTAAGGAGTTGAGTTCCCGCTCAACATAGATTGACCAATAGCTCTTACTATGGTTTTTCCAATTTTAATAAATCGCTAATGATCCTTTGATCAAGGGGAACATTAATCCTACGGTGGGGATGTGATGCACACCTTAATTCACCTGTTTTTTGAAACGTGTCATCTGTGTTCCTTCGGTGGCGTGCAAACTGGTACAGGGTCAGCCCAAGATGGCACCCAATTAAAGACATCTTGTGGAGGGGCGTCATCTCTCCCCCAAACCAATTGCTCAGCTCCATAAGCGCCATGTTGGTATTCATTGTTACTTAACTTTCATCAACCTACTCCATCTATTGCATCTTGTTTACTCTTTTTCCATCGTCTTGATCTTCATTCATGCGAATGATTCCTTGCGGTATTGGAGATGTGGATGGTTGTTTTTAAACGCCCGTGGCAGGTATGGAAATACAATTGAGGTTGACAGTTAACGAGAGTTAGAAAGATAGCGGGTGATTTAAGGAGATTGTGGGCATATATTAAGTTGAGGATTTAAATACATCCAAGGCGATAGATAGTGGGGAAAGTTTGAGGGTGACAGTTGGTGGGTGTAAAATGTGGTGGGTAGGAACTTGGTTGGAATCATGGGTAAAGAAAAGAGGGTAAGGAAACAAAGGAATTGATGGTAATGAGAGTGAGGACGATGGTAGCATGCAGGCAACACAACTGGTTTTTGTATAAATAGAAGTAATAATCAGTGTAAAGAAAAAGAATAATACCATGGGCCTGTAAAATGAATGGAGGGGGACTATGTGTATCCTTTAACATAGTGCTTTACTGAGGGAATACTCAATCATAACACAATGCTAAGTGGGAATGTGATTAATTGGTCATGATTTTGCGATGATGAAAAACGTAAAATGTAAAACCATGAAATTAAAGCTGATTATTGTTTTATTGTTTACAGTGACCCCTGATAAAGGGCGGTTTCAGCCAGAAATGCATTGGGTTTTTATGAATAATTACTGCCTCTGACAAACCATTGCTTCAGTCGTGTTCATGTATAGAGGTCCAGATGGACACATTTTAAACATTAGAAACTTGGAAAAATGCATATTAGTCCACGAGTGGACGTATAAAGATCATGAAGATATCAAAACGAGTAAACGAGATGGAATAGAGGAATAGATTAATGAAAGTTGAGTAACAATGAATGCCAACATGGCGCTTATGGAGCTGAGCAATTGGTTTGGGGTTGATGTTGAACATTAACCCTACGGCAAATTGATAGCCACAGCAGCATTGGGGCCATGCGAATTAAGTCAGTGATATATGAAAAACCCAGTTCTATATGAAAAACATAATTTGAATATGATTGTGGCAGGGAAGATAATGATATAAACAATGTATTTTCAGTTGACTGGATGGTGACAATGGGGACTGGGGACTATCTCCCACAACTCGGACCTATAAGTCACAGCTGATACTGTTTTAGCGTGATAAATCTTCTTTATAGGGCCTAGAGGTTTGGAGCCTAGCCTCCTATAAAACGATCTTGATGCTGCTAAACTCCTGTCCATAACCCTACCTTCCACCAGGTGTATCCAAGAAAGGTTGTTATCAAAAAGAACTTCCAAATAAGGGAACAAGTTCACCACCTCAATTTTTATGAAGTCCATATAGAAATATGGAATTTCTTCCTTTTTTTTCTGCCCCTGCAATTAATATAAAAGACTTTGCCTGATTAACTTTCAGATCCAAAGTGTTCATAAAGGCCGCATATGCTGTGATGAGGCATTGTAGGCCCAAGCCCGTTCTGCAAAGCAATATGGCATCGCCGGCTTAGGCCAAATGGGGGATACGTTGGAAATCAATAGTAGGGACGTCCAGTGTTTCACCCATCAGCGCCTCCTCCACACCGTTTGTGTAGATTGAAAAAAGAAACGGTGCAAGGATGCAGCCTTGCCTTATCCCTCTAAAGATGTTGAATGGTGGGATCGCTTCCCATTCTTCCCATACGGAACTGTTCCAGAGGCATGAGAATACAGTTGCCGAATAAAATCAGCTAGGGGTTGTTCGATTCCTATCTCCGCGATATTAGTCCTGAGCTTTGGGTGGAACACGCAATCAAAAGCTGTGGATAAATCCATAAAGGAAAGGTATAGCTGCCCAACCTTGGCTCTGGTATATTTGTCCATATTAAGGGAGAGATGCAGGCACTGATCAACAGTGCCCTTCCCTTGTTGGAATCCATACTGGGTCTGCATTAGAAGATTCCTGTCTTGGGCCCAGAGTTTAGGTCTAGACAGGAGGAGAAGACCCATCAATTTGGCTGTTGTGTCTATAAGGGATATGGGTCTATAGTTTTTTGGATTCCCCTTATCTCCCTTTTTGTGCATGGGGACAATTACACTTGTCCTCCACAAAGATAGTGGGCCTATTTGTGCAATCTTATTAAAAACATTTGTCAGGAGGGGAAACCAGAGATCCTGATCCACCTGAAAGAAATCTATCGGAACCCAGTCCGGGCCCGGCGCTTATCCAGTACTGTATGCTCTGAGGCACACTTTACCTCTAAGAGAGAGAACACTAATTTATCCTGGGAATTAAACCCTACTGGGTTATGGGTACTGGCTGTGGTGTCAATAAGGGAAAAAATACCTGAATAATGTGCCACCCAATCTTCTACCCCTACATGGGACTCTAATATGGGGTCTCCTCGCGTCTTAAAGTAGGAGGCATTAATCGCATCCCAGAAATCTTTTTTTTTTCCTGTTTCTGAGGTCTCCTTTAATTGTGCCCAAATATCGTCCCTTAGTACCCTTTCTCTGGACTTTCTTGCCATTTTAAACTCCCTGCGCAGCGATCCAATTAATAATGTGTCTGTAGGTTGGATCCTAAGTGCAATTGCCAGGGCCTTTCTTGATTTTAAACAAAAAGTATTTATTTATTTATTTATTTATTTTTTACATTTATATGGCGCACAGCTACCCAAAAAGGGTTTCAAACCAGCCCTTTGTCCTTTTGGGTTTATAAAGTGTTAACGCACTGCTTATGTTTTCTAGGATTTTCATGAACCCTAGTTACATTACGCAAGGAGAGATATTCAAATCCAAGCAGGCTACAATGCTATCAAGAGAGTTGTTCACTATTCCAAAAGGAATTTATAACTATCAATCTGGGTCCACTTTTGCTGGTATCCATTTCTTCTTGCTAAGAATGGTGGATCAACATCCTGTACGGTGGGCACTTCTCTGAAGACAGATCGAAACTCGCAGGTTAAGATGGCATGATTGCTAAAAGTCGGGAATTAGGCATCAACGTTAGTACAGGTCTCATTAAGAGAGTTACTTCATTGTCAGACCGTCAAAAGGTTTGAAACTGGGAGTCCGAGAGGGAAGAATATTTATTCACAATCACCACATTCCTGGCTGAAAGTATTCGATTGAGACTGTTACCATAGGCGCAGTGTGAAAAATGACATAACCAAACCACATACATTCTCTAGGTTACATTTTCAAGGATGAATGTTAAAATCTCCCATCCATATAATATGTATCGGCTCCTTTAACCTTGGAAATAAATCATCCAATTCTCTATTTACTTCATCTACAGCCAGGTACATATTAGGCCCAAAATTGTTATTGTAGAAGTTCATTAAAAGCCATATGCCAGCTCAAAAATAAGGATGTGGAAAAGCTGGCTCTTGTCTCTAAACTTCTATATTTTCAGGGCCGACGTGTTAAGGATCAGTGTTAATAAGCCCCCTTAGACCTCCCTGATGAGGTCTGAGCAGCCCTAGTTTGAAAAGAGCGATAGCCATTTACAAAAATCGTGTGAGTCTCCCAGGTTTCTTGGAAGGAAATGATGTCACAATCCTGCCAAGTTTGTACCCACTCATCATCACCCAACTTAATTATTATACCCGCAACATTCCAGGATGCTAATAAAAATGTACTAGGCTCCCTAGGCTTCTGGTCAGACGATTTAGGGGACTTGATAATGTTAGGTGGTACAGTTTGCAGTAGGGAGAACCCCTCAGGTGGCCTTGGCGGCAGTCAGTCGCAGAGGTCTATACCCGAAAGTATGGCAAATTATTCTAGGTAGATATGCCGGAGTTTCCCAGGGAGGTAAGATTTGTATTACCCTCCCAATAGTTCCTTATTGGTTCCAGTGCTATATGGGGGTCAGGGGTATAAAAGTGAATTAAAGGGAGGGCTACAATCTGGGAGACCCTATGTGGTACTCTGTGTAACTGAAACAGAAGCGATCTGGATAGTGATGAGTTAATAAAGTTGAGTACCACACAATCGCCTTCCAAGTTTTTGGGGTTGAACCCACCCACCTTACCCTTTTTGCCATAATATGTCTGGTAAGGTCTGATCCCCCCACCCTCATCCATTCCAGACTGTGGTATGGATAGACAACCAGTGAAGAGATTTATCAATTAATTGGATCGTAGATTCAAACTGACCTTCCATCAGAATGGGGCCATTACCTAAAACCAATTCAAGGGGAGCCGCTGAAGGAGGTAAATGCAGCAGTTCTGAATTAATAAGGGCCTGGCCCTCAATATTTTCCCCCTGAATTAAACTGACACCATTGGCTCCCACGGTTTTACTTAGGTGTGGGTTACATTCAGGCCTATCCAAGATATTACTGCGAATTAGGGGGAAAGTAGTTATGAGTTCCCTCAAGTTAGAGGAGTTGCCAGTCCTTTGCACTTTGCTGGTTAGCCCCTGCGGGGCAAGGGACGGAGCAAGAGTACTCCAGTTCATATTAACAAGGTTCCTGATTCTTTTCTCTGAGTACTTTGCCCTTCTTCCATTCCCACAGTGGAGTGTGATGTAGGAGTGTGACCCTGCAGACCCAGGCCCTCTAGTTGGGCCAGCCTCTCTTCAATTTCAGATAGCTTCACCTGCATGGAGCTTAGTGACACCATAACCAGGATTTCCATTTTGTTCACTTATTAGATCATCATTATGTGACTTGGAAGCCTTGTCCGTTATTCCTATGCTGGACCCATTTGGAGTAGCAGAAGAGATAGGGGCAACCGGGTCTGGTGGAGGGTGAGCCAAGGGGGGTTTATCCCAGTGGTGGGAGATAATTGAGTAATGCAGGCCGAGTTGTCAATGCATAATGAAGAACGTCTCTGCACGATGAGCGGGTCGAGTAAAAGACGCCGCTCATTTAACTGGATCTCATGAGTAAGCATTGATTCAGCATGTGTGACAAAAGCGTCCAGGGTTCCCACTACTCCAGTATGATCGGGACAGCCCTTGCACTTACTCATTTTTTAATTTTGAGTTTCTTAAATAGGCGGTGTTGGACTTGGCCCTTTTTGCATGGTCATCCCTGAACTTTTTGCCTCCCTCCTATATTTTTTCTGACCTTTTGTTGGCTATTTTATGATTCTGGGCACTTTACCACTGCTGAAGTGCATATGCTCTCCCTATTGTAAAATGAATGTATTAATTAGTGATTCCATGATTGACTATTTGGTTTACTTGTCAGACCCTAGTACAGTGCACTGAGTGTGCCCAGGGCGTGTAAATCCAAATGCTGCTAGTGGGCTTGCAGCACTGGTTGTGCCACCCACAGAAGCAGCCTTGTAAAATATGTCTAAGGTCTGCCATTGCAGAGCCTGCGTGCAGTCTTGTACTTTCATGCTGACTGGGCAAGTGCACCCACTTGCCCAACCCTAAACCTTCCCTTTTCTCTATATCAGACACCCCTATGGTAGGCCTAAGGGCAGGGTGCATTGTAAGTATAAGGTAGGACAAGCTCTGATGTGTGTGTCATGTCCTAAGATTGAATTACAGCCATTTTCGTTTTTCACTATTGCAAGGCTTTCTGTTCTCCATAGGCCAGAATGGGCAGTTAGATTATTACATGTTTATAATCCTAACAGTCTCAGGGAACATGGTGGAAATTCGAGTTTAGTAAACTATACTCAGAATAATGAAATAAATCTTTTAGTGAAGATTATTTTAATATTCTGTGTTTGCAAATACCACTTTTAGAAAGTAGGCATTTGCTTGCCTAACCATTTAAGCCTGCCTCTGCTAGGTTGTGTAATCCTTGTCTGGAGTTTGAGTGACAGGGCTGGGGGATTCCAGGAGATGGAATGAGTCAGCCCAGTGGTGATTAGAGAGATCTGCATCTAGATGGGAGGGAGGAGTTACACCTGGGACCTGAATAGGTCTGTGCCCGCCCCCCATAGTGCTGGCTCCACCCCCTGTGGTGGGGCTGATGTATCTGCCCTGCAAACTGAAAGAAGAGAAGGAAGAGTGTCAACAAAGTGCTCCAGAGCTGTACTTGCCTTCCACAATGCTGGCTCCACCTCCTGTGTGGCGTCTGCTGTTCCCACCCTGCACTGTGAAAGGAAAGGAGAAGTCTGGTAAACAGAGTGCTTCAGAAGTGGTTTGGACTGGGCACAGGCCCATCTCACCTCAGAGAACAAAGGATTTTGGGGTATAAATATTGGGACCCTGGTCCCAAGAAATTAGATCACTTCAGGACTTACAAGACCAAACCTCTGCTGAGGAGAGGAACCCGAAGAAACTGAGGAGAGCCTATTCCCAAGCTGAAGTGCTGCTTGGGGGATTGGCCTGCAGTGGTTGCCTGACTGCCAAAGAGAGGATAAAGAACTTTGTGGACTTTACTTTCAACTTGTGCAAAAGATCTCCAAGGGCTTGGAAGAGAGCTTGCCCCCTGACCGAAGTCCCAGGACCAGTGGACTTCACCAGCCTGTGTGAATTGCTGCTGGAAATGCTGTTTCAGTGGCTACAGAGGCAGGGAGCTGTGAACGACTCTCACGATCGGCCAGGTGTCCTGTAGGCACCGCATCGAACAACGCCCACATCTTGCAACGTAAGGTCTGAGCTCACCGACTCCATCCTGATGCCTTCACCGAGCCTTTGCCTGCACCGTAACCTGTGGACACTGCGACGTGCAACGCCTCGCTACACCGACTCGTACTGGTTTGAGCGACGCGGTCACTGCTGCTGCCTTCGAGTCCTGTGAATGCACTGGAGTTGGGCACCGCCTCGCATGCTTTGCGATGCACTGCCCGACTCGTACCGCTGTCCGGACTGATCGACGCCAGCTCCCGAACTCCGGCTCTGTCGCTGCACCGCAAGCTGCAAGCACCGTCTCGCCCTGCAACGCACGCCTTGGATCCACTGTCAACGGGACCCTGCCTGCACTGCATCGAGGGACAACACATCCTTCAACGCTTCCTTTCTGCACCGCGACGAACACTGGAACCGGCTTGCACATCCGTGCCGGCCGCCTCAAGTAAAAGGTACTGTGACTGAGTCTGTTGACATTTGAGTGGGCCCGTACCGACGTGATCCTCTGGATTTGCTAGACTCTGTGTTATTTCAACAATGCTGTAGCCCATCCAGGCTACCGACTCGCACAGAACCTTGATTTAAGCCTTTTAACCAGAACTCTTGAAATTTATTAGTACTGTGGATTCTTTGTGTCGTTTATTGGTCTTGTGGTAACTCTATATAAAGTATACTTATTTTTTATATAACACCTCACAAATGCTTAACTTACAACTCCTCTCTGAGATAAAGCCTTGCTGCTCTTGCCAAGCTACCAAGGGGGTGAGCAGGGGTTATTTTAGGAGTGTAATCCCCTTATCCTGACTACAGGAGAGGGTCCCTATTTGTCACAAGTACCTACCTGTGCCAACTAGAGACCCCCAATTCTAACAGATGGGATGAGGGAATGTTAATAACTGTTTGAAGAAATCAATAGTACAGTACCTGAAAGTTAATGGTTCACTCTCTGTTGGACCAGATGTCAGTGAGGGGGCCCAGCCCAGCATCCTTTGGGCTCCGATGGGCATGGACGGGCCATCCCTTGGCCCGGGCTTTGCCCCGGCGTGGGATAATGAGAGATGGTTGGTGAGAGTTGTTCCCAGGGGGTAGAACAGAGTCCCCAGCACAGCTTTCCCTTCTCCGGGTGCAGGTACAGGCATGGGTCAATTGTGGGCAGCTACACAGGCCACGAGGTGGTGGGGCGCTTAAATGCGCGCGTTGGGGAGAGATGGTTGGTGGGAGTTGTGGTTCCCTGGCAGTGGAACACAGTCCAAAAGGACTGTCAATGGTCTGTACAACTAATGGGGGCAAAGAAAAATGCGACGGACTCTGTGTCTACCTATAAATTGTGTACAACAAAAAGTAAATGAATCCCATTAGCCCACCTATATGGCAGAGCTTCATCATCTGGGATAGAACCAAAGATGGTCCGGTTAAGGAGCCACACACCTGTTGGAATTATGTGCTTCTCCAAACCTAAGGAACCACCAGTGATGGGTCATACCAAAAGTCAAATCATTTTGGAATGGTGTGAGATGTTAAATTGCAGTGAGAAAAAAGTGTGCAAAAAGAATCAAAAAGTGAGATGTAAAATTGGCTACCATGATTTAAGGAAAACTTTATTAGGGAAAATCATGGTCTCAAGATTAAAAAGAGTGTGAGACAGTTTGACACAATAACTGTCTATTAAGGATGGTATTTGGTCAACATGTTTCAGCCATTGAAGGAAAGTGTACCCGGCTTTCGTCAGGACCTCTTAAACACTACTGCAATTAAGCTTGACCTAAGCTTGGTGAAAAAAGCAAAAATTAACACAAACTAATGATACAAAACATCCTACTGTACATTGGATTTTCCAGCCAAAGATGTCTGTTTCATAAGGTATTTAGGATTCTTTCCTAAAAAGGAAGATGCACAACAAGGGACAACCAATAGGTAGAACACACACACACTTCTATTATTTTTGCGCCATATGTTTCTTTATGCCAATAGGTCATTCTCCAAAGCGATAGAGAGATGTTTTTTATTTATTTTTACTCACCCAAAAATGCTTGAGAGAAAGCCTCACCTCTTCCAGGCCACTGCTCAGGGTTGGAGGCCCTACCAAAGCGAACAAGGAGTACAAAGAGTCTATACTTTTTTCCAAAATTGAAAAATTTCGTAAAGATCTGGCCAAATTTTCGTTAGAGAAAATTTACCCATACACAAGTGACACCTATAACCCTCCAGATTACAACAAGAAGGGGAAACGGCATGGGTCTAATTATTCCACATCTTCCTCAGACCCACACTCCAGTGACTCAGACTCACTGCGTAGTAGTACATCAACGGGGCAGGGAAGAGGTCGTTTCAATAGGCCGAATCGTAGGAGGGCCAGACAAGGAGGTAATTTTTACCAAGAAGGTCCCTGGTGGCCTCCTGCTGCTTGAGGATATCATCAGTCACAATTCCCACGACCAATGCCTAATTTTCAGCCTCCACCACAATGGTTTAATGAACAGGCTGTTTCAGGACAGGGCCGTGTACGGAGCAGAGGCAGGAGGAGAGGCCAGCCCCAGGTTCATTGGGAAGACGAACCATCCCTTCCCTACACCGAAAGCAGGAAGGGCCATCTGCAGCAACAACAACAAGCAAGACCCAGCACAGAGGGGAGAGTCTCATAGTGAATATTAGCTCTTGGACCCTCAGTGACCTTGAGGAACAAGTTCTTAATAGAGGACTTGGGTTTGTACCCACCAACATGGGTGATCCCTTTTAGTGTGTGCAGGTCTTCCTACGAAACTACTTATAAATATTTTACAATTGGCTAATACTGCAGTTTCCACTATGGTCCTACAGCTACCCTGTGTGTGGGCTGGTCCAAGCACAGTGGCACACTTCCTTTGAGAAGCAGGCACTTCCTGTTCTAGTAAAAACGATTCCATTGCCTGATACTGCAGTTTCCACTCTGGTCCTACAGCTATGGAGCATCCTCATTGGCCCATGTAACACATATCCACTTCCTCCCTGTTCGAGGCAAGTAAAAATGATTCCATTGGCTGATAATACAGTTTCCAGTCCGGTCCTACAGCTATGGAGCATCCCCATTGGCCCATGTAACATATATTGACTTCCTCCCCTATCCAGTCGGTACCTCCCCCTCAGCTCAGGATCAGTCCAGGGGCACCGACGGACAGGTGAGGAAGCTATGCCAGCCAAGCTCATGTAGCTCTCTAAAGCAAAGCGGTTTCCTACTTCATACTTAGGAGATTGCTTATTTTCCAGCTTTACACAGCGAAGCGTTTCTCTATTCTCATTCTTAGGAGAGCGCTCTGGATATCAGCAAATAGGCTGTTGGATTACAATTACAAAGCGGAATGTGATGAGCTCCTTATGCATTATTGTTACTAAATGAACTAGGTTCGCTATCAGCCAGCCTTGAAGAGCTTTTTTCACTGCTCTTACATTGATACATTGATAGAATCAGAGATTTGTTACTAACTGTGTCTCACTCTCACAGCAGCCTTTGCAGTTGCTGTCTGTCATGTACTCAAAAACAATGCCTAGGTTTTTAGCACTTTGTGCTAGTGAATCATTAGTATGGATGTGTGCTAGTGAATCATTAGTATGGATGTGATCTAACCAGACACCCGCTATTCTATTTCACGAATTAGAGCGGGGCCTCCAACCCTGAGCAGTGGCCTGGAAGAGGTGAGGCTTTCTCCCAAGCATTTTTGGGTGAGTAAAAAGTCCGATAGCCGGTCTTCCAGTTCAGATTTCCAATGTCGTCTTCCTCCCCTTCGTTATGCTTGGTTTACATCTGGTTGGGTGAGCCGTTTCGCTGGTTGTCCAGCTTCACCGCCTATGGAGGTTTGTGCGATGCTAGGTAGTCATCTAGGGAGCCCCACATGTTCGACTGCCTGTGTGTCTTTGGTGTGTGCGTCGCTGTTATGTTGTCGGCCGCTCATAGAAAGGTAATCCAGTTAAGCCATGCTTTCGGCGTGGCTTTTGCTGTGTCTTTCCAACTACTTAGAACCATTTTGACAGCCGCGGTCAGCAATAGATCAATTAAGTCGCGGTTCTCTTTAGTCATGATTGCTGAGGAGGTGAAACCGAGTGCTAGGCTCTGGAAGTCTATGTGAATGGTTACCCCTATGATCTCGTTAATTAGCACTTCAATTTTGTCCCAAAACTCTCTAATCATAGGGCAGCTGTAGAGTAGGTGTTCTAGGTTCCCTCCCCCCTTGCCGCAATTCCAGCATGAGTCGCTCTCCCGGATCCCCATGCCTGCTAGGCGGGCTGGTGTTCAGTAGGCTTTATGTATTAGCCAGAATTTGGTCTGGTTTAACGTTGCAGTTACCTTTCTCCTAGTTGCGGATATCCATAGGTCAGCTTTCTCGCCCTCACTTAGTCCCCTGCCTGCTATTGTACCCCAAAAGTTCATGACTTTGTCATTGAGTTTGGTTGATTTGGGACTGAGGGCTTTGTAGAGGTGTGCTACTTGGTGGCCTAGTGTATTGAGTTTGGCAGCGTGTTGTATGAGTGAAGGTGTTAGGCCCTTCAGGTTTGCCTTCCTTATAGCTACCTTGATCTTCAGGAATTTGTATAGTTCTATGCTCTGTAGGTTGTGCTCTTCCCTTAGGGTGTCAAAAGTAAGGTGCGTGCCTTGTTTCTGAAGGTCATTGGCCGTGGATATTCCGTGTCTGTACCAAGAGGGCATGTTCAGAGTCTTGTCCCTATACTTTATTGTGGGGTTGTGCCAGATGGACTCGAGTTGACTCTTCCTTATGCCTGTTTCCATCAGTTTGTCCACCCTTAGTAGCGCTATTTTTGTATTCTTTAGGACTGGGTTATCCTTGACCGCTGGGAGCTTGGTGGCTGTGAGAAGGCTGATTGGATTCATGCCTTTTAGTAATCCCCGCTCTAGTGAGAGCCATGCCGGGGTATAGTCTGGTCTCGGGTCGAGCCAGTGGAGCCCCTGTCTGGCGATGCACGCTTCCTGGAATCTTTTGAAATTGGTTAAGTTGAGGCCTCCCAGGTCTTTTGGCTGTCTAAGCTTGCGTAGACTTATTATGGGCTTTTTCTCCCTCCACAGGAAGTTGTTCAGCATTTTATCGAGTCTTTTGTGGAAGTTTTCCATGTTTATTAGTGGCAGCATGCACAGCATGTAGTTGACCATTGGTGTCGGCATCATTTTAATCGTTTCCACTCTCCCCCACCACGTTGTGAATTTGGGAGACCACCCTTCTACTCTGTCTTTAATTTTCTGGAGTGTGTCTTGCTCGTTGTGTTCTAGTGTGGCTTTTAGGTCCCTCTCGAAGAGGAGGCCTAAATATTTTATGGGCTTCTGCTGCCATGTTAGCCCGGATGAGCCTAGCACCGTTTTTGTTGTGTATACGTTTAGTGGTTTGCATTCCGATTTATCCCTGTTCAGTTTGTAGCCCGAGACCTGGGCGTATTGCTCTATTGTGTCCATCAGTGCTTTAATGGATCTCTCGGGGTCTTCCGTGACTATTAGTACGTCGTCTGCGTATGCCGCTAGTTTAAAGTTTTCCTCCCCTACCAGTATTCCTGCAATGTCTTTATTGGTTCTGATCATAGTCAATAGTGGTTCTATCGCTAGCAAGAAAAGGGCTGGTGAGAGTGGGCACCCTTGTCTAGTTCCCCTGCCTAGGTTAAGTATTTCTGATGTGCCTCCGTTTACAACCACCCGTGCTTGGGGGTCATTGTAGAGTGCCATTACCATCTTCCTACAGTTGGCTCCCAGCCCAAATTTCCTCAGGCACTGATCCAAGTATGGCCATGACACCCTATCAAAGGCTTTCTCTGTGTCTAGGGCAATCATAACAGCTGCGTTGCTGCTTTTGGAGGAGTGGTTTATTATGTGGCATAATAATCTTGTGTTGTCGTGAGACATCCGGTTTTTGAGGTAGCCTACTTGGGAGTTGTGTATAAGCTTCGGTAGGTAAGCATTCAGTCTGGTAGCTAGTATTTTAGCGTATATTTTACAGTCTACGTTAATGAGAGAGATTGGTCTAAAATTCTTTGCCTCATTAGTGTCCTTGCCATCCTTTGGTATGACTATTATGTTTGCTTCTGCCATAGACTGTGTCATGCGTCCGTCCTGGACACATCTCGTGAATACTTCTTGCATGGTCGGTTTGAGAATGTGTAGGTACTGCTTGTAGAAGCCAGCCGTAAAGCCGTCTGGCCCCGGTGCCTTGTTTTCTTTCAGGCTGGCCGTGGCTCTCCCTATTTCATCCTCTGTTATGGCTAGGTCGAGGATATCTCGTTCCTTTTCTGATATGGTTGGAGCAGATATGCCCCTTAGTAGTTCTTTCCCTCCATCAACTTTTAGTGTGTCGTCTATTGTGTATAGTCTCTCGTAGAAGTCTCTAAAGACTTCCAGAATGTCCTTGTTTGCAATCTGTGACTTGTTGTGTCTGTCTTTAATGGCCCCAATCGTGTGCTGTTTCTGTCTCCCTTTCAGGTAGGATGCTAGGTTTTTCCCTGCTTTGTTTGCAGTACACAGGCTGACTGATTTGTATTTGTTGACCCAGGTCCCTGCTCTCTCGCTCAGGATTCTGTTAAGTTCGTATTTCCGCTTAGTTAGGCATGAGAGGGTGTTCCTATCCTCTATGTTAGCTATGTGGCCCTTCTCTAGGCTTTTAATTTCTTTTTCTAGGTCTGCAATTTTTTTATTCCTTTCTTTGTTCATCCTGCCCTTAATTGTCATGACGGTCCCTCTTATGGTGGCTTTCAGAGCGCCCCATAGCATTCCTCTGTCTGTCTCTGGAGTGTCGTTTATTGTTATGTATTCTTTTATAGCCACCTCAATCTCCGCTTTCGCAGAGGTGTTGTTGAGCAGACTATCGTCGAAGCGCCATCTTCGGTTTGGTTTTTTATTGTGTTTCCCTGATAGGGTTAGGCTTATGTGCAAGTGGTCAGAAATAGTCCTAGGGCCAATTTCAGTGTGGTCTATGAGGTGGGTGTGTATTTCCGACATGAGAATGTAATCAATTCGGCTGTAGGAGTTGTGGGGGTTGGAGTAAAAGGTGTATTCTCAAGCGTCTGGGTTGCTTAGTCGCCACGGGTCTTTCAGGCTGAGCTTGGAGCATAAGTTCCTTAGGATGTTGCCTCTGTGTGTGGTTGGGCTCGGTCTGTGGGGGTGCTCGTCGATTGCTGGGTCTAGGACCTGGTTCATATCTCCAGCAACCACGACAAGGTCGTCTAGTGGCAGGGTGTGTAGTTGCGCTCCTATTCCTTCCCAGAAGGATTTGTCGTCAGTGTTTCGGCCATATATGTTGGCCACGTGTATTGTCTCTCCAGCTCTCCTTAGGCTGGTCACAAGAGTTCTTCCCTGGGTGTCTGCCTGTGAGTCGACTACTGTTAGGTTTGATTTCTTACTGACTATTGTCACCACCCCATTTTTCTTGTTCTGTGTTGGCGACCCTACAACATTGCCTATCCAGCTTGCTCTGAGGTGCTTTATGTTCTCGGCTTCTAGTCTTGTCTCTTGTAGAACAAATATGTCGCCCTTAAGCTTCCTGAGGTAATCAAGCACTTTTCTCCTTTTCACCGGACTGTTAAGACCTTTGACGTTCAGTGATACTATCTTAACGTCCGCTAGGATGTTTGTCTGGGTGTTGTGCGTCATTTGTGTGGTTTGAAGCTTTGCGGTCTGTGTGGCCTTTCCCCGTACTTTTTGCTGTGGCCCCCTTTTCTTGGTGCATATGTCACCTGTCGGTGCCTGTGCTTAGGCTTCCCCTTGCAGCTCCTCGATGTGGATGTGGAAGTAGAAGTAGAAGAAAGGAAAGAGTAGTGTAGAAGATAGTGAAGAAAAGTAGCCCCATGCATGTGCTCCCCGCCCCCCAAGGAGAATGACCTATTGGCATAAAGAAACATATGGAGCAAAAATAATAGAAATGTGTGTCTGTGTTCTACCTATTGGTTGTTCCTTGTTGTGTATCTTCCTTTTTAGGAAAGAATCCTAAATACCTTATGAAACAGACACCCCCCTGTCTGGAAAATCCAATGTACAGTAGGATGTTTTGTATCCTTAATTTGTGTTAATTTTTGCTTTTTTCACTAAGCTTAGGTCAAGCTTAATTGAAGTAGTGTTTAAGAGGTCCTGACGAAAGCCGGGTACACTTTCCTTCAATGGCTGAAACATGTTGACCAAATGCCATCCTTAATAGACAGTTATTGTGTCAAACTGTCTCACACTCATTGTAATCTTGAGACCATGATTTTCCCTAATAAAGTTTTCCTTAAATCATGGTAGCCAATTTTACATCTCACTTTTTGATTCTATTTGCACACTTTTTTCTCACTGCAATTTAACATCCCACACCATTACAAACTGATTTGACTTTTGGTATGATCCATCACTGGTGGTTCCTTAGGTTTGGAGACGCACATAATTCCAACAGGTGTGTGGCTCCTTAACCGGACCATCTTTGGTTCTATCCCAGATGATGAAGCTCTGCCATATGGGTGGGCTGATGGGATTCATTTACTTTTTGTTGTACACACTTTATAGGTAGACACAGAGTCCGTCACATTTTTCTTTGCCCCCATTAGTTGTACAGACCATTGACACTCCTTTTGTATTGTTATACTGTGAATAAGGGGTTTGTCTGTCCTTTGGTCTTTAAATATTTTCCCCTTAGACCCTCCACCAACCTTGTTTTTTGAAGTGGAACACAGTCCCCAGCACAGCTTTCCCTTCTCCGGGTGCAGGCACAGGCACGGGTCAATTGCAGGTGGCTACTAGGCATTTCTCTGTGTTTTCAGTGTTTCCGACCCTTTGTTGACTTTGCTGAAGGTTCTGAGAGTCCCAGAAGGCAGACCGAGATCTGTAAATGTGGGTGACTGTTCTCTGCCGGCTTACATTAAAGAACGCCTGGGAGTCTATAAACCAACACGATCACTAAGGTCTTCAGATACCCAACTACTGTCCTGCCCTTGCTATAAACTAGCCACAAAGGGTGGTAGATCTTTTTCGGTGGTCGTCCCACAGGTTTGGAACAAACTTCCCGAATCTCTTCGTAAAGAATCTAACCTGTTGCATTTCAGGAAATCCTTGAAAACATTCCTGTTCAGAGAAGCTTTAATCTCCGCATAAGGGTATAGTTTTTATGCTTCTGTTGTGTTAGCTTAGCTTCCTTCTGTCATAAAGCACCTTGAGACCTGTAGGTGATTTGGCGCTATATAAGCTGTAGTTAACAATAACAATAACAATTGGATGTCTTTTGTAGGCTTATATGTATGAACAAGACAATTTTTGATTCTCTTGTTTCTTCGAAAGGAGAAAAGGTGTGTGTTCAACTGCTTATCTGTATTGAAGTTTAAAATTTTCCAGTTTCTGTTGACAATGTTTTTAATTTGATTGCTAACATGCGAGTATTGCGTCACAAAAACTATTCTGTCTAAAGTAACATCCTGTTTATTATTTTTGTTTTGGTCTAGCAAGCTATCTCTATCGTAAAAACGTGCATGTTTAAGTGCATGTTTTATCAGTTTGTTAGGGTATCCCCTTTTTTTTTACCTTGGTCTTGGTGTTTTCAGCGTGTTTATAAAAATCCTCTAGATTAGAGCAATTTCGCCTTAATCTAAGAAACTCGCCAAAAGGCACATTGTCTTTCTGGGCTTTAGGATGATTACTAGAGTAATGAAGTAATGAATTCTTATCAGTAGGTTTGGTGTAGAGTTCAACCTTAAGGCTACCATCCTCTTCTTTTATGTTGATGTCCAAAAATACGATTGTTATTGCTCTAATGTCCTGTGAATTTTAGATTGGGATCGCCCAAATTAAGCCATATTAAGAAAGTGTCTAGAACTTCGCTGGCACCGCTCCAGATGAAGATATCATCATCTATGTAGCGGTGCCAGCAAGATATATTCTCATAGAAAGGAGCAATGTCATTGAAAGACATGTGTCTCCTCGCAATTGCCTGCATAGAGACGGAGCGCATTACATGAACAAAGTAGAGGATACTGACTATTAATTTATTAATCTATTAATTTATTAATCTATAGAGCTAAGTCAAATTAGTAATACTGTATAAATGTTTCGCCATGAAATATAGAACACATTAAGCAGTCACTTATATAATAGGTTCATCTTTCCATGTTGACATTGAAACAAATATGCGTAAAAAATTCCTTTTTTTCAGAAAGTTGATCATGTATATAACAATTATAGGATGTGGAGCACAAGAATACCAGGAATTGTTAGACATGTTATCCTAACCATGTGATTCTCGGCCTAAACGAGTGCTTAGAGTCATTAACTGATGTTCATTGTATGACCCACTGATCAGTAATTGTTAATTCATAAGATTGATTTTAATTGTTTGTATATAATCTATTGCAGGGCGATTTGATAGATATGTTATCCTAACCATGTGATCCTAGGCCTAAACGAGTGCTTAGAGTCAATAACTGATGTTCATTGTATGACACACTGATCAGTAATTGTTAATTTATAAGATTGATTTGAATTGTTTGTATATAATCTATTGCAGGACGATTTAATATACCCCTGGTTGTGACAGATAATTGTATGTCTTGACAAAGGTGGTTAGTATAACGAGAACCCACCGAAACGCGTCAACGCCACTACTGGTATAATTCAAGTCTCGAACACCAAAGTTGATGTGCTGATATTATAGCAACACAGTATTGGTGTAACCACACCGGAGCCCGAATATACAATTTGTACTTAACAATTTTATGTTGTACTTGTTCTGTCCCTTTTTTCAATTGTGCTGGTCGCAATTGACTGTATTGTTTTATCTGATGTTTTTAGATTAGGAATCTTGATTAGTCAGCCCTATAATTGTCTCTTTTAGAGTATATTAAAAAATAAAATGAATTTTTAAACTTTCAATTTTCTTGTATGTTATTGTACTTGTGATATTGGTAGGAAATTGGTTGTCCTCCAAAAAACCACACAGTTGGTTACTCACTGCTGCATCAGAGATTTTACCAAAGAGGAGCAGCAAAGAAGGTTGGTCAAAGTCATAGGGTCCAGAGATGATTCCTTTAAAGGAGGAGTGACAAGTGCATTTTTCCATGAAAAAAGAACAGTACCTGATTGGAGAGGTTTCATATTGCTGGGTGTATTGGGACAATGGGTGGTCGCCACTCTCGTTAACTGGTGCACCGGACAAATGTCTACTGGGAAGGAAGACTTGATTGCACAAAGAATTTTATATTAGTCTTGCTCGATACAAGTTCAAATGAAGACCATGATTGTCTAATGATATTATTCCTATTTGAAACAATCCTTGTGTCCCCTAATCGGGGTTGTGCGGTAGTCTAGCGATTTTATCATTAAAAAGATCAGGGGCCATATGTATCAAGGCGAATTCCAATTGCAACGTTTGCAATCGCAATTTGGCCTGGTGCTATGTATGAAAGCACAACTGTCTCGCAAATGAAGGAATTGCAGAATTTGCTATTCCTTATTTTGCGAATGCATTTAAGGAATCTCAAATTGCAATGCCTTAAATGGAATGTATGAAGCACCCAAGTTGTGCGAATCTGGCATAAGGTATCGCAAAAAACCACCAACTACAGGTTGGTGGTAATTTACGATTTCTTTAAAAAATACTAATGTTTGCATTTTTCAAAGTGGCATGTGGCGCACACACATTCCCTTAGGGCATGTATGTGTGCCACATGCGCACCCATGCTCATTTCAGGGGTGCAACCGTGTGTCCGTTTGACACTCTGGCACCCTTGAAATTGCATTCTCAATTTGTGATTCTCTAATTGGGAATCGCAAATTGAGAATGTTTTAACATTCATTCCTTTGGGCCTCTAGGCCCACTGGAATGAATGAGGAGGTATTTCTTAATTAGGATTCGCAATTTGCGATTCGCAATCAAGGAATATGTAGGATTCGCTAATTTTATTACAAATCATACATACATAGCGTTTTACGATTCTCAAATAGTGATTCTCAAAAATTCACTTTTTGAGAATCACAAAACCTAACATTGATACATATGGCCCCAGGTATGTTATTGTTTATTTTAAAGGCTAGGTATGATTTATTACTGCAGACCAAACTGTTCTAGATTGTGCAAATTACTTTTGTATGTTTTTTTGCGTTTGCAATTGAAAATAGTCAGTCTTTGGTCTTCTGGGAATTTTTTTGTATTGCATTAGATGAATTCTGTTTAAACAATCACTTTCATGGGTGCAGTTTTTTCCTCCATGATATTTCTAAAAATGTTCACTCCTGTCTAGCCGAAGAGCCTCTGTATACTAAGGAGCAGGCACATTTCTCTGTTTAGGTATTGCGAGATTAGTAGGGAATCTAAAAACAAGGTTATCCGATCATTAATATTGCATAGTAGTAGACTCACGTTTGTGAAACTCAAGCACTGGGGAAGACCTTTGTAATAGGGAGTTTCGTGTATCTATTTTTTCAGTTTCGGCCATGCTCTGGTTATACCGCCAGACATAACGCCTGACCATCCCCGGTGCAATGTGGGCATGAATAATTAAAAATAAATGTAACTATTGATCATTTCAGATTAGAGGTATAGTTTTATTAAATGAGGAACATGCGGGGACAAAAGATTAGTTCTAGTGTGTTGCCTGCTACATGCATATATTGTGAATGATCTAGTTGCAGAGTTTATCACATATTGGACTTCTTTACTGTGATTATTGTCCGTGTGCGCAGAATGAAGTACCTTAGGGCCATTAATCCCTTAGTGTAGAATAGGCATGTTGAGACAGTTTCTAAAGGAATAGTGAACGTATTTACTGACCCAGGTGGTCTCTAGATCAGAATACATTTGCCCACAATTGAATCGGATAACATAATTTTGAGTGCTAAATATTCTGTGTCTTTCTTAAGAGGAATGATGTAATTAGAATTTTTAAGGTATATTTTAAAAACACAGGCTATGTCTCTGTCTCAGTCTCGCAGCCTCGTCTCAGTAGTAAAAAGACAGTCTAGGTTAAGTTCCAACATGAGGTGGCAGTGGTTAACTAGTTAGAGAACATTAATAAGGGTACTGGCATAGGTGTGATGCCTAGAGGACCTGGGTTTTGCCCTGTTGTACCACCACTGATAATTCCTTGTGTGTATATAGCTGTTTATGGTCATTGTGTAGACCATGACAGTGAGACTCACAAATGCCCTTCACCCCACAATGGCGGTATGAACAGTGACGTGGTAAGAATGATTGTCAGGTGTCTGGCGGCGTTCAGGAAACAAAACAAACGCGACCGATCTGGCCAGAGAGGAAGAGCTAGGCAAAACATTTTTTTTTTTACAAATCTTTTTATTAAGTTAACAAACCATGAATGCTAACGTTACCAACTGTCGCTTATACACACACAGGTCTGTGGGTTCCCAAATGTTTAAAATACACCTACAAGCCTCTGGACGTATCTCTACCCCTAGGACATCCCGCAGTTTATCATGGATCTCTACCCAATAGACTTGTACCTCCCTACAGTGCCACAGAATATGCATGAAAGTGCCAAGTTCTCCACATCCCCTGCAACATTCCCTACTCTCTGATCTACCCATCAGGACCAGACGCGGCCCGTGACGTACGACCTGTGAAGAATCTTTAACTGCACTTATCTCAGCCTCATCTGTATTGCTACTACCCGTGGAGAGGAGACTGCCTCCCGCTAATCCTCGTCATCCAACTCAATTCTATCTGCACTCCACTACTCCGATAGCAGACTTTCTGATTACTGGGGATTTTAATCTTAACCTAATGTCTCCCCACACAAGAGATGATATAACACAATCGCAAAACCACCAATGGTTAATTCCCCAGCAGGACTTAGGGAAAGAGACTAATCCCACTACGAACCGAATGGGTATACAATTTGTCAATGACATGGAAGCGATGGGACTTCGAATTCTTAATGGCAGATTCAAAACGGACGTGCCACCAGCATATAGTTACTTTGGGTATAATGCAAAGTCCAGGATTGATTATACTATGACTTCAATATATATGTTTCACAACATTACCTCGTATCACTTAAAGAAAGTAAAGGAAAGTGATCATGCCCAGCAGAAAATTACAATGAATATTGGAACGAATACAAATAAAGCTTACCAGACTGTCCAGGGGAGCATTGGAACAACTAACTATAAAAAAACTGTTCTGGAATGTTGGAAATAAAGAAGAAATGAATGAACAGGTGGAAAGTCTTTTGGAAGCATGCTTTAAAGATGCAACATCAGAAACAGTGATAGAGCAATGGGAAAACTTCACTGGGATGCTGATCAAAACACAAAATCAAACACAAACAAAAAATACCTCAAAGTGGAAAGAAGCAAATAGTGATGAGGAAAACTACATAAATCTTCCATACACAATAAAGAAAATAAAAAAAGACCGAAATAGGATTATTAGGTTAACAAAGAAACCTGGGGTAAAAGCAGAAACCCTGGGCAGGCAGAAACTATTGAATCAAAATCTGAAGAAATTAATATGGAGCAAAAATAAATCGAGCAAAACGGGCAATTTGGGCAAAAGTATTCCATGCTAGCAAGCAAGAGAATTCTGGAAAATTGTCAACAGACTTGCTAGACCAAATAAGCATGTGGTCTCATCACCATTAACCAAGCAGGAATGGGAGACTTTTTTGAGGAAACATCTAAACCAGGACAATACATGGTCATGGGTAGTGGAAATGAAACCCACATGCAATAACGATACTGACACGGAAACTTTCTTTCATGGCAATGATACGGACACACCTATACAAATAGAAATAGAAGAGATAATAAAATTAATTAAAAAACAGAAGGATGGTGCTCCCGGACCAAATGGGATACCGTTTGCACTTCACAAAGAAAATCCGGGCGACTTATTTAGAGAAACTTTATGGAAAAGTCATTCTAAATGGAACTACACCCAAGTTATGGCGAGGATCCTTAATCACCCCAATTTTCAAAAAAGGGAACTGGTCGCTTGCAGAAAACTACAGGTTGATTACTCTGCAAGATACGGATGCCAAGCTGTTTGTCAGAATTTTGCTGACTAATCTTACCGAATGGGTAGTGGAAAGAAAGATACTGCCTCTGAACCAAACAGGTTTCACACAAGGCTTGGGGACAACAACAAATATACTGGTTCTAGCCGTGCTTATGGATAAGTCCATCAGAGCTAAGCAACCCCTGTACCTATGTTTTATAGACTTTAAGTCTGCATTTGACTGTGTCAAAAGAAATGTACTAGGGAAAAAACTCGAGGTAATGAAAATCCCAGCGGCCCTATTGAAGTTGATTTGTCTGTTATACACTGACATGGGTTAGGGTGAGGATGGGGGATGGACAAACGCTATCTAAGGAGATTCCAGCAAATGAAGGCCTAAAACAAGGATGTGTTTTAGCCCCCCTCCTCTTTAATCTGTTTTTGGCAGACCTAACTGGAATACTGGACGAGGTTAATGCTCACCCCCCGAAATTAGCTGATAAGCGCCTCACTAATTTGTTGTATGCGGACAATGTCATACTGCTAAGCCACACTAAAGTGGGACTACAGCGCCTAATCAGTCGGACTCACATGTATGCAAAGGATAACGGGATGGTAATAAACGAGACAAAAACTAAGATCATGGTAGTCACTAAATATAACAAGATAAGATACTAAAGTAAATGGTTCATGGACAAGTCTCAACTAGAACAAGTAGAGGTATATAAATACTTGGGTGTGTTATTCGATGAGAAGGGTAATTACCAGCTACAAAAAAAGGACATTCAAAGGAAGAGTAATGCATTAACTGCAGCATTCAGAATTGTACAGAAGTCACTTTCCAGCCTAATGTATGGCCCTCTCCTGAGTATTATAGGAGCATAACTCCTACTAACTATCACATATGGTAGTGAAGCGGCAATGGGTAAGGATACTGAAACTCTGAACAAAGCTATGATAAGAGCATATCGGGCCCTATTTCACCTCCCAGCGAATGTGTCTTCGGCACAAATAAAGCTGGAGTTCGGACTAACAAATCAACAGTATGCAAGGCAAGGTCACTTCATAAAAATCTGGAATCAAATAAAAAATGACCACGAAAACAAGATATCGCAGCTAATATGGAGGGAAATAAATAACAACACAAACTCAACTGCATGGCACTATCTTAAGGAAGCAATAAGGGAGTTTGCAGTCACGTCTATTTGGGAAAAAAATATAACCACAGCATCGTTTAAGAAAATAATTATTAAAACTGCAAACCAACTATCCATTGTAAACGATAAAGCTGTCCTTACAAAGAGAAAACATGCCTGGACAATAATAGTTGGTTATAAAAAAAACGAAATTCAACAATATCTGGAAACACCCTGGACGGAAAAAAATAAACAGGTGCTCCTTTAAGCAAGATTTGGAATATTGCCAGGCCTGTGTCACCTTCCACCATGGGAGAGAATGGAAACCCAAACGTTATGCAGACTGTAATAATGGTGAGGAGAATATTCTCCATCTATTATGTATTTTCCCGGAGCTCATACAGGAGAGAAGAACTTTGCTCAAACTCCAATTTAAGGTATGCGGCATAAGGACATGCAGGCAGGCCCTGATTAGGTGCCTACATTTGAACGACATAATCCTGAACGCTACCTTTGTAAAGTTTTTATTGACAGTTAAAAGGAAATTAGGAGAATGATTACTTAGAATATGTATTGTACTAGGAAACCAAATAAATTTATATGATGTAATGGTATTTTAAGTGTTTTATACTTGAACATAGTTTTTACTGTTTTCTCGTTTTAGATGTGTAATATTGTGAGATTTTAAATAATCAACACAATAAATTACTTACTTACTTACACTCCACTGTGTCCTAATTAGTACCAGTGGGTCCTCCGTATTATTGATTAGTTTTTTATATATTAGGGAGATGGTCTTTTCCAGAAGAAGACCATCCAAACACGCGGTCCTCAAGGGGAGAAGCATCTGGAAGAAGCGTGCCTACGGGGATATGTGTAAGTAATGCGTGTGTGACCTGGAGATAGCGGAAGTGCTCCCTATCATGAAGGTGATATTGCTGCTTAAGGGAATCGAACGTGTGAATTGAGTCTGTTCCCCAGACGTCTTTGATCTGTGTAATCCCAATAAGTTCCCACTTGTCGAATCCTGTACGTTTCCAAAGGCTTCCTAATCTCTCCAAACTCAATAGTGGGGTGGCAAGCGTTAATGTCCCCTCCCACTTGAGGTGTCTATTGGCCGCGCGCCACACCTGTTTTGCGTGTGCCGTAGGGCCCGAAAGGGGAAACCGTCCTTATCTGGCATACAGTGCCCTGGTGAAATCGCCCCCGGGCACTTGCCAGTGGTCCATTGCATAGCCGGGGTCCACTGGGGCCCCGTATATGACGCGCTTCACTGCCGCCAACTGGGAGGCCCAGTATTATTTCTGTAGGTCAGGCAACCCTATTCCTCCATCATACCAGGGGAGGGAGAGCTTGGAAAAGGCTATACTGGGCCTACCATCCCAAAGAAGCTGTCTCTGGAGAGCCTCTATTTCCTTGAATTAAGACGCTGGTATGGGGTCCATTGCGATGTGGAGGTCGTATAAGAATCGGGGAAGGGCCAACGTCTTGAAGAGCACTGCCCTGCCCAAAAGAGACAGCAGAAGTGCCCGCCAACATGTCATGTCTCTTTCAAATCGAACCATAGGGAGACCCAATTTATTAGCATATCGTAATTTTGGGTTAAGTGTGACATAGATAAGATAAGATAAGATAATTACGTATTTGTATAGCGCACAACTCCCCGGAGGCATCTCGGCGCTTTGTACGAATACCACTAAGGAACACTTCGTGGCCTTTCCCTGTAAAGTGCCAATTCCTGGGCACCCCCAAGGTGAGGCCAGGCATCTTAGTGTTAGGGATGTTGTGGAGATTAAGCAAGCTATTGCCCAGAGTTGCAGAGTGGGACTCATGGTTAGAATAGGCACAGTAGCGAGAATTATCAGTTCCGAGGAAATTGAGCCCAAGACCCACCGAGGCGGGAATTGAACCCTGGTCCCGGGCCAGACTTCTGCATCAGGGTCTGCCGCCCTAACCATCGAGCCACACTTTTCCACTGATACCAAGGTATCGAAACTCCAGCGGCTCGATTTGTATTGGGCAATTTTTCGGGATCGCCGGCGGGTCACCTCTGAGGGCAAAGAGCACCAATTTTGACCAGTTGATTGCAAACCCAGAGTACCCCCAAAATATGGCAAGCACATCCAGGAAACATATTAGGGAGCCCCTTGGATTGGTGAGATAGAGAAGAATATCATTGGCATACAATGACATTTTATCCTCCCAATCCAACGTCCATCGCAGTCCTCGGATCAATCGGTCCCATCGAACCCACGCTGCAAGTGGCTCCAGCGCTAAAGCAAACAGGAGAGGGATAATGGGCATTCCCATCTTGTGTCTGTGCCCAGGGGAAAGTCAGCGGACTTATGATTATTTCCCACTACTCTGGCAAGGGGGTCAGCATACAATAGACGCACCCAACCAATGAACTCTGGTCCAAAGCCCTTCTTTCCCAAGACTGCAAACAAGTAGAGCCACTCAACCATATCAAATGCCATAGTGGCAGTGAGCGACACCAGCACCGCTGGCTCCTGGATCGTCGGGGACTTCCCAATACTCCATGTAACCTGCACAGGTTAAGAGCAGTATTTTGGTGTGGCACAAAGCCGGACTGGTCCGGATGTACCAGGGTAGTGATAGTCTGACAAGTCGTGTCGCCAACAACTTCGCTAGAACTTTATGTTCAGCATTTAGTAACGAGATGGGCCTATAGGATGAGCAGAGTTTCATGGGCTTGCCCGCTTTGTGGATGATCACTATATTTGCCACCCGCTGGTCATAAGGGAGCCGACCCCTCTCCTTACTCTCTGCGAACATGGACCGTACAAAGGGGGCCAATTTGTTAGCTCTCAGTTTATAAACCTCTATAGGAATCCCGTAGCTTTCCCAGAGTGAACCCCTCTAATGGCCTGTGCCACCTCATTATTTGTGAGTGGAGAGTCTAAGTATTCCCGATTTTCATCTGATAGAGTGGGCATCCAGATGTCCTTGATCATTTCTACGTTGTCTGCCTCCGAGTACATCCCGGCGGTGGTGTATATTCCCCTATAGTATTCTGAGAACTCGCCAGCCACTGCTTGTGGGTCCCTTATCATACTGGAGTTTTCCCCCTGTAACTCCAGTACTAGCCTCGTCGCCAACTCCCCCCCCCCCCCTCTCAAGCCACACAATTAATTTGCCGGCCTTGTCTCCATGTTCATAGATTCGGCTCTCTGTCTCATAATTTTGTGCTCTGGCCTTGTCTCTAGCGAGGCCCCTATATTCATCCTGGCACCGCTTTAATTGGTGCATATCGTCTAGGGCTGCTGCCCGAGACACCTCCTCCTCCAGCCTCACCACTTCTGCCTCTACCCTGTCCATTTTGGCCTGCCGCTCGTTCTTTTTCCCGGCGACCAGAGACACTAACTCCCCACGAATCACAGTTTGAAATGCTTCCCATAGGGTCTGTGACGAGTCCACTGTACCACTATTTTCTTGGAAATATTTTTCTGTAATTTTAGTGATTTCCTTCTTTGTGGTCGGGTCTTTCAGGAGCCACGCATTAATTGGGGCTATTCTCCCTACATCTGCTTCACCCGTCTCTACCCGGAGCCAAATCAGGGAGTGATCTGAGACTCCTCTTCCCAGGTTTTGTACCTCACACATCATTGCGGCCTGAGCTGCTGGTAACAGGATGTAATCTATTCTGGACAGGCTGTGCTGCGCGGCGGACACATGGGTGCAGTGTACCTCATTTGGATTCCTTATCCTGCACTCGTCAACAAGCCCCGTTGTTTCTAGGAAGTCAGAGCCATCTCTGTGCCAGTCTCAGTGTTCATGCCAGGCGTCTATCTAGTTCCCCATCTACTACTGCATTGAAGTCCCCCCCCTATAACCAGGATACCCAGTGGCAAAGTGAGGAAAATCGTGCCCAGGTCATGGAAGGTGTCTGTTTGAAGACCAGGCGGAGCATAGACGGACATGAAAGTAACTACTTTCCCCTCCCACTGTCTCGATATCCTGATGTAGCGGGATATCAACCATGTGGCCTGAATGCAAAGGGGAAAGGAGTTCGAAACTAAAATGCCAACTCCCCTAGATCCGAGGTGAACCTAGCATGAGCGACCAGCTTGTAACCTCCTCTGTGCAGGGCCATACATCGGCTACCAATGAGATGAGTCTCCTGAGGTAGTACTACATCTGGGAAGTGTCTTCTAATTAGCTGATTTACCATTCACCTCTTAAGTTTATCCCCGAGGCTGTTCACATTCCAACTGAGCACAGTCATCCCCGATCCCTGCCTAACGCATGGCATTGAAACGGTATGGATAAAATACAAGCATAGCTCTGTCACCTGATGCTAAACAGAAAGGAAAAAGAAAAGAAACAAATTCAACAGACCCACAAACCTTTCAGCCCCCACACCCCCTCCCTGCACCCCTGCTCACGTCTTCCGCCCATCCCCAACTAGCAGTGTGCCTGTCGCCTCAAAAGCAACTATTGGCTAACTAAAAGTAGAAAATAGGAGGAGATCTGAGCCCCTTCCCCCCCCCCCCAGCCCCTTTTAAGAGACAGCCCAACCCCCTGCCTGCTCCATTTCCTAGTCTCAGGGTCAAGTAAGACGAGGCCCTCATGGGTGTAACCCACTACCTGTCACACTCAATAGTTATGCACACAGCAATCTCCGTCGCTCCTGTTCCTGCACGTCGCCACCACCATCTTGATTTTGTCCCTCCGGGCCGCCCCGGGGGCGGCTGTCTAGCCAATCTGATGCAACCTCCAGATTGTCGAAAAACCATGCTCTTCCCTCGACCTCCACCCTCAACCGGGCCGGACACATCATTGCATAATTTGGACCTCTGTCTCCGAGCTTCTTCTTCACACCAAGGAAACTTTGCCGCTGCCTCTGAACAGTCTGCATGAAGTCAGGAAAAAAGGAAAGAGTAGTGTTTTCATACTTCAAGGGGTCCCCGGAGTGAGAACCCTGCAGGATAGCATCTCGATCCCTAAAATTCAGCACCCTTGCAATCATTGGTCAGTGGGCGCTCGAGGCCTGGGCCTCCGCCCAGGCACCCTGTGTGCCTGTTCAATCGTGAAAAAGTTACCCAAACACTTGGGTTTGAGATGATTGAGAATAATGTCTTTGACAAATAGATCTGGGTCTGGATCTTCAGCCTTCTTGGGAACACCGATGATACGGACGCTGTTCTGTTTGGCTCTCCCTTCACACTCATCCAGTTTCCGAACGGTGAGGTAACTGGCGGCTCTAAGGTCACGCACCTCCTGCTGAAGCAAAGCCACATCATCCGTTAAACTTGCCGTCCAAAGACTTGACCTTTTCACTTGCCTTCTTGAGGTTAGCGCGGATGAGATTGACCTCTATGGTGACGGTGTCTAGTTTATTATCCGGCAATGACTTGACACCATCGATAGCCACCATCACGTCCAGCAGCGTCGGTTCAGCCAGGGGGCCAGCGGTGTCGCCTCCCAACAACTGAATCTTTCTTGGCTCCGGTGGAGAGCCCCTCGGCATCGTGTAGCGATCCAACTTGTTATTCTGGATATGTATGGATCCCTTGACAGATCTCGAGTGCTGCGTGTCCGAGTCAGGTTAAGTCGCCATCAGAAATGCCTCCCCAGGGGCCTTAATGCCCTTCCTGCTCCTCAAGGCGCAGCGTCGTTACACCAGCAGACCAGAAATGGCCATCGCAAGTTTCCAATCGACGCACTCAATACCTTGAGCGCACAGCGGGGCACCGAACAGGACCGGTCCCAGGGAAACCTCCAGATCTCCCCGGCGGAGAATTGACAAAGGCCACCACAGGAGATTCACTGGTCCGGTCTGTCACTGCCAAATCCCAGCCACACAGTCCCCTAGAGAAAGGACCAAGAGCGTCCGCTCTGAGTCACGAGCCGCGCAGATCCTTCACCAGTGCCGCAGAGGTAGTCCGCGGGCCTTTAAAGCAGCGTAGTCTCACAGGGGACAGCCATCCAGCTTGGGCCTCCCTCCGGCACCAAGACAATCCCATTTCTGAGTCACCTCTAATGTGCCTCCCAGCGGAAGGGAAGGTCCCTAAAATGTGGTCATGCAGGATGGTGCGACGGGGGCTTACCTCAACCCACCAGGTCGTCAGCCAGCGTCTGTGTCTCCTTAGCAAGACACAATACCAGGTCTGCCAATCTTCCAGGTTGGATCCCCTGAGTGCCAAATCAGGTCCCCTAACCAGCAATAAGCAGCCCAAAACGTGTGGGGAGCAGGCCAGGGCACCACACAGTTGTCTTGGTGTGTGCCCTCATGCAGTCCACCTCCTCAGGGCAAAATCCTATCTAGGCGCAGCAGCGCCATTCCCCACCTCGCAGGGGGCCCTCCTGATGGTCGGTGAGGGGGGGAAGTCCAACTGCGGTAACGGAGGTCACGCAGTGCATTCACCACCGGTGGGCCTTTTCAGCAGCGTATTCTCACAGGGGGCGGCCACTCCTTAGCTCTCCAGCCACCCCCGAGACTGTCTGCATCCATGCGCCACCCGCACTATCTCTACAGGTGCCGCGAATGTGCCTCTGCTCCCCGTGTAAGTGGCGGGGCCGTTCCTCCAGCCGTCAGACGCCACGGCGAGGAAGTTAGTGGCTCCAGGGCCCAGCCGGTAATCCTCAGTGCCGGCCACGGTGTTGACAGCTTTGTGGCGGGGTCCGTACGAAATCGAGCCCCAGGCTTCAGAGGGTCACCAGGCCCCAGTTTCCAGGTGAAATGTCTCCGGCCCCCGATGGCTCAGCAGGGCCAGAGTTGGGTCGACGGTCGTCGCTCCCCCTCAGCATTTCAGCGGCAGGCTCGGGGATCAGGATGGCTTGCAGGATGTCTGGGCTTGAGGACAGGTCCGGTGGAGCCGAGCACTCCCACGGCAATCTTGGTCTGGTGAGTGGCTCCTCCCCCCTGCTAAGCAAAACATTGAACCCATAGGTATAGTGCACAGTGTGCATTAAAATAACTTAGAAACAGTTAAGCCCTGGAGGTCATCATAGCAATCTGAGTTTAGCAGGACAGAGATAAACAATAATAATTGAAAAGAGCAGCATGACACTGAGCCTTTCTAAGATCTGATTGCAAATTGTTAAATATGCACTGCCTGTTCCTGCATTTTCAAATTTTATCTGCATTTCTACAAGTTATGTCTGTTTTATCTGATTCCTGGATCCCAGTCTATGCTAAACAAGCATGCTAAACAAATCAAAGTGCTTAGTATTAGAGCCATGTGCGGATTCACAAGATCTGTGGAATAGTACATTTGGAAGGGACAGTTAGTTGAGAGAGATTCCAGTACCCCATTTCTGTGAATTTAATTGAAAATTAACTTATCTCAATTATTTATCAAACAACACCCTTAAGAAACAACACAACATAAATGCTTCAGTTATTTGAAAGTGTTTATTCTATCACACATAGACAATATTTTTTATTCAATGTGGCTATTCTAGTAAGTGTCCCTCATCCGTCTGATTGATCCAACCCTAGGGCTCATAGCTCCCCAGTCGCTGTATCTCCGGTATTCGCCGGGTCTCAGGTAGTACTGACGCCCTCTGTAGTTTGGCTCTTCATAGAAGACCCAGTGCCCATCCTGCACATTACAGGAGTGGATTTCATGGAAGCGGAAGTGTTCGTACACGTGTGGACAGTCATCTGAGAACTCCATCATGTGTCCGCCAAAGTCCTCTCTCTCGTACACGCGCAACCTGTAGGATCCGTGGTGCTGTGAGGAGGGAAACAAAGATAAGTCTCAGGCGACAATTCTACTGTAGTTATAAAGCTTAGTCGTACCTGTAACTTTCATAAATGAGTTCCTTGCTCTTTACTGATTAAGATAAATAATTCATGAAGAAACCATTCATGACAGCAAAGCTCGTGACTGATTAAAAGTGGTGTCCATGGTTTCACACCATAGTCAGAGATGTCAAGCGTCTGAATGGGCTATTCTTTGAATCATCTTGAACTCTAAATCCAATTTAGATTTATATCTAGTAGTAGATATAAATGTCACTCCTAATCTAAATTCCTCTCTAAATCAGTGTGATGTATAGTGCAGCTTGTTCACGCTCAATTTGTCAATGACTTTAAGCAAAATATCAAGTTCTCACAGAATAAACGTTGATTCTATCAACCCTTCATAATATATTTTACCACAAAATGTTCACTTTCATTTCAGTTGTCGCTAATTTAACAGTTGCAGTTTTGGTACAACATTTACTTTTGCGGATCTATGACGTTACAACGCAGGCTATTACAACGCCTGCTGTTACAACGCGGTTTTTTCATCGCATACCATTACAACGCATAGTGCTTTTAGGCGCTGGATAGTGAATTATTTAATTTACTATTCCAACTCCAGTCCCCGTGGATAGTAGGGAAGGTGTTGGATAGTAAATGAAATATATTCCCTATCCTAGAGCGCCCCCCAGCGCAATGCGTTGTAATGGTTTGCGTTGTAATGGTTGCGATGTAATGGTAGCGATGTAATGGTAGTGCGTTGTAATGCTTGCGTTGTAAGTGATGTTTCCCTTACTTTTGCATGTATGCACTTTGTTGAAAATAGAAAATTGGCCCTTGCCTATTTCTACTCTGAAAATGCAATGGTACAGATCTGCACACATTATCAAAAGAAACCCGTTCCACTTTTGACCCGATAAGATATCCATCTGTGGGTCCCTATAATCGTCCAGGTAGTTGCTGCTAGCTGTCATACTCCGTTTCTATCTACTTGGGTGGATTCCACCATCGTCCCGATTTTCAAAAAGGGGGACCTGCAGGATCCAGGATGCTACAGACCCATATCTCTGTTGGATGCTATGACAAGAATAGTAGGACATATTTTATTAGAACGTTTACAAGACTGGGCCGAGGATAATTCGGTCTGGTCCAACTTACAATATGGCTTTCAGTCAGGTTTAGGAACGGTAGAGCAGAGTTTAAATCTCTCTATATCAGTGGGGAAATACACTAGGGGAAAACAGGGAAATCTGTTTTTAGCGTTTGTGGACCTCACAGCAGCTTTTGACTGCAATCATTTATCCTCCTCACCCGACTATAGCTGCAGAAAAACGATTCAAGCATAACACCATGGAATGTTTCCCTTATTCTCTTTTTGTCGATCAATTTTACAATGGTAGTTATGGGACGCTCAAAAACGATTTCATTTTCGTCACTCTTGACATCTCCTCTAGGTCCACCAGCTTACATAATTCCCCTAACGTCACCTCCTCCTCCTCTATCCCTCATGGGAAACAGCTAAACATCTCCCCATCCGTGTGTTTCAACAGCTCCCTCACTATCTCACTCTATAACAATGGAACAGTCATGATCCAAGCCAAAGACACTTGTCTCTCTCTCTCTTTGACCACCTCTTACCTTCCCTGCGACCGGGTTGTCCCTTGACTCTTCATCTAGCTCCACCCATTACTCCCTCTCTCCGCCCGTGACCCCCCTACACTCCAAAGAAGGCACAGGTTGACCCTCTTCCCTCCCCCTCTCCTGTGCCCTCCTCTCCCATTCTTCCCCCTTGTGAGGGTATGCCCCCCTTCATCACTTCAGCCGGACCTCTAGTTAGTCTGCTCCTCGGCCAATCTGCACCATCCAACCTCATCTCCTCCCTCCTTTCCCTACCTGCCACTGCCTTTTTTAGTCCACCTCTCCTCCAACTTTCCCCCCTAGTTAACTTTCCTTACGTCCCCCTTATTCCCTCCTCTTCTCTTCCCCCTCCTCCCCTCGCTATGTACCCCAATTTCACCGCAAATTCATTGCATCTCTCTCCTTCCCCCAATACGGTGCTACCTCCTTTCCCCCCTTGGCAACCCTTTCCCCTTCCCTCCCTCGGGCCTAGCAGAACCACTTCCTTTCTTCAACTTCCCTATCTCCCAACCCCCTCTCACTCGACCAGATGCCCGCTCTCAGCCACCACCTTTCCACACCTCTGAACCCTATACCCCAACTCACCTCCTGTTCCCTGACTTCCCCATACGTTCCACCACCAATGGCACCCCCTCCTGTTTCCATCGCGCCACCCAACATGCCGTGCTCTGCCCTACTTTCTCTGGAAAATAAGCTAGGCTCTCTCATCACCTCCATCTCCCAACTTGAAGCTACGGTTTCACTTCTAAGCTCCAAGATTTCCACTTTTACACACGCCTCAATTCCTTTGGAAAACACTCACCTTCCCACGAGATGCACCTTGCCCCCACACCCCATAATAGCCAAGCATAACCTGTCGTCTGCAAACATCGCTAACTCACGCAAGCCCTCGAACGCCACCCTTCTTCCACTTTCATCTCCAAGTAGCCCTACTATCTACACTATTCCGACCATCTCCTCTGTCAGAACCAATCATCCACCCAAACCCTCCAGAGCACCCTTGCATAAGTACAACATCCCTATCCCCCCTCTTAGCCCAAGTGCCCCTGCCACCAAAACAGTCTCGACAGAGCTGCACTGTCTGGTCCACAACTGCAGATCTGCAATAAAACACAAACTTGAAATCTTCAACACCATCATACTTCACAATATTGACATGCTATTCCTTACAGAGACCTGGTTCAACGATACCTCTCACTCTGTTTGATCTCCTAGTACCCACAGGCTATTCTATATTTAGAAATGACCGAATTGACAAAGTTGGGAGAGGTGTTGCAGTCATCTTTAGAAACTCCCTTCAACTTAACCCCTTAAGCGCTGCCGACGGCCAACGGTCGTCACGAACGCTACCTCCCCAGTGCTGCGCACGACCGTTGGCCGTTGAGTCAGCGCTCGTTATTCGAACGTTCAGCACTGGGTGCTGAACGTTTGAAGCAGCTATGAGGCTAAGGCTTTTCCTAACAGCTCCTTCAGCACTTTTGAAAGCCTTTCGCTTGAACTTCAATTGCACCACTGCTCACCCCTCAGATTCCATGCCATTTAGCGTCCGTCTTGTAACAGCCCCTCGTTTATGGAGGAACTCACTGACTTCATTAGCGACCAATACTCGCAAAGAGACAATCAGATCCTCGTGGGTGACTTCCATCTCTTCGTCTCAAGACTCTTCTGTGAATTTGCTGGCCACCTTCCTCTCTGCAAACGATCTTATCCAACACTGCACAGAAACAACACACTCTAAGGGCTCAATCCTGGACCTTGTTATTACGAAAACACGCATGATTACTATCTCCTCCCCTATTCATGTGTACTAGTCTGACCACCTCCTCTTCTATTCTCTCTTCGCCTATCACACTCTATAACTCTCGGCCAACCTAAGAGGGCTATCTCCTGGTTCTGTAACACTAAAGATATTGACCTTGGTACCCTCTGTGAATCAGCTTTTGCTATCACTTCCAAGGCTAGACCCGAACCTAGATGTTAACGAACGCACCTCCCAATGCTTCACAGTCATTGCTGTCAAAATCAATAACGTCGCTCCTCTCCAAAGCATAAACAAAAGACCCACTCCTTCAGCACCTTGGTTCACCAAATCCTTCTATGAAGAAAGGAAGTACCTAAGATTCCTGGAGAAACAATGGAGACAAGCGCCCTCCACCGATAATTTGGCCACGCTTCGTTCAGCAAGATCCGAGTACCACAAGCACATCTTCCTTGGAAAAGTGACGCACTTCAGAACCCTCCTTAACTCAGCCAAAAATAGACTGAAAAAACTATTTGATCTCATCAAGATTCCAAACTGCTCTCCCCCAAACTCCAAGTTGGAGGATTCTACAAGAAAGCAGCATAATTTGCTATATTCTTTGAGGAAAAAGTGAAATCACTTGTGGATCAGGTCAGTCATCCTACCCCTCCAGAGGAGCGTAATTCCTTAGCCATTTGTCAGAACTTTGACCCCCATCTCCGAAGATGCCCTCCTCAAATGCATCCTCGCAACAAAATCCTATAACCATTCTCTTGAACTCATCCCTAGTGCCATTGCCATTGACTTCTATACCCATTCTCTGTCCTATTGGACCACTTTAGTTAACCTCTCCCTCTGTCAAGGCTTCCTTACTGTTTCCTTAAAAAATGGGCAGGTCACCACTCTGCTTAAAAAATCCACTGCTGATGCGAACGAACTCAACAACTTCTGCCCCATCACTAACCTACCTTTTCTTGCGAAAAATGTGTAGTGAAACAACTCTCTCGTCATATCAAAGACAATGATCTCCTTGAAAATTTCCAGTGCGGCTTCATTAAAAACTGCAGCACTGAAACAGCCCTGCTGCAAGTGATTGACGATGCACTGCAGATACTCGATTCTGGGGAGTCTAGTCTTCTCATTCTCCTTGACCTTTCTGAAGCCTTTGACAGTGTCAATCACAACACTCTCCTTAACACTCTTCAAAAGAAAATGGCCATGGAGTGCACTGTGCTTAAATGGTTTGCTTCCTTCCTCTCTGATAGATCCCAAAGGATCAAGATAGTGAATAGTTTTTCATCTCCTTTGGCAGTAGGCCAAGGTGTTCCTCAAGGCTCTATACTTGCACCCACATTGTTCAATCTCTATTTGGAACCATTGGGAAATCTCCTAAGCAAATCCAGGATCCACTATCATCTCTATGCGGACGACACTCAAATCTACCTCAAGGTTGCCTCCACTCACGATCTCTCCATCCTAATCTCTACTCCATTCAAAACTGAATGTTAACTCATCAACTGATTCTGAATCCCTCTAAAACTGAATTCCTCCTCCTTCTCTCCTCAGTGTCTCTTCCCCCGGTTCAAACATGGATGGATCAGATGAATCTACTTAACAATAAACCCATCATTGTCAACAGCGCAAAATTCCTTGGTGTCATCCTCGACTCAAAACTCAATCTACTTTCCCACATAAATTCCATTGCAAAGTCTGCTCGATACCAGCTGCTCCTTCTTTGGGGGATTCCTCGCTTCTTCCTGGAGCATGACCTCAAAACCCTGGTCCAATCGCTGGTCCTTTCCAGACTGGACTACTGCAACTCTCTTCTTACTGGCCTCCCCAAATCCCACCTGTCCCCCCTTAAATCGGTTCTCCATTCAGCAGCTCCTTTCATATGTGGGGCCAAAAGAAGCGACCACATCACACCCATTTTATCCACCCTCCATTGGCTTCCCATCGAGGCAAGATCTATCTACAAGACTGCCTGTATCACACACAAAGCCTTGCACTCCTCCTCTCCTCGCTACCTGGCGAACAAACTGAAACTCTCTGGAGGCTCTAGACCATCACGTAATGCGGAAAATCTATTGCTTGAACCTCCCACTTTCAAGAAGGAAAGGTCGATGGCCCAATCCTTTTCAGGCAACGCAGTGAGAATCTGGAACTTACTTCCGCCTCAGCTCCAGACCATCACCTCTTCCCAGGCCTTCAAAACTGACCTCAAAGTTCTCCTCCTTCAAAGACACTTCCAAATTTAATTCACGCACTCTCTATTATCTGAAGGAAGTCCTTCCATTATAGGAAATTCTGTTCTACATGACTATAGAAGTGCCTTCCCAATGTATTCTTGTGGTTTGAGAGTCTGCCATTTATTGCAGTATTATACTTCTACTTGTATTGTGTACTCCTTTGTAACATGCACACGTCACGTTCCCTCTTGTAATGTATCGTTTGCTACCTCTTGTATTTTGTTTGCTTTTGATATGTTATGTTATCGTAGGTTTTATTTATATGATACATGCACAATTGCCACCATTGCCTCATGTATTGTAACGTTTGTTCTTGTGTTTTGAGTATCTGCCATTTAGTGCAGTATTATACCTCTACTTGTAAATTGAACGCTTTTGTAACTTACACACATGTCACTTTTTTTCCCTCTTGTAAAGTATTGTTTGCTACCGCTTGTATTTTGTTTGCTCTTGATACCTGCACAATTGTCACTATTGCCTTATGTAACGTAACATTTGCTTTTGTAACATGCTCACTTGTAATTTCTCCTCATGTTTCACTACTGTTCCTATTAAAAAGTGCTCTGACACCTTCGTGTAAACTCCGGGCTATATAAAACGCATAAAATAAATAATTAAATAAACGTCTTTAGGTGCTTGCACCGCATTCACTTACCCTGATATTTCTAACCGAGTACGAGCTTGGTTTACATATGTCACAGATCAGAAATAGTGAGCAAGGTTTGCCTCTTTCTGTTTGAGCTGTGCTGTCTAAAATCCTGCTCTAACTCTCATAAATAACAGGTTAAATTCAGCGGTCGAAGTGGGTGAGGTCTGAGGGGAAGGATAGAAAACACAGATGTATCCTTTTTGAGGGGTATTGAAAGGGAGTTTCCGGCTGGGCTGTGAAATGTGTACTTTTAAAGGACAGTTATAAAAAAAAATTGCACTATGTACAGTCGAGGTATATCTATGATCTATATTTTGGATGCACTTTTTTTTATCTTAAACCTTTGTGCGCATGTTGTAGCAGCCTTTACTGTGTGTAATGCAAGGTTAAAATAATTACTTCCATTTTCACAGTGCTTTCTTTTACAGACTGGGACCTCATAACACTAAACATACACAAGACACTATTCTCCACCGCACCATCCAGGATTAAATAATGAGGCTCTCTGGTTACTAATAGAGGTGTCAATGTATTGTAGTGCATTTCTCACAGAGTAACTTAACTTGCATTTTTTTTATTTAAGCTGCGTCTAATGTTATATATAGCTACCTGAAGGTGAAATACCAAAACAGATACATAATCTTTTTAGTTTTTTAACATTAACAGGCTAGGCTGTGATCCAATCCATATATTTTCAGTATTCAAGCAAGGCAAATATTGTTACTATAGTCGTAGATCATATTCTGCACTTAGGATCGGAAAACACAGGGGCATACTACCGAGGTGTGCGTTGCAAAACGCACATCTCCGTATGGCCGGCTATCGCCGGATTTCATCGCCTAATTAGTACGCAATTATCAATGCGCATCAGGCAGGCGATTAGAAATCCGGCGATAGTCGGCGATGTGGCACATTAGCGCATGAAAACAAACGTTGTTTTCATGCGCTAATGTGGGACTTGATAATATAGGGGGCTGGATTCAGATTTATGATCCACACCCCCACGTTAACAATGCCTAACGCCTTGTCGGAGCAGGCGTTAGGAGACCTGCGATAAATGAGTTTATCACAGCTTTTTGTCTCCCAACGCCTGCCTTGGTAATAGGGTGTTCCCACCTCCAACCACATTTTACATGTGGTTGGACGTGGAACGCCCACTTTGCATATCATTAGCGATGTTTATCACCGACATGCAAAGAGGGCTCGGCCCAGGCTTTAAAGTGCCCTTGGTAAAAGGGCTCTAGCTGTATCGCCGCTTTCTCGGCACAATTCGCCGAGAAAGCGGCGATACTAGCCCTTGGAAATATGCCCAACAATTAATTAATAATTTTCACCCCTCAGCGGTCGTACACTTAAGCACAGTTCTGAGTAAGTGGTTAGGCCGCTGTCATGTGCTAATGAGACCCCCACTGCCAAACCAACATCGGAAGTTGGCCTACTTAACGGCATTCCCCTAACACATGTCTGTCAAATGACAAACTGATATCGTTTTCTCTCAAAGTTCCTGGAGAATGTTACTCTGTTTTAAGTGCGGGCTCCTGGAGTATATGTTTAGAACACTCCTATTAGACTAATGTCTGCCATTGTTAGTGACTTGAATTGTTAATCGCTGAACTAGGATCTGTCATTCCAGGATACGTTACATTATGCCTCCGAAAACAACATATATTGAAATCACATAAAATGTCATATTGTGAAATATCGCTTTTTTATTATAGTTTGGTGAGGAGAGAGGAGATAGCATACTGTGCAGTTGTGTACTGTTGCCTGATACCTCATCAAATGAAATCAAAAGTACCTGTGGGGCCAGGCGACATGATCTGATGGAGTCGTTGTAGCCCATCCATTGGTGGAAGTCCGGGTACTCGCCTCTTCTCAGGAAGTACTGGTGCCCCCTGAAGTTGGGGTGCTCGTAGATGACCCAGTTGCCACTTTCCACCCGGATGGAGTTGCAGCGACTGAAATGAGAGCTCAGATCAGGACACTCGGAGCTGCACTCATGGGAGCGGCCTCTGAAGTTCTTGTCCTCGTAGAAGATGATCTGGAAAGGGGGTGGTGGATTGGAGATAGAGCATGTTATTAAGGCTGTCTAGAGTAAGCAGGCTGGCTAGTCTAAAAAAAATACTTAAAGTTTCAAGACACAGTGATTCACACTATTTAATACTTACTGTATGTGATTTTTTAATTTGACGTTTGATAGAGCACATAGAAGCTCAAAATGAGCATCAGAGTTCTTTACAGAGTGGAAACAATATTGTTGCCATTGTTCCTTAAATGATTCAGAGAAAACAGTGCATATTGTCTTGAAGCACAGCACTCTTTATGGCATTAAAATATGTATATCCAAATAATACCGGTACACAATTCCTCAGATTTCTTTCATTAGGGTGCAAAGATTCAAAGGAAACAGATCTCACTAACAGGCTTTGAGAACTAGAAGTGATTGAGTTTAAAGAAGTCAATTGTTGCATCTAAATGACCACATCCACTAATGGCCACATGCACTAGTGACCACAATCACTAATAAAAGCCCACTAATGGGAGGATTTTGCACTTACCATACCATTATTAGGGCAAGACTGGGAACCCAACGCAGCCTTGAAAAATATCGTCAGACTAGACACCATATGGTGCGAAGCAAGCGCAATGAATAGCTTGACCATGAAAACAGGGCAAAGGGTTCCCCGCCCAAGAAAATTTGGGGAAAAATGGCAAAGAAATGGTGAATTCTGCAACACATTGTTCATGATCTATTCGATATTATGGGTAAATTATGGGCCTTACAGCACACCAGGATATCAAGTCATACCCATAGACATTCATACAAAGTACACAAAAAACATAAGATGTCAAGTATGAATTTTTTTTAAATATAAGTGTATGGATTCACTGTTAATATAGCAAGAAGCTGAGAACACAGTGAAAGATCATTTTGAGGGATGTTAGCATCCTCCACCCCAATAAGCAGCAAGACAAGGCCATCTTTAGCATAGGTGACACCCGGTGTGACAATATTTCTGAGTGCCCCCCCCCCATTACCTATTCCTCTACAGAATCCTTCACTATCACTCTCTGATAGTGCCCCTCATCTCTCCATAGCCCCTCTCTCACATATATTTAATTTGTTATATAGCACCTATTTGAGAAATTGGGTCGCTGGTTGAGTGGGGTGTTAATTCTGCTCAAATAACCACAATCAATTTCAGGGTGGACCACAAAACGTACTAAATTAAACTTGCGTAACCCTCTGGTAGCTTGGCACAAAAGCTGTCAGGCTTATGTTTGAGGCAATGCAGCACACAAACAGTATTGAACTGAAATCACAACACAAAACAAATCCCACACCAAATAAAAAAATTAGAGTACATTTTAATAATTTATCTAGCTAAAAAACAACAAAAATCTAATTTTTAGAACCAGTGTTATGAAATTTTAAACTTTGAGATAAAAAGTAGGGGTAAAAGATCAAAGCGCCAACCATAGATATCTAGTTGTGTGATACTGGGTCAAAGTTGAAAAAATACAGTCGACCGCGATGGAGTGCAAGTCAGGCACAGAAAGTGGATTCGGCCCAGCCAGCACCGATCATCGCACTTACAAGAAATTACAAGAAAAAAGGTTCTGAGAAGGTAATGTTCAGTGGAGCAAGGCTGCAAGGGTTGTCCGATGCGGGAGCGTCCTCATTGGGGAGCCGCTGACCGAAACCGCAGCAAATATTTTTCATTCAGACATTGGGCTTTATTTTGAGTTTGGCGGTCCCATGGACTACCAAACACCTGGTAGTGGTGTGGCCGGTGGTCTGACCACCCTATAACAAGTTGGCCGGCTGGACTGCCATGGAACCACTAATACCTCCAGAGATCGCGATCCCTGGCAGTATTGCAGCGATTTGAGGCCTCTAATATGCTTTTGGTGCTGCAGTGGCACTGCCAATCATATTAGGAGTTTCCTCACCGCCACAGTTTTCATGGCAGTGATCCTGCCACGAAACGTGTGGTGGTGTGGAAACAAAGGAGGTCGCACAGAGGATGCACGATGGGGGGGCACATGGTGTGCCCCTGTATGCATGCACCCCCAGTTCCTGCAGGGCATGGATTTAATAGTCCATGCCCTGCAGGAACATGCAATGTAATTCCCATTGTGGTAAATTGCTAAGTCTCACATATGAGCATTAGCTCAGCACTGCTGTGGGCCAGTCACTGCAGTACCGTCTTACCTGGATTCCTGTTTGAATCTGGCAGGTGATCGCATTGTGGCTTTGGCAGTGTGGCAGTGGGGTGCTGGCATGGCAGCCTGCTGCCACACCACTAAAGTCATAATAAGACCCTTAGTCACTTTTTTGGAGGTTGACAATCTCAAGCGGTACAATACTGCAGCAGATGAGAATTCCAAAAGGCCAGCTACCCCCCTTGGGAACAGACCACTGAACTGGCTTTGCTGCTGCAGAGTAGAACATAGCCGGACCAGCCACGAAGTCAGGCCGACTGGTGATGCATCTTGGGTGTGGACGGACAGCCAAACAGGTTTGTCCCAGTCTTCTCTTATTTCTCAGAATTGTTTTTAGAAACACATTATCCCAAGTTTGGCTTTTTGCCTATCTGGGCATCTTCAGCACCATCATTAAGGGTCCAGGACTGGAGGGGCACCACTTCGGAATTAGGACTCACTCAGGCTGGGTCCAGGTGCGTGTTCAAGATGGTTATAGTCTTTTCATTCCCGGGGGTTATGATCAGGAGGCCCGCCAGCTAGACCTTAGAGACACTCTGGTAGCCCTGAGTTCAAGAAATGAAACAAAGCTCAAACAGCAGGTAAGGGATTTGAGGGTTCAAGGCAGGCTCCAAGTAGCAAAGCAGTACTTCCAGGTGCAGCAAAGTAGTCTCATGGTGTGCATATCAGGCCTCTGAGAGGCCTTTTGCAGGTCCAGAAAGTGATCTTCAGAGTGGATCTGAGGGTCCTATTTTTATACCCTGTGCCTTCTTTGAAGTATTAGATGTTTCTAGAGAATTGCCTTTAAAACTTCCTGCTTCCCCTGCCCTGGCTCCAAACTGGCTGCATGAACAATGCAGATGAGGCAAGTATTTTGTGTGAAGTCAGAGCACAGCCTATCCATTCGCATGTGGGGCTGTGTCCAATTCATCCCCCTTCCTCCATCCCACCAGTTGATGGTCCATACAGGCACACCTATTCCCTCTTATGTGTAGCTGTCTGGGAGGAATAAAGAAAGTACAACTACCATCTACAGACATTCACGTGACCCAGGACCAGGCTGTAGGCACCAATTGGTTGGGGTAGGAAAATTTTACTTTCTGAATGTGGCATTTTCAAAATTGTTACTTAAAAACCGACTTTAACAATAAAGTGGATATTTAATTACAAATTCTCAGACACCAAACACGAAATGTAAACATTCCCAATCAAATGTTAGCACCTATGAAATGTAAGAAGGTAACCAATTGTTATTCTATGGGAAAGGCAGGCCTCACAGGAGTTAAAAACAAATGTAGGTGTTTTTCACCACGAGGACAGGTAAAATGAAATAATACATGTCCAACCTTTTAAGTACAATCACCCTGCCCTAGGGGCTACCTAGGGCCTAGAAAGGGTAATTTCAAAGCAATAAAAACGAAAAGGAGCTTAATATAAGGGAGTGATATTGCCAAGTCGAATTGGCAGTTTAACACTGCATTCAGGTTGCAGTGGCATTCCAGGGACATGTTTTAAGAGGCTACTTAAGTGGGTGGAACAATAAATGCTGCTGGCCCACTAGTAGCAGGTCCTCAGCATTTGATGCACCATGGTAAAATGGCTTATAAGTGAATTAAATATGACAATTAGGTGTGCGCCAGTTTTAACATGTTTAAGTGAGAGAGCACAAGCTCTTTAGCACTGGTTACTAGTGGTATAGTCCTAAAGCCATCAAAAATGAGTCTCCACAAAAAGTCAAGAGTAAAGGCAAAAGTTTTGGGGAAAGACCACCCTAAGGTTGACAGGTATTGCAACCTTTCACATGGTGTAGGGTATTGGAGCACTTCACATCACTCACATATACAGAGAAAATTATGTATCCATGTGTAAATCAGTGTATACAAAATGTTACATACAACAAAGATGACTACTAGGTGTAGGATTCAAATTTCACCCATACTGGTAGGTATTTTTTGAGATCGCTTGGTCTCGAGAAGCATAAACTTAGGATTAAAAATGTAACACAGGGGTTAGGGTTGTCTTTAATAATAATAATTTATTTCTACCCAACCAAACCCTTATTAGCAACATTAGCATAAGGAAAGCCTAGGAAAATATATAACTTTCTAACCAGTATCATGAAGTTTACATGCAGCAATTTTATGCTAGTTCATACTTGTTTGGCCTCGCATCCTTAGGGTGGTCTTCCCCTAGACTTATTGCCTTTCACATCCTGTTTTTGCTGATTCTTTTTGTTGGCCTTTGGACTCTAAGCACTTTACCACTGCTAACTAGTGCTAAAGTGCACTTGCTTCTCCCCTAAACACGATTACATATTTGATGTACTATTTAATCCTTTGTAAAGTGGTATACATTATACCGAGGGGCTGTAATTAAAATGCTGCTAGTGGCACTGCAGCACTAATTGTGTCACCCACATAAGTAGCCTTTCAAACCTGTCTCAAGCCTTGTGGGTGCAGTATACTTTCATTTCAACTTCACATTTAAAACTACTTGCCAAGCCTTAGATTGACCTTTTTATTACATATGTAACCCTTAAGGTTGGCCCTTACTAACCCTAAGAACATGGTGCTATGTTAGTAAAAGGTAGATTACGTACTTTTATGTTTTGCATGTCCTGCTAGTGACAAACACCTTATTTTGTTTTTCACTACTGTGAGGTCTCCCCCTCTTTTAGACCAGCATTAGGACTTCCCTGATACACTTTTATGCTATAATTTTAAATCAGAGAGGCGTAGCTTTTTCATGTTTCATATCTTTGGAATGGTAATGATAAATCCTCGTTACTGGTATAGTTGGATTTAACATTACTGTTTCAGAAATGCCATTTTTAGGAAGTGGACATTTCTCTGTACTTACTGCTACTTGTATGTACAGTCTCTCTCCAACACATTTCTGGATTGGTTGACAGATACACTTTGTGCATTCACCCTAGACCGCCACAAACAAAGGAAGGTGAGGCTCCTCTGCATTTCGGGGCAAGGAGGAATGGCAGGGGCTGACACTTACTCGTCAATAGGTAGTGTCCTGTCCACACACAAAGCACTGATTTACCCCTCACAAGTAGCCTGGCAGAGAGGACTGGGTTGAAAGGGATCCCTCTGCACTATAGAGAGCTGATTTGAAGTCACCCCCTACATCAAAGGCACTTTAGGTATAAGTACTGGGTCTCTGACCCCCTGAAATCAAATATTCCTGGATCTTGAACTGAAGCTCTGTCAGAAGAACCGCTGTGCTGCTTCAAGGACTTAACGGGACTGCTTTTCTTCAGGGACTGCTTCTCTGCTTGTTGCCTTGCTGCTCCCTGACTCTGCTGAAGGACAGCTGGACTCTGACTTCCCTCCAAGTGATCGTCGAGGGCTTGCTGGCTTGCTTCTTGTTTTCTGAAGTCCAAGGATACAAAAGACGTCCTACAAATTTGCCTGTGCTGCTAGACTATGCCTTCTTTGAGTCCTATACTTGCCTGAGGTGCCCTCTCTGAGTTGTGTGCCTCACAAGTGGGTTATGCAGCTGTTTTGCTACAAAACGAAAGCATTGTTACCACTGCCCTGGTCGGAACCAATGCATCATCCTTCAACGCCGACTAAGAGGCAGTATGACGACATCAGTTCTACAGCCTCCGTGACCTAACAACGATGCTCTGTGTGGCTCGACAGCGACACAGCGACCAAATTGCGTGGAAAAGATTGATGCATAGTGCCCTCAGAGTTGAAGCTTTGATCAATCGAATGTACTTTCTCCACGGGTCCTACGTGGGTCCAGTAGCCGGCCTGCCCTCCACTGTGGTCGGCCTGAACTTTGAATGTGCACATGTCCCTCGTGACCTTAAATAACCTTTTGACCGCTAGTGACCTCTAAGCACTATATTTGCATTTGATCTTTAATCATTCATATCTCAGCTTCTACTGATGGTTTATTGTCATTTTGATCTCAGTTTGCTCAGATAAATCTTCTCTATTTTTCAAAAACTGTGTATTCAGTGTGTTACAGTGTTTTTGTGTGTGTGTTGTACAGGTGTGTATCTAGCTTACCCTGACTAGAGTGGTGGTTCCTACGTGGCCTGGGTGCACACCTCAGCCAACCAGGAGTTCCAGTTCTAACAACAGCTCACTGTGCTATATTATGATTGCAACTTAGGAACTGCGAGTAACAAATGATTCTATGAAAAAAACAGTAACCCAATGAGCTAGCCATATAAAATACAGTTCTGTGATCTGCATGGTACACGCTCTTTGCATCACACATGTTAACCTTCTGCGCTACTTTAGATGAGTCAAAACTGACACTAGACGAAACTCGGATCCCTCTCAGCAGGAACATTAATCACCAGCATTATCTTGACCTTTTTATTATTGCCTGAAAACTGATGGATATAAACGGAACTCTGCAGCTGTGTGTTTAAACCCATACAATTTGCAAAATACGGTAGCCCCCATTTCAGCGATGAATTGCCCCCCAGTAATAAAAATAGCCTCCAGGAACTAAACCAGACTCACCCTTCCAGCTTCCTGGGGACACGGCCGGTACTCAGTATGGGCGGTCTGGCCTCGGACATTATGTACGCTTCTCTGAACACATGCTTGAAGATGGGGCACTACAAACTCACTGCAGTGCTGTAAAGCCTATTTTATGAGTGAGCTTTCCGTTTTTAGGCCTTGGCTGTAGCCAGCGTAAACTGCCTGCCAGGACCTATTGTTTCTGGAGCATTACGTATAATTGGAGTGTGCTTTTGGTCAGCCCCTATGCTCGCGATTCGATAACTTTTTGTTTATCTTAGAACTCTGATTTTGATTCAATAGCTGTCTTACCTATTCTTATGTTTGCCCTCCTCAGTGGCAGTTCGGTTTCACAGATGAGTTCTTTTATTGCTGAAATGAGAGAACTGCTGTGTTTTATTACACTGCATGAGAGTGCATGATTTTCCTGATCCTTCTAACATACCTTCCACGCGGATCTATAGTCCTGGTTTGCTCATCATGACTCCCTGTCTCATCATCCTTTCTCTTTTTATACAGCCCCTCGTGTGCTGTTTATTGTGTATGCTCCTGTTCTCCCAATCATCAGCTGCCACCTGATCCTGCTCCCCATTTCACATCATGACGCATGCATTGTGTTGCACTGGCAACCAATTTGGCAATTGCTAATGCCAAAGTGAACAAGAATTTGCAAACCCAATAGCTTCGCTTGGAAGAGGTGTGGCACAGCGGCCAGGGTTCCTGACTCTGGACCAGGGGTTCATGGTTCCATCCCTAGCGCCAGCAGCAGGTAAGCCCAGCACCATGTGACTCTGAGCAATAGCTCGCTTAATCTTCCCGACGGCCCCCAGCGCTGGGATACCTCTCCATAGGTAGCTGTGCCCTTTACAAATGCTGGTATTTCATAAAAAATTTCGCCGTTGGCAGCCGAGACCTATTGGCTTAGCCAAATGCTTGTTTATTTTATGTTTTAATATATCTGGTGCGCACATCAAACTTATGTGTATCTTACAACTAATTAGGGTGGGTTCACACTTATTTTCACTAATTAGTGTAATTAATACTGCCCACTTCTCCACAAAGTGGCTAATTGTTAAATACATTAATGACCGCGACTGAGAGATTTTTTGTGCTAATTTTTTTATAGCAGTTAAAAGTTATTTTATTATTAAATATGTCATTGTGCTTGCCTTCCAACTCCTTATGTAGATGCATTACTTTTAAGACGTGCTTTTAGCATTGCAAATACGAAAGTCTCCACATCATCTAATCACAATGAACAGAAAATAAACTACAAGGTTACAGCAGTGATAGCAAAAGTAGTTACAAACGTCTGCAGAACTCAAAATTCTCCATAATCGTACAAACGACAATTTTTTTGCTTTAGTCAACGGGTGGGTTCAACCTGAAGGGAATCACTAAACAACGTGTATGCAAACGAGAATAGGAGGAATACCAGGCAAAGCATTCAGAGGGACCTCTCATACCTTCCCCATGTTGGCTGTAGGGCTGCTGTCGATGGCGCTAGAGCTGGTCTACTTGTTGTGAGTGGGTTTATCTCGCTGGCCTTATATACTTCCACGGGGATTGGGTCTCGGTCAATGCAAACAATACGGTATCTAAAGGGGCCCCGCTTTCTGCCTAGTAAGTCAAATGCATAGCTCTCTCTTTTCCATGGTATATTGTTCTGCGGATTGTTCGATCTTCAACTACTGTGTTTTTTGAGTAAAAACAATGCAGTTTGCGTCGGAGCTGTGAAAGGTATGCAGTGCATTACTGTTTGGCTGGTGAACCATGTATTGTCCCTTTTTTCAATGAAAGGAGTTTAGGGCTGGCAATAATACCTCTGTTTTTTATCACTCGAGTTTACTTTTAAATCAGATTTTCATGACAGAAGAATATAAAGCCAACAAATTGATTCTATAATGACTGCAAGGCGTAAAATATCACAGTGAATATGTTTTTAATTCTGCTGTTATAGGAAAAAAGTGGAGATAAGAGGACAAGGGAATCATCTATATGTCTAAATATGCAACAAGAAATATAGTATTAAGATTTATGGATTCATCTTATTTATTACTTGTCACGACCATTATCGTTCTTTGAAAGTTCAAAGATAAAATAGAAAGTGATTTCCTGGAAGTCGCACACATATGCAATAGATGCAAACTCTTGAATCTCTTTACATAATAGTATTTCATATTTAATGTACGTAAAAATACTTCAGTTAAAATATACCACATTGAATGTTATGGATGTAGTTCGAGTGAGACTGTAGGTATTTTTAATTACTTAGTATTGACATTAAATAAACCATTATAAAATAGTAAAAGTGATAGAGAGAGATAATGATCAACAGTCATACCGTGACTCCATTTCCCATTAAGGTCCCATTTCTCCGATTGAATCCTGAGAGGGTAAGTCCCCTATACAAATGTTTTGACACAAACTATATACAATGCCTCCAGATCATTGCACCACTGTCACCACTTAGAACACATGGTGATTCCAAAACATGTTGTATGGAACGATCCGTGCTTTTTTCTTTCAGTCTTTCCTTAAAAGTATCACAGCCCAGACAATTTGAATTTTACGACTGGACTAATAAATACTTTTACTTTTATTTGCATATGGACTGCTGTGTCATGGAGACTCCCACCAGGTTGGAAGATTTTGTTTGAGATTCTTACAACAAAAGACAAAGGCGCTGATTTAAAGTTTGGTGGACTGAGGGTGCACCGTTGGAATGGCAGCGGACATTGTCCCCTCCATACGGATAGACCTCCAATCACCAAACCTAAAGTTGTATGCCAGGCTGACAGACAACACTAAACATTGACCAGAACTCCCATCACAGTAGTTCTTGTTGGTGTTGTAAATATTCTCCCATAGTTTTTGTATTATTATTATTTTTTTTTTACTAACCCTCACCACCAGGTTTTACCTGGTAGTGACAGACATCAAAATAATGGACTGTTAGACCTGGCATCGTTGGCATGGATTGCTCCCTCTGACTGTTTGCATTTTGAGCTCCTGTTGGCTGACTTTTGGACTCCGGGCAATTTTCCACTGCTAACCAGTGCCAAAGTGCATGTGCTCTTTCCCTAAAACATGGTGACATTGTCTTGTCCAGTCAGTCAGTCATATACTTTAATTATTTATTTTGTTTATTTATTTATTTATTTATTTTGTGTACTTGTAGAGCGCAGTCCTGTCACCCAAAGGGCATCCTGGCGCTTTGAACTTAAGCGGTTGCACTATTCGCTACTCAAGCAATTTTTGGAAACAAATGCGTTTTTAACTCTTTCCTGAACGGAAGGTAGTCCCTGTGGCTTCTCAAAGAGAGTGGCAGGGAATTCCAAAGTTTGTCCGCTGCAACACTAAATGAGCGGCCCCCCATCCTAACTCTCTGAAACCTCGGGACTACCAATAAATGCGCCGAAGAGGAACGGAGAGGACGCGGGGCAGAATACCAGGTGAACATATTCTGCAGAGGTACTGGGCCTAGTTGATGTACTGCCTTGAACACCATACACGCGGCTTTATACAGCACTCTCAGGTGTACCGGGAGCCAGTGTAGATCTCTCAAAGCTAAAATAGAAGAGCTAGACCTAGGGCGGGACAGAGCCAACTTGGCGGCCATATTCTGCACCCGTTGTAACTTCCCCACCAGATTTTTGGGGCCTCTAGAAGTAGCGCATTACAATAGTTATTCGATAACTTAAAATCATAAAAAGGCACAGATACAATATTCAACACATTTGTGCAAATCCAAAGCTAAAACATTAAAAACTTCCCTAAATTCTTATACATTTAAATTTTATAGGGCTTCAATCAAGGGACAGTTATTACACTAAATAATTCCATACGTGGATATACATTAAATTTTCAGTAAAAATCTTACTAAATACTGGGCATAGAAATAGCAAGCAATTCCATATACAGTAGGCTAAAAATAAACCACATCTTCATTCATAGTCAAACTACAGCTCCCATAGGGCCTAATCTTTTCTTCGTCTTATTAATCCGCACAGCTGCCACTAGAAAATTTGCAACGTGAAAGGTAATCTATGCACTGCTCAGTAGTTGCAGATAAATAAGTGCTGGCCTGACCTGCACAAACCCTGCTCCCCTTAACACTGGTATCAAGTACTTTTTCCTGATGTCTGCGTAATACTCGCAGAACATAACGAAATGAAGAGTATCGTGTAATGAAAAATTGTCGCACTTACAAGGCTCATCATTATCCAGTATTCTCCATTTAGAGAAATCTCCCAGTGTAAGGTGAATTATTATAAATCGAAATCTGGTAAGCAGATACCGATGGAAAGGGCGTGGAACTGACTTCAGGTAAGGCTCAATTCCAGGTGAGCTCACTAGGCCAATAGTTCACTCTTACCATGTTTTTTTTAGCTCTAATTCCGCCCTTTCAAATGAAAGAAGGTTTCCCATGGCGATCAGGTCTACATCTACTTTCTTAATAGTTTCCGGGGCCAAGAAAAGCCCAGGACGACCACGTTTTTTAAGGATGGATTCAATGTACGCTAGCCATGGGATTTTACCAGCCTTATCTAGAGCTAAGCAGTCTTTTAAGATCATATGGTTCAATGAGATCTCCTGATTAAGCCAGGTGTTAAGCCAGCATATTAGCAGGGCTATTTTCAATGTATCAGAAACGTAACCCAGCCCCATCTCTGCATGAATCGAAAAAGTGGGGTTGGACTGAGGTACAGACAATAGGGTTCTTAGAAATATATTTTCTATCACTTGAATTTGATGATCTTGTGTACTGTACCCCCAAATCTCCGAGCCATACGTAGCTATTGCTAGGCACTTGGCCTTATACACCTTAGGTTCCATGGGTCTGACCCCAAGATGTTTTGAAAAGCCCATAAGGGCTAAGGTAGATCTGGCAAATACATTTCTTTTATGTTTCAGTTGAGGGCCCCAGGACCATTTTTCTTCAAATAGGAGCCATAGGTAGGCAAAGACAGGTACCCTTTTAACCTCATCTCTCCCACAAGAAAAATATATATTTTTTTTCTTACTCTTTGTTCCCCCACTATCATTACATGAGATTTTTTAGCATTTATTTTCAGTTCTAATGATTCCATAAATTTGCCAAAAGTGTCCAGCAATTTGTTTAGACCAACACCAGTGCGCACCAATAAAACCGCATCATCCGCGTAAAGGAGAACTGGCATAATGATTTCTTCTACACGCGTGACATCTAAATGTAGCTCCCTTCAAAGCAGGTTCTGGTGCATTTATATAAAGCGTAAAAAGTAGGGGTGCCAATATGCTCCCCTGCCTGACCCCTCTTTCTGAGTTAAAGTACCTTGTGCATCTCCCTTCCTGGGTGACTCGGATAGAGGCTAACAGGCCACAGTGAAGGTCAGCCAGGAATTTAACTAAAGCATGGTCAATGCCCATATTCAATAAAATTTGCGACGGCTTCGACCTGTTTACCGTTGAAGACATTTGTCAATACCCTGGCCCAGAATCTAGGAAAACGTTTGAATAGGTCCGCAGGGACCCCTTTCGGCCCTGGCGCCATATTTTTCTTGGTCTCCTCAATTGCTCTTGCCACTTCTGTCTCCTGAAAAACCACTGCGGGGGCTAATTCTAGATTCAAGATCGACGCTTGCGAACTCTCTGCCATCTGGATCCCATAAGTCTTCTCAAAGTGAGCTATCCACCGGTCGTCAGGAATATTGCAATCAAGTGGGGAATTCTCATCTCCAGAAAAAAAGGGCTCATTAATGCTTGACCAGAATTTCCCACTGTCCCCCAAACCCTCCGGGGACAGAAGTTTCTCCCATGCCTCCTTTTTAATCTGGTTTTTCCTGTCCCTGAGGGTCTGGTTATAAGCCTTCCTTAACTTCATGACATGCTCCCTATTTCTAGGGCACCCTTTCAATGCTTTAAGCAAGGCTGAGTGTGCCCTAGAACAGGGGCTATCAAAACATCTTTTACCTTTGTTGATTGTAGGATGAAGTTTTATCGTCAAATCAGTGCTAATTTGGTTACAGATAGCGTCAAAAGCCCCCACTATCATTATACTTGGCGCAGCAGTATCCAAGCAGATAGCAACCTCTCTCTCTACTTTGATCAGGACTTCCCCCATAAAGGTTTCTGGGAATTCTTTTGTCCATTTTAATCTCCTGCCCTGGTCTGTTGGTATCACCTCACGCCTGGTACCCGCGATCTTTGTTTCAATAAAACTTAAATGGGCCCCCAGGGCCACTTCACTTGTCACGGGATTATGATCGCTAAAGGCAGAGGTCCCCACCTTATATATTACCACTCGAGTCGAAACTAGAGCTGTCACAAATATGTAATCTAAAACTGAACCCAGCTCCGTACCTTTAGAAGTAGGAGCCCTTAGACCTCCCTCGACACACCCCGATTTGTAAAGATTCGTGGTGGCCAAAAGGTTCTCAAGGGCCTCCCCTTGCTTAGTGTGTTCGAAATGCGTGTGAACTGAACATGGGGGACCTTCAAAAATATCAAAAACACACGCTTGACCACATGGGTGAATATTAAAATCACCCATGAGGATAACCTCAGAGCTTGCATATTTGGCTCTATATGCTACTAAGAAATCCTCTGAGCAGGTTAAAAATTGATTTAAAAACTCCCTCTCAAAACAGTTATAAAAATTAACCAATAGCAGTTTTTCTACCAATAGCAGTTTCTCTTGTCTTGTCCACAATTGCCTTATTTATTTTCTGTATAATTCCCTAGTAAAGCGCTCATCATGTGCCCAGGGGCTGTACATTAAATTCTAATAGTGGGTATGCAGCACCTATTGTGCCATAGACCTTAAAACCTGACTCACGCCTGCCAATGTGGAGCGTGTATGCACTGTTTTAAACTACCATGTCGAATTGCCAAGTTAACCCTCTTGCTACGCCCAAACTTTCCTTTTTACTACCTCTTGCTAGGCCCAAATCCTCCTTTTTGCTACCTCTTTCTAGGCCCAAACCTTCCTTTTTGCTAAATATAAGTCCTTATGGTAGTCCCTAGACAGCCCTTTAGGGCAGGGTTCATTGTATTTAAGAAGTTGGACAAGTACTTTTAGGTTTTACATGTCTTGATGGTGAAAACTCTTAAATTGTTTTTTCACTACCTCAAGGTCTATCTCTCCCATAGGTTAACATTAGGATTACCTTATTACATTTTATTAATACAATTTCCAGTTGGGAAGCAATAGACATTTCGACTTTGGTGTCTCTGGACTCACAATTTAAAATCACAACTTATGGTAAAGATGGATTTTAAGTAGCACGTCTGAAAAATCCACTTTTAGAAAGTTATACAAAAGGGGGTGGTGATGAACGAAGCATCTGAACCAATCAAACACTCACGCCCAGTCAACAGATCTGGGTTGAATCCATCACCGTTCTTTAGCCCATTCTGCCACCCCAGTTCAGACATGGCCATATGCAAATCAGTCTGACCCTGTGCCTCATGGAAACAGTCCAGCCCGAACTGTCAAGACACGCCTTCCCTGGACCGGAAAGAAGCTTCCTAGGACCGGTTTCTGGCATTACAGGCATCAAAAATGCATGTCAAATCTCGTCCGCCCTCACTTATCAGGAACGCCGTGCATTTTTGACACACAAATACTGCGAGGGCAAACTTGGTGTCTTTCGTAACTGACTTGTAATTATCATTACTTCATTAGAGGCAGAAGGACTAAAGAACTTGTGCCCATAATTGTTATTCAGGGTGCAACACTGGTCCTGATGATGGTCTCGTCAAATAACCTTATGTGAGACCGAAACGTCGACGACATTTGACGCTTTTTTGTATATACTATTATCACTGAATGGAGTGCAAATATGTATAGAAATGTCAAACAATGTATATATGGCTGATGTGTAAATACTGCCCGTATATTTGTGAAAAGTGTCAAAACGTACTGCACATGTGAAAAAACGGACCAGCAGTACTGATATATGTTGGCGTACATGGATTGACATATGAAATAATTTGAATGCAAATGAAAAAGTATATGTTAAAAATGTTTTTGATACATATAAAAAAGAACCTGTTTTTGATAAATTGACTCTTGAGTACTGTGATATCATGCTCACTATTGTGACGAACTTTGAAATTATAAATAACGTAAAATTATTCCTTTAGGAACAAATGTTTGCTTGTTACTTTTAGAGAGTTGGCACTTTCTTACTTCAACCATTATATGCCTTCTGCCTGTCTCTGAATATACATCTGAGGTGGGTGACAACTGGCCTTTGTGCATCCCCTCCAGACAGCTACAAAGGGAGCTTATCTGTGACTGGTGGACCATGAACAACCTGATGGGTCCTCAACATCGTGATGTGTCATCCTGGTAAGGATAGGAGGGAGGAGCTCACACTTACACCTGAATGGGCAGTGCCTGTGTCCACACAAAGAACTGAATACCCCCCGTAGTGAGCATGGAGCCAGGGAAGGAAGGGCATAGACCCTGTGCACTTCGATGGCCTCTCTTGAAGTCTCTCCCATTTCAAAGGTACAGCTGGGTATAAGTACTGGACTCCTGACACAACCAACTCAGTAACCTTGTGCAGCATAAGACATTCTGCTATGTAGAAATTCTGCTGTGCTACTGAAAGGACTGTCACTCTGCTGGACTTTGCTATACACCTGCTTTACTGTGCCTGCTTTGTTGCCTACTGCCCTCCTTTCCTGTGAGTGACAAGGACTGGAACTGCATCTCTGCATCCCTAGAACCAAAGTGACACCAAGGGCTGGCTTCATGCCCCCTGTTGTAAAGTCTCAGGGACATCAAAACTTCCAACAACCCTGCTGCAGCCTCTGGATTCTGCCAACTGTAAGTCTTGTCCTGCCAGGTGGTCCCAATCCAGGCCTGTGCCCTTTAAAGTGGGTTTCTGGCTGTTTTCCTGTAAAATCCATACATCGCTTCTCTATGCCGATGCATCGCCATTGCTGCTAAGGACAAGCACATCGTATCACTGGCTGTGTGGCTCGATGACTATGGATCGCCTTCATTGTGAAGGGGTCGCAGACAACGCATCACCTCCTCTGCTCCCCGCAAAGGGGCTTCGTCATCGATGCATCCTCTATCCGAAGGTACTTTTTCAGCAGGGTAAGGTTACTTCCTGTATCCGACAGGTGCTCCATTGCAGTTTGCCTGAACTGTTGGATCCGACACCGTCAAGCACAACCAGGTCGACATGGTTGGCGTTTTTTTTTAAGCGCTAAATATCAAGATATTCTTTAAACATTCATAATTCCAGTTCTACTTATTGGATTTTTACCATTTTTATCTTGTTTTGTTAATGTACCAACCTGACACAGAGTGAGAACAGGTTAAAATAGGGTGTGACTTACCCTGACTAGGATTGTGGTTCATGCTTGGACAGGGTGCATACAACTGCCAATCAGAAACCAGATTTCTAATACAGACCATCCAATCACCGACTCTACATTGAGCGAGTGGTTGGATTGCTCATTTCTGACGGCCAGTGTTCCTGTCAGACCGTTGGAGGAGTATGTCAGTGATGGAGCTGGAGTAGGCTCTATCAACAACATATTTTTGGTCTGCCCTTTTTGAATTAGGCAGGGTACTCCATCTCCGTTTCGGCAGAGTCTCAGCTAAACTCAAAATCACCACAATGTAATTTTATACACATCCAAAGTGTGTTGCACTGCTATGGTGAAGATAAGATATAGGCATGTTTGGCGAAGACACCAAAAGAGGTACAAAAGCACAAGTTTCTGTGTATATCCGTACTGTCCCTATAACGACAGACCAGCCACCTATATTGTAGCAAGTGTTTTATCAGTTTTACTATTATGGATGTTTTTTGCTTGCCAAGACCACAAAAGCTTGTTGATAATTCATACTTTTCCAACTACATGGCAAAGTGCGTGCCTCATGTAGGGAATAAAACAAATGAATGGTTATGATATTGGCACATTAATTCTACAATAAAGGACTTTTTCAGTCTTTTGGACAAGCCAGATTTGTCCACAAGACATCCTTCGATTGGAACCATCTAAGCTGAGTTGGTGTGCATGGTCCTTCGTTGTTAACTGGAAGGTCATGTGGTATTTCCAAACTTCCATCTTCTACTGGACTTTCACCATAACAGAAGGTCTTATTCCCTACATTCTCTGCATGGCCAGTGTTTTCATTGAGCCATCTAGGAGGCCATATGGTAGTCATGTAGAGAGCCTGATAAAGTACTGACCCCCATAATATCATGTAATGAGACAATGTTGTATAACTTCACACCATTTTTCTGTGTGATGAGGAGCATTCCTTTGATAAATGTGGTAATCCTTGGTGTTAACTAAAGGAATGTTTGGAATTTATTTCTAAGATAATAATTCTGGAAGAAAAACCTACAGGTCCGGTTTTTGAGTTACTTGCTTTTAGTTAATTTGGTTTATAGGTCTGTTCTTGCAGAGAAACAATTGCTTCAGTTCAAAAGATGTATCCCTTCATGGTGGATGATGGCCTCCAGGAGTGTGTCACATTATAGAGCCATTCACCCTATACCGACAGATGTGGATATACTGCAGGTGTGATGTATGGGTGCTGCTGTATTCTGGCAAGAAACAGACAGTAGCCCATTCAGTATTTTGCTATTTTCAACCTCCAATATGTGCCTGCATGAAGCATTCAACCTCACCTGACGTATGGCAACTACAATGCTAACTTGATATGGGGCTCAAGGTAGTCCTTTTCAAAGAACGGTGGACCATTGTTTGCAGGACAAATGAAAGATATGGATGATCTCTTTAATGACTGTGAAAGGTACACCCAGACCCTGACTCAAGGCATATTGTGAAACTGTTCACTAGGGATTCTACCTTGGTGTCCAAGTGGGGGAAACAACACATTATGTTCTGCAGTAGTCTTCATAATGCCCAGGTGTCTATTGCCAAACAGTTGAAAGGTGTGCTCAGCATGGAATACTGGAATAACAAGAAGTGTGCATATGAGTGGCATTTCAATGCTTTTCAGAGAGAGTTCTTGCTATGCAGAGCCAAATCATTTTTCAGGCATTGTTTGGTCAATGGTATTGTCCTTCTATGGTATTTTTACAAGAATCTTATAAGTCATTGCCAGAGGTATATGCACACACTTGTTATCAGCAGTCACATCTCCGGCATCGCAAATATCTTTTAGTGAGTTGAACAAAGTTCTTGAACCATCAACTAGACATTTGCCTAGTTCTGTTTCTTGCATTTGCAACATCTTCATGTACACTGTAGTGGTGTCTTGAGAGACAGGAATTCTTATTCCAGTGTTGGACACATTTTCTTTTCTTGGGATTTCTTGGAGTTTTTTTGATCCTGCAAGATGGCCGCTGGGTAGAGCTCTGACAACGAGCTCCTGGGAGAAGGATCACAAACTCAGTGAAAATCCCGTCCTACGCCCCCCACCGCACTCCCCCAAGAGATACAGGACTTACCAGAACGGATCAAATGGCGGTGAGCCAGAGTCGCATCCTCCCAGGAAACGACAATCCAGGCCCCGGCACCTCCAGGACGGCAAGTGCTCCCTCAGAGGTGACTGTTGTGGAGAAGATCACCAAGCGATTTCTGGACAGCCCCGCTTTGGACCCGCAAGAGTCCTGAATCTGATGGGCGATCACACCCAGGCACGGTTTTCCAAGATCCGGGATTGAGAAGAAGTCAATACCGGACAGACACAGAGTTCCGTCCATTAAGGGAGACTGCCTGACCCCACGATGGCCCCTCACGGCCCACCAATGGATCTCTCCCCTAGGGGCACTGGGTCTCGCTGAGCATCGGACCACTCATCGCCACTCATCGCAGCGAGGCTCAGCCTCCACCTCCTCGATATTGGACTGAGACGAAGCGGCCACCGGACCTGCACCGAGCACCGTCCCTCAATTGGAGACTTCCTGACCCCACAATAGCCGTGGATCTCTCCTCAAGGAATACCAGGTCCAGCTGAACATTTAACGACTGTTCACTCACTCCACCATCCACGACCTTAAAGGGATACGAAGCCGAAATCGATTGAACACTAAGCTCCGCTCCACACTCGAGAATGCCTGCCCCTATGCTGACCACCACTGGCCCACTCAAGGACTCAGGGAGCAATATGTGCCTTTAACAACCAGTTCAATCCCACGAGAATTATTCACACAAGGCGAGCACCACTAGGAATTCACTGGTGTTCCTCAGGCTAAGGGATCGCAGCAACTCTGTCCCTACTAAGCATGGGCGGAAAATCCGTTTCGCTCGCGGATTTTGCGGATTTTCGGTAAATTCGCAATCCGCGAGATTTGCGAATCTCCCGCAAAATCCGCAAATCCGCGAGCAGCGGATTTTGCTCGCACTGTTCGCGTGAGTTCGCGGCTTCCCAGTACAACTTCGCGCCCCGCGAATAAGTGCAAAATTGCAGAAATACGATCTTAGCAAAACTGAAACTACTTACCAGGTTCAAAAGTTCAGGCTCATCATTAGTAGCCATTTCCTGTAGTGCTTCCTGAGGGGCCCCTCCAGAGTTCAGTTGCCAGTTGCAACTATTATGTGACCCTGCTCTGAACCTCAGAATAGTTACACATATGCCACAAAGGTCCTGAATTACAGCTAAGGGAGACAAGCAGGAGCCAGGCTGGAAGTTCAAATCCATTAATCAGCCCCTAATTCATTATTGTCAGTTGGGGCAGGGCAGGTGTTGTAACTAATTTTGCAACAATGAAAGCACTTAGCAAGTGCAAAAGATCACTAATCAGGAAGCACTAAGGAAGCAGGTGCCAGCTAAAAAAATATTCTGTGACACATTAATCAGCCCCAAATTAATTCAGGTCACTTGAGGCAGGGAAGGTGTGCTTGCGTTGCCACAATAATGTACACTGACTGGACAACCAGAGGGTGCTGTGATGAAACAGAGGGTGGCATGGGTGGGCCAGAGGGTGGCATGAGTAGTCAGAGAGTGGCAGTGGTGACAGAGAGTGACAGTGATGAAGAAGAGTGTCCCAAACAGGCTGGACACGTAGAAACAACAAGTTCGCGAAACTTGCGACCCGACAGGTAAGTTCGCAATTTGCGACATTGTACAAAACCCTCGCGAACTGGCAGAAACCCGCGCAAACACAAAAAAAAAAATCCTCAAATTCGCGAGAATTCGCGGATTTTGCGGATTGCGAGTTCGCAAATCCGCAAAATTCGCGAACACGAGATTCGCAAAATTCGCCCATGCTTAGTCCCTACCTCCATGCCACTACCGGACGTGCCTGACCTTGAGATGGCCTTCAAAGAGTAACTCCTGGTCAGCTTTTTTGCGCTGCTGACTACCGGACTCCTCAAAAAGAAGTGATCATATCCTCAGACCAACCACACCCAACTGCCCCAGTCCCGCTGTGCATTTCCCGCCAAAGGAACGAGCGCAGACACAAATACCTATGTCTTCAGCGTCACATGATGGCCACACCGGTGCATCTACAAATCTCAGACGGATGCCGAAACTGCACTGGAGAAACCCCGAGAACCTTTTAAAAGGAGTTAATCATGCAGCTACCCCCCCCCCAACTGCCACGGTTGTCTGACATCAAGGAATCACAGGCCAGGCAACAAATTAATCTGATGCCTGGCACTAAAATGGCCGCCCATAACCCAGACTCAGAACGCCCAAGACCAGCATGACTCCACCGGTGTGACCCTATCATCTATAGAAAGAGTGCGCATCTGGAGTCCCGTGCATCAACTCGCCCCTGAGAAGCAGCCCTGTCTGCAAGGAGTCACAAGCCTGCTGCTAATGTACCCGGATGCCTTACCCTAAAATTGCAGCTCTGCAATCTTAATCACCCCTTGGGAGCAACTTCAGCAAAATGAGAGGAGCGTCTCTACTCCTCGATAATCCCGCACACGGACAGCGCAACAATTTGGCTACTAAACTGTCCAGGCTGGTGATCACCTGCCTGAGCATCACCTGGAGCCGGAAGTTTTCAGGATAAAAGGAGGGTAAGGGATTGCAGAGTAGGTCAGGAATCCCTACCTCCCTGACCCAGTGAAGGTGGCCTAAGATTACCATCCCCGCGGAGGTCCCCAGCTCCACTCATCAATTAAAGTACTGCCTGTAATCTATCAAGAGCAGCACCCTAAAGAGTTGTCTCCATACCACCACAATCAGTCTGTAAGCAGACTTATGCATCAATATATGAAGCCTGAGCTGTTACGCAGAGCACACCCCACAAGAGTGGTCTCCTTCTCACCACCAGTCCACAAGAAGATCAATGCCCTACGCACCACATAATTCCCCACTGACCTCATCGCACCTCAGACCGGGGCTACACTTAATCACAAATACCCGATACCTCTAGCCCTCTGCGTAGAGGAACATCTAAGCACAGACCCATAGTCCCTCAATTCCAGAAGGCCCATCCTGCCTCTCACTCCCAACACGAGATCTCATCCCCTAGTTGGTGGCCCCTGACCTTTTTCTCTATTCCCCTTCCTGATAGAATCACGTTCTCCCCCTCTCTGAATTGCTAACGCTAAGGGAACCACCCTCCCATCCATTCAAGAAAAAGAAAGATAATGGCACCTGGCATGCCAATTTTCACGAGACCCCCTTACCGACCTACTTGAAACCACATGGCCCGAATTCCTTTGTGATCAGGTTCATACACAGGCTGATTAGACTGCACCCAGAAACACTTTTCAGAGATATTTACCACTGCTCCTCCGAAGGGCAGATAAAAATGGATCTCATCTTCCACACAGAAAGACTTGATAACTGGATCGCCACGTTCAGAACCCAGCTTCTCATCTCCAAAACTACGACCACTCTTCATAGCTGCAAACTGACGACCTCACTCACTAACCATTCGATACGGAGCAGGAACACTTCAGTGGCCATCTACACGAACGGCACAGTCCTGATACAATCCAACAATGAGAATCTAGAGCCCTTTGACTCCCTCTTCCCCTCGCTGTGAATCACCCCCTTAGCGCACACCCCTACCTTCAATGTCCTACTCTGTACCCCTGCCCAGCCTGTCTCACCAGGAGAGCCGATCAACCATTCCCGCACCCTTTGCCAGCCAATCATCCTTCCTCCATGAGTCACCACTCACACCTCCACCCCTATGAATAAAGGGATCCAACCTCCCGCCGAGTGCCACCCACAGCCTCCTCCACCTGATCACCCCCCTCCACCCGGTCACCCCCCTCCACCTGATCACCCCAACCTTCAATCCAGGTATGACCCCCACCTGCAATCACGAATGTATAGCTACTTTACTCCAACCATGGGGAACCGAACAGCAAAACGAAACACGACCCACTGCACCCCCTGCCTACGGTCCCAAACACGGACAGCAACATCACCCATAGGCTTCAAAACACTGACATGCCCACCTCCTCCCAGGACATCCCTGCCCAAGTCACCCCCACCCCCTCATCAGCAAACATGGAGCATCGTCTCGCCCTTTTAGAAAGCCAGCTAGTATTGATAACCCTGGGTCTGAGTGAAATCTTAACCAACCTCGACATGGCCCGAAAGCCTAAGCAAACTCCTCCCCGGACTTCCACTCTGACCAGCTCCACCCAACTAAGACCTGACAATATGCCACGCCCAAGTTAGTTCCTAACCACCCCTGTGAGCCTGGCACAGAGACCCATAGAAATTGATACAGAGAACCATATACAGAGACTCAGAATAACTAAAGTTGCTATGTCCTCAAAGGAAGCGGCGGAGCTATCTTCAACATATGACTCTTCCCCCCCACAGACTCCCCAAAATCCAAGATCCAAGTCATCACCAGTTTCGGAAGGGGTCACCCCACCCTAAATTCCCCAAGACCCCCGGACCACCTCACTACCATACCCAGGGCCCCCGTAAAGAAACACAACAAAACGGGGTCCTCTACCAACTGCATGCTCATAAACTGCAGATCAGCCTCCAAACATGCAACAGAATTAGCAGAAACCATCCTCTCTCATGATATACACATCACGTTCATCACCGAGGCTTGGCTAAATGTGTTCACCGCATCAAGCCTAGATTTGCTCTAGACATTTTATCGTGTTTTTATTTAATATTGAGTGCTTGCCTTCACTTTGCACATTTTTAGCCTGACTTTCATTTTCTTTGCACACCACCGCGGTGCCCGCCTGTTAGAACGGACCCGCAATTACAAGGTCAGTGTGCTATTTTTCCCCCGCTCCCCGTCCATAAAACTTGGGATGTGCCGGCCACGCTCCGGTCGTGTGCAAAATGGTATTCTTAACACCGGTCCGGTTAGTGTGGACTGACCATGCGTGGCTAGAGTTTATGTTTAGGAAGGTATCTAACCCCATTAAAACTCAGGGAAGACCTCCGTCCCGGGGTTACAGGCCATTTAGCCAAATTACGGCAGACACCCTCTCCAAGATCTTAAATACCCATCCTATTCCCTTCCACAGTAAGGTAGAGGAGGATGCAGAAGAACTTGAAAACTGGCTCCAATCACGAGCAGATGAGCTTGCCCCTCTCTCGGTGCACCCCGGTAAAGCCTCATGGGCCTCAGCACACTGGTTTACTGCCACACTAGGGAATAGTAAGAGTGAGTGTAAACGTTTGGAAAGGGCTTGGTGAAAAATCGTTGACCCTACAGCCAAAACCATATACACATTAGCATTAAAAGAACATTATAAGAAAATAATTGAAGGGAAAAAAAACTTTTCCTGTCCTTAAAAATAGCTCAGTCTGCTAATCAGAGTAAGGAAATTTTTTAAAAACAGTTAAAGAGTTTTTAGCCCAAAGTGTAACAGCAAGCCTATTTACTTCCACTGAAGCCTGGACTAATCATGTAATCATCCTTTTTTCATGAGAAAGTAAAACAGATACAAGACACTGTTTTAGAGATGCCAAGTTCAGAAGGTGAAAGTCAAGGGTCTTTCATTCCTCTTCCTCAGCCAAGGGGTCCACCACTTATGCACTTCCCCCATATATCCTTGGACAAATCCCTGGAAATAATGAAGACCCTAAAATCAGGATCACCATCCGGTACTTCAGTGGTTTACTTTGTTTCTAGAAAATCGGCGGCAAACAGTCTGGTCCACCCCTTTTACTGGACCTATTCCATCACTTAAGGTGGGGGTCCGGGGATCTATCCTCAGTCCCACACTGTTTAACCTTTATATGTCCCCCCTAGCAGATCTGGCTGAAGCTCATGAAGCTAAACTCGTATCGTACGCGGACGATACTCAATTGCTCTTTACATGCAACAGAAAGTCAGATCTAACTGGTGAAACAATAAAGGCTTGCCTTTCACAAGTTTTCTCTTGGTTTCAACTTCACCAACTAAAATGTAACCCAGACAAGTCCGAAATTGTCCTTTTTGGTCTCCCACAGGACATGCCCCCCCCCTTCCCCAGCCTCGGTTAAGTCAGTCAAGAACTCGGGAGTAAGAATCAATGACAATCTATCAATGAACTCCCAAGTACAAGCGTTTGCAGGCTCCTGCTTCGGAGTGCTGAAAATGCACAGGCAATTTCTGCCTCTCCTTACTGTAAAGTACAGAAAAACTGTAGTCCAGGCATTAGTCCTTTCCCGATGGACTACGTCAATAGTCTCCACTTGGGAATCCCTGACTATCTACTGACACGCCTGCATGTTGTGCAGAACTCTGCAGTCAGGGCTATCTTTATGCTCGGGCCTTGAACACATATGTCTAGTCATTTGAAATCCTTGCATTGGCTTCCAATCTGGGAAAGGATCATATTTAAGTCTATGGTCCTGACCTTTAAGTCATTTCACGTGCTGGAGGCCCATACCTCAGGAAGAGAGTACAATTCTATCACCCACATTGCACTTGAGATCAGCAACACTGCATTTAGCCTGCGTTCCAAATTTTTCCTTTGCCCGAATTGGAGTTCGGTCATTTCAATTTCAAGCAGCAAAGATATGGAACGGCCTCCTTCCTTTCAGGAACTGATTGAAAACTTTTCTTTTTCTACAATAGTTGTCATCCGCTAGTCCAATTACCACGTTCTCATTAGCCCAACCTTCCTTTCGCAGCGCCGGGAAACTCCTCAGAGTAGCCGCGCACTTTAGAAATCCCAAATAATATTTAACATTTAACATATGCTGGTGCCTGCAGGCTTCACTATCATCAACAAGGGCAGAAAAGATCAAAGAGGTGAAGGTATAGCAATCATACACAAGAACGACACTGCCATTTTGGAAATGGACACCTTCAATTAGAACACCATTGAATGTCTTACCACCAACATCAAGACAAACAAAAATAGAGGAACACTCTGCCATCTTCTATATCATCCCCCAGGCAACACCTCTGCATTCGGGGAACACTTTTCTGACTTGATTGCTCACTGCTCACTCTGTGACTCAAACAACCTAATTCTTGGGGACCTCACACTATGTTGGAATGATGTAAACAACTCGCTAATTCAAACCCTAAACAATCTTTTCAGGACAACAATCTTACCCAATTCTGCTCAGAAGAAATGCACAATAAGGGAGCAACCTTAGATGGCATTATCGCTCAACGCAATACAGTTACGATTGACCACATCCTCCCCGTGGACTGGTCCGACCACCACAACATCCTTATCTACATCAATCAAAAGGTTCCATTCCAGCCCCCTTACAAGCCCCCCCAAACGGTCTAGAAATCTAACTCACATTCCCCTAGCTGACCTATAGGAATGGATAGGCTCGCTCCTCCCCAGCACCACTGATTACCTCACTACTACTAAACTCACCTAGCATTACAACTCAAATATGACATCCATTCTTGATCAAATAGTACCCCTGAAATAAAGAAAAACAGGAATATTCCATCGAGATCATGGTTTAACACTGACATCAACTCCAAAAGGAGGCAACTAAGAGCCACAGAGAGACTCTGGAAAAGCAATCCTTCTGTTATCTTCCGCAAGCAACTCAAAGATGCTCGCAGGAAGTATAAAAAACATATCCAGAACAAAAAAAACCTTGTTTTCCTGCACCGCGCTGGACAACGCAAAAAACAGCCCGGGGAACTTTTTAACATCATTAGACAACAAACCTTCAAGCCCGCTACCTCCTCAGTGCAGGCTTCCAAAGAGCTATGCAACAACTTCGCCAACTTCTTTGAGGACAAGACCAACAAGATTGAGCTCTCACTGGACATCAATATCAACCCCCCATCAAGAGCATCTCGCCAGGGACCAATGACATTGCATCCAAGCCCCTTTCAAAATCCTGGAAATCTTTCATCCCAATACATGAAGCAGAGATAGTCAAACTGATCTCCACACCCAATCCCTCTTCCCACGTTCTAGATCCTCTACCTCCACAACTGACCAAAAAGCTGAAACTCTCCCTTGCCCCTCTCTGGTGCAAGATCATAAACAGCTCCCTGAGAACTGGAGTCATTCCAGACTGCCTCAAAGTCGGTCAAGTCACGCTACTGGTAGAAAAACCAGGCCTAGACACCAAAGATCTGAATAACTTCAGACCAGTCTCTAACCTACCTCTTCTATCCAAAACCTTGGAAAGATGCATGCTCCTTCAACTAACTCAACACATGGATAGAATCAACCTTCTCGATTCCCACCAATCGGGTTTCAGAAAAGGTTGCAGCACTTAAACCACGATCTTCAACGTCATTGATGATATCCAAAAATCACTTGAGGCGGACCAATGCTGCCTTCTCATTCTCCTAGACCCAGCGGCAGCTTTCGACACGATCGACCACAAACTACTAATTAAGGTTCTCCAAGAAAGGGCTGGTCTAGATGAGGTGATCCTACACTGGTTCTCCTCCTTCCTTTACAACTTCATCCAAAGAATAAATATCAAAAACTTTGTGTCCGACCTAGACCCGGTCAGCAGGGGAGTCCCCCTAAGGTTCAGTGCTTTCCTGCAACTTTTCAACATTTACATGGAAACCCTTACCACCCTACTCAAAAAAGCCAACATCCCCTTCCATCTGTATGCAGATGACACACAGATCTATCTGGAAACCACCTCCATTTCTGACATTCAGAGACTCAATGACACGCTTAGAGAAGTCCAAAGCTGACTTTCAAGTAACCACCTAAAACTCAATCAAGATAAAACTGAAATACTCCTCTTCTCTAACAAAGAAGAGAACCTCAAATTGCGGAATGGCTAAAAGCTATCGATGCACTCAACGGTAACCTCACCCTGGCGGACTCTGTAAAATCACGAAGTATCACTCTAGAACCGAAATTGGACATGACCAAACACATTAGGAACTCCGCCAAGAGTGCCTTCCTGAAGCTACTGAACAAAATAAAACCTTTCATCTTGCCCAAGGACCTCAAACAAGCCACACACGCATTGGTGTGTCTAGATTAGACAATGGGATTGCAGCCCTCTCATGAATATAAAAGACACACCTTGCTCCCCTCAAAACAACTGCAGCCAGAATGGTCACAGGAGTGAAGAAATTCAACCACATCTTATCCGCACTCAGAGAACTAAAATGGCTCCCAGTTGAAATGCGTGCTAGTTTCAGAACAGCCTGCCTCACACATAAAGCCCGTCACACAGGAAAACCTGAATACCTAGCTTCCAAACTCAAAAAAGCCGGTCAGACCAGGACCCTCGGGAGCTCGACCACACTACTACTCATCCCGCTGAGAGCACTCAAACAAAGAACCTTGGCCAGGTCCTTCGTGGGTAACACACCCAAAATCTGGAACTCTATTCCCCCCACATCAGAACTATCCTCTCCTTTGCAAAATTCAAAGGTCAGCTCAAAATCCTTTTCCTAGATCTTTCCCTAGTGAAGGGACAGGAGCGGCAGAAACGCTGAGGACATTAATCCCTGGAAGAGGAGCTCTGCCCAAGACTATGGCACTGGTTGAAGACATTCAAACTCTTCAGTGCCCCCTGGTTACACAACTCGCTGAAACCCTCCGTCCATGCTCTATACTATTACTGTAATTTGTGATCATTTGCAGCACGACTGTTGTAAAGTGCACCAAAACCCATTGGGTCTTGGCAGCGCTATAAAAAAATTCAGAAATAAATAAGAATGAAACTTGAAACAGGGGGACCAAAGACTTATGATCAGTGACAATGTGGCCATGCCAACAGAGCGTACAAATTATTTTCTTGTAGCAAGATAAAGCTATCCCCAAAACCCTGCTCCACTCCATATGGATGATGAAGTCAGAAAACTAACTGATCTATTGCTGATTTCAGATTCCAGTGAAAGTGCCCAATGTACCTTAAAAGTCTCAGTAAAATTGTTACATCCAAAATGGTTTCAACAAAAATAGAAGGCTTGACAGCTGCCTTTTGCCCAGGATTGTCATAAACCAAAAAACATTTATGCTGTTTTGTAACTTGCACTTATTGTAATGGAGTATCCGATCATGGCTTTGAGCCTGTTTGGTTGAGGTGATCCAGATGTCATTGCTCCCATTGATACTATCTTGTAGACGGGATACAGCTTGTCTGGTACAGTGATGAAAAACCTTAGCAGAACACAAAATGCCAACGTTAAGGTAACTGTACATCCCCTGACCAACATGCATTGAGATTGTGGTGCCATTTTCTGATTCACTATCTGAAATTACCTGGTTGATGCCACAGTGCAAGTCTGTTTTGGGAGTCATTGGGAGCCATTTACCTCTGGGACAAGGTCATTAAACATTAAATGGTATTCTCTAGGTTTAGCTGTATTTGGTCAGTGCACATATATATGCACATCTGTGCCTCTCTAGGCTGCTTGGATGTTTGACATAGGAGAAAGCCCTGGGTAAGTCGCTTCTTTTTCATTCAATCAATCAGGATTTGTAAAGCACTGATAATCACCTGATAGGGTATCCAGGCGCTTGCAGGTCCCAGAGGCCTATTCAAACAGCGAGGTCTTGATGGCCATTTGGAATTACAGAAGTGAGGTGATGTTCTGGAGGTGTGTGGGGAGGCTGTTCAGGTCTTTGCTGTGAGATGGGAGAAGCAGCTGCCTCCACTTCTGCTTCTGTAGATGCAGGGAAAGTTGGCAAGTGAATGGGCGGCGGAGTTCATGTATGCGTGTCCTTAATTGTGTAGAACCTTGTGTATGTGGAACAGCAGCTTTTATTGGCATCTCTTCTGTACGGGGAGACTGTGGAGTTGCCTGAAATGGGGTGTTATGTTGGTTCATCTGAGAAGGCAGAGGATGAGTCTGGCTGCGACGTTCTGTATGGTCTGAAGTCCCTGTAAGAGGTATGCAGTGATTCCTACATTGAGGGAGTTGCCGTAGTCCAGTCAGCTGGCGATGAGGGCCTGCATCATGGTGTGTCTCATGTGTAGGGGTAGCCACTTTAAGATTTTATGTAGCATGTGCAGAGTGCGGCAGCAGGCAAAGAAGATGGTATTTCAAACACAAGGAAATGATGGGCGGAGCGCCAAAACTTTTCAGACACTCACTCCCAGTCACAGATCTGGGTTGAATCCATCATCATTCTTTAGCTCAATTTTGCCACCTCAGTTCAGACCCAGCTACATGCAAATCAGTCTTGACACTGTGCCTCATGGGAGAAAATGGTATTAATCTGTGATATGTTGATTTTGTCCTTAATGCCAAGCTTCTCTCTTTTTTATAGTTCTTCAACTTGTATTATCTTTTTTCTTTTAAACACCATTTTTGACATTGCAGCTCCACTAACTGGACTGTTTCATCAATTTGAATCTGTATTATTTGCACCCGTGCCCTAACACAATTCTGGAACTTATTTAGACTGTCATGAAGTAAAGGGATCTAAGCACAAAGTGGATGAGACAGTGATGCCTGGCTGTTGCAACAACTGCCTTTTTTTGTGACAAATAACTTTATTTTGATAAAGTGTCTATTTCATTTGTTGTTGAATGTGAGCACACCACTGAGAGGGATAGGAGAGTTGTTTCCACCTCTTGAGAGATGGGACTGGCAGACAGAAGGAGCAGGTGTAAAACTGTGAGAGTGATCCTGAGAAGTAACAGGAGGAGACACAGTCTATTAGTGATGTGATGGAGTGTCCAGGAATTATGCAGAGCGTTGTTTTGGATTCATCAATGTGGATCCGTACCCATTGCCGCATACACCTAGGTTCTAACTTCTGCTACGTCTTTGTCCTTGTCATCGATGAGGTAGCTAGGATCATATGTACGAATTATGCCACTATTTTGCTTTACAGGGAGATACTGCTGGATATCCAAACCTTGGCTCTCACATGCCAAGGATTTTCAGCCCTTGGTGGGGCCATTCTTGGGTCCCCTATTTGGGTGTGGGAAGGTGTTACCACAAAAGCTGCCTACCTTTATTTGTATATCTTTCAGAAGGCCAAAGTGCTGGGTGAAAGTTTGGCAATGTATTCTTACTGGTCATTTTCATACCCACAAGTGTTGTTTCTCTGCATGTGACCCACTGGCTGCTTGTAATAGTGACCATGTCATATGATATACAGGAGTGACATCCTTGGTTTATGTAGGATTAGCCATCACTGATCAGTAGAGTGAAACCTTTCAGGTCTGTACGGCAAGAATCATGACACCTTCAAAATATTAAAGACTTCACCAATTTCCTTAAGAGGTTCCACTTTCTAGTTGATCTTGCGTAAAAGACCACCCTACCTCATATCAGTTTAGATGAGTAGCTTAAGTCATAAATACCACTCAATAACTGAGTTCAAGATCAGCGAAAAGTTAGAGTTTTATTACGTAAATCTCAAATCAAAAAGTACAAAATAAATGCAATGGAGGCTCAAATTACAAAGCTAATACAGATTAGTCAAGAGTCAATAAATCATTACAAGTCTCAAAAGAGCAACAACATAAAGAAAAGTCGGACAGACTTTCCAATAAAAGTCTGGAAGAAAAAATCTCAGCTAATCTGGCTTGCCCCCAAAATCAAGAGGTTCGATACACAATTTCTTCATAGAAAATTAGCTGAAATCACTGACTCATTATGGCATGATCCATGTAACATTTCTTTAGCCAAATCGGAATATGCCAAGTAAATGGCATTATATGTTAGCACTCTCCAATGTTTTAAGTAAGGAGGCTGCTCACCAGCGATGCAGTATTCCAAAGAAGTTTTGAACATAACTTGCAACATCTAACAAAATCTAATCATGACTGTGCAAAACGAAATATGCCATGAAATACAATGGAAGAAACCTTAAACGTAATTATTGTTATTATTATTATCATTAATATTAATCATTCATTTTTGATATAGCACATGGCTACCCTTAGGCATCCCAGCGCTGGTAGCAACCAGTAGAAGACAACAGTCTCACGGCAGGTTCTGGAAGAGACATATTTTTGATTGCTCCCTGAATGCAAAGTGGTGAGTCATTGACTGAAGCTGGATCGTGAGCGTGTGCCATAGAGTAGACACTTGTATGAGCACCTAACAAGAACATTCTCCCTCATGACCTAAAGTTTTCTTTTACCTACATTAATTCAATTACAAAGTGTGAGCACCAAGGACATTTCAAATTCTCAATCAATTAACAAAAATACATTGTTTTATTTCATTTCTTTTCTTCTTTTCAAAAATGTTTTAATCATCTTATTCTTTTTTTAAAACAAAGATTTTTAGAATATACATTAGACAGCATCATACAAATTATTACAATTAAAGATACACATATTTCAATAGAGAAAATAATAAAGCATTATATACGAGAAAAATAATACTATTATCCCCAGGTAGAGAGACGCAACCAAATTCACATTCAACCATTCACACGACACTCTCTTCAAACCAGACCAACTTTCACACACATCACATATATCTGGAAAGCTTAGATTACCATTGTAGTTTCAATGACCAAGTCCGACAACTGCATACAGCAGGATCTTAAACAGGCTGCGGTCGACGCGTTTCGGTTGCTACAGAAACAATGACATGCCACCTTCCTCATGACCTGCCAGTCATAGAGCCTTAAAAAAAATGGTCAACCCGGGGGGGTGGAGCACAACCTAAAAAAGTATAAAGACATTGAGCAAAACTGGCCCACACAAGGAAACTATATAAATTACCATGTTTTATGCAATGTTAGGACCACCAACGTTTTTTTAACTATTTACCATTGCTTTGACATTTAATTATTGCAAAATTCATGTCAATGTGCTTCATTAATCCCAACGACAGACACCACATATACCAACTCATTGAGCCCCTACCTACTCAGGGCTCATAATGAGTTGAACACTACCCAATGTGTACATATACCACCACCAATAACACATGAATAGACACAACAAAAAGTCTAAGATCTAAAGTGAAACATTGACCAATGTTCCAAAAGGAACTAAGGGGCCAGACCCATGACATAATGGATACTTACTGATGAATCTTCAGACTTTTGCAAAGGTGCATCCAATTTTATGTATATCAAACACCAACTAGGGGGAATGTTCTGTTATCCCTCCTCTAGATAGACAAACTCTAAGTCATGTCCTCATATCCTGTATAAACAGAATAAAAAATATTCTCGTGACAGATCCAATCATACTCTAATGGGAACAAGCCCATAGCCATATAGTTACTAAGTAGGATGGGATTGAGACATGTGGTAAATGAAAGATGCAGAGTCCACTTGATAAGTTAAGATCCTTTATTGCAGGTTCCTTCCAGGTTAATTAGACAGGTTATGATTGTAAGGAAAACCCCACCAGGAGCCAGCTGTTAGCAGCTCAGCCTGAGATGACCAACTGCCACAGTAAGTAATAGAAAGGCACAGTGAGCTAGAGGGACACCCAGGCATTCTATGATGTCACAGCCAACATAGTACAGTCTATCCAGAGAAGAACAGTGGAGAGGACATTTACTACACATCCTCTTCCCTTATGGAATAAGAACAGAATAAAGAAACAATCGGCAAAATACCTCAAATGCAGCATCAGCAGGAAAGTACAAAATTGAGATGAACCAAAAGTAATAATGTACGACATGAGATGACGTTAGCATGAGGTATCATTAGCAGAGAAAAGAGCAAAGAAAACATCATTATGTCACAATATGCCTCATCCCCCTCCCTTAACGAAACAGCAAGGTTTAAAAAAAAAAAAAGTTAGCTGTTGACACTCATAACCTCCCCACACATGGGTACACCACAGGGTAAACACCCTAGAAGCAAAAATGAGTGTAGACTGGGAGAGACACAATAGGGGTAAAACTCACTTAAGATAACCCAAGAGAGCAAACCCCTTTGACAAGGATTCACCAAAGGAAAAAAAAAATACCCCTGATAAAGATGTGCTGACACTAAAAGTATGATAGATTCACAGCTCAATATCTTACCAAAATGAAGCCCTGGCCAGTAGCTGCAAGAAGGTAGACTTCGATAGGAAAATAGTGCACAAACAATCTCCACCAAAAACAGGGGACAGTGCAGAGTGTGGAGAATGGACTACTCGCAAACACTCAACCTCCCCAGTTAAGGGTACACCGCAGGACACTAATCCGGGGAATAAAAATGGGCATTTACTACCCGGAAAGACTCAACCTCCCCTGAAAAGGGTACACCGCAGGGTAAGGAAAACAACCCTGGGACGCAAGATGGGCGTGGACTACCCACAAATAAACAACCTCCCCTGAGAAGGGTACACCGAAGAGTAAGGAACATAACCCTGGGACGCAAGATGGGCGTGGACTACCCGCAAATGAACAACCTCCCCTGAAAGGGTACAAAATGGGCATGGACTACCCACAAAAACTCAACTTCCCCTGAAAAGGGTACACCGCAGGACGCTAAACCTGGGAATAAAAATGGGCATGGACTACCCGCAAATAATCAACCTCCCCTGAAAAGGGTACACCGCAGGACACTAAACCTGGGAATATAAATGGGCATGGACTACCCACAAAGGGTACGTCGCAGGAAAGTAGTCCTGGGAATGAACATGGGGCATGGACGACCCGCAAATACCCAACCTCCCCTAAAAAGGTTACACCGCAAGGTAAGGACAATAACCCTGGGAAGAAAATAAAAGGATTCGTGGGGATACACACCCTGTGAACTGGTATGGGAATTGACTACCCACAAAGACACCACACCCACACTGATAAACAAAACTACACCAAGCCCTACATAGGATACACCACGAGGTACATCATAACCCTAGAAAACTGATTTTGACAAAGCCTGACTCAGAACTCACCCAAAGAAGGGCACACGGTAGAGTTAAAAGATGTCGACCTGATCCCACAAACAGACGATAGGGCAAACACAGCAGAGACCACTGTAGTAATTTGAATAGACCAACAGGTTAAAGCAACAAAACAAAAGATTATGCTAAAACAGTATGCAAATCCTAACAAACAGTGAGAAACTAAGCACTTCAAAACAAAATAATAAGTAATGCCAGCTCCGGTGAGCGATCTCTCACCCGGGGTCTGTGTACACTGCTCCCTGCAGGCGCCGCTGAGCTCCCTGCAGACACCGTGGACTTCCATCAGAAAAGAAGAATGTGATCAAGACCAAAAGAAAAGTCCCTTCCACTCGGTTGCTCGAGTCCCGCAATTGACTGTGAAATGAAAATGTTCCAGGTGCTGATCAAAGAATGAGAATGCTCGTGTCTCATCAATGGTCGGCTCGACGGCATGAAGGCATAAAGAAATCGTCATCATCAACGTTTGCGGCACACTGCCGACACAAATCACAACTTTGACACCGGGAAATTGAAGACAACAGAGTGCGTGTTAAGTTGAAGCTACACTGAGAGCACCACATAGAAACTACGAGCTTCAACATCAATACGCTAATCTTGAGGAAGATGGCGGCACGCTGTTATGCCACCGCCGGATGGTTCACGGCCAAGGCGTGCTGAACGAAGACAACAGCATGAGAGAAGGCGTGACGTCACAGAAGAGCTTCGCTAACTCCTAGAAGCATTCTAAGCACATCATCAGAAGGACGGCCGACGGGAAGGAGGGAAGATCGCTGCTGGCCAACCGTCGACCAACGGACATCGGCATCCAGGACGGTGAGTAAACAAGCTTGGAAAGGCACAGAAAGCTGAGGCGGTCCAGTATTTACACACTGACACAATAGTGCAGCGCCCCCTAGAATCCGCTAGTCAAGAACAGCGCCGGTCCCTGAATGCGCTGACACAGAACTGCGCTGCCAATAAATACAGATCCGCTAGTCAAGAACAGTGCCAGTCCCTGAATGCGCTAAAACAGATCTGCGCTGCCAATAAATACAGATCAATATCGATGATGCTTTCCTCCAATGTTTAATATTTGCACCGGTCCATGAATGCGCTCACCTGGACTAGCGCTGCGAAGCCAGTGAAGTAGATGTGAGGTCTCACACTAGACGAATGTCTTTCATCAACAGTGATGCCCAAACGCCCGCTTCTCCAGACAAATAGTTTCCAGATAAAAGCAGAGACAGCCAAAACAACAAACGCCAGGTTGTAGGCTGACCATACACGAGCAGATACCAAATAAAGACACACGCCCAGGGTGCAGGCTGTCCAAGTGGAACAAGACACTGGTGGGGTCAGCTTGGCGTTACCTTTTGTCTTATGTATAATTTTAAAAATGTCTCTAGTTCCTTTCTTTAGTTCCTTTTCTTGAAGTAGCTTCCTTAGTGTACAGGTAGGTTCATCCTCTTCAAAACGTCGCCAAGTTGTGGTAAATGAGGGACACCCAGGCATTCTATGATGTCACAGACAACATAGTACAGTCTATCCAGAGAAGAACAGTGGAGAGGACATTTACTACAAGACACCAATATATGTCAGCAAAATCAACAACCCCACCAAATTTAAAAAGTGTAATATCACCATAGAGGGGATAACACTTTAATATGGTTTTCACACTCTCTTACCTGGAGACGACTTTAAAGAATATGTAGCCACTTCTTATACAAATTGTACTTTCCTGCAGAGATGGAGCACAAAAGAAGGCACACATTTCTCAGGGGAGCTGCTAGTGTGATTACTGAGAATCATTAGCTCAGTCTTATCCCAGTTCAGCCCGAGGTATGACTGGTCCATCTAAGTGGCCGCTGTTCCTACGCAGGCTTCTAGGTAGACCTAGGGTCTTCTTAGGGTGGTTAAGGGCTACAACTAGCCATGTGTTGTACACATAGGTCACAGTCTGGACCCCATACATAAGGACTATCTCAGCCAGGGGTCTTAGATATACATTAAAAAACGTGGGGCTCAATGAGGATCCCTGTGGGACTCAACATGTTAGCGGGCCTTTCTTGAAGTATGAATGTCTTAAAAATACCTGGAATGATCTGTCCGTTAGACAGGATTTAAACCAGGAGAGGGCTTTGCCTGACACTCCCACCGCTTTGAGTCTGTCCAAGATAATGCTGTGATTTACAGTTTCAAATGTCGCACTCAGGTCAAGTAGGATGATCGTCACTGTACCTCCATGATCAAAGACTTTCTGTGATTCCTCCATAACTGTTAACAGTACTATTTCTGTGCCATGGTTAGGTCGGAAGCCTGACTGGGAAGTTTGTAAAATTAAGTGGGATTCAAGTTAATTAGTGAGGGTCTTATTTACATGTTTTTTTAAAGTTTTGCTGGCCATGTGAGTAGCAAAACCGTCCGGTAGTTGCTCCATACTTCCGGATTATGGTTGGGTTTTGCAAGCAATGCTTTTACCATGGCGTGTTTCCAAGACCTCGGTACTTGGGCAGCGATAATGGAAGAGTTGAGAACTTCCAATAAAACCGGTAGTGTAACTTCCTTTACAACCTTCCTAGTACACTAGCAGAAACGTTTTAATGGACTTTGTATGTTGAGGAAGGCAGCACATTACATCATGTCTTCGCTTTCCGCTGTGCCTGTGGGGAGAGAAGATACACACGAGGACCTGACTGGGAGGTGGGGGCTGATAGTAGGAGTGAAGACACAGAAACAGCAACCACTTTAAATAATTTGGCTGTTTCCTTATATGGAGTATAACCAAAACATGTTTTTAAATCATTAACCGTATATTAAACATATTTCAACTGCATAACATCAATTCCAATGGTTACGTGTAGGGTTTAACATAAAAATCATTTATACTCAAAATGATCTTAAAAAAATACTTCTACAAATGATCTTCTCTGAATATTTATAATCACTAAACCCCATTAATAATGTTCATTATTCCGGAAAATAGTTCAGTTGGCATCATTCTTCATTTCTGTAGTTTACACATGTGGTTTTCGCAGGAGTGAGATGCAAGATATAAAGATAGGTCCCAACTTCCCACACTCACTACTGTCACCCCAACAGTGTCACAGCTAACACGGCAGAGTTGGGGAAAGGAGGGAACAAAACAAGGAAAGGTAGAAGGGAAGACACTGCATCAATGTGCATCAGGTAAGGATCTTCTTGTTGGATAGTCCTTATGATTCCTGTAGTGGCAATATGGTTATATTTTTTTTATATAAGCCTATGAGAGGGAAAAATAACACTGTGGCCCAAATAATTATATAATGCGATAACTACCTGTAGAATTCGCTCTTCCACTTAGGTATATCGATAATAGTGAACAGAGTCAGTGATATTTATATCTGTAAGGAGAAAATATGAAATCATGAGCTATTATTTAGAACAGCAAGACACTGCAATCAAAATAAGTATACATTATACCAAACAAAAAGAGAATCAGCATGAAATCCATGCAGGCCCCACCTTATTCATATCCCGGAAAACTCAAAAACATATTCTCCCAGAAAGGAAAATATACACAAACATGTTCAGGGCTACTCAATAAGAATATACTTTTACTCCTTCAATCTCAAGAGACTAAATATATTCTTCTTGTTACTTATAAACATAAAGTAACATCAACTAGGGAACAGAATCTCTATACCCCCAGGAGATTAACTCAGATAAGTATCATATATGATTCACGCAAATAAAATAAATGTTTACCACATAAAAAGAATGTGTGTCTTTGTAATCAATTTCTTTGTCTTTTACAGGACTCTGGCCAAAAAATCCTGGAATACGGGGGAAAGCCTCATAAAGCCCCAGCATATTTGGGTAAGCCGCTGTTTCCAAATGGAGAAAGTGAAGTGCCCCACGGCATCGGACAAACCGCTGTGTCAAAAGGGGGAAGGTGGATTCCCCACCGCGTCGGATGAACCACTGTGTCAAATGGGAGGGAGTTAGAGCCTGAGCGGTGTTTGATGATTCCAAGATGAAAAAATGGAGTTTTGAAGGCCCCCGCGGTGTAGCAGATCAATGTAGACAACAGGATTCTGGCTTTTTTAAAGGTGTGCCTAGCAAAAAAAATGAAAATGTGCATTTGCCATAAAAAGCCTCTGGTGGCTGGCTGCATTATATATTTGGTGGTCCTACAGCAGATGGCGCGTTGCCGCCCCTGCTGTAGTACCAGCAAAGTCGTAATCAGACCCCAAGCCTCTTCCAAGCAGATTCACAGGATTTGAATCACACAAAATTAATTGGTGTTTATTTTCAATTGACCGGTTTTAACTGGGTCATCTGCTGTAACCTGATTAAAAATTTGATTATTACTGATCCCTACAACTTGGAATTCTTTTCCAGAGATGGGTAGGTGTGGGACTCCCACAGAATGAACTGTAGAATGGGTAGCTTCATAACAGGATGGCAATTGACTTCATAATTAACATATGAAGCACTTTGGCCTAGCTTTAGAAATTGGCAATCCTTTTCCCACCTTGGGCACCATCATTGTGAATGACTGCCCCCTGTGTCATCATTCAAAATCCTGCTTCCAGGCCTGCAGTAGTGACAAGCAGTGTTCTTCTTCATCAATTCAACATCCACATTCATCCCATCATTGCACACCATTCCTCGCCCACCTTCTTTTATTTGCATCATTCCATTTCCCATTGCTGCAGGTCATTTAATTCATTTCAGACTGAACACATTTTCCATTCAAACCCATCTCATTCCAAGATCCTTTCTGAAATTGTTTTGTCTGAGCAATCATTAGCTTCTCCTTAAGCTTTCTGTGTTTACATCAAAGTAATCACTACAGTACTTAGTCAGGTTCAAGATCTCATCTATGCTCTCTGTGCTGCCAACACAGTTCCCTCAACTAATTTTGATTGCGAAGCCCAGGCCTCAAACCCGTCATGAAAGCAGATCGTCAACTCTACTATGTTTATTGACAATCTGCAGAAGCCTCTCAAAAAAAAGCATGCACAGACTTCTTCGGTTCTTGTGAAGTTCTCAAGATCTTTACCCAATTATTATCTTTTTCAGGCACTCTCTTTTTCAGGTACTTGATTACCTGTGGGGGTTTATTAGTCACCTACTCTGGTGGAGGGGCATTATTAGGAGCACTCTAGCTGCTTCTGCGTTTGGCCAAGTAATTCCTGCTTTGCACTTTGTCCAAAAATCACTAGGAACCACATTTTTAATAAAGAATTCAAATCAGTTCACAAAATGTCTGAAATCTTTGTCAACCTGTGCACATCTTCATACAAGTTCCCTGGCTCCTTTGGCAATTTTGGAAAATGTGTAGTGAAAGCATAAACAACAGCCCTCATCCAGGACACAGGCACAAGATTCTCTCTTCGTAGTTCTCTCAAAGGAAACCGGAGACCTGTTCCTGTCCCAACTTTTGAATCGCTTACTGTTCCACCTAACTTTGCTCACTTTGATTACTTTTTTACTTGCTGTTTCTTTCGTCCATCTTTCTTAGTATTAAACTAAAACGAGGGCAGAAAAAAATGGAGGTGGAAGACAAAAAGTTGGGGGGAAGACCACCCTAAGGCTGACAGGTCTAGCAGAGACAATTTATGCAGTTGGTGTTTTCTGTCAGTGATAATACGACACACTGCACAGATGAAACGTTCAACAAGGTGACACAAATTATAACGTTATTTGGTATTTTTAGCGCTCCGGATTCCTCCGTTGTGGGCTCTGATATTTTATTTGTGTCACATTACAAAGTAATAGTGTAACACGCTCAGAAAGAAATGGAAACTATGTTAAAGATCACTCCGTAAACTCATATCTTCTTTTTAACCATCAGTGAACGTGCTTTTCTATTATTGGGGAACAGTGCATTGGAATTCAGCAGCGCAGTAATATGTAAATACGAGGCCTCTGTCCCTTGCAAAGAGCGGATGCTCGCTAGGCACAATCAAAGAGTAGAGTATGGAAAGAAAGAACGCTCTGAAGCACAATATAGAGTGGAATGTGGCGAGCTGTGCATTCACCATACTGTGCAGAATGAATGTTCTGGGTATTCAGGGCCGCGCGCGCACGTGCAAATAAAGGACAAAGGATACGGTATATAAGGCCGGCTGTGCGCACGCAAACCAGCACAGAGCTTTGCAGCAGCATTGAATACTCCAAGCAGCCAGCATGGGAAAGGTAAGGGAAAGCGGCCAATGTTTACGTACACCCGAGCAGAGTCTCTTGGTTATATTTATGTATGGATATATTCACGACGGCCTGCTAGTTATTTACAGTTGTATGTATGGAAAACACTTCTTTAAAGGGACAGCTATCTCGATACGAGGTCATATGTGTCCTGATGAAATCCAGGCTCTAGACACGTTTTAAGCTAGGGCTTAAAGGAGCAAAGTAAAAATATTTTTGAGCCATACCTAGGACACCAATGATACAGGAATATCAGATGTTCCTAAGATATGTTTTCGTAATTACACCCGTCAGGGATTAGCCGTAAGTGCTCCCTGGTATGTGGTTCATAGGGACCAGAATGAGTCTCGATAATGAAGCATGCCACTAATAGAGCGAGTCAGAGTCTTAAAAGAAATAAATATGCATTCCTGATGGGGAGTTTTTCAACACTCATGCTTGGTCTGGAGATAGATAGGCCTAAAGGAAAGCAGTGTAAGTAGTAAGTAACCCAGGTGAGTGTATCTTCTACTCCCAGTGAAAGGTTCTGCCCTTGACATTGAAAAAGTACACCTGCTTAAACACACTAATTCATTTCTTACAATTTGCAATGTGCAGTTAATATATTCTGTCAAAATCGTTTGAGTCATTCAGGTACATTCCCTATTGTCCGTGCCTGCTTCTTGATAGTGCGCTGCCAAGTAACTTCAGGGAGCATGCGCATTACAAGACCTCTGTCTGATTGGGGTACCTCAAATGATTTCTCAAATGTCAGATGATGTGCGAGGTGCAGAGACTCGTATTTAGGGGGCTACAGATGAACACTCCTCTGCAGCTTGTTCGACAGGACACTTCATAATCACTTAAGTTACCTGGCGAGCTTTCAGAGTAAATGTACGGTTGCATTATTTCACTAGCTGGCTCTTTTATTTAGATTCTTATTTCAAGAGAGAAGTCTATCTCTGCCATAGGCAGAGCCATGATTACGTTTTGCGGTGGCGCGGAAGACAAAGGCCTGATTTAGATGTTGGTGGACGGGTGACGCCGTCACAACGGTGACAGACATATCCAGCGAAAAATAAATCCATAGGATATCATGGATTTATATTTGGGTGGACGGGTTATCCGTCACTGTCGGTTGTAACAGAGCAACTCATCCCCGTGGCAATGCCTCCGACTCTAATGTATTTGGATCGTGCCTCTTTGGCATGTGCCATTGTGAATAACAAGCCACATTCCAGCCTTTTCCCTGAGGTACTGAACTAGTTGTGATGACGTCCTATTCACATGAATTAGCCATGGACCTTTAAGGGAAATTCAAAGCTGCCTGGTGAATAATGGACACAAGGGCAAAATAAACAAAAACATGCGTAAAATATTATAATTAATTACAGCCAGTGGTAATTCCTTGGTCCACATTACACATTCCACTAACTTTGTTTTCACTCTGCCGTGATCGACAGGGAGCTGCCTTGCTTTGCCAATCAGCCTTGTCGAGCTCTAGTACAATCAGGGAAAACGAACTGCCAGCGACACCTTCCCTAAACAGATACCAAAGCACAACCAGACTGCTTTTGTCTTTTGTGATTGTCATCAGTAAAGTGCAGCTTTACTCCTTTTGACACGGCGAGCGTCAATGGGAGAAAAGCTGCACATTTGGGCATACCAGTTGCCTTTAAAACAAGCATTTGCAATGCAATAGGTCTCGCATTAGGAAAGTTTGAGCTATTGGTATTGTAAATGACACATTTTTTATTTATGTTTTGGTTTTTAAAATAGCAAAATTAATAGCTTTGTCATTTACAATGCCAATAGTTATAACTTTTGCAAATGTGACACCTATAGCATTTGTAATGTAATATGTGTTGTATTTACGTGACTTACATGTATTGATATTACAAATAACAAAGGCTTTACATTTTTTTCAATAATTAATACTTAAATACAAGTTATTGTAATTTTTAATGGCAATAGCATAAAGTTGTGTTAACAACTTTTGTGAAGATTATGTTCAGTGTATTCTATTGTGACGAAAATCCAAGAACAGAAGTGAAATATGAACATCTTCTTGTTACCATTGTAATAAAGCTTGAAACCTTGAGAGAACATATTTGAACCAGGTGTTGTTGAATAGTTGCACAAATTGTATAAGCAGTGCAACTCAAAAACTATGTCACAATACAAAGGGGAAAATATTCTCTTTATTAATGACATAATATACAAAGTGCCAGAAGGAATGAGGGAAGGCCGTTTTTAGACTGCAGTGGACCGGGGGATTTCTTACCTACCGTATACTTTATTTGCATGTTTTGACGGGCAGAAGCATTTATTGTATTTATGAGGAGCGTTTCGTATATCAAAGTGAAACTGGATGTAAAAATGTCATGTGTGCATTAATAGGAAGTTTAAGGAACTAACCTGTGAAATTGTGTTAATACTAGACTCCTTTAACACGACAACCGCTCGGCTGCCGGGTACAGTTCTATCTCCTTAGACATTTCAGACCGATAAAAGCCACACCGACTCCTCGATCGCTTTAATGCTATACATTCCGACTTTAAACAGTACATGCGTTGACTTACCACAGCCGTAAGACGGGCGCCGCCTGTCTACCAGTCTCCTGTTGTTTTTTCCTTCCCTGCTTCGGATTGCTGTCCCGTCCTTCTTTCAGCAGCCCCCTTCATCGGTTTACAGCCCCAGTCAGTCAGCACTGCCCGTATGTCGCACTTCACACCGTACCGAAGCGCTACCCTCCCCTGCGCGCGCTGCCTCCACCTCAGAGCCGCCCCGCGTGCGTCGCCGCTCGCCACTCAGCACCACACTGGCGTCAGTAAATAAGACAAGCGCAGGGTAGTCACAAGACTGTATTTTATTGGCTTGGTCCGCATTTTTATGTTAAAAGCAGTAAAAAAAAAAATTCAATAACTTAATGAGCATTCGAAATCACCGCCGCAGCCCTGCTCCGTGTAAACCGGAAGTCAGGCACTTTTGGCCGAGACGGGGGCGGGGCCTGCAATCCAGCAGGAAGTTCCGCCCGCCGCCGCCGAGAAAGCAGTGAAGCCGGCCGACTCCGACCAGCGCTGCAGAGGAGACACGAAACACGCCGAAAGAGCCCGGTGAGTGGGAGGGGATGGGAGGGGAGGGGAGGGGAGGGGGGGGCCAGGGCTAATGTGAAGGCCTGTGTGTATGCGTGTGTGCGTGCGTGTGTGTGTGTGCATGTGTGTGCGCATGCGTGACTGTGTGTGATTGAGAGAATGCGAGGCAGGGGATAGTGTGCCTGCGTGTGCATGCGCGCGCCTGTGTGTGTGTGCGTGCATGCAGAGGGGTGGGGGCTGCCTGTGTCTGTGTGTGAGCGAGGGCTTGCGCCTGTGTGTGTGCGTGCGTGCATGCAGAGGGGTGGGGGCTGCCTGTGTCTGTGTGAGAGCCAGGGCTTGCACCGCGCATGCGCAGGTATCAGACGCGCGCTCCCGCGAGGAAAAACGCTCGTAACAGATTGGTGTCCTCATTCCCAACTCATTCCCCATACGGGCTACAAAAGGTCTGAAGCAGACACTCTCAATGCTCACGCATTGAGAGTAAGGTCTGCTCGACCTAAAAACACACACACGTCATGTGTAAAATGTTCGCATACATCTCAGTTAATATTAATTCTCTGAGGTGCATCAACAACCATCGTCTGTTTTTCTTTATTGCTACAAAGTGGCAAACATTTCGAACAGAAAAGTGTGTACAAAGGGAATCTTGTTCAGAGAGACATTAAAGATCCGGCGGGTGTTTTGGTTTACAAAAACCGAGCAGTGTAGTTGAAAGTGGTGTGGTGCAGCAGCGCCCTTCAGTGTATGCCCAGCTTGACACATATACATAAAATGTTATCTCAAAATGTACAGGACATATATCAGATGCACAGATCGATTTTGAAATAAAACTAGTTTGCGAAATCCATTGTTGAGAGAATAAGTTGTGTGGCGTTTGTTTGTTAAGTGACTTGGTGTGAGTGTGTGCAATGGGAAGAGTAGTAGTAATTAGGTGCGAGTGAGAGAGACAAGCTTTTGAGATGACTAGGGTGAAAAAAAGTGAGTATTTGTGGGTGACTGAGAGTGAGTGAGAATGGTTTGCGTGTGAGTGAGGGTGAGATCATGAGAGGGTTCGAGCCTGAGGCAAGTGAGCATGAGTGTCCATGTGAGTTAGTATATCTGTAAGTGTCTGTCTGGGTGGCTGATGTGAGCCTCAGCATGCATACGTTGTCTTCTGTCTCTGTAAGTGTTTGGCTGGAGGGCTTGGATTTGGTTTGCGTGGATCATGTCATGGTAGACATCCATGATGTGTTGTGGGCAGTATTCTGTCTTTACCTGGCATCGTTTTCACTCTTGTCTGACAGACTGTAGATATTTTTGGGACATTAGCTGCCTGGCTATGATTGCCACAAAGAGGGCTTTCTGGCCTCTTTCTTGCTACCCTACCCTGACGTCTTGTAGGCATGCTTGATCACACGTTGGACGTCACTGGCATGGTTGGTGCTCACCGTCCACATGGTATGAGCGATTGAGATGGCATTCTGGCCTCACTAGCATGGTATGTTCCGATTCCTCAGATATCAGGGGCATTGAGACAACATTAATACTATACATAGCAATAGGGTGGAGAGTTCTTGGCATTATCTGGGCATTCCTTTCATGATTATGTTTTTTCCCAGCACAATGGTAGTGAAAAGCGCTGCCTTATGGTGGGAATCCCTGAATCCCTGGTTTTTGATGAGAATTATGAACATGTATGGTTTACTGAATCCATTGCTATTTGTGACAAAAGTACACCTTAATGTTTGGTGAAAATGATAAGCTGTATCTGGGGATCAACATACTATATTAAAATGAATATTAAATAAAATAAATATTCAAAGGAACATCTTATATTTCAGGAAAAATGAATGTTTTCATGAAGATAAAAAGGTTGTGTTTGGAAGGTATCGAGTTTGATCAGCAATTAGGATAGCTCTGGGAGACTAGACAAAGCAGTGATCGAGATATAACTAATTTGAATCCTGGCAACGTCGACTCAACCTTTTATCATTCAAGCTGGGCAAATTGACAACCATTAAACTATGTGTTAGTAACACAGCACTTAGAAATAGTAAAAGTATGCTATGACGTGCTCTATAAAGTTATTAATATTTATGCAAAATGCAAATTCTGTATTACAATATTAAACATTTGTATTTTCAGTAAGTGGCATGATGAAATGTATTTAAACTTTGAGAGGCAATCATGATTAGTTGGAAAGTGTGCCACTAATATTATTTGCTTGGTTCCATTGGTAACTTATTTCTATGGCTTGTATTACACAGAACATCAGGCTTACTCATGTCCTCAACAGCAGCAACACAACCCTAACATGGTGTGATATTTGCCTCTTACAGATCATCTTCTACGAGGACAAGAACTTCAGAGGCCGCTCCCATGAGTGCAGCTCCGAGTGTCCTGATCTGAGCTCTTACTTCAGCCGCTGCAACTCCATCCGGGTGGAAAGTGGCAACTGGATCCTGTACGAGCACCCCAACTTCAGGGGGCACCAGTACTTCCTGCGGAGGGGGGAGTATCCTGACGTCCAACAGTGGATGGGGTACAATGATTCGATCAAGTCCTGCCGCTTGACACCAGAGGTACCTTCTCCCTCAGTGAATTCACACACTCTTCACATTTGCAAGCTTCATTAGATTACTATGAAGAAGTGTACATAGCACAGTTGCCATTATTATGAAAAAACTTCAGAGAGCATGGGCATTACAAGACCTCTGACCAGTTGGGGTATCTCAAAGTATGTCTCAAATTTCAGATGCTGTGCTAGGTGCACAGACTCGTATTTAGCATAGTCGCCATTGTTGGGGAAACAGATCCTGGGACACTTTGCAGCACGGGTGTTGCTACAGATGGAAAGTTCTTGTTTGTGCACCTGTGTGTTGTAACTGCTTCTGCAACAATATTGCCCGGGGCAGTCCCTTCCCTGAACTGTCCCCGCAAAAACATGACAATTGGCAACTATGACGTAGGTTCACCATGTTTCTAAACATTATAATTAGAAACAATGTGCATGCTGTACATTTAAAATTCATTTTTTGTGTTGGGAGGTGTATGCACAACAGTGGTGACACAGGTATGTATCATTTACTAAGTGACTTGTTTCAGTGCAATTTACTGTACAACCACATTTTAAGACGGTACCTGGCTATTGGAATATGCTTTTAGAAAATGAATTATAAATTATACATATTTCGGGGGTTCGTAAGCTGGTCATGCAGTGCTTCAGATGATAATAAGCATTCTTCATGTTCAATTAGATGAGTATGCAGATGTAAAGCAGATTTATAATTTCCGGTGCCATTATTTAATTTAACATGTACTGGGCCTACTAATATTTGTTTGTTGATCAATTAGACACTCCACTCTAATTTGGCCTTCTACTCTCAAAATAACGCCTAACTGTGCACGTTCTGAAAAATCTACCACTTTTATAATTAATAAGCCATTCAGCAATTATTACCTGATATCAGGCGCGCAACACCCATTGGAATCAAAGGGCTTCAGCGCCCCCCCCTTCCACCTCCCACCCCGTCGTGTGTGGCAGCCCGGGCTCAGACAGCTCCCGGGCACACTCACAGCCGCACCGAGCACTTCACAGGTCTTTAAAAGACCATGTGCATGTTAAAAAGGCATTGTTGATGTTTCACCCCTTTTAAGAGCCCCTGCAGCGCCACTCTACCTACTACTTAAAGTTTCAGCCCCCCCTCCAAATGTTTTCTTAGCCCCCCTCTCCCCCACAACCGCGAAATGTGGCTCTAGTTTGTCCTCTGCCTGATATCTTGTTCTGGCACTTCAAACCTCACTGACATGCATCATCTACATAACCATACAGTATTGTGCCATCACACAAAAACATTATGGTTTCTTCTTAAAAGCCTGTAATGGATCCCGGAGAAGCAGGCAGGATTTAAATTCCACACTTCACACTAGATTCTACACTTGGAATTTCATGAACTGTATTCTAAACACAAGGTGAACACAGAACCCCCATGGGGGAGAACTCCAAGACAAAACAGTCAGGAGACCACAGTCGCCTTCCACCATAGAACGTTTGGACACAAGTACTGCTGGGAAGGTTACAGGCAGCATAACCTCCACAGATCTTTCCTGTATGCATCTTTTTTATCTGTCTCAAAGAACTTCCTGAACTTTGACTGACACCGGTCATCTGACACACATGTACTCACTAACCCACTGTACTAAACTCTTCTGACTTGACAGCTTATCAATATGTATTGGCTTCTTAGCAAGCAAATTAAATAACTGAATGAGCGATGGATTGATAGAGTTATCAGACCCCGTTCGAGGGGCCATAGGGTGGACAGGAGCGATTGGATGTCAGTGGTGGTGTTTGGGGTCGTTCGCCCTTGGTTTTCTGAAGTACATCCTTCTAGGGGACAACAACATTCCATTAGCACTTGAGATTCAAGGTAGGGCGGGACAGCAGTCCAAAGCCTCTCCGGGATCTAGAGACTCTGAACTAGGCCCGGGCAAAATTTGTGTTAGCTCGGCATAATTAGCATAATTTTGGTAATTTGGTAAAGTCCTGAAATGACCCTATTAGGCCACAAAGCATAGTTATTGTAAGATGTACCACAAATTTCCAGTTACAACACGGACAACCGACACAAGAAGTTTTTGTTCACCGTGTTTTCATTCGTTTGGACTTCTGTTTTTCTTGAAATGCATCATGGTGTCCAGCTCCATGCTAGAACACAGTGCCAATGTCTGTTTTGGAATTCACGTAATTAAATGCAATTTCACATAATTTTTCTAAAATGGCTTATAATTACTCAAAGGCAAGCTACATGAATTGTATGCACCCCCACTCTGAACTCAAGCAGTCAAACAATAAACACATTGAGGAAACGTCCAGCTCTCTTAAGAAAAATAGAAATACTTTAATAACACTATCGCTCAAGAATGTACTTAAGAAATGGGCATCACCACAGGGAAAGTATTCCCTGGTTGCTGCGGGAATTCATACACAGACAAACAGAAGCTTTAGATTTAAGCACAGGTGCAGGTTCTTTATAGGTAAATGGAGACGTGTTCTTGGGTTTTGTCACCTGTAGGTCAGTCTGTATGCTTTGACTAGGCAGGTTGCAATAATCTCAACAAAGTCCAAACAAAATCTGTTATAAAAGTTCTGTTAAGGGGTGTGGGGTTACCTGAGGTGAAGCGCACTCGGGATCTCCAAGTAAGGATGTGAATTTTCATAGTTGTCCAAGGTCATTAGCTCCTTACCACACTGTATCACGCCCCTCTTCACAGAACTTAAAATCTTAAACCACAAAATACTTGAGACTAGAGTCTCTGGAATTGAAAAATTACATTCTCTCCATGATTCCCATACCCTACTACCTACTTGCACTAAGAGAGTGGTACTATCTCTGCCTTTAAGAAATTGATGTGCTGATAGTCTATTACTAAAATGCTCAAGGTAAGAAACATCTAAAGATTAACAATTACACCCGCTGAGGACTTAAGCCATAACTCTTCACCGGAGCCTGAAAAGTTTCTAACCTAGAAGGGACTTCAAATGCGATCTGACTCCCTGGAACATGATGTCTCACATAGTTTTGGCAAAATCATGTTTTTGTGCCTTAGGACTCTGTGCACTTTAACACTGCTAACCAGTTCTAAATGGGAGGGCGGAGTTAGGCACAACTGAAGAATATTATCCTGTATGTGCGCGCAAATCAAAGTGTGTCAAATACTATCATGTTTAAGCAACTAAACATGATGCATTTAAGAATGTGAGCATGTAAAATGGATTTTCTATCCTGGCCTAAGTAACCACCTCACAAATAGAGTCATGTCTAATGGAGTGGTGGGCCTGGTTAGGAGTGCAACAGGTCCAAGGTTTCTGGTCTATTCATCAGAGTTGGAGATCTTCCACCTGGAGGGAATTGGAGGCTGTGCAAAAAGCTCTGAAGTTATTTGCTCCTCAGATCAAGGACAGGTATGTGTTGATCAGAACAGATAAGATAATGGCCTAAGCCTACATCAAAAAGCAGGGAGGAACAATATCCTGTTCCGTGGACATAATTTTAAACCAGACCTTCATTTCCGCCCAGAAGAGAGTTGTGTCATTCTCAGTGGTTCACATTCAGGGAGTGAACAATACACTAGCAAACAACCTGAGCAGAGAGATCCTGTTATCAGTGAATTATTTTCTTCATCCAAGGGTGGTCACACGCATAGTATACTTACAGTGAAAATCCTAAATAGATCTTGTTGCTTTCCATGAGAATATGAAGGTTCAGAGGTTCTGCCTTTTCCTCTGATTCAGGCCTTTCTGATGAGACTCAAAAGAGAGAAAGCACCAGCATGGTCCCATCCAACTGGTTTCCTTTTCTGATCACTATGAGGGATTCTGGGGAGTGGAGACCTCCTTCAAATCATTCTCTTCTTCTTTTTTCAGCCTTAAGACATGCCTGGAAGTTGAGAGGAGGGGTCTGAAAGACAGGCATCTGCCTCAGGATTTGACTCTACCTTACAGTCTTCTAGAAGGTCCCCACACTTACATCTTAAGGCAAACACTGGAGGTCTTTTAGCACAGAGTATGATACAAGAGGTCTTGGTCCCACTACTGTTGATTAAATTCACACATTGGAATTGTTGTGGAATAATTCTGATTTGGGACCGAGAGTAGCCACGCTACAAATTTATTGGGCAGCCATTTAGGCATTTGAAGCTTTTTAAAGGGTTAATTAACATCCCTGCCACATCCTTGACAGTTTTCACCTTACAATCTGTTGTTGATTCTGGAAGATTTAAAGGAACACCTTTAAACCTCTAGAGTAGATAGATTTTGCATCTATAACTCTTAAGACCTTCTTCCTGGTAGTCATAACATCAGCAAGAAGGGTGGGAGAATTGATACCATGACATATAAACATCAGTTTTTTACAATTTTTCAAAATAGAATAGCACTGAGGCCTCTTCCTGCTTTCATTCTTAAGGTCAATTCGGCCTTCCACAAATATCAGGACTTAATTTTCCCTGAATTCTATCCATCTTGGAGAACAAGTTCCGACTTCATACTCTTGATGTATAACGGTCCCTCCTCTATGACATAATAGAGAACTTATACTTATGTCAGTATTACTTTCTGTCTGCCAATAAAGACCCTTCTTAGAGTTGATCATTCAACTTCTGTCGTCTGCCTGTTATTGCTTGCTTATTTTCGTGTAATGAATTTAAGTGAGGAAGGTACTGGAGGATAATTCCCATATTACTTGGAAGGTAATTGTATTACGCGTAATCCTATTGAATTCCTTTACTTCATACTTGCCTGCCACCTTCCCTTTATAAGCCAGGACACTTGAGTGCTTGTAGTCTGTGCTGGACAACCAAACAGGAGGTGTGGCGGGGAGATGGCCATTTCTTTTAGCTGAACTGTTGGGACTGGTGTCTTGAGAGGTAGTGCTGCCACATCTGTAAGGAATTAAAGCAAGGGAGTCAGACGTAGGAGTAATGTTATTACCTGGTAAGTAATTACGGCACTTGCAACTGTTTCATTGTGATAACATAGCGATGCTTCAGCTCTCCAACTATGTAAAATACAGCCAGTTTAAAGCTGTGGCAGAGACAGCTTTGTATCTCTCTTAGTGCTCACTTTATGCAATAAATCCCCAAGTGGCTTCCTCTGAATCACAGCCATAGTCAGGGTAAACATGTGGGAATTGACCTGGTAAATGTAGGTACTGCTGGTTTTTCACCACGGCAGTCATGTAAAAGCAGAAAAGTAAAGTGGCGTGGAGGAATTAATGGTGGGTATCAATGATTTCCACCCAGCTAAAATCACCCCGCCTGCACTACGCTACTCAAAATTGAGCCCACAATGAAAATTCAGGTTTGGTTAACTTTTAGCAATTTGTCATTGCTTCCTGTGATCCATATATACATAACATTAATGCCCTTGTTGATAATGACATAGTTCAGTTTCTCATTAACAAATGCTCATGTTTTATACATTGCATCATTTAATATTTTCTCTCCGTCTACTCTTGTTGTTAAAAGTAAAAACCTTGATCTCAGCAGACATAATGACATATACATGAAATGCTTGAAGTGTAAAATGTATGCACTTCAAATATAATTGTGTATTAGACATTGTAATGCTTTTGCAACATTTCCTAACTTAAACGTTTGTTTAGCATTTCAATTATCTTTCAATTTCAGCACCATGGCTCTAACAGAATAAGGATTTATGAGAGAGAAAACTTTGGCGGCCAGATGGTGGAGTTCTCTGAAGACTGTCCTAATGTTTTTGAACAATTTCAGTACAATGACATTTACTCCTGCAATGTGTTCGAAGGGCACTGGATTTTCTATGATGAGCCCAACTACAGAGGACACCAGTACTACCTGAGACCTGGAGAGTACAGGAAATACACCGACTGGGGTGCTATCAGTCCCAGAGTTGGATCCATTAGACGACTCAGAGAGAAATATTAAGATAATTGTCATCATAAAATACAAGTCAGAAATCTGCATGTACTACAATAAAATCTTCTGAAATTGACTGCTAAATGCGTGTATTATCATGTCTTCCTTTATTTCAGAAAGTGTTTTTCACTGGCAGACGTGTGTATTTTCTTTTTTTTTCTCCAAAGTAAGCAATAATTGGACAGTTTCTTATACAAAAAGCATAAAATAGCAACACAAAATTGGGGGAGCCTCCGCAAAACAGGAAGGTAAAAAGAGAGAAAAAAAAATTTAAAACTGAAGATAGACAGGTACAATCCTGGAACCATCCACAACGCCCATGGGATGACCGGCCACCCCAGTCCATTAAGAACAACAGAATTATTAGCTTCACATTTTCCCAGAGGTAAGAGTCCTATGAAGACTGCCACGTGCCGCAATAGCCCTACCTACCACTATTCTTCCATCAACAAGCCCGATACCTGAAGGCCCGCCTCTTCCCCCTTTGACCTTTACACTTGTACTGAGGAAATATAAATTTTATGGTCAAGATGTGTTCCCTAGCGCGTACCCCACCGTCTCCATGTACGAGTTAAAGTGCATGTAACTTCCCTCCTGTACCAGCTATGAAGACGCAAATACATTTGTGTCCAACGTCAACATGTCCTCTTTCAGACCCACCCTGAATGGGTTGGATAGCCCGTTCCTAAGTATGCTATGCCAACGTCTTTTTGTAGTGTACTTCTACGTTTTTCAGCTCTAGCTGAGTAGGCCCTGAATTTCTGCCACCGAGCCTCTTTTCTGGCTTCTGACTCCAAGGGCCTCTGCCCAGGCTGCCTCTGTACCCGTGAACTCTGACTTACTTTCAGCGCGGCCCCTCGCACTCAGCTCAGCCTGCTGCCTGCCAAGATTGACTATAACCTTCGAGTTATCTGTTCCGCTCCCCGAAAATACATTCCTGCCTGCTAGCTTCAGTAAACATTCCCCTCAGCTGCAGAGCCAAAGGGCCGGCCTGTCTCTGTGCAAATAATTCAAGTAATTCGTAGCCCTTGTTGCCATGCTCCCATGGAAGGCCCATGCCCCCACGTTTCTCATACAGACACTCAGGCGCTTATGCACGCACTTACAGTCAGTATAGAATAGCTTCTGCCCTAGAGACCTTTCCGCCCAGATAGCTTAGTTCCTAAACACCAGATATCAGATATGATAGAAGCACAAGTTGATCTGACATGCCAGACTTCTGTCTCTTTCCGTCGGTGCAAATGTCAAGCCCCCTACACCCTCCAGCTTCACGTCAATCACACGTCATGCAGCTGCGCGCGCATCCAAGCTTCCGATTTCTGCTGACATTGCAACATTTCTGTTAGTGCCACCCCTTTGTGACACCTACCTGTGACGTTTCTAGCACACACCTCTAGTTCACGCCTTCTGATTACGTACTTGTAACACGTGTATACTGTTATCTTGTCTTCTCTCAGCTGTTACGCCCATTATAACTGTTTCCTATGACATGAATTAAGTATATAAGCTATGTAATGTAATAAAAGAGGGCTCTATCCCTTCTGACACCCCTGTGGTGGTCAGAACATGATATCCTGGTCTAGACCATTCCTTTTTGAGGAATAAAACCCCTAAGAACTCTAACACCACGAACTCTGTTTTCTTTCTTTCTGATTGAGTTATTATTGATTAAGTACTTACCTGCATAGAAATTAAGAGAGTAAATTAATTATTTACGTCATTTTGGCGCCCGAATAGTATAATGCATAGGAACAAATGCATTATACCACAGTACCCTGTGGTTCCCGACATCTCATCCCTATTGACTGCTATTGATTCAGAAGCGACGTTCTTTACTGTAATTGACCTCAAGAACGCCTTCTTCAGCGTGCCTATTGATCCAGAGAGCCAATATCTCTTCGGATTCAGTTTAAATGGACGCAGCTTCAAATTTTCACGCGCACCTCAAGGATTCACAGAAAGCCCCAGCATCTACAGTCAAGCACTGAAAAGACAACTAGATTGTATTCAAATGCCAGTTAACACCGCTTTACTGCAATACGTCGATGATCTACTGATCACCGCACGAAGTGAGCCCGAATGTGAACAAGCATCACTGACAGTTTTACATTTTCTGGCCGACAAGGGACACAAGGTGTCTCCTTCGAAGCTACAATTCTGTGTTCAGCAAGTTGTGTACTTGGGTCACTTGCTGTCCAAAGTGGGGAGACAGCTCACTCCCGATCGCATTCAGTTAATTGTAAATATGCCACAACCCCAGACACAAAAGGAAGTGCGGGCCTTCATAGGCCTCACCTCATACTGCAGACAATGGATTCCTCAATATGCATTTCTAGCTAAACCACTCATCCAGTTAACGACACAGGAGGCAGCGACTTCGACTGCCCTCCCTTGGACTCAGGAACACACACAAGCTTTTGAAGAATTAAAGAAAGCCTTATGCCAAGCACCCGTTTTAGCGACACCATGTTACAGCAAACCGTTTACACTTTTTGTTACAGAACGTGATGGTACAGCATTGTCTGTCCTCACTCAAGATCAAGCAGGTTCACATAAGCCTTGCGCTTATTTCTCAAGTACATTGGATTCAGTAGCCCAGGCACTCCCTGCGTGCTTGAAGTCAGTAGCAGCAACAGCACTAGCCATCAGACAGAGCGATTCAATTGTGTTAGGCCATCAATTAACAGTACAAGTTCCACACTCTGTAGAGGTCCTGTTAAACAGAACCCAGACTCAGCACTTGACTATAGCACGACTGACAGGTTATGAATTAACGTTATTCCAGCCACACATAGAAATCAGGCGCTGCAGTATTCTGAACCCCGCAACACTGTTACCTACAATTATGACAGATCCAGCCCCGCATGATTGTATAGAAATCATTAATGCAGTAACAAAGCCACGACGAGACTTAACAGATGTTCCACTGACAAACCCAGACCTGACACTTTATGTGGACGGTTCATGCCTGAGAACAAATACAGGAGAATTAGTGGCCGCATATGCAGTGACCACTGAAACTGAAGTTAAAGAAACACATCGTATTGACACACTGTCTGCTCAAGCAGCAGAGCTTATTGCTCTGACTCGAGCCTGTATACTAGCCAAGAACAGAAATGTCAACATATACACTGATTCCCGTTATGCGTTCGGAGTCGTACACGACTTCGGCATGTTATGGCAAGAACGAGGTTTCCTGACCTCTCATGGTGCCAAGATACAACACGGTCCCCTCATTCAAGCACTGTTAGAAGCAATACATTTGCCTTCGGGCATATCAGTCATGAAGTGTAAAGCACATACTAAGGTCACAGATTCTGTTTCCCAGGGTAACGACCTGGCAGACCAGACAGCAAAACATACAGCACTGACTCACACCCAGACAACTGATGTGACAAAGACAATAGTATCGACAAAGTGTATGGCAGTCAAGGATCCCGCACTAGATGTAATTGATATTCAGGCACATGCTACCCCAGAAGAAATAAAGAGATGGATTGAACTAGGAGGGATCCAGACAGATCAAGGTTGGATGACGAAGGGAAAATCTACATGGTTTCTCCCTGACTCTATGGTTCAAGTCATAATTAATACAGCACATAGCCCAGCACATCTAGGAGAGAAAGCGATGTTAGACAGTTTACAAAATCTCTGGAGCAATAAACACTTACGAGCAGCCGCAAAACAGAAAGTGCGTACTTGCATGATCTGTTGTCAGTTCAATCCAGGTAAAAGCGTCCCTGTAGAGCAAGGTGGATTTCATCCTCCCGATCACCCTTTTGAAGTCCTCCAAATGGATTATATCCAGATGAACCGTTGTCGAGGATTCAAGTATGTCCTTGTAGTTGTTTGTGCTCTGTCCCGCTGGACCGAAGCATACCCAGTCCCAGACTACACTGCTCCGACCACTGCCCGGCAGTTGGTTCGTGAATTCTTCCCACGATACGGTTTGCCTCGTGTCGTGTACTCAGATAACGGACAACCCTTCTCGTCCGAGCTAATGAAACAAGTTTCTTTACTGCTAGGATATCAGTGGAAGTTTCATTGTGTCCGACATCCTGAAGCCGCAGGCCTTGTAGAGAGGCATAACCAGACACTAAAGATACGCCTTGCCAAGATATGTCAGGAGAAAGGGGTCGACTGGATAGTCGCCCTGCCAGTGGCACTATTCTATATGAGAATGGTCGCCCACTCGAGATCAGGGCTATCCCCGTACGAAGTGGTTTTTGGCAGACCACCGAATATGTGGGGGACGCCCATTCCGAAAAAAATCACTGATGTTGATTGTAACATGTTGACAGATTACCTTGCCTCCTTGATGTCTGCACTCCAATCATGTCGTTCACAGGTTGCCGCAGCCTTCCCTGACAACACTGATGTAAAGCCGCACGAGGTCCGTCCTGGGGACCTAGTATTGGTGCGAAATTTCGATAGGAAGAGTCCGCTGGAGCCCCGCTGGAAATCCCCGAAGACCGTCCTTCTCACCACGAGGACCGCCGTGAAGATCGAAGGGAGAAAGGGGTGGGTCCATACGAGTCATGTGAAAAAATTTCATGAACTGAAACCAGACCGAGACTCGTCCACCCCCACCAAAGACTGTGTTGAGCCAAAAGACTTTACAGTTACCGAACGAGAAAAAACTCCCCAAGAGGAGTACAGGTCGAAACTCCGATCTAGCAAGTCAGACAGTTTAATTGTTTAAGTCCTCCCCTAGGTGAATCGGTTAAATAGTTTCTGACATGTATCCCCTAGATCGAGATAGAGAGAGAGAGAGACAAGTTAAGAAAAGTGCATATTGTAAATCACTCCGTAGTCACTGTATAGTGACACTATTAATAATGTTTATTCTGAGTATCTTAGTTATTGTTGCTAGCATTCTGCTACCTATCTACTGGCCTATTTTCAGGCGTGAACAATCTGTTTACAATGTCTCTGCTGAACACACTTTTAGTGAGTTACCGCCACACGAACTCTCTTACAGACTTGCGCTGCGCAACAATACATTCATTAGTATGTTACACCATTCCCATCAGACTAACAATGCTACAGACTGCTGGATATGTGGCCGACTCCCTCCCTACCAGAATTACAAGGGAGCTCTGCCCCTTTTTCCGTACCCGTTCACTCACAATGGCTCCTGTGGGGCATGGTTTAAAATAATTAATTCCTTAGATCCTGATATTGCTGTTTTCGATGGGGGCTGGGTTTGGGGAAACTTGAACTTAGTCCTGCTCGACGTCTGTTACCCTGATAAGGAGGGACTCCCCACTCGAATAGGAACTGATCTAGAAAATGAAGTATATGGATTAGGTAACTACACAATTAGCCTTATGATCCTTACTGTTGAATCCGAAGCTGCACCAGTCCTGCCCCATATGCTAGTATTACCAGTCACTGGTGAATTATGTGTCCGAAAGAAAGGTTCAGTACACTTAGGTCATAGTAAATGCACTACTGTGGTCGAATTCAGTGATCATGGTAAATCGTCCTTCAAAGCTATCAATCACTCTTATTTTGTTTGTGGTCATACCGCATACATACGTCTGCCTCCAGATTGGGATGGTACCTGTTATATTGCATTCCTTCTGCCACCTGTTTTCCTAGCTCCCCCTGATTACCATAGAAATACAAATCTAGTAAAGAATAGACCCAGAAGAGATATCACACTTGTCGACTACACAGAAACGGCATGGGAACAGTACACCGATTTTAATAAGGGATTCTTTTTCTTTTTAGGCCCCGTCCAAAACAGTAAATTAATACGTAGATTAACCAGAACACTTGAAGCTGTAGTACATGAAACTGCCTCCGCCTTAGGTAACTTAACAGAGGAGCAATCTGCTATGCGGGTTGTTGTCCTTCAAAATCGTCTTGTTATTGACGTCATCTTGGCAGATAGAGGTGGAGCCTGTAAGGTCATCGGGTCAAGTTGCTGCGTTTTCATCCCACAAAACGCGCCATCTGTCTATCAAGCTATTACCCGTCTGCATAAAATTGCAAATTAGATACATCAGAATCCAGGCACCTGGACTTGGTCCGGTTGGTTCTGGACAACGTTAACTGCTTGGGGATGGAAGATCCTATCCTTCCTAGGCTTTGGCCTTGTTATAGTATTCAGCTGCTGCCTGTGCCTACAGTGTGGGCCGGCGATATGTGGACTGTGTGCCACATCGTGCATTGAACATTCCGGTTTTCTCTCAAATAGACAACGGAAGAGAGATGAACAAATTATGTTACAAGAACAAACTGATCAATTTATGATGATTGATATATCATGAAGGGTCCGTAGGCAACAAGGAGGGAATGAGGAAATATAAATTTTATGGTCAAGATGTGTTCCCTAGCGCGTACCCCACCGTCTCCATGTACGAGTTAAAGTGCATGTAACTTCCCTCCTGTACCAGCTATGAAGACGCAAATAAATTTGCGTCCAACGTCAACATGTCCTCTTTCAGACCCACCCTGAATGGGTTGGATAGCCCGTTCCTAAGTATGCTATGCCAACGTCTTTATGTAGTGTACTTCTACGTTTTTCAGCTCTAGCTGAGTAGGCCCTGAATTTCTGCCACCGAGCCTCTTTTCTGGCTTCTGACTCCAAGGGCCTCTGCCCAGGCTGCCTCTGTACCCTTGAACTCTGACTTACTTTCAGCGCGGCCCCTCGCACTCAGCTCAGCCTGCTGCCTGCCAAGATTGACTATAACCTTCGAGTTATCTGTTCCGCTCCCCGAAAATACATTCCTGCCTGCTAGCTTCAGTAAACATTCCCCTCAGCTGCAGAGCCAAAGGGCCGGCCTGTCTCTGTGCAAATAATTCAAGTAATTCGTAGCCCTTGTTGCCATGCTCCCATGGAAGGCCCATGCCCCCACGTTTCTCATACAGACACTCAGGCGCTTATGCACGCACTTACAGTCAGTATAGAATAGCTTCTGCCCTAGAGACCTTTCCGCCCAGATAGCTTAGTTCCTAAACACCAGATATCAGATATGATAGAAGCACAAGTTGATCTGACATGCCAGACTTCTGTCTCTTTCCGTCGGTGCAAATGTCAAGCCCCCTACACCCTCCAGCTTCACGTCAATCACACGTCATGCAGCTGCGCGCGCATCCAAGCTTCCGATTTCTGCTGACATTGCAACATTTCTGTTAGTGCCACCCCTTTGTGACACCTACCTGTGACGTTTCTAGCACACACCTCTAGTTCACGCCTTCTGATTACGTACTTGTAACACGTGTATACTGTTATCTTGTCTTCTCTCAGCTGTTACGCCCATTATAACTGTTTCCTATGACATGAATTAAGTATATAAGCTATGTAATGTAATAAAAGAGGGCTCTATCCCTTCTGACACCCCTGTGGTGGTCAGAACATGATATCCTGGTCTAGACCATTCCTTTTTGAGGAATAAAACCCCTAAGAACTCTAACACCACGGACTCTGTTTTCTTTCTTTCCGATTGAGTTATTATTGATTAAGTACTTACCTGCATAGAAATTAAGAGAGTAAATTAATTATTTACGTCAGTACAGAGCCATCTCCAAGTTGTACGCATGATGTAGTCTTGCATACCAAGCCTGATATGTTGGTGGCATTACATCCTTCCACAGAGTGGTAATCAGAATGCGATACACAGCGGCAGCCATATAGCTTAAATATCCTTGAGTGAGGTTTCGCTGTAATCTTTCGTCAAATCCCAATATTAACAGTGTTGACATCAGTGTTACTAGCCTCCCCAGATTTTGAATAAGAAACTTCTCAATACCCGCCTTCAAATCCAGTGGTTTATCACACTCAGCAAAAATGTGTATTATATTGGCTGGTCCTTGATCACACCTTGGGCATTTATTATTCCCCTGTTTCCCCCACTCCCAGAGTTTGGCCGGAGTAAAATAAAGTCTAAATACTGTTTTATACATTTGAGCTTTGAGATTCGCACTTAAAAAAACTGTCTTAGACAGCTCTAATGACCTACAGATATCTATATCGGGATTATCCAGTTTTACTGCCCCGGCGCTTTCTACTTTACAGATGTCATCCGGGGTGGCATCCATCAATATTATATACAAATCCTTAACACAGGTTCGTTTTTTCATCAAACACTCCAACAATGGGATTTGACGCACATTGATATATTGCCTGACCTTCTTATTCAACACCTGCCTCACTTGTATATATTTCAAAATTGTACTTGAATGTAGCCCAAACCTTAACTGGAGTTCATCAAATGAGGCAACCCCGTTCTGATCAGCAATATCCCCGATCTATTTTATACCTGCCTTTTCCCTTGTTTTACTTATGCTATCATACAGCAGGGCCGGAAAAGCTGAAGAGCGCCACATCCATATATATCTATGGACTTCAGGAATCTCCAGTTTTTTGCTAATATTTCTCCATATATTCCAGGCAGTTCTTATAATTTTAAAGCGTGTTTTTTTATAATAGCTGCCTTTCAACTGCCTTAATATTATCCCCGGAGCAAGTTTGCTAATTCATAAATACTTGGTGGGGTTTCTTCCTCTATCTCCTCCACCCCTGCCCTACCCTCACTTTGAGACCTAAATAAAATGATCATGTGTTGCAGCATAACAGCCCAAAAGTAGTATGTAAAGTTAGGGATTGCTAGCCCCCCCGATGTTGTGGTAGGGTCAAAAATTGTAATGATCTCCTAACTTTTTTATATCCCCAAATAAATTGTGAAAATATACCCTCTGCCTTTTTAAATATGAGGTCACCCGGGTTTACGGGTATACACCAGCAGAGATGAAACAGCTTAGGGAATATCTTCATTTTAATGACGTTAGCCCTTCCAATAATGGAAAGATATAGATTATCTAGCTGCTTTAGGTCTGCCTCCACTTTTTTCAAGATTGGGGCCGAGTTTAATTCCCACGTTGAGCCCACCCCCGCGGTAATACAGATCGCTAGATATTTAGCTGCATCTATCTTCCGTACATCCTGAAATTGTGTATTTTTAGTGCAGACGACTAGTGTTTTGCCGGTATTTAGACTATATCCAGATTGTTTACTAAATTCTATTGTTAGCCTTTCGATCTGATCTAAAGCACTATGCGGGTCTGGAGTGACGACCGCGATGTCATCCGCGTAGGTTAACTCTTTTGTACAATATCCTAAAGTGACAACTTGTTTAATGAATGGATCTGCCAACAATAATCTAATCAAGGGACCTATATATAAAGCAAACAGTATGGGGGAACAGGGACACCTCTGCCGCGTCCCCCGTGAGAATGTAATCCTGTCCGACTACTTCCCCATTAATTGAATTTTAGCATGTGCCTCCCCATAAATCGCCTTTATGGCTGTTATTATTCTTTTACCAAATTCTCTGGCTCTTAAATTACGCCACAGATACCCCCACTCAACTTGATCAAATGCTTTCTGCGCATCCAACAATATGAGAGACATCTGTGCCCCTGTGGCTGCTGCGATATCAAATAAAGAAATCACCCTACGAACATGGTCTGTAGTGCTTCTGCCTGGGATAAAGCTGTTCTGCCATGGACTCACTAATGTCTTGATTACCCTGGAAAGCCTCAGAGCGAAGATTTTTGAATATTATTTCTCATCCGTATTAATTAATGAAATTGGCCTGTAGGCGGCTGGGTCTTCCGGCTCTTTGCCCTTCTTCAGAAAAATTACGATATTCGTTTTCTGCCATGACCGTGGTAATACCCCTTTATATTGTACGGATAGAAACAGATCCAACAATATTGGCTGTAAGGCTTTATAAATCTCCATCGGTATTCCATCCAGCCCTGATGCCTTTCCGGATGCCATCATCCCTAAGGTCTCCAGAACCTCCTTTAATGTAATATCTTCCTCCAGCTCGACGAGTTGAGGAGCCTCATTCCCAGATTCTCTCCCTATGGGGTTCCTGGTGCGATAGAGATCCTGGTAAAAATCTGCAAATATTCTCAATATGCCTCTTACATCTGTAACTATTGTACCATCCTCCCCTTTTATCTGTGAGATATTATTAGCCACTGCACGCTGTTTTATTCTTAAAGCTAGGTGATTCCCAGCCATCTCCCCATACTCGTAACTATCCTGAGTTGCTACTTGAAATTTTTGCGCCACCTTTTTATTAAAAATTCCATTGATTTTTGCCTTTACCTTGAGAACTTTTAACTCCAACCTGCTTTGCTATGCTTCCTGCTTCTGTACTATGGCAGCCATATGTTGTTGCTCCAGCGAGCTAAGTTCTTCAGTCAGAGCCTGAATTTCTTCCCTTACTAATTTCTGCTGGGAAAACCCAAAGCTTGTTATTTCGTCCCTAAGCCCTGCCTTATAGGCCTCCCAAACAGTCTCTCTGGATGCACTATATCTATTCATGTCGAATAACTGTTTAGTCCAGCCCTTAATATAATCTATAAATCCTTCAATAACTAATAGTTTTTTATCAAACGTCCATTTCATTGAACCCTTTACATACTCCGTGGCCTATATGCTCATTATCAGTGGGCTATGGTCTGATGCAATTTTAGGGAGTCGTTTAATCTGCGCTCCTTCCAAAAGAGATGGTGGGACCAAAAAATAGTCGGGTCTAACATATTTTCTATGAGGGCATGAAAAATACGAAAACCCTGGATTCCCAATTTCTTTACTTGCCCACATTGCGACCAACCCGTGACTTTCTGTAAGAGCTCTGAGTGCTCTAAAAACCTGCTGTTTCCTACCTGAATACCCATCCTTAACCCACTGACCCGTATCTATATGAATATTAAAATCCCCACATATAATTATAGGTGTCGTCCAGGATGCTAATTCCATCTCCAGCTTTACCCATAATTCAGCGTCATCAAAATTAGAGCCGTATACGGTACATACAGTGAAATTATTGGGACTATAAACAATGGCCCAGCGTCCCCATTTATCTGCCTTTACTCGATTAAAAGGTAACAATCGAGAGGAAACATGTATCGCAACGCCCCGGGTGTTAGTAGTTTGGGAGGAGCAGACAACTTGGGAATACCCTGGTATAAAATTGAGCCCTCTTTTCTGCCAGGGAATATGGGTCTCCTGATGACATATAATATCCGCCCTTGGTGATCGAAGCATTTCACCAATCCTATTCTTTTTTCCCCTATCATTCAGCCCCCGACATTAATAGTAGATGTTGTTAGTCTACCCATTATTACAGCTTCCCATCGTCCTGCGTTGTACCTTCCTTTTTTCTCTTACCCTCCTTCCAATATAGCCTCTTCCCCCAAATACAACTTTTCTCCTGTCCATCAAGCTTGCTTTCCTGGATTTTCTGTTTTCTCCAACCTCTCCCTTCCCCCAACCCCCTCCCTGCACTCCCCACACCTTCAGTGCCCTCTCCCTACCCCCACCCTGCTACATAAGGCATTAGACCTCTCTAGGTCTGTGTGTGAGGGGTGGTGGCCCCTTCCCTTCCCCAGTGATGGCCGGCTGTACATAACGTGCATCTCTCTATTTCTAAATACTTAGATAACATCCCAGAACCCAAATCTTCACCCCACCCCCACCCAAAAATGTAGTGGTTAAACAGATTTATTCTAATTTTCTAGGCATCTTTTTCCACATTCTGTCCATTCTGTCTTCTTCTAACCGTTCCATCTGTAGAACCAATCATGATCACGGAAGAAAAAGATATAGGCATAGAACCATTCAAAAATAATAAAAAAAACGTTAACTGACATTCACCCCCCAGTATTCAAAAACTCCTTGGCCTTGATTTCTGATCCAAAAATCGGGTTTGCTCGTTCCAGATAACTTTCAGCCTAGCCGGATTTAGGAGAAAGGCCTGTGCACCCTTCTCTTGAAACTGAGTAATCATTTGCCGCAATCGTCATCTTCGTTCCACCGTAACATGGCCGAAATCTGGCAGAGAAAAGAAGGTGAACCCTTAACCTGTCCTTTGCGATTCTGGTCTAGCCTTTTCAAATACGATTACCCGCTGGTTCTCCAGTAAGTTTTTCACCGATATAGGGGATGTGTGTATGTTCAAGGATATAAGTCCTATCATCAGATTTTAAAATGCTTTCTAACTTTCATGTTTTTTTTAGCATTGAGCCTAACTAGACCCCCAGGGACAATTAAATATGGTGTTGATGAGTTACACCTCAAAATAAGGTATCTCTTTTATTGAAATCTAATGCCCTGTATTATATCTCCATATAGTTTAAAGTTTGAAACAACCTTTTAGTTTAATATTTGTTTCTAATTTTATCGTTGGCATTTTGTTTGAAGAATATATTCAACAGAAAATGCAATCTACTGTCTATTGTCCTCTTTACATTACCACATATCTTGTTTTTTTACTTCATAAATAATTGATTTAAACTACAAAAATGCTTGAATATGTTCTACAAGGTTTAGGACAAACAGCATTTCAGACCTGGTTGTAACTTGCAGGTAATGGAAACCTTTCAAATATTCTAGGAGAGAATAAGCAAAGGTATAATAAACTGGCAAAGAGACAATTTTTTTGTATGCCTTGATGTAGGGGTTATGAAGAAGGAGAAGGAAGGGGAAATAGAGAGATTTTGAATGATAGGGAAAGGAAGCTAAACAGAGATAAAATAACCAAATATGCCACTAGAAAATGCTACCTTTTTGATTGGAAGTTGTACTTTGCAGCACAGATGTTTGAGTGACATGAAAATTTTAGTTCAAGAAAATTTTATCAAAGAAATAAAAGATGGCTGTATGTGATAAAAAGTATTAAGATCATAACAATACGTCACAAATCGAGTTCAATAAAAGTATATGAATAAGACTTTTCAATAAGAGAGAAAAAATCTAACAAATTAAATAAAATATGAACGCCAGTAGAGTACAAGAATATTAGGAACATGTTAGGGGAGTCAAGGTGGTTTCAAAACTTCCTGTTGGCTCTATAGTTTGATAATAGTGAGTGCTATCCAGGGAATATCAATAAGAAATTTTCCATGGATATTAGGGAATAAACCTCTGCTTAACTCAGAAATTATGAAAATGAAAGCCAAAAGAGCACACCTGCAGCCACATTACTTGACTGTAAGTAGCTGACCACTAACAAGTATGCTGTCAAACAAATGTTGTGTTTATGGCTTCCTCCTAGTTTGAAGATTTATTAGTAGTCGCACATTAGATTTGAAAATATGTACAGGCATATCCATTTATTTGTAACTATGAAATCCGATACCTTTAAGTGAAGCCAGAGGTAGCTCCAAATGTTCAACCCAAAAACAACAGAAATTAGATTAGAAATCTCACAAAAGTATAAACCCTGCAAAGGCACCTAGTAGCTTCAAGCCTTCAAAAACATATGTAGATAACAAAACTTTGAGTATGGTATGAATAATCTTCTATATGACAAAACTAAAAGCACAAAAGCACATTCAAGATTACCCTCCGAATTTTTTGTAGGATATGGGCCATCTCCTGTACCCTACAAATTAAAGAAAAAGCAAATTACGGTTCTATTAAATCTATCACTGATTCTAGTGGCAAAATTTAGGTAAACTCAACAAAACAAAATAACACAGATCTTTTGAAAATGTTGTGGTACTCATTATAGTGAAAAGACTATTGCCTCCTTATTGGAGATTAACCACTACATGATCTTGTGGTCCCCGAAACTGTTACTGTTACTGATTCTGATAGATGTATTTTCGATTATCCATTGTAATACGGAAAAAGTCAATGCTAATATGAAAAATGATGCATTCATGTATGAGAATTAAATCGCATCTTTATTAGCTAATACGTCCTTTTTAAACTCTGCATTAACCCGACTCGCAAATATGTAGTCAGACAGGCTCTGAGGCCTACGTTTGAGGTCACTGATTGACAGGTCACTGGTGGGGCGGCACATAGCTGGCAGACAAATGCACAAACAGGAAACGCTAGAATAATTCCACAGATAGGCACTGCAAAACGATAATGGTTCAGGGATATTGGCCCCAATGAAGCACACATGACCAGAGGGACATGCACCCTCCTAAAACACCCTAAAGGCAGATGCCACATGAGTTGTGAACATATAGCCAATCAAAACACAGCACATCAGTGGTCACGCGCTCACCACGCCGGATATTTGGACAAGTTACCCACTGGCCACATTGTGTCGACACAAGGTCTAGAACCACTTGTCCTTTAGACAATTAAAGCTACCTTAGCCATTCTAAGACGTGTGCTCACTCTAATGAATTCCCCCACCAGGGGCGGCCTTAGACATGTTCAAGCTGTGCACCTGCACAGGGCCGCCAACCCAAGGGGCCGCCACACCAATATATATCCTTAATATAATAATCCTCTGAGGATGGATACATATTTGTGTGGCGGCCTGTGGCAGGGATTTGGCGGCCTCCAGCTCTGTTCCACTTCCAAACACCCCTTCTTCACTGGTCTCCTTGCCTGCTTTCCTCCGGGGGGCCCCCTACCTACGCTCCCTGCCCAGGGCCACCATGAGCATAGAGCCGCCCCTGCCCCAACACTGGAAGCTTGAGCTCGACATACAGATGCCTCACAGCTTACTGGCTCTTCGAGCGTGCTATGGAGTTTTTAGGGTTTTACGATCTCAGGCACAAAGTAACCCTGGCTCCCACCACTGAAGCAGTTCCAAGGTTTGCTGTTTTCATCGTCACCCAGCAGAAGCTTCGAAATTATTGATCAAAAACCCTGAGTTCCATGCTTTTGAGGTCATAAGGCACATATTGACTAGACCAAACTTTGCCTGTGTTTTGGGCACTATCCCACTTTTCTGAAGCTCGGTCACTTTGCTATTCCCTTACAACGCTCAAAGGGGCCTATTCACAGAACTAACTTAAGACAAAATCCTAAAATTACTACCATTTTGGTATTCTTAGAAGGCACTTACTCATTGTGGTATTCACAAAAGGCACTTACTAATTTTGGTATTCACAGAAGGCACTTACTCATTGATGAGTCAGTGTCTCCTGTGAATAACAAAATGAGTAACTTATTCATTTTGAGTAACTTACTCATTTTGGTATTCACAGATGGCACTTACTCATTGATGAGTAAGTGCCTTCTGTGAATACCAAAATGAGTAAGTGCCTTCGGTGAATACCAAAATGAGCAAGTGCCTTCTGAGAATACCAAAATGGTAGTAAGTTTAGGATTTTTTCTTAAGTTAGGTCTGTGAATCAGGCCCAACTGTAGCAATCTTAGTCACCAGCTAGGGACAAAAGACCAATTACGATGAAAGGAAGCAAGGTGTCGGCTGAGGGAGAGGTGGGTACCTGGGAAGAGGGGTCCTAAATGTCCACTGCCGCTCCAGACGAATTTACAAAAGACAATGGTCCCTATATGTGGACAGGATAGCAAAAAATAATAATGATACACTTAATAAGTAGTATGTTTCTTTGTCCAGCCGGACAAGAATTTTATTTTATATGATCAAGTTCATAGAGAGAGTTTTAAGACCAAGATAACAAGTGGGCACAGCCGTGACCCACAACATTTAAGACAAAACAACAAAGAAATGGCCAAAAAGGCAAAGCGAAAATCTGTCTGTATACTATTGTTCAGTGCTACAGACTCAATCTCTTAAACATAACCATACCATTGTGCCAAACAATATAGCATTCATCATATTGCATATGGGGTTTTTTGTCAACGACGTTTCGATGCCTTTTTAAATTATGACATCATCATCAGGACAAGAATTATCAGCATTATTGTTTTGTTCAACAATTATTAACACAATGCCTATTATCACATTAATGTCGATTTACTTGCTGATTGTCTCGTTCTGGGTTATTGAGGAGAAACCGCGGGGCTAATGGCATTCTTTCAAAACAATTCCGGGGCTTCCATCAAGGTTGTGTGGAAACGCCAGGAGTGGAGCGCGATGGCTCAATTTGTATTGGCAGGAGCACTGTGGCTAATACGGGAGTCCGATGGAAGTGAGCTCCAGACGAAGGTAGGACACCATATGCGCTCAACCCCATATCAACAAGCGACTAACAAGCGTCCAAAACTTTGCATGCACCATCCAGGGAAAGAAGTCGGCTCGACCTCAGACAGTGCAAAGCAGCATAGGTAAGGGAGTAAAAGGGGCCATGGAGTAGCCTTTGAGTCCCTCACACACGACAAAGGAGATAGTAGATCACACAAGACTAAGGGAAATGCCCAAAGCTAAAGATAAACAGACCAAAGTTAGCCCAAAAAGAGGTTTCCAGAGAAAATGTGGGGTCCAGATGGCTAGTGCCTAAAGGGAGGGGCAAATAGCATACTACTTGCCAGGAAGTGAGTGATACATACACACATGAATATCGGGGCACGTTGCAACCACCAGTGGCACTAAATAGTGATACCTCTCCCCAACATGTATCAGGGGGGAACAACAGAAATGAGCACAGGGGAAAAAACCAGACAGAAAAACCACAAATTACAGCAAGAGAAACAATACCACAACAATGACAATTTACAATTACGAATACCGCAATACCAGACATGGGGGCACTCCAGCGGTGGGCTCCAGGCAGCAGGAGGGGGTCACGGACGCACAGGGGGAGCCTTGCGGCGTGTGGGGTGACCAGAGGTCAGGTCACCCCATGGGAGAGAAGCCGCGCCCACTCTCCGCCCATATTTTTTATTGGCTTGTGTCATTGTCTTTCGTAAATGCTGCCTTCAGATTCGTTAATAGGCTTGTTTTATTGATGAACCGAAGCAGGAGCAGTGTTAATTAAATACATCTGCGAGCGCCATTTTTGCCCCTCCCTTCACCATCCCTCCTCATTCAATGCCCTTTGTGTGCCTTGTTTTTTCCACTTTAAAGTGTTTGTGTTTTTTAAAAATGTATTTGTTCTATTTTGGGACAGCCCTCTCAATCTCACCTCTGCAGCACACACCGCGCTGCGTAAATTATAATTGCAGCCAGTGCAAAATGGGGGATTCTAATCCTGCAAATGGAACGGCCAAATGAACATGGGCAGGACACTGTCATTTCCCCTAAATTAACAGACACAGTGAATGGAGCAAACTAAGCATTCTTTAATTAAGTATCAACAAGAAGAAGTTGTCCTTTATTTTATCAGCTAACATCTGTATAACATCCTTTCTGATTTATACTTAGGTGTTAGCTTTTAATTTGCAAGTGCAAGATCTATGAATCTATGGTTGACTTGTTATTTTTGCAACTATTTCCACTTTACCTTTTGCCCAAAGTGTGAGCTTCGGAGAGGCAGAGAAGGGTTTGCAATCTACATATTGGTCTTTGCCTTTTGATTTAAGGGTATTTAGTGACTAAGGACTTAACGCAAAAAGGTTTTGATATGGCAGAACTGCTACAGTGCTTTTACCCACTGCATAACTCTCTAGAGCAATACATGAAGCTCCAGATATGGTCAGGAGCCACATTCTTTATACACGCACTGGCAAAGTCTATAGATCTGATTTTAATGCATGCAAATTGTATTTCAGTATTCATGTGTTACGTTATTAAAGCTAGACTTACTGGCTTTGCCAATCCTTGTTTAGATAGCTTGTACATGATATTCTACACCAGAAGTTTGACTGTAGGGGCTGCTCAGATAATAGTTAGCAACAATGTGTTTTGTGAGTATGCTTCTGAGGAAAATTATATTGCCTAAGGAGTCATAAAGAAGAAGCATACAATTGACCTCTAGGTATACACCTATATTGAGAAGTGCCTGACTGACATGGATCTGCTTCAACGTACAAGGTCCCTAAAAACATTAAGTCAAAACACATCGGGCCAGATGTAGGTAATTCCGATTTACCTACTCTTAAATACCGCATCATACCGATTCAGTATTTTAGAGTAGGTAAATTGGAAGTAGGCAGATGTAGGTAATTTTTCTTTTTCAATTACCGATTCTGCAAGATTCGTTATTTACCGAATCGGTAAATACCGAATCAGTATTTCCCATTGATTCCTATGGGCCTTGAAGCCCACATGTATGTCGTTACAACGCATACTTTTACAACGCATACCTTTACAACGCATTTTTTACACCGCAACATCCATTACAACACATTCCATTACAATGCATGCCATTACAACAAAATGTTTGAAACTACTTTTACAACGCATTCCACTACAACGCATACGACATTTACAATGCACACCATTACATTGCATATATGGTAAGTGTTGGATAGTGTAGAGGTTACAATTACTATTCTAACTCCAGGAGGTGCAACAGTAGGGTAAGTGTTAGATAGTGTAGGTATGTGTTGTAATGGTATGCGTTGTAATGACTGTGTTGTGAAGGTATGCGTTGTAGTGTCATGCATTGTAATGGTTGCGTTGTAATGGCATGCGTTGTAATGGATGTTGCGGTTGTAAAGGTAGTGCGTCGTAAAAGTTGCGTTGTAAGTGTTGTTTCCCTTGAAGCCCATAGGAATCAATGGGAAATACCGAATCGGTATTTACCGATTCGGTAAATACCGAATCCTGTCAGGGGGGACGGGGTGTCACTTTGACACCCTCTAGCACCCCAATTGCAGGCTTGTGTGCCATGTGGCACACATACATGCCCTAAGGGCATGTCTGTGTGTCACATAGCATAGGTGTACATGCACAGATGTGCATGTACACTGGAATTCGGTATATTACCACCCAATTGGATTGGGTCGTAAATTAAGAATTCCTAAGGGCCTGTGGCACTGCAAACTTTTCCACCTACATATGGACTTACAGAATCGGTATATTTACCGATTCAGAAAAATACCGAAGCAGTTAATTTACAGAATCGGTAAATATACTGATTCTGTAAATTCAGAGCCACCTACATGTCAAAAGCCAAATACCGCTCAGTAACGGTCGAAATAGGCAGTTAACGACCGGTATTTGGTGACCTACATCGGGCCCCAAGTCACAAGATCTACGTATCTGCTTAGCCCATAGACAGGGCTAGCAAGTCATTACAGAGCCGAGTGCAGTGTCTACTCACCCCAGAAGCATTCAAAAAGGTAAATAAAGTTATAGCGAAAATTAATTTGGAAATAACAGGGAAGGCTCAAATGTGAGGGTGTGAGTAAAACAACTGTATCTGTTAAACTCGGAATGTCAGATGGATTTGAACTTCCAAGTAAAATAAAATGAGCCTTCCCTTCGTTGTGATGGAGTTTCTCCAAGATAAAGTACATATATTTTTTAATTTGTACATGCTAGGCAGCCTAGGTTAAAACAGAGTCATCTGCGCTTCGTTGCACCCACAGCTATAGATAAACTAGGGAAAGAGGATATTTGTACTCCTGACCAGGATTTGAAAACACTGTTAAGGCAAAAAGCACAAGCTTTGAGGCCTGCCAAATCAGGACAAAAATAGTCCTTCTTTCTTCACTTCCCCTTCCTACCCCAGTAGCATTAGAACTAGAGTGGTAAGGCCATTTTTAACTAGCGCCTTTCTCACCACGTCTGTTTTTAGTCATTCCTCTCCTCTCCCTCCCCTTAAGAAGGTGTACATTAGCACCATCTGGTACTGATGTAATCAGCATAATTTCACTCAAAGTTACACACTCCCATGTCGCACAATTAAACTCTAGCATTTGCATTTCACATAATTGACAACAAACCGCATATTTCAACTCAACAATACACTTACACAACACATATATCCAATCCACGCAAAAATGCCTCCATATAATTCTACCACAAAAAATTCCACAGCTAACAATTCCAAGCCACATAATTCCGCTCCACAGCACATGCATCAACTACAATCCAAAACACAAGTAAAAGACATTCTCATTTACAGCACCAATACCTCTAACTCTCACAAATGTGAGACCAATTTGCTTTGGAAATGATTGTTTTTTTTTACATGTAGGTCCAGAGTTAGCTATTATGCACTGATGTTTGAAAAGATTTCTAGACTGATTCAGGTAAGGTTGTACCTGGCCCCGGAACTATTAATTCCGGGCATGTTAACTTAATTTCCCAGAATTGTATTCTTCAGAATAATTGGGCATATGTATCAAACTATTTTGCAGTCGCAAACACTGGGAATCGCAAATAAACAGTGTTTGCGACGGCAAAATAGACTTGTCCTATGCATAAGATAGGTTCACATCGCAAAGTAGGTATTCACAAAAATTGCGAATACCGATTTTGTGAAGCCTGAAATCTGTAAATAATCACTTCGAATTTGCAATCTGCGACACACATTTTGCATAAATTGCAAATAGAGTAATCGCAATTTGCAAATTCGCAAACAGATGTATGAAAAATTGCAAATTGCAAATCTGTGAGATTCGCAATTTTGCACATGGATTTTACCACCAACTCAAAGCAGGTGGTAACCAGGTGCAACCTATTTAAACAAGCCCACAATGCAACATTGACTTCCACAATGGTAGCGCGGTATGTGATAGCCAGGAGGATGCGAATTCAAGCTGCAGCACAATGAAGGAGGCGACAGGAACGGATCTCCTGAGTGCGCATCACTCTGTTCCAGCAGACTGACGAGGAGATCCATGAGAAGTATAGGCTGGACTCAGCCACCATTATGGCCCTGATAGATGAGCTGAAACCCCTGCTGGAACACCAAACGCGCAGGACCCAAACCATTCCAATCCATGTGCAGGTGTCACATTCCACAATGTTCCTCATGAGCAGTACCCTCAAGAAGCCCAACTTCTGGCAGCTCTGTCTCTGATAGAATGTCCTTGTGACAAGCGTTATATTAGCATGACATGCAGAAAGGTAAAAAAACGCATTTGCGAACATCGCAGTAATCTGAAATGCAAGAAAGGCACCACAAAAGTGTTTACTCACTACATTGAGGCAGGCCACACGATAGGAGATTTAAATTGGATTATACTTGAAACCCTAAACAACAAAAATCAAAACGCTGAGAAAACCCTCTTTGAGAAAGAACAATGGTGGGTGCATAGACTCAAAACGGATTCTGAGGGACTGAATGATAACATCCCCTGGCTGAGCCTGAACAATTAGACATTACCAAAGGGACCTGTTGTGCCAGTAGTCACATGCCGCAAAAGTATCTCATTTTTTGTAAAAAATCACGTTAAAGACTCCCGATATCAGGGCTGTGTTCTGATTTTAATGACTGCAAGAATAGTGCACCTGACACATCAAATTTTCTATCCTGAATAAAGGCAAGCAGTTCAGAAACCTCCTCACGAGGGACCACTGCCCCACAACTATCTCCTCTGCCTTGGACTCAAGTTCAGACAGCACCCGAATTAATTGACCAAATCTTCGTTGTAAATTAGGGTAATCTGAGCTAGATTTTCAAATTTATTTACACACAGTGTGAAGCACAATTGATGACATAAACGAAAAACAGACTTCTAACATTAAGTCTTTCTTTGGTTACTGACAAACTTGCAAGCGCGATATAATGGCACCCGGAAGTGACACCCTTCTCCCAGGCCCAGAGTGGTAGAGTCAGCACAAGTCATGCCTGGAGAGACCGCGGGTAGCAGGAGGACATGCTTGAACCGCTGCAAAACCGTAATGTATCACCGAAACTTTCCCCCTATCTCTAAATATCTGTAATTATCCCAGTGGGCCTCCTAGACTCACTGGGAAACTGTTGAGGCACGAGAACAAACCCACTTAAGGTATGTGTGAAATATCGTCGCTATCACAGCTTGGCCAGTTCTCCAACACATTGGGATTAAATTCTTTACCCCGCTAAGTTATACCATTGCTCCTGCGGAAGCCGGTAGTGAAACATCGGGGCACCGGGGTACCACGCATTGTTAAACTATGATCTTGTGTGATGACGAGATTACTCGGCACAACTGGTGAATAGCTGCAAGTTGACACGTAATACCGTGCCATTAGAACTACTTGAATGAGATACATGATCAGAATGCGTTTGATAAAACTAAGAGTGCACGCATAACGCCTAAGGAATGAGTAGAGAAATTTTTGCCATAAGTTTACGATTAACTTTCTGAATAGACACTTTTTCATCGAGTACATAGGGTGAATATACATGGAATGAGTGAGTGATTCTTTGCCATGGTAGTGTATGTTCTTTTGAAGTATTGCCATTTTCCAGTTGCTGTACCAAACAGTTTTAAAACACAAACAGTAAATTCTGTATGCAAGTCCTAAATAATTCCCCACTACCCCCTCCCTTTGTATGTCTGTCACTTTTGTTTTACAGGTACTTAGAGACCTAACCAGGAGAAGGATTAATATATCCATCTCCACATGAATAGCCAAATCTGTTTATAGGAGACTGCACCCACTGAGACGCCCTCGGTCTCTATACACCCTTCACTTGGTCCTGAAGACAGCCCCCTTGACCTCAACAGGCAACCAGGGGCTGAAACATGTCAACCTTTTTTAATAACTGATTACAGTGTGTGAGAGCCCTAATCACTCTCTATCACACACCAACAAACTTTTTAATACCAACTCGAATCCAGACCCAATAAAGACGAACATCTGGCTGTACAAGCATTTTTAATTGACTTACCCCACACATCACTGATCACTACTGTTTTAACCAGGGGTAAACCTCCGGCTGGAGGATGCATAACCACTAACCCTATGATTATGTAAACACGTGACTAATTATCAGAGAACCAAGATATACCGCTTCAACGTAAGATCTGACACGTGCATGAGGGTTTTTAATTTGGGACATATCGGTACGCGACCTGCATACCTGAGTTATGCAGGACAAGTGATTCCTTCCCACCTGATTTTGAGAATTTGAAAATTAAGGAAGCTGAATGGATCGTGTCTTCCTTCTCCCTCCACAATTGATTATTTGTCTAATAGAATCTACACAGAGTATCAGAATGGCCAGATGAGGGAAATGGAATTAGGGAGGGTACCATTGGGAGGGAGACCTAAAAGTAAACCTTCAGATAAACAACACCAAGTATCAGAAATAACACAGTTCCAAACAGATAACGCCATAAATTACCTCTATAAATTACCTGTAAAAGAAAAGCGTGATACAAAATAATTAGTCTCTATGTATTCTGTCAATGGGTTCTCAAAAGCTCTCCAAAGAATCCTTAATCCTGATTAGGAGTTGGCTAATCCTATTTACAGAAGTCTTTATTATCAACATACAAAGGCAAAATGAAAGGCAATGAAGCATGCTATTATTCTGTTCAGAATTGAATATTCCAAACTCCTGTATAGTTCCAGAAGATGAAAGTATAAGAAATGCGTACATTGCAGTGTCCATACTTTCCTTACTATTTGGCTTTTAATTATGTCCTGCACATGTTTATCATATACTCCTTACTTAGTTTTGCTTCTGTCCTGCAATGTCTATATTGCTTATGTCCTGCAAATGGCTATAACATCATCCGGTCTCAGCTGAGAGAAATAAAAAAATGTCCTACCTGCTCTCGCCTATCTCAAAATGCTGACTCAGATACTGGTGAGCACAGATACCTCTTGCTCACTGATGCTGGGCCTCTTGTGCTCTGGTACATAGCTCATTAATTGAGCCGACCTCGTTGAAAACGCACACCAACTACGTGCGCTCCACCGGAAAAGAAAAGCTCCATCTTTGGCAAGTGCTGGGAATAATCCACGATTTGGTGAAGGGCTTGGCAGTTTTTATAACAACACGGCGGCAGACGTTTTCTCTCGTGGAATGACCTGAAAAATACAAAAAAAGACATAGTCTGGCAAATACGTGATTGTGATTATACATACCGGTGTGTTCCTGACCCATTTGTCTGCCTTCTTTCCCAATTCTTGGGGAGAGGTAAGATCAGAGACTACCAGGTGCTGATGCAACAGCTGGTTCTGAAATGTTATACCTGGCATCTTTGGTGTGGTTTCCCTGTCTTTTTGGCCTCTACCTCCTGTATTTTTGATGCTGTGCTGGATTTCGTTTTTGGACACTCTGCCACTGCTGATCAGTGTCAGAGTGTCAGTGATCAATGTGTAAATTGTTATTATGATTGGATATACATGATTGGCATATTTGTATCACCAAGAAGTCCCTAGTAAAGTGCACTGGGTGTGGGTCTCCCAGGGAGGAATTCTACAAGGAGCAGAAAGAGCGCCCTTCTCTCGTTGGTATGCGGCAACAGGCTGCAGACCAGGGAGCAGGTGGAGCGGCCAAAGATCACTTCATCTATTGGAAAGATGACTTGTTATTAGGGCTCCCGGTTTTATGGTATTTATTTATTTGCCATTTCCGTCTGTATTTATCCATATTTATTTTTTGGAAAGTTTTTCTGTATTTATCCACATTTATTTTTGCCACAAGCAAAATACGACACCATAGCTAGTATTTTTCCACATTTATTTAAAGTGACACTGCACACATGCGCCCCGTTGTTATTGGTCAACATTATACATTCATCTGAAAACTTTGTCATTTGCAGAATTTCCCAAATATGCTTAAAAGTGCTATCACAAGCCATTTGTCTCAGAGCCTTGCAGTTTCTGTCATCGGCAGAGTGCCACATCCTCTCCCCCATAACGTGAAGTGAGTTCCCATGCAGGCCTCCCAGCTGCTACAGATAATGAGTATATTTAAAAGATGAAATGGTCACTCGGATACTACACCTAAGGGAAAAGTTGAATGCACTGCAGTGGACAGCAAAGCCTTTCCATAAAGTACAAGCATCAACATATAAGGTCTTGAGTACAAGCACAGGACACAATCATGTGCTCTTTTTCGTGCATGAATTGCTTGTTGTACACAAACATATAACAATAGTTTAAAGATACATCACCCTTTGAAGGAGGCCCAATGTAGACAAAGATAACAATTATTTACAGTTAGCAGAAAAACTAGGTGGAAAATATCATAAACTCTGTGGATAGAATATACGTTCACCTTTACAATGTATTTTGACTTTGTGTGCTGTGTTTATTATGCAAACAAAACAGGTGATGGACAGAATGTGGATCAATGTCACACATTCAGCCCAGTCTGAAGATCTGGGCCCAAATCCATCGTTTTTTAGCACTCCACACCACCCTAGGTTAGACAATGGCGATATGCAAATCAGCTCTGACCCTGTGCCCCATGGGAACAGTCCAGTCCGAACTACAAAAGCCATGTCCTTCCCAGAACGGAATCAAGCATCCGAGGACCGGACCGGTTTCGAGGTAACACCTCTCATCAGCCCGGCTAGCTTGACTCCAGTGGTGTGGAGTGCCTGGGACCCACGTCTGAGCATCCCCAGCGCACTTAGGGCGGAATTTGCAAACAAAACAGGTGATGGACAGAATGTGGATCAATGTCACACATTCACCCCAGTCTGAAGATCTGGGCCCAAATCCATCGTTTTTTTGCACTCCACACCACCCTGGGTTAGACAATGGCGATATGCAAATCAGCTCTGACCCTGTGCCCCATGGGAACAGTCCAGTCCGAACTACAAAAGCCATGTCCTTCCCAGAACGGAATCAAGCATCCGAGGACCGGACCGGTTTCGAGGTAACACCTCTCATCAGCCTGGCTAGCTTGACTCCAGTGGTGTGGAGTGCCTGGGACCCACGTCTGAGCATCCCCAGCGCACTTAGGGCGGAATTTGCAAACAAAACAGGTGATGGACAGAATGTGGATCAATGTCACACATTCACCCCAGTCTGAAGATCTGGGCCCAAATCCATCGTTTTTTTGCACTCCACACCACCCTGGGTTAGACAATGGCGATATGCAAATCAGCTCTGACCCTGTGCCCCATGGGAACAGTCCAGTCCGAACTACAAAAGCCATGTCCTTCCCAGAACGGAATCAAGCATCCGAGGACCGGACCGGTTTCGAGGTAACACCTCTCATCAGCCCGGCTAGCTTGACTCCAGTGGTGTGGAGTGCCTGGGACCCACGTCTGAGCATCCCCAGCGCACTTAGGGCAGAATTTGCAAACACAACAGGTGATGGACCGAATGTGGATCAATGTCACACACTCAACCCAGTCCAAAGATCTGGGCCCAAATCCATCGTTTTTTTGCACTCCACACCACCCCGGGTTAGACAATGGCGATATGCAAATCAGCTCTGACCCTGTGCCCCATGGGAACAGTCCAGTCCAAACTACAAAAGCCATGTCCTTCCCAGAACGGAATCAAGCATCCGAGGACTGGACCGGTTTCGAGGTAACACCTCTCATCAGCCCGGCTAGCTTGACTCCAGTGGTGTGGAGTGCCTGGGACCCACGTCTGGGCATCCCCAGCGCACTTAGGGCGGAATTTGCAAACACAACAGGTGATGGACCGAATGTGGATCAATGTCACACACTCAACCCAGTCCGAAGATCTGGGCCCAAATATCGCCATTGTCTAACCCAGGGTGGTGTGGAGTGCAAAAAAACGATGGATTTGGGCCCAGATCTTTGGACTGGGGTGAGTGTGTGACATTGATCCACATTCGGTCCATCACCTGTTGTGTTTGCATATTCCGCCCTAAGTGCGCTGGGGATGCCCAGACGTGGGTCCCAGGCACTCCACACCACTGGAGTCAAGCTAGCCGGGCTGATGAGAGGTGTTACCTCGAAACCGGGCCGGTCCTCGGATGCTTGATTCCGTTCTGGGAAGGACATGGCTTTTGTAGTTTGGACTGGACTGTTCCCATGGGGCACAGGGTCAGAGCTGATTTGCATATCGCCATTGTCTAACCCAGGGTGGTGTGGAGTGCAAAATAACGATGGATTTGGGCCCAGATCTTTGGACTGGGGTGAGTGTGTGACATTGATCCACATTCGGTCCATCACCTGTGTGTTTGCATATTCCGCCCTAAGTGCGCTGGGGATGCCCAGACGTGGGTGCCAGGCACTCCACACCACTGGAGTCAAGCTAGCCGGGCTGATGAGAGGTGTTACCTCGAAACCGGTCCGGTCCTCGGATGCTTGATTCTGTTCTGGGAAGGACATGGCTTTTGTAGTTCGGACTGGACTGTTCCCATGGGGCACAGGGTCAGAGCTGATTTGCATATCGCCATTGTCTAACCCAGGGTGGTGTGGAGTGCAAACTAACGATGGATTTGGGCCCAGATCTTTGGACTGGGTTGAGTGTGTGACATTGATCCACATTCGGTCCATCACCTGTTGTGTTTGTGTTTATTATGCAAGGCACACTAATGAATTGTAAGCTTGTAGTGCTAGTCTTACTTCCGAGATTCAGGCCTACAAAAGCATTAAGAGCATAGTTACAGGTTAAGAGAAACAAATCTTTCAGCAAAGCACTGTGACCAGTCATTGAAAGGGTGTGGAAATAATTATCACGAAAAATATAGCATGTGCAAAGCAGGAAATTAACAAAGATGTGAAATGATTGTTGCTTTTTGTGCTCGGCATTGAACACATAAAAACACAATTCTATTGGAAGAAGAAAGGCATGTACAGGGTAACCTATTAAACATAATTGAGTAAAACAACGTGGGGGCCCTCGGGAGGGTGTAGTGATCAGTGCTGTTTATGGCACTCAGAATGATTTTTTGCATTTTGCCATTTAACAATTAATAGTTTTGCTCCTGAAAAACAGCAAAGGCACGAAAAGAAAACAGTGAAATCACATCTCTGAGCCAATTTGCTCAGCTTCTTTCTACCATGGATTTGTGTTACTTTCAGTTTTCGGCAGAAAAACGAAACTCAACGTTCCCAATTCATTTATAAAGACAAAATGGACGATGATTTTTCTTTCGTAAGACACCACTAACAAAAATATATGTACAATGTGAATTAGTGTTTAATTTCATAAACCACATTGTCATTTGAACTGACATTTTTTTCAATGCTTATTGAACAAGCATGAATTGTATATGTTCAGTAGTCCTTTTTTTTTACCTGAAAGACAGCAGCTTTTCAAACGTAAACAGAGCACGCTCTAAAGATCACCGCTCGGAATACAAGTGGCTGACCTCTCGGTGCACACAGTGCTAAACTCACGTGCACTGTAGTGCGCACTCCTGTAAAGGATTGATCTGTCCACTCAAGTAAATTAACTGACCCTGGAAATGCATGGCAGGCACTCGAAGCACACAGGGGAAAGCTCACTACTGCAGTGTGTTCAGTGTGCCATGCCATCAACATCAAACCTGCGCTGGCAAACTACACAGCAGACGTGGTGCTCAACTTCCTGCCTGCACCCTCATACTCCACCCCTTCACCATTTGTCACAGGGATGAGTGGGGCCAAGGGCCAGTGCAGTGAGGCTAACCACACCCTACCCTGTAAAGAGCTGTGAAAGGGCGGCATGACGTAGGTTAAATTCCCTGATTGACAGAAAGTCCTCGGCACTGCAGGGCTTCTGGCTAAAGCGCCCGGGGCTAACTTCATAGCAAACGCCTCAGGGGGTGGAGTTCAACCCACGAGGCAATAGCTTTGCCCTCAGGGTGTTCATGGTGCCCCAGGGTTTAACGCCCTCCCTCCAAGACACTTCCTGGAGTGAGCTGTGAATAGAGGCTCCTAAACTGACTCTGGCAGGGGCTCTTAGAAGGGGTGAAAGAACAACAAAGAAACATCAACAAGTAAATGTTCTTTTATATTACTCGGGTGCGGCTGGCAGCTCTGTGTGTGCCCGAGAAGCTATCTCAGCCCGGGCTGACACCTTTTATCCCACTAGTATTTTCCTGTTTTTATATATAAATACAGATAAAGGAAAACTTGTTTTCCGTCTGTATTTATATGTAAAAATCCGTAAAAACGGAAAACCGGGAGCCCTACATGTTATATAGCGAGCCTACGTTTGCTGAGCCCGGTGCAGCCCGTGTGCTGTGGTACCCGCGCGCTTTAGGAACTTCCTAATGGGTCTGGCTCATGACGTGCCCCTCCCAGGACATCTGGGGCAAGACAAGCCCCTAAACAGGCTTGTCACCCACTTCCACTGGCCCCAGATGAGGAAGCACGTTGGTTCCTTTTGTAGGTCTTGCCAAACATGTCAGGCCAATGGCAAGACTGGCTTGAAGTGCAAGGCACCACTCCAACCCTTTCCTGGGGTGAGCACCCCTTTGAAGCGGGTGGGCATCGACATTGTGTTGCTCCTGGACCCCAAGACAGCCTTAGGCAACAGGTTCATCTTGGTCTTGGTGGATCATGCCACCCGGTACCCGGAAGCAGTCCCTCTCAGGACAATCACAGCACCCGTGATGGGCCGTGCATTGATGGGGATCTTTTCCCGTGTGGGGTTCCCCAGAAAGGTGGTCTCTGACCGGGGTACAAACTTCATCCCTAGGTACATGAAGTCTCTGTGGGAGGAGTGTGGGGTAATTTATAAGTTCACCACTCCTAACCACCCTCAAGGAAATGGGTTGGTTGAAAGGTTCAACCGCACCCTGAAAGGTATTATTATGGGCCTAGCAGAGCCCATGAGACGGAAGTGGGACGTCTTGTTACCATGCCTGTTGTTTGCCTACAGGGAGGTGCCTCAGAAGTCCTTAGGGTTCAGTCCCTTTGAACTCCTGTATGGCCACCCTGTTAGAGGACTTCTCACACTGGTGAAGGAGGGGTGGGAGAAATCCTGTGGGAAGACCCCCCAGGATGTGTTCAGCTATGTGTTGACCATCCGCAACCAGACATAACGCTTCAGGAAGCTCACTCAGGAGAACTTGGAAACTAGCCAGGAAGAAATGAAAAGATGGTACGACCAGAATACCACTCTGGTCAATGTTCAACCTGGGCAGAAAGTGTGGGTAATGGCGCCAGTGGAGCCTTGTGTGCTCCAAGACGAGTGGACTGGGCCATATGAGGTGATGGAGCGAAAGAGCGGAGTAACCTACCTGGTTAACTTGAAGACCCACAGGCAACCCCTGAGAGTCTCGCATGTGAACTGCCTCAAACCCCACTTTGAGAGGTCTGAAGTGGCAATGCTCATGGCTAATGATGCTGGAGGGGAGGAGGATAACGATCATCTCCCTGACCTCCTGGCAGCTAAGGAGCAAGACGGGTCAGTGGATGGTGTGGTCCTCTCGCCCAATCTGACACCAGAACAGCAGAGGGACTGTCGCCAAGAGCTGGGTCAGTTTGCCTCCCTGTTCTCCCTGACCCTAGGTATCACCAATTGGTGCATTCCATGATGTGGACACTGGAGATAGTTTGCCTGTGAAACATAAATTTTACAGGGTAGCTGACAAGGTCAGGACCAGCATCAAGGAAGAGGTTTCCAAGATGTTGGCCCAAGGGGTGATTGAGCCCTCCAGCAGCCCCTGGCCTAGCTCAGTGGTCTTAGTGGCAAAAGCTGCTGCGCCCGGTGCCACTCCAGAACTCAGGTTTTGCATGAACTACCGTGGGCTCAAGGTGGTCACGAAGATTGACGCACACTCCATCTCCAGAGCTGATGAGCTTGTGGATTGGTTGGGAGCTGCCCAGTACCTCAGTGCGTTTGATTTAACATCTGGGTACTGGCAGATTGCCTTAACTGATGGGGCCAAGGAGAGGTCAGCATTCTCAACACCAGAGGGGCACTTCCAGTTCCGATTCATGCCCTTTGGGTTGAAGAATGCCCCTGCCACCTTCCAGAGACTGGTTAACCAGGTACTGACTTGGCTGGAGGAATTCAGTGCCGCATACCTAGATGACATTGCTGTATTCAGCTCCACGTGGGAGGAACACTTGCAACACCTCTGTGAAGTGTTGAAGGCTCTGCAAAGGGCAGGCCTCACTATCAAGGCCAGCAAGTGCCAAATAGGGCAGGGATCTGTAGTGTACTTGGGACACCAGGTGGGGAGCGGCCAGGTGGCGCCCCTACAGGCCAATATTGATACCATTCTGGCTTGGGAGCCCCCCAAGACCCAGACAGAGGTGAGAGCCTTTTTGGGTCTCACCAGGTATTACAGACGGTTTGTCAAGCGATATGGCATCATAGTTGCCCCCTTGACAGAACTGACTTCCAAAAAGCAGCCCAGAAAAGTGAACTGGACCGAAGCCTGCAAGACTGCTTTTGATACCCTGAAGACTGCCATGTGCACAGCACCGGTGCTCAAGGCACCTGATTTCTCCAGTGAGTTCATAGTGCAGACAGACGCTTCAGAGCATGGTGTGGGAGACGTACTCTCACAGATCACTGAGGAGGGCTGGTACCAGCCTGTAGCTTTCATTAATAGGAGGCTACTCACCAGGGAACAGAGCTGGAGTGCAATTGAAAGGGAAGCTTTTACTGTGGTCTGGGCCCTGAAGAAGCTGAGGCCCTACCTGTTTGGGACTCACTTCCGTTTTCAGACAGACCACAGGCCCCTTAGATGGTTGATGCAGATGAGGGGTGAGAACCCAAAAATGTTGAGGTGGTCCATCTCCCTACAGGGAAGAGACTTTACGGTGGTGGAACACCGCCCTGGTACAGAACACGCCAACGCTGATGGTCTGTCCAAGTTTTTCCACCTTAGTGAAGAGAACTCCCGAGAGGTTGGGCAGTTCCCCCCACTTTCAGCTGGAGGGGACACGTGTTAGACCTGGCATCTTTGGCGTGGTTTTCCCTATCTTTTTGGCCTCTACCTCCTGTATTTTTTATACTGAGCTGGATTTCGTTTTTGCTGGTTTAGATGCTTTGGACACTCTGCCACTGCCGATCAGTGTCAGAGTGTAAGTGCTCCCTGTCTATTGGTATTATGATTGGATATACATGATTGACATATTTGTATCACCAAGAAGACCCTAATAAAGTGCACTGGGTGTGCCAGGGCTGGTGATGACAAATGCTACTCGTGGGCCTGCAGCACTGATTGTGCCACCCACAGGAGTGCCTCAGGCCTGCCACCACAGTGCCTGTGTGCAGTCTGTGAATTGCCATGTCCTCCTGGTCAGTGTCCCCACTGACCAGACCTAACCCTTCCCTTTTTGTGCACATTGGTCACCCCTATGGAAGGCCCAAGGTACCCCCTTGGGCAGGGTGCAGTGTATGTGAAAGGTAGAGCATGTACATGTGCAGGTGACATGCTCTGCTAGTGAATTACAGCCATTTTCGTTTTTCACTGCTGCAAGGCTAGCTTGCTCCAAAGGCTATCACAGGGGATGCTGGCTACCAGCATATCTTCACATAGGAACAAGAAAGGACATAAAAGTCTAGTATCACTGAACTCGGAATTCGATAACACACGCTGTTCTCTTGTCTGCCCTTTCTGTGTGCCTTGACCTGTTTGTGTATTGACTGTCTGGTGTGAGAGTGACAGGGGCTGGGGATTCCCCAGGAGGCTGGCTGAGTCATCCCTAGGCTGAATGACTGCATTTGCAACTTGTGTGGTGGGAGGAGATAGCACCTGGACCTGAATAGGGCTGTGCCTGCCTTCCACAATGCTGGCTCCACCTCCTGCTGGGCGGCTGACGACCCTGCCCCTCACTCTGAAAGGAAAGGAGAAGCCAGGAAAACAAAGTGCTCAAGGAACACCCAGAACTGGTTCAGACCGGGTTCAGAGCTCTCCTGCACAAAGGGAACAAAGACTTTTGGGGGTATAAGTATAGGACCCATGACTACAGAAAATTAGATCATCCTGGAATCAAGAGGGAACCTCTGCCAAGGAGAAAGCTGAAACTGAAGAAGGAAGATTGTCCTGCTGTTGCTGTGCTGGATTGCCCTGCTGTTGCTTTGCTGCCAAGGAGAGGGGAAGGACTTTGGCATGTGCTGTGTCCCCTTGCTTGAAGGAATCTCCAAGGGCCTTAGAAGAGCTGGCTCCCTGTTTTGAAGCCCTGGAACAAAAGGACTTCACCCCCAGCTTCCCCTGAGCTCTACTGAGAGAGTTCTGTCCTTCCAGGAGTGTGTGGCCCATGTGTGGTGCCTCTGGAAGTAGTACCTCTGCTAGGAACCTGGAAACCAAGATTTAAAGACTTTGCTACAGAAAAGTTATCGCATCGCTCGCTGCGGAGCGTATCCCTGACAGTGCTAGGAAATGTCCACCGCTACAAAGGCCGAGATCGTCACAGTGCATGTTGCCCTGCCAGAGCCGTTGCATCCTTTGTTTGTGGGACGCCCAAAGCCGGTGTGGGAAGACTATCATCGCTGCGAGTGTCGTCGCAGAGCCTGTCGTTGCTGGGTGAGATCGCTGCGCCGCTTGCTTGCGGACCGCATCACGTCGCTGCGAACATAGTCGCAGAGCCATTGCATTGAGGAGCTGCGAGAGAGATATCGCTGCTGGATCGTGCATTGTCACCCGGGAGATCGCCGCAGCCCCTACGAGATCGTCGCATCGTGCCTTTGCGAGAACAAACTTTCTACAGAACCTACGCATCGGAATCCATACAAGTGGCCTTCCTCCCCACACAGACAGGATTTGTCCCAACACGCCCGCTGCTGCAGCAGGGCTGACGCAAACGCCTCACAAAGTCTAAGGAGCAATGCATCGCTTGTTTTCCACCGCACCAGCTTCTGCTTTTGGAACTTTGTCGCATCAAAAGGTACTGTTGGCTAAACGTGACGCAACGGTGAACTTTTCACGCAACTGTGGATTATTTTTATCGCAACCTTAAGAACTCTTTTGCAACCATCTGCTTGTACTGTGTATGTTGGATTTTTGTCATTTTGGTCTTGTGTAGTTTAGATTAAATTCTTTTATTTTTCTAAAATGTTGTGGAGTCAGTTTGTGGTGTTTTCACTGTGCTACTGTGAGGGTTGGTACAAATACTTTACACATTGCCTTCTCATTAGCCTTGACTGCTCATGCCAAGCTTCCTAGAGGGTGAGCAGGGGTTATCTCAGAGGGCTTCCTCCTTACCCTGACTAGAAGCAAGGGTCCCTATTTCGACAGTGGTACCTACCTCTGCAAACTAGAGACCCCCAGTTCTAGCATGACAGGTATTAAGAATGTGTTCTCTCATGATCATATTATACAATCCGTTATAGTCACACACTTTACTGCCCAGCAACCAGCCCTCCAGAGCCTTGGTAGCACAATCAACAAAGTCAACCCAGTCCTGAGTCTGTGCCTTCTGGGTGTATCTGAAATGTATCCTGTACTGTTCAGTGATTAAGCCAAACCCATCTATCAGAGCACTCTTCAGGACCATGTAATCATCAGCATCCTCTTATCTTACAGTGAGGAGCTTATCTCTACCTCTGTCTCCAAAGAAGAGTAACAAGATTGCTGCCCACTGCTCCTGGGGTTCCTTCCATACTTTGCAGGCCCTCTCCACTGCAGTAATCCATTTGTGGATGTCATCCCCAGTCTGATAGGGAGGGAAAATCTTGTTTAGGTTATTGTGATCATAAGACCTATCCCTACCACTAGAGAAGTTGCTGCCACCATGGGGCTCTAGCCCCATCTTTTTCAAGAGCTAGGGTTTCCTTTTCTAAGGATACTCTTTGTCTCCTTATTCTCAGTTGAGCTTCTTCCATTCTCACCTGATACTCCCTCTTCTCTTGGGAGGTAGCCCTCCTATGAGAAGAGGCAGAAGACCCTATAGTTGTGCCAGAATGATAAGATTCCACTGAAGGTGATCTTGGCCTTCTGGGCCCACCACTTCCTGGGGGAACAAAGAGAGGGTCCCTTGGGCCTTCCTCATCTCTAGTAGGAGCTAGGTTCTCCATGTCTAGTTTCAATACAACTTCCTGGTCAGCATCAGAGTCTGAATCCTGTGGGATTGGACCACTAAGATCCTCCTCATCTGCTGCTCCCAACCCACTGCCTACTCTTACAGGCTCTGAAGCCTTCTTCAGGTCATCTAACAGCAATACCTCTCTGAGGCGTTGGGTGTTGACCCCTTTTCCAGGCTTCAGGTTTCTCATAGTACACAGAGCCCTTAACTCTGAGAAAGGGAATGTGTCATATATGGATGTCTTTAATTTGCTGACATCTGGCAAGGACACACTAGGTCCTGCCCCTGAAGCCATAACTAGTGAGGTGTGGTGTATGCACTACCTGCTATAGTTGGTTTCCTACTAAACCTCTCTTGAGCTGTGGCAAGGGTGTGCTAAGCCCTTAACACACACAGCTCTAAGTTCAGTATAACTTACTGTATTCTAAGCTTGGATTATATGTACCTCTGGTACCTTTAGTGATTTTTCAAATGATATTCTCAACATTATCTAGTAAAAGAATGCAAGCTGGAATCCCACACGCTCCATACCAATGTGAGAAGTTGGCCTGGCATATGATGCCCACTATTGTAGTGGCTACCTTGCACCAGTCCATACACCCATATTGATGTTAAGTTAAAGACAACCTTAGAGAAAGCTATCCTAGTGGTAGCTGTGGAGAGAAGCCTCCAGGCTAAGTCTTGAAGGAATGTAAAGCAGCTTGTTTTAACAGTCTATAATCTCTTGAATGATCAAATGAAAGTACACCACACAAGGTATATATATATAATATATGTATTTATTCTAAAACACACCCCTCTAATCTCTTTATGAGGCTAGAGGCCAAAGTACAATACAAGAACTTAAATAGCACACAGTAAATAGCACAGTATTCATTTTGCCCTAGGGGCCTCACAAACCATATACTAAAATAGTGGTATAAGAACTACGTGAGGGATAGAAGTTAGGCCTAGGGCCTGTACAACCGCTGGGGCAACCAGGAACCACCCAAGGTAGGGACACAGGAGACCCCAAGGGGACGCGTGCAGTTTCTAAACACAGCCGCGAATTACCATTGACTTCTATGGAGGAAATTCAAGTTACAGTTTTTAATTTTTAGGGCACTTAGGAGTGGACTGCGGTAAAACCCCTTTAGAACTAAACACTTTGAGAGTCAAGACCCACGGGAGCACCGAAGTACTCATGGTACCTCACCCAGGGATGCCGGGTGCATAGGTGTCTTTTTGTGTCGGGTTTCGTCGTAGATTCCAATTAAGAGCTGCGAAGAAGTGCTACAGGCGACCAGAGTAAAAGTGTCCGGATGTATCCAAGGGTGGATTGGAGATCAGAAGAACCTGAAAGCAGAGGGGACAGAGTCTGGGTCACTAGCCAGTGACCAGGATGGCGACAAGAAGATGCCAGCCGGTCGGGTGCTTTAACGTGAAGTAGGTGAAGCTTGACTCTTCAGCCACGAGGTCCAGGTGGCCTTGATGACAACCAGGAACTGGATTCGAGCTGTCCCACGCTGGATGTCGAGTGCTGCGGCGTCGGTATCCGGATTGGACCCAACAAGCCTTGGCAACAGCAACCCACACAAGATGACAAGATTGGCTTTGGTGCAGACCAGCAAGATCTGAAGGACTCACCCTTTGGAGGGGAGTCAGGGCACATCTAGAGCAACTAGGAAAGCCCAAGAAGCAAATGATTGTCCTTCGTGGGGACCTACTAGCCAACGGACTAGAGATAGCAAAGGAGCCTCGAGCTACAGTTAAGAAAGCGGGCCCAACGAACTCTCGTGGAGTGTAGGCCTCTCAGCTTCGGTGCAAAAGGTGCTTGGGGCAAGGGTAACAAATAGCCCAATTAACTACTTCGGGAAGTAGATGCACTTACAAACTTGCCGGATGTCCAGGAGTTCCAGTCCCATGTCTCTTGGGATAGCTACAGGTCTTAGCTTCACTGGGGACTCGTGTCAGCCTCGGAGATGTTTGGAAGTCCAAGTCCTGTGTCGCAGATTCTTTGGGATCCAGCGGGAGCCTCGAAAATGCAGACCGGCAAGATGCTCCTTTGGTGCCTGTTTGAAAAGGGAGGTCACTCCATTACCCCAAGGGAGATTTTTTCCATCTTCCAGTCGATATGGAATGTCGAAGATCCAAGATTTCATCTTCAGAGTTTCGTCCAGGGTAATCTAAAGTCCTAGTGACTGGGTTCCCATACTTAATAAGTTTAGGGTTTTGACTAAATCTAGAGTCCCACCTATGGGAGGACCTGGGGAGGGGGTGGTTACACCCCTTCCCTCTTGTCCAGTTTCGCGCCAGAGCTGGGGCTGAGTGTCCCAGCAACCGGTTTGAACTGGGAAATACATGGAGCAACTTGTGTGCCCCAGGCAGTGTCTGAAAAGCATTCACTGAATTTAACCCACCCTGCCCCAATACACTAAGGCCTGTCTGGAGAGGTGCTGGAACCTCCCTGGACAAGAAACCTATTTTCCAGGCCTCCCCTGCTAGAGTTTCATCCAGCAGCTGGAGGTCAGACTCATGTCTGTGGCAGCAGCATCCGTTTTGTGATGCTGAGGCTCTTTTAAACATTTTACTGGGTAAGTAAGTGTGTACATGTCTTCTCCTCTAGAAGGGTGGAATGCTACCCCCACCGTTAGAACTGGTGGGGGGTAGTATTTCAAAGTGTTTGACACCAAACACAACATGTTTTGATAAAGCCAAACCAAAGTTAGCATTAACTGCGAGGATTATAACACACTTCCATGGTGGCCATCTTACAGAACAGCTATAAGGAAGGGATTCCGAAAGCTGCAGAGGGGCTCAGCTCATGCTAGCGCACCCTCTCACACAAAACCAAGCACTCTGCCTTCAGGATTGTCAAGGCCTACAATAGGAGTGACTTGTAGGTTAATATGTGTCTGTTTTAAATGGTGGATATAGGTATACTATATCCCAGTAAGGGGTGCTTAGACCACCTTCCCCAGGCTGCAAGTGCAGACCTGTGATGCCATTTTTGAAGGTATCCCAGGGGTGGCATAATACATCTTTCAGCCCCTGGTAGGCCTCTGGGGTACCTATGCCCTTGATACCAATAGTACCTATAGTACCATATACTAGGGACTCATAAGGGTGACCCAGTAACCAATCTGGCCTAAAGTACATGCAATCAATTTAGAGAGAGAACAGCCAGACTAAAGTAAAAAAAAAACGGTGAAACACAGCAAAAAGTGGGGATAACCGTAGGAAGCAGATCCTACTCTCCTACCATACATACCGGTGTGTTCAATGCCTCTGGTCGGTCAACTCCTCTCCCCAAATTTCTCGTCATTGCAAGTTCCTCCAATGTATCTGTAACCGTCAGATACCATTGCTTTTTTGTTTTCACAGTGTGATATAAGGCATTATGTTTATTTATTGTACAAATCACCACATGTTTACTTCACACCATTGTGCACTTAGTGTTCAACAGAGTCTCTTTGTGTGAACATTTCCTGTGTTACAGTATCCACATGGAGTTCACTGCACTTACTGGCATTAGGGAGTTTCCAAGGGGTGTTACCAGCAGCAGGTGGGGTCTCCCAGAGTTGCCCGTCACACTTCTTCCATGCATTCCTGGATGCAATGGTACAGAAGATACATCATCACATTCAATTCCCCAGCACACAACAGGCATTACAGCAAACTAAACAGGACTTCTACCTGATTGCACAATTCCCCCACGTAATTGGCTGCAGAGATGGAACCCATGTAGCCCTCTCACCCCCATCAAACAATGAGTATGTATTCAGAAACCACAAATCTTATCATTCACTAAACATACAGGTCATCTGCAATGCCAAATATACCAGCAACGATATGGTTGCCAAATATCCAGGCAGTACACACGACTCATTTATATTTAGACATATTGGAATATACAGGCGATTTTGGTGAGGGCTACCTGCTAGGTAAATGCATGTCTAACATTCTAACATACAGTTAATGTCTGGAGTGGGAGGACAGTGATTGACCTCATGTCTTTCATCTTGTAGGAGACAGTGCATATACAGTGTGGCACTTCATCCTAACCCCATACCTCAATCCAGCAAATGCAAGGGAGCGGAGATTTAATTGCGCACACCAATCAACGCGCTGGGTAATTGAGTGGATATTTGGGATACTGAAGAGCCGGTTCTGCTGCCTGCATAAAAGCAGAGGAGCACTACAATACAGCCCAGAGACCTGCTGCAAGATTGTGGCTACCTGTGCCATGCTCCAGAATATAGCTACGAAAAAAGGCATTCCAGTAGAACTTACTGATACAGATGTACCTGGGGATGAGGGCCCAGGTCTGCAGCTGCCGGATGACAGAGACGTGCTGAGATTTCACAAAACTATTTCTAGGTGAGTAATGATGATACAATGCAAAAGATGTTTTTGTGCATGACTGTGTTTAATTAGTCCTTTAGCAGCAGGATAATTTCAGTCACACAGCCTGACAGGCACTTTGTAAGTGTTGCAAGATGTTGCACATGTTATGGCCACAGTGCATGTATGAAGGCAAAACACAAGTTCACATGCAATCGGTTGCTCACCCATTGGCTTCCCTCAGTGGTGGCAGTTTTGTTTTTAGGGCAAGGGCCTGTTGGCTCATGCTCAGGGTGCTGACTGCTCTCTCTTGACTCATCAGGTGTTGTGCCCTGCCTCCCACTGAGCCATCTGGTTTCGGGAACTGGTGGGGTGATGCTGCTCCTGCTTGACAGCTCCTCGCTATCTCTTGAGCCCAGGAGTCCTGTATCAACTGTGGTAGCTGTCTGCAGCTGTTCCACGGCGGTCGCCACTTTCACCAGGTCTTTGGCCACATCCTGGCTTCAGTGAGCCATCTCAACTTGCATGCTCACTGAGCGGCATGACAGCAGGGATGTGGCAGTACACAGGCAGTTGACCGCCTTGCTGTAGGTGTCTAAATGGCTGTAGAGACATTGTCTCCCCCTGCGTCTGGCTGCCTGGTCTTGCTTCATCGTGGCACACAGTTCTTTGATTGCACCCGTCATTTCTCTGATGCCCTCCCTCATGTCATTCAGGTTGTGGTTGACTGAGACCAGCTGCCGGTGTATTGAACTCATTGATCTTGTTTGCAGGCGCTGTATGTTGACCGTGCTGCCTTCCTGTCCAGCAAACACTGTGTGTTCCTCTTCAGCAGCAGCGCTGGTGCTCGCCCTTGGCCTGCGTCTCACACGTTTCCTCCCTATGGTGCAGAGTGGGCTGTTACTGGACCTGTGCTGCACTCTGGCCCTGGTCAGGCTAGGCATCACCCCCTACGGACTGTGGTTCTGCCTCTAAAAGTGGCAGCGGAGGCACAAAGTTATGCTGTCTCTGTGGGACAGGTATTGTCAATGTGGTTTCATCGGTGTCCTCTTGCCCTGCCTTCTCCTCTGTATGTGCGGCCTCCTCAGCTTCTGCACTATCATCCTGTGTTGCCGGTGGTACTTTGAATGAAAAGGCACATTTTAATTTTGTGTTCTGCTCAGCATTGTTCATTGACTAAAGTTTTCTGATTTTCCATTTGCTAAGTACTGTCTAGCTTGTTTTGCCTTTACTGATTTATTCATACTGCTTCTACATTGCTGTGTCTCATTGCTCCGCTGTATGATGCATGTGACTACATCTCCCATGATGCATTGCTGGGTGTAGTCGGAAAAGTGTACTGGAGTAGCATATATACTTTGTAGTTGGTGCATTCCTGAGTGTGTGATTGGGATGGATATGTGTGCGGCATGCTTCTTACCTTGACTAGTGTTGGGAGGGTTGGAGCTGTCAATGTCAGCCACACCACTGATGCTCTCAGGCTGAAGGGTGGATTCCACCAACTCCTCTAGGGGTGGAGACTCTGTTTCAGTTGAAATTCCCCCACCAGTCTTCGTAGCCTCTGCCAGCCTGGTTGCCACCTTGTCCTTGGACCTGGAGCGCATATCGTACCATCGCTTGTGCAGGTCCTCCACAGAACGCTGGGTCACACCAATGGCATTTTCCTTTGCCTGGATGTCCAGCTATATTTTTCTCTTTCTTGACTCTGGAAAACCGAGTGATTTATTTCCAAATAGGAACTCATGGCTGTGTACCATTTCCTATATCAGCACCTCCTGCTCCCTCTCGCTGAACTTCTGTTTTCTTTTCCTCACAGACTCCCCTTTGTCCTTTTCTTTCTCCTGGAGATCCTTTGTTGCAGTTGCATTACTCAGTTGTCTGCCTCTCCTCCTCCCAGCCTCTGACACAGCCTCAGGCAATCAGGTGCAGCCTGAGCAGTCACACTTCCTGGGCGTGATGTCATCAAGCTGCACCTGAATTGCAGTGGCTTTACATGTAGGAGTAGTCAGGCAGCAGAGTTGTGTATCCATTGTAGTATGTTCATAGTTGATAAAGATGATCTATGGTAGAGGCCATTGGCATAAAAGGTTAAACAGTACATGAGAGATAGTAAACTGTGTCTTGTGTGAAAATCCCAGGTGGGAGAAGATGCGTTGCAGAGTTTTCATAGTAATGAAGCTTGATCGTGCTAATTTGTCCACTTGGCCATTCATTGATAGCTTGGAGTCCATTGTAATTCCAAGGTTTCTTACTTCCTTAGATACTTCAGGAGGGGGTAACACATCTTCAGGCCTGGCAGCAAGTAGGTCTTGATTTTTTCAATCGCCACTTGTGAGCATTTACATTTTGGTAGCATTCAATTTGAGGTGGCTCCATGTCATCTGCTGATCAACAGCTATAAGGCAACTGAAAATTTGTGAGTTTCCAATGTTTTGGAACTTTCCAGTTTAAGGAGTATTTGTGTGTCATCTGCATAGTTATAGCATTTGAACTGGAATTTATTAATTATTTCCTATAATGAATTCATGTAGATGTTGAAAAGCATTAGTGAGATGTTAGAGCTTTGAGACACCCCTGTTATTGTGAAGTACGGTTTGGATGAGGAAGTTGGAGAATGGATGATTTTGAACGTAGGATGTGAATCAGTTGAGAGCAGTCCCCTCTATGTCGGCTTCATAGAGTCTCTGAATTAGAGTGTCATGGTCAACTGTGTCACAGGCAGCTGAGAGGTCCAAGAGAAGTAGTGCAGCATTCCTGTTCTTGTTTACAGGGTTTTTAAGGTCATCCCAGATGGCGATGAGGGCAGATTCTGTGCCTCTTCCTGGATGGAATCCTGGAAAGAGTTGGAAAGTATGGAATTATCTTCAATGGATTATAACATCTGGGTGAATGCTGCTCTTTCTATCAGTTTGCCCAGGAAAGATCCATTTGTAATCGGTATGTAGCTCTCGGGGTCAAGTTGGTCCAGGTTAATTTTCCTTAATAGTAGGTATATATATGCATTTTTTAGGTCTTCTCGAAAAGATTCCCGTAGTTAAGGAATTATTGATGATTCTTCTTACTGTTGTGGTAGCAAAGGCAGTTAGGAGACTTTTTTTGAATATTTGTGGTAGATATGGGGCAGAAGGGCCTGGTTGCTTTGACCAGATCCATAAATCCACTTTGTGAATTATTTTGATGGAATAGAGAGGCTGGGTTAGCCTACTATTCGAGGGGATTTTTGGAAATGTGTTGGTGCAGCTGGTTTTCCTTTGTTTTAAATAGGAGTCTTGTTTGTGTATGTAATTATTTGCCAGTTTGTCAGGGAATCTTGAGTAATGAGATGAGTTCCTTCTATGCATTTAGGTTTATGAAATTCAGTGAGAATTTTATTTAAAAAAATTATTTCCACAAATTCTGTCTGAATAGTAAGTTTTTTTTAGCTTTTTTGATTGCTGACTTTTATAATCTGTTGAGCTTCTGTGGGTGAAGTTTGTCTTGAATGCTGTTTGCTTTGAGCAAGGTGCATCACAGCTTTCTAATTTGCTTTTTTATCTCTTTTAGTTCTGTACTTCTCCAAGGTGCCTGTTTTCTTTTGTCATGTTTTATCGTTTTGAGTAGTATTACGATAACAAAAGCTTCCTGTACCCACTCATTTAGTTTTTTATTGAATTTATTGTGTCTAGATCTGTATTGGATGTTGGTTGTGTTCCTATATATTCTAAGGGGAGTCTGTTCCGCTGTCAATCAGTGGATCATATAAGGTGGTGTTTCATATTGGAAAGCTAGAAAATGGTGGTCTGACCATTTGACTGGAGTAATAGTTTGGAAGGTAACTTGTTCAGAATTTCCAATTAGGATCACTGTGAAAGGGAAATAGACTGTTCTGATCCTTCTATAGTAGTAGTAGGGATTGCTAGTAAAGGAGTGAGTATACCGGAGGGACAAGGAGATTCTATGCATGACATTGATGGAAAGGGACAGAGGACAGTGTTTGAAATAGATAGCAGGTATTGTGGGCTATAAGTGTCTCTTCCTGTTAAGCAGAATGGCATGACAGAGCCATGAAACCATATGATCTCCTGAACTATGCTATGCTAGTGGGAAACAAAGCTATCAATATATCATTAATTCAATCTCTGAATCTGGAAATGTTATATTGCCCACAGAGTGGTGTAGTAGCTTAAGTTTGGTTTCACCCTTTTACGTTTGGCTAGGCCACATATATATTTAAATTTGGCCTCATATACTCATGTGATGCAATATTACTAATGATATATGGTGCACCAAAGATATAGAAAGTGCATCAATTGTGTGTTATGACATTTATGTGTGTGCATAAATAATGTTCCTCCTTTTCAGAAACATTTGGATTGCTGGTATTAATTTTCTATAGGCTTAGATTGTAAGGTGGCCCCCTAAAATGCATTTAGTGGAATGCATTTGCCAGGGACTGGTGAGAATGAATTATATGTGAATTTAATACTTTCTTTATAAATTGTGACCAGTTTTTGGTTCATAAAAATGTATTGGCATATTGTGCCACATATAAGAGCACAATACAAAATAGTTGATTACTTTGTTAAAGATTTTAGTCATTGGATTATATGTAGGTTGTAGAACCAATATGCAGTTAAAGAGAATTGTTAAGTTAGCTTGATTGTGGGTTTTAAGGTTACAGTCGGGACATTTAATACTAACGTGAATGCTGTTTTTCTCCTTTGCAGGTGCAGACCAAAGCAATCGTCGGTTTGCGAAAAGCACAATACATTTCGGAGATAGTGAGGCAAAGAAGAACTGGAAAGGTCGAATGATTTTAATGAAGAACAAAGTAAGCGTTACCAGTTGGTCCTATCAGACAGAGAAAGTCAAGGGCACCTTGGAAGTGAAGACTGGAATATAGGTGTAGTGTTGAAAGGTGCCAAGATCTTTATTGGGAACTGAACAAGTACTGTGAAATGTATAATGTTTCTTGAATCTTCTTTGTGTATTTTATTTAGAGAACCAACCTTCGGGTTAGCCAGATTATCTTTAGACTTGGATTGGTATAAACCTCTGACCTCCTGGTCAGAGAGATCTGCTCTCCGACCCAGCAGCTCCGTTGTCTTGCCGCAGCCTGCTACACCTCTCTGTCCAGGTAAGTGTTCGAGGCCCCCCTGCACCCACAGACTCCTGCCTGCACCTCATCCCTGGTGGTCCAGTGGGAGAGCAGAAGTGCTGTCCGCTTCTCTGTTTGACTGTCTTTTTGTCTGTCCTTTCCGTGTTTATTGTATTAAGCCTGTTGACTGTCTTTTGTCTGTCTTTTCAGTTGTCACTGTTATTCTGCTGTTTTACAGTTTTTTTGTATTTTGTGCCTTTTGTTGTGTCCTCCATTCACTGTGCCTATTTTTGCTGCCCGTTTCCTGGCCCATGGCCCCTCTCCACTGATGGTTCCTGCTCCCGCCTCCCAGCTGCATCTCCCTCCCCGTTCCCTATTTAATGGCGGCCGCTGCTCGATCAATTGAGCAAGACCTCTGACCTCCTGGTCAGGGAACTCTGCTCTCTGAACAAGCAGCTCTGTCAATGTGCCACTGCCCCCTACACCTCTCTGTCCAGGTAGGTGTTTGAGGCCCACCTCCACTCGGAGACTTCTGCCTGCGTCTCATTCCTGGTGGTCTAGTAAGAGAGCCTTGCTCTTCTGCTGGTCTGCTCGACCTGCCTTCTCTGTTTGACTGACTTTTTTCTGTCCTTTCTGTTTTTACTGTAATTGTGCCTATTCACTGTCTTTTGTCTGTCTTTTCTGTTGTCCCTGTTATTGTTTCTGTTTTTCAGTTTTTTTGTATTTTGTGCCTTTTTTGTGTCCTCTGTTTTACTGTGCCGATTTTCATTGCCCTTTTACCACCACTGCTGCCCCTATGGCCCCTCCCCCCTGAGAGTTCCTGCTCCCACCTCCCAGGTGCGTTTTCCTCCCCTGTTCCCTATTTAATGGCAGCTGCTGCGACCACCCAATGCTACGACTCAGCTGCCCTCCATGCATTCAAACCTGAAAGGAACAACAACTGCCAGCTATCTATGCCAAACACCACCCATGGCCAGTTCTCCTGCAAACACTGCCGACAAATCTTCAACATCCTCCACTCCCATTGCCGGATGCCAGCACACCGATACCCTGAGGTGCATCCTCATCAGCGTGAGCTACCTGCACAGACATGCAGTATAAATCTGGGACCTCCTCTCGCCAGATATCGGCTTCTTCAAGGAAACCTGGATGAACCCACCTCCACCCCGACATCACCACTGCCATCCCTGACAGATACAAGATCCAGAAGAAGGACATCCCCAACCACCCAGGAGGAGGACTCACCATTGCACACAAGAACTCCCTCTGACTCACCATTTCCAGCATGAATGACTCCTTGTCCCTCACAGACCACCTCCATTTCCAGATCCAGACCAGCCCCAGAACATCCCAGCACCCTTGCCTACAGACCTCCTGGACCTCGAACCCCATTCACCACAACCATCACCAACATCATTGCACTCCATGCCATTGCATGCATGGATTTCATACTGCTCAGAGACCTCAACTTCCAATTTAACAACCTCAGTGACCCCAACTCCTCCGCCCTCCTGGACAGACTCATCAACATAGGACTGAAACAGCTTGTTACTACCCCCACCCACAAGGCAGGACACACCCATGACCCCATCTTCGCAGGAGGTCAAACATCCACTTCATCCACATCACGCAACCCCCCTGGATGGACCTCCACTGTGTACATTTCTCTTTAAACAAAGCCACCACTCACAAACCTAAACCACGCCCTCCGAGATGGAATTGGAGCAAGATCACTGAGTAGCACTTCAACTCCACCCTCAACCATGATCCCCCTCCCACCTCAACCAACTCCAACCCTGCATCCAAAGAACTACAGAAATGACCACCAACTGTGTAGGCAAGCTTGCCCCTCTTGGCAACCCCAACAGACAGTGCCCATAAAGACCACTTGGTTTACTGCCGACCACCAAGAATCCAGACGCACCTGCAGACGTCTTGTGAAGCTCTGGAGAAACTGCAGAAGATCCACCAAAAGGACCTTCATCCAGAACAAAATCATCGCTAACTCCAGCAACTCAAAAGAACTGCTCAGCATCATTCAGGAATTCATCAAACTCCATCCTCGACCCTTCCCAATCCGGATTTCGCAGCAACCACAGCACCAAGACTATGCTCCTCACCGCCACAGACAACATCCGTTCTCTCCTTGACCATGGCCACACCGCAGCCCTGATCCTACTTGATCTCTCTGCAGCCTTTGACAGCATCTCCCACCACACTCTCACCACCAGAATCCGTGACGCCACATACCTTGGAACTGCCCTTGACTGTCTCTGCTTCTTCCTCGCCAGCAGACCCCAAAGAATCAGACTCCCACCCTTCCTCTCCGAACCCACAGAGATCAACTGCAGAGAACCCCAAGGATCATTGCTCAGCTCAACGCTCTTAGGCACCTACATGGCCTCCCTCGCCACCACCGTCAGACACAATGGACTCAGCAAAGTATAGTACACCGACGACACCCAGCTCATTCTCTTCCTCTCAAAGTATCCCACACCACACACTCAGCTTCCAGGAAGGAATGAATGACGTTGCATCCTGGATAAGCAGCAACTGCCTGAAATTCAATTCAGTGAAGACAGAAGTCTTCGTCCTTGGACCCACCCCCTCAACATGGGACAACACGTAGTGGCCCACTCCCATGGACCACACGCAAAACCTCTGAATCATACTCGACTCCTCCCTCACCATGACCGAAAGATCAACCCTGTTGCCTCCACTTGCTTTAATACCCCCGCATCCTTCGCTAGACCTTCAAAGGGATCCCCCGAATCCAGAAAGATGTCAACCACGCACTCATAACAAGCAAACTGGACTATGGAAAGGCCTTCGACACCAGAATCAATGAATCCCTGCTACGCAAACTCGAGACCATCCAGATCACCGCAGCCAGACTCGTCCTTGGCATCCCATCCCATGACATGAACACATCATCCAACACTTGCAAGACCTCCACTGGCTCCTCATTGAGAAGAGAGTAACCTTCAAGCTACTCACCCACACCTACAAATCCCTCCACAACACTGGACCCAATACCTCAACGAAAGAGTCTCCTTCCACGTACCCAATAGAAACCTCAGTTCCGCCGAACTCGCCGTTGCCAAAACTCTGAGCATCCGGAGAGCCAGAGCGGGTGGAAGAGCCTTCTCCTACATCACGGCAAAGACCTGGAGCAAGCTCCCGATCAACATCAGATGCTCCCCTACTCTGCACACCTTCAGGAAGAGCCTCATGACCTGGCTCTTCGACTGACTCAGAGAGACATGCCCCCAGTGCCTTAAGACCCTCGCGGGTGAGTAGCCCGCTTTACAATTCCCTGATTGATTGATCTTGTCAGCTCTGATTGTGTGGCTTTATGCTGTACATGACTCCTTACTTATATAACTTATACAGTGGTTCTGATGCTGAACCCTTTATTCCTCCCTTGATTCAATAGGGTTTTCCCTATCCTTAGGTTAGTATAGCGTTTAGGGTATGCTGCAAATCTTTTCCATGTTTTAGGAGATGGATTAAAACCATTCATCTAGTCATCAAATCCTTTTCCTTATTTTTTGTAATGCTGCTATTTAGATACTTATATGTTTTTTGCTATTGAGGAACAATATTGTAAGATGCCTTTGTCTCCATTTGGTTACTTTATACTTTAATACTATGTTTTTGAGATTGATATATATCAGTCTGGCTTTGAGCTTGTAATAAACACTTAACTTCAAGTTACTGATTCAGACTTTTGTTAGGTGGTCGTAATGACCACACTGTGCATTGAGATCTAAATTATTGTTAACCCCTTTAACCCTCAGGCTACTAAAAAGGTCTATTGACCAGAATTGAATTGGAAGGACCGGACCGGAGCATTCTCAGATGGTAGCTTACTAGGATGGTTAGTACCTGAAGTAGAGGGGTTAGAAAATTGTAGACTAGTCCAGATCCGATCTCAATCCCTATTGCCTATGTTTCGACTTTGAGAAATGGTGTTTGTAATGCTACAGTGATTCAATAGTGAGTTGTAATGGCAGAGGAGTGAGTATCAATAGGGTTTTGTAAAACCGGCTTATGCTTAGCATGCGGTATTTGTGGCAATTGTATGGTGTCTTGCGGAGATTGCATGATATGATGTGGTAATGTTTTAGGTAATCGTCTGAGTCTAGCACTTATTCTAGAAACATTTTTTTTGGGTCCAATATGGCCTAAGATCCAGGGATGATATTAAAAAGTATAAAACACACTTTATTGTAACTGTCTGCTGAGGTTTTGTGGGGTTTGGCGTGAGATGTCGTCGACAGCCCAAAACAAGATAAGGATGTATTTTTAGTGTGAAAGTAAGGTATGATTATTGTGGCAGATCTTTTGTGGAGAGGAAAGCTGCACTAGATGAGAGTGATTCGCTCAGGACTTGGTATAATTTAAATGTGTGTTTGTGTTGCTTTGTATGATTGATTTCAGTCAATTCTTTAGTAAAGCAGACAAAACGTTGTTTGCGACAACTGCATTGTATTTAGTTGCAAGCGTGTTGCTGAAAAGAGTGCATGCGTGAAAATTGTACCAGAGGCTGAGCTGCTGTGAGATTGTTATTACAGCTTGTCATGCTGAAATAAGTCAGTTTTGTGAAGCCTTACTGTGATCAGTTGTTCACGTCACACGGTGCTTCACTGTACTGGTTAAATTTAGGTGCAAGAGCTTTAAGTAAAAGATTGATTTTTTGTTGAAACGAAAACATTTGAATGGAAAATTAAATGTTTTATAGTTGCACTAGATTTGTTCAGAGGAGCTCTTTTGGAGAGGGGAAGAAGCCCCACCCAAAGATACTGCAGGACATTATACAGTGATATATTTAAGGTTACACACATGTATTTCGCTAGAACACTGGTACTAGATCACTGAGAAAGAAGGTGCACTGGCGTTTCCACATTATGGTCCATTTAATCTGAGAATTATTGAAAATTTGAAGCTGTTAATGCCTGCCTCATGCCAGAGAAAAGGAGAGATATCTGGAACAAGTGAAAAAGTCAGTGCGTTCATACTCAGAAGCAAAGTGGGATGCAGAGCAGAAAAGTTGGAAAACTGATATGATATAAGGAGCAACATTGCACCCAGTATTGCAAAACAGAGATGTGACAAAAGGGACCGGAAAGAGAAAGAAGGATAAATCATGAGAATCTGGAGAGAAAGAAGAAAACAGTGAAAGTGACAGTCTTTTATATGTGTTAATATCCCAGAGACTGCTTCTGCACAATGAGATTAGAATGGAGGATGGCGGGAGCTAGGCTGCATGTGGGAATACCGGATTGGCTACAGCCCCAGTAAAAATGACCCCTGGTATGATATGGATTTCTCCTGTGCAGAAGGACCAGAGCATGATGGGGACTATTACAATAAATCAAAACATGATAGAAGGAAATGCAGGGACTTGCATACCTAGGTCATCCACTGTTTGTACAGTCCCAAATGCACTTACAGTTCATGTTACCATAGGACCAGTGGTTTCTATATATAAACCTAGTTCTGCGGGTAATGGACATCAACACCTAGCTGTTCCTGCTCAACAACAGGCATAAGAAATTACTCCCTTGAGTCGGAAGGTGGGAGAATGTGTCCCTTTAAGTCTGATTAATGCAAGCTCTTCTTTTGGTGCAAGTGCAGACCCATCTGTGACTCAGACTGGGTTTGGACCTTTAAGGTCAGTCCCGGTTTACCAGATCTAGATTCCCTTACTTGGGAACTGCCTGTAAATATGCAGAGTAGCACACCTAAATTGAAGGGAGTATCTAAAGCCCGTAGCTACTTCCTGGTCTTAGTGTTTAGGAACTGGAAGACTTTTTGAAGTTCTTAATATCACATCGAATGGGAGTGCTAAAGCGAGCGAAGGAACTCTTCAGTCCACTTTAAAAGTAAACTTGGTGGATGTGGGATATTTGAAGTTGGAATTGGATGAAATTGTCTCTGCGTAGACGCATTGGAGCAAATAGAAATGTGTCAGCAGAGTGAATGTTTGTTCATGAGTAAAGATTTTAATAGGAGAGCAAGACAGGCACATGACAAATGATCTGAATTGGCTCAGACATATGAGGTAGATTTAGAGCAGACAAAGGCATTACAGAAAAGCTACTACCTCACTTTTAGTGACCAGGACATAAAACATGTGAGAATACCAGGAATGAAGATGCACATTTGGGAATTGTTTCACAGTATCTGAATTTGGAGAGAATGACAGGAGAACGACCTCATCCCTGACGGGGGAGACAGGAGCTACAAGCTTCCCTTTATGCAAAGTACCACATGGAGGGTACATATATGTACCTTTGGGTAGGAGTGATCTTGCATCATTTACAAATGAATTCCCAAATTAAGAGAGAGGCATGAGGAGTGGTATAAGCAAGTTGAGAGGATTGTAAACATTTTAAAGGTTTTGTGGACAGATTTTAATACCTTGTTTGTTATTGTGGTCCCAAGTGGTTTGAGGCCTGTGATTAGTATGATGATTAAACCTCACTTGATTTGTTGGCAGATTAAAACTGTTGATGAGATTTTGCGATATGCTGAGCATCGCAATGACGAGATTGAAATGAGACAGACCAAATTAAAGGTAAAATTGATGGTGGTACAAATTAAGGCTGCTCAGAGAGGAATTCAGACTCCACCATTTGTAGGAAATGTCCCTCCGATGAAAGGGGTGTATCAACAGGGAGCTCTGGCAATGCAGGTTGGAGGTGGATTTCAGACACAAGGTAGAGGTCGATGTCCCTATTGATCTGCGTACTGGAATCAATGTAGTTCCATTAAAGAAGTCTGATCCATGCCACTACTGTAATAGGTTGGAGCATTGGAAGCAAGAATGTCTTAGTCCTGCAAATCAATGTGAAAATCCAGGGTTTGTGCCATCTCAGAACAGTAATTCCATGCAGCAACAGAATGTAACCAAACCTAACTCTCAAAAGTTTAATATGCCACAGGCCACAGTAATGCAGGATCCCTAACCTCCAATGCCACAGCAAGCTGCTAATGTTCTCAGATTTTCTTCAAATCAGTTTCTAAATTTGAATCAGACTGCTTTCCAGACTAATAATCCTTACCAACAATTTCCCATGTTCAAGATAAGTTAACATTTTGGCATCAATCAGTCCTCCCGACGGTGCCTGAGGGGGGAGGAAGATTGAATGCTTGGAGCAGGTTTGCAGGAAGAGCAGAGTGACCCATTTACAGATGCTGAGGTAAATGGCAATGGTTTATCATTGTTGGATGATACTGGTGCTACCTGTTCTACTGTTTGATTAGTGGAAGTTCCAGACCTACCTCTTTCGTGAAGAACTATCAAAGTTGTTAGATTTGTTGAAAACCCCCATTACTGAGGATGTCCCCTTTAAGATAGGAAGTTTTGAAGATAAACATCAATTTGTGGTCTGTGATTTGAGTCCTGCGAGTTTGTTGTGCAAGTTAAATTGCACTATATACTGTACCCCGAAAGGAATAGAATTGCAAACAAATGATGAGAACATTGCCTTTAAGTTGGGAAATCTGATTCTAATTATTGAAATTTATCCGACGATGATGACAGAAGTCTTGCCTTTAGATCTTAGAGATTCAGTGAGATCAAAAGTGTGGAATTTTTCATTGCAAGAGTTGAGTCTGCCCATATACAAATAAATAGAATAGAATAGACGTAAAGTGTCCCCGAATAAGTTGCAGTATTGTTTATATATCTTGGTCATCACTTTGAGAAAGGTGCAAGAAGGGTGTCACAAGAGAGAATTTCGGTGATCATGCTAATAAATAAGGCAACAACACAGAAATAAGTCAGAATACTTTGGGGAATCGCGGGTTACTGTCATCAGTGGATACCCACATTTTTCCTAGTGAACAAGCCTTTACAATTGCTGACACTCAAGGATGTGTCAGATATGGGGCCAGATGTAGGTAGGCATTTACCGGTCGGTAACGGCCGAATTCGGCCGTTACCGACCAGTAAATGCAATCTGAGATGTAGGGCCCTGTATTTTACCGATTCGGTAAATTTACCGAATCGGTAAAATACCGAATCGGTATTTTTACCGATTCGGTAAATTTGATATGTAGGTGGGACTCTTCTGAGTCCCACAACCCTTACCGAATCGGTATTTTACCATCAAATATATTTGAAGGTAAAATACCGATTCCGGTGTGCATGCACATGTGTGCATTCACACCTGTGCCATATGACAGGCAGACCTGCCCTTAGGGCAGGTATGCCTGCCACATGGCCCCCGAACCTTTTTTGGGGGTGCTAGAGGGTGTCAAAGTGACACCCCCTGCACCCTTGTCAAAATCGGTATTTACCGATTCGGTAAATACCGACCGGTAATGCCCCATTCATTCCTATGGGCTTCAAAGCCCATAGGAATGAATGGAGCATTACCGGTTGGTATTTACCGAATCGGTAAATACCGATTTTTACCGATTCGGTAAAAGGAACATCTGGATGTTCCTACATACCCCCCCTTCTTATTTACCGATTCTTAATTTCAGAATCGGTAAAATTCGGTAATTAAGAATCGGTAACTGAGTCCTACCTACATCTGGCCCTTAGTGCCTTGGGACAATGAGTGTCTAGTTGCCTTCCTAGAATTGAGAGAAAACCTCTGCCACTCCCCGGGACTAGGAATGCCTGATTACTACAATAAGCTATAACTTTTCAGCAGTGAAATAGAGGGCTGCACCCTTTCAGTGCTAACACAGAACCACAGAGGTGCCCGAAGACCAGTTGCTTATTTTTTAGGCATTTTAGATCCAGTGCCTGAAGTGTTGCCTAGCTGCCTTAAAGCAGTGGCGGCAACAGGTGTCCACATCCAAAGGTGCAAAAGTATAGCAATGGGTCATCCCATGACTGTATATGTTCCTCATTCTGTTTAAATGTTGTTAACTGGAACATAGACACAGCAACTTACGAGCATGCTCCTGACCCGGTCTGAGCAAATCATGCTTGCGGCTGAGAACATACCTAAAGAGGTGTTCCATTTTGAATCCTGCTACTTTGCTACCCTTTCCTGAAATGGGGCATGACTGCCTCAAAGTCACTGAACTATGCACCAATCTGAGACCAGATATAAACGAGGAACCACTACCTGAATCTGATTACTTAGGGTTTGTGAATGGCCCATATTTACGAGATCACACAAGAAATGTAAGAGCTGCTTATGCAGTATGTGCTGTTTCTCAAGCAGTGGTAGGTGCTTGGCTTCAAGGAGTAGTCACTGCACAAGTGGCTGAATTGATTGCTACAACCTGAGCATTCTGGGTTTCAGATTGATTACAGTGGACTATGTTTACTGATAGTCTGTACAGCTTTGGTGTGGTGCACAACTATAGACAGTTAAGGTCCCAGAGGGGATTTATGACATCATCAGAATCAACTATTCATAATTATGAGCCAGTGAGAAAACTGCTAGAGGCTTTGCTATTGCCTGCACAAGTTGCAGTAGTGAAATGTTCTGCATGTCGCAAGGGAGAGAACTTTGTGACAGTCTGCAACAGATATGCTGCAAGGTACTGTGCTTGCCATGCTTGTGCATTTAACGGCGAGTATGTAAATCAAGAACCAGACAAGACCAATTACAACCTTATGCTCACAGCAGCTGATACTTCAGAGGAAGTTAAGGGTTACATAGAGGGGTGTCAGAAGCAGAACAGCAGATTTGGGTAAATGCAGATTGTGTTAAAAGAGATGAAGATGAAATGTGGGTTTCAGGAGATGGTCGAACTGTGTTGCCAAATAGTTTGTAGCCGCCAATGGTCTGACTAGCAAGGGTTGCCATGGTTAGATTGTTTTGCTAAACATGAATGAATCCAAAATTCTTGGTGGCAGAAGTGTTACGTCACAGATGTCTCACAGATGTGTTGTTTGCTGTTAGACCTTGCATCCTGAGCATGGTTTCCATTGGGCATGGTTTCCATTGTCTTTTTGCGTCTACCTCCTGTATTTTTGATTGTCTGCTGGACTCTGTTTTTGCTGATTTGTGTACTCTGGGTACTTTACCACTGCTGATCAGTGCTAAAGGGCAAGTGCTCCCGAAGTAAATTGTGATTATGATTGGTTCTCCATCATTGGCAAATTTGATTTCCTGCTCAGTCCCTACTTAAGTGCACTGTGCGTGCCTAGAACCTGTAAATCAAATGATACCAGTAGGCCTGCAACCCTGGTTGTGCCACCCACATGAGTTGCCTGTAAACTTGTCTGAGGCCTGCCATTGCAGTGTCTACCACTGCGGTTTTAAACTGCCATGTTGACCTGGCAAGTGTGCCCATTTTTCAGGCCCAACCCTTCTTTTCTACTACATGTAAGGCAGCCTCAAGGTAGGCCCAAGGTACTTCATGGCCAGGGTGCAGTGTATGTGAAAGATAGGACATATACTGGTGTGCTTTGCATGTCCTGAAAGTGAAATACATCCAATTTAGTTTTTCCCTGCTGCAAGGCCAAACTCTCCCATAGGTTATCATTGGAGCTACCTTGAAACATCTTACAAGTGTAACTTTCAATTGGGAAGAGCTAAAGATTTTGAGTTTGAGTTTTCTGAGCTCAGAATTTAAAAACACATATTTTTGTGAAGGGGTTTTTAAATTGTGTGTTTGAAAACGCCCCCTTTAGAAAGTGAGTATTTTCCTGTGTTACCACCCTGTGCCTCTGCTTACTTGGGCAAAACTTCAAGGGCCGAAGGGGCGTAAGTAGTGGAGCTGTAACCACCTCAGGGTGAGAACACATCTGGACTGAGGACTATTCTAAGAAGAACAGCTGACGGGCTGTCAGAAGGAGTACCACACCCTTGCTGTGTGTTGCTTTGCTAGGTTGGCCTGCGGGGGGTGCTTCTCTCTATGCGCAATGAAAGAACTGGACTTTGCTTTTGAATCCTGCTTTTCCAAGGTTCTCCAAGGGCTAGTGTGTGCTTGCCTCATGTTGGATGTTTCAGACCCACCAAAGACCTCACCTGTAGCACCCCTAAACTCTACTGCTGGGAGTTCTGACCTGCCATGGCAGATGTTCCTGGTCCAAAAGACTGCCCTTCCAGTAGCTGTTTTGCTAACCCAGTGCTGCCATGTTGGATATGTTTCCACAGACTGGTACCGTGCGGCCAGTGAAATTGATGCAGCACCTTTTCAAGTCCCAAAGAACTACTGCAGTCTGAATCCAGTGTACTGTGTCTCCAACATCCCAGACCACTGCACTGACTCCGACTCAGGCCATGTTTTGCACCTGAAAGAATCGACACATCATCATTCCACAACTAAAAGCATCAACGCAGCACCTGTTTGCCACTGCCACTGCGTCAACCTCCAGTGCAGCTGCATTTCCACACATTGCACATGTGCACTAAGTTTTCCACCGCACCACTCTCAGACCAGAACCATCTATGGATTTTGATTCATTGCTTCCCCTTACAGTTCAGAACTGATGCAACATTTCTCCTGCGTGGAGCAAAACTGATGTCTTTCTTCTCCAGGGACTCAAGAACGAATGCATCACTGTGTTTATCAATGCTTGCCTCCTCTGTGGATGTTTTTCCTTGTGGATTTTGGCACATCAAAGGTACTTTGTCCTAAAATCCCAGCATCTATAGATTTCTATAGACAGAATTGCTTAACCTTTAAAAAGTAATATTTTGAGGTATGTATGTTGGATTTTTGGTGTTTCAGTCATGTTTGATTTAGATAAAGATTGGTTATTTTTATAAACTGGTGTCGTGTCGGTATGTAGTGTGTTAGCTGTATTACTGTTTGTGTTTTGCGCAAATGCTTTACATATTGCCTCTGAGATAGGTCTGACTGCTTGTGCCAAACTACCACAGGGGTAGGCAGGGGTTATCCTGGGAGTGTAACTCTCTTACCCTGACTAGAAGGAAATGTCCCAACTTGAACAGGGTGCATACCACTGCCAACTAGAGACCCCCATTTATAAAATCTGCCAACAGTTCAATATAGTGAAAAGAACCACAGTAGCTTCAAGCCACAAAGGTAGGTTAGGTGGTCCCTTCAATAGGATGTAGATGGACTTTATTGAGATGCCTGTGTAAAATGGGCTGGGATTCGTGTTGGCTGCTATGTGCATCTTTTCATGATGGGTTGAGGTATATCCCACCAGAAGGAATGATAGTATCATGTAGCAAAGTTGTTGTTGAGGGAGATGATACTAAGGTTTACTTCCCAACCTCTTTGGAAGCGGACCAAGGCATTCCCTTCAATAACGAAGTGCAAGGTTGAACAAAGGCTGCATTTTAGTTACCGAATTGAGGCGCCAGGTCAAAAGGAGTATGTCAATGGGACACTGAAATCAAGACTTGCTGTCCTTCTATGCCTTTGAAATGACTAGATGCTCTGCTGTTGGTGTTGATGATTCTTCACAGTACACCCGATTGTAGGACAGGACTGTCTCCCCATGAGATCATCATGCGAAGGACAATGAGATTGCCATCTGTACTTGCAAATGGTTTGATAAACATTATTGATGATTGATACTAGATTACTGCAAAGAATTGGCTGATGTTGTGCGTCTGTGCCACATCAGGTTGAATCTGGTACTGCCCCGCTGCACCAGAACAAGTGCCACGACCTAAGTACAGGAGTCTGGGTGGTGGTGGAAAAGCACTTACAGAAGTCATGCTTGGAGTCTTGTTAGTGTGGGCCATACCAATTCATTCTTGTAACTATAGCAGCTGTGAAGTGCAGACATCTACCTAACTGGATCCATGCTGCCCACACTTGCAAGGACCCATGTCCCCTTGATGAAATAACAGCACCTCTCCCAGAAGAGCCATTGGAGGTCGAGAGATCACAGGAGCAGGTCAGTCAAGCTGTAGGGGAACTTTCAGAAACTGAAAGAGTACTTGATAAACCTGAGGAAGGTTCTGGAGAGTTGAATGACGAGACTGATGCAGGGGAGGCTAATCCAGTAGTTGTAACAGAGATAGACTCAAACCCAGACAAAGGGCCTAGTGCTAGAGAACCATAAGGGCCAGCAGAAGAACGTTGGCCAAGAAGGCAGGAATGGGAGAGATAGGTCCTGCAAGGAGAAAGTGTTCTCCCAGATATTTCAGAGGATATAGAGGATTAGGACCTGAGTAAAGGAGGAGAAGAGACAACAGCAAGTAAGAATGCCCTGCCAGAGGTACTTCTCCATATTTTTTTTGCAAATGACAGGGAGACCGAGATTTGAAAATGTTGTGATAACTGTGAAAGTTTAATTGAAAGTTCAGGAACTTGATCTCCAGTTTGATTATAACATTGAACTCCCATTGTTAACAAGACCTTACCTTAGATGATTCTGAACTTCTCTTTTTGTATGCAAATAGGTTTCCTGTACTAGTTTATGAACTGAAGCATTTCATATTGAGACTAATAGGGAATGAGTTAGAACCGTTTATATCAAAGACATTTCATAGATTTTGTAGGGAAAAAAGATTCCTAAAGACCCTGAACATAATTTCATTGCACGATCATTCAAACTTGGTTTTGCTCTTTACACAGCTTGACAGAGAAGTTTATGCAGCTGCTACATTCCACCCAAGGTTTAGAATCCAATGATATAATGGAAGCCAATTGTAATAGTAGTAGGTGTGGATACATCATAATTGGTATACTAATGGCCTTAGTTGTTGAATTAGTTAAAGTGCTTATAGAGTTATATTCAGCTACAGATAGCTCGGTGGTATTTAAGTCTACAGTTGCCCCTACCATGCCACATTCTTCCAATAGTGACATGCAGTTGTGGGGGGTTAAGAAATTGCAGAGGAGAGGATGCAGACTGGGGTCTGCAAGTAATGAGCAATGTTCCCTGGAAAAACATATTTTCCACAATATAAACAAAGTAAACAAATGTTATTTACATTTTTTACTGAGAAAGTTCAATTTTTATGACAATTGTTTCATCAAATATAAAAACATGCAATAGTTTTCTGCATTACATCATGCACATTACATATTTCTGTACATTTATCTGTCTTATAGCAATTCAAGAAATATAACGATGTTTGATCAAAAAACCTATTTACACCAAATCATAAATGCAAAAAATTGCTCTTCATATGAATGTTGTTCTGTATCTCTTGGAGTCCTGTGCCCAATGCATTTCGGGAAAGAAATTTCCCTTCATCAGGGGAGGTATCCTATAAACATTAATGCAAATGATTTGAGTAGATAATAAAGTTGACTTTAGTTAAAGATAAAGACACTGTGGGGGGTGCCATGGTGTAGTTAGCTCAGGGACCTTACGTGCAGAGAATCACAAGTAGAAATGAAATTCCACCAGAAGTGAAACTGTGTGTATCATACTTCAAGCATAGATGAAGGAATGTAAACAGAAAAGATCAGAAGGAGTTACTCCTAAACCGTGATTTTATAAACAAGTATGCAAATATGCGTGTGCAAAAACCTCATTCCCATGTTATCTGCATGTTCGAGTTAAAACACTGCCATGTACCTGGATATTGAACGCTGATAAAAACAAAACTCTTGCAGTAATTCGGAGTCAAAAGAACGAAGTTCAACAACACTGTGTTACTAGGATGAAATACAAAGAAGTATGTAAGTGTCTACTACTGCATGATGTGCACTACCCTCTCGCTAACTGTACCTAATCAACATAAGATGTGACCAAAAGAAAGAAACTCCATGTCAAAAATTCTTACTGACGCATCACCTGTAAAGATTCTGCAGTATGCTGACCCTCTACTGTTCAGCTATATGTGAAACACCATGCGTGAGCAATACGTAATTAGTTTCTCCTGTGGCTAGTTATCTCATAACTGTAAACTGCATGTTTCTCAATATAGCCTCACGGAATCCTAACTAGCGGCCAATGAAATTGCACACAGATGTATCAAAAGGGGAATATGCCTCAAATGTTTATTTAGACTGCTTTATGAATATATAGATACAATGAATGCTAGGAGTTGTTATGTTAGCACTCAGTTATCCGCTTCTGCATCAGAGGAAATTACATATCTTGTTTCTTGTAGTCTCCTATTAAGTATATTTTATGGGGAAGGTCGTTTTCAATGTTATCTTTCGAATTATTATGTAGTTCTTCCACAAGTTCCTCTTATCAAACATTTAAATAGGAATCCTTATTTTAAAGGTGCAGAGATTGCAGGCAAATATGTTGTATCACTAAATCATTAGATATTGCATTTGACCACAGACATAATTCGACCTGTTGTTGTCAGATGTGGAAAATAATTTTTTGGATTAGGTGGAGATAGATGGAGAGACTTAAAATCTCAAACTGAATCTGATATGGATCTCAAAAAATACAAGTGGAGCAGTGAAGAAATTGAACATCAGGAAAAAGGAAATTTACCTGCCTTTGTTTTAGATTGGAAACACAAGGAAAAGTTGTGTGTATATGTTGATCAGAGTTACATAGATCTGTTGTTTGTAGGGGAAAGTGAATTTTGAAGTGAGAGTACAAAATTCTCTTTTCGGGGATGGACAGGATCCTGTGATTCCTGGAGTCTATTTTATTTGTGGACAAAATGCATATTTCAAAATGCAACATGGGTGGCATTGGTACCTGCATCTTGGCAAAGCTTTCCCGAAAATGTATCATGTGGAACATTTTATTAATCCTGTATGGGAAGAGAAATCCAAAACTAAACAAGATGTTAGTGCAGCATAAGCAGTATGATATGTTTATGGCGCTATAATCCCATCTGTTGGGGTGATTCTAAACAATCAGAAACTTAGAAAGCTGTATACAATAATGGACAATTGGCTACTAGTACCGCATATTCCTTATTACTTGTAAATACTGGAATGATTGCAATAAGGTCTACGGTTCTGCATAACCGAATTGTGCTAAACCTTTTGCTCGCAAAAGTGGGCAGATTTTGTCAGATGTTGAAAGTTCAGCAGTACTTAAATTCCAGATGAAAGTAAAGGCCTGGAGAAATATATTATGAATATATATACTGTTTTTGTTTTCCTTTTTTCCTCATTTGCCACACTCACTTCCAGTTGACCACTTAGCTCTCCATTTTGCCATCTGCTCTACCACTGAAGAAAGCTGGGGTTCTCAGCAAAAGAAGAGGGTTCTGCCTTTTATTGCTGAGCTTTACCCAACATTTCATCTAATAACCCCAACTGGGCTATGCATCGGACCAGGGGGGATGCAGAGGTGTCACACAAGCCCATCTATTTTGCCATTGGGCTGCTCTTCCCACTTTCTCCTTCTAACCATGTTACCAAAGGGGAGTACATTTTAGTTATTTTTGAATGAGCATGGCTCATGTCCATCTTGCATACATATGGTACTGAGCTCAGCATTTGCCCCCCCCCTTGCTTCCCCCTGGTTTCAGTCAGGCCAGTGGTGGTGCCCTGACTGTGTGAGGTGACTGTAGACTCCCTTGTGGCTGGGGGTGCACAACACTACTGTAGGCAGCACTTTTGGCATTGTTTCTTTATGTACTGGCTCACTGCTGGTTGGAGAAACACACCTGGGTCATGATTCCTCCCCAAGTCCTTGCTTGCCTGAAAAGGGGGTATTCCCAGTGTCATTGTTTTTCCTTGTCTCTACTGGGGGAGGGCATCCCCATTTGTGAAGTCTTCATCATGGGGAAGGATACATTACACCAGCCCTCTATACAGGGAAGGATTGAGAAATATAGTAAACACACTTCTTCGGTGGAGCCCCTGCCCAAAGCAGTCAGAGCTCAGGGGAGTGCCCCCTGTCCCTGAATGACTTCCCTATCCTGCAAGTGAGCAGAGACCTTCATACATCTATTGAGGGGAAGATCGTGGAACTTCAAGAGGATCTTTCTTTTTTATGCCTGTCACGACTTGCCTAGCCACTAGTCAACGTAGTGGGAAAACCTCTAAAATCATGTCAGGAGGTCAGGCGCAATGTAAACACTCGCGTTTGAAAAGACGTCATGTGGTTCCAGTAATTTTCCTTAAGCGGTGTTTGATTGAACTCCAAAATAGCGGCGCACACATGGCGGAAGGAACGGGACGCGGCAGAGTGCAAGGTTGCCGGTCTAGTGTTTCTTCGCTCACAAATGATGCTGCAGGTGAGGCGCGCGTTCTGATAACGAACTGCGCACTTCAACTGGAATCGTCCACGAAGTCAGAGTGAAGTTCCGGAGTTCCGAGTTTTCCAGAGAAATCTTCAATTTCTTCAACCGAAGGTATTCAACATTCACATGCGCAACGAGAGACAAGAAGTAAGAATCTTCAAGCCTCATTCACGACTGTATTGAATTGCTTTTGATGCGTCTTGCGTCCTCAGTTCAAGGCGTTAACAAGTGAATGAACTTATACGCCGGAAGCAGCTTTTCTTTTCTTATAGTTTACTCATAGCTAGGGATTTTGTGTCTTCATGGAACTATAAAATTTATGTTGTTGAACTACGGAATACTACTTTTATGGACTACGTTACAGAGCACACCTCAACTCTGTCAGGTACATCTTTATTTAAGAAAAATCATAGAGTCACGTTAAACAATTCCCGTAGAGTATTCTTGATAGCTAATGATACTGTGTTTCACGTAGGTCAATAGAAAACCCGAGTTCAGTTGAAAATTAGTGAGAGAGAAGCAATTGCCTGTGGTCCAAGGGTAAGCGTTTTGATAGTGTAAAATATGACTATGAATGTTAAACAAATTGCATGAAATTAAATAGGGTTTCCTCACAGGTGATTCCAGAAGACCAATACGACGAGTGTACTCCATCACTCGAGGGCAGTCTCTCTTCTCTTTTGTTATTTTATCCACTTCCCCTTTCCCTTCTGTTTTAGGGGTTACCTTGACATTGCAGTGTCGGGTGGCTTCTGAGGCAGAGGGGCGTTGGGACTAAGCGTCGACTCCTGTGGATTCATCAGGCCTTCCTTGACAATGCCAGAGCTTGCATTCATGGCTAACAAAGTAGTAGATCACGAGACTGGGTTATTTAGTGACGAGGGTTCCCTACACTCCTGCCAATCTGAGGTGACAACCCTGCGCCACAAGGTGGCCATGCTGGAGGCATTGATAAAGGACGTGGAGGGGCTGTACTGTAGGAGTATTATTGAACATTGCCAGCACTCATCCCCAGTCAACTGATCTGGGTGTAATCCATCAACATTCTTTAGCTCACTCCGCCATCCCAGTTCAGTCATGGCCATATGCAAATCAGTCTGACCCTGTGCCTCATGGGAACAGTCCAGTCCGAACTGCCAAGCCATGTCTTCCCTGGACCGTAAGCAAGCATCCCGGGATTGCTTTCTGGCTAATCAGCTGTCATCAGCCAGGCTCGCTTCAATCCAGTAGCAAAGTGAGCAAGGGACCCATGTCTGGGCATACCCTGTCGACTTAGGGCAAACAAAGCAAAACCAAAGGGGATTATGGATGGAGTGTTGAACATTGCAAGCATTCACCCCCAGTCAACTGATCTGGGTTTAATCCATCATCATTCTTTCGCTCACTCCGCCGCCCCAGTTAAGACATGGCCATATGCAAATCAGTCTGACCCTGTGCCTCATGAGAACAGTCCAGCACGAACTGCCAAGCCAAGTATTCTCTGGACCGGAAACAAGCATCCTGGGACCGGTTTCTGGCTAATCAGCAGTCAGCAGCCAGGCTAGCTTGAATCCAGTGGCAAAGTGAGCAAGGGACCCACGTCTGGGCATACCCTGCCAACTTAGGGTGAACAAAGCAAAACCAAAGGGGATGATGGACAGAGTGTTGAACATTGCAAGCACTCTCCCCAGTCAACTGATCTGGGTTTAATCCATCATAATTCTTTAGCTTGCTCTGCCACCCCAGTTCAGACATGGCCTTATGCAAATCAGTCTGACCCTGTGCATTATGAGAACAGTCCAGCCCGAACTGCCAAGCCATGTCTTCCCTGGCCCGGAAACAAGCATCCTGGGAATGGTTTCTCATCAACCAGGCTAAGGTTTGGTTGCCTGAGCTGGTCTCCATATGTATTCCTATCTTTAGAATAGATGTCCCAGATTGTTCTGTGTCCCATAGTTTGCTTTTCCACGGGCACAAACGCTCACCAGTTGTTTCTTTCCTTATTTGAGCTTCTTATTTTAACTATTTATTTTAGTTTATTATTTGTTCCCAAACCCCCTTCCATTGAGATTATCGGATGGGCACTAGTGTCTCTGGTTTAGTGTTCGTCGGAAGGACATGTGTGTGTGTAACATACAACTTTGAAAGATGCACTTTAGTGCATTTTTCACAGTTTTTGCTATTTAACATGAAGTTTGATTTCACTGTAAATAGCTACCCCTATCAGCGAAATCGGCAGCTATTTTACATTCATGCATTGCATTTAAGGAATTTCAATTTGATATTCCTTAAATGCAATCGCAAATAGCGATTTATGCATTTGGGATGATGCATCCCAAATGCATAAATACCAGTCGCAGAGGGGCAGATTATGAGAATATGCCCCTTTGCGAACTGTATTTCGCTTAATGCATCTAGCTGATAGTCCTTTGAGCGCTTTGAGCAGGATCTCAGGCGCATTTTCGACCGACAACCCTCCACACAGAGAGTAGACAACATACTACTGAACCGATGCCAAGGCAATAGATATCTCCTTGCTTACCTCGCACAATTGAACAGACTGGTGGTAGAGGCCCACTGGCTAGAACACAAAAGAGCATCATTATTCTACAGAGGATTGCGTGATGAACTGAAAGATATGCTGGCTCAGGTGGTCAACTGCCCTTGAGACTGTGATGCACTCATAAACCTGGGTCTTCAATTAGACCATGGGTTGGCGGAACGACGAGGGGAGAAGAAACGTGTTGAAAACAGAGTACCCCTACAGTTGCCCCGTACTGTCTCCAGACTATTCCGCAATGCAATAATGGATAGCGGTGAACCCATGAAGATCGGCTTGGTTTGACCTACCCTTTCCAGGACCGAAAAGGAGAAAAGACAGAGCAACAACCTTTGCCTGTATTGTGGTCTAAGTGGTCACTTTGTGAAAGACTGCACCAAGAAACCTAAGAAAGATTGGAAAACACCAAAATTCTGAAATGGTACAGGGGCCAACACCAACCAGATTGCCACCATCCATGACCACTTTAAATGTATCTTTATCTGGACCCAATTTTCACCTCCAGAATGTGCTATTCATGATCGATGCAGGGGCCACATAAAACTTCTGTGATTGGGGATTTGCTCACCCTCACCAAATTCCTGTGACAAGAAAAAACTTCACTGAACAAGTCTGTGCTGTTGACGGTTCCCAGTTATCCTCTGGGCCCCTTTCCCATAGCACTAACTACTTGGTAATGGAACCAATCACTTGGCATAAAGAACAGTGCCAACTGGATTTAATAGAGGCCCCCCAGTACGGTGTTATTTTAGGCATCCCATGACTCGTAAAACATAACCCCACCATAGGCTGGTGTAAGCTGACCATCACCTTTCTGTCCGAGTACTGCTCTAAGTTTTGTATGGGTCAAGTTTCTGCACCCTGTACCACCACCTCGTTATTATCTCAAAAGCAAGTAATCGCCACAACCCTTACTAGTCTGCCAAATGAATAGCAAGACTTTGCCAATGTTTTCAATGAATAAAAAGCAGAAACTCTTCCCCCTCATCGGGAACTTGACTGTCAAATCGATCTAGAACCAGGGGCGTGGGTTGCATGTAGCCATATTTACTCCTTGATGGAAAAGGAGAACGGCTTCTTAAAAATATACCTAGACAAATATCTGGGTAATGGATTTATGCACCAAATTAAATCACCGGCCTCCTCTCCCCTTTTCTTTATCCCCAAGATGGAATGGGACTTCCGTCATTGCATCGACTGTCAAGCCTTAAACCAGGTGACCATTAAGAACTAATACCCCTTACCACTCATCGCTTCCATGATGGATCAAGTACAATCCGCCACCATCTTCACCAATTTTGGTCTATGCAATGCCCTGACAGTCTTCCAGCATTGGTGAACAGCGTTCTACAGGAGTTTTGGGCTATTTTTGTACTAGTGTACATTGATGACATTTTGATTTTTTCCCCCTCTCTTTCCGATCATATTGAACATGTGCAAAAAGTATTTCAGGCATTACGTAAAATACAACTATTCGCCAAGATGGAAAAATGTGCCTTTCATGTCACTACAGTGCACTTTTTGGGATTTGTTTTTTCACCTGAAGGTTTGGCTATGGATTCCGCCATGGTACAAGCCGTCCTCCAATGGCCTGCACCCAGTTAGTTGCGTGAAAGTTATCCAACGCTTTCTTGGCTTCACCAATTTCTATCGGCGCTTCATCACAGACTTCTCAAAAGTGGTTGCCCCCATCACCACTCTCCTTCACAAAGGTCAAAAATTCTGGTGTAGCCCGGAAGCGGAGCAGGCTTTTCAACATCTCAAAGAGGCCTTTACATCTGCACCTATTCTTTTGCATCCTGACTTAAACCAACCCTTCTATCCAGAAGCTGATGCTTCGAATATTGCTCCAGGTTCTATATTATCTCAAAGACACCCAGACATAGGGCAGCTCCACTAAGTGGCTTTTTACTCCCGAAAACATGCTGAGGTTGAAAAGATTTATATTAAGTATTGGCTGTCAAGGCTGCTTTTCAGGAGTGGAGACATTATCTTATGGGCACAAAACATCCATTCACTGTATACATGGGCCACAGGAACTTACAGTTCATGAAATCAGTAAAAGCGCTCACGCCCCGGCAATTATGCTGGTCGTTGCTTTTTGCAGATTTCTCCTTTGTGATCATATTTTGACCTGGGCAAAAGAATGGAAAGTCTGACGCTCTTTCCCGACCCAATTGAGAGGCGGGAGAACGGAATGAACCTCCGTTTTTATTGGATAAAACAAACTTTGTGAACAACATCAACATCACAGATGTTTCAAGGTTGGAACAAATTCAACAAGCCTCTGCTCAGTTTGATCAAGAAAAATGGATACAGGAACACCCCGACAGAGAAGTGGTAGAGGAAATATTTTACCATCAAAAACACTTATATCTACCCACACCAGCTCTTCAAAACGAAGCCTTGGGGTGGCGCCAAGACTCTCAACTTTCTGGTCATCATGGAATCACGAAAACACTTGAATTACTACAAAGTTATTATTGGTGGACGAACATGCGTTTTGATTGCCATCAGTGCATGAAAACATGGGACACTTGCGCACAAACGAAATAACCATGAAAAAAACTTGCAGGGTTGCTTAATCCTATTCCAATACCTCCTTCACCTTGGTATTCAGTATCTATAGATTTAATAGTTGATCTACCTCAAGACCAAGGATTTACATTGATTGTGGTGGTAGTCGACCTGTTAGTTAAATGTGTCATTGCTTCCCAACTAAAGGGATACCTGATGCCCCTATCTAGCAAATCAGTTTTTACAACACATAGTACGGCTCCATGGTTTACCATCACGTATCATTTCCGACCGTGAGACGCAATTTATTTTGTACTTCTGAGGAGCATTTTGCAAATTACTTAACATGTCGGTGGACCTCTCTTCCGCCTGTCACCCGCAATCTGATGGGCAAACGGAAAGAAGCAACCAAGAGATTGAACAATTATTACGCAATTATGTTACCGAACAAGAGCAATGGGTCAATCACCTTTGGTTAGCAGAATTCGCCCATAACAATGTAGTAAAGAGATTTAGAAGCTTCTCACATTTCTATGCTCTGTATGGGTATCACCCTAGATCTTCCCCATTACTAACACAGCATGCACTCTCTCCTAAACCTTTAGCTCAAAAACACACCTTACAACATCAGGCTCTTGAAGAATTAAAAAAGAACGTGACAGGTGCAAAACTATTGTACAAACAGTACGTGGACAGAAAGAGACGATTATCTCCTATATCCACCAAACACTTATGCTTAAAAGGGCCACGTAAATTTTAACCAAGAAACATTGGTCCATTCCCCATTCTAAAACTATATCAGAAATCAACAGTACGCCTGGCTTTACCGGCTCACTTAAATATTCACCTTACCTTTCATGTGTCCCTTTTAAGACCCACTGATCCTACACTCCTTACCTAGCTCCACCACTTCCAGTAAGTGTGGAGGATCACATAGAACATGAAGGAAGTTCTATTTTAGATTCTCACAAACAAGGGGCACTTTATATTACCTGGTAGCTTGGAAGGGGTATGACCAACAGGAATGCACCTTGGAGCCAATATCTCATGTCATTGCTCCCCGACTGTTCCATATTTTCCATCAGCGTATCCCCCACAAACCTAGCCCTGTCACCGGGCCTTGGAAGGGGGTACTGTCAGGATCCCTCGGACTGCCCACCCCCTTCCGCACTCCACCATTAGTGGGGGAACTAATCAGGGTGAGCCCTAGGGCGCTAGGTGCATTTCACTCAATTACATCCTACCTAGGAAAACTGCCTGTTGGGTGGGGACCCCTAGCAGGTTCTCAACACATGCCTCTCGTCCTCCGCTCGTCCCCTCTTTCACTCCCTGTGTTCCCTGAGTAAGAAAAGCTAACTTATATTTCTTTCATTCTCTGCTCTGGTATGTGGTGGTGTTTTCCTAATCTTTGTTTACCAGGCAACATCAGAGCGCGACTCAGCCACCTCCATGACTCTGCAGTCTTCATGACTCTGTAGTCTCCGTGACTCAATATAGCCTCCGTGACTCAGCAACCTCCACGACTCAGCAACCTCCACGACTCAGCAGCCTCCATGACTCATCAACCTCTATGACTCAGCAACCTCTAAGACTCAGCAGCCTCTGTAGCTCAGCAACCTCCATAACTCAGCAACCTTCATGACTCAACAAGTCTCCATGACTCAGCAACCTCCATGACTCAGCAGCCTACATAACTCTTCATCCTGGTGATAGGTATTTAACCCTCACCCAGGCTAAAGCACTGAGTTTCCTGTTGAAGATCCTACGGCGTGACGGCTCTTCTCTGTACATGCTGGTTGGATGAATTCTGTTTCATCCTAGCTGCTTCTGCTCGCAGATATGTCTAAATCCTTTTTGGGCTACATTTCACTCTTGTGCTCAGTAGAATTTCATTGTTTTGACACCCGACTCATTTCTGGATATCGGGGATATCTTGGGTAACAGCGCATGAAACTCTTCGCAGTCAGAGACTTCCTGACTTCGTTTCCTATTTCACAGTTCCCTCTTGTTCCCACTCAGCTTACTTTAAGCTACTTTGACTGGATTTTGATCATTTCCTCCTTATATCATTTATGTAATTCATGCATAGTTCTTGCTAATAGAAGTGTATATTATTATTGCAGTTTTTATAGTTACCCTGTTAAGTGTCTTTTTTTCTTGCTGAAAGAAGGTCTTGGTAACGATCTCAAGCCTTTGACTTATATCAGCTGAAGTATGCAGATTATGTTTAATCTCATTGAAATAATAATGTATGATGTGTTTATGTGGAATCCTCGTTGGCACAAAATTGTGTGAGTGTGTATTTATCTTTGGCGCAATATTGCAAGAGTGTGTCTTTATTTTTGGCACCATATGGTGTGAGTGCAGTTCTGATTTATTCTAATCATTCTAAAAGACCTCTTTTATCGTGACCCAATGCAGTAGTTTATGCATGATTTAAGTAATTGTTTATTTGTGTTCTTTTTGATGTCTTTTATTACTGCTGCAGGAGCTGGTCTCCATACTCATTCCTAGCTTTAGAACAAATGTCCCAGATTGTTCTGTGACCCAAAGTTTGCTTCTCCAGCAGCATGAACACACACCAGTTGTTTCTTTCCTTATTTTAGCTTTTTATTTTAACTATTTATTTTAGTTTATTGTTTGTTTCCACACCCCCTTCCCTTGAGATTATCGGATGAGCACTGGTGTCTCTGGTTCAGTGTTCGTCGGATGGTTTCTGGGGATTGTTGAAATCCAGCTGCCTCTGCGTGTCTAGCAGAAAGAAGAGCACATTCCAAGGTCTTCCCAGATTGGTTCCTGATAAACATAACAAAGACATTAGTATTATAAGTACAGAGTCTGTGGCCCCTTGAAGAAGAGAAGACACTGCAGGGACGTGTGACCGTCAGGGTGCTAGACAGCCTGGAGGAACCGCCTTGGGACTGGACTATTCTGGGGGCTGATCTACTGCCTATTGGACTGAGAGAACGACTACCACTTTGTTTTGAGACCCTTGTGATGCCTTGCCTTGCTGCGCCCTGCTAGCTTGTCCCCTGTGCACCTCCAGGAGTGCTGCTGTGTCCCTGGTCTGGGCAGACTCGAGTGCTTTGTTTCTTTGGGCTCTAGGCCCTGAACCAGGGTTTGGGGCATGCTGGGGTTTGGTTGCCTGAGCCCCAGGTGTGCCGTAAAGCATATGGAGCACTTTGTTGTCCCCCGCTCAGAAGTGCATAGTGGGGGCTGAATTTGTTGTCAGAGCCTGAGACGTGGGCTCTCTCTCTAAAGTGTGGCAGGCGCAGGTGAGTGCAATCACACTACAGAGGAATCGGGCCTGAGCAAAAAGCTGCCACTGTATCTGGAGTCTGGATGCAGCACCCCCAGACGGTTGCTGTAGCAATGAGGGAGCCGCAAGAGAAACCTACTGTGCCTCACCAGTAAGGAAAGCCCTGCACCAGAGGAGGAATTAATCTGGCCCATGGTGGCCAGGGCTAGAGTCTGCCTGCAGCGTGGAGACGACGGAAGCGTCCAGGTCGCCCGAGGAGCTAAACCACAAAGGGTGCAGCAGCTATGCTGTTCGACCCAGCAGATGGTCCAGGACACCTTGAGGAGTCCGACTTGCTGGGAGTGCGGGTCAGTCTGCGTACTGGGGCTGGACCGGTGAGATACCAGGTGAGGAGCCGGGTAACCATCACCCTGCTTGCCCGGTGCAGCAGCAGCTACCCCGTATGGTAGTGGGCAGCTGCCTTGACAAAACAGGGTGACAAGGGCATACTTGGGGGTTCCTGTGAGGTTACCCCTCCAAGTGGGTTGATCCATTCCTGCCCCTTTCTGACACCCACCTACCTGGGGGCATTACTGTGTTTTTGATAGCTCAGGGTAAACTTTGACGTTGGGCCTGGAGCATGGGAATACAAGTGCTGTTTGATGGGTAGCAGGAGCGCGGGTGCCACTCATAGTAATGGTAATCAATTATCTGGGATGCCCCCTAGGTACAGTGCTGTAAAGGTGATCTGCAGTAATGGTGGTATGCCTACTGTTGGCATGATGTTTCTAATGTGTACACTATACTAGTACTTATTATAGTGCACTTCTGATGATGTTGGTTATGCCTAATGTATTCATTGCAGAAAACAAATTCTTTCGTCGAATGATTAGTGTCCCGCAGAGCACTCCATCGATCCCGCTCCAATACGATCTTGGGAGGAAAAAGATCGAGGACATGGCCAGACTGCGTCCCCTTCTATATTGGAGGCGCATAAAGACTACTCCTGAATTGGGCCACTACGCATCTTCTCTCACGGACATTATTAGCTCTGATCGGTTTCATAAAATACCCTGGCTTAAAGAAATTAGGAACTTGCTCCAAAAATTGCACCTAGATCACTTGTGGACTGCAGTAGACCCCATGCCTTCCCATCTAAGGCATCATTGAAAAAAATGTATTGGGACATGATATATAATACTGTTTTGACTTGCAACCAACCCTCCATGTTGGCATCCCAGTTCTTGGATTCTAAAATAACCCCTAAATGCGAACAGTACTGGGACTTGATTTCTAAACCCCTAGATAGGAAGCTGTATTTTCAGTTTAGAATTGGCTCCCTACCCCTTAATGCTTTCACTGTCAAATGGTCCCCATGCAATGTAAACACATGCTTCTATTGTAAAGTACATGTTGAGGACATCCCACATTTCCTGTTTGCCTGCCCATTATATGCTGCCCGAGAAGTAGATGGCTAAAACCGGTATGTAGGAATTTGGGGATAAGGAAATATCTAGAGGCACTAAGAATATTAGGATCAAATTGTGCCCCCAATCTTGCTATCACCGTAGCCAAATACTTGGGGTGGGCCTGGATAATACGCATGTGCACTTTAAACTGTAATTAATTATGTAAAATGGAAAATGTAATTATAAGGATAAATCCAATCGTCAAGGACTTTGTACTGGGACTCGGATTTTATAACGTATGAATTTTATAAACTGAAATATTCGCCAGCACTTTGTAATTTGATGGTATTTAATATGTATTTTATGTTGATCTTAAAATTTTTGCGTAGTATTTATTCTGTTTAGCTTAGGGAAACATGCTTTTATGACAATGCTGTCGAATAAAGTATTGAAACTTAAAACTGTAATGGTAATCAATTATCTGGGATGCCCCCTAGGTACAGTGCTGTAAAGGTGATCTGCAGTAATGGTGGTATGCCTACTGTTGGCATGATGTTTCTAATGTGTACACTCTACTAGTACTTACTATAGTGCACTTCTGATGATGTTGGTTATGCCTAATGTTTTTATGCTAAAGGAAATCCTACCAGTAGTTAGATGAAGTATTAGGTGCAAAGAGTGAAGTTGAAGAGAAAGAGTGAGAGGATAGTGGGGAGAGAGGGAGGGACTAAGAGTGGTAGGTTATATCTAGAAGGGAACTCAATTTGGTGTGGACATGTGTTGTTTTAAAATAAAAATGGGGGGCCTCTTGCTTATGTTACAAAATAAGTGCTCATGCCCCCCTCAATCCCAGCAGCTTTAAGCAGTTGCAGTTGGATGTGAATGAGCGAGATAATAGGTTGTAGTAGATATGCTTTGCCTAGTCTAGTGCTACTAACAGGGCAGGTCTGATCTGTTTTGGGAGAGAGTGTGATTTTTAACGTTTTCTGCACCTTGTTGGGGATTACAAGCTTCAAGTGGTCAGGCAGCTGTGGAATCAGGAACATACTGGGGATGTAAAGCCCTGAATACTAAATGCATGATCTCATTAAAGAGGACTTATGAATTTGAACTGCATGGTGGAGAACAGTCCTGATTAATTTGAGAAAACTATAGGGAAAATGAAATAAATGTTGATTTGCATCCAGTTGGTGATTTATCAGTGAGGAGGTGGGAGCTATGAAGGCAGGATCTGAATGTCAAAATATGTGGGCATGAATTGAGAAGTGAATGAAGGAGGAAGGTGGTGCAATAGAGTTGGAATATGTGTTTTATGCAGATGTGTAATTGATGGACCAGTAAGCGTTTCAGATAGTTGGGGTTCTTGTTGATAGATGCTAGTATGAAAGGTAATGACTCCCACTACAAGAAGAGGGTGGATGTGAACTGAGTTCCGGTAAAAGGCCTAGTTCAATACAGAAACTGTTAGATGACAAGGGGTTGAGACGAGACTGTGATGTTTCACTTGGCAAGGAAGAGGAAAGAGAGATTGTAAGATACTCTAAACAAGCAAAAGTGTAGGATGTGATGAGATGGCAAGAGTTTTGTTAGGAATTGTTTGACTCCACTGCCTCAGCAGAAGATAGGAACTACGTGACCTGTGAAGGACTGGACGCTTGACTGGATCCTGGAAAGAAAGGGTGATTTCTCCCAGTTGCCAACATGCCACACTGCACAGTTTGAGGGTCTATTCTAATTTTAAGTACAATAGCATGTGTCTGCTGCATGTAACTTGGAACTTATATTCACTATCAATCTTTGTTTTGAGAAACATGTTTCTACCGCATTTCTAAAGGACAATCAATCAAGCTTTATTAGGCCATTCAAAAATTGCCACTAAAGCACAATAGATAGAGCAAACTGATAAAAAAATGTACAACTCATATAATTAAAAACTCATCATAAATGACCATACATTTAAAATATACAAGACATAAACAGGAAATAATGGACATTTAACAAAATATCAGACCATTATAATTTTGCTGTAGCAGAAAGCTGCTTTGAAAAAAACTACCTACCGTGCAGCAAACTGCTGCATTTGGGCGTGACTGTAGAACATAAAGAGCTGGTCTACATTGAATAAAACCTTGCTGTTTAAATGGAGTTGAAAACTCATCACAAGAACAAGCTAGAATAGATGAAGTATCATATTGTCCCAAAGGGAAAGATAAGAGGGACCTAATATGGCAGGTTCAAAATCTCATCAATAAAGTTCTCTCCCAAACATTATTTACCCAATGAAGGTGCGACCCATTTATGACGGATTATTGTTAATTATTACAAATCCCCAAACTGAAGGTTTCAATATCTCTGCACACTCTCTCTCCCTCTTCCTTTTCCCCCCAATAACTTTCCTTCACCCATATCTGTTGGTTATTTTCTCTGGTGCACAGAACAAATCCAGTCTAAATAAACTTCAGTCAACTTTCTGGCATAATCCAAACATTGTACATTAGGACTATAGGCACAGTTCAAAGAGTCCTCAATAATCTCCCTTTTATGACAGGCCTTATGATTGGTTGAGATCGATAGCCAGACCCTTAGTGGAGCCAACCTAACATCTTCCGCAACCTAAGTGAGCCCCAACTCTTTCTGTATAATAAAGAGAGAACTGCAGGGCGGTAACCTCATTGGTTTCTTACAGAACCTGTTTTCTTCAACTTTTAGACAGTCGATTGGGCCATGGCCCCAAATAGGTGCCCTGTATGTGAACACAGGCAGAGAATTATGATTATATATTTCCATCATTGTCGAAATAGGCTTAGAGCCAATACTCTTGGCAGCCTGAAAATCTATTGATCCTGTATGCCGGGCAGGGTCTCCAATTACATTGTGAGTCAAGTGTAATACCAGATAAGGAACGCTTTAGATCCTTTCGAACCGCCTTCCCTTAATAAAAATGGGTCTAATCTTTGACGATTGCTTTCCCACTGCCAAATAATGTTTCTTGGAAAAATGTGTTTCCAACTCAGTGTTATCCATAAAGGGCACACATTATCAATTTGCTTTTTAAGACCAGCAGGAGTCCGAACGATTAGAATGGCATCATAAGCATATGAATGTGCTCTCACTGGGGAATTCTTAATTTTTGGAAAATCACAACCATTCAGCATAAGATAATAATGCAACTTGTGAATATATAACAAAAACAAAATTGGTGCAAGCATGCAGCCCTGCCTCACACCTCTTTCCAGATAGAAGGAGTCCGAACATTCTCCGGCAAGAGTTGTAACAAAAGAAAGCAGTAAGATCTTGATGAAGGGCTCCAAGGAAATTAATTAGTTAAAGTTTCAGACCTAAATCCCCCAAGGTAACCCATAACAATGAGAGTTTAACTCAATTGAAAGCTGTGCTAAGGTCCATGAATGCCAGATATAGAGCCCAAACCTTGGCTACTACAGCATTTCTGGATTAGTAACGTAAGATTCAATTAACAATGAACAAACTTAAATTGCTACTAATCAAACTCACACATAGGAGGCAAAGTCAACAGCACACCACTTATGACTGCATCCCTTGTCAACAGTCCTAATGACAGGGGGATCTCTGAATTTAAGGTAATAACTAGGTACTTATAGGACATTGTATTAGGGTTTTGATCACTTGCACAATTCTCCACCGTAACCGCTCCTACAATGGCTGTTATCAAGGTAAAGGAGACATAAAATAAAATCCATAACACTCCCCTTTCCAAAAAACGTAAAACTGTTAGTGCTCACACACCCCAAAATTTCGATATATTTAAACTACTCATTGTTGAGTAACATCCTACGGAGTTTCCCCCTTAACATCCATAGCCCGGCATATGTACACGCCCTTAAAAGTTAAAAGCTTTTGAATTGTTAAATTTGCACCAGAACCACAATTGTCCAGGCATATATCACATCAAGACTGAACTATTGTGAATCCCTGTTTTTAGGGATGTGGCTCTCTTTTACTTTATATTGGACTACAGAATGGGAAATGTATATATTGTGGGATGGGATAAGATGAATGTGTAAGTTTTGGCCCGCATGTGGTGGCAGGATGCTGCAGTTTAGGATAGGCTCATTGGAGGATGAATGTGTGGCTTTATTAAGTCTGTGATAGATTGATAAAAACTCACAAGCACAGTGCCTGTAGTGTCTGGAACGGGTCTGTGTGCTGGGAGCTAAGCATAAATGTAAGTGTTATGGGTCCAGCAATGATAGGCCATGGATATTGTCAGGGTTTTCATGTGGCATTTGGAGGTGAGGATTGAGATCCAATCCATGACGGCCATGGTCTGCTAGATCAAGAGGATTCAGTAACAAATGCTGGGATGCAAAAGCTTTAGAAGTGCAGTCATATTTAAGAGTCTGGGGCAGTACGGGCCAACACCATTAGCTGTAGGCCCAGGGCATGGGCATGGGCTTGGGCCTTAGGTGTCAGGGTTACGGTCTTAAGCTAATAGATTCAGGGATGTTGGCATAGTGGTAGACCATGTAGATCAGGAACATAGATGTCAGTGACCAGGGTTCTTAGTTGGGGCCTCAGGGACTAGGGGAATACACCATGAGATCAAGGTTTGGAGCAATGATCTTGGTGCTCATTTACATTTTAAAGCTTTCCAGTAGTCTTTTTCCATTCGTAGTAGAATGCTTGTGGTTCGATCCCATAACATCACACCATGTAAACACATGATCATGTAAAGTATGTCTTGTTCGTGTACTTAACCACAGTCAAAAAGTAAATTATAGGTTGTATTACAGACATTTCGAACTTGTTTCAAACATGAGAAGAAAATAACAGGAAATTTACATTTTGAAAAACTTGGTTTATTGTCCTTTTGCAGTAGGTTGTCAAATTTAATTTCAAATTCTGATTTATATTTTACATAAAATGTAATATGATCTTTACTATTCATAATAATCCTGCCATTTATTCAAAAGGGCAGGAAAAAAAACATTTTACAAAATGTAATTTTGTTTCATGCACTGTTTCCCATTGTGTCAACTGCAGTAATTTAGTAGTTGTCCCTGAGACGCCTGATAGAACCAACTCTTGGGCTTGACGCTCCCCAGTCACTGTACCTCCTGTACTCTCCAGGTCTTAAGTAGTACTGACGTCCCCTATAGTTGGGCTCTTCATAGAAGACCCAGTGTCCATCCTGTACGTTACAGGAGTAAATGTCATTATAACGGAATTGCTCATAAACATGTGGACAGTCTTCAGAGAACTCCATCATCTGGCCTCCAAAGTTTTCACGTTCATAAAGTCTTATTTTGAAGGAGCCACGATGCTATTATTAGGGAAAATGCACAAAAAAGTGATAGTTAGATATCTCATGCCAGTATTCTGTTAATCTTTGCCACTTTGAATGTTATTACATGCTTTCCACTGCATTAACTTTCTTGTAGGAAATGGATAATTTTACAGGTTCACAGAATGGAAAAAAATGAAAAAGACAACTAGAACATGAACATAGAGGAACGTTACTCCAAGACAAGAGGAGCTAAGTATATTGAATATGGCATATTTGGAGCTATAGTAATACCTATAATATGAGAAGGTTTCCATATCTTCTGTCATTTGTGTTTTTATGCTAATCTGTGAAGGATTGCAGGGCTATAGGTCTACCTAGTCTGGGTTTCAAAAGTCTCAGAAATCTCTTTCAGGGTCGGACTGAAATTACTCATCTGCCCTTATTGGCGGACGTCTGATGGCACAGAAGATGCTGAAAGGTCAACCACCGGGATATACTTTGTGTTTCAGAAACAATGTTGCTGCTTGTTATTAAACGAATAGTGTGATGTAGACTTGGAGGTTTGCAATGTGTGGGTGCCTGATCACTGGTTTGTTTTTCTGAATTTTCAGTCATTTAGGAGGAGGAATGTTGTAGAGTATATCTGGCATGGGTTGGTCTAGAGAGAGAGATGTGCAGAGGACCACAATGAGCAGTAGAGAAACCACCTGACTGAGCCTCTGGACGCCTACTCCCTGTCTCAATACCTCCCCAAAACTAAGCTTTTACACGAACTAAAAAGAAGTCAGATTCCAAACCTTCTGATGACATTTTGAGTCAAGGTTCCTCAGATGACTCTAAAGATTATGTGGACTGCAGTAACAAATGGAGTAGTGGATCGAGCACAGTGAAATCACTTACCTCACGAGCCTTGGCACCTTAGCTAGGTACTCTTATCTGATTGCAAATGTGTGGGGTTGTGAGCTGACCAATGTTAGATTGTGGAAAAAGATACTACTAACTCTGTTTAGTGTGTGAGGTTTGTGTGGGAAATAGCTCACTGGAGAAATGTTACCAAAGAGAGAGTTACAGAAGTGGAGAGCTGTTCACGACACACAACTCCTGTTCACCTGCGACAGGGGTCACGACTTTGACGGGGCGTCTATTCGGGGCTACCTTGGGGCTGTGTTTGACTGGTTCAGTCGGAACAGCCTCAAGTGCAACTCCAACAAGTCCGAAGTGCTTTTTTTCGGCTGCCCCGCAGACCCCAGATGGAAAGAGTGGTGGCCTGCCGCCATGTTCCCTCCTGCCAGAGATTCTGGGGCTGCTAAAAATCTGGGTAGCCAGGTTGACAACAGCCTCTCTTTCAAGGCCCAGGTGTCGGGCCTGGCCGGCAGGTCCTTTGCAGTCCTGAAGATGCTGAGGAAGTTCCTGCCGCTCTCATCCTTAGAGCACAGAAAGACCACGGTGCAGGCCTTGATTGGCTCTCACCTGGACTACTCCAAAATCCTGTACCTAGGCCTTCTGGACTACCTCCTCGCGCGTCTCCAGGTGGTGCAAAACTCTGCGGCCTGGGCCATTTTCGACCTCACTAGGAGAGCCAGGGTCAGTAAACTCCTTAGAACTCTTCACTGGCTGCCCATTAAGAAGCGGATCACTTTCAAGGCCCTGACCATCGCCTTCAAAGCCCTTCAAGGTACAGGTGCCCGCTATCTCCAGAAATGGATCAGCTTCTATCATCCTTCTAGATCCCTGTCCTCCTCGACCCAGGCCAGGGCAGTCACTCCTGTGGTCTGACGTGCTCGCTGTGGGGGCCGCTCATTTAAACATCTTGCCCCCTGGCTGTGGAACGCTCTTCCTCTTTCTCTCAGATCTTGCTCCAATCTGCTGGCATTCAGGAAAGATCTGAAGACCCTGCTCTTCACGCAATAAACCGCCCCCTTTGAGCTACGCTCTCTCACTCGTCCCTTCCTCCACCCTGGATCTGTGAGGTTTCCTCCAGCGCCGGGACACTCCTCGAAGTATCCGTGCGCTATAAAAATACCCCCATAACATTCACATTAACATTAACATTCACAAACTGAAACTCCTAGTTGTATGACTTCATATATGTATGCATTCAGTGGTATTTGCATAGAGAAAATCTAGCTGGGAAGCAATGAGGTGTTGAATTGGGAAAAGATCCCAGGGATTTGCTTCAAGATTATTTACAAGAAGGTCATGTGTGGGTTTGTATTGCGTCTTTGAAAAACCTCATCTTCAAAAGTCTATCCAATAGCTATGATTCCTGCTAATGCTTGCCATTGCACATATAGCTGAAGGAACTAACAACTGTTCAGGGCTGGGAATATTGGCTATCAGAGTGGTGTCCAACCCTAACATACCCCTGATCCTCACCTCAACTTTCAAGCTCCTATTTTGACCTCAGCCTTACCTTTTGCATCTATGCACCCAAGATCTGGAACAACATCTCAGTATCAATCAGGACAGCCCCACAACTGCCCCTAATTAGGCATGAGTTGGAGACTCCCCTCTTCAAAAAACACTACATCACAATGCATTAATAAGCCACAACCTAGTCTTCTCCTACTTATTCCATTTATGCGTGTCTTTAATAAAGTCCAGAGCTCTACTGCCTTTTGGCTAGACTCACGCTATAGAACTGCCATATACATACATAATGACATACTGCAGGGCCGATTCTGCGATAATCCCCGATCCCTAATACTGGTGGCCAGGTAATAGGCATGCAGCTCCTGGGCTGCCACAGCAGAGCTGACCAACAGATGGAGCATTTTCTCTCTCTACCTCTCACTTTCTCTCTCACTTTCTCTCTCGCTCTCTCTCTGTATATATATATATATATATATATATATATATATATATATATATATATATATATATATATATATATATATATATATATATATATATATATATATATATCATCTGCATCTTCAGCTTTGCACAAATAGATGTTGGCCTTCCTTGATTAGTGGACTATGGGGTCTATCTACTAAGATTTAACATCATGTTTGCATCACAAAAGTGGCTCAAAAGGGCGCTAAATCTTTTTTTACTAATTTACTTTCTGGTGCTTGTTTAGTGCTGGAAAACACTTTAATTTTTTTATTTAAATATTTTTATTATATACCTGGTGCAATTCATCATTATACAATACAATAATAACACTATATAATAATCGCGAATTTATAAAACAAACATAGATTCAAATTACACAAATATACAAACACATAAATAGCACATACATTCATCATTATCAAAGAGCAGAACAGATGAAACCAAATGACACAACACAGTATCCCAGCCTTGCATTATAAGCGGAAATCTCTCCATTTTTTAAGCGTTGCCCAGAGGTTCCGCCCTAGTTCTCTCATTTTCCTACCTCTCCCCATATATAGGGCAGACTTGATATTATGAATCCCAAGCAAACGAGAGAGCCACATCTGGAAGGAGGGGACCGTACTGTCCTTCCAGCCTGCCGCCAAAATAATCCGGAGGATTGCTACGCACATAAAAACAAATGCTTCTTCTTCCTTATTTAAAATTAAATTACTATTGTGCCCTAGAATCATTAGGGTAGGGAATAGGTTGATCTTAATACCTAGCAGCCCCTCCCAAAATTTCTGGATATTAATAAAAATCTCAGATAGCCTATTAGAATGATAAAACATGTGGACGAGATTAGCAGAACCCTCAGAGCATCTGGGACACTTATCGTCTTCCTTCTTAACCCACCCACATAACTTCGCTGGTGTAAAATATAAGTTAAATACCGTCTTGTATTGTTGGGCTCTCAGATTCTTAGAGCGGAACCATTTCCCAGCTAATTGCAACGCTTTATCCAGGTCTGCATCCGGGTCCCCTAATTCCAACATTACGCCGGTTCAATTTTATCCAAATAATTTTGGAGTGTTGAGATTAGAACTTTATAGATCAAAATAATTTTGCTACCCCCACCCAAGACATACTCAATCACATTAATTTTGCCCCCTGGAATAATGCATGGTCTGATCCTTGATGGTGGTTGGTGTATTTTTAGGAATTTGAAGCCTTGATTAGCTGATATTTCATAATCTTGCTGTATCTCCTTAAAACTTATCAGCGAGTTTCCACCAAACAGATCCCCCATTCTTCTAATTCCTTGATCCTCCCACTCTCTCCATAGCCTATCAGTGCTAAAATGAGGGAACAAACTAGAATTCCAAAGTGGGGTATAATGATTAACCTTTGGGATTTCCAAATACTTCTGCATACATTTCCAGACCTTCCAGGCACTATCCAATACTTTATATTGTTTTTTATTATAGCAGCGTCTGTCAGTTTTACACAGCAAAACTCCAACAGCTTCCTTACCTAACAGCAACTCAAAAATAGAAGGGGGATATCTATTCCCTAAAGAGGCCTCAGGCACATTTGATGCATAATCTAGCAATATAGTCATCTGCCTAAAGAGACAAACCATAAGATTAAATCTAATATTAGGAGACTCTAACCCCCCCTTGCCCACTGGTAGTGAGAGATATTTCAGAGACCGTCTAATTTTCCCATATTGCCAGATGAATTTCGCAAAGACTGCCTCAAAAGAATTCAGCACGTCTTCTCCCACCACAAGCGGGATGGTACGAAAGAGATACAACATTTTGGGGAACATGGTCATCTTGAAGACATTGACTCTGCCTATTGTAGACAAGTGTATACATTCTATTCTTTTTAATTCTGCCGTGACTGACTTCAGTAAAGGCGAGAAATTTTCTTTAACAAGTGTATCAATAGTAGAGCTAATCCTCACCCCCAGATACACGGCTGAATCTAAATAACTATCATCCCGCTTAAAAATATTAGTCAAACAAATTATCTGAGTCTTGGATTCATTAAGGTGATACCCTGAATAGTGACCAAATTCCGTTGTAATCCCTATGAGAGCAGCCATGGCCGACTCTGACTCGGACGTAATTATGGCCAAATCGTCTGCATACGCCATCAGTTTTGTCTCACAGCTGTTGCACACCACTGGCTTAATGCTCTCACAGCCTAGAATCCTTCTAACCAGAGGGTCAATGTACAGGGCAAATAAGATTGGCGAGCAGGGGCACCCCTGTCGGGTCCCTCGAGAGATGACAATTTCCTCTGAGCTACCACCCATTAACTGAATTCTTGCTACTGGATCGACGTACATGGCTTTTATAGCCCTCATTATATTAGGGCCAAAGACCCTCAGCTCCAATACCCCACATAAATACTTCCACGTGACACGATCGAAGGCCTTTTCCACATCCAGAAGGATCATGCGATCCGTCCCCCCACAACAGCCTGTACATCAAATAGCGTAATAGCCCGCCTGATGTGATCCATTGTATCCCGACCTGGTATAAACCTGTGCTGCCATGGGGAGTCCAGACCGCCGAAGATCTCTCCCAACCTCTTGGCCAAGACCTTTGCATAGATTTTGGTGTCCGTATTCATGAGGGATATTGGACGGTATGAGCCTGGATCTTCCTTAATCTTACCCTTTTTATGAAAAACCACGATATTTGTACTTTCCCAAGACTCTGGGACTTTTCTAGAGCAAATTACACCACTAAAAAAGTCCAACAGAAAGGGAGCTAGCACATCTTGCAAACATTTATATACCTCAATAGGTATATCATCAGGTCCTGTGGCTTTCCCAGCTGCCAATTCCTGCAAAGCTTCTTCCAATTCACTTAGAGTCATATCACTATTGAGTGTTATTTTATCCTGCTCCGACAGTTTATGGCCAATATTATCAAGCCCCCAACTAGCAGACCCTACAAACACTTTAAAGTAGCGTAAAGCAGCACATTACCTCCCGTCCCTCCCTCGCCTTCCTTCCACACAATTGAGGCTCCGCCTCCCACCCAGACCCACCCCCAGCATAAAAACTCTGCCCGCCCCCTCCTCCACCTGTTTTTTTTTGTCTCCCTAGTGGGACTTACCTTCAGTTCCTCCCTGTGGCGGTGCCGGGGAGTCTTCGTGCTGGTTCTCTGCGGCGACGGTGTCCTCTGCAGCGTTCTCCTGGCTGTGTCTCCTCTCCTCGTCTCCCTCGTGGTTTGGGGGCGGAGCGGTGACTCGGGAAGCCGCAGCGTTGTTGGGCGGTCCTCCTGTGGCTGGGGCTGTGTTTCCGGGTCGGGCTGTCATGGATGCCTCCTCCCGAACTACACTCTTCTGGGAGACCTGGTAGGACGGGTTGCTGCCCGTTTTTTGTTTTTCTTTTTTATATTTGCTGGTAAAAGAAAAGAAATGTAATGGGGTTGGGCCCGTTTTTGGCGGGTTTTCTGGCCGGGGCTGTCATTGGTTCCCGGTTGTGATTTTTTCCTTCATTTAGCAGCGTGGGGTTTTTTGCTCCTTTATGCTTCTGCCATGTGTCGCAAGCAGGCGTTTAAGCGGAACCATGTGGTGTCTTCTTCCTCTTCCTCCTCGCCTGAGGTTTCTCCTGTTCCCTCCAAGCGCCCTCGGTGTCGGGGACTTTCTGGGGGTGATGTGCCTCTCATGTCCAAGGAGGAGGTGCAGGGCATGATTGAGGCGGCTGTGTCTAAGGCTCTCCAGGCTCGTCCGGTGCCTGCGGCTTCTTCTCGTCCACGCTCACTGGATCCTGCGAGGGAGGTTTCCTTGTCGGATGATGATGGTCCTTCTACCTCCTCGGGTGGGAAGTTTATCTCCAGGGAGGAGAGATGGGATATTCTGGCTCATGTGCGGGACAATTTGGGGTTCCCTCCTTTCCAGCTGGAGGCGGATGGGAATCTCTTTCCTCAGTATGCTTCTCCCTCCAGGTTGGGCATGCCTTTTCAGGGTCCGGTCAAGTACATGGTGCTGAGGGAGTGGCGTGAGGTTGATAAGTTGCAGGTCCCTCGCTTACTTCAGAAACTTTACCTTTTGGAGGGGGAGGACCCCTTGCCTCACAATTTGAAGCTGGACTCTATCCTGGCCACTCTGATTGGCAAGACTGCTATTCAGCCTGAGGACTGTACCCCGGCGGATGCTACTGATAAGAAGGTGGATTCTGGCCTTAAACGCTCCTTTGCTGCTGGGAACCTGGCGCTGAGGGATAGCCTTTTCTCTGCCTACTCTGCGCAGTCTTTGGTTCAGGATTTCGAGAAATTGGCTGCGGCGGTTCAGGAGGGCTCTGAGTGCTCTGACCTCCTGGCTGCTATGGAGCAGCAGGCTAGGCTATTGGCGGACATTTCGTCGGATGTTATAAAGTCTTCGGCTATGTCCACTGGGGCTTTGGTGGCGGCTCGTCGTTCCCTCTGGCTCCGGTCCTGGAAGGCTGATCCTGGGGAGAAGGCGGCTCTGTTGAAATTGCCTTTTGATGGACTGGCTCTGTTTGGGGACCAATTGCCTGCCATGATTTCGAAGGCTTTCAAGGAGCGGAAGCATGCCTTGCCGTATAAGGGCGGGGCGGCTCCATCTGGTAAGCCTTGGAGTAGGGCCCCTCGGTCTTCCCCGAAGCGTGATTCTCGTCAATCTTTCCGCAGGCGGCGTTTTCAGCCCCGTTTTTCTCCCAGGCACGCTGCCTCCGCTCCTAAGGGCCCTGCCAAGAAGGGTCCCTGACAACTACTGTCTGGCCGGTTCCCTGCCGGTGGGGGGTCGTCTTCAGCAGTTTCTTCATCGTTGGCAGCAGGACGTTTCGGATGGCTGGGTCCTGGACACTGTGGGTCGTGGGTACGTGATAGACTTCCTGCAGGTTCCGCCGGATTCTGGGGTTCGGCTGACTCTTCTGCCTGACTCCGGTCCCCGCAGGGTGGCTCTGCTGGACGGGGTGTCCTGTTTGCTTGCCAAGGCTGCCATCTGTCGAGGAGGTGGGGACGGGGACCTACTCCATTCTGTTTCTGGTTCGGAAGGTGACCGGGGGCTTTCGGCCTGTCCTCAATCTCAAGTGGGTCAACGCCTGGGTTCGGCCCGTACACTTCCGTATGTTGACCCTTCAGGCCATCATTCCTTTGGTTCAGCCTGGCGACTTCCTGGCATCCATGGATCTCGAGGACGCTTATCTCCACGTCCCGGTTGCCGCTGCTTCTCAGCGTTTCCTGAGGTTCGCTGTGGGAGACGCCCATTTTCTGTTTTGCGTACTTCCCTTCGGCCTCAGGTCTGCGCCCAGGGTTTTCACGAAGGTCCTGGCGCCTCTCGTGGCTCTCCTTCATGCAGAAGGGGTTTTCATTCATCCATATCTCGACGACCTCTTGCTGCATGCTGCGGGGGAGTCTCTTTTGCTCTCTCACATCGGGAGGGCCTTGGAGGTTCTTCAGGGACACGGATTTTTGGTGAACTGGGGAAAGTCTTCTTTGGTCCCGTCTCAGGACTTGGTGTTCATCGGGGCTCGTTTTCAGACTTTGCTCGGCCATGTTACCTTGTCCGACAAGCGCCTGGTGTCTCTTCAGTCGCAGGTTCGGGCCTTGATGTCCCGGGAGGCTTCTCCGGCGTTCCAGTGGCTGCGGGTGCAGGGACACATGGCTTCCGTGGTGTTTTTGGTTCCATGGGCTCGTTTTCATCTCCTCCGCCTGGCCAATTGGATCCTGTTGGGTTGGTCTCCTGGGTCTCAGAGTCTGTTGTCCCTGCTGCCCATGACGGACCGGATCCGGAAGGAGCTTTCCTGGTGGCTCTGCCGCCAACACCTCCTGGCGGGGGTTTCTCTGACTCCCCCGGCTCCGCTTGTGGTGACTACGGACGCCAGCCTGTCCGGGTGGGGTGCTTGGCTGGGGTCGGAGCAGGTTCGGGGGTTCTGAACTCTGCTGGATTCCCGGAGGTCCTCGAACTGGCGGGAGCTGAGGGCGATTGTGCTTGCCCTGGTGCACTTTCAGGACTCTTTGACGGGGCATTGGGTGCTGGTTCAGACGGACAATCTGGTGGCGAAGTCCTATGTCAACCGTCAAGGGGGGACCCGGTCCAGGTCCTTGAACTTGATTGCCAGCGTCCTCTTTCGGTGGGCTCAGGTCTGGGTGCTGGGTCTGTCGGCTCTCTACATTCGGGGGGTGGACAATGTGAGGGCGGATCTGTTGAGCAGGTCCATTCCGTCGTCTCGGGATTTCTCTCTCCTTCCCGGTGTGTTCCTCCAGTTGGTGGGTCGTTGGGGCCTCCCTGTGGTGGATCTGTTTGCGGATCTGGGGAATGCCAAGGTGGTGCAGTTCTGTTCTCTGGGCAGGTGTCCCGGTTCTCTGGGGGTCGACGGCTTAACCTGTCCTTGGCCTCGGGGTCTGCTGTATGCCTTCCCTCCCTTTCCGCTGCTTCGGTCCTTTCTGGTGCGGGTCCGGAGGGATTGTGCTCGGGTGTTGTTGGTGGCTCCCTATTGGCCTCGGGCGAATTGGTTTCCTCTCCTGACCGAGTTGTGTTGCGACCGGGAGTGGGTCCTTCCGGTGGTTCCGTCCCCGTTGGAGTTTCCGGCCCTTCCCCTGGATTCTCTCCGGAGGCTGCACCTGACGGCCTGGCTGTTGAGCGGCAGGGCTTAGCTGGGTTGGGGGTTCCTGCCCAGTTGGCGGTTACTTTGCAGGCGTCGCGTAGGTCCTCCACTCTGCTGTCCTATGCCAGGCATTGGCGGGTCTTTTCGGTCTGGTGTGCTGGTAAGGGTGTTGACCACACGCTTGCTGACCTCTTTTTGGTGATGCAGTTCCTTCAGGATGGGGCTCTTCTGGGGCTGTCGGTGGCTTCTCTGCGGGTGCAGTGGGCGGCTATTCAGGCGTTTAGGGGCTCCTGGCGTAATTTGCAGGATGAGGGGGCTCTGATGCCTCATTTTTTTCGGGGTCTGTTGAACTTGTTTCCCCGCCCTGTTCGGTCCTTCCCTTCGTGGGATTTGCATCTGGTGTTGGATGTCCTGTCTGGCCCTCCCTTTGAGCCCCTTGAGGGTCTCGAGTTGCGTCTCTTGACTTTTAAAACTTGCTTTTTGGTCGCTATCACCTCTGCGAGGCGCTTGGGGGAGTTGGGGGCCTTGTCTTGCAAGTTTCCTTTTTGTAAAGTCTTTTCGGATCGGGTGGTTCTGGTTCCCGTTCCGTCCTTTGTCCCTAAGGTCAATTCGGCTTTTCACCTCAGTCAGGAGGTGATTTTGCCTGAGTTCTGTCCTGCTCCTTCCTCGGCTGAGGATTCTCGCTTGCATTGTTTGGATGTCCGACGGGCCTTGCTGTGGTACCTCCATGTTGTTGAGTCCTTCCGGGTGGGGGACTCTTTGTTTGTTAACTTTGGTCCGGCTCGGAAAGGGGTTAAGCCTTCCACGGCCTCTTTGAGTCGTTGGATTAGGTCCACGGTCTTGCTGGCTTACCATCTTAAGGGTGTGGTTCCTCCTGTGGGGGTTCAGGGGTGTTTCACTCGCAGTATGGCTGCTACGGTGGCTGAGTTGCATGGGGCTTCTGTGGTGGAGATTTGTAGGGCGGCGACTTGGTCTTCTCCGTCTACTTTTGTCCGCCACTATCGAATTGCGAGTCTGGAACGTTTGGATAATGTTCTGGGCCACAGGGTCTTGTCCTCTATGCAGGGCCAGGGATGTTGATCTGCTGTGTTTTGGGCACTGTATTAAATTTGGTGTTCTTTGTCACTCAGTTGTCCGTCTCTGTTTTATTCTGCTTGCTATGTCCTCAATTGTATGGAAGGAAGGCGAGGGAGGGACGGGAGGTAATGCTTCCATTTCTAACGATAATGGCATTACTCCTAGTCCTACTCCCTCGCCTTCCTTCGAGGACCCTCCCTCCCTCCCGGTGCGGTTCAACTGAGTGCTAGCTCGGCTTGTTTACGTACAGGTGGAGGAGGGGGCGGGCAGAGTTTTTATGCTGGGGGTGGGTCTGGGTGGGAGGCGGAGCCTCAATTGTATGGAAGGAAGGCGAGGGAGTAGGACTAGGAGTAATGCCATTATCGTTAGAAATGGAAGCATAATGCTGCTTTGCATTACTTAGCACCAATGGGGCATTGCCATACAACCAACCAAAGTTCCTGATGCTAAACCCAATTTACTTAAAAAAGTAGACAGGATTTAGCGTGAGAAAATAGCACCCATTTCAAATAGGTGCTATGAAGGAGAAATACTTTAATTTCCTCTTCCTTTTCAGACTTTGTATGTGTGCTGCACTGTACAGCAACCATACAAAGTGGGAAAAGGTTTAAAGTTAGTCTCTGGATAGTATTTTGTGCTGAAAGGCTATCCTTCTAGTACAAAACCTGTGCTAGACTCACGCAGACACCTCTGCGCTATGGTGCAAAAGTGTGTGTGTGGTGCACATCAGCAAATTTCTACACCGGTGCTAGGGAAAGGGGAAGACAGTGCCATATTTCTGTAAATGTGGCGCTCACCTGCTCTGTTCTTCTCGCGCAATGCAGCGCATCTTTTTTTCTCTGCTTGGATGCGTTGTTTGAGATTTTAGGAACTCGGCCCCTATGTGCCTTACAGTCTGTCAGCTGAAAGTACATGTGCCGGGCCTCCTACTCCAAAATGTGGGAAAATGACATGACATTGTCAATGTGACATAGCCATGATATTTTATTTTAATTGCCAAATGTCCTTTCTGTTGCAACCATGGCACACCCTTGTTAATGATGTAATGCATTCTGAAATAATATGAAAACGGGTCCTAGTTTGGTCATTGTCTGCTACGGGAGCCCCCATTCTTTTACTTCCGATTAAACATAATTAAACATCCTTCTTTTGGACAAAAATCTTTCACCAACAAATCTCAGTTCCAGGCAAAGTTATTATTTAGATATGATTTAATGTAGAGCAATAGTAGTGGATACATTTTTACAAATGTGTTTTGTTCCAGCACCTCCCAACCCCGCACATTCAAGAGAAAAACAACTGCTCTTCTTGAGTGAAGGGGATGTGTTTTCATTTCAAGTAAATCATGGAGACCGCTGCAGAAAAAGCATTTCAAAAATAACTTTCCATCCTACGAAACCTGGGGCCAGTGATCTTCTGAAAAGAGTATGGACAAAGGAAGCCAAACGTACCTGTGGAACCAAGCGGCAGGATCTGATGGAATCATTGTAGCCCATCCACTGCTGGAAGTCGGGGTACTCCCCCCTACGCAGGAAGTACTGGTGCCCCCTGAAGTTGGGGTGCTCGTACAGCATCCAGTTGCCATTTTCTACCCGGATGGAGTTGCAGCGGCTGAAGTGAGAGCTCAGATCGGCACACTCGGAGCTGCACTCGTGGGAGCGGCCCTGGAAGTTCCTGTCCTCGTAGAAGGTGATCTGTAAGAAAGAACATTAAATTGTAGAATGCTTAATGATAACATGTAGGAACAGGCTGTTGTATCTTCCTGACAATGTCAAGGAAGGGTCTATTAGCAAATCCACCCCTATCAATATCACCAGCAGTGATCCATTGACAGTGGTAGTAGTGACCCCACCTGCTTCTTCTTCCCTGGTAAGAGTGTTCTTTCATATATGATAATATGGAAGTGTAATTGCATATATAAGCCATCGTAGTATATACAATGTGCGGTGCTACAGTAATAACAGGCATTTCCAGCTTGAAAGTTTATCACGTTCCCCGCGATGGACTGCTTTTCAAAGAGCTGTGTGAAGGTTTATAAAGCTGTGTGCTGGATATACAGCTACAGATTAGAACTCCCCTCCTAAAGGAAATAAATGACCTTTATTGTGAACCCTCATAAGGTTAATGTTATAAGCATTGGCACAAGAAAACTACATGGCAAAATGTAAATCGGCACACTCGGCTCATTCTGTTTTTGACTAGACCCTCACTTCTGCCCCAACAAGCAGAAGCCACCCTACCTTGCTCACTGACCCTCTACTGCCTGGAGCTCACTGGCCCTCTACTGCCGGGCATGGAGCTCACTGACCCTCTACTGCCTGGCATGGAGCTCACTGACCCTCTACTGCCTGGAGCTCACTGGCCCTCTACTGCCGGGCATGGAGCTCACTGACCCTCTACTGCCTGGCATGGAGCTCACTGACCCTCTACTGCCTGGCATGGAGCTCAGTGACCCTCTACTGCCTGGAGCTCACTGGCCCTCTACTGCCGGGCATGGAGCTCACTGACCCTCTACTGCCTGGCATGGAGCTCAGTGACCCTCTACTGCCTGGCATGGAGCTCAGTGACCCTCTACCGCCTGGAGCTCACTTGCCCTCTACTGCCGGGCATGGAGCTCACTGACCCTCTACTGCCTGGCATGGAGCTCAGTGACCCTCTACTGCCTGGAGCTCACTGGCCCTCTACTGCCTGGCATGGAGCTCACTGACCCTCTACTGCCTGGCATGGAGCTCACTGACCCTCTACTGCCTGGCATGGAGCTCAGTGACCCTCTACTGCCTGGAGCTCACTGACCCTCTACTGCCTGGCATGGAGCTCACTGACCCTCTACTGCCTGGAGCTCACTGGCCCTCTACTGCCGGGCATGGAGCTCACTGACCCTCTACTGCCTGGAGCTCGCTGGCCCTCCGCTGCCGGGCATGGAGCTCACTGACCCTCTACTGCCTGGCATGGAGCTCAGTGACCCTCTACTGCCTGGAGCTCACTGACCCTCTGCTGTCTGGCATGGAGCTCACTGACCCTCTACTGCCTGGCATGGAGCATCTTTTGTGTAAGTGCATTCCCCAGTGCAGCAGGAGCACTTGCTGAATGCTGAGCCGGCTGCCACCCTAGTGTGGCCCACTTGGCATTCCGTCAAACAAACCCTCAAGAAATGCCCTGATGCGCAGAGATTTCTCTGAATGAGGGACACGCTTCCTTCATGCCTTTCACGGTGATACTTGGCAGGAAAACGTACTGTGAGCATGTGTCAATCAATAGTGCGGGCATGCTTAGTCATGGGGTTCGTACAGCAAAGATAGCTAGGGCTCCACCATACAAACCCCCAGCACTTCTCTGACTCTAAAGGGGGTCCGTTAAATCCTAAATTACCTTTTTAATGTGAGTAGGTGCTCGTTTTCATGTGACTATTTATTTAATTTACCAGGGCCCTACTTAGGCCGTTGAGTATTAGTAAAATATTAGTTTATTGTAAAATTCATGAACTTTCATTACTTTTGTTTGTAATTGGGCAAAATGCACTTGGCCCAAAATGAGCCTCCAAGTGTGGTGTCTATAGTATTTCTTTACCCCTCAACATTTCTTGCGCAGTTTACTTTTTATACAAGTAGAAATAATGCATATTTTAATTTCTAAGATACGTCGATGTTTCCAAGTCTCAGAGGCTCTCATTTCATTTTAATTAAATGCAGCGCTCTAGAAAAATAAATGAATGTGTTCCGGGCACTTCCTTGTAGGCCCTGATGATACTACGCAATGACAGTGAGAGCGAAGAATTCTGTTTTATTTTTTCGAATTTGTTTCTCATATTTTGTCTTGTTTGTAAGGAAACTTGCAAACTTTGATAGAAAACTAATTACTGTTGATAACGTTTGATTTTAATTAACGAAAATAATCTTTGGGGGAGAGAAAGGAACGCTGTATTTGGAAAAAAAAGTTATTTGTATACCCTAAAGGAATGCAGCAGTGCACACCACAGAAACTGGCAGTAAGCTGCGTGCAAGTGAAATATCTTAAATTGATTTTTTCTCACACGTTTTGAGAATCTCCAAGACAAAAAGTACCACACTTTATAACGTACTGGTATTTTTTGCTTGTGTTTAAATCCATTTAAAAGTGCAAATTAAGGTATTAGGAATCACAAAGTAGGTTTTGCACTTGAAAATGACTCTGTTTGTTCAGGGTGGAAGCAGCGTGGTGGAAGGGACCATTTTTAAACTTACCTTTTCACCTCTTGATTTCACTGGGCCCAAACACGGCAATTCAAAAATCAGACAGAAAAATATCCATCTTGAGAAGTATGTATTCAATTTTGAAAGCATATTTACATTTTTGTATCCCATAAATAAAGATCTGCACTTAATTAACTATTTATTTCACATTTTGCAAAATCTAATGCGGGGCGTTTCCAGTGGCGGTTATCTTACCTTGCCCATCTTGGTTTCCGATAGTTGTGAGACCTCGGTGGTGTGGGTGTTCTGGTCAGAGGGTCTTTTATACTGCATGCGTGTACCAGTGTGCTGCATCTGCACACATACAATCAATTTGTTGAGTAAGGGAATGTATGGTTCTATGCTTTCTGCCGGTTATGGCCGAGAGTTTTCTCTTTACTATACGGGCATTGTTAGTTTGGCTTTTTGAGACACGTGCTGCTAGCATTGTAAAAACTACAGTTTTGGAAAAGCCACACTAAGTCAGCTCAACATCTCACGGGTAAAACTAATATTTTATTTTTGAATAAATGTGTTTTTGTTTTTTTGTGCTCTGAGAGAAAATTCTGACATTGGTGCATTAAGGAAGTGATTCAAGTGATGTAACTGTGAGGGTGATTTAAGCTTAGTTCTGTCTGTTAAATGAGGAATCTGGAATTTGAGTACTGTGATGTAAAATTAACTTGATGTAACTCTGTTCCTGATGAGGACTGAGTTAAAATGAGAGCACAGGTCACCCTGGGGCTGGTTATCTCCCGAATTGATTATGCGAACTCCTTATTTGTGGGCATCCCTGCATACCAAATCAAAAGTCTTCAACTCATCCAGAACCAGGCAGCCAGGTTGTTCTATGGACTGACTAAATCCACTCATACTAAGCCCCTGTTAAAGAGCCTTCATTGGCTCCCAGTGGCTCAGCGCAGCCTTTTCAAACTCGGCTGCCTGATTCATAAAGCTCTTTCCTCTCAGGGACCCTCTTTCATATGGCTGAGATACCCGCCACCCCCTCTCAACACAATCCCCAAGGATGGGAAACCGGAAACAGTTCTGAAGTTTTTGGAGACGGGAGGGAGTGACCCTCCCGGGCCGTATTTATTAAAATATGAAACAAAATTAAAACATTAAATCAACAGTTTCATATTATGTACAATTTCATTACCACATTGCGATGTTTGGCTAACCTTAACATATCCTCTAATACAAAGGTTCTCCTAGCCGAACTAACATCCTACCCAACATTTACTTAACTTTTGAAATTGTACATCCTAACGTTTAAGGGCCAACGGCAAGGTCGTAACCGGTGTCAAGATCCCTAACCCAGACATATCCCCCTCACTTGAGAGGGGCGGCACGGAGGCATACCTCAAGTGCAACTACCAATTTCCCTTGACTTGACGGGGGCCCCAATAAAACTCGACGCCACTTAAAGGTTGTACGAGGACTCGTGTGAGGTATCTAGAAGGTAGCGTAGACCCCCCCCCAAACCCCACACAACTTACCACATCTGCCGTCGCAGACGTCCTGGCCCCGGGAAATTCCCCAGGAGGGGGCTGTAACCCCTCCTACCCATGAAGGGGCCTTGACCGCCTTCCCTTTCCTTTTGGCGACCCATCCTTAGAAGGGACCGCCTCCCCGTTGAGGGGCCGATGGCCACCTCCCCCGAGCGCCCCCATCCGTAATGGGTGACGCCCACTCATAGGGATCTTCCAATTAGTGCTCACCGATCATGACCTTACCGCCCGACAAAAAATAAATACGACAATGATAACTAAATACCTACCGACTAAATATAACAGACCGTATCAACAACAACTTTATTCAAAGCATGCTTACCGATGAACACTAAAGCACCATTACTTTATTTGCAAAACATAACACAAATCGATCATTTTTTATTGCATACTCAAATTCTTCACGATAATACCACAACCTGTAAACGAAACTCAGACTTATCCATCAAACTTTATTCAAAACCACTCGCTGTCTTCAGGGGCTGGTGGGTGGGTCAAAATTGGCTCTTCGTTCCGTCTCGAGCTCACATGCAGCGAGGAGGTGCAGCTTCAGAGCCCAGGAACAAGAGGATACTTTCTGGTCTCGTTCCTCCTTTTATCCGTCTTCAGGGCGGGCGTAAACCCGCCCCTGCCTGCCCCTAGGGCGTGGCCAGCCGCGTCAGTGTCTAGGCCAACCCACTCTAGGGCGGGAAAAAGGCGCGCCCCGGCTACGCCGCTTCGGGCATACCAGCCGAGACTCGCCTCCCGCCCAAGATGGCTTCCCGGGGGGATCGTGGTACTCTGCCATACGTTCGGGGGGACCGATTGGTCGCCCCTTTCCATATGGCTGAGATACCCGCCACCCCCTCTCAACACAATCCCCAAGGATGGGAAACCGGAAACAGTTCTGAAGTTTTTGGAGACGGGAGGGAGTGACCCTCCCGGGCCGTATTTATTAAAATATGAAACAAAATTAAAACATTAAATCAACAGTTTCATATTATGTACAATTTCATTACCACATTGCGATGTTTGGCTAACCTTAACATATCCTCTAATACAAAGGTTCTCCTAGCCGAACTAACATCCTACCCAACATTTACTTAACTTTTGAAATTGTACATCCTAACGTTTAAGGGCCAACGGCAAGGTCGTAACCGGTGTCAAGATCCCTAACCCAGACATATCCCCCTCACTTGAGAGGGGCGGCACGGAGGCATACCTCAAGTGCAACTACCAATTTCCCTTGACTTGACGGGGGCCCCAATAAAACTCGACGCCACTTAAAGGTCGTACGAGGACTCGTGTGAGGTATCTAGAAGGTAGCGTAGACCCCCCCCAAACCCCACACAACTTACCACATCTGCCGTCGCAGACGTCCTGGCCCCGGGAAATTCCCCAGGAGGGGGCTGTAACCCCTCCTACCCATGAAGGGGCCTTGACCGCCTTCCCTTTCCTTTCGGCGACCCATCCTTAGAAGGGACCGCCTCCCCGTTGAGGGGCTGATGGCCACCTCCCCCGAGCGCCCCCATCCGTAATGGGTGACGCCCACTCATAGGGATCTTCCAATTAGTGCTCACCGATCATGACCTTACCGCCACAGGTCCGGATAGTTGACCGGCTATCCGGACCCCCCACCATACTCCTACCTAAAGGTCATGTTTCAACTTCCTCAGCCAAGCTATGAAGTCTCCTATGAGTAACTCATTCCCCATCCGAGACAAATGAACACCGTCCCCCAAGTACATACTGTCATCATTAATACATCCATGCGCGATAGAATGCAGTGCATTGGAACGGAACAACCTACTTACTTTGTTATTAATTTTCCTCACAGAGTGGTTTAAAGCAGAAACAGAAAAAGCCCCCCGCCACACTTTTCGTGGGATCATATGGGACCACCCAATTGTGCACCCTGGAACTCTCCTCGCTAACCAACTTACAGTGGAAAGCATCGCCTCCAGGAGAAGTCGTCTACCAGTGGTGACCAAATCATTGCCCCCAAGATGTACTATGACTACAGACGGCGGTGACCTCGTCCGCCCTAGCAAACCCTCGAAAAAAGGTTGAAACTGGTCAATACAGAGACCGCCCTTTCCGTAGAAGGACACACTGTACCCGTATTCCCCAGCCACGTGCACCATGTCACCTGCCTTGAATACGTCCGCGGCACGCCTCACGTATGAATGGCCCACGACCCACACCTCCTTTTTAACAGCCGGTGATGTCTGACCGCTGGCCCGGTGTTGGGTCGACTGCATAGTCCGCCCCGCCTCGTAGGCTTGCGTAACTGAAAACCAAACAAAAACAAGAAGCGTGAGTACATCATTACAGCTTCACAACATGTGCAAACGCACATACCTTTTATAACAGTTGGAGGACCAACGCCCCACACGTTTAACTTGTTCCACATTCAGACCCCTGGCTGTAGCTTGTGTAGCAGCCCCTATCCGAAAGGAATGGGTCTCAAACTCGCCTGGGTTCAAGCCCGCAGCTGTAATTGACATCGCAAGCACCCGCTGAAACTGAAACCTTGTCAGTGGGGTGGCGTCTGCGTGTCTCAACAAGGTCCCCCCCCATGATGCCACCCTTTGTGTCAAGTAATCCTCTAAACACTTCACTGGGCACATGGACGACCCGGGAATCCTGTGTATAATTATGCCGTCGCCCATCCCGCTTTGATCGGTCTTGGACCTTACAAAGAGACCGTCATCGTCTCCCCTCTGATTTGAACGTGCTCTGCGCACAACCCTCCCGTAACATCCTGCTTGTTCCTCGCCACTAATTCGCTTATCCGCATAGCTCCATGAAATGCTAGCGTAAAAGCAGCTCGGAATAACACTGTCTCAAAGTGAGATGAACATGTTGTAGGGAGTCTGGATAATAACTGGGCCAACCTATCCAAACCTATCGGGCGCCTCTCGTCTACTCTGCTACCCTCAAGGCGTTGCCACCCTCGTAGCGCTTTTTGCACAGTGAAAGACGCTGTCGGGTCCTGTATCCCGTGAGCCCTAGCAACAAAAGAAATGGCAGCCCGATGCCTCTGGGCCGTGGCCACCGATTTCCCTGCCCGATGTAAAGACATCAAAAAATTCACTACCCATTCCTCCTGCCCCCAAAGCTCCCCTCTAGCAGTCCCCAAAAAGGCTAAATAGGAAAGGAACGCCCCTTCATATGCCTTCCTCGTCCTGGGTGCTAAACTCTCTCCCACGAGGTTACGAAGCTCGGGGCACCGAGAGACCAGAGAGCTTCGGGAAAGGGTGCAGGCTCCGGGTCCGCTGTGGGAAGGAAACCCCAGAAAGCCTGCATACGAAAACGAGAAAGGGCATCAGCCGCCTGGTTCATTATCCCCGGGACATGTCTCGCTTTGAATAGTACATTCAATTGCATACATTATAATACAATTTCCTTGAGCAGTCTCAAAATCCATTTGCATCGTGCTGCCTGGCTATTGATACACTCAACCACGGTCATATTGTCAGACCAGAATACCACAGAGTGATCTCTGAACCCTTCAGGCCACGTTCTCAGGGCCACCAAAATGGGGAAGAGTTCCAGGAAGGCAATGTTACTTGTCAGCCCACTGTCTCGCCACCATGCTGGCCATTTTTGTGCAGACCATCGAGTACCGAAAATGGCACCAAAACCTATACTCCCTGCCGAATCTGTCCATAGCCCCAGTTCCTCGGAGGACACGGCTGGTTTGTTCCAGACGACTCGACCATTGAAATCCGCCAGAAATGCCAACCAAATGCGCATGTCCTGGCGGACCTCGGCCGAGAGCCTTGTGCGATGATGGCCCTCCTTCAGTCCGACCATGGCTTGAGCGATCGAACGGGAAAAGGGGCGGGCCATTGGTATAACTCTTAGGGCAAAATTCAACTGCCCCATTAACTGCTGTAGCTGATGCAGTTTAACCTTAGTTTCACTCATACACATTTGCAGGGATGCCCTGAACTTTAACACTTTATCACCTGGTAAACGGAAACAACCTTCTCCGGAGTCTAACTCGATCCCCAGAAACTCGAGGCAGGTCGAAGGACCCACCGTCTTACCTGGTGCCAATGGCACGCCAAACAGATTCATTAAAACACAAAATGCATCCAAAGCTTGCCCACATTCCGAATCCCCGGCTGCCCCCAGGAATAAAAAATCATCAAGATAATGCATCACATGTTGAAAACCCGTCTTCCTAGTAAAGACCCATTGTAGGAAACAACTGAATTTCTCGAAATAGGCACAAGAAATAGAGCATCCCATCGGCATACACCTATCCATGTAATACTGTCCCTGAAACGTGAAACCCAGTAGCCGCTTATCGTCTGGATGTACCGGGAGCAACCGGAACGCTGACTCGATATCAGATTTTGCCATCAGCGCACCGGGCCCCAGGCGATTCAAAATGACCACGGCCTCATCAAAAGATGCGTACCGTACCGAACATATTTCTGGGTCTATCGCTTCGTTTACGGAAAGACCACGTGGGGCTGACAAATTATGTATCAGCCGAAACTCACCCGGGTCCTTCTTGGGGACCACTCCTAAAGGCGAACAAACAAAGTTAGCCACCGGGGGTACACTAAACGGACCAGCGACTCGACCTCGAGTAACCTCCTTCCGGATCTTTTCCTGTACCACGGTCGTATGCTGCAAGACCGATATCTGATTTTTGCATCCTTCCACACCCTGAAAGTCCCCTACTGGGATGCGGAAACCATATGAAAACCCGTTCCGCAACACCCCCGCAGAAGCACAATCCGGGTATTCACTGAGCCAGGGAATCATCGCCAAGGTATCAATCGGGGTAGGTAAAGGCGCCCCTCGGACTATGTTAGACCTGTTTGGCGCCTCCTCTACCCCCGTTATCACCCGTTTTGGCTCTGCACGTGGACTCAGGATGGGATGATTGCCCACACCCACTACATTCATGTTTAAACTTGCACGATCCCTGGGGCCTAGTACATTTACCCCTGTTAAAATTCCAACACACCCCCTTTTTACCTGTATTACCGGTAGGCCTTGAGTGATTGTCGGTACCCGTACCTGATCGAAAGGGTGTCCCCGCATACTGACGGGAGGATTCGCCCACATTACTCCCTACCAATGGCACTTTCAACATACCCGTATCCTTCATTTTGGACCAGGACACAGAGTCATAACAATCCCAAGTTAAGTTTTTATCATGTTCTTTTGCTTTTCTGAAAAGATTATCATAGCAAAACCAATGATTACCCTCGTGTGATACCGAGTACCCCATGATCCGTGACTGATAACTCGGCAATTCGGGCAGCAATTCGGGCCTCCGTTCACCCAAGATCGATGTGAAGATCCCCCATGCCTTGCCCCAATTGCCAATGTTTTCATTAACCTTAAAGGCGGCCATCTTTGCGCGCCAAACACTCGGATGCATGAGATCCTTCTGACTTTTAACATGCTCCATCTCATAATGATCAGTAAGCAACGAGAAGATGTTAACATATTCCCCTGCCCATATCTTTTCTTTAATAGCTAAAGGAACATGCTGACCCAACCTCTCCCTTCGAGAGGGTGCCGACTCTTCCCTCGCAACCGGCAATGGCCGCTTACCTGAACTGGACGCTGTCTCTGCGACTAAAACCGTCCCCTGAGGCTTCCCTACAGCCGCGGCCGGCGTGGGTACCCTCGCTGCTTCACGAGTTTCCCGCAGTTGCTTCATCAACACCTGCGCGTCTACAGCCGTGGCGCCCTCGCTACTTTTACCCAACCACGCTGCTAATTGTGCTGCCAGCTCGGGCGGCATATCTTCCCCGGACACGGGGGTGACCACCACGGGAATCGGATTCCCTTCCTCCGGCACAGGAGTGGGTGCTTCGAGCGGGACACTGGGACCCGGGGTATCTCCCCCAGCTGCTCCTCTCCTGGGCCTCTTGCCTTTTCCACCCGGGGCCGTTCCCTCCAAAGGACGTTTCGGGCCCCCTTCCTCATTTTTATCCATCCGCCTCTTTAGGTCGGTCATCTCCTTCATGAGAACACGCAGCATCTGTTCGGTAGTCATTCGTTTTCCCGCCTTCTTCGGCATTCTCCGACAGAGTATCTGCAAAACAAACGAGAAAGATTACAACGCTCAAAATTGGCTCTTCGTTCCGTCTCGAGCTCACATGCAGCGAGGAGGTGCAGCTTCAGAGCCCAGGAACAAGAGGATACTTTCTGGTCTCGTTCCTCCTTTTATCCGTCTTCAGGGCGGGCGTAAACCCGCCCCTGCCTGCCCCTAGGGCGTGGCCAGCCGCGTCAGTGTCTAGGTCAACCCACTCTAGGGCGGGAAAAAGGCGCGCCCCGGCTACGCCGCTTCGGGCATACCAGCCGAGACTCGCCTCCCGCCCAAGATGGCTTCCCGGGGGGATCGTGGTACTCTGCCATACGTTCGGGGGGACCGATTGGTCGCCCCTTTCCATTTCTTCTCTTTTACACCGATATGTTCCTCAGCGCGACCTCCGCTCTTCCACTCACAATCTCCTCACCCCCCGCCCTTTTAGGCGGAAAAAGCATGGAGGCTTGCGGCTCTCCACACAGGCCCCTCTTTTTTGGAACTCCCTTCCCCCTGCACTGCGTCTTCTTCCTTCCCATGCTCACTTCAGAAAACCCTGAAAACGTGGCTCTTTTCGTTAGCATACAACTGAGTTCTTCAGACCAGCTCTAGACAGTTCCCCCACCCCATCGCCAAGATACCATAGGTGAACGTGCGCTTGACAATTATTATTTATCATATCATATCACAGCCCCATCAGGGAAATCGACCCAGGTATTTATCAGTAATCTTCATTACCCTGAGTCTCGGCTTCCCCCCCTATGGACCTTGCCCAAGTAAAATGAAGTCAAATGAAGGTAATTCAACACTGGGTCCCCCAATGTGAATCACTGTCTTTGGAAAGCACCAGCGCAACCAGGAAGTAAATATAATGTCTGATATCACTACTTTCTGATGTTAACAAATTCTGCCAAATCTCACTCAACACCGAAACCACTCACTGGGAGAGGATGATGGAAACATGTAGAACTGGGTTGAAAAAGCAGACTCGCAGTAAGTAGGCGGGTCATTACCTCCTCAACTGCTTTTTTTGGTGTTTGACCAAAGTATTAAATCAAAATATTGTGGGTCATATATATTGTGGCCAAAATACTATGATGTTAAGAATATAATAACATCATGGGACAAAAAATTGAATTGAAGGTAGGAATATAAATATTTAGCATTTTAATATCATATATACACATATATTAAAATATATATATATATATGTTCACTGAAAAAAATAACGGTTAAAGGGCCGTTCTAGTTAGGAAATAGAATTTTAAAAACTTAGAAATTCACTAAAAAACAAAGGTTAGAGGGTCATTATAGTGAAGTTCAGATTTTACACGCACAAAACCATAGAAATTCCGCATTTATAGTTAGTTATTTCAAGTAAGTGTAACTCATACCGTAGCGTGACTATAATTCATGCCCCATGCACAGTTTTCTCATCAATAATTTTACAGCAGACGTTGCAGTGATATTATCAATGATATCATAGAAGATGTTATGAGTGATGAAAAATGTGGGGTCATTAGCAGTGTATGGCTATGGTGTGAGTTATAGTTAAGCTAGGACATGAGTTATTATTAATTGAGGTAACTCAGGGCTAGGCCCTGCGGCAAACCCCACAAAGGCCACCAAAACTGCCCCCCTTCCCAGGCTGATTTCTGGAGACCCCATCCCCTGGGGCCTGGCACATTTAGTGGGGGGAGGGCACGTGTACCCCTCCCTGGGCGGAATTTGACCCCAGAGACTCCATCTATTTTTTTTGGGAGAGGGTGGTACATGCCCCAGTCACCGGACTAATTTTGGCACCGGAGACCCCATCTCTAGGGCCCAAAACTGGATTTAATGGGGATGGGGGCACACATCCGTCCTCACAGGGTCTAATTTTTGCCTTGTGTGACCCTATCTCCCAGGGCCTGGCCATATTGTAAACAGGGACGGGGCACACAGCCTCTCTCCCTGGGCAATTTTTGTGCTGGGGACAGCAGCCACCCCTTGCATTCCACCTTTTTATAGGGGGAAGGAGATGCACCCCCCTCCCTGGGCCAATCTGGCCATGGGGACCCTATTCCTGGGGCCTGGTCAAATAATAGAGCAGGAGGTGGGACACGCTGCCCCCCACCTGGGCCTATTCTGGTCCTAGGGACCCTATCCCCAACTTGACCCTATCGCCAATAACTTAAGGGGGCTGCATGGCCTCCTTTACTGGGTGGATTACAACTCCAGGGACCCCATACTCAAGGTTCAGCCAAGAAAGGCTGGGTGACCTGGAGCCCACCTAGGGCCCCCACTGAATCCTCGTTGGGGGCTGCGGGGAGAGCCCCATAGCCCCAACCGGGTCCTCACATCCAGCGGGAGCCACCATTGATCCCGCCCACAAGGAGCAGCTAAAAATGCTACTCCCTGTATGGGAGCAATATTCAAATCTGTTTACCTGCCCTCATCACTGCAGGCAGGGAAACAGATCTGAGGTCTGCTTCCAATTGGCTGGAGCATTTTAAAGCTCCTGCCAGCTGAGAGAGGACTTTGTGTTTGGTCACACTTAGCTGGAGCTTTTCAATTGCTCCTGCCAAGGTATTGCAAACACAGGTTTCTTGGCCCGAGCCAGTGCTGGCAGGGACACTGCTATGTCGCAGAGGTGGCACCGCAGGATGTAGAAGGAGCCGTCCATGGGTGAAGGGGTCTTCAGGGCCCTAAATGTCTTTGGGAGGGAGGTCCCTAACCTTACTATTTGCAGCTGGGCCCCGGGTAGGGGATCCCCTGTGACAAAATCAGCCTGGGGAGAATGGTCTGCATGGTTTCCCTCCCCGTTACTATTATGGCGGGCCCCTTGGGGACAAGATCCCAGGGTTGAAATTGCCCTAAAGAGGGGGGCTTCATGCCCCCTCCCAAATATTTATAAGGCTGGGATCCTGGGGATGTGGCCCCCTGTACCAAAATCGGAACGAGGAGGTGGCCCACGCCTGCCCTCTTTCCTCCCTCTTGGAACCTGGCCCACCCGGGGGGCATAAAAAAAAACAAAGGCTGGAAAATGTGCTTGTTTTTTAAATCTTTTTGCCAAGAACCATGGATCCTCAACAGATATGCTCCAAAATAACAAAACAAACATTTTTGGCCACAGACTGTAAGTAATTAAATAAACAATTTATTGTTTTGATTAATTAAAACCATTACAAAAGATGCACTCTGATAGACAGTTTTTGAAAAGCACTCTGGTCAAACTCATATGTGTTTAAAAAATACAAATGAGTATCCTAAAAAAAACTGAACAGTTTACATCATGCTCTAGGCCGCATGTTACAATTATGTAAGAATAAGGTCTTTTGTTGTTTTTACGCTTCCTCAAGGTGCCACTGGGGCTTGCTTTGCTGCTACTAATAGCAGGAATTTATCTAACTTTCCATTTTGTTGCGGGTCCTTTGGATAGAAGCAGGCAAGTACTGCCTGTCTACGTGTTCGTATACTTCATTCAATAAAATGTTTTTTTTTAGAGGCCTGCCCTTTCCTCTTTTAGACTTCAACAGTATGTAGAGATGGTTTTATCGCAACAGTCTGTAGAGATGGTTTTATCGCTGGGAAGTTAACAGTATGTAGAGATGGTTTTATCGCTGGGAAGTTCATATCTTGGAATATCGCAGGTCTGGGTAGCAAGTTGATGTCACAAACCTGGATTGATTTTATTAATGGGTTTGAAGTGTGCTGTCTACAGGAGACATGGGCTTGTGACCCCATTTTTCTTCCAGGCTATTTAAATGTCTCCATTCCAGCAAATAGAGGTGTTAGGGGTAGACCCATGGGAGGTCTCACAGTTTGGATTAAGCAAAGCTTGGAAATTACAACAAAAATGTAGGATTTGGGCTGCAGAGACATTTTAATGAGGCGAATGTCCTCAGAAAAGTGGGGTGTGATAGATTTGTATAATGTTTAGGCCAGAGGTACCAATACCGGGAGTTCCCCCACTCTAGAGGCTCTGTTTGCCTTTTTAGAAACAAAGTCCCTTGGAAATAGAGTAGTAGTAGCTGGGGATTTAAATAGTACCTTTGAACCCCTAGACAGTACTGATGATCCCTTGGGGCAGGAGGAGGACAACCTGTGGGGAGTGCCTTCTCTTAATTTAGCTCCGGTCAAACGCTGGACGAAGGACATACTTCTCCTAAATGCCATGTGTTTGGAACACGGGATGAGAGCCCTAAATGGGAGGACAAAGGGTGATAAGGAGGGTGTCTGTACATTTGACAATGGCCACAACAGAAGCAGGATAGATTACGTTATATGTAGTCTTAATCTTTGGCAGGGGGTTTGTGACATGGAAATTAAGGGTAGGTTAGAAAGTGATCACAAACCCCTTTGTGTGACCTATAACTGGTGGATGCCTGCCCAGCACAATTTGCAGGCAAGCAATGGTTTACTCCCTGACATGGCCAATGATGTGCGCCGACTGAAATGGCCATGTGTGTTGGCGAATGCGGAATCCATGGACTTCATTAGTTCTGAGGTGGACAATGCTCTCGATTCTATGAAGTTAGTAAGTTCCATAGTTCCAGGGTCCAGGGTAATTACTGACATCCACAACAATCTCTTTTCCCTTCTAAGACCTCATTTTATGAGAACACGCAAGGCAAATCGTACAGTACCTCCCAAGCCAGCCAGGTGGTTTAATCAACAGTGTAGGGCAGGTAGATTAGCCTTGGGTAGTGCGATTAGAACCAGGGATAGGGCTGCGATTAGTGCAGCAAGGAAGCATTATAACGCAAGCATCTCCCTGGCAAAAAAAAACGTGGGACGAGAAGTATTGGGCTGAATTAAGGAAGGCCTCTGGAGCTAAGGATTCCAGACTCTTCTGGAAAATAGTGAAGTGGGGTAGAGGTGGCATCCCAAATAAACCAGACAATAATGTTGCTGAGGCTGCCTGGGTAAATTATTTTACACCCCAATATGCAGAGAAAAAGGAGGTGGTGATGGGGGAAGTGATTCCAGCAGTATTTCCTACTGATAATTTGTTTTCCCCCAAAGAAGTTGAATTTGCAATATACTCTATACAAGGGGGAAGGGCCCCGGGTTTAGACGGGATACTATCGGATGTTTTCAAAAATGATAAAAATAGGTGGGTACGGTATGTGTTCCTATTGGGGAATGCCATTGCAAAAGGTGCGACAGTCCCAGAACAATGGAAGGGAGCAATTATCATACCGATTTATAAAAAAAGGTGATCGGTCTCTCCCGGCTAATTATAGGCCAATAAGTTTGATTGCCACTATCCAAAAAGTGATAGGGAAGATGGTGGTAAACAAACTTATGGATTGGGTGAATGAGAATAATTGCCTCTCCCCTTACCAGGCAGGTTTCCGGAGGGCTACTAGCACCGTGGACCAGGTGTTTCGTTTCACTAAGCTGCGGTGGGGGGCGGTACTTCTTGGCAGGGGCAGCCTGTACGTCGCCTTTGTCGACTTACGGGCTGCCTTTGACCTTGTCCCTAGGATCAAGCTTTGAACAGTCTTAAATAAAATAGGTATCCCAGCAGAACTGCTCACCCTAATCATGAGGTTGCATGAGAGCAATTTTGCCAAAGTCCAGTGGGGTCTGAATGGACAATCTTCCGTCGACTTTCCAGTCGAACAGGGGGTTCGCCAAGGTTGTGCAATGGCACCCTTGCTTTTTTCATTATTTATTAACGGAATCGTTGGCAGGATGCTAGATGCTAGTGTAGATGCACCTTCGTTAGCGGGCCTCAGGGTCCCCATCCTGATGTTCGCTGACGATACGTTAATTATGTCTAAGACCCCTTCTGGGCTACAACGTGCCTTAAATATCTTTGATGGGTTCTGCCTGGAGCATGGTCTCGAAGTTAATGTTGGTAAGACCAAGCTGATGGCTTTTTCCTCAGGATGTAAACCTCGCCCTAGGATATACCTGAATAACATCGAGCTTGAGGTAGTTAGGGAGTTTACCTACCTGGGGGTACAAATAGCAAATAGCCATGGTTGGACGCATCACATAGACAAAGCAGTCTTGAAACATCAGCAAATTTCAGGGGCACTACGGGTGGAGCATAAAAAATCAAAAACAAAACCCATAAAACCTGTCCTTGCCGTATATGATGCTAAGGCAATTGGATCGGCCCTATACGGGGCAGAGCTGTGGGGTTTCGAAAGGCTTATTCCCCTACAGATAGCAGAGAACAGGTTTTTCAGGGGAATTACAGGACTTCCCCAGAGCACCCCACTAATCCCGCTTAGGCTTGATCTTGGCAGAAGATCTGTTAGTGATCGAGCTCGATTGCGTCCCATCTTATATTGGAGACGTCTTTGGACCACCCCCGAGATCAAGCACTATGCAGAAGGGTTTTTGGCAACAATTAAAGTTGACACCTTCCATAAAATATCATGGTTGAAAAATTTAAGGGCTATGTTAGGTGAACTTGGCCTCCTTAACCTTTGGGACAATCCCGCGGGGAAAGTTTTTCCAAGCAAAGATACCCTCAAGACTTTATATTGGGATTGGATAGATGGTAGGCTCTGGAGGGGTACAAAATCTGATTCGATGGGGGGTCATTTTCTGGAAATCAAAACATCTCCCGTGTTAGAACAGTATTGGGACAGTATAACTGTTCCTATGAATAGGAGGTTATTTTTCCAGCTGAGATCTGGTTCCCTCCCCCTGAGATATTTAACAGGCAGGTGGAAGAGTTCGAACACCTTGTGCTGCCCGGCGTGTGGGGCAGCCAATGAAAGCATTGGCCACTTCCTATTTGTTTGTAATGCCTATGACACCCCAAGGAGGGTATGGTTAGCTCCTGTGTGCAAGAACCTTGGGAGATCTAGTGGTGTTGAGGCAATGAGAATCATTTGTACCTCCACTGATGAGCCTATTGTTCTGGGTATAGCCAAGTTTTTGGGGTGGGCTTGGTCCATTAGGCGGAGGGCCCTTTCTACAAATGTGACTTCATCCCTGTTTTAAATATGTGTTAATTTTTATACTGATTAAGCTCGCACAACTGTTTTAAAAATATATATTTGTATAAATGTGATTTAAATATTTAATTGTGATGTGTTTAAATGTATGTTGTGCTTTTATGAGTATATACCTCGAATAAAGCTTTTTCTACAGCTACAGACTTCATGGAGCAAATAAGATGTTCTATATCCTTGTTTCCGACCCCGCATTTCCTGCATGATTTCCCGCAATTCTCTCTCAGCCATGGTGGAAGATGCAGTATGGCTGGGAGGATTCCTACCCTGTATTTAATAAAAGATTATTTTGACTTCTTTGAATACCCCAAGCTAAAATATGCCTGTGGCCCAAATGATTTGTAGCTGCTCAGAGTCATCCATGCATGGCTCCTATGTGCAAAGTCAGCTTTCTCTTGAGTAGGGGAAAGTTTCTTAATGGCCTTGTTCACAATATCCTTAAAGTGCAAGTGCGTTGTTGGAATTTCCCATAGGTCGACTAGTCTGGTGATATCCAGTGATTCCTCCAGGTAAGTTTTGGCCGGTGAGGTAGATGTATTTCACAATTCTTGCCAGAGCTGGTAGTTCAGTGTGTCCCCGGAGGAATGCCTGAATTTGTGCCAACACTTGATGTAAAAGTCTCGCCTTGCAAGGAGTTGTTTTGTTAAGCCAAACTCGAGTCGAATCTGTGCTAAAGGGCATAAGGCAGGAGATTTAGCACAACTCTGTATGCTTTTGCCAGGGTGGTATCCAGCATGGTAGCATCCCTGCTCCTCAATGCTTCGCTGCTGTAAGTGATTTAAGGTGGAATTTTTGCTTGCCCAGCACAAAGCAATGGGGAAAATATTGGTCCAGTCAATTTTGATTTAAGTTCCCTTAATGTTGATACTATTGCAATCCCTCTCCTCTTAATGGCCTCAAGCTGTTTCGGGAAATGACCACCCTTATCAATTAATGCAACTAAGTACTTGTATTCAGAGGAATTTGCAATTGGAGTTTCCCCCCAGACACCAGGCATGAGACCGTTTTTTCCCATTGACTGCCAGGATTTTGGTTTTGTTAATATTGATTCCCAATCTATTTTCGACTGCATTTATGTGCAATTTGTTAAGCAGCCATTGTAGCCCAACTTGAGTGTAGCTTGTAAAAACAACGTCATCCGCCTAAGACATACTGGAAATGGCTTTCCCCCCTAATCGAGGGACGTGCACATTGCAGGCACTAAGGGCTGATGTCATATTTGCTGTGTAAAGGTTAAAAAGAGTTGGTGCAAGCACACAGCCCTGTTTAAGACCTTCAGTTGTTGGTATGCACCTCAAAAGATGGGAGCTGTTGCCTTGCTTAATCTGTATCCACATGTTGGATTGTAGCTGTATCAGAAGATTCAAAAGAGTTGGAGGCATCCCCCAGAGAGCCAGTTTCCTCCATAGGTTAGCTTGGTTGACATTGTTAAACACCGCCTTGAAGTCCAAAAAGCAGAAATGGAGTGTTTGTTTGGTTAGTATTGCTTTGTTGATGAGTAGAGACATTGTTAATAGGTTGGTTGCTGTGCCAGTTTCTCTACAGAACCCTGTTTGGCAAGGGGGGATTATGTTATGGTCTGTTGCCCATTCCTGCAGTTCTGTTCGTAGAGTACCTGCAAAGTATTTTGCCTCTACATCTAACAATGCCAAGCAGTAGTTGTTTGGTAGGGTTTTATCTCCAGATTTATAAATTGGTGAGATAATGGAGCCCATCCGTGATGGGGGCAAAGACTCAAACTGTCTAATAGAGCTGAAAAGAGGAGCAAGAGTTTCTGACCAGTATTCCGGGTCTTGTTTAAAGAGGGCTGGTGGAATGCCCTTTGGATCTGGTGCTCCTTCTTTCCTCCCTTTAGAGATTTGGTCTCTGATCATAGCAGCATTGACTCTGTTAGCCTCCGCCTCTTCCGTCATCACAGTTTGAATCAAAAAAACTGGTTGATTATGCATATGTGCTTGTGGTCCTAATGCCTGTTGGGTAAAATGAGATTCTAAAAAGGATGTCCATGTGTTTTCTGTTATGTACGATATTAGACTTCCATGTGCCGGTTGTAAGAGTTTATTTATTGTTGACCAAAATCGAGCACTATTATTTCCTTTGGAATCTTGATAGAGTTTTGACCAGAATTCATTTTTATTGGGCCTGGTAATGTCCCACTTGAGTTTCCTAAGTTCGGCCTTGCTGTTGCGGAACTGTTGGAGTAGGTACTTGTCTCCCGGGTGTTGCCTCAATGATCTCAGCAATTTATTTATATATTTTTTGAGGGTTTCAAGTGGATCTCTGTGCGCACGTGATCTTACCTGCGGCTGTTGGATCATTGGTAGAAGAGTGTCGAGCTACGGATGCATCGGAGATTGCAAACAGAGCCCTAAAAATTTCCCACGTGCAAGTAGGGTTTCCAGTGCGATAGTTAAGCTTGTTCGGCTGTTTTTTTGCTGCCATGAGCACCTCCCTGGTGTTTGTTGTGGATGACTTAATTCTTTTTAGATTCATGGTGTGGCATGCGTGCATTTTTTGCTACAAGTGTTTCCACTTGGCTTCTGCACACTGTTGCCTACCCTTGTCTTGGTTAGAGTTACTATTTCTATGTAGAACTTAATACCTTGCTAAATCAACATTAAAATTCAAATAAAATTTAATTTCCAAAAAACAACTGTTTTGTCCATGAAACCATAATTTTCTTTTGTTACCATCACAAAATAATTGTACTTATTTCGGTGTACAAGAATCACAATTACATTACATTCAAAAATATTTCTGTAGAACTGCCCAATGCATTTAAGGCCTCATTGGCCCTTCTTCAGGGGATGAATGTGTAAACAAAAAATGATAACACCTTATATCAATATCAAAGAACCAATGTATCAGTCCAGCAGTCCGTACATACATTTTCCTTATGTATATAAACAACATTAAAGTGCTTTCTAGTGATGTACACAAGTATAGCCCTTGATGATAATTGGTGTTAAACAAGTGATCAGTGGTATATTAAAAAAGTGAAAGCAATGAAACAACACATAGAACCCCTATGTAAAAACATGTATTCAAAGCAATATCCCAAAGGAACTATAACGATAATGTCTGTGACACCACCACTAAACCTGTTAACGTTGCACATATAACCCCTGGAAAATGAATCCCTTCTTACTTGTGAACTTGATCAACACCAGAACACTCAGGTCTCTGAAAATCATCTACGAAAAAACATTGATGAATGATTATTACTTAAGATTAGCAATGGAAAGAGTATACCATTATGTAGCTAACAACGCTCCTTTGTACTAACCTGGGTGTTATATCACAATACGGGGCTGTTCCTTCAATATCCACTGTCCGTAAACCTAACTTCCTGTAAGGGAATATTTGAAAAATATATAAATGGAAGAGATATTCTAACCTCTACCTTTTACAGAATAGAATATCGCCGAGGAAATACACACTAAAAACTCAGCAAGAACACCGACCTTATTCAAACAGGAGATCCCCAACCGATGCAAACTTCTTATCAGCAGCGTATACGAACAAACGCGATGACACGCGACGCATGCATGATGTGATCAGATAACAAACCGCTACATATACTGTGTAGGTGGAAATAATCAACGAACTACATTCCCAATGGTCAACCTTGGAGCATAAACATGGATAAAGGACCATCTGCGGAACTATTCGTGAGCGCCATTTTAAATTACCGAACTGATCTGAGAATTCATTGCGCTGAAACTACAATTACAGTGAACTGAGTAAACATTCATGCGTGCATACCTGCTAGGTTGAAAATCGATTTATCTGGGAGTGTTTGAATTAAAACTTTCTGGGGCCGGTGGTCACTCTCCCCTTTGTCTCCCAGGCAGAAGCTTATTATGTATTTAAAAAATGAGCGAGACACTAAGGTGTAGTCTATAGTAGAGATGACGTGTCCGTGTGAAATGAAGCAGCCAGCGGGGAGTCATCTGCAAATCTTCCATTTAGTGACCATAGGCCAATGTGCTCCAGGCCTTCTAGCAGTTCTAAACCGCTCTTAGAGGTTTTTCCGTGGCTGCTTTGGGTTTGAGTTGGAATGTTCCAGTAGAAGGACTGAACCTGAATATCTTCATTTGGGGTTGTGCCTAGGATTTGTTGATTTAAGTCGCCAGAGAGAATAAGGTTTGGTGAGGTATACAAACTCATTAGTTGAAGCAGGTGTTCAATTAAGATTTGTAATTCCTGTTTTTTTCTGTGTCAGATTTAAATATGTATTGATCAGCAGCACCTCCTCCTTTTTACTTCTAAGGTTTAAGTGAACCTTAATAGTGTTTACCGCTGACATTGAAGAAGGGGATTCCTGCGCACTATGGATTTTTGTGATTTTGACATAAGTAGCTAGACCACCTGGTAGACAGCCATATTTGCTTCTACTTAGAGCAGGAGTATGGAAACAAGTGTACCCCTCTATTTACAGTGTCTCCTCTAGCCATGTTTCCTGCAAGAAGACAATGTCAAAGGATTTTAAATACTCTAGGAGTTCAGCATCTTCTGCATTTCGGTTCAGCCCGGTAATATTCCATGAACATAGCCTCAGGGGTGTTTTGTCGTGGTTTCCAAGGTTCCTCTGATATTTTTCCACGGTTCCTCTGACAGTTGATCTGTCATTGTGGATAGCTGACTGCGTTAATAGTTCTAGTAATCTGAATGTGATAGAAACAATGGGATTGTGATGTTTTATGCTTGTTTGTGTATTTGACACCTGCTACCATTGGGGTGATCTTCCTCAAGCTTCCCTGAGTACAGAATGTTTTGTTATTGCAACTTTTTAAATAAACATATGTAAATGTGGCAAAAAAATTGGAATAATGAAAGACATGTGATTGAGATACTGTTTTTAATAATTATTATTTGGTATCTGGTGTTGGGAAGCTGTAGGAGCGGCACAAACGACTCAATTGAAACCCTAGTTGATTAAAGGCACTTAGACATAACTGACCATTGGACACTCAATCCCTTATATAATTTGTGCTTGGGGAATGATCTCGCGAATATTGCGACAAGGACATTCAACTAATTGATTGTGCCTTCCCTGCACATAACCAAAAACCTTAATCATGGTACTAGCAATTGATCAATATCCAATTGTGCTGCAGACTGTTGCATACCAGCTTTATACAACACCAGGACAAGCTATTAAGCAAGCTTAAAACTACTAAGCCCATAATGCATCATCAATAGCCATATGGTGTCTCTAGTATAAATATCAAACACAAATGATGGACAACTGTTTGTAACCTTGACCAGGGACAGTGTATGTCCGAAACGCGTAGGTGGGGAACCTACAGGAAATAAACTAAGATAAATCCTTGAAGTGGTGTGCGGTGTCTTCGTAATTGAAGGTTGTTTGCTAAAACATAATTTCCGAGTGTGTCCCTAACCTCGCCGCCAGCACCAGCTAACTAGCTGCTCCTCCCATTTGGGACATTTGCTCGTATATATATATATATATATATCGTCATGTGATCAAGGTACGCTGTGTACCGAAACGCGTAATGGCCGACATCCTGGACAGCTAAATAAAGAAGATTCTGAGCACTTATCTGGGTCTGTGCTCCACGTTCTTTTCGGGAGAAGGGCGCAAGCGACTGCTCGTGTGAGTGGAGTAGTGCGATATATATATATATATATATATATATATATATATATATATATATATATATATATATATATATATATATATATATATATATATATATATATATATATATATATATATATATATATATATATATTCCGGTACTCTATCTTAAGAATCCACTCCACAACAGGACTCAGATAGACAAGCGCGGACCCAGTATTTCGTGCTTTCTTCAAGTTTATTTAAAGAAAAGTTTCGCCTGCATCAGTATGCCGCCATGACGCGTTTCGGTCCGACCTGGACCTTGATCACATGACGCGTTACTCATGGACCCATGCCTCATTTAAAGTAACAAACAATTAATGATTAAAAACAGCTGAAACATTAGCACAATAGAACTGAAAAACAGACTGTGCGTTAATGTGGATATAAACAAGACCGCTAGTAGGATACCTATGTACATTTCTTGTTGATATTATGTACAATTAAAATAGATAATATTTACAAATAATTTCATAAATATACACCTATACATTGGTACAAAAATATATATAAAAATAAATACATCTCAATACAAAATACTGTATATAAAAATATATAAATATACATATTTAAATAAAATAGAGATATATTAAAAGACGATTCCCCAATAATATAAGGAGATCCTCCATAATTATATATGTGTATCCATTCACTTTAAAAGCAGTCTTGAGATATGCTGTTCTCGTTAATATAGCCCAAGTGGGCAAGTACTTCAAATTGGGCAAAAGGGTCCTCAGATATAAAAGGATCGATGTTATCAGCCGCCTTAAAATGTACAGGCGAAAAAATTAATAAAGTGATAACAAGTGCAACAGTGAAAAGGATAATAACTAACATATAGGACTCTGTACCTATAACAGAGATACCATGTAATGTGTACTAGTGATTAAAATTGAGTAAATACCCAAATATGTTTTATAGCGCCCAGATGTAAACCAGCAAGAGACATATAAGGAGGGCGACTTGAGAGATTCTGAGACAAGATCACATGCAAAAATTATTTCAAAGTTATACAATAAAGTTATTCACAAAGTGATCCCAAGACCTGTAAACCACATTAATATTCAGTAAAAGGGCAAGAGAGTAGTGATATTGCAATTTATATGCAGGTATATAAGTCCTCCGTGGTATTAAGACCATTTGGGACCTTGGAATTAAATTCCAAAATATATCTGGTTTCTAGTACTCTCAAAGCACTGTCCCTGTTGCCTCCCTTGCGTGAAGGAGGTATGCAATCAACAGCGAAATACTGCAGCAAGGTATTGTCACTATCGTGTTTGGCTTGAAAATGACGTGCTACAGGATAAGCCTGATCCTTATTATTGATTGCCCTGAGATGTTGCAGGATTCTCATGTGTACCGGTAATTTGGTACTGCCCACATAGCGTAATGCGCAAGGGCATTCCAACACATATACGACATATTCACTTTTGCACGTTATGCGTCGCTTAATTTTAACAGGGTCAGGCAGGAATGGAACACTGTATTCTTTGACATTCTTAGCATGTTTACAGGCTTTACATAGGAGACATTTGAAAAAACCTTTTTGCTTGGACAGCCAATTGGAAGGAGGTCTGATTTCAGGATTGCATTTGTTTAAACAATTCCCCATAGATCTGGCTTTGCGAAAAGTTATCTGTGGAATAGGGTTGTCCTTAAGCAGATCATTGCCTATGACAGGATCCTTCAACAATAGATCCCAGTGTTTCCTGAGAATCTTTCTGATGGCCATTTGTTGTTTGTTGTAAGTAATGATGACCCGTAGTTTACTTTGAGGGTCATCGGCCATAGCAGGAATTTTGGGGGCTAGGATGTTATCCCGAATTAGAGTTTCAGTTTTTCGAATAGCCTTATCAATAATTCCGGGTTTATATCCCCTTTGAAGGAACCTTTCCTTGCAACTTTCCTGAGCCAGTTTACATTCCTTGTTGTCACTACAGATGCGTTTGATCCGCAGCATCTCCCCATAAGGGATGCTGTTGATCAGGTGCTGGGGGTGATGGCTAGAGGCGTGGAGAACAGAGTTTCCAGCTGTAGGCTTACGATGGAGTTTAGTGCATAAGTTGTTGTTACTGATATACACTTCCACGTCTAGAAAGACTACAGAGGTTTTACTCATATTTGCAGTAAATTGCAAATTCAAAAGATTGTCATTTAACAGTTGTATAAATTCCCTAGCTTTTACCTCCGACCCTTTCCATAGAATGAAGAGGTCGTCTATATACCTCAGCCATAAAGGGACATGTGTTTTCAAAGTATTTTCGTATTCCCTTTTCAAAACCTGCTCCTCCCACCAGCCCATATGCAAGCAGGCATAGCTGGGGGAGAAGCAGGCCCCCATAGCTACTCCCCTTATTTGCTGGAAAATGGTGTTGTCAAAACAAAAGTAGTTATGTTCTAAACATACTCTAACCATTTCTACGAGCATTTTATTATGTAGGGTGAAGCATGCCGGTCTGCGATTAAGGTAATATTCAATCGCTCTAATTCCATCTTTGTGACCGATAGACGTATAAAGGGATGTAACATCCATGGTGATTAGAATAAGATCATCAGACCAAGTAATGCCATTGATTTTTCTTAAAAAATCAGAGGTGTCTCTGACATAAGATGGCAGGTTGAGCACCCATTCTTGTAAGAAAAAATCGACATACTTAGAGGTGTTCTCCATAAGACTGCCTATGCCCGATATAATGGGCCTACCAGGTGGTTTTGTTATACTCTTGTGCACTTTAGGAAGAAAGTAAATCGATGGTACAGCTGGATATTCATTATATAAAAATAAATATTCATCATTACTAATCAGACCACTACTTTTCCATGCCAATAGTTTGCCATAATATGCTACCCAAGATGCCTTCATGATTTGAATATTACTGCGTTTGTAGCATGCCACATCATTAAGTTGGCTGTAAGCCTCGTCCATGTACATCAGTCTGGGCCAGAGGACAATGTTGCCCCCCTTGTCTGAATGTTTAATCACCAAATCATCATTGCCCTGAAGTTTTTTCATAAGTTCTATGTAGCACCTTTGTTTGCAATTCATATTGGTACTGCCATGATTCGTGACTCTGTACAAATCCTTTAGATCTGAGGCAACCAATTCATGAAAACGATCTAGGTTGTCATGCATCATAATGGGCAGGAAAACTGATTTAGGTTTAAACGGAGTTTTAGTAGTACAACCAAAATCCATACCTTCTAACCCCAAAGCATCGGTGGGTTCAGTCTGTTCCTCCTGAAGTTGTTGCAAATCAAAGAATAGATTAACATCACCAGCTGAAATGAGTGGTGGACTCGTAGCATATTGAGGTGTAACATCACTTGATTTCGTCCCTTTTGTTTTATGAAATTTTTTCAATTTTAACTTCCGAATGAAACGGAACACATCCATTCGGGTTTCTGAATAGTTAAAATTGCTTTCGGGACTGAAAGAGAGACCCAGAGACAAAATTTGGCATTCTGCTTTATTTAGTGCTGTATCCGACAGGTTAATCACTGTGTTAGCCATATTGTCCATATTCATTTTCGGTTCCATCTGCCCTTCGTCGTTTTCTTCTTTTGAGGCTTGTTCCCGTTTGCGTTGCCGGTTCACTGAATAAACCATAGGTTTCACCCATGTTATAGTTAGCTGGACATTTCACTAATACAAAACCTTTGAAATTTCCTTGTTATAGTTAGCTTAGCTAACTATAACTCGCGCACCGGTAATGCACTGCTGATGACATCACATATTACATCACTCATAACATGGTTAGTTACATCACTCATGACATCACTGATGACATCTCAAATGACATCACTGAAGACATCACTGATGACATCATCCAGTGAATGTGTGTCTTTCCGAAAAATAAATATTTTTTATATATGTATAGCTAAAGGTCGATGGAAGAATAAATGGGTAAATAAGTATCTAAATGGATGTTTTTTTTGTAAAATTGATTGTATAACTGACTTAATATGTGTATCTTAGTGAAATCATGTATTATCCAGTAATGTTTAAATATGTAAATGTCTGTATCAGTGTTTCACTTTGTGTATAAGTGGCTGCATGGGTTGGTGAGTAGCTACATGACTGTCTATATGGGTTATTAGTTGGATTTTTGAGTATCAGAATGAGTGTCTGTATGGTTTGGTGGGAGTAGTACTTAGCGCACCGATGCATGAATGACTGACTCACTGTTTGTATGTGTTTTTAACACAGCATGTGTGCAGGACTGTATGGGTGGATGAGTGTGTGTGTGTGTATGGGTGTGTTAGTGAGTGAATGACTGTCTCAATAGTATCTTTATGAGAACTATATATGTTTTAAACTAGTATATTTGAGTATTGATGTATATAAGTGAGTATATGTGATAGTGAGAGATTGAAAGAGTCCCTGTATAAATAAGTATGTGTTTCTATAAGTAATTGTTTAAGTGAGTAAGTATGTGTATGTTTCTGTAGAAGTAAGTGTAGTGGTGTGTGTATAGCTGTATAAGCAAGTAAATGGATTATTTGCATGTGTGAGTATATGTGTGAGTAACTCTATGGATAAGTATCAGTGTTTAACAGGATGTATAGGTGTATGAGTACATATGATGAGCGAGTACATGTATGAGTGACTATATAGAACTGTTGGTGAACGAGTGGATGTGGATGTAGATGTTGCAATTACTGAATAGGTTGTTGTAACTGGTATTGGTATCTCCATTTTTTGGAAAATGTAAGTTCCTATTTTTTAATGTGTGTATCAAAGGTAATGTTAGGGTGAGAGGAGGCCTGCCACTCTTTCACAAAGAGGATGTCAACAGTGATGTCATGAGTGATGTAACTGACCATGTCATGAGTGATGTAATAGATGATGTCATCAGCAGTGCATTGCGGGTGCGCGAGTTATAGTTAGTTAAACTAACTATAACGGGGTAATTTCAAAGGTTTTGTATGAGTGAAATGTCCAGCTAACTATAACATGGGTGAAACCTATGGTTTTTTCAGTGAATTTCTAAAGTTTTTTTAAATGCTAATTCCTAACTATGATGTTGCTGAAACCTATGTTTTTTTCAGTGAATTTCTAAGGTTTTTTAAATGCTAATTCCTAACTATAACGTGCCTGAAACCTATGGTTTCTTCAGTGAATTTCAAAGGTTTTCTGAATGATAATTTTAAAATGCATTAATTATTATATTTCTTTCTTTTTATAGTAATTTCCTACATTTTTATTATAAATAGTTATATTTATTTTATTTTTAATGTAAAATAATAACAAAAGTAAATTCAAAAAGAATGCACTGCTAGTGAAACTGCCTGTGTAAATTTGTAAGTGTTTGTTAGGGGTAGATTTACAACACCCTTGTGCCTCTTTTACACCGCTGTTGCCTCACTTTTCTGATGAAGCAGTGGTGCAAAAGATGCGCCATGGTATGTGGTATTTAGAATGTGACATCACTGGAAGGTGCTTCACTTTGTAAATCCCTGTACCAGAAGGAGACATTCCTACATAGGGGGAGGAGGGAGTTGCGGTGCAGGAACACCTCCTAAAAGTGGCTGACTGAAATCTACAAGATTTAACTTTGTCACTTTTGGGCTCCTGCTGTGTCAATACCCTGCACTAGCTTGAAGCAGGTAGAAGGATTGACACAGCATTCTCAGCATAGGGCCTCCAGAGCATTGCTGGATATGCGTTTCACTTGCAACATAACTCAAACAATGCACCACCTTTACAGCACAGATACATCACATACATGTGCCATTTTTGTCCCATGGTACACCGCATTGTAAATACGGCACATCCATGGTGATGGTATCACAGAGCACAATAACTAACATATTCCAGGGGATATGCCAGTTATTATATATGTGCCCATTAGTGTTTTAATGTAGTGAATGCATTACTACATACCGATAAATGACTCACTACAAAACTAAAACAACAGTGACAGAGTGTTTGGTGGAAGTGTAAGGATACTAAATGGTAAATTGAAAGTATAAAAGACAAACATAGAAGACTGCATACATACTCTATAAGGATTTGTAACAGTCTATGACCTAAGGCCTATTTTAATCCATGAGTATCTAGATACTGACTGGATCATTAAACTTCTGCAAAGAAAGTTCCTCACTAAATTTATTACAGCTTCAGTTTTACCACTGTACAATGGAAAAGAACATACTGCTGACTGGCTCACTACAATACTAAAACAGCAGTGTCAGAGTGTTTAGAGGAAGTCGAAGGATACAGACTGGGGAATTGAAGGCATAAAACACAAGTTTGCAGGTGCATACAAGACTGCATGTATACTCCATACGGATTTTAAGCAATCCATACCCTCAGACCCACTTTGCATATTTTAAATCAATACAAAGATTTAAGGAATATATAACTGAATCTATAGGTGCTTCACTTTTAGTACAATAAATACATTAGTAGATAGTGCTCAAACCTTTATTATTTTTAAACAATAAATTTATTCTGGTAACATCTCATAATTTAACACACATTCCAATACAAGTTCATCAGATATATCATTCAGATCAATTACCTCGTTAGCAGTTTCTGAATTAATTTGTTCTAAACTTTCAACATAATTTAATGCTTCCAGAAAATCTCCATCAAAGCTTTCGTCTTCGAAATCACACTTCATGTCTGCAGCACAAATTTCCCTTTCTTCACTCTCATTGCCTGTGACAGATACGATTAGTTCTTCAACTATACTCAACGCAATATCCAAAATCTCCTCAGTATAAGGCTTTCTCTTTCCATAATCTTTCCTTTATGTTCTTGCTTCTTGTACAAAAATATAAACAGTTAATTTTATCACTTTTCATAGTATATAATACAAAACTACAGTTTTCACCTATTTTGGCCTACTAAAAATACTATATAAATACTAGTATCTAATAACATTCAATTAGTAGAGTTTTAGTTCTTTGCAAAGTTATATAAATAGAATTACTTATAAGGATATCCTGTTCTTAGCTTTTCTTAAATTTTGAAACCAGTCACTCCTTATGACTATAGGAAAAGGCTCAGGCTGTTATAGTAAAATGTAGTACTAAAAATGTAGAATATGTCTATTCACCTTACCCATTCCAAAATAGTAAATGTGTTTTACTACAATGCAAAAGCTACTATTCATTGTTAAGAATAACACTGTGTATCTGTGTATATTTAGACATCATTATCACACTACTTTTTGAATACTTCATGTATTTACTCTATCTCCATTCCTCATCTATAACTTAGTCTAACCCTACTAATTACCTACCCCTTTGACTTTCGAACTAGCCTCTCCTCTAGTATTTATCTGCAACCTTGTAGCTTGCGGTTCTTTATTTTTCTCACTGCTTATAACCTATAATTACATAGCATTCCTTAACCTTGGCCTCTCAGTTTATTATCTAATTTTTATATTATTAATTTCTTTGTGTTCTTCTACTAACCTTTCTTTATGCAGTTGCTTGTTATCTATTCTGTCAATCCTTGAATATCTTGTGTTTTTCACTAATGTTCCTTCTTAATTCAAAAGTCTTTCTAGTATTCCTTACTCAATGTGTTCTTTTCCCTTAAGACCTTGCTTAACACAAATGTTATCGTTTCTTGTTTTAAGTTAGAGAAAATACATCGACTGAGTATATTCAATGTTGTCTATAATGTAAGGTATGTTTTCTTACTCACTAACTTGTCATACAACGTTCTTTATCTCTCACAGAAATATTTGCACTTTCTCTTCCGGAATGTTTAAGGAGCAATTGAAAATGGGTCTGAACTCCAGAACGTCTTTGGTGAAGTGCGCACTCGTTAGTGAGCATGCGCATCACCAAGGATTCCCCACAAGTGGTGGTAAATGACTCGATCGCCACCGCGTCTTCCTCGAGGCAGCCATGTTAGAATTCCTCTGTTGCACTAAAGCACTCCAAGTCTGTTTCCTTGCAGATTCTTTATCTCTCCTGCGCCAGCTAGGGCTTAGATAAGTCATTATCGTATCCACTGATTGATAAGGGGTTCTGACAGGTACACTCAGTATATAATTTTTTCAAATATCTTTAAAAGATACAAACCATCTTTACACACTTATGTTCTCCATACATATTTTGTTACTTCATCTCGGTTGAAGCACATTCCATCAACAATTTTTAATAGTTACTTGTACTTACCTTAAGCATAACAAATATTAAAAAAATTATATATTATAACATTATCACCCGTGGAAGACACAAAAAAATACAGTTACAATATATATTTTACAACACAAAATAATTTGTAAAGCATTTCATTTGCCTTTTTTGCTGTTCTCAAAATATATTGAATTTCACTAGAAACAGTGAGTTCAATAGTACTCATCACATAACAGCGGGCAAATAATAGACAATCAATAAGATTATCTTAAAAAAAATTCAACATTCTCAATAACACTTTAAAAAGTAGAAATACAACATATCTTAAGTGTTTTTTTCTAACAGTAATTTCTTACGTAAATATGACACATCTCAAACAGTCATAAAATCACAAAACATTATGATTAATTTTCATACACTGTAAATATTGTTACTTACAAATATATGCTGACAAAATACACAACAAACAGTCCTTAATGGTTTCACATACTATTCCTCACGGCCAAATAGTATGCATCAAATTCTTTGTTTGGAAGTTGTTCAATAGTAATCCTGAGCGTCCGCCTCCCAGCCTTCTGATCCAAAACCACCAACATCATGTACAGGTCCCCCAGGACACATCCATCAGTCCGACGCTGTTCAACATCTACATGGCCACCCTCACTCAAGTGGCCCTCCATCACAACTTCAACAACATCTCCTACACAAACAACACCCAGCTCATCATCTTCCTCACCAAAAAGTCACATACCACCAAAAGCAACCTCCACAGCACAATGAAGGACGTCACCAACTATATAAAGAGCAGCACTGTAAACATAAACTCGCACAAGATGAAGGTACTCATCCTCAGACCCACCCCCTCAGCCTCGGACAACTCCTCCTACCTGACTACACTGTAAACAGTATCAACACCTACCAACCATGTCCACAACCTAGGATTCCACCTCATCTCCTTCCTCTCCATGTGTAACCAAGTCTACACCATCTCCTCGTACTTCTATAACACCCTCCACATGCTCCGCAACATTTACAAGTGCATCCTAACGAAAAGAAGAAGAACCGTGGCACAGGCCCTCATCAGCAGCAGACTACACTGTGGCAAAATACTCTACACAGGAATTCCAGCCAAACACCTACAACAACTACAACAAATCCAAAAGACCTCCACCTGAGTGATCATTAATGTCCCCTGCTGCAGCCTCATCACCCACCACCTGATACTCCTACACTGCCTGAATATCAACAAAAGGATCACCTTCAAGCTCCTCATCCTCACTTACAAAACACTATACAACACCAGACTAATCTACCTTAACAGCAGTAATCCTAAAGGGCAAATTTTGATCCTAAAATTTTGCCTTTAATTAAAAATATTAGGTAAGAATTTGGTAACTCTTTGGGCAAGCGTTGCTTAAAAACTAATTGACTATCATTACAATGGATCTAACCTTTCAAACATTTTAAATAAACAATGTAATGTCCAGATGTGGTAGAAGGTCCATCATGAAAAATAATTGCAACAGCTACAAAAGTTCTAACTGATATTGAACAGTGACCAGCGACACATTTTTTAATGCAAAATGCGATGCAGGGCATGGAACGAAATTCATTTTATTAATTTAATTGTTTACTTACCTGCAATCATCCAGATTCGGTTGTTTATCACCCCCCGTATTGGCCCTCTCCCGCCCTGTCCCACCGCAACTCCCTCCACGGGCCGCGTCTGGGCTTGAAAATACGCCCTTGTTAATTCCCATAGAAACACATGTTAACCCCAGAACATGGGTTTCTATGGGAATTAACAAAGGCGTATTATCTTTTTTTTTTTTCCTTTTTATTTAAAATTTTGTTGGCACACACCATACAACAATTGTCATTTGTATAAACAGAGATCACAATGCAAAATTTAACTCAAATAATTACTGTATCAAAAATTATAAACAAAACACACATACAAGTGGAAAACTTGAACAAGCCTTATAAATTATTAACCAAGGGGTACCCTTACTCTCTCTTTCCAGCAATATACAGGTTTCCAAATTTGTAATCCCAATTTTCTCGCTCTTTTACCCTTCCTGGCATATATACCTTTTTCAAGGTTAAATATCCCCAATAGCAAAGCAATCCATTGTTGTGTTGTGGGGGGGGGTAGGGTCCCGCCATGCTCTAGCAATTAATAATCTGTACACTGCCATCGCTAGGAATACAAATTCAGTATTATCATCCCTATATCCCCTAACCCCTAGCATAATAACAATTGGTGTTAAGATCTCATTTACACCAAGAGTATGCCTCATAAAATCTTCAATACCCTTTCGTAAATTCTCTAATTGGGAACAGAGTGCGAAGATATGGATACTGTCTGCTGCTGGAGCATTGCAACGAAAACAAGTTGTCCCTGTAGTCGCCCCCCACTGTGCAATGCGGTCCGGTGTGTGATAGAGTTGATATACAGTTTTAAAGTGCTGCGATTGAAGAGGAGCAGAACACAGCACAGAACATCCTAACTCAAGTGAATCCAAAAAACATTGACTCTGTACCCCTAGTTTCCCTGCCCATTTATCTCCAAATTTCTCAGTATCATCTTTTTTTAATTCTGCTAGGCTAGCATAAAAGAATCGTATAGAACACTCTCCCCCCCGAGCTAGGGATTCCATAAGGTTACTCTTCCGAAATCCACATTCTCCACCCTTTTTCTTACCCAGGAAACTCCTGATTTGCAAATACTTAAAAAAGCTATTTCTTGTAATGTCATATTTTCCCATCAAATCTGAAAATTGTAAGATATTCCCATCCAACCCCATCAGATCCCCTATTTTTTTAATACCTTGCGTATCCCATTCCGCCATTATAGAATCAGAGAATATCAAGGGGGGTAGTGTTCTATTCCTATACATTCTAGTATACCTGTTGTATCTTCCTAGTCCACATTTCTTTGCTACTGGTATCCAGATGTTATATGCAGCTTTAACTGTTTTAAAACGTGTATGTTTATAGTAAAGGAAGTCAGCATGATTTAGGAAAGCGTTTGCGGCATCTGCCCCCATTACAATTGAGTATACCATTGTCGAAAAGGATCTAACATTCGACTCTAAATTACCTGCCCCCAGCAAACCCTGAGTGTATTGTAGTACAGATGCCCAATAATATAGCCTGAAGTCCGGGACCCCCCACCCTCCACTAACCCTTGGTAACGTCATAAACTTATAGGCCCTTCTAGTTTTCCCATATGACCATATACATTTATTTAGTATTGATTCTAGTTTATTAAACCAAATTGATTCAAAGAAAAGAGGAATAGTGCGAAAGAAATAAAGGAATTTAGGGAGAATAATCATTTTTATCACATTTGTACGTCCTACTAGCGTAAGTCTAAGCTTATCTATTCTGGCCAACTCTGCACTTACGTCCTTAATTAAAGGGGAAATATTCCGTCCTACCACTGTGTCCAAATTAGATGATATCTCAACTCCTAAATACGTTGCTGCAGGAACCACCCGATTATCATTATATTGAACCATTGTGTTTTTAATAATTTGTGTTTTTGCGCTATTTAATTTGTACCCGGATATTCTGCCAAATTTACTAGCCTCCAACTCAACCTCCTCCATTGCTTTGGCTGGGTCTGGGGTGATTATGGCAACGTCATCTGCATACGCTAATACATTAACCTCCACTCCGTTTGATATAAGAGGAGGGATATTCGGGTTAGATTTTAAATAACGCAAATATGGATCCATGTATAATGCAAAAAGGAGGGGAGAGCTAGGACACCCTTGCCTAGTGCCTCTTTTAATTTGTACAGGTGCAGTTAAATCTCGGTTTATTTTAATTCTGGCTGTAGGTGCCTTATATAAAACCTGAATTGCCCTTATAAATTTATTGCCAAAACCATATACTTTCATTATTTCCCACAAGTATATCCATGCGACCCTATCAAAAGCCTTCTCGGCGTCAAGGAATAAGGCTGCCAAAGGACCACCAATAACCTCCATGGCATCAAAGCAAGTGATCACTGTTCGAACATGTGTAGTGGTGCCTTTTCCTGGAATAAATCCGTGTTGCTCTGATGTAACTAGTTTTTCTATAACGGTGGACAGTCTTGTTGCCAGAATTTTGGAATATAATTTCACGTCCGCATTCATAAGGGCGATTGGTCTATACGACCCTGGGGCTGTAGGAGGCTTACCCTTTTTTAGAATGACAATAATCTCAGTGCCCCCCCATGAATCTGGGACTGACACTTCCCTCTGTGCTTGTAAAAGAGTATCTAGTAACTCTGCTCTTATAGAAGAAAAAAATGTTTTGTAAAATTCAATTGGAATGAGATCTGGTCCTGCGGCTTTAGAGGATGGGAGTTCTAATAATGCTGATGTTACTTCCTCTAACGTTATATCGGAATCTAGCTTAGTCTGATCTTCCATTTCCAACATATCAAGCTGTATATTTCCCAGATAGTCTCTTATTTCAATACTTATTTCATCAAAACCCATCCTATGGTCGCCATCATATAGGTTCGTATAGTATTCCCAAAATTCATTCCTTATACCATTAGAGTCTAATATCACATTTCCTAAATTATCTACCATGCTTTTAATATCCCCAGCGTTGGTTTTCTGCCTAGTTCTAACAGCAAGAATATGACCCACCTTCTCGCTGTATTCAAACACCTGTTCCTTTTTTGCGAAATAGTTTACAGCTGTTTTATTCGTAACCTTTTCAGCAATGTTGCTCTTTAAAACCATTATTTCTAATATTTTTTGATCCAGTGGTCTCCCAGCTATGATAAGTCTACTAAGTTCTGCCTCCGCAGCCAAAAGTGAATTCATCTGCTGTTCGGTCTTCTCTCTTTCACTCTTCCGTCGGAATGTTGTAAAACTAATCGTCTCACCTCTTATCCTTGCTTTAAAAGCATCCCAGATGTTACCACTACTTGAGCTACCCTTATTATTAAGCCAGAATTCAGTTATCCATTTCTCCATATGTTTACAGTAACTCTCATCTTTTAACAACGCTCTTTCAAATGTCCAATTATAAGCTTTTCTGGTTATACCATTGAGATTCAATATCAATAACAATGGGTTATGATCTGACATCATACGTGGTAACTTTGTAATAGATGCATTGGATAACAAAACATTAGAAATTAAGAAATAATCTAATCTAACAGTAATTCTGTGGGGTGCTGAAAAAAAAGTATCCCCGTCACTCATTGGATTCAAATTTGCCCATACATCCGATAATGCATTATGTGCGGCCAGATCTACTATTGCCTTATGTACCCTCTTCTTACGCCCAGTATAACCGGGGTCCCTTTGAAGTTCTACGCTAGCAGGGCGATTAATATTAAAATCCCCACAACAAACAATAGGTTCCACCCAAGTTGTCAATTCCTGATCCAAAAATTCAAATATATCCGGTTCATCGGACGTTGAGCCATAGACTGATACCAGAGTAAATCTGGCTCCTCTGAGCACTACTTCCACAATGACCCATCTTCCCCACTTGTCTACCTTATTCCTAATCGCCGTACACTCTCTCCCCCTTCCCAAGATTGCCACCCCCCGTGTTTTCGAAGCTTGTTTAGTATAAGCTAATACTTCAAACCCCAACTGCCCTAACAAAAACCCTTTACCTCCCTCAACGTGGGTCTCCTGGAGACAGATCAGGTCTGGATTTAATGCCTTACAAAAAGCAGAGACCCTTAATCTCTTCTGGAGGTCATTAAGGCTGCACACATTCATTGAAATAATTCTGCAAGCCATTAAAAAATATCAAAACTTATATCCATCCTACTCTCCCAGTTTCCTTTTTCTTTCTTTATTTCCTTGTTCCACCTTATACTTAAAAGCAGTACCACATTTTTGCAGGAGCTCTGTATGTATACTACTACGAATGATGTGTGCCATTTCCCCCCCCCTTGTGCTCCCCCTCTTCTCCACCCCGGACTACCCCTCCCCCACCCTCCCCTACAGGCAAATAGGTCACGCATGACCTATGTGTGATCGCCAGGGAATCAGCAGTCGCCACTCCTCCCCACCTTCATACCCCCTCTATGTCAAATATCCAGCTTCATTATTCTGGTTAACGCTCCTTGTACCCCAAAACTTCAATCATAAAGGCCTTTGCTTTGATTTCAGAAAAGAAAAACTTAACCTGACTTTTGGTTACTATTTTCAACTTTGCCGGATACAATAGGTAGGCTTCTGAGCCCAGAGATTGTATACTCGGAATCAATTGCCTCAATCTCCATCTACGCTCTACCGTAGCATGGCAAAAATCGGGCCTTGCAAAAAATGAAACATTGTTAAAAGACTTTCTTGACTCAGGTTTGGCCTTATCCAGGATCAGCTGTCTTAGCAGAAAATTCCCAACAAAAATCAAAATTGCCCTTGGTTTCCCCCCTTGGGCTCCTTCCTGCCCTCTTTTGAAAAACGGAAAGCGATGGGCTCTTTGGATTTCATGTTCCCATTGCCATGATGTTAGTTCTGGGAAAGCCCCTTTTAACAAATTTACCACAAACATTCTGATGTCCCCTCCTTCCAGTCTTTCTTCTACTCCTAGCAGTCTGATGTTATTTCGACGCTGTCTATTCTCAAAATCCTCGAGTTTCCAGTTTACATCTTCAGCCATCTTCTGATGCTCTTCCTTATATGATTTAAACTCTCGCAGATCGTCCTCCACTTTCCCAGTTCTTTCCTCCACGTGGGCCACCCTTTCAGCCATCTCGTCCTGTCTTTGACTTATTTTCCTCAGTTTGTTCTGGACCTTTCTAGCCTCATGTCTAGCTCTCCTACTTTCCCCTCTAGCCTCGGATTGCATCAATTTCACAGTGTTAAATAATAAGTCCAGAGTGATTGGGGGTTGTGTAGACTGCAAAGATCCTTGCTCTCCGATCATTGTAGCCGGGCTATCCTGCTCTATAAAAGAGAATGTGGTAGTAGAATAATCCCAGGCTAGCTTTTTGGTGGGGTCTGTGGTACTGTTTGCTGAAGAAGGTTTTCTTTTGGCTAAGCGCTTTTTTTGAGTGAATTTCTGGACCGGAGAGCTGCTACCTGTGTCTCCCCCAGTTGACTCATCGGAGCTCTCTCCTGTAGGAAGTGATTGTGACTGGGAGTCTTCTTCTACCGAGTAAAACCTCTCTGCTGAGGCTGCCTCAGACATAATGTGCAATTCAATGGAGTTAGAAGCAGAAGCTGAGGATTCACCGCCTGATTTGACTCCTTCTCTTTTCGTGTTTGAATCTACTTCATTCCCCCATAGCAAAGGCAATGCTTGTATATCAGAATCTGTTGCCAAACCATTCACCAATCCTGTATTGCAAACAGTAGTTTGTATCAAGCAGCTATCCTTGTCCGGCAATTGCGCATCCAGAGCTCTAACATCAAACAAACCATTACCGACCTTGTGCAGTGAGAGATGCTTTCCTGGTTCCGTATTGTTCGAAGATTGTGTAGGGTCTGAAGCGGCCGCTGCAGTAACCTCACCTGCCGCAGCTCCTTCGTTCGTCTTTCTTGCAGCGCTACCGGTGGTTGCAGGCATCGCCTCAGCCGGCTTCCCCACATCGGGTCTTTCACCTTGTTGCTTAGCTACCACTGTCCCAGCGCCGGCGCTGGCGCCCATTACAGCTTTCTCTCCCTCTCCCGATGCCGGTGTCGATCCATGGACCTCGCTGACAAGCTCCGCTTTTCCATCAGCATCTGTAGCAGCTGTAGCAGCAGACACCGGGCGGACATCAGACTTGCATCCAAACTTACCGCTGCTGCTCCCGCCTGGATTCGGAGGTATGTTTGAAAAGCTCTCCGTTACTGAGGGCTGGCGCATTGCACTCTCTTTTGTTTTCTTGGTATTTCCACCGTCCTTAGCCGAAGCTAAAACTGAATTATCACCACCCGGCTTTCTCAGGGATGATTTCTTAGGAATAGCACCGCCTTTCTGAGCCGCATTCTGTGATACTTTTGTATCCGTCTTTGTTTCCTGTTTAGTATCCTGTTTAGTATCGATCTTGGCTTTCTCTTTGACAATTTGAGCTTTGTTAGAGTCAGTTTCACAAAGCTTCCCGCTTTTATTTTCTTTGCCGTCTTTCGCATCATTTACTCGCTGTAACCTCGGCGGCATTTTAAACCAGGATCTCAGAAACAGCCTGGTACTTGCTGTAAGATTCCTCCAAAGATTCAGGGCAATTCGTTTAGTTGTGCTTAATTCTTGAGATAGGAGACCGCCTTTCCTGTAATTCCTGTCGCAGTGAAGCTGTATGTCGTACTGAAAAGTATTCTTTCCCAAGCCAGGCTCCACCATTGATTTAGCCATCCATTTAACCAGTGGCAGGGAGAAGTGAAGTGTGCGACTTACTCGCTGAAACCCTCAGCGGCCATCTTGCCCCCCTCGGTTATGAGCCTTCAACAAAGGCGTATTATCAAGCCCATTATAGCTGTTTTATTGGCAGTTTCCTGCCAATAAAATGGCGATAATTTTAACACTGGTCCTTGATAATATGCCCGTCAGTGCCATATTATCAGTAAAGGGCGATACATTATCGCCGCTTTTATCCACAGGAAACTGCCGCTAAAGCAGAGATAATGGTCTTGATAATATATCCTTGTGAACTACCATAGAAGCCCAGGTTAAGACCATAACCTGGGCTTCTATGGGAATTCACAAATACATATTATCAAGCCCATTATCACCGCTTTGCCGGCAGTTTCCTGCCGATAAAAGTGGCGATAATGTATTGCCCTTTATTGATAATATGGCCCATAATCCCTTATGTACACAGACGCACAAACTGATATTAAACAAAAAAATATAACAGCATGAATCATAGCAAAACACATTTACTACTATAGAAGGTTTAACAACAGACGAATATAGGGGCATATTATCAAGACAGGCGATAACATTATCGCCGCTTTATCAGCAGTTTTCTGCCGATAAAGCGGCGATAATTTTATCTCCTGTCTTGATGTACCCCATAATTCCTTATTGTACAAAGATGCACTGCACACATTCCCATACAACTGATTAACTCACCTTTCAAAATGATTTGTAGATTAAAAACAATACCACTCACACAGTGGATATTCTTATACAGAATCTCTCTAGTTCAGTCATTCCAGCAGAATCGTGAAATGGAACATTTTCCCTCTCATTTTACACGTACATACATATAAATAACCAATTAAAATCCTTCACACATTAATTCAAAACAAACACACATTTCTATTGGTGACACATTCCAAACCTTTCCAACTGACATAAGTTTCCACCCTACTCCCAACAAATCATGCAAAAGTTCAGCACTGTATAAAACACTGCTCCTCAACAAATTTACACTATGCATAAGCACTTACTTATAAGTACCAATAAAGCGAAAAGCTCTCATTACAAGCAACCAAGATATAAACACATATACTAGATAGATATCTGTAAAATATTTATTTTAATACATTTTTCTTGCTTATGAACGCTAATGGAACAACTTTCAGAATTCTCACTGTAAGCGCACACTTAATATACCGTAAAAAAAAAAACATCTATCACTAATTTTTTACAATCCCCGGAGATCCCACCCACCGGGGATCAAATATAACGTTCAAGACCGAAGGGATAGCCCCAAAACCCCCAATATCCCAGCCGACTCTCTGCATCCTTCGGGAGCCGCAATTGTTTTTGGTCAGAGAAACCAGCTTACTGACTGCTCTCTCAGATGAAAAACAATCTGCTTTCCTACTTCAAAGATAACTGTCACCCAACCATAGCAAACAGCAGAGTCACAGGGATAGGCGCCCTATAACACTACAGGAGCCGACCCTCGGAGATGGTGCTTCCCAGGGCCATCAAAGGCTCATAAAAGGCCATCAAAGATTTTGACCTTAGGGATCATTGTAAATCCCCCTAAGCAGTCCTACGGGATCAGGAAGTCCTATAGCAAATAGCAAACTTTTCTGATCAATCTACACACTCAATGGGTTGTATGACGATCCATCGTCCGCAACGTCAATGCGGGAATTCGCATTGCGGCAATTACATCGCAAATGCAGCTACACTGGCCATTTTCTCATCGCACGTAGTTGCGACGCAAATGCGGCCATGTAATAGGATCGGGTGTCACATCGGCGACTTTACATCACGTGACATGACAACGCGATGTTTGAGCACACACGTTAAAAATCTCGTTAGACAACACCCTCCCTAGGTGCTCACCTCACCCTCCCTGGGTGCTCACCCCACCCTCGCTAGGTGCTCACCCCACCCTCCTGTGCTCACCTCACCCACGCTGGTTGTTCACCTCCCCCGCTGCCCACAGGTGTTGGGTGCCTGGGCCTTTGTGCGTCTGTGAGTCCCAGCGGGCAGCCGAGGTGCCAACCAGGCTCCAGTAATGGATACGCGGGGGTGATAGAGTTTCCACCCTTCCCCAGTCCAGCGGGGCGCTGACAGACGGCCGGTCCGGGAGGGCTGTGGGACTGGGTCAATGTCAGCTTAGATAAAGGTAAGACAGCTCAGAGGGTAGCGCGCCTGCCGCAAAGATGAGTGCGCGCGCCCTGCAGGCCACAAGTGCGGTCCCCATACATAGCTTCTAGTGTGATGCCAACCACTTACCGGTGCGTGGCCTGCAGACCGCAGCTCGAGCCCAGTTAATGTAGCTCTTGGAGAATGGCCCCTGCCCTTCCGCTGATGCCCGTGTCTGACCCGTGAATCACAACTTCCATCCAAGAATGCGTAACAGCTCATAGAGTCAATGCACCTCCCGCGGAGATCCGCGCGTAAACTGCAAGTCATTAGTTTCGATTCTAGGGTCATAGGTCAGGCGAAGAATGTTCCTGATGGAGAGATCTGTGTGAGGTTGGAGCGGATCCCAATAAAGTAGTTTAGAAGGTTCACGAACCAGCTGTTTGTGCCCTTTAGGCTAAGTTGTTAAATGCAAAAACAACAATTGAAGGACAGAATGCAGAACAATGTCATACATTAACCCCAGTACCGAGATCTGGGCCTAAATCCATCGTTTTTTTGCACTCCACACCACCCCAGTTCAGACATGGCCATATGCACATCAGCCATGACCCTGTGCCTCATGGGAACAGTCCAGCCCGAAATGCTAAGCCATGTCTTTCCTGGACCGGAATCAGGCATCCTAGGACCGGTTTCTGGCTATCAGCCGTCTTCAGCCAGGATAGCTTGACTCCACTGGTGTGGAGAGCATGGGACTCACGTCTAAGCATACCCATCCCACTCGTGATGACAAATGCAAAAACAATAATTGATGGACAGAATGCAGAACAATGTCATACATTCACCCCAGTACCGAGATCTGGGCCTAAATCCATCGGTTTTTTTGCACTCCACACCACCCCAGTTCAGACATGGCCATGTGCAAATCAGCCATGACCCTGTGCGTCATGGGAATAGCCCAGCCCGAAATGCCAAACCATGTCTTTCCTGGACCAGAATCAGGCATCCTAGGACCGCTTTCTGGCTATCAGCCGTCTTCAGCCAGGATAGCTTGACTCCAATGGTGTGGAGAGCATGAGACTCACGTCTGAGCATACCCATCCCTCTCGGGGTGACAAATGCAAAAACAACAATTGATGGACAGAATGCCGAACAATGTCATACATTCACCCCAGTACCGAGATCTGGGCCTAATCCATAGTTTTTTGCACTCCACACCACCCCAGTTCAGACATGGCCATATGCAAATCAGCCATGACCCTGTGCCTCATGGGAACAGTCCAGCCCGAAATGCCAAGCCATGTCTTTCCTGGACCGGAATCAGGCATCCTAGGCCTGGTTTCTGGCTATCAGCCGTCTTCAGCAAGGATAGCTTGACTCCAGTGGTGTGGAGAGCATGGGACTCACTCTGAGCATACCCATCCCACTCGGGGTGACAAATGCAAAAACGACAATTGATGGACAGAATGCCGAACAATGTCATACATTCACCCCAGTACCGAGATCTGGGCCTAATCCATAGTTTTTTTGCACTCCACACCACCCCAGTTCAGACATGGCCATATGCAAATCAGCCATGACCCTGTGCCTCATGGGAACAGTCCAGCCCGAAATGCCAAGCCATGTCTTTCCTGGACCGGAATCAGGCATCCTAGGACCGGTTTCTGGCTATCATCCGTCTTCAGCCAGGATAGCTTGACTCCAGTGGTGTGGAGAGCATGGGACTCACGTCTGAGCATACCCATCCTACTCGGGGTGACAAATGCAAAAACGACAATTGATGGACAGAATGCCGAACAATGTCATACATTCACCCCAGTACCGAGATCTGGGCCTAATCCATAGTTTTTTTGCACTCCACACAACCCCAGTTCAGACATGGCCATATGCAAATCAGCCATGACCCTGTGCCTCATGGGAACAGTCTAGCCCGAAATGCCAAGCCATGTCTTTCCTGGACCGGAATCAGGCATCCTAGGACTGGTTTCTGGCTATCAGCCGCCTTCAGCCAGGATAGCTTGACTCCAGTGGTGTGGAGAGCATGGGACTCACGTCTGAGCATACCCATCCTACTCGGGGTGACAAATGCAAAAACAACAATTGATGGACAGAATGCCGAACAATGTCATACATTCACCCCAGTACCGAGATCTGGGCCTAAATCCATAGTTTTTTTTGCACTCCACACCACCCTAGTTCAGACATGGCCATATGCAAATCAGCCATGACCTTGTGCCTCATGGGAACAGTCCAGCCCGAAAAGCCAAGCCATGTCTTTCCTGGACCGGAATCAGGCATCCTAGGACCGGTTTCTGGCTATCAGCCATCTTCAGCCAGGATAGCTTGACTCCAATGGTGTGGAGAGCATGGGACTCACGTCTGAGCATACCCATCCCACTCGGGGTGACAAATGCAAAAACGACAATTGATTGACAGAATGCCGAACAATGTCATACATTCACCCCAGTACCGAGATCCGAGCCTAATAAATCATTTTTTTGCACTCCACACCACCCCAGTTCAGACATGGCCATATGCAAATCAGCCATGACCTTGTGCCTCATGGGAACAGTCCAGCCCGAAAAGCCAAGCCATGTCTTTCCTGGACCGGAATCAGGCATCCTAGGACCGGTTTCTGGCTATCAGCCGTCTTCAGCCAGGATAGCTTGACTCCAATGGTGTGGAGAGCATGGGACTCACGTCTGAGCATACCCATGCCACTCAGGGTGACAAATGCAAAAACAACAATTGATGGACAGAATGCCGAACAATGTCATACATTTACCCCAGTTCCGGGACCAGAATTGGCAGAGTCAGCACAAACAGCCTAATGGAGTGAATTAGCATACCTCCCTGACCCGGCTGGATCCCGCTGAGGTTTAGTATAACCGAATGACAAGGTAGTATCTGACCTTGCCAGAGAACAGCACAACGTGATGTTCTATTGAATTTCTTGTACTTATAGAGACATGAGTAAGTCTCTATTCACTTGAGCACTGTGGTCCTGATGAAAGCCCCACTGACCTATTGGCGACTAGAGAGCTGAAACATGTCGACCTATACCACACCACAAATGTGAAAGAGTCATAATCGCTCTAATTTCACTAACTTTAATTTTAATATTGTCCTCTAAAAACCAGAACTATTAAAATTATTGTCTGCTATAGAGAACAATTTTTACCTAGTTTCTTTATATTTTCACCTTTTCACTTCACAATCACGATTTCTGATCACTACTGTTCTAACAAGGGTAATAACTCCTGGTTGGAGGTCGCATAAACTACCAAACCCCGTGATTATGCGAACACGTGTTAGGGACAGCGTAGAACCAAGATATACCGCTAAAACATAGTAACTTTCCAACACGTGTATGAGGGTTTTTACTTGGGAATAGTACAAATCATCCCGCCTACCCCATGTTATGCAGGACAAGTGATCCTTTCTCATTGATCAAAAGCATATGCAAATCAGCCATGACCCTGTGCCTCATGGGAACAGTCCAGCCCGAAATACCAAGCCATGTCTTTCCTGGACCGGAATCAGGCATCCTAGGACCAGTTTCTGGCTATCAGCTGTCTTCAGCCAGGATAGCTTGACTCCAGTGGTGTGGAGAGCATGGGACTCACGTCTGAGCATACCCATCCCACTCGGGGTGACAAAAGCGAAAACGACAATTGATGGACAGAATGCCGAACAATGTCATACATTCACCCCAGTACCGAGATCTGGGCCTAATCCATAGTTTTTTGCACTCCACACCACCCCAGTTCAGACATGGCCATATGCAAATCAGCCATGACCCTGTGCCTCATGGGAACAGTCCAGCCCGAAATGCCAAGCCATGTCTTTCCTGGACCGGAATCAGGCATCCTAGTGTTGCGTGTTTATCTAGGTTCCTGATCGATACTGTGACCTTATGCCCCTATTCGGCTATAAATCCATTTATTCCCTATATTGGCATAACCGTTCAAGTGCGATATTCAGGAAGTCATCTCTGGCCTCACACGAACAGAGCCACATTCCAGAATAGTTCTTTGCCACTTCCTTTGCAACCAGTTAGTGCAATGACAGAGCAGAAGTCACTATCTGATATTCCTAGATTAACACTCCGAGTTCTTCAACAAGATAAAAACTCAGCAAACCCGGAGATCCCCGCTTGCTGTGTTTTGATTAGTAATGGAACTCTAATGAGCAACTGATAGCTATCACTTCCTAGTGACATCTTTAATTGACGTCTTATGTCCAACAAACTTGCGTCAAACCAGGCACCTGTCAGGTATAAATATTACCAACGTTGCCTTAAGCAATTGCCTGTTGCTAGCTGTCTGCTGCTGCACCCGCTGTTAGCTGAAGCTAGCACCCTGCCCTGTTGCTGCAGCCTGCTGCCCATCGCCCGAAGCTGCTGATACCATTATCGCTGCTAAAGCGCGAACGATGGTGTGGTGTAACTAGGAGCTGAACAGCCGTCCCTCGGCGAAGACATCCAGCAGAAGCCAGCTGCCCGCGGACGCTGTCCCCCCTCCTTCTCCTCGACGCGCTGAAGAGACGCTGCCTTTCTCGTGCAGAGAAATCCAGCTCCAGCGTTTCTAGTCTGCCCTCGCGGGTGACTGGGATACCGAGTTCCTCCTGAAGGAGATACCAGACCTCCATCATTCTATTCAGAGGTATGGTGTTGACTAAACCCTTATTGAGAATTCTTGAAGCAAACCTTGGCAAAACCAACTTAACTTAAAGCTACTTACTTACTCCCCTTCCACGTGTTAGGCTTAGGTCAGGCACACTGGGGTAGGCTTAGTTAGAAGCACCAGTTGAGTATTTTAGCCTAATGTATATATGAATGTATATATGTTTTATTACTTTTAAACCATTGTATGGCTAAGAAACCATATCAATGCTTTTACAGTATTATTTCGCAATACTTATCTTACTGTACGTACTTTTTATAATAACAAGTCTTGCAATTGTGGCAATACATTTCTCTTGTACGAGAAGAAAGACTTTTCAATAAATGTTAACCTTTTATTGACAAACGCCCGTCTCTCTAGTCTCTACATATTGTGAAAGTAAACTGCACTAACCTGACTGAGTGAAATACATGTCTATTGTTTCACACGACCCTAGAGATTGACTCTTGATCTGAGGAGCAAAGTTGTCATGTTGCACGGTTGTTGGAAAGCTGAAACCCTTCTTGTCTGTGCCAGGGAAGCTGATCACTTCCCATGCAGAGAAGAAAGTTTCCAGTGACCTCTGAGCTAGTTGGTAACACACCCAATTAAGTTTAGCAGAGTCAGTAGAGGCCTGGAAGATCCGCACTTCTACGTCAATACTACTGTTTATGTTATTCCAATGCGCAGGGCCTAGTGGGAAACTAGGAACTACACTACATGGCGCCCAACGTTTGGTAAGGCGATAAACTAACACAAGACGTTAGAGTAACTCAGTTGTGCATATTTCACAGATCCCTTTCTCCCGTAAATACTCCAATAGACGTCTGGAGTGGGTGAAAGGTTAAAATCCGCCTGAACTCAGTAGGAAGAGATTCCTATGTAAAGCTCTGGTTTATTCAACGTTGAAGGATACAGTGTTCCAAAATATTGTGCACCTAATCTTAGTCTCCTTGGAGACCTACTCTGCAAACCTTGCATTTATACAATGCCAGGAGAAAACGGAACCACTGGGGCCGCAGCAGATGCGACTCAGCAAGGTCCCGAACACACAGACCCGGATGCAATTATCATCCCGGTCCACTTAAGAAAATCTATAACTTTAAAACTTATAGAAAACGGACTGACACCTCAAGGTGGTACAGTAATTTTCGTGATAGAGGCTCACGAGTATCGGCAGACAGAGGTATTCTATTCATGGATAAACTTTCCAGCGGCAAACGCTACAACAAACCTCCGAGCACCTGCTCTGGTTTAATGGCGCCCTAAAACACAATGATCATATTACCAGGCTCGGTCCACTAGGTAGACCAGGAGCAACGTGGCCGGTTCTAGCCAGCTACACACCACATCCTGACATTGCAAAAATGTCTAGAGAAGAGCTGTTAGTACAGCTAAAACATTAATAAAAATACATAGGCAATTAGTCCAATATGTAATGTGGACTGCAACAGTCCAACCAGCTGTTAATGTACCACAGCTGACCACTCATCAGGGGAACACTAATAAAATCACACCACAGAACATACAGTCATGTCTTGGTAAAACACCCGTAAAACGGGAACAAATTCCTTTCTGGTTAGCACAGAAAATCACTCAAATAGAGGCAGTATTTCCTGATACTACCCCTATAGAGAAACACAGAATCTTGACCATCTGCCTTCCTATAGGAATCGCACCACACGTGGAGGACTGTGACACTTGGGGTACAGTCTTTGCTTCCATTTACACAAAAACACACGGTGTTCCGTCTATGGCGGTAATACCAGAAGTGCTAAAACAGATTCAAAATGAATACGGTCCAGAGCCAGCTTTAAATCTTGGTATGAAATTACTGAAAGACTTCAAGCAGGTCTCGGCTATATTATTAGCCAACATAAAGGGAGAAGCAGCATCTGTGGCGATTCGCCAGAAGTTGAAGGAAACAGATATAAAAGATCCAATTGAGCTTGCCAAAATCATAGAAAAATGCTATGAAGAATTAGGTAGAGACAGCTTGGGTGGGAAACCGGTAAAGCCCCAACTGCTCGAAAATCCTGAAAAATTATTTATTAAAAATAATTCAAACACTCCTAAAAAGAGCTGGGATGGAAATAAACAATCCACTCCAAAGGAAAAAGTTTTCCAGTCCAGAGGAAGGTCTCCTCGACGGAGAGAAAGAACTCCGACTTGAGAACACCAGTCTCCCCAGAGGGAGCCCTCTGAGAAAAGATATAACCTTAGAAATAGGGATAATCTGAAAAAACCTGATAGATATCAAAGTATTGATACACGTCCCTCTCGATCTTTTCCACAGAAATCGGAAAGAAGAGGACGGTCAGACCCAGGAGAGCACACCAAGTCCAAAGACAAGGAACCTGCTCAGAGTAAAAAATCTCAATTTCAAAAAAAGAAGGTAGCCAGTATTAGAGTAATCAACCATGCCGAGAATACTGAGGACACAGTTGAAAAACGGGGAGTGGGCATTGACAATGTTGGACAGTGCAGCAGAAATCAGTATAGCCCGCAAGATCTTGATGAGTCATCTGGAGACAGTGGACACAAATGGATTCATTCAGGTTGAAACTGCCGACACCAGACTTAGCGAGCCCCATAAAATATACGAAATAACATTGCGTATAGAGGGTGATAAGACTAGGAAAATAAGAGGTCTATTTTGGGATAAGCTCTCAAAAGGCTACGATATTCTGTTAGCTGAAAAAGATTGGCCCCCAGAGTTTGTCAGGGAGTGCCCTCGTGGCGAAGAAGTGATTATGCCAGCCTTCTCGAATCACATTCCGATTCACAAAAAATATACATATGCAAGGAAATGGGCAGTAGCCCAGGCACCGGCATTATATAAAAATCATGTAGGATGGGATGAGGACTTTCCTCCTCACAAAATCCAGTTAAAAAGTGAACCAACTGCCCAACGGCAGTATCCCATAAAGCAAGAAGCTAAAAAACAAGTCAGGGAGATCTTAGATCAACTTGAATACCAGGGGGTGATTGAAACATGCACCTCTCAAATGAACAATCCTTTGTTTCCTGTCTCCAAGCCAGCAATTCATATCGTCTAGTTTTGGACTACAGACACCTTAATACATGTTGCAAAACATTTGCAGTACAAAACTCGCATAGTGCAGCCCTAATGAATAACATAGTTAGGAAAAAATATAAAACAACATTAGACATATCTAATGGTTTCTTTTGTCAAAACATTGCACCGGAAAGCAGATATTTGACCGCTTTCTCAGCATTTGGGTCGCAGAAAAAATTCTGTCGACTCCCACAGGGGTTCAAGAACAGCCCAGGACTATTCTCAGCTAGGGTAACAGAGTTACTACAAATATATGATGATGAGTCATTATCTTACGTAGATGATATCTATCTCACAGACGACGACTTGGATACTCACTTGAAAAGAGTGAACACCATTATACTTGGGTTCGCAGCAGAGGGTTACAAATTCAACTTTAAAAAGTCTCGAATTGCCCATCTGACCGTACTATTCTTAGGGTACGAATTATCAAGTGAAGGGAAAAGCCTAGCGGACAACTTCTTAAAGAAGTGCGCTGTACTCCAAGCTCCAAAAATGCTGAAGAATTTACAATCCATACTAGGTTTTTTGAATTTCGGAAGAACTTACATTCTAAATTACGCAGAGAGGGTTAAACCTCTCTACGAACTAATTAAACCTGATTTTAAACAAATCAATTGGACTCAAAAACACACAGAAATTTTGAGATCATTGCAAACAGACATGCTAGCTAAAACTAAATTAGATACACGTGACAACACACGCGATCTTGTAATCCGAGTCATCCCAGGAAGATGCGGATTCACGTACGTAACCTCTAATGAGGGAGAAAAGGTACCAATTTCAGTAAAATCTCACTTGTACACACAAGCAGAAAAAACATTCAGCCACACAGAAAGAACTGTGAAAGCAGTGCAAATCGCATTAGCAAATGAACGAGAACTAGCACACGGCAAACAGATTAATATCCTTACAGCGGAATCCGCCTTTGAGGCGCTATTCAGCCCAGTAAACCTGCCTACAGTGTCACTGGATCCGAAATGGATACAGTGTATAGATTCTCTAGGAGCGGAAGATGTGAAATACTATTTCGCCCCGCAATTTGAAGAACTGAATGATTTAGAATACGAAGAAGAATATCCTCTGCCAATCGAAATTCTGCCTCTCCCACAATACGCCTGTATAATCTATACTGATGGATTTGTACAGCATTTCAACGTAGAGAGAAAATCCTACGATGCAGCATGTGCGATCATTAAAGGTCGTTGGCTGTGCGGTAAATTCAGACCGAAAGTAACAAAAACTGAATCTGTAAGAAACTGTTCGGTTCAGAGAACTGAAATCAGATGTTTAAAGATGGCGCTCGAAAATGCAGAACGTGAATTCCCAGCACTTATCGTGTGCAATTCTCATTTTTGCGTCAACTCTTACAACAATAAACTGCAGAGTTGGATTGAAAACGATTACAAAGATGACACAGGTGCCACAATAAAGCATAAATTGCTCTGGAAACAGGTAGCTCTTTTACATAAAGAACTACAAAAGACTCACGTGATTCACGCACAGAGTCTTCAACGTGATGGCGTTCACGTTGCAAGGAATTCATTGGCTAATACAGCCACAGCGGAGGCAACTAAACCGGCTTCCGTAGCCACAAAAAAGCGTACAGAAAAATACATAGATGTGGAAACAATGCTGGCAGTAAAAACGACCGTAAAAGGCGACTGTGCAGCACTACCCGTGAACTATCCACTCAATTATGCATACGTAATCGATGCAAACTCCGTTCCTTTTGCTCGAATCCCTGGAGTGGGGGACAGAGTAATTCCAAACACGAACAGGAGGATATTTTTAATAGCAGACGCACATATGGGTCTGGGTCCTAGGCACAGAGAGATCAAGGAATCACTGACTGAATTAAAATCAGTATACTGGTGGCCAGGAATGAGTGTAGAACACCAAATATATGCAAACAACTGTGAAAACTGCAATAGGGATCGCAGTAGTGAACCTTGCTACCGGCTACCAATCAGAAAAAGCGCAACGCTGCCTACACCCCATCCTGCGTCCTATTAAACAGTTAAGGCTAAACACACTTAAAAAAATGAGGCCTCCAGCGCTCGGCTGACGCTAGAACGGTTATAAGAGATTTGCGAGTCTTTATCGGCACATACGCAATTACCACGTTCCATTCTGACCAGGGTCCTGCTTTCAGCTCTCGAGCCTATAAGGAGGCCATGGCCAGCATGGGAATTGGGTTGTGGTATTCTTGTCCGTCGCACCCCGAAGGGAATAGTGTGGTAGAAAGAAAAAACCGTGACATAAAGCAATCTATAACAGCGAAGGTATTAGGTTCAGGCGCTGGGTGGGTCAAATATTTAATAAGTGTCCAGACTAGTCTTAATAACTTGCCAAGAAATTCTCTAAAAGGTTTCAGCCCATACGAACTATTGTTCGGAATTAGAATGAACATCCAGGACCTCGATAGTCAGATGTCAGTGGTACAAGAAAAAACAACAGATTTTGACATCAAAGATCGTTTGGCTGTTTTACAGGAACTGAATGAAACAAGAAAATCCTTAAGCAACATAAAGTTAAAGCAACAGCCAGATACCACTGACGAGGCACCACAAGCAACAGCCCCAGCAAGGCCTGCCTGGATTCCAAAGATTGGGGATCTAGTCAGAGAAAAGATCGCGGTGAAGAAGGAATTTGGGCCTTCTTACAGAAAAGCAGTACCTGTCTTGGCAGTCACCGGAACAAGATCAGTTGTGCTACCGCCCCTTGCTGGTAAAAAGGAGAACAGAGTCGTGTCTATCGACCTGGTAAAACCACAAGCATGTTGCCTATAATCAACAGTTGGCCCAGTGGACTCCCAAGAAACAACAGAATACCCAAACTTGCAACAATCCAAGAGGTTCAAACTGAAAGACTAATCACATTCGATCAGCCTGCAGTGCACAATGAAGGACTATGCAATAATGCCATGGAACTCGTGCCTCTTGAGACACAGATTGAAACAGTTAGTCAAGAAACAACACCAGTCTACACTAATGTGGCATCAGAAAGTGCTACGGAGAGACAGATTGAAAGAACAATCCCATCAATTGACAGAACTGCCTCTGGTTATTTCATCAACTTCGACAACTTCTCTGAAGATCAAAACGACCCCGAAGTGATGCCAGAAACAAAACAGACTTTTAAAGAAAAAGCAACGGAACTCTTTCATCAACTAAAGGAAATCTACCTTATTTCACCTTGGTTAGAGTTCTGGTTCGGTCTAGGTGTATCTTTCCTCCTGCTTTGGCTCATCATGATACTTTGTTTGGGAAGATTCATTGAGGGAAAATATAGTACAATGGACACAGCAAGTCAGTACATCAACCTAGTCCTGAAACCACACAGATCATCCCACGTGAAGAAAAGAGAACTGTTAACAATAAATGTCACAGCAATTCCAATACCTGGTGGGGTAGTATGGGAGAAAACAGACTATGAGATCTATGGTCCGGTCGAAATCCTGAAGTATCTTCATCAACTAAAGGTTTCCTTAAGTGACTTTGTAAAACCGAGTACATTCTCTGATGATTGGGACTTTAACAGTATTAATGACATGATGTCTGATTTAGTAATGTCAGCTAGATTCACAGATCATGATTATTTACAAGGTTCATCTAGTTATGAGCAAACATTCTGTTATACACATTATGGTGATCATTACTTGCATAAATCTGCACAGCCTAGAAATGTTTTTATGTATAATCAATGGGAACATTGTGCTACACCACCTAAAAGCAGTTCTAAAGCATTTTTTGAGAAATTCAAATACTTCTCAGGGTTTAACACCAGTGATGCAGAAACGTTTTATTACAAACTGTTAGATAAAACAGGAATGAAAACAATGCTGACAAATTCTAAATTGATATATTCAGAAGCATTTTATGACAAAATGATGACATTTGGTTTTGATTATTGGAAAAATAACATTGAAACGAAAACAATTTGGGGTACAAAAGATTGGCAGGTACAAGGCATTGAAGCACTATTTAGAACCTGCATGATACCAGAACAAATGTTGTTTTTAAATGACACAATACACCAAACATCCTGTCTTGGCCTAGCTAAGATCAAAGACCTTAAAACACCATCTATTCCAAATCCAATACCTGAAAATACAACTACAGATATTGAGTTAGACATGTCACAAATTTTACATTTTAACAGAACACATCCTGATTGGAAAAAGTGGTTAATCTGGCCTACTGACACAAACAGCTGTCAAGATAGATTCCTGAATAAAACACAGGGGTTAAAAATGACCAGACTAGACCCTAGATACTCCCAGAGACAACATCCAGGGATAATAACAACATACTGTGTAGGGAAACTCTGCCTTGAATGGCTAACATCATCCACACTGGCTGAAATTAAGCAACACTTGTCTTTACTAAAAGATGGTGCTGATTTGCGCGATTTCATTCTTGGACCACGCAAACAGCGTCAAAAGCGTTTCATAGCGACCAGTATCTATGCTGCTTACAACGAGGCTTGGAAAGTCAAACAAATTGAAACAGCTGAAAAAATACGAGAAATTGATGGTATTAATTTGGAGAAATCACTTTCTGTAGTAGACAATGGGTTAATGACTCTGTCTTCCAGAATATATTCGTTGGACAATATTGTATCCTCTGCCTTTGATGTGATAGAAAGAGACTTGCTAATGTTACAACATGGCCAATCTCAATTACGTTCTATTGTACAATTAGGCTAGACGCTGCAAAATCTTCGTTCAGGCTATGTGCCTTGGCGTTTAATCAGCACAACGTCATTATTTTCCATTTTTAACCTTACTGATAAACAGATCAGTTTGGCACAGAAAGGAGAAGACTATACAATCCTGAGCATCGAAAAACTTGAGAGATTACCATTGACAATGTCAGAGAGTCCTGTCATTGAATGGATAATACACGGAATTATCACAATTCCGATAACAACTTTCCGATTTAAAAAGTGCCTTGAATACATACCTACTGGCCAGTATGAACAATTGGGTAAAGGATATGTAAAATCAGAATGGAAATTACAATACACACATTCTTGCTATAGTGACAGCGACAAAAATGTATTTCTTAGTGGTGAAAATTGTAAACATTCACTAAGCGGTATACTTTTGTGTCAGGGTATTAATTTACACGGAGCATGTGATGGAAATTCTAACAACCTTTCATGCCACCAGCTAGTCACACCTGCAACTCAGATAGAGCCCTTCTTTATGCAACTTGCAAACGGGAGTTACATTCTTAGAACGGATCACAGATGTTGTGGCCTTGTGGCAGGGAAAAGTTATCTAGTAAGCGTAACATCCATGGTCAAATGCTGTATGCAGGCATTGTTTCCGAGTGGGCCTGCAGACACAGTGACACCCATCTGGCCTCGTCTGAATCTCTATTCTATACGAATTGATACTTTAAGCAAAATGAAGTCTGTGCTTTTGCAGACAACAGTGCCCATAACGTCATCAAAAGAGACGTATGATCTTCTAGTTGCAAGGACAGCTACTGAAGTTCATGAACTATTATCAACAAATTGCCCCGTGCATTTCGTAGAAATGCTTAGCCAACTCCTTAACATGTCTAGTGCCATAGGCATCCCAGGCATATTTAAGACGATTTTTACGAGACTGCTAACACCTTTTCAAGCAATTTTGGGAATCGTTCCTAATTTTGTTCACTCTGTTTTTGGCGGCATACCCTTATTTTTGGGACTTGTAGCAGGGATTTTATTTTTGACCGTCCTGCTTCGTTATGGCAAGCCAAAGCTCAGACATAGCTCCCATGGGAATGGAAGAGACAATCCTAGCAATGCGCTACCGGGACAGGATAAATAACGTCCTCGGATTGGCCAGGCTGAGAGATCTAAACATGACCTGGTTCCTTTCATTCAGACCTATATGGCAGAACTGTATCTTACCGGTACTTCGATGTATGCTATGCGGAGATGAGTGCGTGTTGGACATCTGTCTTTCACTTCCATCAGCAGTACCAATGGACGTCGATACTTTGCTCAGTCCAATAACGGCTCACGCATTGTGTTGTCCCCAGCGGCTACCAATCCTGATGACGGCATTCGTTGAGACTCCTGTACTACGACTAGGTGGTAACAGTGGAGCGAGTGACAAAAGCAACATCACCCAGGTACGACCTTCTGTGAGCATTGCTGATCCCGACTATGATGACAGCAATCATTCTCACACCTGCCAAGTTACAGCACTATCGAATTTGGTTGAACTGTCACCTGATTTTGTAGACCAATTCTTTGAGAGCCTGTCTGATACGATGTTCTCACCCGAACAGAAATAATAACTTTGGAGAAGCTTTCCGACACACAGCGTTCCCATGAACTCTGAATTCGGCCTTCAGTTTTGATCAACAAAAACTGCTAAAAGCGTTGGAACTCTATTTCCCCGTTCAAGCATTAATTCTTTTGAATTGGAAATTTTTTAATATTCACCATTTTTTTTTTGGCACGAACAATTCTTTGCTTAACGTAAAAACTATTCTTAGAGAACAGAAACTTCAAACTTCTTTTTCTAAACACATCTAGAGACATAACAAACTTACATAAGCCTCTAGCACATGTTATTGCAATGCATTTATATGTGATGATTTATCTCGCCCTTCTTCTGTTTCAGAGATACTTCATGTGTAATTCTTTTTGCATAATCGTTCATTGATTTATATGCAATAATTTTTTAATGATTTCTATGCTTCAAAAACGTACAGTACCTAAATTTCACGTATTACAATATACACCTATTTCGAATGCATTATGTATTTTGCGGTGGGCAATGTTACACATGCATCAAATTGCTCTAGTTTTAGTAATTTGATGGACATGAAAACGTGGAGTGGGTGTTGCGTGTTTATCTAGGTTCCTAATCGATACTGTGACCTTATGCCCCTATTCGGCTATAAATCCATTTATTCCCTATATTGGCATAACCGTTCAAGTGCGATATTCAGGAAGTCATCTCTGGCCTCACACGAAGAGCCACATTCCAGAATAGTTCTCTGCCACTTCCTTTGCAACCAATTAGTGCAATGACAGAGCAGAAGTCACTATCTGATATTCCTAGATTAACACTCCGAGTTCTTCAACAAGATAAAAAATCAGCAAACCTGGAAATCCCCGCTTGCTGTGTTTTGATTAGTAATGGAACTCTAATGAGCAACTGATAGCTATCACTTCCTAGTGACATCTTTAATTGACGTCTTATGTCCAACAAACTTGCGTCAAACCAGGCACCTGTCAGGTATAAATATTACCAACGTTGCCTTAAGCAATTGCCTGTTGCTAGCTGTCTCCTGCTGCCCCCGCTGTTAGCTGAAGCTAGCACCCTGTTGCTGCAGCCTGCTGCCCATCGCCCGAAGCTGCTGATACCATTATCGCTGCTAAAGCGCGAACGATGGTGTGGTGTAACTAGGAGCTGAACAGCCGTCCCTCTGCGAAGACATCCAGCAGAAGCCAGCTGCCCGCGGACGCTGTCCCCCCTCCTTCTCCTCGACGCGCTGAAGAGACGCTGCCTTTCTCGTGCAGAGAAATCCAGCTCCAGCGTTTCTAGTCTGCCCTCGCGGGTGACTGGGATACCGAGTTCCTCCTGAAGGAGATACCAGACCTCCATCATTCTATTCAGAGGTATGGTGTTGACTAAACCCTTATTGAGAATTCTTGAAGCAAACCTTGGCAAAACCAACTTAACTTAAAGCTACTTACTTACTCCCCTTCCACGTGTTAGGCTTAGGTCAGGCACACTGGAGTAGGCTTAGTTAGAAGCACCAGTTGAGTATTTTAGCCTAATGTATATATGAATGTATATATGTTTTATTACTTTTAAACCATTGTATGGCTAAGAAACCATATCAATGCTTTTACAGTATTATTTCGCAATACTTATCTTACTGTACGTACTTTTTATAATAACAAGTCTTGCAATTGTGGCAATACATTTCTCTTGTACGAGAAGAAAGACTGTTCAATAAATGTTAACCTTTTATTGACAAACGCCCGTCTCTCTAGTCTCTACATATTGTGAAAGTAAACTGCACTAACCTGACTGAGTGAAATACATGTCTATTGTTTCACACGACCCTAGAGATTGACTCTTGATCTGAGGAGCAAAGTTGTCATGTTGCACGGTTGTTGGAAAGCTGAATCCCTTCTTGTCTGTGCCAGGGAAGCTGATCACTTCCCATGCAGAGAAGAAAGTTTCCAGTGACCTCTGAGCTAGTTGGTAACACACCCAATTAAGTTTAGCATAGTCAGTAGAGGCCTGGAAGATCCGCACTTCTACGTCGATACTACTGTTTATGTTATTCCAATGCTCAGGGCCTAGTGGGAAACTAGGAACTACACTACACTAGGATCGGTTTCTGGCTATCAGCCGTCTTCAGCCAGGATAGCTTGACTCCAGTGGTGTGGAGAGCATGGGACTCACGTCTGAGCATACCCATCCTATTCGGGGTGACAAATGCAAAAACAACAATTGATGGACAGAATGCCGAACAATGTCATACATTCACCCCAGTACCGAGATCTGGGCCTAAATCCATCGTTTTTTTTGCACTCCACACCACCCTAGTTCAGACATGGCCATATGCAAATCAGCCATGACCCTGTGCCTCATGGGAACAGTCCAGCCCGAAATGCCAAGCCATGTCTTTCCTGGACCGGAATCAGGCATCCTAGGGCCGGTTTCTGGCTATCAGCCGTCTTCAGCCAGGATAGCTTGACTCCAGTGGTGTGGAGAGCATGGGACTCACGTCTGGCTTGGCAGTTCGGGCTGGACTGTTCCCATGAAGCACAGGGTCAGACTGATTTGCAAATGGCCATGTCTAAACTGGGGTGGTGTGGAGTGCAAAACAACGATGGATTTAGGCCCAGATCTCTGTACTGGGGTGAATGTATGACATTGTTCTGCATTCTGTCCATCAACTGTGGCTTTTGCATTTGTCACCCCGAGTGGGATGGGTATGCTCAGACGTGAGTCCCTTGCTCACTTTGCCACTGGATTCAAGCAAGCCGGGCTGAAGACGGCTGGAATGCCAGAAACCAGTCCTCGGAAGCTTGTTTCCGGTCCAGGGAAGGCATGGCTTGGCAGTTCGGGCTGGACTGTTCCCATGAGGCACAGGGTCAGACTGATTTGCATATGGCCATTTCTGAACTGGGGTGGTGTGGAGTGCAAAAAAACAATGGATATTGGCCCAGATCTCTGTACTGGGGTGAATGTATGACATTGTTCTGCATTCTGTCCATCAACTGTGGTTTTTGCATTTTTCACCCCGAGTGGGATGGGTATGCTCAGACGTGAGTCCCATGCTCTCCACACCACTGGATTCAAGCAAGCCGGGCTGAAGACGGCTGGAATGCCAGAAACCGGTCCTCGGAAGCTTGTTTCCGGTCCAGGGAAGGCATGGCTTGGCAGTTCGGGCTGGACTGTTCCCATGAGGCACAGGGTCAGACTGATTTGCATATGGCCATTTCTGAACTGGGGTGGTGTGGAGTGCAAGACAACGATGGATTTGGGCCCAGATCTCTGTACTGGAGTGAATGTATGACATTGTTCTGCATTCTGTCCATCAACTGTGGTTTTTGCATTTGTCACCCCGAGTGGGATGGGTATGCTCAGACGTGAGTCCCATGCTCTCCACACCACTGGATTCAAGCAAGCCGGGCTGAAGACTACTGGAATGCCAGAAACCGGTCCTTGGAAGCTTGTTTCCGGTCCAGGGAAGGCATGGCTTGGCAGTTCGGGCTGGACTGTTCCCATGAGGCACAGGGTCAGACTGATTTGCATATGGCCATGTCTGAACTGGGGTGGTGTGGAGTGCAAACAAATGATGGATATTGGCCCAGATCTCTGTACTGGGGTGAATGTATGACATTGTTCTGCATTCTGTCCATCAACTGTGGTTTTTGCATTTGTCACCCCGAGTGGGATGGGTATGCTCAGACGTGAGTCCCATGCTCTCCACACTACTGGATTCAAGCAAGCCGGGCTGAAGACGGCTGGAAATCCCGAAACCGGTCCTGCGAAGCTTGTTTCCGGTCCATGGAAGGGAAGGCATGGCTTGGCAGTTCGGGCTGGACTGTTCCCATGAGGCACAGGGTCACACTGATTTGCATATGGGCATGTCTGAACTGGGGTGGTGTGGAGTGCAAAACAACGTTGGATTTAGGCCCAGATCTCTGTACTAGCCGGGCTGAAGACGGCTGGAATGCCAGAAACTGGTCCTCGGAAGCTTGTTTCTGTCGCTATTAACCAAGACAACTCATGTGGTACATGTGCCTGCCGAATGGATCGGTGTAGCCCCCTGATCAGTGATTCTGAGCTCAGTAAGATAGCTCAGGAGGTTGTGGCGCCTGCCTCCAGATCTCTACTATTCCCCACAGTTCACAGGTTCTGATCTAGGCAGGAGCCCCCGCCTCCCCCCTGCCTTCAGAGTGGATAAAAGAGCCATTAAGGTGTACAATTCATTGTGCCAAGAGCAGTGCTTAAAATGGAAAAACAAAAAAGTGCAGGTATTCTGACTGTATCAAAGTACCTGCTTGTTTCTGAGAAGTGCCTCTACTTTCCAATTAAAAGTGTGACTTTTTCTTGAGAAGTTCAGGTACTCTTCCTCTTAAAAAAAGCACTGGGCCCAACAGGTATTTCAGTTTACATCCATGGTCAGTGGAAATACGGAGGGGAGGGTACCTCTAGCCTTGAGCAGATGCGGCACTGGGGTGTGTGGGGTTCTGGGGTACCTTTACTCATTCCGTGGCTAGAGGCCATCTCTAGGGTGAGGTCAGCCTCCTTTTGTGCAGCTGGTGAGCCGTGCCCCTGACGCTTGTAGGCCCCGCCCGGTGGGGCCGGTGCCCGAGAAAGAGATGAGCAGCGCCAAGCCGCCAGCCAGAGACAGATCTGGAGGCCAGTGAGAGGGCTCCATAGGCAGGGGCTTATTTATAAGAGAATATGTGGTCTAGCGGCTAGAGCGATCGACCTCGAAGTTTGGAACCAGGTTCGAGTTTCGGCAAGGATTCAACATCCTGTGATTGTTGGCCGTGTCTAACATAATGAATGTGTCACTTTTAAATGCTTATGTAAAGCGCCCTGATACCATCGGGTCGATTTTGCTCTGTAAAAAACTTCTGGGTTTCATGACATCAACATATATGTATTTTTTATGTTCTTTTTATCAGCATGTATCCCTATATACTGAGCGTTACTTAGAATTCTGTGACAACATAAAGTAGCGTTCAGCATATTTTCACCCTTATTTAATCAGTACATGTGAAATAAGACTTTGGTGACTCTGGGATTTTGGTATTAGCAGCAGGCATAAATAACACATAAATGCATTCATTAAAATACATCCCTTATAATACACGCACTTATCTGCAGGTATTTAGGGGTTCTCATTTCTTTTTGTAATCACCGAGTGAGTGGGTGGTTAAGTTGTTAAATGGATGTGTGAGAAGGCATGTAAGTGGTTCTGTGGGTGTGTGAGTGGTTGTGTGGGTAGGTGAGTAGCTGTTTCAGTGGCTGTATGGGTAAGTGAGAGGGTGGGTTTGTGAGTAGCTGAATTGGTGAGTGAGTAGAAGTGTGAATGGCGGTATGGATGAGTGTTTGGGTATGTGAATACCTGTATGGGTAAGTGAGTGGCTGGGTCAGTCAGTCAAAAAGTAAAGTTTATTTGGACCATTAGTCTTTTAACAGCATAAAAACAGGACATTTTATGAAAATATTCTAAAATCATTACAGAGTCATTAACCAATACCGTTGTAGCAGTCTGATTTCCATGTACTTCCTCTACATTTTACACAATACTCCATACATAGGTCATAAACACACCTGTATATGAACATAAATAATTTTAATAACAATAAAATTCCTATTCTAAAATATTTTTAACAGGTATATAAAATTAAAACTTTCTAAAATCCCTATACATCATAGTTTCTAATCTAGTTTACAGCCAACCATTTCCTATTCCATAAAAAACCTTTTTTACAGCCTTCATATACATCGCACTAGCCATTGAAATTTCAAGATTTGCCATATTTGTAAGGGGTTCAATTGCCTGTGCACGCAACCTAATAACATATTTTAGAAAGCTAGGGCGTAAAAACTGTTTATGCAGAGCTAACAATTTTAGGCAGTCAATTAGGATATGTAAATTATGACATTTTGTGACAAACCTGCATGTACATTTACCATAAATTTGAATCAGTTCTGTTTTTATTCTGCCATTTAACATAGCGGGATTAATGGCAATTCTCAACCTTAGTACTTCCAATCTGAGCCATTGATTAAGCAGTATATCTTTCACCCAGCTATTTCCCATACATTTCATAGATTCTTTCTTTCTTAGATACTCCATGTCTTCCAACCTAGACAATTCCTTCTCCAGTGTTCTAAGTACACTGTTTGTCACTTCTATTTGAAGAGTCTGCTGATCAATTCTCACGTCTAAATTTTCACAGATGGTGTTCGGTTCCTTTCTGACCTATTTGGACCATTTTACGTCACTATGCTGAATCTCATTCTTACACCATTGTGACACTTTCGTATCATCTTCTGACCCCAATCTTTTTTCCAAAATTGTAATTGGTCCCCTTGAACCTTTACATTCCATAAGGTCATGACCAACTCCAATTTAATTGCCTGTATCATGGATGAGCCAGGCGATGACATTAGAGGTTTTATGCATTTTTCTTCCTTGATATCCCAGGTGCTTTAGCCACCTAAGCAGAGAATTTTTGCTCCATATTTAGCTGAGGGGGTATCATAGCGTTATAGGCCTTTATCAATGGTCTATGGGACATGTCACCATAGCTACAATTACATATTTTCAGCCCATACACAGATGTATGGGCTTTTGCTTTCTGTGCCTCCAAATGTGTGCACCACTTTAGAAACTTGTCAAACCATACCCCAAGATATGTGTACTCATTCACAAACTCCAGTTTGGTTTGGCCCAAATACCAATAACATTTCTGGTCTCTCTTCCCAAAACACAGGATTTTGGTTTTATCCATAGTTACTGTTAATCGTTTTGCTGCACAGTATACGTTAAATGCATTTAACTTCCTCTGTAGGCCATCTCTCATCAGGGTATATGATATGGGTGTGTGAGTGGTTGTGTGGGGGTGTGAGTGGCTGTTTCAGTGTCTGTATGTGTAAGTGAGTGGAAGATATGTGAGTTGTTAAATTGGTGAAAGAGTGGAAAAGTGAGTGGCTATATGGAAGAGTGTGTGGGTGTGTGAATACCTGTATGGGTAAGTGAGTGGCTGTGTGAGTTTCTGTATGGGTTATTGAGTGGGTGTGTGAGTTGCTATAAGAGTGTATGCACAGGTGTGTAAGTGTCTGTATGACTGGTTGGGTAAGTGACTATATTGTTGAGTGAGTGGGTGTGAAAGGCTGTATGGGTGAGTGAGTCGGTGTGTAAGAGGCTGTATGGGTGAGCTGCTAGTGTATGCATGGCTATATGAGTGGCGCTATGGATGAGTGATTGGTTGTGTGAGTAGAGGTATGGGTCTGTGATTGGGTATGTGAGGGGTTTTGTGGGACTTGAAGTGGGTGTATGAGACATTCTATGGAAGTGTGAGAGGGTGTATGAGTAGTTTTGTGGATGATATCATCAGAGATGTAATCAGTGATGTCATGAGTGATGTCACTGACCATGTAATGAGTGATGTCATATGTGAGGTCATAAGCAGTACATTGTGGGGCGTAAGTAATAGTGAAATCTGAGCTTAACAATAACATCCCTTGTTTTTTTCAGTGAATTTCAGTTTAAAACAAAACTTGTATATCCTGTTAGGTGCAACCTTTGAGAGTAAGTGTGTGAGTGAGTGCGTGAGTGTCTCAGTGGGTGTGTGAGTGGGTGTGTAAGTGGCTCAATGGATCTGGGTGAATTTGTGGGTGTGTGAGTGCCTGAGTTTGTCTGGGAGTGACTGCATAAATGTCTTACTGGGTGTCTCTGAGTGGGTGCATGAGTGTCTGAGCAACTGTCTGAGTGGGTCTGTGAACGGCTGCATGAGTCTCTGAGTGGGTCTGTGAGTGGATGTGTGAGTTTCTAAGAGGGTCTGTGAGTTGGTATGTGACTCTCTGAGTAGGCCTGTGAGTGGGCGTGAAAGAGTATGAGTAGGTCTGTAAGTGGGTGCATGAGTGCCCGAGTGGGTCTGTGAGTGAGTGCACTTGTCTGAATGTGTCTGTGAGTGGGTGCATGAGGGTCTGAATGGGTCTTTAAGTTGGTGTGAGTGTGTCTGAGTGGTTCAGTGAGTGGGTGCATGAGTGCCTGAGTGAGTTTTTGAGTGGATGTGAGAGTTTCTGAGTATATCTGTGAGTGGGTTCATGAGTACGAATGAGTCTCGGAGTTTTTGGGAGATTGACTGAGTAGGTTTGTGAGTGGGTATATGAGTATGTGAGTGGGTCTGTGAGTGAGTGTATTAGTATCTGAGTGGGTCTGTCAGTGTGTATGTAAGTGCCTGAGTGTGTGAGTGGGTATCTAAGTGTCTTTGTGGGTGTGTCAGTAGCTGTGTCAGTGAATGGGCCACAATGCAACCGCACCTGCCCCTTAATCCAAAAAGAGTTTGAAAACACACTTACATTGCCTTCACCAAGCCCAGGAGTTAGGACCGTATGCCATTTACAGACGTGGAGCTTCAACTGGGACACCTGCTATATTTACATGTGTAAGTGCTTACTGTTGAGGTTGAATTTTTTTAAATGAGCATCAGGGCCAGAACAGCCCTGGGGACCCCATTCCTGGAGCCCGGCTACAAGTCACTGGGGGAGGGGGCTTGCGCAGCCCCCTTTCAATGCTTATTGTTGTCCCGGGCAACACATCTCCCAGGCTCAGCAAAAATGTAATGGGGAGGGGAACAAGATGGCCCCCCTCTGTGGGCCGATTTCAGACCCAGGAATCCCATCCCCCAGGGCCCATCCATGTGTCCCTCAGTGCCCTGGTCCCAGCCAAGGAACCCAGTGTGCAGCTTGGGGACCCTGAGGAGCCTCAAGGCCCCACTGTCCCAGCCAGCTCCTGCAGGAACCACCATTTCTCTTGCATGCACGGAGCTGCTGTAAATGCTGCTCCCTGTGTGCAAGAGCAAAAGTTTAATCTCTTTGCCTGCCTGTATGATCTACGTGGCCTCCACTGATTATTAATGTTATGCCCCAGGGAGGTGTGGTAGCTAGGTCTCTATAGAGCCAATAGAGGGTGCCCCCTTGGCCCCCTCCAATTTAATAAAGAAGCACCTGGGAGGTGATGGTCCCCAGGGATTCCTTGAGCCCATACAATATTTAAAATAAAGCCCTGAGTAGGTGGTGGTCCCTGGGGCCCGAAAAGCCTCAGGAGGGGGGCTCTGTATGCCCCCCTTCTTTTATTATAAAATGCACCCGGGAAATGGCCCACCCAGGAGCTTCTTTGAAAAACAAGTATGGGATAATGCCCTTTTCTTTTTTCTTTCATGGCGATATTCGCTAATATTTCACGAATATCAGAGTGAATTAAACAAAAACATTTTTTTGACCTGCTGGGGTCCCTCTGGAACCCCAAGACCTGGGGGTCAGGATATTCCTACCCTGCCCACTTTTCCATTTTTTGGAGGGACTTGGCTGAAGCAGAGTCCCAATATGGCTGCCAACACTACCTGGTTGAACTGTTGGCAGTCAATAAAAGCTAGGCACAAGCTTGTCATTACTCATGAAGGCTTCACAATCATAGATATACAAATTTGGATTTCCTTTAATATCTTGAAAACTACTGAAAGGATTTACAACAAATAAAAACAATCATAATTTGCAGACCAAAAGCAAGCTTTCTGCCAAATTTGGTGTGATTCCATCCAGTGGTTCGGTCTGCCGGAGTGTCTAATGAATCTATGGGAATTGACAGGGGAAACATACTTTTTTTGACCTCCCCTTTTCTCAGACCCCATTTCATGGATCACCCCAAAACTTTCCATGCACAACTAAATTTACTGGCGCACTTTTTGGGGAAAATTTTCTGAAGAATCGTTAAGTGGCGCCAAAGGTAAAAGCAAGTTAAAATCGCTTTTCCTATAAAAACATGGAATGGAATGGAATAGGCTTTTGTATAGCGCATTGCTACCAGGGGGGATCCCAGCACTGCAACAGGTTCCTAACTATAAGTCCCGCCCAGCGACTGCCAGTATCTAATTAATATATATAAGGCTGGGTATATATATTAATTAGCTACTGGAAGTCGAGGCCCCCGCTCATTAATGAGCCGTGCCCCGGGAAGGTGGCTGTCCTCAGGGCAGCGTGGGGGGGCAGGAACCCCCCACTCATTTTACATATAATCCCCTGGGAGGTGACTGGCCCACCCAGAGGCTTTAAAAAATAAAGCGCTTGCTCGCTCTTCGTTTTTTTCATTTTCAATGGGGTTTGCTCATCCAGCACCACCCGGCCAAAAATTTCAACAAAAGAAAATCATTTTTTAGGGCTGAGCGTCCCTGTGGGACCACCTGAGCAGGTCTGGGTTGGTCAGTTTGTTTTTACCCTGCCTCTTTTTCTTGTTTTTTAAAAAAAATGTTTGTATGTGTTTTCCCTGGTAAATACAGTACAACAATTTTGAACACATATATGAAATTATGCACAGTATCCTCCCATCAGAAACCTTTGCAAGCATTATACAGTCACAAATACACATTTTTCCAACAACTGAGGTCAGACTTTTCTTAGCTAGTGTTACGTCCGTGGGTCTACTCCGAGTCTGAACTATTATCCTCATGATCTGATGTTGGTTCACAGATATCACCTCTGTAAGTGTTCCACGCCCCCCCAAATTGTCTTCCATTTTTTTAGAGCAGCCTCTGCTGCTGAACAAAGCCCTTTCCCCTATCATTGCTGCCTCCATGTCTCCTCTCCATGCCGCTAAGGTCGGTCCCTCTATTGCAGCCCATCACTGCGCTATATTTCTCTTAGCCATCATCATACCCAGTGTCGCCCAGCCTTGTCCTGATTGTGTAAGATCATTGGGTTCCCATATATTTAAAAGGCAACGCCTGGGTTCCGGTAGTAATGAGACTCCCTCTGATTGAGATATCGTTCTTAACACCTGTGTCCAGTATTCCGATATTCTGGGGCACTCCCATATGGTGTGATAAATGGTCCCTTCTTCACCACATCCCTTCTTATGTAAGGTGCTTCTAGTGTAGTAGGAGCGGTGTAGGATTCGCAATTGTACCAAACGGAGACGTGAGGGAATGCCTACTTATTTCGGGGATGCTAGTGCCTCTTGCCATTCCAATTCATCAATCTCCCCACACTCGCGAGACCATTTCTCCCTTAGGGTTCCCGTTGGATCAGGCAGATTATTTACCAGCTGACGATAAATAAGGGAGGTCGCCTTCTCGGTAATGTAGTCAGTTAATAATCTGACCTCCAGAGGGGAAACCTCTGGGACTTCTGAGTCAGGTGTTAGTGCTGTTTTTAAGGCGTGTCGTATCTGTATGTATCTGAACAGTTCAGATGGGGCAAAGTCGTATTGGTGTCGTAGTGTGTCAAAGGAAAGCAGCTCTCCCTTCTGCCACATGTCTCCAATCATCGATATCCCTATATCATCCCAACGGTCAAAACCCTTGGTTTCCACAGCCGTTTCATGTCCCACCGTGGAGTAAGCTGCGTTAATAACCCCTGCCAACCCAGCTTTGCCTGCGCTGCATGCCATAATGTAAGCGTGTGTCGCAGTGGTCCAAACTTTGTTAGTGATAATTTTTTATCGTAGAGGGGAGCCAACAAACTAGACAATCCCAACTGCTCTCTGTCGGCCTTTAACGTCGGTTCCGATTGTGGAAGGTGTATCCATTGATTAACTAGTTTTAATTGTGCAGCCCAGTAATAAAGACGTATGTCTGGGAGCGCTATACCACCATTGTACCAGCTGCGTACCAACTTGGTTTGAGCTATACGCGCGGGCTTACGGCCCCACAGTAGAATAAAGACCTGCACCGCAATCGCTTTGAAATAGGAGTCTTGCACTGGATAGGGCTTGTTTTCTAAAATATAGAAAAAGTGAGGCAGAGCCATTATTTTAAAAAGTGCTGCCTTTCCCAGCAGGGTCAGTGGCAGCGATTCCCAGTGTTGTATGTCTCGCTTGAGACATTCGAGCAGCGGCTGCAAATTCAATTTATAAAATTTGTCAGGATTAGCTGTGATACAAACCCCTTAGTATTTGAACGGGCTTTCCGCAGTCTGTAACGGACAGCCGTCCGGAATGCGCAGTGGCGGTCCACGAAGAAGCTTCATGGTGGATTTAGACCAGTTTATAGTGTATCCAGATGCCCGTCCATAAGCCGTGCAGACATCCAAAAGACTGATGACGGAACGCCCAGGGAAAGTGAAATACAGCAGGATATCGGCGGCGTACAGGGAGATTCTATCCTCCCAATTATCAGCCCATCTGAGGCCCTTAATAGTTGGTTCCCAATGTATCCACGCCGCAAGAGGCTCTAATATCAGGGCAAACAATAGTGGCGATAACGGGCAGCCTTGGCGTGTGCCCCTGGCCAGGGGAAAGTCTTCAGAGATATGGCCCTTTAGCTGTAACATGTGCCATAGGTTTAATATAGAGTGGGCGGATCCAAGCACAAAACTTTGGACCGAACCTCAGATGGCGTAATACCGCGAAAATAAAGGGCCAGTGGACCATGTCGAACGCCATATGTGCGTCCAGGGAGAGTAGCACTGCCGGCTCCTGCTCTTTTTCTTGTTTTTATTACATTTTTTTTACCTTTTTTGCTTTCTGGACCAAGAGCTGTCTCTCTGCCCAATTTGGCATAATTACGTTCAGCAGTTCAGGCTGAAGCTGTGTCTGAAGTTTCCTATGGAAATTAACATAGAGAAAAAAAAAAATAGACCCCCATTTTTTCCCGGCCCCCCTTGACGAATCACCCTGAAACTTTCAAGACAGGAGCTGACCTAAGTGAACAATTCATTTTGAAACTTTCATGAAGATTCATCAAATGGTGCCAAAGTTATTGGCAAACCAAAAAACGCTTTTCCGCTTTTCCTATGGAAACTAGGTTCTAATTATAGCTACCTACTGGTGACTGACAGTAGGTAATATATAGGATAGTGTGCGTACCATTATGAGCACGAGCTGCATGCTAATTGGCTGTCGACTGTCTGTCACCACTCCAAACCAGGAAGTGTTGGCAGCCATCTTGTGCCTCGGTAGAACCGAGGCACAAGAAAGCAGCAATAGAAACGCGAAAAACACGCAAAGGGGGCAGGGTAGAAACACCCTGACCCCGTAGGCCTGCTCAGGGGGTCCCACAAGCACCCCCAAGGCAAAAAATGTTGGTTTTTTTTAAGTCGTGGTATACCCGTAAGGTACGCGTATGCTGTGAAAAAGAAGAAAAAAAACGAAGCCCGCTTTATTGTTAATTAGCCCCCGGGGGGGCCAAATCCCGGGGGGAATGTTTTTATTTATAATGGGTGGCCCAGAGCGGGGCCTACTCCTCTGACGAGGCCTTGGCCGAAATCCTCATAATGACATAATCAGACAAGAGGCAAGCCCTTCCCATACATCATGGCCAAGATCTGGAAAGAACTTCCCCTCAGCATCAGATGAACCCCCACACTGAATGCATCCAGGAAAAGTCAATAACACCTGCCTTTTCAAATGACAAAAGCTCCACAAATCCCCCCCACATACTCCCCCAGCACTTGGAAATCCTCACAGGTGAATAGTGAGGTCTTTACATCCCAAATTGATTAATTTATACACCACCACAGTTAGTGTTTGAGAGTTATGACCAGGCCCTGCCATTGCTTTGGCTGTCTGTAACTCTTAAGGTTATTGAAATGAGCAGTTCTACCTTCTTTAATATAAATAGAATCTCTGAGATTGGTTTGGTTTGGCTTCACGTCTGAGAGCTACTTTTAGGGTGCTGGTGAGCTACAAGTAGTTCCTTTGCTAGTAGTTGGAGACCCCTGGTATATATAGTGAGTGGGGAATTGTAGTTCTGAAGCATAAATGAAAGATTATTACACCACAAAATGTTTAATACATTGCACTTTGAATCAGTGCATTCCCTAAAGCCTGCCTCACTTAATGAGTACATGCTTACTGAGTGAATGATTACATTAATATACGGTAATAAAGAGAATTAAAAAAACGTTTAAAAAAAAGGGGAAGTTACTAGAAATAAGTCGAAAAAAAAGGGGAATGAATGTTGTGTAAATGTGTGTATACTTGTAAAGCGCACTATCAGCTGACAGGCATCCTGGCGCTGTATACCGCTGTGGAACCCTTCCGGGCTTTCCCTGTGAGATGCCCCCTAATGGGCACCCCCAAGATGAAGCCAGGCATCCCAGCACTTTCAGGCCGTTGTGGAGATTAAGCAAGCTATTGCCCAGAGTTGCAGAGTGGGACCCATGATTAGAGTAGGCACTGAGGCGAGAATTATCGAGTCTGTGGACATTGAGCCCAAGACCCTGCTGTGTCGGGAATTGAACCCTGGTCCCGGGTCAGACCTCTGCTTCAGGGCCTGCCGCTTCTAACCAGTGAGCCACACTTCTCCATGTTAATACCCCTATTAAAAAAATAGTAACCTATAGAAATGCTTTAATAATAAAAAGGAGTTTAAATAAAGCATTTTAGAAATCATACAAAAGTTAGAAAGTATCGAAAGAGGCACAATTATGTCAACACGGTATACAACCGTTACAACCCAACTTTTACAACGACCTACCATTACAACGCAACTTTTACAACGCAAACTATTACAACGCATTGCGCTGGGGGGCGCTCTAGGATAGGGAATAGGTTAATTTACTATCCAGTAACCTTCCCTACTATCCACGGGGACTGGAGTTGGAATAGTAAATTAAACTATTCACTATCCAGCGCCTAAAAGCATTATGCGTTGTAATGGTATGCGTTGTAAAAACCGCGTTGTAAAGGTAGGCGTTGTAAAAGTATGCGTTGTAACGTCATACATCCTGTCAACACATGACACGCTAAAACAGTGGAAATGAGAACACCTGTCAACTGAAAAACGTGACTTAATAGTGGGAGGAGCAGTAAATTGATCCCATAGACTGTTAGGTAACCAAAAAGTATATAAACCACACCAGTGGGATGATTAGTTTTGTTTCAGAGAATCAATACGGGCGAAGAAACTACGAGCAAAGGAACGATTCGGAACTGAGGAAACATCTTCACATTATCTTTCATTTCCTCAGAGAGTGCATATTGTTAATGTATATTTAAAAATACATAATACAGTATGTACTTTCCAGAGGAGTTGGATGAATTTCTACGGAGGATGGAAACAATATCAAAGAGGGATAAATTATATGAATGGAAATATAGGTTATTTAATGAATTAGCACGTGCAAAGTATTGATTACGACCGATGTCATAATCTTCAATTTCTTTTTAATTTCTAGAGAGGGATCATATTGTTAATGTATATTTTAATTTATAATAAATTGTATGATCCTTCAACTGGAGTTGATTGACTTACAACCAAATTTTTTGTTTTTTTAGTATGCAGGTATTTCTTTATGATTGAAAAATTTACTAAAAACAAAACTCTTTATCTTCTAGAGTGAAATTGGGCTAAAGGTATTTATATTAAGTAGTGCTTTTTGCAAATTTCACTCGAAGAATAGGAGGATTATCTTTGGAAGCACTTTTTTGAAAAAAGTAATATAATTGTGGTTTAAAATGTCAGGATTGTTAAATGTAAAAATTACATGAAATGTACATAAAAAAAGAAAGTAGTGAGGGAGTATTTGTCATATCACTTCTATTCTACTTTATCTGAAAGTAAATGAAGCCCAAACATTTATAAAAGGATGATGGGGCAACACTTATATAATGTAAACATAAGGAAAGAGTGCTTATGTTACAATAAAATAAAATAAATGTGGTTGAACGCGTGATACCAATGAATGTAAAATAATTTTAGCATTTCACCCATATGATGAATATAAAAGACTCAATAAAAATATTTTGAAAACATGAGCATTTTTCTTTCAAGGATGATTTGAAAGTTATACATTTTATAAAAGAACATAGTACTGCACGCTGAAGGAGAAAAGTCAGCACAATTATGATAGAATAGAAAATAGAATAATATTTTTAAATACTTTTACAGTCAACAAATTCGCAAACAGAGTACACAGTTTAAGTTAAAAGCACCCTACCGCAACAAGTTTTTTGAAACGTATAGTAAAATAAAGTGCGTCACAAAATGGGCTGCATACATGCTGACTGTATCGTAACGTCACATAGAAAAAAGAAAGCCAATCAAAATTAGCATGAGGAAGGTAGACGTAAGTACACACCAGTCAATCAAATTTTTTTCAAAATATCCACAAGGAAAGGGATTGGTCGCTAATACGTTTTCTTACAATGCTTTACAACCAATCAAAAAGAGGTGTTGAAAGTTTCTGTTTTTAACATGTGAGTAAATGAGATATCTTTACATATAAACGCAGCGAGAGGGAATTATTAAAGATAACTTGCTTTTGCAAGACCCCGAAAGGCTTCCTCCTAAATAAGTGCGCACTTCACTGCCAGACCCCATTTAATGATTATCCAGGCTCTCAAGCCTAAACACGTCAGAAATCAACTCTCATCACTTTCTCTTCTTTTTAGTGTATTGTGTGTGGCAGACTGCGTGACCCTATGCCCAGAGCCCTCGAAAGCCCTGGAGACAGCCACTCCGAAGACCAGCTTGTGCGGTGTCTCGGTGGCTGGCGGACCCCTCCCAACATTTAAAAGCTCCGGGGGGAGGTGTAGAATAATTGAGACTAAATACGTTAGTACAGTCCACTCCGCTTACGCTACGAGGAAAACAGAACAACGCTACATGGCCCAGATTTCCATTGTAGTGATTTGTTAGTTACAGGTCTAGTTGTCAGATCGGCACACACACACTCCCTCATCGTTGGTATATACCCACACCACACCCATCCAGCGCATCCATCACTACACACGTGACCCTATCTATAAAAAAGATGGAGGACACGTGTTGTACCCCATTTTAGAGTTGTTCCCAAACTACCGAACAAGGGGGCCCACTACCACATGCGTGGCCTCTTTGGTCACTGAGTTAGTGGTACCCGAAGCACTGAGCGGGTAAAGAACCTGCGATGATAATGATGGGAGCACGAGTATGTCATTAGCCATAGAGATATCAAGACTCTGCACCATATATGAGATTTCTTTGTTGCAGATTGGGACTACATGATGCAGAAGGTGTCTTTTCCACGAAAAGGTGAGCAGGGAGGCCTGGGTAGGCATCGGAGGGAGTCAAAGGGTTGTAGCAGACTAGATACAAAAAGGCGACGCACCGATTTAGACGAATGCACTCCTATATAGTGTATCAATTTACATGTGTACATTTTTTTCCCAATAGCAGGAACGTTTTTATAATCGCTGAAACGTCCAGAATATTACCTATACAAATAGTTTGTATAAATGTGAGAAGGAAAGTGTATGAAAGCGCGATGTTATCTAATTGCACATTAAGATGGAAACAATTACCAATCATAACATCTTTCTTTTACTATCTTTTAGATGTAGAGCATTATGTCTGGCACGTGGTGAAAAACACCGGTGACAGAAAGGTGAGCTGCAAATATTGTTTTTAGTCACTCTCCTATTTCCTCTCTCCTTTCATAAAAAAATTACACACAATGTTAACTACCTTTTTATCTTACAGGTTGTGTTTTACAAATTGACGAAACCCCCGCAAAAGAAACCTACTAAGCTCTACGTTTGTGTATTCTGCGATGATGCGTGGCCACTGTAACAACGACTGAGAAGCCTGCTTCAACACGTAGTGCACCCTCTTTGAATGATGCCAATGGCTCAAGGTGAGCAAAGAAGCTTGTTTCCGATACAACAACAAGTTTTTCTGTGAAAGGAGAGAATATGTAGTATGCAGCAGGCGCGCAATACCCATAGGCTAATGGTGCTTTAGACCCCCCCACCCATCGTGTGTGTCTCTTCCACATTTTAATGTCCTTTATTTCTCTCTTTCTTACTATCTCTCACATAGTTTTTTTTCTTTTTTACAGTTATGGACTCTGCTGTGTCCACTCTGCCATATAGAACCTTACCTGAGTTTAAGTGGTGAACTCTGTTGGCTACAGTGAAGCCTGCTTCGAGACGTACATCACCCTCTTTTATTCATGCCTATGGCACTAGGTGAGCAAAGAATTTTGTTTCCGAAACAACAACAAATTTTCTGTGAAAGGAGAGAGTGGGTAGTGTGCAGCAGCTTGATTGTGTAGAAATGTATCATTAGCTCAGAGCAGTGACAACAGATAGGTTACAACAGTCTGAGGAACAGATCTACTAGCTTATTGCACCACTTTGGTGTCACTTTTAAGAGGGGAAAAGTGGTGCAAGGAGCTTGTAAATCTGCGTCTGACTTTTCAAGAAAAACTCTCAACTCCAGACATGTAAATTGATACACTATATAGGAGTGCATTCGTCTAAATCGCTGCGTCGCCTTTTATTATCTAGTCTGCTACAACCCTTTGACTCTCTCCGATGCGTACCCAGGCCTCACTGCTCACCTTTTCGTGGAAAAGACACCTTCTGCATCATGTAGTCCCGATCTGCAACAAATAAATCTCATATATGGTGCCGAGTCTTGATATCTCTATGGCTAACAACATACTCGTGCTCCCATCATTATCATCGCAGGTTCTTCACCCGCTCAGTGCATCGGGTACCACTAACTCAGTGACCAAAGAGGCCACGCATGTGGTATGTATATGTATGTATAGGCATTTATATAGCGCACTACTTACCCGTAGGGTCCCAAGGCGCTTCGACCGCTGCGAAACCCTTCCTGGCTTCCCTGAGAGATGGTCCCTTAATGGGTATCTCCAGGGTGAGACCAGGCATCCCCGGCGGTCTGGTGGGGCCGTTAGTGAAGATGTGGCAAGCTAATGCCCAGAGTTGCCGAGTGTGATCGCTGATCAGAGTGGGCACCGAGGCGAGAGAATTATCGAGTCCGCTGACCCTGGTCCAGATACCTGCTGCGCCGGGATTTGAACCCTGGTCCCGGGCCGTCCTCCGCTCTCGGGTCTGCCGCCTCTAACCAGTGAGCCACACTGGCCCCCTTGTTTGGTAGTTTGAGAACAACTCTAAAATGGCGTACAACACGTGCCTTCCTTCTTTTTTATAGATAGGGTCACGTGTGTAGTGATGGATGCGCTGGATGGGTGTGGTGTGGGTATATACCAATGATGAGGGAGTGTGTGTGTGCCGATCTGACAACTAGACCTGTAACTAACAAATCACTACAATGGAAATCTGGGCCATGTAGTGTTGTTGTGTTTTCCTGGTAGCGTAAGCGGAGTTGGCTGTACTAACGTATTCAGTCTCAATTAATTTTCACCTCCCCCGGAGCTTTTAAATGTTGGGAGGGGTCCGCCCGCCAACAAGACACTGCAGGAGCTGGTCTTCGGAGTGGCAGTCTCCAGGGCCTTCGAGGGCTCTGGGCATAGGGTCACGCAGTCTGCCATACACAATACACTAAAAAGAAGAGAAAGTGATGAGAGTTGATTTCTGACGTGTTTAGGCTTGAGAGCCTGGATAATCATTAAATGGGGTCTGGCAGTGAAGTGCGTACTTATTTAGGAAGAAGCCTTTCGGGGTCTTGCGAAAGCAAGTTATCTTTCATAATTCCCTCTTGCTGCGTTTACATGCAAAGATATCTCATTTACTCATATGTTAAAAACAGAAACTTTCAACACCTCTTTTTGATTGGTTGTGAAGCATTGTAAGAAAACGTGTTAGCGACCAATCCCTTTCCTTGCGCATATTTTGAGCAAAATTTGATTGACTGGTGTGTACTTACGTCTACCTTCCTCATGCTAATTTTGATAGGCTTTCTTTTTTCTATGTGACGTTACGATACAGTCAGCATGTATGTAGCCCATTTTGTGACACACTTTATTTTACTATACGTTTCAAAAACTTGTTGTGGTAGGGTGCTTTTAACTTAAACTGTATACTCTGTTTGCGAATTTGTTGACTGTTAAAATATTTAAAAATAATATTCTATTTTCTATTCTATCATAATTGTGCTGACTTTTCTCCTTTAGCGTGCAGTACTATGTTCTTTTATAAAATGTATAACTTTCAAATCATCCTTGAAAGAAAAATGCTCATGTTTTCAAAATATTTTTATTGGGTCTTTTATATTCATCATATGGGTGAAATGCAAAAATTATTTTACATTCATTGGTATCACACGTTCAACCACATTTATTTTATTTTAACATAAGCACTCTTTCCTTATGTTTACATTATACAACTGTTGCCCAATCATCTTTTTATAAATGTTTGGGCTTCTTTTACTTTCATATAAAGTAGAATAGAAGTGCTATGACAAACACTCCCTCACTACTTCATCTTTCTTTTTTATGTACATTTCATGTCATTTTTACATTTAACAATCCTGACATTTTAAACCACAATTATATTACTTTTTTCAAAAAAGTGCTTCCGAAGATAATCCTCCTATTCTTCTTGAGTGAAATTTGCAAAGAGCACTACTTAATATAAATACTTTTAGCCTAATTTCACTCTAGAAGAAAAAGAGTTTTGGTTTTTAGGACATTTTTCAATCATAAAGAAATACTTGCATACTAAAAAAAAAATTGTTGGTTGTAAGTCAATCAACTCCAGTTGAAGGATCATACAATTTATTATAAATTAAAATATACATTAACAATATGATTCCTCTCTGGAAATGAAAGAGAAATTGAAGATTATGACATCGCTCGTAATCAATACTTTGCACGTGCTAATTCATTAAATAACCTATATTTCCATTCATATAATTTACCTCTCTTTGATAATATTTCCATCCTCCGTAGAAATTCATCCAACTCCTCTGGAAAGTACTTACTGTATTATGTATTTTTAAATATACATTAACAATATGTACTCTCTGAGGAAATGAAAGATAATGTGAAGATGTTTCCGCAGTTCCGAATCATTCCTTTGCTCGTAGTTTCTTAACCCGTATTGATTCTCTGAAACAAAACTAATCATCCCACTGGTGTGGTTTATATACTTTTTGGTTACTTAACAGTCTATGGGATGAATTCATTGCTCCTCTCACTAATAACTTCTATCAAAAAGGAGGGAAGAGGATTCAAGGTCCATTCAGTTCCCCTAGTTAGATACTGAATTAATCAAAAGGGAATGGACACTGGTGTCTACTAAACCTTTGGTTAGTCTTTGAAAACCCTCATAGACAGCCTGATTTAGTCGATGCGGTGTATCTTTTATCCGCCCCGTCAGGCGTCATGGCATATTCATAGGGTAGTCAAATAACGTGCGGTATGCCTGCCTCACCCGAGGCTACCTCTGGTCCAGGTAGAAGTGTCCAGAAATAATAGGAAAGGGAAAAAAATAAAAACAGTGTGTCACCAAAAAAGAATTTTTAATGAAAAGGTTGGCACTGTTGTTAAAAAATTCGATATATATGTAATCGGGCAACTAGATTACCATATATCTATATATATATATGGATGCGTCAACAAGTTTCAGCTATATGAACCCAGCCGGGTCTGTAGAGCTTTCGTCAGGACAAAAAGACAAAAATACATACACAGAAGGTACTTACACAACTTGTGTAGGTTCCTATAGCTATTATGGAATTTCTTATACAGTCACCTTAATAGGCGTTCTTAGAGGCTTCTACAGGAGTGAAGAGTCGCTAGGAGAGGTCTTTGCCATGAGGACCAGCTTCAGTCCCTGTGCTGACTATTGCTCCTCCCACTATTAAGTCACGTTTTTCAGTTGACAGGTGTTCTCATTTCCACTGTTTTAGCGTGTCATGTATTGTTATAAATGTGCCTCTTTCCATACTTTTTAACTTTCGTATGATTTCTAAAATGCTTTATTTAAACTCCTTTTTATTATTAAAGCATTTCTATAGGTTACTATTTTTTAATAGGAGTATTAACATGGAGAAGTGTGGCTCACTGGTTAGAAGCGGCAGACCCTGAAGCAGAGGTCCGACCCGGGACCAGGGTTCAATTCCAGACGCGGCAGGGTCTTGGGCTCAATGTCCACGGACTCGATAATTCTCGCCTCGGTGCCTACTCCAATCATGGGTCCCACTCTGCAACTCTGGGCAATAGATTGCTCTATCTCCACAACGGCCTGAAAGCTCTGGGATGCCTGGCTTCACCTTGGGGGTGCCCATTAGGGGGCATCTCACAGGGAAAGCCCGGAAGGGTTCCACAGCGGTATACAGCGCCAGGATGCCTGTCAAGTGATAGTGCGCTTTACAAGTATACACACATTTACACAACATTCATTCCCCTTTTTTTTCGTCTTATTATTCTAGTAACTTCCCTTTTTTTTAAACGTTTTTTTAAATTCTCTTTATTACTGTATATTAATGTAATCATTCACTTAGTAAGCATGTACTCATAAAGTGAGGCAGGCTTTAGGGAATGCACTGATTCAAAGTGCAATGTATTAACACCATCGCTGCTAATGGTTTTCCCCTCCTGTGCTGATTGATGTTGAAATCCCATTGTTCATGACGAGCTCAGTTCGTCATCAGCACAGCTCAACCGTGCCTCATGACGAGCTGAGCTCGTCATGAGCATCGAAGGGGTTAAACATTTTGTGGTGTAATAACCTTTACATTTATGCATCAGGACTACAATTCCCCACTCACTATATATACCAGGGGTCTCCAACTACTAGCAAAGGAACTACTTGTAGCTCACCAGTACCCTAAAAGTAGCTCTCAGACGTGAAGCCAAACCAAACCAATCTCAGAGATTCTGTTTATATTAAAGAAGGTAAGACTGCTCATTTCAATACCCTTAAGAGTTACAGACAGCCAAAGCAATGGCAGGGCTTGTTCATAACACTCAAACACAAACTGTGGTGGCGTATAAATTAATCAATTAGGGATGCAAAGACCTCACTATTCACCTGTGAGGATTTCCAAGTGCTGGGGGAGTATGTGTTGGGATTTGTGCAGCTTTCGTCATTCGAAAAGGCAGGTGTTATTGACTTTCCCTGAATGCATTCAGTGTGGGGGTTCATCTGATGCTGAGGGGAAGTTCTTTCCAGATCTTGGCCATGATGTATGAGAAGGGTGTGCCTCTTGTCTGGTTATGTCATTACAGAGGATTTCGGCCAAGGCCTCGTCAGAGGAGTGGGCCACCCTCTAGGCCACCCATTATAAATAAAAGCATTCCCACCGGGATTTGACCCCCCGGGGGCTAATTAACAATAAAGCGGGCTTTGTTTTTTTTTCTTCTTTTTCACAGCATAATCGTACCTTACGTGTATACCACGACTTTAAAAAAAAAATTGCCCTGGGGGTACTTATGGGACCCCTTGAGCAGTCCTACGGGGTCAGGGTGTTTATTATTATTATTATTGCATTTATTGAGCGCACAGCTACCCGGAGGTTTCCCGGCGCTTGCCTTGGGAACCCGTCCTGGCTTTTCCCTGTGAGATAGCCCCTACAGGGCATCCCCAAGGTGAAAGCCAGGCATCCCGCCGCAGGGGGGCCGTTGTGGAGATTAAGCAAGCTTAATGCCCAGAGTTGCAGAGTGAGAACCCATGATTAGATCAGGCACCGAAGCGAGAATTATCGAGTCCGTGGACATTTGAGCTCAAGATCCTGCCGCGTCAGGAATTGAACCCTGGTCCCGGGTCTGACCTCAGCTTTCGGGTCTGCCTGCTCTACACCGTGAGCCACACTTTCTACCCTGCCCCCTTTGCGTGTTTATCGCATTTCATTTGCTGCTTTCTTGTGCCTCGGTTCTACCGAGGCACAAGGTGGCTGCCAACACTTCCTGGTTAGGAGTGTTGACAGACAGTCGACAGCCAATGGTAATGGTACGCACACTATCCTATATATTACCTACTGTCAGTCACCAGTAGGTACCTATAAATAGAAACTAGTTTCCATAGGAAAAAAGCGGAAAAGCTTTTTTTGATTTGCCAATAACTTTGGCGCCATTTGATGAATCTTCACGAAAGTTTCAAAATGAATTGTTCACTTAGGTCAGCTCCTGTCTTGAAAGTTTCAGGGTGATTCATCAAGGGGGGCCGGGAAAAAATGGGGGTCCAAAACATTTTGTTCTCCATGTTAATTTCCATAGGAAACTTTAGACACAGCTTCAGCCTGAACTGCTGAACGTAATTATGCCAAATTTGGCAGAGAGACAGCTCTTGGTCCAGAAAGCAAAAAAAGGTTAAACAAATGTATTAAAAACAAGAAAAAGAGCAGGAGCCGGCAGTGCTACTCTCCCTGGACGCCCATATGGCGTTCGACATGGTCCAACGGCCCTCTATTTTCGCAATATTACGCCATCTGGGGTTCGGTCCAAAGTTTTGTGCTTGGATCTGCCTACTCTATATTAAACCTATGGCACATGTTACAGCTAATGACCATATCTCTGAAGACTTTCCCCTGGCCAGGGGCACACGCCAAGGCTGCCCGTTATTGCCACTATTGTTTGCCCTGATATTAGAGCCTCTTGCGGCGTAGATACATTGGGAACCAACTATTAAGGGCCTCAGATGGGCTGATAATTGGAAGGATAGTATCTCCCTTTACGCCGACGATATCCTGCTGTATTTCACTTTCCCTGGGCATTCTGTCATCAGTCTTTTGGATGTCTGCACGGCTTATGGACGGGCATCCGGATACACTATAAGCTGGTCTAAATCCACCATGAAGCTTCTTGATGGACCGCCACTGCGCATTCCGGACGGCTGTCCGTTACAGACTGCGGAAAGCCAGTTCAAATGCTAAGGGGTTTGTATCACAGCTAATCCTGACGAATTTTATAAATTGAATTTGCAGCCGCCGCTCGAACGTCTCAAGCGAGACATACAACACTGGGAGTCTCTGCCACTGACCCTGCTGGGAAAGGCAGCACTTTTTAAAATATTGGCTCTGCCTCACTTTTTCTATATTTTAGAGAAAACACGCCCTATCCAGTACAAGACTCCTATTTCAAAGCGATTGCGGTGCAGGTCTCTATTCTACTGTGGGGCCGTAAGCCCGCGCGTATAGCTCAAACCAAGTTGGTACGCAGCTGGTACGATGGTGGTATAGCGCTTCCAGACATACGTCTTTATTACTGGGCGGCACAATTAAAACTAGTTAATCAATGGATACACCTTCCACAATCGGAACCGGCGTTAAAGGCCGACAGAGAGCAGTTGGGATTGTCTGGTTTGTTGGCTCCCCTCTATGATAAAAAATTATCACTAACAAAGTTTGGACCACTGCGACACACGCTTTCATTATGGTATGTGGCGCAGGCAAAGCTGGGTTGGCAGGGGGTATTAACGCTACTTACTCCACCGTGGGGCACGAAGCGGCTGTGGAAACTTCGACGCACCAAGGGCTTTGACCGTTGGGATGATATAGGGATATCGATGATTGGAGACATGTGGCAGAAGGGAGAGGTGCTTTCCTTTGACACACTACGACACCAATTTGACTTTGCCCTATCTGAACGGTTCAGATACGTACAGATACGACACGCCTTAAAAACAGCACTAACACCTGACTCAGAAGTCCCAGAGGCATCCCCGCTGGAGGTCAGATTATTAACTGACTACATGCCCGAGAAGGCGACCTTCCTAATTTATCGTAAGCTGGTAAATAATCTGCCTGATCCAACGGGAACCCTAAGGGAGAAATGGTCTCGCGAGTGTGGGGAGATTGATGAATTGGAATGGCAGGAGGCACTAGCATCCCCGAAATAAGTAGGCATTCCCTCACGTCTCCGTTTGGTAAAATTGGGAATACTACACCGCTTCCACTACACTAGAAGCACCTTACATAATATAGGAAGGATAGGTCATCCTTTCTGTCTGAGGGGATGTGGTGAAGAAGGGACCTTTTATCACACCATATGGGAGTGCTCCAGAACAGCTGAATACTGGACACAGGTGTTGAGAACGATATTTCAATCAGAGGGAGTCTCATTACTACTGGAACTCAGGCGTTGCCTTTTAAATAAATGGGAACCTAATGATCTTACACAATCAGGACAAGGCTGGGCGACACTGGGTATGATGATGGCTAAGGGAAATAAAGCGCATAGATGGGGTGCAATAGAGGGACCGACCTTAGCGGCATGGAGAGGAGACATGGATGCAGCCATGATAGGGGAAAGGACAGTGTTCAGCAGCAGAGGCTGCCCTAAAAAATTGAAGAAAATTTGGGGGGCGTGGAACACTTACAGAGGTGATATCTGTGAACCACCATCAGATCATGAGGATAATAGTTCAGACTCAGAGTAGACCCACGGACGTAAGACCAGCTAAGAAAAGTCTGATCTCAGTTGTTGGAAAAATGTGCATTTGTGACTGTATAATGCTTGCAAAGGTTTCTGATGGGAGGATACTGTGCATAATTTCATGCATGTGTTCAAAATGGTTGTATTGTATTTATCAGGGAAAACAAATACACATTAAAAAAAAAAACAAGAAAAAGAGGCAGGGTAAAAACAAACTGACCCCTCATGCCCTAAAAAATGATTTTCTTTTGTTGACATTTTTGGCCGGGTGGCGCTGGGTGAGCAAACCCCATTGAAAATTAAAAAAATGAAGAGTGAGCAAGCGCTTTATTTTTTAAAGCCTCCGGGTGGGCCAGGTCCCGAGGCAATGCCTATTTATATAGTGAGGGCCCACAGGACCCTGCAGTCCCGGGGACAGTCACCTCCCAGGGGATTATATGTAAAATGAGTGGGGGGTTCCTGCCCCCCCACGCTGCCCTGAGGACAGCCACCTCCCCGGAGCACTGCTTATTAATGAGCGGAGGCCTCGACTGCCAGTAGCTAATTAATATATATACCCAGCCTTATATATATTAATAGGAACCTGTTGCAGTGCTGGGATGCCCCCTGGTAGCAATGCACTATACAAACCCTATTCCATTCCATTCCATGTTTTTATAGGAAAAGCGATTTTAACTTGCCTTTAACTTTGGCGCCATTTAACGATTCTTCTGAAAATGTTCCCCAAAAAGTGCGCCAGTAAATTTAGTTGTGCATGGAAAGTTTTGGGGTGATCCATGAAATGGGGTCTGAGAAAAGGGGAGGTCAAAATAAGTATGTTTCCCCTGTCAATTCCCATAGATTCATTAGACACTCCGGCAGACCGAACCACTGGATGGAATCACACCAAATTTGGCAGAAAGCTAGCTTTTTGTCTGCAAATTATGATTGTTTTTATTTGTTGTAAATCCTTTCAGTAGTTTGCAAGATATTAAAGGAAATCCAAATTTGTATATCTATGATTGTGAAGCCTTCATGAGTAATGACAAGCTTTTGTAGAGCTTTTATTGACTGCCAACAGTTCAACCAGGTAGTGTTAGCAGCCATATTGGGACTCGGCTTCAGCCAAGTCCCTCCAGAAAATAGAAAAGGGGGAAGGGTAGGAATATCCTGACCCCCAGGTCTTGGGGTTCCAGAGGGACCCCAGCAGGGCAAAAACATTTTTTTGTTTAATTCACTCTGATTTTCGTGAAATATTAGCGAATATCGCCATGAAAGAAAAAAGAAAAGAGCATTATCCCAAACTTGTTTTTCAAAGAAGCTCCTGGGTGGGCCGTTTTTCCGGGTGCATTTTATAATAAAGGAAGGGGGGCGTACAGAGCCCCCCTCCTGAGGCTTTTTGGGCCCCACGGACTACCACCTACTCAGGGCTTTATTTTAAATATTGTTTGGGACCATTTGGACCTCCCTTATGGGCTCAAGGAGTCCCTGGGGACCATCACCTCTCTGGGGCTTTTTTATTAAAATGGATGGGGGCCATGGGGACCCCCTTTATTGGCTCTATAGAGCCCTAGCTACCACACCTCCCTGGGGCATAACAGTAATAATCAGTGGAGGCCACGTAGATCAGACAGGCAGGGAAAGAGATTAAACTATTGCTCTTGCATACAGGGAGCTGCATTTACAGCAGCTCCGTGCATGCAAGAGGAATGGTGGTTCCTGCATAAGCTGGCTGGGACAGTGGGGCCTTGAGGCTCCCCCAGGGTACCAAAGCTGCACACTGGGTTCCTTGGCTGGGACCAGGGCACTGAGGGACACATGGATGGGCCCTGGGAGATGGGATTCCTGGGTCCGAAATCGGCCCACAGAGGGAGGCCATGTTGTTTCCCTCCCCATTACATTTTTGCTGGGCCTGGGAGATGTGTTGCCCGGGGCAAAAATATGCATTGAAAGGGGGCTGCGCAGCCCCCCTCCCCCAGTGATTTGTAGCCGGGCCCCAGGAATGGGGTCCCCAGGGCTGTTCAGGCCCTGATGCTCATTTAAAAAAATTAAACCTCAACAGTAAGCACTTACACATGTAAATGTAGCAGGTGTCCCAGTTGAAGCTCCACGTCTGTAAATGACATACGGTCCTAACTCCTGGGCTTGGTGAAGGCAATGTAAATGTAAGTGTGTTTTCAAACTCTTTTTGGATTAAGGGGCAGATGCGGTTGCATTGTGGCCCATTCACTGACACAGCTACTGACACACCCACAAAGACACTTAGATACCCACTCACACACTCAGGCACTCACATACACACCGACAGAGCCACTCAGATACTAATACACTCACTTACAGACCCACTCACATACTCATATACCCACTCACAAACCTACTCAGTCAATCTCCCAAAAACTCAGAGACTCACTCGCACTCATGAACCCACTCACAGATATACTCAGAAAATCTCACGCCCACTCACAAACTCACTCAGGCACTCATGCACCCACTCACTGTACCACTCAGACACACTCACACCAACTCAAAGACCCATTCAGACCCTCACGTACCCACTCACAGACACATTCAGACAAGTGCACTCACTCACAGACCCACTTGGGCACTCATGCACCCACTTACAGACCTACTCATACTCTTTCACACCCACTCACAGGCCTACTTTGAGAGTCACATACCAACTCACAGACCATCTCAGAAACTCACACATCCACTCAAAGACCCACTCAGAGACTCATGCAGCCATTCACAGACCCACTCAGACAGTTGCTCAGACACTCATGCACCCACTCAGAGACACCCAATGAGACATTTATGCAGCCACTCCCATACCCACTCAGGCACTCACACCCACAAATTCACACACATCCATTTAGCCACTTACACACTCACTCACACACCCAATGAGACACTCATGCACTCACTCACACACTTACTCTCAAAGGCTGCACATAACAGGATATACAAGTTTTGTTTTAAACTGAAATTCACTGAAAAAAACAAGGGATGTTATTGTTAAGATCAGATTTCACTCAAACAAAATCATAGAAATTCAGCAGTTATAGTTACCTGAGCTAACTATGTCTTACGCCCCACAATGTACTGCTTATGACCTCACATATGACATTACTCATTACATGGTCAGTGACGTCACTCATGACATCACTGATTACATCTCAGACAACATCACTGATGACATCTCTGATGATATCCACAAAACCACTCATACACCCTCTCACACTTCCATAGAATGTCTCATACACCCACTTCAAGTCCCACAAAACCCCTCACATACCCAATCACTGACCAATACCTCTACTCACACAACCAATCACTCATCCATAGAGCCACTCATATAGCCATGCACACACTAGCAGCTCACCCACACAGCCTCTTACACACCGACTCACTCACCCATACAGCCTCTCACACCCACTCACTCAACAATATAGTCACTTACACAACCAGGCATACAGACACTTACACACCTGCGCATACATTCTTATAGCAACTCACACACCCACTCAATAACTCATACAGAAACTCACACAGCCACTCACTTACCCATACAGGTATTCACACACCCACACACTCTTTCATATAGCCACTCACTCTTCCACTCACTCACCAATCTAACTACTCACATATCCACCCACTCACTTACACATACAGACACTGAAACAGCCACTCACTCACCCATACAACCACTCACACACCCATATCATATACCCTGATGAGACATGGGCCAACAGAGGAAGGTGAATACATTTACGGTATACTGTGCAGCAAAACGATTAACAGTAACTATGGATAAAACCAAAATCCTGTGTTTTGGGAAGAGAGACCAGAAATGTTATTGGTATTTGGGCCTAACCAAACTGGAATTCGTGAATGAGTACACATATCTTGGGGTATGGTTTGACAAGTTTCTAAAGTGGTGCACACATTTGGAGGTACAGAAAGCACAAGCCCATACATCTGTGTATGGGCTGAAAATATGTAATTGTAGCTATGGTGACATGTCCCATAAACCATTGATAAAAGCCTATAACGCTGTGATACCCCCTCAGCTAAGTATGGAGTAAAAATTCTCTGCTTAGGTGGCAAAAGCACCTAGGATATCAAGGAAGAAAAATGCATAAAACCTCTAATGTCATCCCCTGGCTCATCCATGATACAGGCAATTAGATTGGAGTTGGGCATGACCTTATGGATTTTACAGGTTCAAGGGGACCAATTACAATTTTGGAAAAGATTGGGGTCAGAAGATGATACGAAAGTGTCACAATGGTGTAAGAATGAGATTCAGCATAGTGACCTAAAATGGTCCAAATAGGTCAGAAAGAAACTGTACACCATCTCTGAAAATTTAGACGTGAGAATTGATCAGCAGAAGATCCAAATAGTGACAAAGAGTGTACTTAGAACACTGGGGAAGGAATTGTCTAGGTTGGAAGACATGGAGTATCTAAGAAAGAAACAATCAATGAAATTTATGGGAAATAGCTGGTGAAAGAAATCTGGTACCCCTATCTCGATATACTGCCTAATCAATGGCTCAGATTGGAAGTACTAAGGTTGATAATTGGCATTAATCCCGCTATGTTAAATGGCAGAATAAAAACAGAACTGATTCAAACTGATGGTAAATGTACATGCAGGTTGGTCACAAAATGTCATAATTTACATATCCTAATGGATTGCCTAAAATTGTTAGCTCTGCATAAACAGTTTTTACGCCCTAGCTTTCTAAAATATGTTATTAGGTTGCGTGCACAAGCAATTGAACCCCTTACAAATATGGCAAATCTTGAAATTTTAATAGCCATTGCGATGTATATGAAGGCTGTAAAAAAGGTTTTTTATGGAATAGGAAATGGTTGGCTGTAAACTAGATTAGAAACTATGATGTATAGGGATTTTAGAAAGTTTTACTTTTTATATACCTGTTAAAAATATTTTAGAATAGGAATTTTATTGTTATTAAAATTATTTATGTTCATATACAGGTGTGTTTATGACTTATGTATGGAGTATTGTGTAAAATGGAGAGGAAGTACATGGAAATCAGACAGCTACAATGGCATTGGTTAATGACTCTGTAATGATTTTAGAATATTTTCATAAAATTTCATGTTTTTATGCTGTTTAAAGACTAATGGTCCCAATACACTTTACTTTTTGACTGACTGACACAGCCACTCACTTACCCATTCAGGTATTCACACACCCAAACACTCATCCATACAGCCATTCACACTTCTACTCACTCGCCAATTCAGCTACTCACAAACCCACCCACTTACTTACCCATACAGCCACTGAAACAGCTACTCACCTACCCACACAACCACTCAAACACCCACAGAACCACTAATATGCCTATTCACACATCTATTTAACTACTTACACACCCACTCACTCACCCTTACAGCCATTCACACAGACATTCACTCTCGAGTACAGCCACTTATACCCACTCACTTACCTATACACACACTCAAACAGCTTCCCACTCACCCATACAGTAACTCCCACACCCAATCCCACAGCCATACAGCCACCCACACAGCTACTCAGTTGCCCATACAGCCATTCAGATACCTTTGCAGCTACTGACACAGCCACAAACTCATCCATACAGCCACTCATACATCCAATCACTCTCCAATATAGCGACTCACACCCATTCACTTACCTATACACACACTCAAACAGCTGCCCACTCACCCATGCAGTCACTCTAACACCTACTCCCACTACCATACAGCCACTCACACTGCTACTCAGTTGCCCATACAGCTATTCATATACCTTTGCAGCTACTGACACAGCCACTAACTCATCGACACATCCACTCACACATCCACTCACTCTCCAATATAGGCACTCACACAGCTACTCACTCACCTACACAACTAGTTACATACTAACTAACACATCCATACAGCAACTCACACACCCACTCATACAGACACTCACACACTGATACAGATAGTAAAAGAGCTAATCAGATGAGATATGTAAGAAATAGTATGACTAATTACTATTACAGAAATAATAGTAATTTAGCTTATGCTATAGCTTTGTAACATATTTTTAAGGCTCAGAAACATTTATGAAACACTTACAGTCAGGAGACAATGTCATCAGTTATTTCATTTGAGGTGTCATCAGTGATTTCACTGACCATGTCATGAGTGATGTGAGGCCATACGCAGTGCAATGCGGGGTGTAAGTTATAGTTAGCTCATATGAGTATAACTGTTGAATTTCTATGATTCCATACGAGTGAACTCTGAGCCTAACTTAAATTTCCCTGTAACCTTCGATTTTTTCAGTGAATATATATATATATATCTCAACTCCTCTTTAATTCCGAAATTGATGCCGCCAACCAGAACAGCGGGTGTTTCGTCGTTACAAAGACCTCCGAAGTCGGGTCTTTAAATATAAGTCCTCACAAGTAGTAAACCACAAGTTGACGAAACTGTGTGCTGATCAAGCCTGCTGGTCAGGCGAAACGCGTCCGAGGGCTGACTGAAAATAAATTACTTTGGCCAGCACACAGTTTCGTCAACTTGTGGTTAACTACTTGTGAGGACGTACGCACTTAGCCTACCAAGGAATGCTAATGCAGTGAAAATGTAAGTGCGTGTGGAAGGGATTCGTGGAGAGGGAACATCTTTCCACGATCGTGCTGGTTGATGCAGCTTTTCCAGACCCATTGTAAATAAGAGCATTACGCATATGGACTCACCTGACTATTTGCGCAATTCCACATTAACAGCAGTGCTCTTTTGACCTATGTAAAGAACTGCCAATGATGGTGAAATATCGGAGGACTACCAGATCGTGTATCTGTGTAAAGGTAGATTGCACTATGGGATTCGTATTTCTTTCACCAAGTCACGTGATGTACCTATTTAAGCACACATGAATGCACTTTGTAATCTGACTTTCCATCTGTGAGCAAGGCCATTTAGCGCCGAAACGTTAGAAAGGAAAGCATGCTGTGCTGCTGGGACGCTGAATAAAAGCTTCACCTCCAGTAATGGGCCTCAAGGTTTCTTTGTGTGGATTTTACAGGATGGGCTGCTCCGTGCCCATTGTTTGAGGCCGCCCTGAAGGGTCGGGGGCTCCAGAACGGGAGAAAATGGTTTTGTGTTTCATGGAGGAGCATGACCCACTCACGCACTTAGCCTACCAAGGAATGCTAATGCAGCGAAAATGTAAGTGCGTGTGGAAGGGATTCGTGGAGAGGGAACATCTTTCCACGATCGTGCTGGTTGATGCAGCTTTTCCAGACCCATTGTAAATAAGAGCATTACTCATATGGACTCACCTGACTATTTGGGCAATTCCACATTAACAGCAGTGCTCTTTTGACCTATGTAAAGAACTGCCAATGATGGTGAAATATCAGAGGACTACCAGATCGTGTATCTGTGTAAAGGTAGATTGCACTATGGGATTCGTATTTCTTTCACCAAGTCACGTGATGTACCTATTTAAGCACACATGAATGCACTTTGTAATCTGACTTTCCATCTGTGAGCAAGGCCATTTAGCGCCGAAACGTTAGAAAGGAAAGCATGCTGTGCTGCTGGGACGCTGAATAAAAGCTTCACCTCCAGTAATGGGCCTCAAGGTTTCTTTGTGTGGATTTTACAGGATGGGCTGCTCCGTGCCCATTGTTTGAGGCCGCCCTGAAGGGTCGGGGGCTCCAGAACGGGAGAAAATGGTTTTATATATATATATATATATATATATATATATATATTGAAGCTCCCGGTCCCACTTGATTAGTCGGGGCACTCGCGGGTGGGTGCAGTTTGCGGCAGTGGGCTCCCGCAATCACATACAGCTCAAATTCCTTACGAATCCATCAGGAAAGCAGCACTCGTAGGCTTACTGATGCTCGCACTCGTGTTTATTTACTTCACAGAGTCAACACAACAGACGCGTTTCGGCTTCAAGCCTTCGTCAGTGTCAGTTACACTGCGCCGACCAGCCATAGATTTTTAAGTGTTGTCAAGTGTCAGACATCAAGAACGGACTTACAACATTAGTGCATGCAATCGCACCATCTTTAAATGTACAACTTTACCCAGTTTAAACAGCGTAATAATATTTACATTTCTCACTGTGTGCGCACTTTGCACTGCTGTGGAGCTCAGGTGTATTGCCGTGTATCGGCACGTCACCCCGGATGAGAGCTTACATCAGGGGTTTATGTGAGTTTGGAGTCTTGCGTGTGTTTGTAGGGTTCCAAAATAGCATGAAGCAATTATCCACATTGAGATAATCAACGTTGCTAGTAACAGGGTGACTTTCCCATATCTGCCTACTGATAATATCATCACACAATTCATGCTGTTTATGGAACTCAGATGTATTGCCGTGGATCGGCATGTGACCCCCAACTAAAACCTCCATCGGGGGCATATCACCGCGAGACCCTGCCCATCTATATACATAGTCCACTTGTTGTAACCATAAGTTGGCCTCCGTTCCTTGGTTCATGTGTAGACTCAAATTGACACTTTGTCCTACACTCAAAATTTGCTCTGTATTTTTGCATGATTAGGGTTTCTTTTCGTTTGAAAACAGTGCAGTAGAGGGAGGAGCTTCGCGGGCAACCAAGATGGCCGCGTGAGCTCGGAGCTCCGAAGACCCTCCGATCCTCCGCATTAATCCTGTTGTCTATCCTGTCCCACGGTGGTGGGAATCAGTTGCGGTGCTGTTGCGCATGCGGGGCCCGTTCTCCGAATGAAGGTCCGGGCTTCCTGTGCCGAGCTACACCGTCGTGAAGTTTGATGACGACGACGCCATACTGGTCTGGCATTGTGAGGGGGACGGCGGTGCTTCTACACTGTGGCAGTTTCTAGAGGGTGTCGGTTGCCTTGCTCAGTACCGATGACCTGACTGGCCTGTCTGGCGGCCTGGAGATCTATTGAGACGGTGGAGGTGATTGCTGACCTCGATCGTCTGGTGCTGGTGGTGTTGGCTTGACCCCACCTTGGGTCGCACGATCCCCGTCACCCATCATGGCGGGCAGAGGAGATCCGGACAAGGGGAAGCCCCCGAGAGTCAGCAGGAAACCTTCCCTCTCGCAGACCACCATTTCTGAGCGCCTCTCCCTTCCTAAGGGCTCGCCTGGTGCTTCGGGCAGCACCAAGGATTCACACCGAGATGTGTCCCCGGACGATGCTGAACCCACCCTCCAGGATGTAATGGGAGCCATTGCGGGCGTCAACGCTGAAATGCATAAGCAGCACGAAGTGTTGTCGCACAAGGTCGATACCCTCACGATTTAACTCAACCTAAACAGAGCCGACCTCGGGAAAACGAATGACAGAGTCAAGTCGCTCGACATCAAGACGTCGAGCTTGACTACGAACATGTCTGATGTGCAGTCGGAGGTTCGAGACTTGAAGGCCGCCAATTCTATGCTTGCCCACCGCTCGACGATTTTGAGGGACGGGCACGGCGCCAGAACGTCCGCATTACCGGTGTACCGGAGGGTGCGGAAGAGGACGCTGCCGACTTATTTGTTGAGGATTTGGTGGTGAAGCACTTGGCACTGGGTGGCCTGAGTACGTTTTTTTTGGTGGAGCGAGCGCATAGACTGCCTGGAGGCCAGCCGAAATTGGGAGCGTCTCCGCGCCCCATCATTGCCAGACTTTTTAACTACAGAGACCGTGATGCGATCCTACAGGCATCAAGGAGAGGAGGTCCGTTGAAATTTCAAAATGCTGATGTGAACTTCTTCCCTGATTTCACTCAAGCGGTACAGAAGCGTCGACAGAGCTTCATGGGTGTTAAGCGGAGACTGAGGGAGATGGGGCTGAAGTACTCCATGCTCTACCCAGCGAATCTTCGTATAGAACATGGTGGACGATCAGTGTTTTTTGACTTTCCAGAGGCAGCTGGGGACTGGCTGGACACTTTGCCTCAACGTCGGACTACCCCTGAGGATCAGTCGGAAGAGGCGTCGGGTGGTCCTGGCTCTCAGGAATGAACTGTGCTTTTCCGGATCTCTTTCGGTGGAGGACCCTGCCGATGCAAGCAGTTACTGACTTTTGCTTTCTTTTCTCATTTCTGCTGTTTTTCAACTTTGGAGGGTAACGGGGGGTGATAGGATGTCTCCTTTCTCCTCTGGGGGCTTTTTGTAGGTAGTTTACTAGGGGCAACAGGCACACTGCTAGTTGGGGGGGCTTTTTAGTCTAATGCAGGGGTGCAGGGTGGGGGGTGGATGGTTTGTGTGTTTCACGTTTGCTTTTACTTTTTCTCTCTTACTATGGCAAGGCTACTATTGTTCTGGCTGCAACGATGCAGTGGCTGGTTTCCGGGGGCGGTGGGTGGGACGGTGCATCTTTGATGATGGGGGGTAAGACCTTAAATGTGTTGAGTTGGAATGTGAATGGGCTGGGGGATCGCATTAAACGTGGGGTTGTGTTACAAATGTTTAAGCGTTGTGTACCCGATGTTATCCTCCTGCAGGAGACGCATCTTGTTGGTAATACTTGTCATGCACTTAACAGAAAGGGGTTTAAAATGGTGGCTCACTCCGGGTTCTCTTCGGGGTCCCGAGGGGTTGGAATCATGGTGCGCATGTCTCTCCCCCTGGAGGTGGAGTCCACTGTTATTGATGACAGGGGCCGATATGTTGTTGTGGTGAGCAGGTGGGAGGGGCGCACCCTGGTTTTGGTTTCAGTTTACGTCCCCCCGGGTTTGCAGACGACTACCTTTCATGATCTCGGAGGCGCCATTTTGGGGCTCCCAGAGGGATTGTTATGTGTTTATCTAGGTTCCTGATCGATACTGTGACCTTATGCCCCTATTCGGCTATAAATCCATTTATTCCCTATATTGGCATAACCGTTCAAGTGCGATTTTCAGAAAAGTCATCTCTGGCCTCACACGAACAGAGCCACATTCCAGCATAGCTCTCTGCCACTTCCTTTGCGACCAATTAGTGCAATGACAGGGCAGGAGCCACTATCTGATATTCCTAGATTAACACTCCGAGTTCTTCAACAAGATAAAAACTCAGCAAACCTGGAAATCCCCTCTTGCTGTGTTTTGATTAGTAATGGAACTCTAATGAGCAACTGATAACTATCACTTCCTAGTGACATCTTTAATTGACGTCTTATGTCCAGCAAACTTGCGTCAAACCCGGCACCTGTCAGGTATAAATATTACCAACGTTGCCTTAAGCAATAGCTCGTTGCTCGTTGCTCGTTGCCTGTTGTTAGCTGTCTGCACGACCCCGTGTTGGTGACTCTAGCACTCTGTCGCTGCAGCCTGCCTTGGTGGTGAAGCTGCTGATACCATTATCGCTGCTAAAGCGCGAACGATGGTGCAGTACGCTTAGGAGCTGAACAGCCGTCCCTCTGCGAAGACATCCAGCAGATTCCAGCTGCCCGCGGACGCTGTCCCCCCTCCTTCCTCGACGCGCTGAAGAAGAGCCGCTGCCTTTCTCGTGCAGAGAAATCCAGCTCCGGCGTTTCCGGTCTGCCCTCGCGGGTGACTGGGATATCGAGAGTGACCCCTGAAGGAGATACCAATCTTCCATCATTCTATTCAGAGGTATGGTGTTGACTAAACCCTTAGACGAGAATTCTTGAAACAAACCTTGGCAAAACCAACTTAACTTAAAGCTACTTACTTACTCCCCTTCCACGTGTTAGGCTTAGGTCAGGCACACTGGGGTAGGCTTAGTTAGAAGCACCAGTTGAGTATGTTAGCCTAATGTATATATGACTGTATATATGTTTTATTACTTTTAAACCATTGTATGGCTAAGAAACCATATCAATGCTTTTACAGTTCTATTTCGCAATCCTTATCTTACTGTACGTACTTTTTATCATAACAAGTCTTGCAATTGTGGCAATACATTTCTCTTGTACGAGAAGAAAGACTGTTCAATAAATGTTAACCCTTTATTGACAAACGCCCATCTCTCTATTCTCTACATCTCGTGAAAGTAAACTGCACTAGACTGACTGAGTGAAATACATGTCTATTGTTTCACACGACCCTAGAGATTGACTCTTGATCTGAGGAGCAAAGTTGTCATGTTGCACGGTTGTTGGAAAGCTGAATCCCTTCTTGTCTGTACCAAGGAAGCTGATCACTTCCTATGCAGAGAAGAAAGTTTCCAGTGACCTCTGAGCTAGTTGGTAACACAACCCAATTAAGTTTAGCATAGTCAGTGGAGGCCTGGAATATCCGCAGTTCCACGTCGATACTACTGTTTATGTTATTCCAATGCGCAGGGCCTAGTGGGAAACTAGGAACTACACTACATGGCGCCCAAACGTTTGGTAAGGCGATAAACTAACGCAAGACAGTAGAGTAACTCAGTCGTGCATATTTCACACAGACCCCTTTCTCCCGTAAATACTCCAATAGACGTCTGGAGTGGGTGAAAGGTTAAAATCCGCCCAACCTTAGTAGGAAGAGATTCCTATGTAAAGCTCTGGTTTATTCAACGTTGAAGGATACAGTGTTCCAAAATATTGTGCACCTAATCTTTGTCTCCTTGGAAACCTACTCTGCAAACCTTGCATTTTAACAAATGTCGGTAGAAAATAACGGAAACACATTGGCCCGCAGTAAATGCAACTCAGCAGGATTCCGACAATATAGTACCGGGTGCAATAATCATTCGGGCACATTTAAGAAGATCTATAACATTAAAACTTATAGAGAACGGACTGACACCACAAGGTGGTACAGTAATCTTCGTGATAGAGGCTCACGAGTATCGGCAGACAGAGGTATTCTATTCATGGATAAACTTTCCAGCGGTAAAAGCTAGAACAAAAGAGTTTCACTATTACAAAATAGAGAAACCTCCGGAAGAGTACGCTCCTTTCGAGGAGATTGAAATTCCACTTAAATTTCAAGAGCACTTGCTCTGGTTTAATGGCGCCCTAAAACACAATGATCACATTACCAGGCTCGGTCCACTAGGTAGACCAGGAGCCACGTGGCCGGTTCTAGCAAGCTACACACCACATCCTGACATTGTGAGAATGTCAAGAGAAGAGCTGTTAGTACAGCTAAACACATTAATAAAAATACATAGGCAATTAGTCCAATATGTAATGCGGACTGCAACAGTCCAGCCAGCTGTTAATACACCACAGCTGACCCCTCATCAGGGGAACACAAATAAAATTACACCACAGAACATACAGTCATGTCTTGGTAAAACACCCGTAAAACGGGAACAAATTCCTTTCTGGTTAGCACAGAAAATCACTCAAATAGAGGCAGTATTTCCTGATACTACCCCTATAGAGAAACACAGAATCTTGACCATCTGCCTTCCTATGGGAATCGCACCACACGTGGAGGACTGCGACACTTGGGGTACAGTCTTTGCTTCCATTTACACAAAAACACACGGTGTTCCGTCTATGGCGGTAATACCAGAAGTGCTAAAACAGATTCAAAATGAATTCGGTCCAGAGCCCGCTTTAAATCTAGGTATGAAATTACTGAAAGACTTCAAGCAGGTCTCGGCTATATTATTAGCCAATATAAGAGGAGAAGCAGCATCTGTGGCAATCCGCCAGAAGTTGAAGGAAACAGATATAAAAGATCCTGTTGAGCTTGCAAAAATCATAGAAAAATGCTATGAAGAATTAGGTAGAGACAGCTTGGGTGGGAAACCAGTAAAGCCCCAACTGCTCGAAAATCCTGAAAAATTATTTATTAAAAATAATTTAAACACTCCTAAAAAGAACTGGGATGGAAATAAACAATCCACTCCCAAGGAAAAAGTTTTCCAGTCCAGAGGAAGGTCTCCTCGACGGAGGGAAAAAACTCCGACTCGAGAACGCCAGTCTCCCCAGAGGGAGCCCTCTAAGAAAAGATATAACCTTAGAAATAGGGATAATCTGAAAAAACCTGATAGATATCAAAGTATTGATACACGTCCCTCTCGATCTCTTCCACAGAATTCGGAAAGAAGAGGACGGTCAGACCCAGGAGAGCACACCAAGTCCAAAGACAAGGAACCTGCTCAGAGTAAAAAATCTCAATTTCAGAAAAAGAAGGTAGCCAGTATTAGAGTAATCAACCATGCCGAGAATACTGAGGACACAGTTGAAAAACGGGGAGTGGGCATTGACAATGTTGGACAGTGCAGCAGAAATCAGTATAGCGCGCAAGATCTTGATGAGTCATCTGGAGACAGCGGACACGAATGAATACATTCAGGTTGAAACTGCCGACACCAGACTTAGCGAGCCCCATAAAATATACGAAATAACATTGCGTATAGAGGGTGATAAGACTAGGAAAATAAGAGGTCTATTTTGGGATAAGCTCTCAAAAGGCTATGATATTCTGTTAGCTGAAAAAGATTGGCCCCCGGAGTTTGTCAGGGAGTGCCCTCGTGGCGAAGAAGTGATTATGCCTGCCTTCTCGAATCACATTCCGATTCACAAGAAATATACATATGCAAGGAAATGGGCAGTAGCCCAGGCTCCGGCATTGTATAAAAATCATGTAGGATGGGATGAGGATTCTCGTCCTCAAAAAATCCAATTAAAAAGTGAACCAACTGCCCAACAGCAGTATCCCATAAAGCAAGAAGCTAAAAAACGGGTCAGGGAGATCTTAGATCAACTTGAGTACCAGGGGGTGATTGAAACATGCACCTCTCAAATGAACAATCCTTTGTTTCCTGTCTCCAAGCCAGACAATTCATATCGTCTAGTTTTGGACTACAGACACCTTAATACATGTTGCAAAACTTTTGCAGTACAAAACTCGCATAGTGCAGCCCTAATGAATAATATAGTTAGGAAAAAATACAAAACGACATTAGACATATCTAATGGTTTCTTTTGTCAAAACATTGCACCGGAAAGCAGATATTTGACCGCTTTCTCCGCATTTGGGTTGCAGAAAAAATTCTGTCGACTCCCACAGGGGTTCAAGAACAGCCCAGGAATATTCTCAGGTAGGGTAACAGAGTTACTACAAATCTATGATGATGAGGCATTATCTTACGTAGATGATATCTATCTCACAGACGACGACTTGGATACTCACTTGAAAAGAGTGAACACCATTATACTTGGGTTCGCAGCAGAGGGTTACAAATTCAACGTTAAAAAGTCTCGAATTGCCCATCTGACAGTACTGTTTTTAGGGTACGAATTATCAAGTGAAGGGAAGAGCCTAGCGGACAACTTCTTAGAGAAGTGCGCTGTACTCTAAGCTCCAAAAACGCTGAAGAATTTACAATCCATTCTAGGTTTTCTGAATTTCGGAAGAACTTACATTCTAAATTACGCAGAGAGGGTTAAACCTCTCTACGAACTAATTAAACCTGATTTTAAACAAATCAATTGGACTCAAAAACACACAGAAATTTTGAGATCACTGCAAACAGACATGTTAGCAAAAACAAAATTAGATACACGTGACAACTCACGCGATCTTGTAATCCGAGTCATCCCAGGGAGATGCGGATTCACGTACCTGACCTCTAATGAGGGAGAAAAGGTACCAATAGCTTACAAATCACATTTGTACACAAAGGCTGAAATAAAATTCAGTTCAACGGAGAAAATTCTAACTGCGGTTCAGACTGCTGTAGCAAAAGAAAGGCCCATAGCACAAGGTAAACGAATAATAATCGTAACACCTATACCAGCTTTGGAAGCGGTAACTAAAGCAAGCATTCCTAATGCTAAAGCTTTGCATCCGAGATGGATTCAGTGGGTAAATTCTCTTGCTGCAACAGACGTAGTTTACGAATTTGATCCTAACTTAAAAACCCAGGAATTTTTACAATATGAATATGAATGTCCTCTGCCAATTGAAATCCTGCCTCTCGAAGAATACGGAAGTATTATATATACTGACGGATCAGCACAACCCGCAGTTGGGGGTAAGCAAGCTTACAGTGCTGCGTGCGCGATTGTAAAAGGTCGCTGGCACAAAGGAAAATTTAGACCACTGGTCACTAAAACACAATCTCTAGGAGATTGCTCGGCTCAACGAGCTGAATTAGTAGCATTTAAGATGGCGCTAGAAAATACCGATCGCGAATTCCCCACACTAATAGTGTGCGATTCTTTTTATTGCGTACAATCTTATAATGAATACTTGCAGAATTGGGTGGAAAATGGTTTCAAAGATGCAAAAGGTGGCACAATAAAGCATAAAATGCTTTGGGAACAGGTAGATCTTTTGCAAAAAGAACTACAAAAGACTCACGTGATACACACTCTGAGTCATCAACGTGATGGCGTTCACGTTGCAGGGAATTCATTGGCTGATGAAGCCGCGAAGGCAGCTGTGCAAACGGCTTCCGTAGCTGCGATAACTCGGTCACAAACAAAAATAGACAGCGATATTCTACAAGCTGACAGTGCGTCAGTAAAAAATGATAAGAAAACACTCCCAAAAGGCTTTCCTGAAAAGTACTTGTACTTAACGGATACAAATAATGTTCCTTTTGCTCGAATCCCTGGAGTGGGGGATAGAGTAATTCCAAACAGGGAACACAGGTTAGGATTAATCAAAGCGGCACACGAAGGGCTTGCATCTGCACACGCAGGCGTTTCCGCAACAATATCACTATTAAAACAGAGATATTGGTGGCCTCGCTTGGGAATACAAACTAAAACGTATGTATTAGAATGCGACATATGGCAAAGGATAAAAGTTTCAACAGTAAAACGACCAGCGCAGACACCCCTTCTCATCTCGGATAAACCATTTGCATGCGTTTACCTGGACCACTGTGGTCCCCTACAAAGGGACGGCAACTATAGATATATCATGGTAGCAGTGGATTCCTGTACGAGGTTCATATGGATGTGGCCCCAGCGCTCGGCTGACGCTAGAACGGTTATAAAAGATTTGCGAGTCTTTATCGGCACATACGCAATTACCACGTTCCATTCCGACCAGGGTCCTGCTTTTAGCTCTCGAGCTTATAAGGAGGCCATGGCTAGCATGGGAATTGGGTTGCGGTATTCTTGTCCGTCGCACCCCGAAGGGAACAGTGTGGTAGAAAGAAAAAACCAGGACATAAAGCAATCTATACCAGCGAAGGTATTAGGTTCAGGCGCTGGGTGGGTCAAACATTTAATAAGTGTCCAGACTAGTCTTAATAACATGCCAAGAAATTCTCTAAAAGGTTTCAGCCCATACGAACTATTGTTCGGAATTAGAATGCGTATTCAGGACTTCGATAGTCAGATGTCAGTGGTACAGGAAGAAACAACACACTTTGATGTAAAGGATCGTTTGGCTGTTTTACAGGAACTGAATGAAACAAGAAAATCTTTAAGCAACATAAAGTTAAAGCAACAGCCAAGTACCACTGACGAGGCACCACCAGCAACAGCCCCAGCAAGGCCTGTCTGGATTCCAAAGATTGGGGATCTAGTCAGAGAAAAGATCGCGGTTAAGAAGGAATTTGGGCCTTCTTACAGAAAAGCAGTACCTGTCTTGGCAGTCACCGGAACAAGATCAGTTGTGCTACCGCCCCTTGCTGGTAAAAAGGAGAACAGAGTTGTGTCCATCGATCTGGTAAAACCACAAGCATGTGGCCTATAATCAACAGTAGGCCCAGTGGACTCCCAAGAAACAACAGAATACCCAAACTTGCAACAATCCAAGAGGTTCAAACTGAAAGACTCATCACATTCGATCAGCCTGCAGTGCACAATGAAGGACTATGCAATAATGCCATGGAACTCGTGCCTCTTGAGACACAGATTGAAACAGTTCGTCAAGAAACAACACCAGTCTACAATAATGTGGCATCAGAAAATGCTACCGAAAGACAGATTGAAAGAACAATCCCATCAATTGACAGAACTGCCTCAGGTTATTTCATCAACTTCGACAACTTCTCTGAAGATCAAAACGACCCCGAAGTGATGCCAGAAACAAAAAAGTATTCTAAAGAAAATACAACAGGACTCCTTCAACAAATCAAAGAACTATATCTGGATTCACCGTTGATTGAGCATTGGATTATTTCAGGGGTATTCATACTCCTACTGTGCCTAATTCTAGTTTTAATTTTAGGAAAGTTTATTACAATTGAATGGACACAGCAAGTCAGAACATCAACCTAGTCCTGAAACCACACAGATCATCCCACGTGAAGAAAAGAGAACTGTCAACAGTCAAAGTCACAGCAATTCCAATACCTGGTGGGGTAGTATGGGAGAAAACAGACTATGAGATATATAGTCCGGTCGAAATCCTGAAGTATCCTCATCAACTAAAGGTTTCCTTAAGTGACTTTGTAAAACCAAGTACATTCTCTGATGATTGGGACTTTAACAGTATTAATGACATGATGTCTGATTTAGTAATGTCAGCTAGATTCACAGATCATGATTATTTACAAGGTTCATCTAGTTATGAGCAGTTATTCTGTTACACCCACTATGGGGATCATTACTTGCATAAATCTGCACAGCCTAGAAATGTTTTTATGTATAATCAATGGGAACATTGTTCTACACCACCTAAAAGCAGTTCTAAAGCATTTTTTGAGAAATTCAAATACTTCTCAGGGTTTAACACCAGTGATGCAGAAACGTTTTATTACAAACTGTTAGATAAAACAGGAATGAAAACAATGCTGACAAATTCTAAATTGATATATTCAGAAGCATTTTATGACAAAATGATGACATTTGGTTTTGATTATTGGAAAAATAATATTGAAACGAAAACAATTTGGGGTACAAAAGATTGGCAGGTGCAAGGCATTGAAGCACTATTTAGAACCTGCATGATACCAGAGCAAATGTTGTTTTTAAATGACACAATACACCAAACATCTTGTCTTGGCCTAGCTAAGAACAAAGACCTTAAAACACCGTCTATACCAAAGCCAATACCTGAGAATACAACTACAGATATTGAGTTAGGCGTGTCACAAATTTTACATTTCAACAGAACACATCCTGATTGGAAAAAATGGTTAATCTGGCCTACAGACACAAATAGCTGTCAAGATAGATTCCTGAATAAAACACAGGGGTTAAAAATGACCAGATTAGACTCAAGATACTCCCAGAGACAACATCCAGGGATTGTAACAACATACAGTGTAGGGAAGCTCTGCCTTGAATGGCTAACATCATCCACACTGGCTGAAATTAAGCAACATTTGTCTTTACTAAAAGATGGTGCTGATTTGCGCGATTTCATTCTTGGACCACGCAAACAGCGTCAAAAGCGTTTCATAGCGACCAGTATCTATGCTGCTTACAACGAGGCTTGGAAAGTAAAGCAAATTGAAACTGCTGAGAAAATACGAGAAATTGATCGTATTAATTTGGAAAAATCACTTTCTGTGGTAGACAATGGGTTAATGACTCTGTCTTCCAGAATATATTCGTTGGACAATATTGTATCATCTGCCTTTGATGTGATAGACAGAGACTTGCTAATGTTACAACATGGCCAGTCTCAATTGCGTTCTATTATAGAATTAGGCTGGACGCTGCAAAATCTTCGTTCAGGCTATGTGCCTTGGCGTTTAATCAACACAACGTCATTATTTTCCAGTTTTAACCTTACTGATAAACAGATCAGTTTGGCACAGAAAGGAGCAGACTATACAATCCTGAGCATCGAAAAACTCGAGAGATTACCATTGACAATGTCAGAGAGTCCTGTCATTGAATGGATAATACACGGAATTATCACAATTCCGATAACAACTTTCCGATTTAAAAAGTGCCTTGAGTACATACCTGCTGGCCAGTATGAACAATTGGGTAAAGGATATGTAAAATCTGAATGGAAATTACCATACACTCATTCTTGCTATAGTGACAGCAACAAAAATGTATTTCTTAGTGGTAACAACTGTAAACATTCACTAAGCGGTATACTTTTGTGTCAGGGTATTAATTTACACAGCACATGTGATGGAAATTCTAACAACCTTTCATGCCACCAGCTAGTCACACCTGCAACTCAGATAGAGCCCTTCTTTATGCAACTTTCGAACGGGAGTTACATTCTTAGAACGGATCACAGATGTTGTGGCCTCGTGCCAGGGAAAAGTTATCTAGTGAAAGTAACATCCATGGTCAAATGCTGTATGCAAGCATTGTTTCCGAGTGGGCCTGCAGACACAGTGACTCCCATCTGGCCTCGTCTGAATCTCTATTCTATACGAATTGATACATTAAGCAAAATGAAATCTGTGCTTTTACAGACAACAGTGCCTATAACGTCATCAATCGAGACGTATGATCTTCTAGTTGCAAGGACAGCTACTGAAGTTAATGACCTTTTATCAACAAATTGCCCCGTGCATTTCGTAGAAATGTTGAGCCAACTCCTTAACATGTCTAGTGCCACAAGCATCCCAGGCATATTTAAGACAGTCTTTACGGGACTTCTAACACCCTTCCAGGCAATTTTGGGAATCGTTCCTAATTTTGTACACTCTGTTTTTGGCGGTATACCATTATTTTTGGGACTCGTCACAGGGATTTTATTTTTGACCCTCCTGCTTCGTTATGGCAAGCCGAAACTCAGACATAGCTCCCATGGGAATGGAAGAGACAATCCTAGCAATGCGCTACCGGGACAGGATAACTAACGTCCTTGGATTGGCCAGGCTGAGAGATCTAAACATGACCTGGTTCCTTTCATTCAGACCTATATGGCAGAACTGTATCTTACCGGTACTAAGATGTATGCTATGCGGCGATGAATGCGTGTTGGACATCTGTCTTTCACTTCCATCAGCAGTACCAATGGACGTCGATACTTTGCTCAGTCCAATACCGGCTCACGCATTGTGTTGTCCCCAGCGGCTACCAATCCTGATGACAGCATTCGTTGAGACTCCTGTACTACGACTAGGTGGTAACAGTGGAGCGAGTGACAAAAGCAACATCACCCAGGTACGGCCCTCTGTGAGCATTGCTGCTCCTGAATACGATGACAGCAATCATTCTCACACCTGCCAAGTTACAGCGCTATCAAATTTGGTTGAACTGTCACCTGATTTTGTAGACCAATTCTTTGAGAGCCTGTCTGATATGATGTTCTCACCCGTACAGAAACAATAACTTTTAAGAAGCTTTCCGACTCACAGCGTTCCCATGAACTCTGAATTCGGCCTTCAGTTTTGATCAACAAAAACTGCAGAAAGTGTTGGAACTCTATTTCCCCGTTCAAGCATTAATTCTTTTTGAATTGAACATTTTTAATATTGACCTTTTTTTGGCACGAACAATTCTTTGCTTAACGTAAAAACTATTCTTAGAGAACAGAAGCTTCACACTTCTATTTCTAATCACATCTAGAGACATAACAAAGTTACACCAGCCTCTAGCACACATGTTATTACAATGCATTTATATGTGATGATTTATCTTGCCTTTCTTCTGTTAGAGATACTTCATGTGTAATTCTTTTTGAATAATCGTTCAATGATTTCATATGCAATATTTTTTGAATGATTACTATGCTTCAAAAAAACGTACAGTACCTAAATTTCATGTATTTCAAGTACGCCTATTTCGAATGCATTTATGTATTTTGGGGTGGGCAATGTTACACATGCATCTAATTGCTTCAGTTTTAGTAATTTTGATGGACATGAATACGTGGAGTGGGTGTTATGTGTTTATCTAGGTTCCTGATCGATACTGTGACCTTATGCCCCTATTCGGCTATAAATCCATTTATTCCCTATATTGGCATAACCGTTCAAGTGCGATTTTCAGAAAAGTCATCTCTGGCCTCACACGAACAGAGCCACATTCCAGCATAGCTCTCTGCCACTTCCTTTGCGACCAATTAGTGCAATGACAGGGCAGGAGCCACTATCTGATATTCCTAGATTAACACTCAGCAAACCTGGAAATCCCCGCTTGCTGTGTTTTGATTAGTAATGGAACTCTAATGAGCAACTGATAACTATTACTTCCTAGTGACATCTTTAATTGACGTCTTATGTCCAGCAAACTTGCTTCAAACCCGGCACCTGTCAGGTATAAATATTACCAACGTTGCCTTAAGCAATAGCTCGTTGCTCGTTGCCTGTTGTTAGCTGTCTGCACGACCCCGTGTTGGTGACTCTAGCACTCTGTCGCTGCAGCCTGCTGTCCCTTGGTGGTGAAGCTGCTGATACCATTATCGCTGCTAAAGCGCGAACGATGGTGCAGTACGCTTAGGAGCTGAACAGCCGTCCCTCTGCGAAGACATCCAGCAGATTCCAGCTGCCCGCGGACGCTGTCCCCCCTCCTTCCTCGGCGCTGAAGAAGAGCCGCTGCCTTTCTCGTGCAGAGAAATCCAGCTCCGGCGTTTCCGGTCTGCCCTCGCGGGTGACTGGGATATCGAGAGCGACCCCTGAAGGAGATACCAATCCTCCATCATTCTATTCAGAGGTATGGTGTTGACTAAACCCTTAGACGAGAATTCTTGAAACAAACCTTGGCAAAACCAACTTAACTTAAAGCTACTTACTTACTCCCCTTCCACGTGTTAGGCTTAGGTCAGGCACACTGGGGTAGGCTTAGTTAGAAGCACCAGTTGAGTATGTTAGCCTAATGTATATATGACTGTATATATGTTTTATTACTTTTAAACCATTGTATGGCTAAGAAACCTTATCAATGCTTTTACAGTTCTATTTCGCAATCCTTATCTTACTGTACGTACTTTTTATCATAACAAGTCTTGCAATTGTGGCAATACATTTCTCTTGTGCGAGAAGAAAGACTGTTCAATAAATGTTAACCCTTTATTGACAAACGCCCGTCTCTCTATTCTCTACATCTCGTGAAAGTAAACTGCACTAGACTGACTGAGTGAAATACATGTCTATTGTTTCACACGACCCTAGAGATTGACTCTTGATCTGAGGAGCAAAGTTGTCATGTTGCACGGTTGTTGGAAAGCTGAATCCCTTCTTGTCTGTGCCAAGGAAGCTGATCACTTCCTATGCAGAGAAGAAAGTTTCCAGTGACCTCTGAGCTAGTTGGTAACACAACCCAATTAAGTTTAGCATAGTCAGTGGAGGCCTGGAATATCCGCAGTTCCACGTCGATGCTACTGTTTATGTTATTCCAATGCGCAGGGCCTAGTGGGAAACTAGGAACTACACTACAGGATTGCTTGTCCTTGGTGGGGATTTTAATTCCGTGGTATCGGGGACCCTTGACCGTTTTCCGTCCAGAGATCTTCGCAGTGCGCAATCATGGCTCCCGAATTTCATGAGTACTATGGGCCTTATTGACTGTTGGAGGCTTTAACACCCTGCCCAGCGGCAGTACACCTTTCACTCGGGCGCACACGGTAGCCTTTCCAGAATTGACTACATCTTGACTCCGGCGGTCCAAGCATCGACCGTCTCTGGAGCCCGCCTCATGGCCAGAGGTATATCGGACCACTCCCTTGTCTGGGTGTCCTTTGACTTTGGTATTGCGGCGACGACTAGGGTGGCGCCGGTCAACCCATGGTACTTCCGCAACCCCAAGACTCGAGACCTCCTAGCTAAAGCCATCGACCTGTATTTCACTGAGAATACGGGTACGGTGACGTCTGCCTTATCCCTCTGGGAGGCCTTTAAGATTGTCCTGAGAGGAGAAGCTTTCTCCCTGATAGCCGAGGTGCGCAGACGAAGGGATGAGGACATGGTGCGGTTGGAATCGGATATTGCGGGCCTGGATTCCCAGTTGGCGTTAGACCAGACGCCCGAACTGCTGCACGCTCTCTCCCTAAAGCAGTCGGAATATCGAGCCACTGCCACTGACGCTGCCAAGGCGATGGGCAGGGAACAGCAAGGGAGGATCTACGATGCGGAGGACAAGGCGGGCAAGCTCCTTGCCTGGTTGGATAGGAGGGAGTTAGCTTCCTGTGTAGTGCCTGAGATTCTGGGCGAAGATGGGGTGGTTGTTACTGACCCCAGTGCTATCGCCTCGGCCTTTGCCGACTACTTCGAGAGGGTTTACACCTCAGTCTCCACCTTGACTGAGTCGGACTCGGCCTCTTTCCTGGAAGGGGTTGAGCTTCCTTGCTTGTCGGACACCGAGCGCGACGACATGGACCGGGGTATTACGGCAGATGAAGTGGTGCTCGCGATACGGTCCTTGCGATCTGGCAAGGCTCCCGGTCCTAATGGTCTTCCGGTGGAACTCTACAAGATTAAAGCAGACACAGTCGCAGTGCCCCTGCGGCGCATGTTCCTGGAGGCCCGGGAGGTTGGCGAGCTCACTCTGGATCAGCGCCTGGCCACCATAGTGGTCATTCATAAGGAAGGGAAGCCCAGAGACCTTTGTAGGTCGTACCGCCCGATTTCTCTGTTGAATGCCGAACCCAAGATCCTGGCTAAGTTGCTGGCTAATCGGCTCGTGGGTGTGATCGCAGACTTGGTCCATCCAGACCAGTCGGGCTTTATACCTCACCGCAATACCGCTCTTAACCTTCGGAGGCTTCACGCTGTCATGGCGCGGGTGCACAAGCTTTGCGAGCCGACGGTCCTGGCTTCCCTGGACGCAACGATGGCATTTGATTCCCTCGAATGGAATTATCTCTAGGCGGTACTGTCCAAGTTTGGGTTCGGCCCCGACTTCATAAGTTGGGTCCGGCTTCTCTATGCCTCCCCGTTGGCTAATGTAACGGTCAACGGTCGGATGTCTTCTTCCTTTGCCTTGCGCAGGGGTACTAGACAGGGTTGTCCGCTATCACCACTCCTTTTTGCCCTGGCGCTTGAACCGCTGGCTGCCTGGATCTGCACTCACCCTGACATCTGTGGGATCAAGTGGTCGCCTGGCTTTGAGGACCGAGTCTCGCTGTATGCGGACGATATTCTGCTCTACCTTACCTCCCCCTGTCGGTCTTTGATTGTTATGTTTGACGTACTGTGCACCTTTGGTGGGTACTCGGGCCTGGTTATCAACTGGTCCAAATCTTACCTCTATGTGCTTAACGGAGACACTCCACGTCTTCCCAGGGGCTGTGCAATACAGGTTTCGCAGCAGGGATTCAAGTACCTGGGTATCTACGTGTCAAAGGATGCCCGGGTGCGATACGCCAACAACTTGCTTCCCCCTCTTGCGCGCCTTCAGCGCGATGTGGAGGGCTGGAAAAGATTGCCGCTGTCCCTGTTGGGCCGCGCGGCATTATTTAAGATGATGTCCCTGCCGAGATTCTTATACGCGCTTCAAAATACGCAAGACCCCGTCCCTTCGAAGTATTTCAGGGAAATTGAAGGTCTACAGCGGGCCCTTTTGTGGGAGGGTAGGCCGCGTATAGCCGTAGTTAAGCTGACCATTCCGTGGTATGACGGCGGTATTGCCTCGCCGGTACTACTGGGCCTCCCAATTGGCTGCTCTTAACCATGGCTTTTATGGCCCGGCGGAGAGCCCGGGGTACGCCATGGATCGCTGGCTCATGAATGACGGGATGTACTACAGGGCGTTGTACTCTAGATCTCTGGACGGAAGATTGACAGGTCCCACCAAGACCGCTGTACAGATATGGAGGACTATCACGAAGGCACTGGGGTGGAGGGGTAGGCTCACTATGGCCACTCCCCTCTATGACTCCGACTTGTTGGGTAGACTGTGGCACTCCAAGGGGTTTGACCGGTGGGACCTCATTGGTATTTCCAAGTTAGCTGATGTGATGGCCAGAGGAGAAATTACATCTTTTGAGACTCTGCAGACTGAATTCCAACTGGGTGCCACAAAATATTTCAGATATGCGCAACTGAGGCATGCCCTTACGTCTACCCTGCCTGTTGGTGAGAAGGTCCCCGAGTCGTCCCCGCTGGAGGATAGGGTGCTGGACGGCCATTTGCCGGATAGCGCCATTTCCCCGACTTATAAAAAGCTAATAAACGTTCGGACGGACCTTTTGTTGAAAGTGCGTGATCAGTGGATGCGTGATGGGATTGAGTTGGATGATGAAGATTGGCAATGTGCAGTGTCCTCCCCCAAGGAAGTAGCGATTTCGGCCAGGCTGCGTTTAGTTCAGCTTAAAATTCTCCACAGGGTTTACGTTACTGGCCCCAGGTTAATTCACATGGGGCTTTCCCAGGATGGCCTTTGCAGGCGAGGATGCGGTGCACTAGCCACCTTTATGCATACCATTTGGGAATGCCGGGCCATTGCCTCCTATTGGGAACGGGTGCATGCGGTTATGCGAGATGCAACTGGCGTTGATTTGACTGCGGAAGCTCAACGGTGTTTGTTGAACGTGTGGGGTCCAACTGACTACAATAATGCACAAACTCGTTGGGTCACGCTGGGGAACATGGTGGCCAAGCGCGATATTGCTCAGAAGTGGGGCGCCCCGATCCCCCCCTCTGTGAGTGTCTGGAAAACAAATATGGACTGGTGCATGCTCCGTGAGAAAACTGTGTACCTAGCTAGGGGTAAGCCCAAGATGTGGGGGATGGTCTGGGGGGCATGGAATGCTTACAGGGGCGATATTTGTGTGCCCCCTGATGCGGGTCCGCCGGAGGCTCGTCTTTCACCCTAGCCGTTCCTTCCACTCAATGTTTGACTGTAACGTAATCCTGTTCTTCTTCCCCCCACACTTGTATGCTTTTTTTGATATGTTTCGTTCAAAATGCCGACAGGTCCCACTCGCCCCCTGGATTTGTGCTTTACTGCTCCTATGTTTTGCCTTGCCACCTTTTCCTTTTTCCCCTCCCTACTTCTTCTTCTCTTTTTTTCCTTTTAGGTTCTATCTTGTTTATTAGGTTCATATTATATTATAAAATTAAACCTGATTGCTCCTCTGATTGTTTTGTGCACACCTTTCCTCCGCTTTTATAATGCTGCCTAGCCTCAGGGATGTAAGGCTGAATAGCTGTGTACTTTGAATCATCAATAGAGGTTTTCCAAAAAAAAAAAAAAAGAAAACAGTGCAGTACTTGTTATGCGAGTTTACATTCCATTCCATACATTTTCACAAAGCCAGACTATCTCCTAAAGAAGACTAGAAGAGTTCACGAGCCCATAAACTCTTCAGATTCAACTAATTCAGGTATTATCCATGAATTACTCAATTCCAGATCTCAAATTATTCAAAAATCTTCAAAAAAAACAGGTAAGTGTAGTATATACAGTGATATGACAGACTATAGTTGCAGATCAACAATTAATTGTTAATATTCCTTTTAGGCACACATTCCTCCAAAATGCATTGTCTCTAGCAACCACTTAGAACTTTTCCCAGTGTTCATTACGCATTGTACCGCTGGGTCAATGGTTGGTGCCCCGTTTGCCTATTTACCTAAGTGTGCAGCCAGGTCCTCCCCACTGTTGAGCCCTAGTGGTGCCTTTGTCATCAGGTCTATTATGTATCTGGATTCCAGACGTCTCAGTTGTTTTAGCCTGTCGCCCCCCCCCCCCCCCCCGAACGCTTGCTGGTATACTGTCCAGTCCAAAATATTTTTATTTGTTTCTGTCTCTATTGTGGGCCTCATCAAAGTGTCTTGCGACAGGGTAGGAGGGATCTACTTTGTCAATCGCTCTTTGGTGCTCCAGGACCCTGATCTTTAGTTGATGGATGGTGCTGCCTACATATCTCAGGCTGCATGGGCAAACAAGACAGTATACAGCATACGGAGTGCCGCATGTCAGGAATTTCTTTATAGGCTTTGTTATTTCCGCCCCTGGTACCCAGTACGATAGTACCCTTATGCTCCCTGCGCAGGCTTTACACCTGCCGCAGGGGTAAAAACCCCTCATTTCAGTCAGTATCCCTTGCTTGGGTTTCTTTTTTTCAAAATGACTTCTGACAAGTGAGTCTTTCAGGGATCTCGCTTTGCGGAAGGTTACCTGGGGTTTGGGTGGAATATCTCCCTTAATTACAAGATCAGTTAGGAGGATATGCCAGTTCTTGGCAAATATCCTTCTAAGATTGTGGGATTATGTACTGTATGCTGTTATCATCTGAAATGTACCTCCTGTGTCTGCTCCTGTCTCCTTTGGTTTAATTTGTAATAGGCATGCCCTTGGAATCTTCCTAACCCTTGTCAGTGTTTTGGTAAGGGAATGTATGTCATACCCTCTCTTGTTGAATCTTTCAATGCTACCTTTTGCTGCCACCTCAAAGTCCTCATCCCTGCTGCTGTTTCTTTTTAACCTCAAAAGCTCCCCATACGGGATGCTCTGTATGAGTCTTGGTGGATGGTTGCTGTCTGCCCTTAAGATGGAGTTTCCTGCCGTGGGTTTTCGGTATAGTGAAGTGTGTAGTCTGTTCTGCTCAACAAACACTCTCAGGTCCAGATAGTCCACTGCCACTGGACTAACTGTTCCCGAGAAGTGCAAGTTGCAGGTGTTGTTGTTCAAGACCTCAATATATTTCTGAGCCATCTCCATCGTCCCTTGCCACACGATGAAGAGGTCGTCAATATATCGGTACCACCTCACTACCTTGCCTGTCTCCTGTCCATCTGTTAGAAGTGCCATGGGTACCCGCTCCTCCCACCAGCCCACAAACAGGTTTGCGTAGCTGGGAGCAAAGCAGGTACCCATGGCAGTCCCAGACACTTGTGCATAGAGTTGGTCGTCAAACAGGAAGATGTTCCTTGTCAGGCAGAATTCAACAAATTCCCGCAACATACAATTGTGTAATGCAAATCTTGCTGGTCTCTTATTGAGGAAATGTTCAACGGCAGTTATCCCCAATTCGTGTCTTATGTTGGTATACAGGCTGGTTATGTCCAGTACCATCAATAGGTATGTTGGGTCCCAGGTAAGGTCCTCGATTTACATCAAGAAATCTTTGGTATCCCTTACGTGGGATTTGAGCTGTATCACCAGAGGGAATAGGAAACTGTCAATAAATCTAGACATATTTTCCGTTAGACCGTTGATCGACGAGACGATGGGCCTCCCTGGTGGTTTCGTGGCATTTTTATGCAGCTTAGGCAGATGGTAGAAGGTGGGTATCGTTGGGTTGTTACTATGTAGGTAGAGGTTCTCCTCACTACCAAGCATGGATCTTTTATACCATTTATTCACAAGTTCATCATATTGTCTTACACTTTCTTTGTATTTTTCCCCATCTGTTCTTTGATGATATTGGGTGTCTGCCAGTTGTCTTAAAGCCTCTTTATGATAATATTCCCTAGTGAGGAGCACGACGTTTCCGCCCTTGTCAGAGGGCTTAATAATGATCCCTTCATCTTCCTGCAATGTTTTAAGTGCGTTCCTTTGTTGTACTGTAATGTTGTCAGCCCGTTTGGGCATTCTGTGGTTGCCTCTCATTGTCACTAACTCTTTCAGCACTGCTTCTGAGAATGCGTCAATGGCATCCCGCGGCATTACTGGACAGATTGTTGAAGCCGGCTTGAATGCACTTTCTTCCTTTTCTTGTTCTATGTTGTTCATCGTTGCTCTCTCAACCACTGTAAGGTCTTGTGAACTTTGTGTATTTAGTTCTAATCTCAAGTGCTAGAGATTCTCCACGCTCTTTAGATCCTCAAACGACAATACATCAGTGGCCGTCAGTCTTTTCGTTATCATTTTAGGCCCTTTTGATGGTGCTCTGATTTTATGGTATTTATGGAGTTTCAGTTTCCTTATGAATCCATGCAAGTCGATTCTCGTTTGGGTGTATTCAATTTTGTTGTTCGGACAAAAACTTAAGCCCAGGCGCAGTAGTTTTTCTTCCTCCTCGGTCAATGTGCTTTCTGTTAGATTGACAACAGTTAGATCATCCTTAGTTCCTAGTATCTGTTGATCTTCTTCTTGTTTCTCCTGGGTTGACCCTGTCCTCCTCCTGCATCCGCCTGCCCTATGGGTCCTGCGGGTTGACTTTCTGGTGGTTTTACCTTTCCGCCCTGTAGCCAGGCTTGGCGAATTACCTTGAACTCGTCGTGAAAATGGGGAGGAGAGGCTGTTTGTCCTCCCTTTGGTCTTCCTGCAGCGGACTTCTTTTGATGATCCTCCGCTGTCTCGTTGTCAGTTACATCAGACTCGGAAGTAACCTCCGGTGAGACTATGCCTAAGGCCCTCCTTCGATACACCTCCTTCCTTGGTGCGTCGTACTTCTTCGCAAAGGTTAGAACTCTGTCTTGTAGGTAGTCGTTTTCGTCTCTGATATACTTCTCCTGTTTTCGGGTCTTAATTTTTTCTTCGTACTTGGTTAATCTGATTTTCATTTGATCTTTCAGGGCTGCAATTTTAGTGGCTTTCTCCTCTTTCAATAATTCTCCCTCTATTATTTCAATTTCTGCTAGCGCCTTATCACGATCGCTCCAGGCATATCGGACTAGTATTCGTAGTGTCCCTTCGCAGTAATTCGCTGTGTGTTCTGTCCAGTCTGTTAGGAGCTGAGGGTCCGGATTTTCATATGATGGGATGGTAAATACCCGGAGGCCTCTGGGTACCCTTTTGTCGTCAATGTAACTTTGAAGGCTTGTTGCCTCCCACCATTTGCGCACCTCGCGCTCGTATAATCTCTCTAGCTTCGTCAGAAGTTCATCCAGCTTTGTATGCTGCTGTGGCGGCTGTACGTTCATTCCTGCCGCTACTGCGTCTTGTTTTCTGAACATACCCTTGGCTGCATCCCTGCGTGTGTTCTCATAGTACATATCCTGAATGGATTTCTGCTCGTCGCTCTGTTTGGCGAGTGTGTGTGCACCAGTATGCGTCTACTGTCACCCTGCCGCCTATCGCCGCTGCTCATATATGCTGGGTGCGCGCTCACCCCGGGGAAGGATCCGCGTTGGATCTCTTGACGAATTTGAGTCAGTCTTTCCGTCTTGGTTGATCCCCTTCTTCACGTCTTTTGGCGTGTTGTGGTTGCGGCTGTGCCCGTATCACAATTGAAGCTCCCGGTCCCACTTGATTAGTCGGGGCACTTGCGGTTGGGTGCAGTTTGCGGCAGTGGGCTCCCGCAATCACATACAGCTCAAATTCCTTATGAATCCATCAGGAAAGCAGCACTCGTAGGTTTACTGATGCTCGCACTCATGTTTATTTACTTCACAGAGTCAACACAACAGACGCGTTTCAGCTTCAAGTCTTCGTCAGTGTCAGTTACACTGCGCCGACCAGCCATAGCATCAGACATCAAGAACGGACTTACAACATTAGTGCATGCAATCGCGCCATCTTTAAATGTACAACTTTACCCAATTTAAACAGCGTAATAATATTTACATTCCCACTGTGTGCGCACTTTGCACTGCTGTGGAGTGAACTCTGAGCCTAACTTAAATGTCCCTGTAACCTTTGATTTTTTCAGTGAATATATATATATTATAGCGCGAGTGAAACTCGGTGGGCAGGTGTGGGCAGGCAGAACCGGCTCTGTCATTTGAGCCTAAACGTGAGATTTGATACACGTAAAAATAACACATAAAAACAACGATATGTCAGAAGACGAAGTCCGCGCAAGGGAGGCAGCTGCAGATGATATCTACAGCAAGCTGCCGATTATGGAAAAGCGGGAGCCACTTTAAACACAGAAAGCACAGTACAAGTAGATGATACTGCCAAGACTCTTCTAAGGAAGCTTGAAAAATGTATGAGGTCAGAAGTAACGAAGTGGTGGGAGAAGAAGTCGCTAAGCAAATATGCTGAAGCTGGCAGAGTCCCGCGGGGACTGAGAATTGTACTCGCTCCAAGTTACGAAAATCCAGATCCTCAGATGTTAAAAGAGTGGGGCACAATGAACCTGGAGGCATCAATGAATTTAGTCTGCCTGCTAATCAAATATGCAGAATCTGACAGGATGAAACTGTTGGACGAAAGTGAGGTCATCAATGAGGAATTGGCAAAACTGGAACCAAATGATTACATTGCAAAAACGCGAAAATAAATCAAAGATAGGCTGCAGAAGCAAAAGGAAAAAATCAAACAGCACAAGGTATATAAATTCGCTCATGATTTGGCAGACTATGAACAAGGTAGAATCTACACGTTCGCCCGGAAATTAGACATGGCCAAAAAGCTTAAAGCGAGTTCAAAAAAGGCAAAAGGGCAGCAAATGGGGGAACAAGCAACATGTTCTAATCAGCAAGCTACTGGCGGAAACACTCCAGCGAGCGAACAGGGTGATAATAGCTCAGTGTACAGTGTCAGCAGTATAAACAGTACGGATGATGAAGACTCTGTACCAAGAACCTTGAACCTCGGTGAGGAAATTGATTTTTTAGTCGAGGACAGGCTGAAAACACTAAGACCACGGAAACAACAACAGCCACAACCCCAAGCAACGCAAAAACCCAAAACGCAAAAAGGAGGGAAAGGCGTAACAAAAACAAGAGGAAGGGGAAAAAGAAACTTTTGGCGCAATCAACAGTGAATAATGCAATGGATAAAACAATCATTAATTTGACAACCTTAAAACTAAATGAAAATGAAGAACAAATTCTAAAACTGGGGTTATCATACTGCCCCCCTAGGAATTTCAATTATGCACAGACTCGAATAGATATTTTCAGTTACATCAGAAAATTAAAACTGCTTAAGTTCTTCAAGATAAAGAACGGATTAGCTAAAAAACAATCCGCAGGACAATCATCCTCAACAAGTGACATTAGATTAGCAGCAACTGATGTGGAAGGACTGTTGGCGGCACAGGCACTAGAGGGAAACACCAATGATGAAGTTGAGAGTGATATGTCTACTCAACAACAGTTACAATTGGCATCAATAAATCAGCTGGGGGCTGGCAGAAGCCCTTTCAAACCAAAATCAGTGTTTGTGCCAATAATGCCGAAGGACGCGATCGACATCTTCCATGACAGGGTAACGGAAGATATAAAAGATTTGTACCATTGTGTCAATTACTATCCCAAAAAATTGAGTTCCAATCAGTTTCAATATAATCGATTAATGACTAAATTAGGAAACAACACTGAAATAATTGTGAAGGCCTCAGACAAAGGCGGCAACATAGTCTTGTGGCCTAAACAGGACTATCTGATGGAAGCGAATCGACAGTTATCTGATACCAAGTGCTATGTGGAAACCAATAACAAAGAATATATGAGCGCTTTGGAAACATTGAGGAAACATCTACTCCAATGTAAAAGGGACAACATGATTTCAAAAGATGAATATACCTTTCTATGGAATCTATCACCTGTACTGCCATCCATATACTTTCTCCCTAAAACCCATAAGGAGAGGACACCAGTCCCAGGACGCCCAATAATATCAGCAATTGAAAGTGCCAGTGAGCACCTATCACAATACATTGATTATTACTTGCAAGATCTGGTCAACGAATTACCATCATATGTAAAAGACACAGGTGATTTTTTAACTAAAATTAGCAATGTTGAATGGGAAGATGGTATGAAAATGATAACAATGGACATTGAATCCCTATACACTTGCATAGATCACCAAGTAGGATTGAATGCAGTAAAACACTTCCTATCAACAAGACCCATTGAGAACTATGAACATAACAAAATGATCATGAAAAGTATTGATTGGTGCTTAAATAACAACTACTTTGTATTTGCAAAAAAGATATATAGACAATGCAGAGGTGTGGCGATGGGGTCTTGCTTCTCCCCCAGCTATGCCTGTTTAGTGGTTGGCTGGTGGGAGGAGCAGACACTAAGACAAGAACTGTCCTCAAAACATGGAGACCACATAAAATTGTGGTTACGTTTCATAGACGATGTCTTTGTTTTGTGGAAGGGGACTAATGAAAATGCCAATGATTTTATATGTGACATCAATGTAAATCAGATCAATCTGAATTTCACTTCAAATATAAGTTGTACTGAAGTAGATTTTTTGGACACAAGAGTATATGTAGAAAATGGCAGGCTAAGAACAACTTTACATAGAAAATCTACTGCCGGTAACTCTACGTTACATGCCTCGAGTGCTCATCCGAGACACTTAATTGATAGCATTCCCTACGGGGAGCTTCTCCGAATTAAACGCATATGTAGCAGTGAGGAACAACAGAACACATGCATGCGAGAAGCTATTGAGAGATTCCGTAGAAGAGGCTATATGGCATATAGTCTACAAAGGGCTCTGGAGAAAGCAGTAGATCCAGGGAATCACTGTTGTCCAACATGGAGGGAAATGAACTGCGGGAAAGTGAGGAAACGTCTAATACACCTAGGTTAATCCTAACCTACAATAACCAGCATCGCCAAATTCGGTCCATAATCAATCGAAATTGGTCGATAGTACAGACAGATGCAGTCATGACACCAAAGTTGCCTGACAAACCCACAATAACATATCGAAGAGGAATCTCTATGAGAAGCCAAATAGCTGAAAGCATCCCAGATCTTAGCAACAAAAAGAAATGTACTCCTTGGCTACCTGAAAAACAGGGCTTTTACAAATGCTCTTCATGTCGGGCTTGTAAATTTGGTGTAACAACCAAGAAATATACTACACCATTCAGCCCGAAGGAACTTAAAATTCAGGGGTGCTATGACTGCAAAACTGAATATGCAGTTTACATCCTGATGTGCACCTGTGGGCTTAGGTATGTAGGTAGTACCAAGCAGCAAGTGCACGTCAGGATCCTGCAACACTTGCGGGCTATTGTTAATAGCGATAGTACGTACCCGGTCGCAAGACACTTCAAAGCTATCCACCAAAACAAACTAGTGGATTTAAAATATTTTGTCATCGCAGCAGTGAAGGATAATCCGCAAGGTGGAAACAGAGAAAAGTGTCTGCGGCAGCTGGAATCTAAATTTATTGTAGAACTGGATAGTAGACAGCCAAATGGATTGAACAATAATGAGGATTTGCACCATTTCCTCTGATGTCCTATCGACCAGTTATGAATGTTCCCTACATGTTTCCAAACTCCTATATCTTGGAAATTTTGATAATATTACTCTGGCCCCTGCTCTTTCCCTTTTGTCTCAATACTGTTTTTAGTCTTTGACATTATAAGTATAATCTATTTTTACTTATAAGTTTTAAAACACAATATCTTGAATGAATCAAGATTTTCATTAGTAAGTAGCACAGATTAGGTGAAGTTTTGCAACTACTTTATCACTTTTTACACTTTATTAAGGAAATACTCTCATGCTGCTACAAAACAATGTAAAGTTTGCACTTGGTTTGTACTTTTGCACGTTGCGTAATTTTGCACATTATTTACCGGACCAACTTAGGTTGCTGAGGTTAGCCAATAATGAAATCAGGAATTTATTCCGTGATATCCATACAGAATTTTAGAGTGACAATATTTTAAATAGCCTATTTCTATTTTTATATTGTATTCCGTATATATAAAATGTTTATTTATTTGCCATTTTTTACTACATGAAGAATGATAGATATATATTCAAAAATATATTTTTGTACGGTATATTTTATCAATGTATATATTTATTTATTTATACTCATTGGAAAAATATATAATGAAAATGGTAACCTATAAAATCAAAACATGCATCTTAAACAAAGTTATGATAATTGGTATAAAATGTGCATTACGCTATTTTTACATCTTACACGAAACTGCATTCATGCTGTAATGTTGTGCAAATCAAGTATGAAATTAATTGAATGAGGTCTGTAAAAACTACAAGTCCCAACATGCATACTTGTTTAGTATTTCCTCTATTTCTATACATCACATGGAGGAGGTGAAAGCATCACAAACTGAAAAAACTGTATAAAAACTAAAAGTGGACTACATGTTTGTAAATTGAGAAAGAATACAAAGGTATTCGAAACGCGTCTGACAAACTGGTGAATTAAAGACCTGCATTTTCCACAACATTTGGAGTCTGTATTTCGTCCTTTGGTGGTGTTTTCTGGCTGGGCACTACAGAGAGGTTCGGAGGTATCAAGATATATATATATATATATATATCTCAACTCCTCTTTACTTCCGAAATTGCTGCCGCCAACCAGAACAGCGGGTGTTTCGTCGTTACAAAGACCTCCAAAGTCGGGTCCTTTAAATATAAGTCCTCACAAGTAGTAAACCACAAGTTGACGAAACTGTGTGCTGATCAAGCCTGCTGGTCAGGCGAAACGCGTCCGAGGGCTGTCTGAAAATAAATTACTTTGGCCATCACACAGTTTTGTCAACTTGTGGTTTACTACTTGTGAGGACTTATATATATATAGCTGTTTCCCTGTGCTAAATAAATCTTTTGCACCTGATCCTGTTGTCCGTCTTCTCTCTCGCTGGTGTTGCTGTGTTGCTTGCCGGAGGTGTTGTGGAGCTATTCTGTGAATATATATATATATATACATATATATATCTATAATATATATATATATATAGATTATTATATATATATATATATATATATATATATATATATATATATATATATATATATAAATTCACTGAAAAAACCATAGGTTATAGACCATATATAGTTAGGAATTTGCATTTACAAAACCTTGAAAATTCACTGAAAAAACCATAGGTTAGAGACCATATATAGTTAGCTGGGCATTTTATTGATATAAAACCAATGAAATTCCATATATAGTTAGTTGCACTAACTATATATCGCGCACCCGCAATCCACTGCTGATGATGTCACATATTACATCATTCATGACATGGTCAGTGACATCACTGATGACATCACTGATGACAACTCAAATGACATCACTGATGACATTATCCAATGACTGTATGTTTCTGTAAAGTTAAAATATGTCTTACATATTGAAGAATAAGTGGATGTATAAGTGTCTGGATGAAGAATTTAGTAGGTGCATGACTGACTGTATGAGAGAGTGATTAAATGTGTCTCACTGAGTGCATGGGTTAGTGACTAAACTGTCTTAATTTGTGCATCATTATGTCTGTTGTTCTGTAAACTGCTGAATGTGTTAATCAGTAGCTATATGAGTAACTATATGGGATATTCATTGGTTGCCCAAGTATTTGTATGGGAGACTGAGTATGTGTATGAGTGGCTGGGAGGTGTATGACTCTGTGCATAGATGTGTGAGCAGTTGATTCACTAGAAGTATGGGTTCAAAAGTGCATGTGGAAACAGCTGCATGGGCGGTTGACCGTGTGCATGAGTGTATTGGTGAGTGAATGGATATCTCAGTGCAACATGTTAAAGTAAGTACATATGTAAAACACAGTGCATGTGAGAGTTGACATATATAACCGTGCATAAGAGCCAGTGAATGTGTGAGTGGCTGTATGGATCATTGTGAACTTGTATTAGGGATCGTATAGGAAATTAAATATGTGTTAGAATATGTTTGAATTAGTAAGGTGTGTATAACTGTATAGTTGAGGAAATGGAGGTGTGATTGATTCTTTGCATGACTGAGTAGGTGTATGAGTAACTCCATGGATGAGTGACAGTCTGTGAGTGTCTGTTTACACTGATTGTATCTAAGGTTATATTAGAGTCTGAAGAGGTTCATCGTATTATCACATGAATGATATTATCAGTGATGTTGTCAGTGATGTCATTTGAGTTGTCATCAGTGATGTCATCAGTGATGTCACTGACCATGTCATGAATGATGTAATATGTGACATCATCAGCAGTGGATTGCGGGTGCGCGATATATAGTTAGTGCAACTAACTATATATGGAATTTCATTGGTTTTATATCAATAAAATGTCCAGCTAACTACATATGGTCTCTAACCTATGGTTTTTTCAGTGAATTTTCAAGGTTTTGTAAATGCAAATTCCTAACTATATATGGTCTATAACCTATGGTTTTTTCAGTGAATTTCATTGGTTTTTTAAAAGCTAATATCTATAGCTGTAAAATATATTCTTTATTACGTGACGTATCACGTAGCCACGTGAGACGCCTCATGATGCGTCGCATAACCGTGACGTATCGGCTCTGCAGCGCAAACAAAACCCGTAACGTAAGCGCGCCGGAGCACGCTTACAATTATATATATTTTTTTTAACCTTAATTAGACAAAATCCACACGTGCACATATCTTGAGGCCTTGCAAAGGCACATCAAACAAACAGTCCCTACAATTTTGCCAAGTTTGGTGGAAATCTATTCCTTTAAATTTTATTTTACTGTTTCTCTTGGTTTTCCCCTTGTTACGCTTACCGGAACGCTACCCGGTACGCAAACCGGACGCTCCAAAAACACAAGATGGCGGACTCCCATTACTCTGCCGGTTAGCTGCCTGGTTCGCGTACCGGGAAGCGCCTCTACCGCGAAAAATCGCAATTTTTTTTTTCTTTTGCCCCGCGGGGAACTTTAATAGCCCCCTCATCAATCCTAGGGGGTCAGGAGGGGTCTATCTTACCCCTTTCCTTCATTTACACCTTTTTTTTTTCCACCTCTTGTCTCTCGATCCTACTGAGAGACAAGATGGCAGCCGCTCCGGACTGTTTACAATGTTGACAGCCAATCAGCTTCTCCTCAGACTCCCGTTACGCTATCGGTTAGCTGCCCGGTTCGCGTACCGGGACGCGTCTCTACGACGAAAAATCGCAAACATTTTTTTCTTTTTTTTTTTGCCCCTCGGGGCACTTTAATATCCCCCTCATCAATCCTAGGGGGTCAGAAGGGGTCTACCTTGCCCCTTTTCCTTCATTTCCCCCTTCGTTTTTCACCACCTCTTGTCTCTCGATCCTACAGTGTACCAGACAAAACAGTTAAAAGTGTATCATTTTATTCATGTAAAGGTTAAAACTCTGACATAAGCATGAATGATGAAGCACGTACAATACATAGATTTAACACTATGTTAACCAATATCAACATAAAACAGACAACCAATTTACAGTTAATCAAGAAACGAAAACAAAAATGACAACTCAAGTGGTAAAACCCAAAGGTGGCAAAGATGTAGTAGATGTTTATAAATTCCTCTACGCGCATTTCGGCGGACCAGACGCCTTCTTCAGGAAGGGTCACAACAAATTCCCATGAAAGACAGAACGTAGTCCGAATACTGAATGCGGATGATCTCAAGTGAACAATTCTGCATCAAGATGTTAGTGTCATATGATAATTAGACACTGAATGAAGAATTGAATCAGAAAAAAAACGGAGAATTAATCTCAGAATGCGTCAGTCAATCGCGTATACAGAGGGAAGAGACCTGAGGTAAAACTTAAGCCCAAGTCGCTCTCCTCACTATTCTGCGATGCAAGATGTCAAACACATTAATCTGCAGAGATAAGCACTTGTCAAGGTTGTCATTCGAGATAGTGTGTCATACAACTTCCAACAACCAGATGCTTGGTCATGGGAGGGTCATGAAAAAGTTCCGGGATTCTAGCGACATGCAGGGGTGCATCTACATGGTGTCCTACCGAAGCCTTTTCAGTGAAAACGTGTTTCTTATTGGTAGATATAGGTGATCTGAGGAGGGTATGATGGGATAGAGAGGGATGTTGCCGCCATGTTCTTTCTGCCAGTCTAAGTTGTCTTCTTTCATGGTTGAGTTCAGGATTGAACCAATATTTGGAGTAAATTTTTCTTTATTGCTTCAATTTGAGAGGGGCAATTTGGTCCAGTACATTGTTAAGGGTCTTATTGAAGTGTTCAGTGAGTTTGTTAGGGTTATGAGAGAGAGGGGAAGGCTGAAGTTGTGCTTAGAGTTTGGCTTCAAGTAAACTGGGAGGGATTTGTTTGAGGTTTCTGGTCAATTTGAAGTGTTTAGTGTGTGCATTAGTGGGAAATGGGGCATTGGAGGCACTCTTAAATAGAATGAGGTGATGATCAGACCAGTCAGTGTCAGGATGATGCTTGAAAGGGAGGTCAGGTCTGAGCTAGAGATGATGGCATCAGGCATGATCCCTTTGTTATGGGTTTTTTGAGTCAGAGAGGGAGGAGTGTGTAAGAAGGTCAGAAAATCCATCAGCAAAGAGGAGGGGTTCGCCAGGAGGGTGGTAGATGTTGTATAGTTAATTGGGGGGAGCCATGAATGGTGAGTTTGGTGCCAAGGTATTCAAAAGTTGAATGATCAGAGTTTTTTAAGGTGTTGAGATGGAGTTCATTTTTATAGATTATAGCTAGTCCACCTCCTTTTCTGACAGGTCTGTCTTTCCTATGAGTGATATCGGGGGAGGGGGGTGAACAAGTCATGGATAGCCGATAAGTGTTCATTGAGCCAGGTTTCTGAAAGGAAGGCGATGCCAATAGCCTCACTGAGGATAGTTTCAGATATGTCCGTAGCATGACGACCCGCTGAATGTCAATTGATGAGTAAACAAGATAGGGGATTAAGGTTGACTCTGACAGGTTTACAAGGGTAAATGGAGGTGAGTTGAGCTGGGGGTCGCGGAGAGTTGGGAGAGGAGGGGATTCTGTTGATGCCCATGATCACTGGGACATTGTCATGCTTGTAAGACTGGATGGAGTTGAGTTGAACTGGGGGTCAATGAGAGATTGGAGCGGAGGGTATTATGCTTGTTCCCAAAATCACTGGGATGTTGGATTAGGGGCAAAGGGGATGGGTTATGAGGGGTTTAGGTAGGTAGGAGTTGACTAGGTTAGTTAGGTCAGCAGAGGAGACGTAGCTCAGTGCACGGAGTGCATCATCCAGTGTGATGGGAAATGTTGTGGGATGTAGGGCAAGGTGGATCAGAAAGACTGGAGTAGGTCCTGGAGATGAGGGCATGGTAATTTTCCTTGAGATGGGAAAGTTTGGTCGTTATTGCTGAGAGTTTGCTGTCAATGTTGGTTAGTGTCTGAAAAATAAGATGAAGGGAGTAGTCCACGGAGAAGGGGGAGGGTTATGAGGAAGAGTCTGAGTAGAACTCATAAGGTAGTCTGATGAGCGTAGCAGGGGTGAGGAGGGCGGTGGGAATAGGGACAGTATTCTGGTTGTTAAACATAGGATTAAGAGTAGAGAATAGTGGTTCATTACTTGAATCAAGGGGTGTGCTGGGAGACAATAGAAGGGAGAGAGGGATGCAGGGCTCAACCTCTTTGAGATGAGAGGGGAGAATGCTGTTGCGCAAGGTGTTTTGCGTACAGAAGGGCGGAACAGTCTTAGTATTGAGCGAAGTAATGGGAGAGGAAAGGCGAGAGTGAGGGGTCTCGGGAAAAAACACTTTGGGATGAGTGGGGAGGGACGAATATCTATGTCTATGAGAGCACATGGTACGTAGCTAGAAAAAATACATATCACTAGCAAAGACGATGACACTCTTAATTAAATCCTCAACAAGAAATATGAATACAATAAAATCATCAGTAATAGAGCCGGGATATGGATTAACAAGCAAAAAGGCATCACATTATGTGAATCTAACAGGGCAGGCAAATCCCTTGCCTCCTATCTAATATTTAAAATGCAGAAATTCGCCATTAATGCCATAAAGGACAAGGTAGGGAATATATTACTAATCTGCAAAAAGTAGTTGACACTTTCATGGGCTTCAATAAGACTTACAAGAAGTAAATACTAATGTAAAACACTCAAAATGCCAGGTTTATCTCTGCAATATTACTCTCCCTAGCCTTACAGACCAAGAGAGTTCATCAATAACGGCCCGATCACAGAAGATGAGGTATTGATAGCGATCAATAAATTGAAATCAGAAAAAGCCCCAGGCCTCGACGGGTTCAATGCAAAATGTTTCAAAACATTCTCTCCCTCTCTACTATCACCACTCTTGAAGCTATTTATCCACTTTTCAAAAACGGGCCAAGTCACTGGCGCACCAGCGGAAGCAACCATAATCATCCTACCCAAGGAAGGTAAAGATCCCCTCTTACCTAAAAGTTACAGGGCAATATAATTAATAAACCCGGATTGCAAAATGTATGCATTAATCCTATAGTCTAGACTCCAATAATCTATCTCTAAATTAATACACCCATCTCAGGTGGGTTTCCTTAAACACAGACTCTCTAGTGACAACATGCGTCTGTTATGTCACACCATAGAAAAGGCTAGACTCCTTGACTCCCCACAGTGGCCATCACATTGGACGCAGAAAAAGCCTTTGATGAGGGGGATTTAAGACATCTAAAGGCCGTTTTAGTGAAATTTTATTTGGATGATAACCTGATCAAAATATTAATTGCCCTCTACCACAACCCCACCTCTAGAGTGAGAGCTGGAGGAATAGTTTCCCCTATTTTCAATCTAAACCAGGGGACACAACAGGGGTCTCCTCTCTCGCCCCCTTTTTTTCCTGGCTTTAAAGCCTTTCCTCCAACATATTAGGGAAAATAAGGACATTACTGGCATCCCCTTTGGTGACTACAACGTAAAACCTGCCACATATGCAGACAATGTATATATTGTCACTCAAGAAGCCTCAGCTGCAATCCCAGCAATTATTAATACCATAAACCACTTCTCAAAAATATCTGGATATTCCCTCAACATAGACAAATCCAAGGTAAAACCTCTCAGCCACTTCTGTGATAAAAATATTCTAGGCTTGTCAAGGCTAAACTGGCAACAGAAGGCTATCAAATACCTAGGTCTTGAGTTCACAAATGATCTAATTACCACCCTATGTACTAACAAAAAAATATTAACCAAGAAAATAGAGTCACTCCTAGACAACTTGTCTCTCAAATTTTTATCATGGCGGAGAAGAGCAGAGACCCTTAAGATAATGCTATCTCCTCTCATCAATTACCTTATTAGCATGCTGCCCATGGTCCTATCAGAAGGATTCTTAAAAAAACTTCTAAAACGTTCAGCAAATTCCTATGGCAGGGCAAAAAGCCCAGAATCTCTATGAACAAGCTCATGCTGGCCAAGGATAAAGGGGGCATCTCCCTACCCATCTCCAGAAACTATCAAACAGCCTTTCTTTGCAAACAGGGTGCAAATTGGGTTATTGATAACCCATCATACATACCGCCCTGGGTGGTGATAGAAAAGTTCCTCATACAAAACATCATACAGAAGAGCCATCCTACTCCTAGACTCTCTCCTGGAGGTCAAAATATAACACACCCACCTATCTTCCCTATGGTACAACCAAACATTCAAGATTGATGGTTCCTCATTTTTCTAGTCAGACTGGTCATGCAAGGGAATTAACCTAGTGCAAACTTTCGAAAACAAGTCTCCGCTACCATTCTCAACCTTCCAAAACAGATTCAATCTTGCTAACCTGGATTTCTACAAATTCCTTCAGCTTAAAGTAGGGCTTGCAAAATTGAAGCTATCGGGTATCTGCCCTACAATCACCACCCTCTTGAACCACCTATCCAAGGAAGGGCATCTGGTTTCATACATATATAAAATTCTCTTGCTGAACCAAAACAAATCTCTGTCTTGTAATCAACCGAAATGGGAATCCAAATCTACCAAGTTAAACATCGCTTTCACCGGGGCCAACATTAACTAATCCCCCTTTTCACATAAAATCTCACCTATATTATCACAAACTAAATTTATGTTAATAAACAGGACTTACTGGACTCCAGCAGGGCTCTTCAAGGGCAGCCTTGCAAAAGCTCCCACCTGCTGGTGATGCGACAAACATGAGGGGTCCCTCGAACACATGCTATTCAGATGCACCCTACTCCAAGACCGTTGGGCTGAGGTATCTGATTACATCACATATACCGTAAAGATTATCCCCACGAGAGAGTTCTCAGACATTTTACTGGGCCCTCTGAATCCCCAACTCATGGATGACAATGATCGGTTCCTCCAGGATTTAATGCTTACTGTAGCCTGCAAACTAATCCTAAGCACCTGGAAAAACTTCAAAGAGGTCTCTTTTTTTAAATGGCAGGAGTGCGCTAGACAGATGGTGCCTTTAATTACAAACCACCATGACTTATCACACCTCCCCACCCTCTTTTCATGGTGTATATAACTCCCTAATGCATTTTTGAGCTCCTCTATACTAGGCCATACAACCTCCACCACCACTGTCTTTCCATACGCTCTTGAAACAAAATCATTTTATTCACTCCTGTGCATTCTGTGAGGCCTTAGATGTCAAGGGGTATAATTCTGCCTGTTTTTAACCTGCTTCTTTCTAATCCGCATGTATATAATAATGTTGTTATATAACATGCATGCATTGTGCTATAGCCCACACCATATTTGATATAATGTTATGCTATGCATCCTATATGGTATTCAGAATTACGGGACTATGTAATACCCCCTATGCATTGTACTATTCAATAACTACTGCATAATGTTCACTGCATTATCTTATGCACAGCTGCACCATCTCCCTTTGATGTCTCTTACCTTCCCTACTGTGTATTTATTTTGTTCACCGCTGTCTACCTCTGGCTGCAAAAATGAAATAATATACTTTGAACTTTAAAAAAAAAGAAATTCTCCACTGTCCTGGATGTATGAAGGCAAAGTGCTTACAAAAAGACATAGAAGAAGAATTGATATATTTAGTCGTATTCTCCAGAAGACAACCCATAGAGGACACAATAGGTTTCCCTGGTTTGTTACTGAGGTCTTTATGGATCTTTGGGAGCAAGAAAAAAATCGGCACTTTGGGATATTGACAAAATAAATGTAATTCTTCCCATTCAGTGAACCCACAGTCTCCTCATTCTCTCAGTGTCCCACCATATTTGGAATTTGATTCATTGATAGCACCCTTGGTTACGCATCAGGTGATCTGTCTGCACTGCACTGAACTTGTGATTTTACCAAGTAAATACAGAGGACTATGCTCTCAATGCAAATTTTGGAGTGCACAACAGAGATTAGCGATTTTCAATTTTTATGGTTGCCTCACCTGGATGCACACCACTGCTGTTTGGGTTCCAGGACAGGAGGATTTTGGTGCTAGCATCTGTAATATACACATATATATGTAGTATACATATATATTCACTGTAAAAACCAAAGGTTACAGGGACGTAGTAATTAGGCTGACATTTCACTCATACAAAACTAGAGAAATTCATCAGTTATAAGTAGCTGAGCTAAATACAACTCACGCCCCGCAAACCACTGCTTATGACCTCACATAATAGATCACTCATGACATGGTCAGTAACATCACTGATGACATCTCAAATGACATCACTGATGACATCATCCTCAGAATCTCTGACGCAGCCACCCGTACCCCCATATAACCATTCATACACCCATTTCAACTTTCACACTACCATTCTTGAAACCATTCCTATACCCATTTCAGTACATACAAATCCACTCATTCATTCACAGGTCTACACACACATTTAGAAATGTGCCCTGCATGTTATATGCTGATGACCTGGTGATTATGGATTTAACTAAATTTGGATTACAAAGGAAACTGGATGTGATTTTCAAATTTTGAAAGAAAAATAAACTTATCATTAATATGGAAAATGCCCCAAATTTGCAACCAATGGTTCCTAGATAAAACTAGGGAAGAGGAAGTATCCTCTTACAGATATCTTTTTTTGCATTTAACATAATTTGGATGGGAGGATGCAATTACATGTAGGGATTACGGAAGTCCCACCATGATATTGGTTTCAGATGAGTTTAAAGCACTGGTTCAAGCATAATACGTACATGGGACTGAAATGTTATTTAGGAGTGGGTTTCATTACTGGAAGAAATTGGAGAGCCAGTTGTAAAAACCCTTAGAAACCTCCCTAAATCGTCCATGGTACATGTAAATAGAATGGTAACAAGATTGGTGTCTTGGCATAGATTATTATCTGGAGCAGGTGACTTAGCTTTTTATGTAGAAATGAACTTTTGAGTATTGAATTGAGGTGGACTGTGAGTCTAAGATGATAGATCAAAACAGTATTTTATTTTATTTCTTTATTAAGTTTTAAGACTTAAGAAATATATTGTATCCAAATAGCTGGATATTTCATTCATGTGCATCATCACCAATTTGGACATATAATATTATCAAAGGGGATGATGGACGGAGTCCCTTGCTCACTTTGCCACTGGAGTGAAGCAAACCCGGCTGAAGACGGCTGTAATGCCAGAAACCAGTCCTGGGAAGCTTGATTCCGGTCCAGGGAAGACATGGCTTGGCAGTTCGGGCTGGACTGTTCCCATGATGCACAGGGTCAAACTGATTTGCATATGGCCATATCTGAACTGGGGTGGCGGAGTGAACTAAAGAACGGTGATGGATTAAACCCAGATCAGTTGACTGGGGGTGAGTGTTTGTATTGTCAACGCTCCGTCCATCATCACCTTTGGTTTTTCCATATAATATTACCCCCAGTTTCCTTTTACATTTTTCATGACCATGTAACCTTCACATAGCAATATAAGAAAGCAGATAGCCTCCATACCACACTGGGTCGCTCCCTCATATAATCCAGTGTTTTCCAGGTAGTTAGACTAACCCTGCCTGGTTTTGAGCAACTTATTTCAGAAACATGCAACTCCCATGCCACTGCCTAATTCCAGCACTTTATCTGCACGCTCTCTCATCAACCTCAACTGTATGGTACCCAGTGCAGGTGGTAGGGTATCCTCAATTGGGTGGTTTAGCAAAAACGCCTGAATAGGTCCCACACATCTCATGGCCTGGAGGCCAGCTGTAACAGTTCTGCACAAATGATTGCTTGCTCTTGACAAAATATTAAATCTTGTAACTACTCCTTAAACTTGGGGGCTCGACCCCTCCCCACCTTCAGGCCACCTTTCATTCAGCTAATAGTGAGCCAAGAGAGATGTATCTCCACATAGAGACTTCCACCTCCTCATGCACTGCAGCAATGCCATGAGAGGGGTAGTGGGAAGCAAAGACACTGTCATCTTTTGCAGGGCCTTAAATACCTCTTGCCAGTATTTGCTAATAGGCTCGCAATCCCATGCTGAATGTAGGAAGTCTGCCCCTACCATTCCACACTGCTCCCATTTGTCATCTGGTTATAGGTGAAAGCAGTGAAGTCGAGCAGGCGTTTAATATAACCGATGCAAATATTTAAAGTGTATAATACGCAATCGACTGCTTTTCGATATCTTTCCTGTTTGTTGGCAGCAATATCACCATTGTCTATTACTGAGGAGAAGCCCAACTCCTTGTCCCAGTTCACAAGCCTCTCCACAGCTCAGCAGTTCCTGTCTGAACACTGTGATTGAGCATCGAGACCACATGCGTGGGGTTAGTGCTTTGATGCAATATATGTAGGAAGACAACATTGGAGGTTCGCGCGGAAAGTTGGGGGCAGCAGTTCTAACATTTTGTCTTAGCCCAAAATATGGGAACGACTACATAGGGGTGGGCCTAGCTCCTCTAAAGAAAGCATTGCAGTCGCAAAACAGACCCTTCTCATTCAGATCTCCTCATGTTGTCAGCCCGATATTCTGGGGCATCTGGTGACAACCGGGTTTGTATGTCACCTGGAGATCTGGGTGATAGTGGATCCCCATCAGCGGAGAGTACATGGGCGCATAGAGGCGCTTGGCTGTACCCCACCAAGCTGCAGATGTACATTTAACCATAGAGTAGTGAGCATCCCTGGGTCAAGAAGGCATCTCAAAGAATGCCGTGAGCAGAATAGGAGCCATATACCCCTGTTTGATGGATAGGTGTGGCATATACTGGGGGAGGACGGAACCAATATGCTGAAAAGTGTGCCTGGGCACCAAAAAAAATAGAGTTACATATCGAGAGCGTCAAGACCCCCACTTTGAGAATGGTTGCGTCATCACCTCTCATTCCCACTTGGGCTGTTTCCCACCCCATGCCAGATGAATAGGCTGAGTTTTTGAAGCTTTAAAAAAATGTCTGCTGGATTATAGCGAATGTCAATAAAGAGATAAAGCAATTTAGGTAATATAACCATCTTTATCAATGAAATCCAGCCTGCCAGTGAAAGGGGCATAGAAATCCGTCTCATGATTGAGCCTGTTAGGGCGTCCAATGTCCTGCCATAATTGGCTCGCAATACTTCTGCTTTGTTATGTTATGTTATGTTATGTTATGTTATTAGGGTTCTTCTATAGCGCAACGGCTACTCCAGTAGGAGTGTCCCGGCGCTTTAGCGAAGAGGTCCTTTAAGAAGAGGAAACATAACTGCAGAATAAAAGGAACAGCGAAGTTAACTGGTAAACAGCCAGGTTTTTAATGCCTTTCTGAACGACATCAGACTAGGGGCCTGTCTGAGAGAAATGGGAAGCTCATTCCAGGCGCGCGGGGCCAGGTAATGAAAAGAGCGCCCCCCTTGTCTGGTTCGCTTGATGGTTGGAACAACCATTTTAGACAAGGAGGCAGATCGCAAAGTTCTGCTCGGCTTGTAAAGAGCAAGGCGCTTCCTAATGTACCTAGGGCCTGAGTCATGAAGGGCCTTGTAGGTCAGCGTCAGGCTTTTAAAGAGAGCCCTCTTGGCTATAGGAAGCCAGTGCAGTTCCTTCAACAAGTCAGAAGCACTAGCTCGTCTAGGGAGTCCATAAATAGCCCTGGCAGCAGAATTTTGGACTACTTGAAGTCTCCTCACGAGATATTTAGGGAGTCCTAGATAGAGGGCATTTGCATAGTCCAAACGCGACCCGACAAGTGCTTGGACAATGACCCTTCGATGGTTCATAGAAATCAAGGGGAGGAATTTCCTGAGCATCCGCAGGATCCCGAAACATTTCCCCGAAAGACAGGATATTTGAGGCCCAAAGGTTAACTCATTGTCAACAATGATACCTAGATTTTTAGCCTTGGTACTTGCATTAACCGGTGGAAACAGGTCTTGTGGCCACCAACTTTTCCAGTTTGGTTCAGAGACACATCCAAAAAAAAGCAGCTCCGATTTATCGGAGTTGCATTTTAAGCCGTGTCTTTTGAACCAATCAAAGACTGCTTCTAGGCAGCCTCTGATGCGGATCCCATCGAACACCTCATTCTTGTCATAAGTGAACAAGAGCTGGGTGTCGTCAGCGTAAGACACGATCTGAGCGCCGAACGACTCCGCAACCTCTGCAAGGGGGCCAGAAAGATGTTAAAGAGCAGGGGGCTAAGAATAGACCCCTGAGGGACCCCCACTTCCAGAGTTGCCATAGCTGCGGAGTGAGGTGGCGCCCAGATCGTTTGTCGACGGCTAGCTAGAAATGATTTGAGCCAGTTCCACACCGTCCCCCGGAGACCACAATCCCAGAGTCGAATTAGGAGGGTATCATGGGGAACGGTGTCGAACGCCGCCGACAGGTCCAACATGACCAACATGGCCTTTCCTCCAGTATCCAAGACCTCTCCGATGGCAGTGGTGACTTCAAGTAGCGCGGTCTCTGTGCTGTAATTCGCACGATACCCAGATTGATTGGGGTGCAACAGATTGTTATTCTCGATGAAGTCAGAGATAGATCTGTGCACATGTCTTTCCGCCACCTTTGCCAGAGCAGGGAGGAGAGAAATAGGCCTGTAGTTGGCATGTATGATGGGATCCAAAGCTGGTTTTTTTATGAGTGGAAGGATGAGAGCACTCTTCCAAGCCTGAGGGACTACGCCAGAAGACAATGAGGAATTAAGAATGGAATTGATGGGGCCATTTAGCACAGGGGCTATTTTGTTAAGGCAAGAGACCGGGCAAGGATCTAGAGGAGAGCCTGACTTCAAGCTTGTCAGATGGTCTAATGAAGCAGCAAGGCTCAGCTGCGGGAATTCCCAGAGGGTGGGTTGTGAAGAGGAGAGGGCACCAAGAGCAGCATCCTGAGGCTGTTTTGAGTAAATGGCAAGAGAGGCTTGAATAGATGTTATTTTATCTACAAAATAATGTGCCAGTTCAGTCAGCCAAGGTTCTGAGTGAGACTGAGCAGAGATGCCTAGGGACGGAGAAGTAAAATCCTTGACAATTTTAAAGAGTTCCTTACAGGAGTTTTCAGATTCGTCTATCCGACGTTCAAGATAGGATTTTTTTCCACTCCAAATCATCTTGTGGTAAGATCTAGTTAAGTTTTTAAATTTTTCTTTCTCAAGAGGATTGTAGTCTTTCCTCCAGGCTCTTTCTGCTCTCTTGCAGTTTTGACGGGCTTCTCTAAGCTGAGATGTGAACCAAGGAGCAGAAGGACGTTTGTTTCCGGGTTTAGCGGCTTTCTCAGGCACAAGATCCGCCAGTATAGTCGTGAGCCAGTCAGTGTAATGAGCTAGATCGATTTCCACATTACCTGACAAGGTGCAGGGTGAACATGACATGGCCTGTAGTAGCATCTCATTAGAGAGCAGATGAAAAGGCCTGGAAAGTCGTTTAGCAGAGGTAGTGGGATTTGGTCTAGGGGGAGGGGTACTTAATAGGAAAAAGGAGATTAAGTAATGATCCGACCATAATACTGGCTGAGGAGCAAGTACATTAATAGGGACGGTGGAAAAAACTTGGTCCAGAGTATGGCCCTTATTATGCGTGGGATCATGAATGAAAGGTGTAAGTCCTAATGCTGTTGTGACCTCCATGAGTTTCATTGTGTCAGGATTTGTGGCCTCATCCATGTGTATGTTTAGGTCGCCTAAAAGTAAACAATGTTCTGATTTAAGACATGGGACAGAAAGTGCTACCTGCAATTCATCCAGGAAAGAACCTAAGGGACCGGGAGTTCTATATACGAGAATGCCGGTACATGCCTGGTGGGGAGACAAATGAAGTGTGAAGCCGAGCGCCTCGGTGTCCTGAATATTGTCTATCGGGAAGGTAGTGCAGTGTAGCTGGTTGTTAACTATGATAGCCACACCACCCCCGCGCCCAGATGTTCTGTCCCTCCTGATGATGGAATAGTTAGGTGGGATGGCGTTGACTAAGTCAGGGGCCGAGGTATCACTAATCTTGTGTCTTGTATCTTGTGATGATTAGCCCCAAGTATTTAATCTCAGTCCCACACCAAGTCAATGTGTAGTCCATGACATACTGCTGAACAGCAGCGGTGAGATGAAAAATCTGGGATTTTTCCGAGTTAACATTTAGAGTGTGCCCCAAAGCCAATGAATTCACGCAGTGTAGGGTAGAGGTTGATCTCGGGGTTCCAAACATACAGTGCAATGTCATTTGCATAAAGGATACCAACAATTGCCTAGTGTGGGACTGAATCGCATAGTCCCAGTGGTGTTGCCGAAGTTTGGAAGCTAGCGGTTCTGTGGCTAGCGCAAATAAAAGAGGGGATAAGGGGCAACCCTGCTTTGTGTGATGTTAAAATGCGGGAGCATACATCATAAATCAGCACCCTTGCCTGTGGCTGACAATACTTCTATCTAGGATAGTAAAGGGGAGGTTAATCCCATCCGGCGCAAAACGCCTACAAGATAATTCCACTCCATGGAATCAAATACCTTGGTGGCATCTAGGAAGACCACCACCATAGACAAATTGGGGTCGATATTGTGCATTAGAGCAAATAGAGTGCGGGGGTTGTGTGATGTAGCATGCCCAGATATGAAGCCCAACTAGTCAGGCAGGATTAGGGAGTCCATGAGCAGGCTCAGACGATTGGCAAGCACTTTGGCCAGTATTTTCACATCACAGTTTATCAGTGAGAGGGGTCTGTATGGTTCACATTTATCCTCTGGTTTTCCAGGCTTCAGAAAGAAAGGATTAGGGCCTCCCACATAGATAAGAATGCCGCTACCCAAACTTCCTCATATAGGGCTTTCAGGATAGGGACCAGGCAGCCAATATATGTTTTATAAAAATCAGCTGGAAGGCCGTCCGGTCCGAGAGCATGAAAAGAAACTTAACTGCATTACAGCCAATCTGATTTCATCATCCTCTATCTCTGCAGAGAGGAACTACCTCTGGGCATCCCCCAGCCTCCCCAATGCCACGTTCTCCAGATATGGCTCCAGATCTAGGAGCTGTGCCCTCCGCATAGTGTATAGAGTGGTATAGAATTTATAGAATGCCTGCAGTATGTCCAACCTGTCCCTATATGCACTGCCTTCCAAAGCTTTTATCTACAGGATAATTATAGAGAATTGAGCCTTGCGGATAAGTTCAGCAAAGACCTTCCCGGGCCTCTCTCTCTCGCCATACATGCGGGCCTTATAATATTTGCTGCGTAATACACATTCTCACTCCGCTGTGTCTTGATATTCAGTCAATGTGTTCCTAAGTTTCACTCTCAATTCCCCACAAGGTATATTTTCTAGTTGTGACTCCATCTGTTTGATGTCTTTCTCCAGGCCACTGAGTGTAGTGTGTTTATCTGGCAATATGCCCCCTCCTTTCACTATGTACACCCCACGTATAGTAACTTTGAAGGCCTCCCACACTGTTGCTAGTAGAGGGACAGAATCCATTTTGCGCCAGAAGAAATGTTGTATCTACTGCCCCAACTCCATCCTGAAAGGGGTATCTAATAGAGTAAGAGGGGAGAGTCAACAGGACAGGTTAGGTGTAGGGGCATTCGGGGGAACTAGTAGCATCACAACAGGAGAGTATGTGTGCCCCAGATGGGATGCTTGTCGCAGCCAGAGGCCAAGTCCTCTGGGGATTATCCAATTATCGAGCCATGACCACAAGAAATGTACAGTGGAATGGAATGTGCCCTCCATCCAATAGTGGAGAGTCCTCCAAGCGTTCAAGAGATGATGCTCCACGATAACATGCCGGGCTTGGCACTAGGCATTGGTGTAGTGATGGGCATGGGGATGTGATCAGTCCAGCCGTGAGTCAATTGTAATGGTTAAATCCCCTCCCCAGACAATGTGAGTGGCTCCTATGTCAGTGATCTTCCCGCACAAATTAGTGAAAAAGTCAGGGTCATCGCTATTGAGGCCATAGCAGCACACCAGAGTGATGGAGTGAGACGCCAGTCTGCCCCACATAAGGCTGTGCCAGCCCAGCAAGTCCAGCATGGACCCATCACCACATATGGTACATTTTTCCTAATGAGTTTCACCATCAAACTGGCATATGCGAAATATGAGACAAATCCTCTGTGTACCACCCAGCAGGAAGCAAAGCTTGCATTAGTAGAGGGTCATAGGTGTGTGTCAAAAGTGTGTATCCTGTTTGAGCTGGGATAGCTGCGATACATGTATAACTTCAGAAAAAGACCTGTGGGGGATGACCAAAGGTTTCTAAAATTTTAGCAGCGAGTAGCATCAGACCATAACAATTAGGCATTGAATACCTCCCCATCCCACCTCTAACCTGCAACTGCAGCCCAAACCTGCTGGAGACAGTCCCCTCGGCTTCTTAACAATCAAGAGAGAAACAACATTAATGTAACCGACAGGTATACCTGCAATGAGAAAGCACAGAAGTGAATCTTGTTGAGAGCTCCCATAGTAGCCAGTGTTAGTGAAGTCCGGATATATGGCGATGGCAGAGCCTTCAAAGGTAAGCTGTCACTGTTCTATGGCCAGGTGGAGGGTGGTGGTTACTATCTGGCGATGATGTTCCTTGGGGTAGATCCAGGAGGGGGTTGCGACATCAGCGAACGATGGGCTCTCTTCCACCAGGTGCATCGAGAAAGCAGCTACTCTAAAGGTGGTTGTGAGCAAATGCTCCACAAACTCCTCCATTGTCCCAGTATTTGTAGATTCAGGAATGGCAAGGATTCATATATTATACCACTTACACCTTCAGGAGGCATTCCATTTTGAGTAAATGTTCCCTTCAGCCTTCAGATGTGTCCTCCAGGTCACAATTTCTGTGCTCAGCTTCCTCTATGCGCCCATCGTGATTTTTAAGTTTCTGGCCTATAGCATCCTTTCAAGTTCACATAGTGTCCATTTTAGATTCTAGAGAGGTAAGGATGTGCTTCTTGTTGTAATGTTTTCATATTGTCTTCTGGGGCATGATTGTCTGTGTGCATCCCGTCAGCCATGGCCTGATCCGCGTCATTGCTCTTCGTGCGTGAAGATTTTCAGAGCTCAAACTATCAGTTGATCACTGATAGCTTCAGCGCGGGGACACGCCGCGATGGCGTTACTGAGCGCTCTATAAGCTCTTTTATTATTATTATTATAATTTGGCCTGCTTGCCCTCCGCTCTGCCCATGTCGATGTAACAAATGCGCTAATATGTGCCAGAGAAGCAGTAGCGGTGGCGAGCGTCCAAGGTATGGCCTTTCTTCTATATTTCTATATGAAGTTGAGCATGTGTAGCAGGCCTGTAGTAGCCTTCAGAAGGGGGTGACGTTTTATCAACCTATTGGCTGCCAGATCCAAGCGCAATTGCACTCACAGCTAATACTTGCCTCGTCACCCCACAGCTAGCTCTCGCAGATCGTGGAGGGCTAGTAATACTGTTATGCCACGCGAAGTCGCAGCGGGGCAGGGCCCGTCCTTGCCTTTTGAATAGTGCACTTTCTGGGGCCAAGAGCGTGCCAGCCACACCCTGGTTCCCGCGCTCATGGGCCCGAGTATCTTAGCCAAAAGTCTGTCAGTACTCACTCCGGCACTCCTTATATGCCAGACGTCATGGGCAAGTCGCCGCTCTCCCACTACCGCTGCACACGTCTCCTCACCTTCCTCCACAGGGCTGAGATCAGTGGGGCTCTACTGGTATGGCAGCTGTAGTGGTACCAACGTTCTCCTCTGCTTGCTCCGTACACCCCGGTGTCAGTCAGCACTGAGGAGCACAAGTCTCTCTGGTCATATCTCACTCCGCACTGTTATTTGTTAGGAAAAGAGGTTGTCAGGGTCGTGGCAGGTTATGCGACCTCTAGCCTCAAAACCTGACTCGGTATTCGGGCATTTGGGACAGAATACTGGTTGTTATGTTTCCCGGGCAGCAGGAGCCTCACGCAAGTGTGCGGCCATTTTGCGTGCACGCCCTCTAGCTCCTCAGATCGAAAAAATAGTTGATCTTCTTTCTGTAAAGTCTCCCACCTTGGATGCTGCTGTTAAAATTACACCACTAGAAATAAATATGAAAACAACAATGTTGTCATGCTAATGTGATTTAGAATATTTGAAAAATACATTCGGTATTCCGTGTATTTCCAAGGTCAAGAGATGAGATATAGAATTTTGAAATTTAGGATTGGTGTCAGCCCTATATTTTTCAGACCTACGCTACTTAATATGACTAGCAAATCGGTGTTTGTATTGAAAAAGCGGTATGAATGTGAAATGTTTACATATTTTATTGGCTTGTCTATTTTATAAAGCTGAAAGGTTGGGAATTGTAAAACTAATTTTGATTAAGTATGATATTTACTTACACCAGGGAGGATTGAGCTTTCTATTTATTGTGCACTCAAAATGCTAAGATGTAAATGTTGTTAACATTTTGTGTTCGTGAATACTTTTTATGGCTGCCACAATGCTGACAAATAAAGTTTTGAATTGAATTGAAATAGGGAAGCAAGGCCCTCCCCAATAGAATTCACAAAATATTTTCTTTGCCCAGTCAGAGAATGAATAAGGGCCCATGAGAGAGTTACATTTGGGGAGCCTTTTAGAAAAAAACATACCCTCTCCTTGTTCCAACTTATCCAAAGGAAAGGACACTACCTGCTTTATGTCCTTAAATATGGTAGCAACCTCTTCTCCCTTACAACTGAACATATCTAAGTCCGCTGGGGTGGATAAAACAATTTTGGGATCCGAGGAATTATTACAAATTGTGGAGCCTGTTTATGATTATATAAATGTCATTTAAGATATCACATCACACTGTAAGCAAATCTGTGATCCTATACCTACAAAAATGCACATGAAGTTAACTAGGCTCCTGGACACCTAGCTTGCCACTTGCCAGTATCCTCCAGTTCCTGTACATTTGATTTTGTAACATGATATTATTTTAGACATATGCTGAGCATATTATTTGTTATTCAGTGACTCTTCTTGGGATTCAGTCTGAACATTTTGCACAAGGTCGAACAACATGGTGTAGTGTTTTATTGTGCCTGGTCAGCAACATCTTCTAACATTTTTAGACACAACACACTAAACTTCTCAGCCCCTTGGAGAACAGAAGGGAGAATTCCATCAGAAAGACCAGTCTTGGAACAAAGGCAGCAGCCTTGTGTAAGCGCAGTTTACTTTACACCTATAATGCAGACCACCAAAGTATACACACCAGGGATCGTGTCCAGTGCTAATCCCATAGAACACTAATATATACCTGTGCTCACATAGTGAGGGTAGGCCTAGATATATATATCAGTTGCCATGGTTGGGCTTTTCATTGCATACAGGTCATTATTAATATTGATTGCGTTGCTCAGCTGTATTTGGTTACTAATCGCAGCACACATGTTTCAAAATAGTCTATGATAGTTTCAATAAATATATTGTACACTTCCTTTGTGTCTTTTCTTTGTATACTATGGACATGCAAGAGTGAGAACAAAAGGTGATGATCTGTTTCCATGGACTAAAGGTTCATGTTGTATGTTTGCCAAAATCACCTGCTACTCTGGAAGGTTAGGCTTTCAGGTGAGGCACTGTGAACTAGTCAGATTTGGGCCTACAGGTACTTATTAAGTAGAGCGATTCAGTCCTTACATTCTGATGTCTTGTTCTCCCAAGGCACAGTCCTTTTTCCAAATATAATCCCTGCAACAATTGTTGCAGCCTGATCCAGTTGCCGCCTTTTGACCAAGTGTCACCAATGCTGCCTTGGTTTTCCCACCAGGTTTTTCCCACTCACCATTTTTCCTGCCATTAGAAGCCCCACTCAACCCAGGACCTACTTAATGCAGACTGCAGGATGGCTGCATCACTAGGCACCTGGGCACCTAACTTGCCAATGGCCTCCAGTTCCTGCTTTTTCCAGTCTGTTCCAGTTGCTGCCTTTTGACCAAGTTACACCATGGTTTCCTGGGTTTTCCTTCCATGGTTATTTACTCTTACCATTCTTCTTGCCAACAGAAGCCCTGCCCACCACAGGATCTTCCTAAACCCCAGCTGCTCCCATCCGGTTCTGGACCCCGCCCAGGGGTCAATACCACAACCATTTTCACCACCGGAGACAACAAACGCCACCACCACTCCTCCATCCTCTGTGACCTCAACAATACACACCGGCAAACACCCTACTGCACCCTGCCTCATGGTAGGACCTTTCTCCTGCACCCATTGTGATTTTACCTATGACACCTCATACTACAACACCACTACCTCCAAATGACCGACGTATGCCTCCACCACCACCCTGCACCAACTGTTTGTATACACCTCAGTGTCCGATCTCTCGAGAAACACTCAACCAAAATCTAGGACCTCCTGAACAGCACCTCACCTGATTTTCCCTTCCTGATCAAAACATGGCTCAACCTATCCTCCAATCCAGACATCGCAGCATTCTTCCCACCCGCCGGCAAAATCATACACCAGGGCCGAACCCACAAACCAGATGGAGGACTCATGAACATCTACAAAAACTCAATTGACACCACCTCCTCCACAGACTTGGTCACTAACCTCATGGAACACATCCACTCCAGGATACCAATGGACTACAATGCCACCCTTATGGGAACCTTCGTCTACCATCTACTGGACCCCAGCGCAGAATTCAGCAACCACATCACCTGAATTTCCACCTGAAAGACAATACAGACCCTAACTCCATGGCCCTTGTCGACAGCCTCAGCAACTTCTAACTCACCCAGCTCAAACGACAGAGAAGACCACTCCCTTGAGCCTATTTCCTCCTCCAATAACAGAATAACCACCAGCAACACAACTCTGCTCACATGGTCTGACCACTACATCATACATTTCAAGGTACCCACCCACCAGAAAAACCTAAAGAACCATCAAGACACTGAGGCAAAATATCAGAAGAACACTGGACCAAACCCTACAGGAATACCCACCCAACCACACCAGGAACCTTAATGTCGACACCAAGCTCTTCAATAAATGGCACGCCAACTGCACCATTCTCACCAGAAAAAAAAAACCTACAAAAATAAGAAATGACCTAGCTGGTACACAAATTACTTCAGGGAGTCCAAGCGTTACAGCAAACAACTTGCGAAAAGATGGAGACTTGACAAAAACAACACCCTCAAGATCTACATACAAAGCAGCCCTCAACCTCTACCACCATCTATAAGACGCAATGAAAAATGCCCTAACTCTCACACTCGAAGCCAGCTCCAAAATTGGCAAATAACTTTTTACCATCGTCAAGGAGTTCTCCAATCTCACAGCTCCCAACAATGATATCATCCTTTCCCAAGATCTACAGCACATTCAACCCACAGTACATCAAAATGAGTTCCCCGGCCAGCCGGACACCTCCTTCATTCCCAAACAGCAGCTAAGAAACTGGAAGCCCTTCTGTAATGAGGAAACCACCACCCAGAGGAATACCATCTACTCAGGAGCCCCCTCAGATCCATTCCGAGACTTTAAATACAACCTTGGAAGAATCTCTAATGCACTTACCGCTATCAACAATACCTTCATAACCACCCCCTCTTTCCCATCTTGCTGGTAAAATGCAGAACTCAATGCCCCATTGAAGAAACCAACAGCTGACTAGGCTTGGGCAGTGAATTACTCTTCATTCACAGAGGTTGTAGTGTTTTCCACACTCCACAGAGCACACAGAGTTCATAAAAACTCTGCTCTCTGACACATAGTTAAGCTGGCGAGTGGGGAAAATGCAATGCTAGACCACGTTCCAGCAAGATTTCTCAACGCAGGTGGTCGCAAACCACTCACATTGTGAAACCATCCATTCGCATTGAGGAAGCTGCCGCTCAAGTAGAAAACCTACTAGAGCTGCAGAGAAAAGAGCTCCCTCTTGCACTGCATATAGTGCTGTTTGCACAGATTTTCCAGATGAGACCCAGCACTAAAAATCAGAACAAACTACGTGACCTAACGTACACCACTGCCTCCGGAACTACGCATAGCGCATCAGAGTTTTTTGGTCACTTGGCTGAGTTCCATGTAGCGGAACTCAGCCAATACTGTCCAGGTCTACAGTGGATCCCAACACCCTCAGTATCTAGAGACCGACCTCACTCCAGACTTTTCCAGCTAAAGTAATTGAGAAAGCCATCAATACCGAACTTGCAGTCCACCTATCATTACATTAACTCCTCGACAGCTCTTCATCAGGCTTGCCAACTAAACTCAGCACAGAGAAAGCCCTTATTGAGGCAACCAATGCCATCGGAAACATCCTTGACCAAAGAAAAATAGCTGCACTCATCCTCCTTGACCTCTCCACAGCTTTTGATATGGTCTCCCACATGTCACTCATCAGAAAGCTTCAGCACCTGGGTATCTGGTGACCGGCCCTCAAGTGGATATCCATATTCTTCAGGCCAGCACTCTTGAATGTCTATAAGATGCCACTCTAGGACATTATGAGAGCCCAAGGCATCAACATAGTATTCTATGCCGATGACACATAGCTCATCCTCTCCCTTACCGACTCAACCAGCACCGCTGTTGCTTGAACATGAAATACCTTGAAAAAGTAAGATATAAGAGGCATTTGGCAAAATAGTAATAGTTTGGTTAATTAAACAATGCTGCCAGGAGTACATGCATAAGGTCTGAGGACTGTCTCCATTTACAATCGGTCTGAATTAGACTTTTATACAGTTCATTGAATGTAATAAAAATTTTCTGGCAAGCCTTTTTGGTAAGGAATGTGTACCTCTATCTTTGGAGACATAAATTAAGGCATTGGATGAGGAATCTGAGGTAATATAAATTTTTATGGTCAATTGTGTCCCCTAACGTGAACCCCAACGTCTCAATGTACGAGCTTAAAGTGCATGTAACTTCCCTCCTCGACCTGCTATGAAGACGCAAATACATTTGCGTCCAATGTTAACATGTCCTCTTTCAGATCCACCATGAATGGATCGATAATTCAGTTCCTAAGTATGCCTTGCCAACGTCTTTTCATGGTGCACTTTCACGTTTTCCTAGCCCTGCAGAGCAGCTAGGCCCTGATTTCTGCCATCGAGCCTTTCTGTTCTCTGCCTCCTGAAAGCTGCAACGTGGGATACATCCCTGACCTCTGTCCTACTCCCTGTGTGGCGAGCGGTGCCCGGCTCGGCCTGCTTGCCTGCCAAAGACAGTATTTTGCCTTCAAGTTATCAGTATAGCCGAGTTCTGCTCCTCGAAAACACATTCCAGTCTAGCAGAATAGATAAATATTTCCCCGGCTGCAGAGCAAAGGGCCCGGCCTCTCTGTCTCCATGCAAGTAATTCATTGCTCCCGTTACCATGGTAGGCCCATGGCCCCTCGCATTACATGCAGACACGTAGTCACATATGCACGCATTAATAGTCAGTATAGAGTAGCCTCTGCCCAAGAGACCTTTTCCTTCTAGATAATATAGTTCCCCAAACACAAGATATCAGATATGATTTAGGAACGAGTCGATCTGACATGCCAGACTTCTGTCTCTTTCCTCTAGTGCTAAATGTCAAGTCCCCTGCACCCTCCAGCCTCACGTCAGACACACGTCATGCTGCTGCGCGCGCATCCTTGCTACAGATTTCTGCTGACACTGCAAGATTCCACTATGTATCCACCCACTTGTGACACTTTCATGTGACGTTTCTAGCACACACCTCTGTGTACGCCCTCGTGCACGCCTTTCTGTTACGCACATGTGTTCTTATCTCGTTTCTCTCAGCTGTTACGCCTTCTGTATCCATCACCATTATATGCATTTACTATATATATTGTATTTTGTTAATAAAGTATTGTCTATCCCTTCCTGATCCTTGATGGTGAAAGGAACATGATACCCTGGTTCGAACCATTCCATTTTATGGAATAAAACCCTTATAAACTCAGATATCACGGATTTTGCCTCTTATTTTCGATTGAGTTATTTTATTGAACTTTACTGCATAGAAATTCCGACGGTAAATATTTATTTACCACATTAATTTGGCGCCCGAATAGGGACCCCTCCCCCACCTTACGCGCCGGCGGTGCGTTGCAGGCCTAGCCCCCTGCCACAGCCGAGACGGACAATTACGCGTACCCGCAGGATTTCCTGTATCTCCCTCAGGCCAACGGAGGTGACTGAGACTGCGATCGACACCCAGACGAGGCAGTGAGGAGTGCGGAGGATCCCGACCAGAGCCCAGCCAAGAGAGCAAGATCCGAGGTGTTTAGAGGCCCACCAGTTCCGACGTGCCTGTGACGTCACGAGTCGAGTCCAGTCCAGTCCGGTCCAGTCCAGTCCAGACGAGTTTTCCGAGGCCTTCCGTTCCGTGCTTCCCGGTGAGTACCGTTGCTGGGGACGCATCTAGACGGGTACATTACTATGTATCCGGTCAAGACGGGTTTGGGTACACAGACCCGGTCTGCACTGTTTTAGCAGTGTATCTGTACTGTTTAGCAGTATATCAAGTAATTCGTGCCTTCAACGGTTCGATTTTTGTCTTCGTTATAGAATTCAAGTATAGTTAATATGTGTTCAAAATGTTTCTATGTGATTAATGTCGTGGTGTGAGTGACTGTTTGATATACATTACCGTGTTTCTGTGTCTAAAGGTGTGTTCAGGTTCGAGTAAGTGTCAAGTACCAAATATCAAGATGCCATTGTTTTCCAAATTAAGACAGATAGGAACTAGGAAAGGGATACTAGAGAAAGCGATTCCTGTCCCACCTAGGGACACTCCCGGAAATTTCATGTACCATAAGCATGGCTTAGATGCCATATTATATCTAGATTTATGGGCCGATTATACTAACAACCTAGATGAGAAATATAGATGGCCCGTTACAGGGACATGGGATGCAGATTGCATCATGAGAGTAGAAGAAGCGCTATGGAAAAAGAAGGCCAGACAATCTCAGAAAGACGCCATAGAATTGTGGCGTAAAGAATCGCATAGACGTACAGAGAAAGAATTCAGAAAAGCAGAGAAACATAGAGAAGATTCAGATAAAGCCCGAGAAAACGTACTAGTTGAAGAAGGAATACGAGTTAAAGCGGAACAAGTAGACCGACAACGAAACACCCTTGTGAATGGTATGTATCCTCTTTTGGCCGAGGGTTTACCTAAGGCCACTCCGGAAATACCAAAAGATCTGCCCCCTCCATTGGTTCCGACTAAATTACGTCACAAGACTGCAGCAGACATTTTTATTTCTTCCTATTTAGACGATGTAGCTCCTACATATACTACTGCACCTGCCCATGTACCCGTACCACCTGCACCTGCTGACGGCCTCCTACCCCATGATCACCCGCCCCCAGGTCCGCAACACCAGATCCCTCCAGTTCCGCTACCCGCACCCGTTCCCGTTGTCCCCCCTGGTATCCAACAATTGCATCCATTAAATCCTTTCGGGACTGGCGTGGTCCAGGACCCAACCCAGCTACAGCAGGTACCGACCCTACAGCCAGGTTATGCTCAAGCCTCCGTTCCAGGAGGTGCTACAGGAGGTTATCAAACACCCCCACAGATACACCGAGTTACAATGAGAGATTTAGCAAAGGCTCGGACACCGAAAGGCGTTTCGACCGAACAACTTAGAAGAGAACTTACAGACTGCAGATATGACTCAGTGCCTGGTACGTCAGGACCCATGTTGTTAGCGTCCATACGTTTGAGACGCGTTACAGATTATTTGATGCTACTACCAGAAATGCCAGAACATCTAGACAAATTGTATTATTTTATTAGAACGGGAGAAGGACCGGAGTCTGTTGCTGTCACGTCAGAAAGTTGAGACTAAAGGTTTACTAATGCGATTTTTGGTTAATTGTTTAATAAGAGAACAAGATCAGGCAGGCTTTCCGCAAAGTGAGATGAAAAGACTGATTAGATGGAGCCAGAATATGTCGGAGGGTAAACATGATAAGGAGAACAGTATACATATTATGGTTAAAAAGATCCGTAAAGAAATGATAGAAATACATGCCCAGCGAGCACCTGACGAAGAACTTGAATTAGACGATCCACCTTCCTCGCAAGAGGAGGAGGAAACAGAGGATCTAGCAGAAACCTCGCAACAGTCAGACAAAGAGATGATAGCATATGTAGGTAAGGGAAAATACCTTAAGAAAACAATACGTCCAGAAAGTAAAAGACTTTTTCTCTCTGCTATATCAAATCCGAGTACTCCTGAACATATGTTTCAGGCTACCGATAAAATACTTCAAGATCGAATGGGGTACCACGTACTCAATTCCATGGATGAACAAGAACTAGCCCGGTCCGCAGTACAATGGGCTAACAATTCCAGTACATATAATGATGATGCAGTAGCACAGACGTTTTTGAACCTTTCCCCTGATGAACAAAAATTAGCTGGTATATACATGATTCAGCATCTCATTACGTTGTTTAAAAGCCAACATTCTGATCCAGGTCCCTTACCGGATATATTAGTAGAACTGCTCTCTAATAGATGGAGAGGCCTAGGTACTGATTTAATTAAAGAAATTCTAGAACATAGACACAAGTATAGTGCTTTCCTGAAACCTCAGTTTATGTCAGCTCCACCACCCTCAGAAAGAAAAATGTTTTACTTTGACAGACAGAATCCCTTACGGGAAGTACATCCGGTCAGAAAAGACGATAACACACTAGAACGTGTATTCGTATATACACCCATCACTAAAATGGAATTATTGGAAATGAAGAAAATAGTTCCCAGTCATGATAAAGACCCTCCAGGTTTTCACCGAGAGATTAAAGATATGTTACTCATGGGCGATTACACGTATACAGATATTATGAAAATGTTAAAAGTACTGTTGCCTGCTGGAATTTACGAGAAACTAAAGGAGAAAGAATGGGAGGTGGGAGACACAAAGATTGATTGGGCTGCATTAGAAGTTGAAGAAAATGGACGTACCGCAGGTTTAGGCCTTGGGGATAAAGCTAAAGCATTACCAGGTTTATTAGTACAGGTTCTGCCTAGACTGTTAACAACTAAAAAGGAAGACTGGGACGCAATCTCAGCCTGTAAACAGAAACACGATGAAGACACTAGTGATTTTTATTCTAGATTCGAGAAATGTTTTATTATTAACAGTGGCCTGAAAACAAGTAGCGAGTCATACCCACACCTCTTTGTATCAAAATTAGTTGAGAATTCCCTGCCTCAAGTTAAGAACCGTGTTTTGAAAGTAGAAAGTACATGGCAAGCAAATACGCCGTCCCAAATGTTACAAATGTTACAGTACCACCAGAATAGAATTAGGGAAGAACAAGATCACGAACAGAGACGTATGAAAGATACGAAAATGAAAATGTTAGTTGCTCAGTCAGTTCCAGCTGACGGTCAGAAAAAGGGTATGACACAGTCAAATAATACGTCGGCTCCCGTTAAAGGGACATGCAACTATTGTAAACAGCCAGGTCACTTTGTGAATGAATGTACGGTTCTGAAATACAATATAGCAACAGGAAAAACTAAAGAGAGACCACGTCAGCCTAGACAGGACCAGGTCCAACACCAAGTACAGCAACATATCCCACAGAACGTACAGCCAATGCCTGCTCCACAACAGACAGGACAGACAGTAGCGGTACCACATCCACAGCCCATTGCCGCGACACAGCAAGTTTCACAGCAGATGTACCAGTATGCACAATCTGATTACCCCGACTATCAGCGATACTCATGAAACAGCCTAGAGAGGGAGGTTGGCTTGCCTCTCATTGAAGTTCCTGTAGATCAAGAGGGTCCTTATGTACATAGTCAAGTATTAGGAAAAGATAGAAAGTTTTTGATTGACACAGGGGCAAGTCGAACAACAATAAGTCACGACGAGGTTCCAGGGGCACCCCTCTCAGGCTCACAGAATGTTTCCCTTGGATTTTCAGGACAGCCCATTGTTAATGAAGTATCGAAACCTGTTCCCCTAGCAGTTGGTCCATTATCACGTACTACAGACTTATTACTCACGAAGTCATGTCCAGAAAACTTGTTAGGTATCAAGACACTGAAAGCTCTAGGAGCTGTAATATGTGGTCCCCAGGAAGGAGTGAGACTGTTTTTGCGTGACTTTAAAGGTCACTATGTATTACGAGATTTTGATGTCAGATTGAAAAATGTACCAAAACATTTGTGGGCGCAAGGCCCAACTGATGTAGGTTGTATGCACATTACACCATACCGAGTTACACTCAAGCCAGGGGTTGTACTGCCCCGAATCCGACAATACAAGTTACCACCCGATGCTGTAGTGGCTTTACTGGAAATCATTGAAGAGCTCATTGCACAGGGAGTGGTTGTAGAAACCGACTCCAATCTATGTAATTCCCCTATCATTCCGATTCTTAAACGTACTGACCCAAATGCACCTCCAGTTTATCGGTTGGTGATCGATTTACGAGAATTAAATAAATGCATTGTGCCACAGTATCCTGTGGTCCCCGACATCTCATCCTTATTGACTGCTATTGATTAGGAGGCGACGTTCTTTACTGTAATCGACCTCAAGAACGCCTTCTTCAGTGTCCCCATTGATCCGGAGAGCCAATACCTTTTCGGATTCTGTTTAAATGGCCGTAGCTTCAAATTTGCACGCGCACCTCAAGGATTCACAGAAAGCCCCAGCATCTACAGCCAAGCATTAAAAAGACAACTTGACAGTATTCACATGCCAGTTAACACTGCCCTACTCCAGTACGTCGATGATCTGTTGATCACCGCCAGTAGCGAACCTGAATGTGAACATGCATCACTGACGGTTTTGCATTTCTTGGCTGACAAGGGACACAAGGTGTTCCCTTCAAAGTTACAATTCTGTGTTCAGCAAGTGGTGTACCTTGGGCACTTGCTGTCCAAGAGGGGGAGACAGCTAACACCTGACCGCATTGAGTTAATTGCACACTTACCGCAACCCAAGACACAAAAGGAAGTGCGGGCCTTCATTGGCCTCACCTCTTACAGCAGGCAATGGATTCCCCAGTATGCATTTCTAGCCAAGCCACTTATACAGTTGACAACACAGGAGGCAGCGACTTCGACTGTCCTCCCTTGGACTCAGGAACACACACAGGCTTTTGATGAATTAAAGAAAGCATTATGTCGAGCACCAGTTTTAGCAACACCATGTTACAACAAACCTTTTACACTTTTCGTTACAGAACGTGATGGCACAGCATTATCTGTCCTCACACAAGACCAAGCAGGTTCACATAAGCCTTGTGCTTATTTTTCGAGTACATTAGACCCAGTAGCCCAGGCTCTGCCTGCGTGCTTAAAATCAGTTGCAGCGACAGCCTTAGCAATCCGACAAAGTGATTCCATAGTGTTAGGACATCCCCTGACAGTACAAGTTCCACACTCTGTCTTCAGAACACAGACTCAACACCTGACTATAGCACGACTGACAGGTTATGAATTGACATTGTTTCAGCCACACATAGAAATCAGACGCTGTAATATACTCAATCCAGCCACATTGTTACCCTCGAACATAACAGATCCAACTCCACATGACTGTATAGAGATCATTAATGCAGTAACAAAGCCCCGACGAGACTTGACAGATGTTGCACTGACTAACCCAGACCTGACACTTTACGTGGATGGTTCATGTATGAGAACAAGCACAGGAGAATTAGTGGCCGCATATGCAGTGACCACTGAAAATGAAGTCAAAGAAACACACCGTATTGATACACTGTCTGCTCAAGCTGCAGAGCTCATTGCTCTGACCCGAGCCTGTATAGTAGCCAAGAACAGGAATGTTAACATATACACAGATTCATGTTATGCATTTGGAGTCGTACACGACTTCGGTGTACTCTGGCAGGAAAGAGGTTTCTTGACCTCTCATGGAGCCAAGATCCAACATGGTCCCCTCATTCAAGAATTATTGGAAGCAATACATTTGCCATCAGCCATAGCTATCATGAAGTGCAGGGCACATACTAAAGTTACAGATACTATTTCCCAGGGTAACGACCTGGCCGATCGAACCGAGAAACACACAGCTCTGACTCATACACATGCAGCTGATATGACAAAGACAATAGTTCCGACACCGACACATTGCATGACAGTTAAGGATCCCGCACTAGATGTAATTGACATACAGACACATGCTACTCCAGATGAAATAAAGAAATGGACTGAACTAGGAGGGATCCAGACAGACCAGGGATGGATGACGAAGGGAAAAGCCACATGGTTTCTCCCCGACTCTATGGTTCAAGTTATGATTAACACCGCACACAGTCCAGCACACTTAGGAGAAAAAGCCATGTTAGACAGTTTACAGAATCTCTGGTACAATAAACATTTACGAGCAGCAGCAAAACAGAAAGTGCGTACTTGCATGATCTGTTGTCAGTTCAACCCAGGTAAAAGCATTCCTGTAGATCAAGGTGGATTCAATCCTCCCGATCACCCTTTTGAAGTCCTCCAGATGGATAATATCCAGATGGAACGATGTCGAGGATTCAAATATGTCCTCGTAGTTGTATGTGCACTTTCCCGTTGGACAGAAGCATATCCAGTCCCAGATTACACTGCTCCGACCACTGCCAAACAGTTGGTTCGTGAATTCTTCCCACGGTACGGTTTGCCTCGTGTCGTGTATTCAGATAATGGCCAGCCATTCTCGTCCGAGCTAATGAAGCAGGTATCACTCCTGCTAGGATATCAGTGGAAATTCCACTGCGTCCGACATCCCGAGGCAGCAGGCCTCGTGGAACGCCACAATCAGACACTGAAAACACGTCTTGCTAAGATTTGTGCCGAGAAAGGGGTAGACTGGATAGTCGCCCTGCCAGTTGCATTGTTTTACATGAGAATGGTTGCACACTCTAGAACAGGGCTATTCCCGTATGAGGTGGTCTTTGGTAGGCCACCGAAAATGTGGGGGACGCCTCTGCCTCGTAAGATCACAGATGTTGACTGTAATGTGCTGACAGATTACCTTGCCTCCTTGATGTCTGCACTACAATCTTGTCGTTCACAGGTGGCTGCAGCCTTTCCCGACAACACCGAGGTGAAGCCACACGAGATTGTTCCACTCAAGTCATATAAAAAAATTTCATGGACTACCGCCAGAGTCAGACTCCCAGCCCGGCCCCATCCCAGAGACTGATACTAAACTCCCACTGGTAGAGAAAACTCCTCAGCAGGAGTACCGCCTAAAGTTGAGGTCTAGCAAGTCAGACAGTTTAATTGTTTAAGTCCTCCCCTAGGTGAAGCGGTTAGACAGGTTCCTGACATGTACAAGTTAGACCCCAATAGAGAGAGAGATAGACAGAAACAGCTCAAGAAACGAGAATATTGTAAATCTCTTCGTAGTCACTGTATCGTGACATTACTGATTATGTTTTTTCTGAGTCTTACGATTATTGCTGCAAGTTTATTGCTACACATGTAATTTCCTATTTCCATACATGCACATTTCTTTCCAAATAGCACTGTCGAGCATACTTTCAGTGAATTACCCCCGCACAAGTTATCTTACCGGTTTGCGCTGCGCAACAATACTTTTATCAGTATGTTACATCATTCCCATCAGACCAGCAATGCTACCAATTGTTGGATATGTGGCCGACTTCCTCCCTATCAGAAATACAAGGGAGTCCTGCCCCTCTTCCCGTATCCGTTCACACATAATGGTTCCTGTGGTGCCTGGTTTAGTTTGATAAATTCTTTAGACTCTGATTCTATAGTCTACCAAGGCAGTTGGGTATGGGGAAATCTGAACACAGTTCTGCATAAAGCATGTTACCCTAACAAGGAGGGTCTTCCACGAAGGACAGGGACCGATCTAGAAAATGAAGTATATGGATTAGGTAATTATACACTTAACCTCATGATCCTGAATGTCCAGTCTGATACAGGACCAGACTTACCTTCTATGTCAGTGTTACCAGTCAAAGGCGAATTATGTGTCAGAAAGAATGGTTCGGTACCCCTAGGTCATAGTAAATGTACTACTGTGATCGAATTCAGTGATAAAGGCAAGTCTGCATTCAAAGCTACCCGCCATTCCTATTTCATTTGTGGTCATACAGCCTATATACGTTTGCCACTAGATTGGGATGGGACATGTTACATTGCATTCCTTCTGCCACCTGTTTTTCTAGCTCCACCTGACTATCATAAGAACTCCCGTCTAGTACCTAATAGACCCAAAAGAGAACTCCCGATTGTTGACTATACTGAAACGGCAAGGGAACAATATACAGATTTCAATAAAGGTTTCTTTCCCTATTTAGGAGCTATCTTCAATAGCAAATCAATACGTCACTTGACCAGAACCCTTGAAGCAGTGGTAAATGAAACTACTTCCGCCCTAGGCAACTTAACAGAGGAACAGTCTGCTATGAGACTTGTTGTCCTTCAAAATCGTCTTGTTCTTGACATCATCTTGGCCGATAGGGGCGGAGCCTGTAGAGTCATCGGATCGAGTTGCTGTGTTTTCATTCCAGAAAACGCACCGTCAGTATATAAAGCCATGACGCGTCTCCATAAGATTGCAAGTCAGATACACCAGAATCCAGGCACCTGGACTTGGTCCGGTTGGTTCTGGAGCGTGTTATCAGCCTGGGGATGGAAAGTCCTATCCTTCCTCGGAATAGCCCTTCTCATAGTATTCAGTTGTTGCCTATGTATACAATGTGGGCCAGCGATTTGCGGCTTGTGCGCCACATCATGTTTTCCTCATCCAAGTCCACGTTCTAAATCCCGCCTGAAAAAGGAAGAGCAAATGATGTTATATGAACAAATAGATGGACTAATGAAGAATGATATATCATGAAGGGTCCGTAGGGGACAAGGAGGGAATGAGGTAATATAAATTTTTATGGTCAATTGTGTCCCCTAACGTGAACCCCACCGTCTCCATGTACGAGCTTAAAGTGCATGTAACTTCCCTCCTCGACCTGCTATGAAGACGCAAATACATTTGCGTCCAACGTTAACATGTCCTCTTTCAGATCCACCATGAATGGATCGATAATTCAGTTCCTAAGTATGCCTTGCCAATGTCTTTTCATGGTGCACTTTCACGTTTTCCTAGCCCTGCAGAGCAGCTAGGCCCTGATTTCTGCCATCGAGCCTTTCTGTTCTCTGCCTCCTGAAAGCTGCAACGTGGGATACATCCCTGACCTCTGTCCTACTCCCTGTGTGGCGAGCGGTGCCCGGCTCGGCCTGCTTGCCTGCCAAAGACAGTATTTTGCCTTCAAGTTATCAGTATAGCCGAGTTCAGCTCCTCGAAAACATATTCCAGTCTAGCAGAATAGATAAACATTTCCCCGGCTGCAGAGCAAAGGGCCCGGCCTCTCTGTCTCCATGCAAGTAATTCATTGCTCCCGTTACCATGGTAGGCCCATGGCCCCTCGCATTACATGCAGACACGTAGTCACATATGTACGCATTAATAGTCAGTATAGAGTAGCCTCTGCCCAAGAGACCTTTTCCTTCTAGATAATATAGTTCCCCAAACACAAGATATCAGATATGATTTAGGAACGAGTCGATCTGACATGCCAGACTTCTGTCTCTTTCCTCTAGTGCTAAATGTCAAGTCCCCTGCACCCTCCAGCCTCACGTCAGACACACGTCATGCTGCTGCGCGCGCATCCTTGCTACAGATTTCTGCTGACACTGCAAGATTCCACTATGTATCCACCCACTTGTGACACTTTCATGTGACGTTTCTAGCACACACCTCTGTGTACGCCCTCGTGCACGCCTTTCTGTTATGCACATGTGTTCTTATCTCGTTTCTCTCAGCTGTTACGCCTTCTGTATCCATCACCATTATATGCATTTACTATATATATTGTATTCTGTTAATAAAGTATTGTCTATCCCTTCCTGATCCTTGATGGTGAAAGGAACATGATACCCTGGTTCGAACCATTCCATTTTATGGAATAAAACCCTTTTATTGAACTTTACTGCATAGAAATTCCGACGGTAAATATTTATTTACCACAAATCCAGGGGGCCTTGATCTTGCATGGACACAATGTGGCCAGAGGGTAACATGTCCAAATGTCTGGCATGGGGAGCTGCGTGTACTATGTGTGCTGTGTCTTGATTGGCTAAGTGTTCCTAACTTCATGTGCCATCTCAGTATATGGTGTTTTGGGATCATGCGTACCCTTACGGCCATATGTGCTTTATTGGACCCAATCTCCCTGGACCATTGTGGTGTCCCTGCGCTTATCTGTGGAATTGGTTGGGGATTTCCTGTTAGCTTATTTGTCAGCTGGCTACTTGCCACCTCACCTGTGATTTGTCAATCAATGACCTCGGGCCTGTATCTTGGGGCCATCCTAACTACGTATTTCTGAGTCAGGGTTGACTTGGAGTTCACTATGGGCGAAATCTTCAATAAAGATGCAATTTTGTTTTTATACATAAATGCATCATTATTCATATTGAGATCTATTTTTTCAATGTTAAATGCAATTTATTTTTATACATGAGTGTATCATTATTCATATTGACATTGCTTTTTCAATATTAGCACTCGTAAAGAAAACTAGCCACTTGCATGAGAAACACAACTGCTTGGATGAAAAACAACTGCCTCCAGCCCAACACAGACAAAAACGATGTCCTAATCTATAGCAACACCCATTCCAACACCCATTCCCCCTGAGATGCCTCTTAGTGGCCCTCTGGCCCCCCATCATCCTGGACCCCAACCTCTCCATGATAAGAGAGATCAACACTGTTTCCTCATCATGCTTCCAAATCCTGTGAATGCTATGCAGATTTTCAAGTGGATCCCACTGAACACCAGACAAACGGTCACCCAGGCTCTTCCCACAAGTAGACTTGATTACGGAAACACCTTCTACATCGGAATACCAGCCTACTTCAAACCAGCCAGAACATCATTGCCAGACTCATCCTGAACATCCTGCGAAATAGCAACATCTCTCCACACCTTAACAATCTCCACTGGCTCCCAGTCCAAGAAAGATGTAAGTTCAAGCTACTTAAACACACCTTCAAAGAACTCATCAACATCGGTCCTGCTTACCTCAACCACCACCTCAACGTTTACCAACCAACGAGACACATTCGATCTGCACCTCAGGCAAGAGCACACCTCCCTCTCATCTAAAAGTCAAGAAGCAGAGGAAGCTCCTTCACATACCTTTCAGCCAAGACCTGGAACAACCTCCTGAAATACCTCAGAACCTCCCCCTTCCTCATAGACTCCCAAAGGAACCTCACAATGTGGCTCTTCCAGACAAAACAGGCATGATCTTCTTCTCCCCCATCAGACCTGCACCGATCCAGCACCTGCATACTTTCGCGGACGATTAGCCGTGCTCTACAAATTTACATAACATAACAATCCCTCTTGGAACATTTTCTTAAATGAAAAACTGAATGTAGGGCACTGCTCATCTTTCATCAGTCTTTATTAGATATTTTTCCAGGAGACATGCTTGTCTCAACACATTTTTTCTTTGGCAAGGTACCTAAAAGGCTAATAAGTACCTATTGTATCTCCTGAGTGCCTCCAATTGTGTGCCTACAGTTAATAAATGTAGAGCACTATCAGAGCCTAAACACTGATATCCTCCATTCCATATCTAAACTGAATTCCAGAACCCCACTATAAAGAAGCTTTGCTTCCACCCTATCCTACCAAGGGCAGAATAAAGCTTATAATGTCTATCTTCTAAATGTGCCTGATGGATAAACAGAACCAACATCTAAGCAAAATTCAGCTATAACACTAACATACATATACATCATACTAAGAATAGCTATGATTACCGAATCTGAGATGAAGACCTCAGTACCCTAACCACAACCCCTAAACACACTATTCAGGAATAACAGAACAAAGAAGTAAGACTCCAAATTATTTACTAGTCAAATAGACAGCACTGCCAAGCCTCGACTCCTAAGTGACATATATTCTTATCCACAACATTGTTCAAACCCTACAGGTCTATCTTCCACAAAGCAAGTTCCTCATCTTTATGACAAGTAACATCTCCAAACAGCATTGACTCAGAACCAGAGTAGCAATGTAGGACATATCAGCCACTGTACTCTGATGCCTCGGAGATGCCTCAGAGATAGTGATCATGAAGGGCTCGAAAATAAAAAGAGTCAGGAGAAAACAAATTCCTACCTCCTCTCTTTGTCACCGGACAACAACATTATCGTGGTCAGCTAAGATCTCAAGCACTGAGAATCTGTTTCACTACATCCAAATTGAAACAAATATAGTTCTAAGAATAATCCCCTACAGGAACCAAATCATCTAAAGACTATGCACTAGTGGAAATCGACTCCTCTTGAGGTTAATTGCCACTGAAAACCAAGGATGAACCCAGTATTACAAGTATGATTACACCTGAAAGCCAAGCTAATCATACTTTGCACTGACAAGGCACTTGCAACCAACTGCATATTGATTGCAAAGAAATCCCAATATTCTGTCTCTCAAACAGCCCCCCCCTCTGATTACCACATCAATTTATGTGCAGGCCAGATCCCAGAACAGCCATCAACAATCATATTAACAACCACTACAGCAAATACTGTGCCCTCTCACCATAATTATTGGAATCTCCTAAAAAGTAAACCTCTCAAAAACTCACCAGGCCAGGTTAGCTGACATATTGATTAAATAACAGGAAAGACAGCCATTCAAGATGAAAACATATCCTTGACAATGAACCTGCCTGGCGAATATGGACTAAAATGACAAAATATATGCAGATACAAACAATAAATAGATATACCCCTCTTTGGCACTGTAATCTATTTTCGGATCTTGGGTTTGATGTCATATCAAAAAAATGGGAATTGATAGGAATTAATACTATTGGGGACTTTTTGGTGAAAAACTACGAAACTACCTTTATAGATCTACAGACAAAATATCAATTGTCTAACGCCGACTACATTAAATTTGTCCAAGTATATACCATACTTAAATCTAAAGCACCCTGTCTCTCCACGGGAACAATTGATATCATCGAGCTTATAGCCAGAAAAACAACCCGAATCGGCTCAATTTACGGCTGTTTTATGGCAAAACTCCAAGACGATTTAGAAAAAACGGAAGTTACCTGGGCAGAAAAACTCTCAAATCCTAATATTGATATTGATAGAACACTAGAACTAACGGATTGTCTTCTCTTGTCATCTAGCCTTAAAGCTCAGATGTATAAAACTATCTACAATCTCTACTACAATCCGGCAAAGCTATTTGCCTGGGGTCTGAGAGAGAACGACCATTATCCTAGATGCCTACTCGGCCCAGCAACACTAATCCACATGTTTAGCGAATGTAGAGAATGAACTCTTGTTAAAAGAATGATATCCAATTTCTGGGATGAGGTGTTTGGTTACAAAGTTCCCGTCTCTCCTACATTATATGTGCTCGGATACGATAATTCACTTAATTTAAAACCAAACGAGGAAGTACTCCTATTTATCGGTACTGCGGTCTTTAGAAGTATATTGGCCGCAAGGTGGAAAGACAATGAGCCTTCAAGCTTTCAAATGTGGCTCGCACGTCTACTTGCGATTTTTAATCTCGAGAATGCTATTTATGCCACTAGAGGACCCAAAGCTGCTAAGCGTGGAGAGGCGATATGGCTACCCCTAATAAAGTGGAAGAATGGGGTTTAAGCATATATACATTTTAATTGCTTACTATTATGGTGTTTCTTTTAACCCTTTCGATGCTCATGACGAGCTCAGCTCGTCATGATGCACAGTTGAGCTGTGCTGATGACGAGCTGAGCTCGTCATGAATAAAGTAATAAAGCATTTTCCAGCACAGGGGGGGAAAACGCCTAGCAGCCAAGGTGTTAATGTATACTTTGTGTTTTATATTTCTTTTCTTTTTTTTATTTTCTTTTATCAGCTGATTATCCCACAATTTGAAATTGTACTCTGTATTAAGACTGCTTTTCTGTTCTCTTTTCTTTTTTTCTGGCTCTGAAAATTAAAAATAAATAAAAAAATAAAGAAAATGAACCTGCAGCAAGCTGAATATAATTGTCCACACATTGAAATCCCTCCTCTCACAACTTATTTTTTTCTTCTTCTTTTTATATAGCATAAACTAGACCCGGGAAATTGGGTATCATAGTGCTCTACATAGCACCAGTTTCGTTACAGAAGTACACATTCATTTTTGTTAGGCACAGGGAGGCTAAGAGATTTGCCCAGATTCACAGGATGTTCAGCGTTGTTGCCGAGACTAAAACCCGGTTTCCCAGCTTCGACGTCGACCGCTCTAGCCGTAAGGCTACATCCTCTCCCCAACTTCATCCAAGCCTCCATAGTCCAGACCACTGGGCAATAAAAATACCTCCTTAGCCTTACTAATAAACAAAGACTGTTCCCTACCACAACTCCCATTCTAGCAAGATGAACAGAGTCCCCAGCAAGGGAATTAAGCTCCTAGGAGAATCACAAAGAACCATATATGCTAGCAAATGCTAAATTAGATTAAAAAAATCACACTACAAACCATAATTTATCCTTAACAAGATAATTTGATGTCGTATTCATCATAGAAATATGGTTCTTCAATTACTGTGCTCCGAAAATGTATGGTACATTTCAAGAAGACTTCAAAATTGTTATAAAACATCTATTGCACAAAAGAACGTGTGGATTAGTCGGAGTTCATAAAAATGAAATCTTTACCACCATGCTCTCTAAATCGGCAATCAAATAATACAAAAATCAGCTCATTAAATGCAACAGTACCCCAAACTTGACCTGTGCAATTCTTCTGATATTTAGAGACTGAGACCTTGACAACAGTTGGGGAAAAACCTCAGCTATAAGGAATCATTTAGAGCACTAACCATCAAATATCGATCCCTGTAGACTTCAACATTTAGTTTGATGCTGCACATCAAAACAATGCAATCACTACACCTAATTAAGTGATTACAAACAGCACTCAAATCACGTAACACTCACTTGATTCCATCTAATGCCCTGAAAGTGTCATTGCCTCCAACTCCCTGACCCATTAACTATGAGCGATGAATTTGCCATTCAATTTATCCCTCTCAACATCCAACAATATCCCAAAAAATGACTCACACTCTTGCCAACTCATATTTGTGGATAACAAATCAGCCAATAGAAACTACTTGAACACATTGAAAACAGTCCTCATACCTGAACATCAGAACTACCACAATAGTGCAAGAATTTAACAGACTAACTAGTGATTCTTACCTTGAGAACACCACTGTTGCCTATCCTAATTCTTTCTATATTGCAACTCCTTTGAGTAACTAATTTTCTTAGGGTCCCCACCAAAAGCTACAGGAAAGCAAACTGATGTACTCACTTGTGAAGCCACAGGTTTACAAGCTAATTGGTATAACACTCAATGACTTAATGCATAGAAATGAAGAGTTGCAATGAAGTCTTACCATAGGGCAGGGGCAGCCAGCTGTCAAAGTGAGCACAACCTGAGGCATAATACTTGCCTACACTTTAATACTCTTTAATCTTCTAGGTGAGCTAACATTTGAAGATTCAGTAGGCAATGGTGTGTAATACATTATGGGATACCACCACAACTGACAGACCTGCATTCCCAGGCCATCTGCATCCCTATATCATGCTCCACAGGAAACACTAAAGAGGAGATGGAGCATCAGCTGCGTGGCTGAAGCTGTTCTAGTGCTCTTAAGTGCGGGGTACCACAGGGCTCAGCTTCGAGCCCTACACAATTTGTAAGCTCTATATGTCCCCGCTAGTGATCCTGATTGAATCCTTTGGTATACAAGTGGTCTCATATGAGGATGACACCCAGTTTTTTCTGACCTCTGAAGCCAACGAAAAATTTTAGCCTGCATTGTGGCGGTGCTGGGGTATCTCAGCGACAACTGCCTGCTGTGTAACCCAGATAAAACAGAGATCCTGTTCTTTGGCTCGAACACTCTTCCTGGTTGGAAAGGTTAATGGCCAAGCAGCTACTCACTGCCTCTCCCCCTACGTTGTGGCAAAGACCTTTAGGGTGCATTTTGATGTTACCTCTCTTTTAAACCCCAGTTTTCTGCAGTAATTAAAGACTCCTATTAGATACTCAGAATGCTAAGGAAAATTGATTTCCTTGATTTCCTGCCCTGGGAAGCTCGAACATCCAGGGCCTGATTCTCTCCAGAATAGATTATTCCAATTTTCTCTACCTGGGATCCCATATTACCTAATACATTGGCTGAAAATTGTGTAGAACACGTCAATTAGCCTTTTGTTCAAGCTTCTCAAACGTGCTTAGGTGTCGTACTATTGCAATCAATTGCACTGGCTACTGATGACGGAAAGTAGTATCTTCAAAGCCCTGGACTTTGCTCACTGAGCTTTTTACAAGGCCAGACCTAAATGACCAACAGGCTACAAGAATATTGTCCTCCTAGGACCTTATTTTTGCAGTCTGCTCAGCTTTTAGTCATCCCACGCATTAAGCATAGGAACCTTGGTGGTTCAGCCTGTTCTCTTTTGGTGACCAAGCACTGGAAGGAGCTCCTCTTTTAACTCAGGTGTACCCTAGACAACACCATCTTCCAGAAACAAATAAAACGTATCTGTTCAACTTTTAAGGTGGTAGATGTCTATTTTCCTTGTGTCTTAGCACCGGGACCCCCTTGCAGTAGCTGTGCACTTTAGAAGTATTTTTCATTTATTCATTCATTCATAAAGCACTAGAGGATGCTACGTCTTCCTTTCCAGTAACAAGAAGCTCTCACCACAACACATTAGACAGTATACCCCACAGCCAGTCAACACAGCTTAGCCAATAAAGTTGGGTTACAATGAATTAACAACACAACACATGATAATAAACAATTTACTCAATAGCACACACTATCCAGAGATGTACTTGGGAGTATAGGGTTGTAAGGATGTCACTAGCACTTTAAAGTCACAGTAAAGGCCAGAGTTCCAGTAAATAACATCCAATGGAATACATTAGACAAAACACTGGGAACAGGTACAGAACAACTCAGATATTCAATACAGTTAGGTATTACCAAGCAAGTTAACAACAGCAACAACTGTAATAATAAAAAATCACAAATATAGTTTTTGTTACCATCAGATACGTACAGAAGGTCTGGCAAGGCTCATATCAAGCCATCAAATGTCACACTCTTGGATTTCTAAAGACTCGGACCTCACAGATCAATCCACCACACTCCAAACACAAACTCTCAATGTTATTTGTGCCAAGACTACTGGTGCTAGTACTTAAACAGAAAGCAGGTTTCAGTTTGCAACATAATCCTTGAGACCTGTGCAAGGACCAACAGTGCTGTGAGGCCATAGTAATGGTAGTAATGTGAAGAAGTGAAGTGAAGAAGAGGCCAACAGTGATGCACAATCTTTTCTAACTGACATGTCTCTTCTAGGATTAAAGCAATGTAACCATGGACCTACTCATCAGGCGGGACACACCCTGGACCTGATTATATCCAACTTCCCTGGTATTAAATGTTGTGCACCCAAACAATATCCTTGGACAGACCACTTTGTACTTGAGTTCACTATGCCGATAAATGACTACCGATCTACCTCCCACATACAAATTCCCCCTAAACGCAGACAGTGGCACAAAATAACTAACACTGATTTTGCGCAGAAATATCTCTCTCCCACTATTCGCTGTACAGATGACATTAATACTGCCCTCTCTACTTGGGATTCTGCAGTCACTGCCGTGGTGCAACAAATTGCCCCGATGAAGACTTTTAAAATTAGTCTAGCCAGGAAGCAAGAGGTCTGGTACTCAGAGGAACTGCGTAATTTCAAACGCTTAGCTAGAAAGGCAGAGAAGACGTGGAGAAAGACCTTCCTGGAGGAAGACAAAATCAAATACAAAACTAATCTTAGTACCTATCACAAAGCCATAAGATCTGCACGGAAAAACCATGTCACTGCCCAGTTAGAAGCAGCTGGCAATGACTCAAAAACTCTCTATCAGATTGTTACATCATTTCTGAAACCCAAAGCGTGTGAAAGTGCAGACATGGCCTCACAACAGCTTTGCGACAGCATCTCCTGCTTCTTTACAGACAAAATCGATGCCATCTACAATAAAATAGAGGCATATAGCTCTGGCATAAGTAGCCAGGATAACCCTACTCTGGTACAGACTGCATCTACTAACATCTATTCCTTCAATGATTTCCCTGAGATATCGTTAGCAGAGGTTGAGAGACTGTTTACGGACATTAAAAGTGGAAGTCCCGCGGACTTGCTTCCAGCCAGACTTATGGCCCCTTTAGGGAGTACACTAGGCCCTGATGTTCAGAAACTGGTGAACCTCTCACTTACATCTGGAGTTGTCCCACAGTGCTGGAAAAAAGCCCTAGTTAGACCCATCAGGAAGAACTCATCTGTTCCTTGGACCAACATGTCTAACCTGAGGCCTATCTCCCTCCTACCATTCTTAGGGAAAATTATCGAAAAACATACCAATAAGCACCTATCCACCTACTTGGAACAGTCTGGTAGCCTCGACCGATCTCAGTCAGGCTTTAGGCCAAAATTCAGTACAGAAACGGCCTTGCTGTCGGTAACGGACGATCTGCGGCTGTACCAGGACAGGGGCTACTCTGTTGTCCTGGTGCTGCTAGATTTATCGGCAGCGTTCGATACGATCTCCCACACCATTCTGATCGAACGACTGTCCAGGAGTGGAATCGGCGGCAAGGCACTGGACTGGATCAGGAGCTTCCTCTCCAACCGCACCCAATCTGTCAGCATGGGTGAGTTTAGGTCGGAAGAGGTTAACATCACCAAGGGAGTACCACAGGGCTCTTGCTTGAGCCCGACTTTATTTAATACCTATGTGGCTCCCTTGGCAGATGTTACCAGAGCTTTTGGGTTCTATCCAGTGTCCTACGCTGACGACACACAGCTGCTCTTCCCTTTTAAACACCTTTCCCCGGAAATAATTCAATCCTTTTCCGATGGGATGAAGGCAGTTGCTAGGTGGATGTCCTCCAACCTCCTTCAATGTAATGTTGGAAAAACGGAGGTGATGCTCTTCGGGGAAGCTAGGATTCAATGGTCCCCCGACTGGTGGCCTTCAGACTTGGGCCCAGTTCCTGAGCCCAAAACAGTAATCAAGAATTTGGGAGTCACATTGGAGCCGGAGCTGACCATGAAGCACAATGTTAACATCACTGTGGGATCCTGTTTCCATGCGATTGGTCTGCTCCGTAGGATTTTTCCTTTTCTACCGGACTCCCATAGGAAAACCTTAGTTCAAGCTCTGGTCATAAGCAGACTTGATTATTGTAACGGTCTTCTGGCAGGTGCAAATGAGGAGGTTCTAGACCGTTTACAGGTGGTTCAAAATACCGCAGCTAGGCTGGTGTTAAATGTACCTCCTAGATCTCCCTCTAAACCACTACTTCAAAAACTACATTGGCTACCAATACGCCAACGTGTGAAGTTCAAGACCTGCTGCGTTATCCATAAGGGACTTAATCAATTGGGACCAGAGTATCTAGCCAGCAAGTTTGTTCCTTATGCCCCTATTCGTTCCCTCAGATCCAGTGACCAGCTGTTACTGAATGTTCCTAGGATAACCAAATCCAGACTAGGTGGTAGGGCCCTGTCTGTAGTAGGTCCTAATCTTTGGAACTCCCTCCCACTTTCACTAAGACAGTGTCATAACCACCTCCAATTCAGAAAATGTCTGAAAACCTTTCTGTTTGGCCCAGTTTAGTTGTTTATTTTCTGGACCCTGTACCTCACAACACTCTCTTTTTAATTGAAATGCTCCTCTGTCAGTTGTATTACTGGTTGCCAACAGCGCGGAGATACTCCTTCGGGGGTCTATTCACAGCGCTATAAAAACTCGCAAATAAATAAATAAATAAATAAATGTGCCGTAAAAATATTTGATAACATAATATTGTGTGTCCATATCTTGCTTATGTTTCCTGTTCAGGCTCTTTTTGATACAAGTAAATGCTGTGTATTTTCACACCTGACAACTTCTGCAACAATTTATATGCATCACTGCTGAGCCCTGTCTTAATAGATCATAAGAAAGTATTTATCATCATTTATTGCTACCAGAGAAGAGGTTCACAAAAATCACCCTCATGCACTGCATCATACACATATGTACATTACTGCTCCTTTATCAGACCTGTCCCACTCTGGGCCTGCTCATCAGTATCCACTAGTAATATGAATCATGGATGAATCTTACACTTGTTGAAGGTTGGTCCTACAACACTTCTAAATATTCAATAGTTTACTAAGTAGAGTGTGCTGTTTTCCTCCGTATATGTTCGCATAAAATGTAAACCCAGACAAAGTTCACCATTTCAGAATTTGTTGATGAAACATTTTATTGTCTGTGATCCGTCATACAAGTACCTTTATCGTGCTTCAAATTAATTTTCCAAGAGATACATTTTTTTTATCACACACAATATAGTTCCAATGGAGTCTTAAGTAGTATACCTTGATTTGATACACATATTGTCCCGTTGCAGTTTAGCAATCATGAGATGTGTTGTTTTATTCCTTACTCTGATTTATAGGCCTGGACTTTCTCAAGGCTGAAATTACTTATAGGTCTGGGGCTTTCTCAAGGCTGAACTTTAAACAATATAGTATGGGACTTTTGACAAGTATTTGGTTTTGATTGTAATCTCCTGGCTACCAGTACCAGCCTTTTGTGAATATATTGGCACCTGGTGTTGACACTGCACCAGTAATGTATATGGTGATTGTCTGGAGTGTGCACTTAGTATAAATACTGGAACATAGACACCAACTCTTTAGTGCACTTCTGGACCTGTGGATACTCTGCCAGGAAGAAAGACTGCTGTGCTGCTGCACTGAGGGGGCTGCTGCCCTGCTGTGCTGACCTGCTGCCTGCTGCGTCTCTTGCCTAGCTGAGAAGGACTGTACCTGCCTCTCTTGAACCCAGAACCTAGAGTGACTTCAATTGCTAGTTGGCTAGCCTCTCAGGGATACAATAAGCGTCCAACAACCTTGCACCTGCACCTGGACTCTTCCATCTAAGAGTCTACCCTGCCAAATTGTGCCACCCCTAGGGCTTAAGGCAGCCCCATCAGAACTGCTGCTGAGTAATGCCTTCTTGGAGCAAGCTCTTGCATCCCTAGTCAACGGCAGCCTCAACAACAATGGCATACTCCACAATGTAGTCTCATAGCTCCTCAGTACTGGCGCATCGCAAAATTGCAGGCTGCATTCTCGACGCCAGACATTGTGTTGCAAGCCCGGTCATTGGATCCTTGATGACCATGCAGGCCCTCGCAGCACAGCCTCACTACATCTCGTACCGACGCATAGCTTTGGGTGCATGATGCAACTTTGACATGGATCCTCGCAAAGCAACGCAAACCAGGATTTAAGTTATTCTGTTCAGTGGGCCCAACTGTCTCTCACTAGTCGCCCACGCTCCATTGCAGTCAGCCTGAAATTGGGACTTAGTTCCGGTCTGGTGCAACTATATATCCACAGTTGGTACATTGTGCTTTTTGGTGTTATTTACACAAAAATCTTAAAAATTGCATATCTCAAGGTCTACTGATTGGATTTCTGTTGTTATGGTTGTATTTCATTTATTTTCAAAAAGTCGTCTTTTTCTAACCTTGTGTGCAAACCTTTCTATGTGGTGTTTTCACTTTATAACCATTTGATGTTTTGCACAAATACTTTACACATTGCCTCTGAGCTAGCCATGACTGCTCTGTGCCATGCTAGCAGAAGGTTGAGCACAGGTTAATTTAGGGTTGGCTTGTGCCTCACTCTGACAAGGATTGTGGTTGTTGCTTGACCAGGGCTCACACCCCAGTCAACCCACAGCCCAATTCTTTACACCAGGGTATTACATTAAAAGATCAAACAGGTTTAAGCTACTGTTACCATGTTTAAAAGGGAAAACACATATACTTTATCACTGAATAGCAGTGGTTAAGTGCAGAGAGCTCTAATGTCAACAAAAGTGACTTTCAGCAAAAAAGTGCAGGGTAAAGGCAAAACGTGTTGGGCAACAGTACATTTCTACCTCAGTTCTTGGACTACTCTTTTAGACAAACCTACCAACAGACTGCTGATTCTATTATCCTCATTTTCATCTTCTAGACCCTAACAAGGAAAGACAAATAAATACCAGGAATAAAGAGGTAGCATATCAAAAGCATGAATGCATGTCACTTGTAGCTTCAATGCTGAGTATCAGATAGTGGGCACATAATGATATGTTACAAACTCTATCAAACGTATTGTAGAACTAGCAACATAATTGAAAGGTGTTTTTTGAACTGTCACTAACTGTATATGCCAGTGCATGCTTACCTATAGCTGTCTCAAACCACTGGAGTCACTTTATATATAATTTTGATTTACTTAGGAATTTATTACAGCCTTTTCTCAACACAAGTTATTACCTAACATCGCACAATCACCTTGCATATGTTCAACGTTACATTTCAATTCATAACTGATCACAAGTGCAGTACTAAAACAAGATGACAAAATATTCACAAAGGATAGTACTGCTAACCAGGATATTACAATCAAACCTAAATACCTGTCAAAAACCACATCCTATATTGTTTACATTTCAGCCTTAAGAAAGCCCCAGACCTATGCACCAGAGTGAGAGGGCAAACTCATGTTGGCTGCTAAAGTTTCTTAACAAAGCCCTTATCAATCTGTTTAACAACAACACATCTCAAGATTACTAAACTGCATTGGTACAATAAGTATATCAAATCAAGGTATACTATATGAAACTCAATTGGAACTATATTGTGTGTAACAAAAAAGATTGATATCCTAAACAATTCATTTGAAGCACCACAAAGGCACTTAAATGATGGATCATGGACAACAAAATGTTCGATCATCAATTTCTGAAATGTTGAACTTTGTCTACTTTTAGATTTTATGTGAATATAAGCATTGGGAAATGACAAACTCAACACAATAAACATACATGATACTGGTTCATGATTAAATCCCTTCTGTTTTAGATCCCTTATTCTTTTAAATATTGCATTTTAATACTCAAGGGTAAGGAAGTGGTTACCCACCAGAATCCTAGAGTAATTTACGCACCTACTTTGAGATTAGCTTTGCAAATGGCATTCTTAACAGGTGTAATTTAAAGGTGTGTGTTCGCAAAATGGGAATTTACGCTCATGTAGGCATTTACTCTCATATACTGTCACACCAACTTAGTGGGACATTACAGCTAGAAACTCTTTCTCCAGAGGTGAGCATTCTAGGATAGGGACTCCATCATGCGTTGATGAACACTCATTACTCTGTGGATTTTACGCCTGGGCGGAGTACACAGAGTTACGTGGCACTCCGCAAAGAGACAAAAAGTCTGCCAAGCTAAGCAAAGTTCCGCGGGTGGTGCCGTGCATTACCTCATGCTGTTCATGAACCTTTTTAGCGCAGGGTGTTTGTCTGGCGCTGTAAAATTACAGCGAACAGCATCACATGCAGCACAAGAGGGCGCTGCTTCTTTCCGCCGCTCAAGTAGAAGTTCAACTCGAGTGGCAGTTTTCTCAACTCAAGCAGAAGATTTCTCAATGCGAGTGGTAGTGGCCATCCGCGACTGCCCGCGTTGAGAAATCTGTGAAAGCACATCATCAACATTGTGAAGCATACAGCACAGGAGTGTGATACTGCACATCATATCTGTGGAGTAGGAGTAAGTCAGTACGCCTCCTGTTCATAGAAAAGACCTAGAGCATGCCTTGAGCAGATAAACCGTTTGTTTTGGGGTGTTGACAGTCCTGCTGTATGATTGATTGTATGCACTTTGTACTAATGTAGTGGAATCCGGGGCAACAGCCTCATTAGAAATATAGAGTCACCAGAAGGGGCAGAAGCAAGCAGTGTGGCATCCAAGTACATTTACTAAAAGAGTTTTCATTTGGATGTCACACAATAGGAAACTGGTCTATTGGTCTTACAATTTCTACCACTTGTAATACCATTGAGAGTTTTGTAATTTTGCCACAACTTCCATAATGAATTGTCATTGTTGATGTCGACACGCCTGTATGGTAGGTACTGTCATATGGTGGGGTTACTACAGGTATGCATTACACATTTGAGGAAAAAGAGAATAGAAAGAGACAAAAGGCCCTTCCACGTCATCACAAAGGGAGCCTAGTGAAACCGGGAAACCTGAACACAGTGAGAAGACAGGCTAGAGGGAGAGCACTAAGAATAGAGGAGACCAGCTCAGAAAGAAGTGAGTCCCACCGGACAAAACGCAGAGGGGTGATTTAAAGCGGGCAATGAGCTTCCAGCGTGAAGGTTGCCCAACAGAGCAGACCAGAAGGAAGCCTTTGGGAGGAAACTGTTTTCCGCTGAGTACCTCCCAACCCAGGAGAGGACAGGACTAGTACTTGGCTCCTGCCATTCACCTTGAGGAATGTGGCTGACACAGGCTGCTGCTCGGGTATGGGACTGGTCTCATTCTTTGGAGGGGGCCATCCCTAGAAGGGAGGAGGGGTACTGTAGAGGAAACGAGGTTCCAGATGAGGATATGCCCAGCAGAACACAATGGAAAAAAAGTAAGTAGTAGGTATTTTTTTTTGTCGTTGGCATGAATCAGCTAAACTAAAGTAATTAAATAAAGATAAGCCAGATACGCAGCTATGCTGGACAAAATTAGTTCAAGTGGACCACAAACTTGAGAAAGGCTGGGGGCAGAAAAGGGTCAAAGACACTGAACCAAGGCTGATGTATTTTATTAGTGAAAAAGGCAAAATATATTTGTTTCAGGTATCTGTATGATAACACAGGCAGTTACCAGGAAGAGACAAGTGATTACGCCAAAACTAAAGTAGAAAAATTATGACGTGGATGGTGTGCTTCATGGTTCGTGTATATTTGTTCAATGAACCTTGGTAGAACTAGAGTATATTATTATAGTCAGTGGCTTCTAATACATTCAGGACCTCCCTTGCCTAAATGCTGTGAAACCTAGCCTTGATGACATTGACTGTCTGAAGGTCAGTGGAGAACACAATATGTTGGTTATCAGTGGAGAAGTGCACCTATGATGAGCCTCAGTACCATGAATACTGTCACAGTTCCTATTCTAGATTTTCTGTTTTCCCTCATTTGGTAATTTTATATTCAACTATTTCAATTCTGTCTATATTCAGACTCTACTATCTGCTTCATGGAAAGTGTGACCTTTTAAAGACACACATGGAAATGTTTGCATTATGTCTGCTTACTCGCTAAGATGATTTTTTTTATTGTTTATAATGCTTTTCACCTTTAATCAATATGGTAATCAAGATGACAATTTTATCACCATGATTGTTTAATCTGTTGTTGTAATACTTTATTCGATAAATATATCATAAAAGTACAGACATAAAAAATACATGAGACAATTTACCAGGTATTACTACAATTTCATTAAAAATCATCAATACAAACAAGTTAACTATACTTTAGTGTCTGCATGTGCTACATTTGTTTACATAATATAATATAAAAATGAGTAATCAGATAAAATAAAACCTGAGGTATCGAACCTTAGTCAGAGAGGGACTTTGTGCTAGGACTATCAAGCAAGAGGCCACGTCAGTTTGCAGCACCACCCAGCCTCAGTTGAAGGCGACATCAGGAACAGAGCAAGGAAGTGGCCATCATCGTGTCACTGCTTATTTTCCAGCTGTGATAGAGAGCCCAGGCTTGCTTTTTACTGCTTTAGCTAAAATTAGCATAGCTCGAGTATGACTGATCGGTACCATTAAACACTTTCTGTGCAGTATTGTTTAGTGGGCTGTGTATGGGTTACAGTCCAAGTGGATTTTTAATTTGTATTTTTGCCTGACAAATTGAGTATGTATGTCTGATGTCTTGGTCCCTGGCTACCCCTCTGACAAAAATATTTAACGATTACAATAGATTCGTGAGAGGGGAACTGTTGTCCTGATGTTTGGTGATGTTCTCTAGAGCAGTAGTTCTTAACCTTCTGTTGCCCCCCACTTAAACCACACTACTACTATACAATACTGAAACCCAGGGCCCTCCAATGAATCATTATTGGAATCCAAGGACCCTGCTGAGTTATTAGTGGAAGAAGAGAACACTGGCCTGTGCATTTTCGATGACTTGAACTGTAAAATAAAATATAAAAAATACAGAAGCAAGCATTCATCAAACAATTCTACAAACTATGAAATATTTTATTTAAATCCCAAACAAATATAAAACAATTATCAAAATTTTAATTATAATAGGAAGGCTGGATCTTTTCTAAATTCAGTTGAGGCCTCCCATTATCCATACTAAATTCTGTTTAATGCACAATTCAAGCTGAGGAAACTAATTTAATGTTTAATCTTCAGTTTCAAATTCCTTCACCATTACAGAATGTGTTAACATGTTCAACTGCAAATCTTACTTCTTCAATTATGTAAACTATATTAATTTGATAATATTATTTAATTTTCTAAGCAATCGCAGACCTCTGGGTAGGCTTTGCGGACCACTAGGTGTCCCCGGACCACCGATCAAGAGCCACTGCTGTAGGGCAAACCATTGGAACTAAGGAGGTACTGGATGTCCAGCCTGTGGGATTTTCAAATATTATCAGCTGTCATGTTCAGGGGGGCAAAACAAGTCCTGGAAACCCAGTCCTATCTGCAGCGTTGATAGGCAGGCATCACCCTTTGGAGTTCTGCTGCTTCCTCCTCTTGCTCCAGGATAAGAGCCTGGTGTAACAGCAGAAGTTGGAACACGTGTAAGCAATAGTAATGGGGAGTGCTTGTTCGATCCATTCCCAGACTTCATGTAAAAGGAAAAACTATACATTTTGATTACTTAATAGGGTTCTGTCTATAGGTAATTGCAATCACTTGTGTTTTCTTCTTCTCTGATGCGTTGTGTGCCTGGTTGTAATTTTATTTTTCATTTTAACTTTTTGGGAAGTTATATGTAATATGACAAACTTCAACTGATCCAGAACGCGGTGTCCAGACTCTTATTTAACATCCAGAACGCGGTGTCCAGACTCTTATTTAACATCTCTAGGAGATCCAGTATAAGGTCGCACCTGTGTGACCTTCACTGGCTCCCCGTGGTCCAGCGGGTGCAGTTTAAGGCCCTCACTTTAGCTCATAGAGCTCTGCATGACTCAGGACCCTCCTATATTAGGAAACGGGTGGCCTTTTACACCCCTCATCGATCCCTACAATCTGCTTCCCACCGTCTGATGGCCACCCCCGCTTCCGTCGCTCTAGGATGGGGGGTAAGTCACTTTCGGTCAAGGTAGCCACTCTCTGGAATAGTCTTCCTGTCTCGCTGCGCCACACCCAGGACTTCCCTTGTTTTCAGAAACTTCTCAAAACTCATCTTTTTAATCAGGCTTTCTAATCTTTCTCCTTCGGCTTATCTGCAGTCCATATCGCGCCAGGATACTCATGAGTAATTGAGCGCGTTATAAGTGTATATTGTGCTTTGTTATTGTGTCAACCATCATTGTTGATTTTGTGAGGTGAGATTTCAGAAATTGCTTGATTTTTGGGAGTTGAGAGAAGATTAGCACCTGCTCTGAGCCGAAGCACTTTTTTATTATGAATTCTTTATGTGGAAGTGGTGATCAGTAAACTAGTCAGTTCTCTTTTTCTCTTTATGCATGTGGAATTACAAGCCGGTACTTTGGGTTTTTCTGCACATGCAGAGATTTCGCAAGCAGATTTGCTGTTTGAAATCTCCACATGGGGCGATTCTTGTAATCGGGTAAAGTCAAATCAACATATGAAACCATGGAGTAATTTCACTACGCCCATCTTGTAAATTGGGATTTTTATAGGAAAAGACAGTGCACGCGGCCCTGTCGGAACTTAGAGGAAAATGAATCTTCTCTTTCTTCTGTTTCTCTCCTCTGTGCTGGGCGTGATATGTCCTGAAAACTGTTCTAACATGTAATGCAACAACAAAAGATATAGATGATCAGCCCGTTGCAATTTCAATTATTTAATGCATCTACAACAGAAATCGCCTTCATGGCACTGACACCCAATGAGACAAGTTCTTTCCGCTACTTTTTTCCGTTTTTAGATGCCAGACCACATCAGTCATTTTTAGTGAGCGCCACTCGAAACGCGGACAAAGATAAAAAAAAAGGGCCCGGCTACACGGCCAGAAAGATTGTTCCTTTTATTAGAACGTTTTCTGAACTAAATATGCTGCCTATGACAAATGAACAATGGCGCCTTTTTGTCGCTGTCCCTGCTCAGCAAAATGCGAGCATCAGCAGCATCACCTCCAATGTAAAGGCAGTGAAAGGGCCTCTGCGCGTTTGTCTCACTGGACGGAAACAGCTGCACGCATTCATTGAATTGTTCTTATGCAGATAGCGGCAGGTAAAGATGTATATAAGGGATGCTGTGTGCCTACCCACAGCACAGAAGAATCACAACCATCCAGCAGCCAACATGGGGAAGGTAAGTAAAAGATGGCCTTTATGGAAGCATTGCATAGGGTATACGCATTCATAAAGCACATACATTGAGTTCATTAGATGCAAAAAGTTACTTTATTTCTGAATTTCCAGTTTAACACAGCATGGCCAGTGGCAATATATGTGAATGTGGTTCACCTGTTTACCTACACAAGCGTAGCGCGCTGTCCCTCTTCGACGTTAATTTTTTTGTTCACAATACAGAATGGTTTTGGTCATGACACACCAACATCAAGGCAGTGGATCCGAACTTCGGCAGCACACTATACAAGAGTGATGGGTTGCCTCTACCCTTTAATCACCCAAATAGTAGTGTACTGTAGAGGTGCACGGTTCATAAACGTGATCAGCCTCGTTTGTTATCTACATCCTCATTTGTAACTCCCAAAGGAGGTATTTTTTATAACAACACAAACTTCATGAGGACGGTGACGTGTTTTAAAAACAGAGAATGTGAAAATACCATAAAATACTTTTGGAGGAAAAAACCCATACACATTGTGGGACTGGCCCATAGGGCTCTCAGGCAGTGCTCACTGATAGACCCTGTGTGTGGGCCTGTTTTTGGCTGTTTGTGGACCTGCTTTATGGTCTTTTGTCCAGTTTGTACTGTTGATTCACCGGATACTGCCACAAACCTTGCCTGCAGCATGCACAAATGTGTGCAGTCTCCATACCGTACAAAGACACCTAAACAATGTGTCTTGCAAAACACCTATACAGCATCTGTACAAAAAGTTCAAAACCGCCATATTTGTCAGTGTGGGTTACTTTTTGGCTATCTGATTCGCTAATGAGGGCCACATTTATTTTCATATCCGGGCCTATTTTCTGCAGTTGTCTGACCCTGGCCATACAATGTAACAGACACAGAAGAATTCTCTCTTAAAAACATTACAATCTCCAGCAAAAATATGTTTTGATGGAAATATCATCAAGAGGCAAAGTCTTGCAAATGTAGAAACTCTGCAAATTCATAAAGTTGCAAAATGCCTCTTCTTCTTGAATGTCAATCAATCAGGGAATTTTAAAGAGCACTATTCACCCTAGAGGGTCTCAAGGCACTGTTTGCAGGTGATATAATAATTTTGCAAAATCCTATTTTTATTTTCCAAAAATGTAATAATTTATAAATTGGTGGGCTTCTTTTAAACAGAGAAAGCCAATGAGAGGGCAGAACCCTGCCTTATTGCCAAGCTTTACTTATTCTGTGTGGGCTCGAAGGGGCTACAGTACCCAAGAGTAGCCTCAGTCCGACGGACACTGCGTCATTGTGGCACAACCTCAGAATATTGAAGACTCTAGTCCAGGGGCCTTATTTATGAAGGCGTTGCGCCACTGGTGCGTCACTTTTAAAATGGGAAAAAGTGACGTACCAGTGGCGCAAGGCCTTCTAAAATAAGGCCCCAGGAGTGTAACCTGCTGTCGCAAGCCATAGAACAAGGAAGGAAATGCCTCATCTGGCTGCTCTCTGAACTGTAAAATACAGCATTAATCATGGGTTAGGTGGCCCCTCTGACATCTAGACCCTGAGGTTAGTGCATCTGCTCCACGGAGGTGTAGCTTCATGGGGAGTGTTTGGGGTGTGTTTTTTTTTTTTAATTCTGTTTATTGATTTTCAACAACAAATTATACAACTATAGAGTGGTCCATTACAAACATTTAAAAGAACAGAGGCCATTACATTACTGCATTCTTCCTTCATGTGTAAATGGTATATTCACATTGCATTAGTGTATCAAGAATTAAAAACAAAAGAAGTATATAAATGTGACAATGGGTGTCACACAACAATACATTGCTTCGACAAATTGATGGGGTACAATGTCAGTTATGGTACAGTATTCAGTTCATTATTTTGCATGTAATTGGGTAAAGAACCTCCAGTAGTCTTTAGACCTTGACCCTCTCGGTAGTTCCTCCTCATATGTTAATAGATTGTCTGTGCAGTGTGCCATGTCCTTTAACCACTGTTTAATGCTTGGAGTATTAGCGCTATCCCAGTTCTGCGATATTTGACGCTTTGCCAACAATAGGGAGATCACACAGAATTTGCGTTTTTCCGCCTTTACGCTTGTCACAAGTCCCAGCAGGCAGGTTTTCATTGAGCATTCAATTTCTGTACCTAACATTTCTGTTAGCTTAGAGGTGATCTCAGCCCAATAGCCCTGCACGGTGTCACAGTACCAGGCTAAATGAATGAAATCTGCTTCCCTCCATTTACATCTCTTGCATGTTGCCATATCACGCAGTCCATGCTTGTGCAGTTTCACTGCGTATGATATGTTTGGTGAATGTATTTAAAATGCAAGAGACGTAGGTTGCCGTTTGGCGTAAGTAGTTTAATTAAAGCGCATGCTGTAAACCGTTCTTTCTCTGTCATTGGTTCTTGTAGTACCTCACTCCATCTCGATTTTGCTGTCTGAGTGTTGTGTGGTATTTCTCCTTGTGTCGCCTTATAAAGCCTGGAAACTAAATGTGTTGTGTTTGAAGACGTTAATACAAGTTGAAGTGTGTCTAGACAAACCGGTTCTGTAGGATAGTTTGGAAATAATTCCTTAACAGCCCTTTGCAGCCTATAGTAGGTGAATCTGAATAGCGTGGTTTGGTTGCTTATATAAGATAAGTATTCCAGTTGACAAAATTTCCCATCTTGATATAGATCCCCAAACGTGTCAATACCCACTTGCGTCAACAAGCCCATGCCCACCGTCTTGTTCGTGACTGACAATTCTGGGTGATGGTATAATGGTAGCGCAGGAGCATAGAGAGGTAGTTTGTGTGCCAGCTGACCTAGTTTTCTCCAAGCGTGGGTGGTGGCGTCTATGGTGTTAATGTCTTCTGAATGCAATGGTGGTCTTTTATGTGTGATGATTGCCGTTAAAGGTATTGGGGACGCATCTCCTTCCTCCACCGCTGTATGTGTCAGGTATGGTGTTCTGTGATACCAGAATGCAGCATATTGCGCTTGCCCGCAGAGATAGTATAGGTAGAAATCTGGCACACAGAATCCCCCCCTCTGGTAGGGTAATGTTAGTGTTCTGAGGCTTATACGTGCTTGTTTGCCTGCCCATATGAGTTTGAGCTCCAGCGATGTGATACCCTTAAACACGGCCTTCGGGGGTGGAATTGGAATATTATTAAATAAATATAGAAATTTGGGTAAGATGTTCATTTTCACAATGGCAATGCGGTCTGCCAATGAGAGCGGCAGGTGTATCCATCTGTTAACTTTTTCCTCCAGAGTTGCCCTGACTCTGCCATAGTTTGTACGGATAGTCTCCTCCGGGTTCCTATTATACCACACTCCTAGGTATCGTATTGAGTCAGTTGGCCATTCCAGTGGGAATTCCGTTGTATGTGGTGTTGTGGTGTCTGTTTCTGGGATGATCGATGATTTGTCCCAATTGATCTGTAGACCAGAGTGCCAACCAAATTTAATGTATTCCCGTAGCAACGGGTCCACATTTTCTACCGGGTTGCGGACGTACAGAAGCATATCGTCCGCGTATAAAGAAATGTGTAAAGGTGTACTTGGGAAGTGTAGAGCAGAGTGATTATACTTTTGTCTGATTAGGCAGGCTAATGGCTCTAACGCGAGAGCAAACAGTAGGGGGGATAGTGGGCCTCCCTGTCGTGTTCCCCTTTCAATGGGAAATACTTCAGATACGTAGACATTCACACGCACTCTGGCCACTGGAGTTGTATAGAGGAGCTGTATCCACTGTATGTACCTCAGAGGGAACCCCATTCGTTTTAGGATCGTTATTAGATACGTTCATTCTATGGAATCGAACGCTTTAGCGGCGTCCAGCATGACTGACACCGCTTTAGTGGTTGGTGTGAGGTAATGCGATAAGGCAAAGAGAGTTCTAGTGTTATGCGATGTAGCTCTTGCCGGTATAAAACCCGCCTGGTCTGGGAGGATCAGGTTCGTCATCAGTGGTTGTAAGCGGACTGCCAGGATCTTGGCTAGGATTTTAGTGTCAACATTTATCAACGATAAAGAACGATATGACTCACATTTTTCAGGATCTTTGTGTAGTTTGAGTAGTGTGATAATGATCCCTTCACGTAATGTTGGAGGCAGTTCCGCTTCGTCAAATGCATTTCCATACATAGCTACCAGGTGTGGAGCCAGTATGTCTACATATGCCTTGTAAAACTCGCATGTAAAGCCGTCTGGGCCCGGGGCTTTCCCATTAGGTAGTGTGTGTATAATTTCTGTCACTTCCTCCACCGTCATCGGCCTAGCTAAATATTCTCATTGGTTATCGGAAAGCCATGCGATGGCTGTATCGTTAGGGTAACTGAATGTGTCACCTGCGGTCGCTGTGGGATTTGATTTATACAACTCGCTGTAGTTGTGGACAAAGCTACTCAGGATTGCCTCTGTGTGTGTAACAAGGTCCCCCTTTGTGCCTCGTATCTTTAAAATTGTCTGAGTGCTTTTCCCGTCACAAATCTTAGCTGCAAGGACTTTGCCCGGCCTACCACCTTCCCCAAATTGTCGTGCTGTTGGTCTTTTATATATATATACTTTATCTCATCTTCCATAAGTGTTTGATGCTCTGAACATACCTGTCTTAATTCCCCTAAGTAGGCTGTATTTTGTGTATTTTCAAATTTGATCTCAAGGTCTTTCATTCGGGCTTCACATTTACATATCTGTCCCTTGATATATCTCAGTATGCCCATTGTGGTGCTCATGCATATGCCCCTCAGTGTTGCTTTGAACGCCTCTCATAGAGTGCCCGGGTCATCCACAGAGGAAACGTTCAATTGAAAGTAATCCTTTAAAGCCGTTGCTATTGTGTCTGCATAGACCGAGTCTGTCAGTGCCTTGGCATTGAATCTCCAGCTAAAGGGGGGAGGGGTATATTGTGGCAGTTAGAGCGATAACAAAATTGGATTGTGATCTGACAGTGTTCTTGGTAGTATCTTCAATCTATCTGTCCACAGTAATATATTGTCAGACCCCAGCCAATAGTCTATACGGGACCAACTCCCATGTGCCATATTAACGTGTGTCGCACCCGGTAAGCTTGGGTGTTTCGCCCTCCAGATGTCTCTTAAAGGAGTGTCTTCCATGATGTCTAACATCTTTTCCCGGCCCTTCCTGTGTGGTTCTACCGATGTAGATGATCGGTCCATTTGGTCCCTCAGTGCTAGATTAAAATCCCCTCCTCATACTAGATTCGTCTCAGTGAATTCCTGGACATGGTTCCAGATAGTTTGAAAAAACTCCCGGGAGTCAATGTTCGGACCATACACATTTACCAGTGTTATCTTCTGACCTCTCAGAAGTCCCAACAATATGATAAATCGCCCATTAGGGTCAAGTACCTTACGATGTACCTGAAATTTTACACCCTTTTTCACTAATATCATCACCCCCCTTGAGTATGAGGAGTAGGGAGTTGTGTGTATAGATTCTGCCCATCTGGCACAAATAGTGTTGTGTTTGTGGGGTGCTATGTGCGTTTCTTGTAATAGGGCTATCTCTATTCCCCACCTCTCAAAACTTGTTAATACTTGTCTTATTTTCTTTGGGTTCGTGAAACCTCGGACGTTCCATGTGATTAGGTTCAGAGTCATTCTATCTGCCGTGTAGTTGTTAACTGGCATTGTAATTACGAGTGTTTGGGGATGTTACATTCCCCCTCGTATTTGTATTTTCTGATGAATAGCTGGGTACAGGTGCTTTCAGTCGGCAGGTATGGTGAGATGCATATCAGATTTCACCTAGGAATTTTGCATGCACACACTAACAATAACACACAGCTCTAGCTCATCTCTGTTTTGAAAGTCCTCAAAGTGTTGGTCATGTTACAAAATGTTGTGTTTTTCTCACTTTGTACACCTACCAATCTGCAATCCTCACCCTTTCCACTGCCTCTCAAGACCCTATCATTGGCACCGTTTGTTGTATAATTTATTTTAACATTATATGCCAGCATGAGTGTTGGGAAATCTGAAGCTCACCCCCCCTCCACTGAATCTCACTGACCAAGTTACTCCCCTACTGCTCCACCAATGGAAGCTACATCCATGGTGTAGACTGGAAGCTTCAATGTGAAGCTTATGCGACCCTTGGTCCCGTATGCTGTAATTTACTATTTCATACAATATTATATAACAAATATATTGTAACCAGATTTGAGTGCTTAATTTGGGCCAGTGGAGGCAGATTAAGAGAGTAAAACACAAAACAAGGGAAGGAGGAAAAGAGATGGAAAAACAGTGACAAAGAGAGAAAGCTTTGGTGAACAAAAATTTAAAATTAAGAGTGAGGTAAGTAGGCAAGCAGTGACTGATGGTTGACTTAACAGGTTTAGGGTGGATTAAAAACTATGCAGCCTTGGTACTCGACACACCACAAGCACTGGCAATGGGCTTCTGGAAATAACTTTCAGCCATGGCTCATATTCTCTTATGAATAAGGCACTGCTAGGCCTCAAATGGATCACCAGTCCTGAAACAATCCCTGTGTAATCTGACTTTAAAATCTATTTTGTGGTAGATATGAAGGCATTTTAACCCCAAAAGGCTCCCGCATACATGACAGGAAGGTTTTAGTGAGAGGAAAACAGCGTAACTGAATTGTCCACCTTGACAATCCACTATAGGGGACCTATCATGTTACTTATGAAGCTTCACACAGAAAGCTAGGTGCATCTGCAGAAATAACATACAAAGGGCCAGATGTATGAAGCGTTCTACTGCTCACAAACGGCCCATCCGGCTCCTTGCGGCTGGTAAAATGTTTTTTGGCATGTACAAAAGGCAAACTGCAAATCAGTAATTTGTTACTGAATCGCATTTTGCTTTTTGCGATACAATATTAGAAAGGATCTTTTTTATGGCTTCCCTTCCTGAATAGCACTGATATGTAGAAATGTTTTGCGACCGGGAATGTGATCACAAAATTTGCGGTTACCACCAACTTCAAGATGGTGGTAACCCATTTGCAAATGGGGAGGCATCCCCAAGAGACCCCTTCCCCTTTGTGAATAGAAAACTTTTCATTTTTCTTTTTGTAACACATCCCATTTTCACTTAAGGATAATGGGCTGATTTAGAAAAAGAAAAAATGCTTTATTTAAAAGCAATCATAATCGCAATCACAGACATGGTGGTCTGCTGCCCTAGCAGGCCAACATCCCGGTGATTTTTGCGATTCCTACTGGCTCTCAAATTATGACCTACCTCATTATTATTCATGATTTAGGTCATTTGCGACCTACTATTTAGTAGCAGAAAGTGTTCAACTCGTTTTCGTACCTGCTGTTTTGCAATTTCCTAAGTGCAAATCGCAAGGATTCGCAATTAGGGAATCAGAAAATGGTTTCTTAGTACATCTAGACCTAAATGTCCACAACTTGTTGGAGATTTAGTTCTCAGTGGGTGAGAAATTCTTTCCACCCTGGATGTTAATACCAGTGGTTTTTGGACAGCAAGTGTTCAATGGCATTTATGTCATAAATCCAAGATGTTTTCTTGCACAGAGTGAATTTAAATTTATGTATCAAAAATGCATGGTTGATGTGACCTTATTTGTTTACATTCAACAGATCCATATAACATTCTGTGACCAATCACATTTATTCCTTCATTTTAATTTTATCACGTTTTATAAAATATAATTGATATTTCACTAATTCACAGTTTGATTCATATTTAAATGACATCTTTCACCATTTTGTAGTATTTAGAACTTCTTCGTGTTTCAGGAAATACCACTACATTCACCAGAAACACATAGAAAATCTGAAAGGAACATTTTTGCAAAAATAAGAATCTGATACTTCAGACTTAAGGTGTAATAAACCATCGATACTTCCTCAATTAGGTAAATTGCCTCGTCACAGAAAAGTTATTTGTTCAAAAACCTGAAAACTTGCTTGTGCAATCATATTGCTTGCTCAGAGATACACTTAGCCAAACTTGATTTTAATTCCCGATTTCTGATGTTGGATTTATGTTCGAGAATCTTTGTTCCTACAGGACACAAGATGAAAAAAATGTATATGGCGGATTTTGAGACCTGTAAGAAACAATATTATTGAATCAAAACCAATCAACAGAAATTGACAGATTGATGTCAGAGTCACCACCAAAAGTTCTGTTCATCGTATAGGCATTGTCAATGGTGGAGCCAATAGCTGCTCTTCCATTGAGATCTTTGCCTTCCCCAAGATCTACATGAGGTGTGAACCCAAAAGATGACTGACTGACCTTACACTTTTTTTGGTGGATGTCCAATTTAGCCCTTTTCTTAAGCAGGCTCTGTTTGTAGCTTCCACTAAAATGACCTTAAGGTAATAATTTAATGCAGTCTCCTTTTTCTATACAATGAAAGTACTGCCCACTATTTCTGGAGCTGTGTGAAACCATACTCTGTGCCCTATGAAAGAGCACTTAGCAAACATCTACTGCTAATGAGAAACAGTTCGAAATTAGTTGTAAGGGGATCTTTACTAATTTAAGAAATTCTCTTCATTTAATAGAGCTTGGATAACTAACACATTTAAAATTCATCACTGAACCATGAGTCATATTACACCATGTCATTCTTATTCCTTATAATTAAACTGTCTTATTTTCATCCATAATAGATCATCTTCTACGAGGACAGGAATTTCCAAGGCCGCTCCCACGAGTGCAGCTCTGAGTGTCCTGATCTCACTCCTTTCTTTAGTCGCTGTAACTCCATCCGGGTGGAGAGTGGCAACTGGATACTCTATGAACATCCCAATTTTAGAGGACATCAGTACTACCTGAGGAGGGGCGAGTACCCTGACTTCCAGCAGTGGATGGGCTACAATGATTCCATCCGGTCATGCCGCTTGACTCCTCAAGTAAGTGGTGTCTATAGTTTTACTTTCAAGCTAAGTCAGAAACTCGGATCCTCGGTTCACAAGAGATGCAGTCTAAACTAATGTCACTGCATTGATGGAAAAGCATGGCAGTCATCACATGGGATGTAATGTCAACTTGTATGGTAGGAATCTTGTCCCTAGAACTGAATTTTCTTTGCCAAAAAAGTCCCTGCAAGAATGGGGTGAGGACTGTACTATCAAAGAACTTAAGAACCAGTTTTCCCATACTGAATGCGCACTTTTTCTGCTTAGATAAGATTTGTGTTTAAAAACAGAGGGCCATGTGCATTCTGTAGAAGATTCAGAGAATCTAGTCTTTATACCTTATCTCATCTTTTTTTTAAACCAAGTACTAGCAAAATGGTATTCCAGGGAAAACATGAGCCCCCATTCTTTCGAATTTTCTGAATACTTTCCATAGGGATTTCTAAATGTCTTTTACTAAAAGCTCTAACTTTAACATAACATTATAATTCTATAATATTAGTTTGGTTTAGCATAATATTAGTCTACTAAAACATCATAATGCTGAAATTTTGCAATATTCATCTTCACAATAGTTTATTTTAGCACATGAATGATTTATATTTTGCTTACCTTTGTGATTAAGACACACATTGTTTTTTGCAAAGTAAAGTATAACCTGCTCGTGATTGAAAAACCGAAAAAGTTATTACCATCGTACTGGGAATGTATTATCATTTCATGAAAATGTATAGCTGGGTTCTATTATGTAACCTGTGGATGTTTTAACAAAGGTTATTCGATCATCCGTTTTCTTTTCTTGTTTCTTATGCAGCACCGTGGATCTTACAGGATCAGGGTTTATGAACGAGAGAACTTCGGTGGCCAAATGATGGAATTCTCTGAAGACTGTCCCCATGTTCATGAGCAGTTCCGCTACAATGACATTTACTCCTGTAATGTACAGGATGGGCACTGGGTCTTCTATGAAGAGCCCAACTACAGAGGACGTCAGTACTACCTGAGACCCGGCGAGTACAGGAGATACAGCGACTGGGGAGCCTCAAGCCCCAGAGTTGGTTCTTTCAGGAGAGTCAGGGATCATTATTGAGTTACTTAGTATTTGAAGGCCAGTGTATAAAATTAAACAATACATTCTGTCACAATAATATTCCATTGCTTTGTCTCGTTATTAACATTAAACTGATGTATCTTAGTAAACTGAAACTACCATGCTGGTTGTATAGATACTGTAAGTTATAATGGAGATTTTCTTAGCTTTAGTGAAAGAAAGTCTTGATTTTATTGAAGACAAGGAGGCAAGTATTATGCTATCTTTTCTTACCTTTATTTTAACAGCAGCTTAGAGAGAAACACTACAGTATGCTGTCATAAAGAGCAAAACAACCAATCATGAAAATGCTGTCCTATAAATATCTAGACTGGGAGATTTACATCCTCTTTTCTTGCAATAGCAGTTAAGAAAATTGAAACATGGGAACTGTAATCAAATCGATAGAAAGAGCCAAAATCAGTGTAAAAGCGTTCATATAATAGTTCATAACACACTGAAAAAGTGGGTATTGAATAATGAAGTCATCTCGAAAATCCATGTCTTTCCTTGCAGAACAGATTGGAAACTGTTTAAAATTGGTGAGAACCAAGAACATGAAGTTGCGATTGCTTCTTAAGTTGCGACTGATGCTATAGAAAAAACAAAGGGAGGGTTAGAAGCATATTCATGAGAGATACTACTCGCCTCCGTGTCTTTAATAAACTAAAGACTATATTTCACTAAAGTTAAGAAAATCTTTATTTTATTACAAGACCCATAGGCTCCTATTATGCTAATTCAAAGCAATGTAACAATTGTATTAGCAACATGAGAAACAGGTTTGCAATAAAAAGTCCTAAAAGTAGAAACATTACTCCAATCAGCAGATTTGAGCACGTCATCCAAATCCACTCCAGCCCAATAGGCTGTTGATGCACAGCACCTCAGGTAGAATGGGCTTTGAAACTGAAATATCAGTGCCAGCCAAACTCATAATCCATTTGATCCAATGGGTTAGAGTGGGAGATTAAACCGGATTATAAGGAGCTCTAAAAGAAATAAGGAGCTGGGGATCGGACGACTTCCTCAAATCCATGTTTTTTAAAATATATTCCCTTAAACAACTTCCTACACAAAATGTTCTGGTATTCTGCAAAAAATGATAATACACAGACATTAGGTTAATGTTAGTTGTTCTACAAGTGTGAGAGGTAATAAAGATTTATATGGTTGATTAAGAAAAACATTTAAAATTACATTTACATCCCAAATTGAATTGTATTTTATTAAATGAGGTTTTGAAAATCGAACTCCCTTTAACAGACAACATAGCGATGGTTGTTCTCCCAGAGGTATTCCATCCACTCGAATGTGTTGAGCCAATATTGCCGATCTATATGTGTTAATCGTTCTATAAGCTTTCCCTTGGGAAGCTATAGAAGATAGAAAAATAATTATCCATGTTAAATCTGCTGTACAGGGATCTGCACCCCTGCCCATGCACCAGCTTTTCCAAACTCCCCAGGCTGATTTGTATGCTTTGGTTGTCCCTGGGGCCCAAGATTGCTGAATGAGTTGAGCAGTTCTGACGAAATACCTGGGGTTATCAAGGAAGACACACAGCCAACCATGCCACTAGAGTGAGGGACTGATTGAGAATTAGATTGTGGAGTAAACCTTGAGGATTCTGAAGTAACATTGGAAATAATGGGAGAAGAGTTGGTTGATCTACAAATAACTCCAATACCTTAATGCACCACGGTTGACCCTGCCAGAATGTAGTAATCAGTAACACTTTCGCTTTTTGACTTCGAATATGCGCAAGCATTTGAGATATCATAATGATGGGAGGCAAAAACATAATTCACCTGACTGGACCAGTTCTCAAGAAATTCATCTGTTGCTAAAGCCTGAGGATCTGGTCTCCAACGTTAATAGAATTACATTTGGGTATTCAAGCGGAAGAGAAAAGGTCTAGTGACAAGGGACAGAATTTGGAAAAAAGTTCCCTGAATACTGAAGGGTTAAGACGCCAGTCACTTGAATCTTTAAATCTCTGGAACACTAGTCCACTATAGTATTCAGATTCTCTGGGAGATACTCTGCTTGGACTGATATTTTTCCCTCTAGGCAGAACTCCCAAAAGTTCTTGGCTGGATTGGGCAGAGGTTTTGATGTTGAACCTCCCAGATGATTTATCTCCTGAATGGCCAATATGTTGTCCATTCGAAGAAGAATATAATAACTTATATTGTTTCTTGTAAAGGTTTGAATTGCAAAGGGACCTGCAAGCATCTCTAATCATTTGATTTGCAGTGATGACTCCTTTTTGACCATGCGCCACCAGTCGAGAGCCGATCACATCTTGTGCCCCAACCAATCCGACTTGCATCCGATTGTATTATTAGATCTGGTAATGTAGAAAAGATTGCTTTACCGTTCCATGCTTCTAGACAATCTACCCACAATTGGAGTTCTGAACAAGACTCCTGATGTATAGGAATGATATCTCCATACTGAGAACCTTCCAAAGATGGTGAATCTTGAGTCTTTGCAATGCCGGAAAATGTAGGGGACCTGGAAAAGTGGTTTGGATTGAGGATGTCAAAGGGCCTTCTATACAAGCTAATAGCCTGAGAGTCAGATTGTGCTGACCCAACACCTGATGTATCTCATTTTTGATGCGAGAATTCTTGTCTGTTGGAAGATGAAGAATTGACTTGTCTTAATCTACTATGAAACCTAAACATTCCAACCGATGAGTCGGTTGAAATACAGACTTGTCTTTGTTGATGAGAAAACCTAGACTCTTAAGAATAGATTTGATATTTGTTAGATGTGTTATCAGGAAATCTCTGTCCTGATGGAGAAGAAAGTCGTCCAGATAAGGTATTAATCTGACGCCCTGAACTCTCATGTGAGGAGCTGAAGAAAGTCAGAAAGGGGGCCTTTATTACTGATAAATGAAGTTTTTCCATTGGAACTGAAGGAACTTCCTGCATGACTGGTGAATCAGAATTCAGAGATACGGATCCTGGAGATCCAGGTAAACCATCCAATTTTTAACAACAAAGAATCTCTGAGATGGGTGAAATAATGATAAACAACGTAATTGTTTAAAGATCCTAGATTTATCTGAAGGATTACGATGAGAAATCTCTGTTGCTTGTTTGTGAAGAAGGGATTTGATCTCTTGAGACAACAAGGATTCTTAATGCTTTGAAAAAGACAGGGGAAAAGGAACCTTCTCCTGAACTGGAGTTGTAAAAATCTCTATACAAGAACCTTGTTCCATCTGAAAAACCCATGGATCTGAGGTTAACCTGATCAAGGCAGGAAAAAACTCAATTGACTGCTTACTGGATGATGGCCAGAAACAAGGACGCTTACCTGAGTTCTGATATCCTCTGTTTCTGAAACCATGTTGTCTGAAACCCCTGTTCTTCAGTAGATAAAATTGGGGTATGTAGTTTTTCTGCCAGCTGAAGGAGCCTCTAGTTTGATTAAATGCACCCCATTGAAAAGCGTCTCCTGCCTTTGCCGGCCCTGCCCAAAATTCTTTGTAAAGAAGATTGAGCTTTGTCTAGAGTATTAAAAGTTGCAACATATTTGCTGAGTTCCTTGATTAATGAATCGCCAAAGAGCAAATCATAAGCATCTTTACCGCTTCCTTGGATGCCAAATTGATTAATTTGGGGTCAACTTTCAGGAGTAGGCTCGTGTGTCTTTCTTGGGACATGGCTGAATTGAAAATACCTAAGAGACATATTGCTCTCTGGTCCCAGTTAGTCTGAGTTATCGGATCCACTTTGGTGCCTTCAATCCTAGATTTTTCTGCCATATCTAAAATTCTGGTAAAGGGACCGGTGAGATCTACCAATCTGTCTGGCAATTGGTCCAGGTTCTGTCTACCCCCTTTTTTGGATCCTTTCCAAACTTAGTGAAAAACTAAGGCATATTTGGATCAATGGTGGGAGTAACTACAATACTATTAGGCAGGGAAGGAATAGGACATTCGAAATGAAGACGACGGATACGTGGAGGATCAAACATCAATCGACCAGAAAAATCAAATATTGAATTAGAAATATTATCAGATTTTGATGACTCTCACAGTTTTTTAAGAGGAATTCTGGTTTCTTCCCCCCAGGTCCAGACCAGATCATTATGTCTGGATTATCCTTATCCATATCATCATCTGTGTCACCCATGTCATCATCTGTATCTCGTAATTTAGCAACCTTATTGGGCATTTTGAACTTCTTTGAAGTATTATTTTCCTCAGAAAGAGGTTGAATATTATAAGAGTCTTTAGCCATAACTGTAAGCGCAGAATTTTTTTTTTTAGCTTTCTTGGCACTAATATCATCATATTCATTGGCAAAAATTCTTTGCATACAGGCTTCCAAAGTTTTAGAAATATAAGACATCGAACTAGAAATGGCATGTTGTACTGAATCTTTTATAAATACGTTAAAATTATGCGAGCCTCCTTATCCTCAGAATACATTTCCATGTTAAACAATAGATCACTGATATCTATACAGAATCAGGTTAACTGTCACTTTCAGCATTCCGGCAAAGAGAAACTGAGGGGAAACTAATAATGAGCTGCAAAGCGGCTGCAGAAATACTTTGACTATGGGCGTGACTAGAGGTGGACCCGTAGGTGTGTCCAACGGAGAGACGAGTTAGGCCATTGATGTAAAGCAGCAGGAGGAGGTAGACAGGTGCGTAGTCCAAGATAGAAGCCTCAGGGCAGGAAAAATATGGAAAAGCAGAAGCAACGTTGCCTGTGATTTACAGCACGAAAGACAATGTTGGAAAGGTGCTGAGCAGCATATCACCAAAGGCTGAGGTAACGGACAGCGCTGATGACTTCAGAGGCAGTGAAAGGCCAACGGTCATCGCAACCCCGAAAAGACATTGAGACAAAGAAAGTTATCCAAAAACCACGTGACACTAAATAAACACACAAGATAATGTATAACAATAAAAATCAGGAAACAACATTATTTACCACTTAAACTGCATAATATACACCTTTAAAAGAGAAATACGTAAGTATACTTATCTTGACTGCGAGCAGCAAGGAAATAGGACCTGTTGCTCCCAGTCAAAATATTTGTAGGACTGCCTTTTCATGATTGGTTGTTTTTCCTCTTTATGACAGCATACTGTAGTTTTTCTCTCTAAGGATGCTGAGATTTGTAGTTTTCATCATTGATGTCATTTGAGATGTCATCAGTGATTTCATGAGTGATGTCTCTGACCATGTCATGAGTGATGTGTGATGTCATCGGCAGTGCATTGCGGGCGCGCAAGTTATAGTTAGTTGTACTAACTATAATGGGGGAATTTCTATGGTTTTGTACGAGTGAAATGTCCAACTAACTATAACGCCCCTAAAACCTATGTTTTTTTCAGTGAATATATATAGGTAGATATAGTTAGGACCTATTATGCATAGGAAATCTGCAACATTCTATTTGGAATAACGCTGTCGTCGATTGATGAATCTTCTCGAAATTTTCTAAACATTTGGCCAGCTCAGTTCCGCTCCTTCCCTGAAAGTTTGGGGGTGATTGGTCAAGCAGGGGCCGAGAAAAAAAGGAGGTCCCAAAACGTGTTTTCCCCATGAAATTTCCCATAGGACCTTTAGCCACGGCTACAGCCCGAACGGCTGAAAGGAATTACACGAAATTTGGCAAAGAGGTAGTCCTTGGTTCAGACTTGTGCCTTGTGCTTATTTGGAGTAAATCCATTCAGTAGTTCCTTAGAAAATGACAGTTAAAGTCAATTATATATCTATAGGCGCAGTGGATCCGTGGACCTATCCGCGTACCCTAAGCGCAGCCTGCACGCACCCTGCTAATTGGCTGTCAACAGTCAAAATCAGGAAGTGTTGGCAGCCATCTTGTGTCTCAGTAGATACGAGGCACAAGAAACCAAAGAAAAATTTTGCAAAACGCGTAAAGGGGGCAGGGTAGAAACACCCTGAGCCCCTAGGCCTGCTCAGGGAGTCCCACAAGGATCCCCAGGGCCCACAAAAGCATTAAAAAAAAATTATCGGCTAGGTTCATGCACTCATCGCGAATTTTGGCCGAAAGAAAAAAAAAACGGAGCGCCAGCTCCCGCGCTTCGATGCTATTTAGCCCCCGGGTGGGTCAAATCCCGGTAGCAATGTTTTTATTGTTATGGGGGGCCCAAAGGGGCACCCAGCCCCGGGGACCGCCACCCCCGGGGCTTATTCAATGTGCGTGAGGGGCTCTCAGGCCCCCCCAGGCCCGGGGACCGCCACCCCAGGGGCTTATTCAATTTGTGTGGGAGGGCTCTCGGGTCCCTCCAGCCCCCGGGACCGCCACCCCCCCGGGTCTGCAAAAATTTGGTGTGGGAGGACTCTGAGGCCCCCCGCCCCAGGGACCGTCAGCCCCCAGGGCTTCAAACAAACGTGGGAGGGGGGCCACATGGCTCCCCTCCTGGAGCCCTCCATGGCCCTGGGGACCGCCACCCCCCCAGGGCCGGCTCCTGCAGTGTCACGGGATGCCCACCCTGGGACACTGCTGTTTGCAATGGCAGGACAGGAGCCTCGCGGCTCCCACCCTGCCATTGCAAACTGCTTTGCTTGATTGAAGCGAGAGCAAGAAAACCTGCTCTTGCTTCAATGAAGCAAAGCAGATTGATTTTCCATATGGGGAGCAGCATGTTAGCTGCTCCCCACATGGAAAAGCAATGCCCGCTCCCGCAGGAGGCGGGGAGCCTGCGGGACCGTGGGGTGATTGGGGCCCCCCCCATGGTCCCCAACGGTGAGACCCCCACTCCCCATAAAAATGTTTTTTTTTTAAAAAGGCCGGGCCCGTGGGATTTGGTCCAAGGGGCCTTGAAGTGGCCTGTGGAGGGGGACTATGCAGTCCCATCCATAAAAACGATAAATGGGATTGGCCATGCCCTGGGAGATGGGGTACCCAGGGCCGGAATTGGTGACGGGAGGGGGGCCACAGGGCCCCCTTCCCATAAAAAAATCAAAAAAAGTCATATTTGGGGGTTAGGCCTGGGGGATGGGGTCCCCAGGGCACAAAAAAAGTAAAATGAAGGGGGACCACAAAACCCTCCTTTCAATAAAAAAATAAAATAAGAGACGCAATCGTACCTACGCCCGCCCCCTCCTTTCACCAATCTGCAAACGTGCCCCCTGACGCGTTTGCTATAGGGGGAACGGACTCCCCTTGAATACTGGGGGTCCCTGGTGGCCAACTAGCCCACCAGGAACCTCCCGTATGCACCGGGGGCTGTGTTGCAGAGAGGTGTTCTGAGGTCACGCCCCTTTTTTCACCTCTCTCCAATGCAGCTCAGTGGGGCTTACTGGAGGTACCTGGTGGGCTAGTTGGCCACCAGGGGACCTCAGGATTCAAGGGGACTTAATCCCCCAACTTCAAACGGGGCGTGTTTGCACAGTGGTGAAGGTAGGGGGCGGGGCCTGAGGAGATATGAAATACCCCCACCAAACCATACAAACACTCATACTGATACTAAAAAAACATCTAATAACCCATATACCTACACATGTACCTACTCACCAACCCATGCAGCCACTTAGACACAAAGTGAAACACTAACACATATATATATATAAATATTTAAACATTACTCACTAATATATGTATTCACTAAGAAACACTTAATAAGCCAGTTAACTAATCAATTTTTATAAAAAAAATAAACATCCATTTAGACACTTATTTAAACATTTATTCTTCCATCAACTTTTACATATGCATATATAAAACACATTTATTTTTCAAAAAGACACACATTTACTGGATGGTGTCATCAGTGATGTCATGAGTGATGTCACTGACCATGTCATGAGTGATGTAATATGTGACGTCATCTGCAGTGCATTGCACGCGCGAGTTATAGTGAGTCCAACTAACTATAACATGGGAATTTTAATGGTTTTATGTGAGTAAAACTTCCTGCTAACTACAACTGGTGTGAAACCTATGGTTTTTTCAGTGAATTTAATAGGTTTCTTAAATGCTAATTCCTAACTATAATTGGTGTGAAACCTATGATTTTTTCAGTGAATTTCATAGGTTTTTTAAATGCTAATTCCTAACTATATATAGGGCCTCAAACCTATGAAATGTAATGTTTTTTATAATGAATCCTATATTGTATATTTATATAATATATATATATATTTTATTTTTTATTTTTCATTTCAAATCATTTTTATTTCAAATCAAAAACGGGAACAAAGTACAAGACAATACAGTACAATAAGGATCAAAGAGGTAAAAAGGATATTACAATGATTCATCATATGCGAGACCTGAACAAGCAGGGAAAAGAAAAGGAAAATGGCGGGTGAATCATTGACTCATTAGTGTTGTGGACAAACCTAAATACCAAAAAGAGACATCAGCAGTGGTCATGTTGTGACATACAAATTATATATACATGAATACAATCTCAGTTGCGAAACCCTCAGTTGGCGCGCTTTAGGGACAAGTCTTAACTCGGAGGGTTGCAGATTAGAACAGGATGACTTGAGCCTAGTTCATTGCCCTAAGGGGGATCGAACGAAAAGGAGGAAACATCTAGGGCCTTCCAGAGTTTTTTATGGGAGATGCGGCCCGGCGAAGAGTGTAATGTAGGGTTATCTGCACCTCTTAGGAAGGACAGCCAATCTTGCCACATTTTGAATGTCACCTCCGAAGGGTTCTTCCACTTACACAGAATAACCTTGCATGCCAAGGTGAGGAGGAGATCAAGGAGTTGACGATTCACCGGATTTGCCAGATGTGGCTCTTGAATCCCCAGTAGAACATACGCAAACTCTCTAGGTGGATTGAAACCAAAGATGTGCGTAATACAGTCAAATATTCTGTTCCAGTAGCCCTTCAGTAAGGGGCAATTAAACAACATGTGTGCCAAGTCCCCCACCCCTGCCTCACAGTTCCAGCAAATTGGGGAGTCCCTTAGGCTTGTCTTAAAGAGTCTTTCAGGCGTCCAACACGTTCTGTTAATTAACATAAATTTAGTCTGTGACAGAATAGGCGAAATTTTGTTTCTAAATGCAGTAGTGTGTATTATCTCCCAATCAAAGCTCATACCCGTCGTGTTCGATTCTGCTTCCCATCTCGTCTCATTCTTCTTATTAGCTTTCTGAGGAAGTGGAAGGAGCATTTTATAGACCTTTGAAACGAAATGCCCAGTTTTATAGATGCGTGGAACAGAGCCCCACAGCCATGGTTCAGATGAGGACAAGGAGCGTGCAGAGAGTATTGCTTTTAACTTCAGGAAGTCATAAAAATCTAATTGTGTGAGGGCATGTGTGGCGTGTAGGGACGAGAATGGCAGGGGGTCAGTTCCCTCGAAAAAGGTCACTTGCTAAGTTAATACCTTTCGCGGACCAGTGAGCCAATGAAGTGGTGCTCCGTTGATTTTCAGTAATGGGTTGTACCAGAGAGCAATTGATGTGGATTTTTTGATCTTTAGGCCTTTGGGGTTTACTTGGTCAAGTTTCAGGAGAGCCCTTCTTGTGTTCAAAAAAATATATTTGGAGTGGGGTACATGTGTAAGGTCCATGGTGAGTAGGGCCCTGAGTGGGATATTGCCCAATATCGCTTTTTCAATGTCTATCCACAGCGGAGTATAGTCTGAGTCTTTGATTAACCATAAAGCTCCTTGTTTACATAAGAACACTGTTTGGTAGTGTCTGAAGTTCGGGAGACCCAGGCCGCCTTTATCTTTAACTAGTTATAGCTTTTTCATTGATATCCTTGGCTTCTTCCCTTGCCACAGAAACGTACCAAACAGCTTCTCTACTCTGTGGATAAAGTCATCAGAGAAAGTCATTGGGAGCATACATGCTATGTAATTGACTAAAGGGGTCAATTACGGTAGCTTGTCTCCTTCCCAGTTTAAGAATTGGCTTGGTAGTTTGGTTTGCCCTGTTCCCATCATGCACTGGGACAGGAACAGACTAATTTTCATATAGCCAGGTTCTGAAGCTGGGATGGTGCAGTGAGCTAAAAAACGGTGATGGATCAAGCCCTGATCTCTTGACTGGGTAGGAGTATTCTGCATCATTCAGAAACTCTGTCCATCACCTTTTCCAAAATTGACTAAAGGGGTTACCATCATCTTCAGGGTTTCAGCCCTGCCCCACCAGGATAAGAATTTAGGAGACCAGCCCTCTAGGAGCTTGTTTATTTTGTTTAGCACAGAGTTCTCATTAGTGCGAACTTTAGAGATTAGGTCGCTATCAAAGTCTAACCCCAGGTATTTAAAGCAGCCCGGCTGCCATGTGAGTCCCGAATCCCCTATCATGTCCTTAGTCCCAAGATTATTGAGCGACTTGACTTCTGTCTTGTCTTTGTTTAATTTGTAGCCAGATACTTTTGAAAATTCATCAATAGTCGTAAGTAGGGCCGGTATCGCTTCATTCGCCTTCTCTGAGACTACCAATACATCATCAGCATATGCTGTCAACTTTATGACACAGTCGTTAAAGGGGATTCCAGCTATCTTCTTGTTGTGTCTAATTTGATACAAGAATGGCTTGATCGCCAACACGAATAGTGACGGGGAAAGGGGACATCCTTGTCTTGTGCTTTGGTGTAGTCGAAAAGGTGACGAGAGTGACCCACCCGCCCTGACCTTCGCTACAGGACAGAAGTAAAGGGACATGATCATCTTTATGATTGAGGGGCCTAAATTAAATTTACGGAGCACGGCCTCCAGATACCTCCAGTCTACTTTATCGAATGCTTTTTCAGCATCTAGTGTTATTGCTGCTGTGGGGGTAGATAGGAGTTTCGCTTTCTCTAAAACATGGGCTAGTGTCCTGGTGTTGTCACTAGACAACCTGTTTTTCATGAATCCTGCTTGGGAAGAGTGTATGAGTTTTGGTAGTATTTTCTGGAGACGTGCCGCCAGGATAGAGGCAAAGAGCTTACAGTCAAGGTTTATGAGGGAAATGGGCCTATAATTTTTAGTTAGGGTGGGATCTTTCCCCTCTTTCGGAATAACTGCAATGGTGGCCTCTGATAGGGTGCCCTTAGCTTCCCCTGTTTCGCTTATTTCCTCGAACATGTTGAGCAGAGGCTGCGCGACTGACATGGAAAAGCATTTGTAAAATTTCGCGGAGAAGCAGTCCGGACCAGGGGCTTTACCACATTTTAAAGATTTAATGGCCGACTGAACTTCCATTAGCGAGATCGGGCCGTTTATGTCTGTTTGCTCTTCCTCCGACAAAGAAGGGAGATTGCAGTTATTCAAATACTCATTAATCTTTTGGTTTTCCACGTCTGCATTCTTGGAGTAGAGTTTCTCATAAAATTCTTTGAAGAGGTCTGATATTTTGGTTGGGTCGGAATGGGGAACACCCATATGATCAGCTATGGAATTTATTGTGTTCTTTTGTATTTTAAATTTGAGGTACGCTGCCAGACTTTTACCTGCTTTGTTTGATTCACACAGTTTGAACCTTTTCCTCCTATCGAGCCAGACCCCAGCCCTTTCACTTACAATTTTATTATATTCGTATTTTTTATTGGCTAGCTTATTTAGTGACTCAGCTTTTCTGTCCTGCAAGTACTTAGTTTCTAGGCTTGCTATTTCTTTCTCTAGTTCCTCTAATTTCCCATTATGGTTCTTATTCATGGCAGATTTAATCTTGATAATTACACCTCTTAAGGTACTTTTTAGCGCCTCCCACCTAGTTAAGTCGGAGGTATCACCCCTAGTATTGTGGACCAGATATTCTTTAATAGCGGTTTCAATAGATGCTCGGTGTTGTTCGTGTTCAAGGACCTCATCATTGAGCCGCCATGTTGACTGACGGGTAGACGGTTTTATGTCTGAGATGGTGAGTGTAATGCACGAGTGATCGGACACAAGCCTTGGTTCTATTGAGGTTTCTACTATTCTGGGTGTAGCGTTCTGTGTGATAAATAGATAGTCAATCCATGAGAATGAGTCATGGGGCGAGGAGTAAAATGAGTAGTCCCTGTCTACCGGGTTTTGCAGGCGCCAAGAATCTACCAGGTGGAATTGCTCACATAAGTTTTTGAATGCTCTATGAGATCTATTACTACGGAAAGGACAACGCGAGTCTCTATCCAGGGTCGGGTCAAATGGTAGATTAAAATCCCCCGCTAGAATGTGAACTGCCAAGTCCGGTATCTTTTCGATTTGTTTTGTAAGGTCCGACCAGAACTTCAAGTCGCATGTGTTTGGTTCGTATACTTTTGTAATATAGAATTCCGTCCCATCTTTTAGGAGTTTGGTTGTGACCCATCTCCCCTTGGTGTCAGACGTAGATGAGAGAAGGTCAATGTTAGATTTTTTTGAGATCAGAGTTACTACTCCATTCTTTTTCCCAATCGGATCTGAGCCCGTGACATCCCTGAAAAATTTATTCCTAAGAGTATATAGCTGTTTAGCCTCCAGTTTTGTTTCTTGGAGCAGTGCTATGTCTGCCTTTTGCCTGCGTAGGTAGTCTAAGATTTTTTGGCGTTTTACTGGATTGTTGAGGCCTTTGACATTAAGGGAGAGTACCTTTAGCTTCCCCAACTGATTTACTCCCAAAGGTGTGCTAATAACTGGCAAGGGTGTAGTCATTTTTAGAGTGTATGATCGTCAGTAGCCCAATTATGTAGATTGAAACCCTGCCTTTTGTCGTTCCCATCTTCGTCGGTGTTCCTGTTATCATTGTTGATCCGCTGGAGTACCCCATACCGTGATAAACCTCCCATGTTTGTGTGGACACTAAGATAGCAACTATTCTGGCTGTAAGCATGACCTTCAGCGGAATATATTCAAGTATGCAGTCCTTTCTAGTGACAGTATAAGAAAAGAGCGCATAGACTGACGACGAAATGCAACCACTGCTTAAAATTAGGACATTAATTGAAATCAAAATGTAAACAACCCCACATATACCCCAACCCCAACCCCCAAACCCCCCACCCACCCCTCCCCAAAAGCAACTAGTAGGCATGGTGACTTGAGAAAAATAACAACAGCATTATCCTCCCATGGTTAATAATGTACTTATAGAAATTGGAACTGGATTTCTGTACCAATCATATCAAATTATCACAACAGGTGTGCCCATAACTTTGAACAAACTAATGCTAGCCCTTTCGACACTGACATGGTTGGCCTAATATAGTAACAGGCTAACATGGTGTAGTAGACCATATAATGTAACAAATTGCATCAGAGATTTGTAATAGAACATATAATGTAACATATTGCATCAGAGTCTTGCAATAGGCTGTGTAAAATAGAAGGCAATGGTTGCCTTAACATATCAGATCTGCAGGACGTTGTAATCATCATAATCGTGACCATGACAACAGCAGTAGTGCATTATTGCCTTATTAATACTACTTTGAAGTCTTGGAAGTAAGAATAACGATATGTGTCCTCTCCATCGTGTAGACTTTAGAGACCGTTCTCTTAGTGTAAAAGTATGTGGAGTTTGGGACACAAGCAAATATTCAGTGGGAATGTGACCAGCATTTGAATCTGTTAATTGCAGATTCCCTCATATCGTTTATGTAGTAGGTGGTGACAGCCAGGACTGGCAACCAAATAGTGTACACAACACTAGGCAAAGGTATTGTCAGAAGTGTGTGTACATGAGGCGTGGTAGTAATAAAACAAAGGATACTCAACGTTGAGCCGGAGCTGAAGCAGAGGCCGAGGCAGATGCGGATGCCGTCGTAGGAGTAGTCGTTGAAGCTGTAGTTGTAGCTGAGGCTGAGGCAGACGCTGAGGAGGAAGCCGGGGCATTCCCATCACTTGCATTCCCATCAGTTGGGTCGTTAGTGTCCATGTCTTGGATATCTTGGTTGCCCAGGAGTCTTTTAAGTTTTAGTGGGTCTGTGAAAATCTGTGTTGATCCGTGTAATGACACTCCGTATTTGGAAGGGCCAACGAATCCATATTGGTAACCTCTTGTTTGAAGCTGTGGACGTAGGGCCAGGAACGCCTTCTGTAATTCGACTGTTTCCTTGCTGTAATCCTGCGAGATGTAGACTTTCGTATTCTTCCACAGGATATGGTTGCACTTCCGGATGAATGCCAGTATCTGTTCCACGTGCTGGTATCTCAACGGCTTGCAAACGATAGGTCTGGGACCTCTCTGGTTTTTCAATATCCTGCCTGGGACACGGTGGGCTCTATCAAACTCCAGCGGTTGATGGAAGGTGATGTTTGTGGCCTGTGTGAACCATGTTTCTAAAAACTGTACGCAGGAGCTGTGAGACTCTTCAGATCCTTCCGGAATTCCGAAAATTCGGAGGTTCCCCCTCCGGTTCCTGTCCTCTAACTCAGACAATCTTCTCGTGGTTTGGTCTGAGACTAAGGACAATCTTTTGAGCGCTCCGCATGTTGTAGTTTGTGCATCCTCTATTTGGCTAATCCTTGACTCGGCTTCAGTCAACCGTATATTTGTGTCCCTTATGTCCTGTCTGATGGCTACGACCTCGTCCCTGGTTGATCTTGCTAGGTCTCGCACTTCGTCTAATCTGCTCAGTATCATGTCAATGGCGTCACCTTTTTCCTGTCTGCCTTTAAGAGGGCTTGATTGTTCTGCCTTGAGTCTTTTTAGACTCTTCGAGTGTTCCTTGTCCCCCATGGTGTAGCTGGAGATGGGGTTTTTTGATTAGCAGATAGCGCAATTGGTCACAGTTAAGATGGTTCCCAGAGCTGGTATACGCCTGATCTGCAATACAGTCACTGAACCAAGTTTCCGCTTTGTCGCCTTTTTAAACTACAACTAGGTTATTATGGTCACTGCTGGTTTCGACCTGGCACACTGTGCCCAGTCAAGACTGCCCTGACCGTGTTGATTTGATGCGTATTGGTATGGCTGCGGTCAGTTTGAGACAAGCAGCAGGTTTCCAAATGGTCTTAGAGTGGGACCACGATGTAAGCGCTTCTCCCCCGTGTTCTGAGATCAATTCTGTGTTATGTGTTATATGGAGAGACCGTCCGCCATTTTAGATGGACCCAGGATGTGGTTATGATGTGATTAGGGTGATTGCTCCCCCTTAGTGGTCATTCTGACTGAGGTACGTGCATACTCTATTTTTAACTCGCTCCCACTGCCCTGCTACAGGAAACCAACTGGTAATCGCCTGCCCGGTGTACTTTGTGGGCTGTTTACTGGCTGTTTACTGGCTCGAGAGAGTTGCGCCTGCCATTTTGTTTTCGAACTTCGTCCCGACTTCCACAGTATAGAGACCACAGTTAGGGCCCAGTATAGAGACCACAGTTAGGGCATTTCCAGGCAGACTTCACCCTTTCATACAGGATCCATAGGTGCCCCCCACCTTCCGATGTACTTTGTGCCTGTTTACAGGTTCGAGAGAGTTGCGCCCGCCATTTTGCCTTTGATCCTTATTCCGCTTTTCGGAGTACCGGTGTGCAGCAGGGTTAGGCTGTACTCACTGTTTTTGTGCTCTGGTCTGGGGCGTTTCAGGCATTTTCTGGCTTTGCTTCGTTTTTTGCTCGCCCGTTCTATTCCTCCAACGGCTCCACCGGAGCTGATCAAGCCGTCCAAGCTGCCGTAGTCCGAGCTGCCGAGACTCCGCCCACATTCCGCTCTGGATGCATCCACAGCGTAGAAACCACAATTAGGGCATTTCCAGGCGGACTTTACTCCTTCAAGTAGATCCCATAGGTGCCCCCCAGCTTCCGATCCACTCGTCTGCCGTTGGGAGCAGTTTCAGATCACTTTAACGGGTTCCAGTCCGATATTTGGATGATCGCCACGGGAGGAGATACGCTCTAGGCTGCCATCTTCCTCGGCGTCCAAACCTCGCCCCCTTTATATAAAAAAATAAAAAAATATATAATTTTTTTTTATATAATATATATATATTTTTTTTTTGCCCTGGCGCCCTCCCGGGGCCCCGGTGAGCGCACTGGAAAGCGCATTTTTTCGAAGCGCCCTGGGTCGCGCACCGGTGAGCGTCCCGTTAGCGCTATTGCCACGAACGAAAACATCATGACGTATCACGTAGCCGCGTCCGCGTGATACGCACAGCGTAAGCGCACCCGGAAATACTCGAGCGAATACGATCGCGCAACGTAATCATCTGACGTGCTTACGCGGCGCGCCTCGTGGCGCACCACTGGGCGCGCCCTGGGGCACGCCACCGGGCGCTCCCTGGGGCGCGTCGCGTAAACGCGTTGGGTCATGTGACCTAAAAATAACACTTTTCATCGGTGCAGAACAGTTTTGGTTTCTAAATGATGAAAGCTCGGGTCATGTGACCTGAAAATAACACTTTTCATTGGTTCAGGACAGTTTTTTTTTCCAAATGAAGACCCCGCCTTTTTTCCTTATTCTGACTTTGTCCTTTGACTGAGGAAGACCTGTTTGAACATCTTTGAGAAAAATTTTGTACTTTAAAATGGCTACAGTAGCAGCAGCAGCTGGAGCATCTGCACCACCACCACTATCAAGAGGACCACCACAACATTACATTGGTGGTCAAGAAGAGGAGGAGGAGGAGGAGGAGGAAGAAGGGAGAAGGTGGCTGCCAGAAGACAATACCCCATACAAGCCAAGGCAGCACATCGTATGGGAGTTTTTTTCAATCCCAGAGGGCAAGAAAAAAGTCGATGCGCCCAAGGTGACTTGCCTAATCTGTAACATGGAACTTTCAAGGGAGAACCCTAACAAAAAATATTCTTTTGGTAATAATACCATGATTAGGCACATGCAGCGCTAGCATCCAAACAACTATTCTGCTGCAGAGGTGAGAGAACTGGCCAGTAACCCTCCCCAATCTACAACCACCACCTCCAAAAGAAAGCAACCCACTCCATCTGGACCAGAGACAAGGGAGGCGATCCCTTGCATACAACCACGGATTTGGGGAATTCCGAGTTACATGTATTTTTTTGTAGTAAGACCATCCCCTATGGTGAACAGAGCATAAAGCTCATCCTCCTTGCTGGTGACAACCACAATTGCCCCCAAAAAACCCTAATTTTTTCCTGATTTTTTTTGCTCCAGTTGAGCCATTTTCAATTCCCTATTTTTTGTTTCTCCCCATAAAAATAACATAAAAAATATGAAATAGTTCATAAAAGCCAAAAAAAGTACAAAATGGTCAAAAAACATTAAAAAAATATAAAACAACAAAGAGAAAAAAAAAGTTCTTTTTAGAACTACCTCCAAATTATAAAAAAAGGCTACATTTTTTAAAAACTCTATCATTCTTTTTTCCTATGGAACGCTTCCCGGTACGCTCCGCGGTGCGCGTACCGGGCGCTCCCCCTGCGCAAATAAAAAAAATAAAAAAAATGTTTTTTGCCCTGCGGGGCCCTTTTATAAACCCCACATTAAACCTTGGGTGTCAGGAGGGGTCTACTCTGCCCCCTTATGGTCAATTCCCTTTGTTTTTGCCACCTCTTGTGTCTCGATCCTACAGAGACACAAGATGGCGGCCGCTCCGGACTGTTTGGAATGTTTACAGACACCTGCGAGCCAATCAGGTTTCCGCACGCGAACTCGCGTAGCACGCTGGTTAGCGCCCTGGTGCGCGTACCGGGGCGCGGCCATAGATATATATATATTTTTGAAACTAAATTACTCAAAATTCACTGGAGCACATATCTTGAGACATAGCAAAGGCACATCGGGCTACCAGTCCCTACAATTTTGCCAAGTTTGGTGGAAATCCATTAAGACGTTCGGGCTAAAAGTGAGGTCGACCGCCCAATGGAAATTAACATGGGGAAAACATGTTTTGGGACCCCCTTTTATCTCGGCCCCTGCTTGACAAATCCCCCCCAAACTTTCAGGGAAGGACCGGGGCGTCGCGAGGCAAATTTGAGGAAATTTTCAGGCAGATTCCTCAAACGGCGCCAAAGTTATTCACAATAGAATGTTGAGATTTTGCATTGAAAATAATCCTAATTATAACTACCTACTGGCGACCGCCAGTAGGTAATATATATATATATTTTTTATATATATTGTTTTAGGCCATTATACTTTTATTTAAATTGGTTTAATGAGCACAAATAGATAATTTGCTAAATAAATCAACTACAAAACATCATGCAAGCATCTCAAAGAGTAAAAAAAAATACTTTGATAGAAATATGTCCCAGTTCACCCTCTCTAACCCCCTAAATCAGTCATGCACCAAACGACTAAGATATAAATCCTACAATCCAATTCATTAAGGCAACATCTCTTTGTCTCAATTCCCCTCAAAATAGAGGGTTATGCTCAGGCTCATTCAGGCTAGCCACATTAGCACGTAGAGGGCCCCAACAATGTTTCGGATGAGAGGACGGAGGAAGGTGTTCAGCACATGATACAGCCCTTTCACTACACATAATCATGTCTTTTAACCAACACTTGAATTTCGGAAAACTAGTGCTCCCCACATGACAATGTAACCAGTTGTTTACCTAAGAGGGAAGCCATCACCAACTTCTTCCGATAGTGCTTCAGAGTATCCATCAACCCCCCAAAAGAAGCAGAAAGGGAGAAATGGCGACCGCCCCCTCTATTAAAATATGTAAAGTTCGAATCACTGAAACCCAAAAGGCCGCAATTTTGGGAAAGGACCATGGAAGGTGAAATAAATCAGCGGTGGAGGCAGCACATCTACGGCAGGAAGAGTCAGGAAACATACCATGCTTCATCATAGTAAAAGGAGCATAATATATTCTGTGCAAAAATTTGTAGTGAATCAGTGGGAATATCCCATCTGAGGAAATAATCTCCCATGAGAGTGCAACATGATACCCATTGCTTATCAGTGATGTCACAGCCCAGATTTGCAGGCCACAACATACGAGCATGCCATTCTGCTTCAGAGGAAGCCAGAGACATGATGGTATACAGGCGGCCAATAATGTCAGCCATTGTAGGGTTTAAAAAATATATATTGGGGGGAGGAGCTTCACGCGCATCAAAGATGGACGCGTGAGCACAGGGTTCCCGAGACCCTTTCCGCCTCCCGCATCTATCCTGTCACGAATCCTGGTATAGACGACGGGTTCTTCTAGCTGATACCCTGCTGACACGGGATCTTTTTCCAAAAATCGATTTGGCTGCCGGGAACCGAACTTACTATACCTTGAAACTTCGCGGCCTACATCGATGACTATCCAGGGACTTGCGTCTCCGAGGTACCCAGGTGGCAATTGAACAACGACGGCCAGTGGGAATCGGCCACTGCCCCTGTGGTACTTTCGGTTTTGTTTTTGGCCTTTGTCTACTGCGACTTGCTGCCTGTTGACACTGCCGGCCTGTGCCTTGCTCTTCGCTAAAAGCATGTCTGTCACCCTCTTCCCTGGACTCTACAAGTCAGCTTTGCGGAGAGCCATTCTAACCAGGTCCCAAAAAGCCCGTCAGGGCTCGCTGCTCAATATGGCGGGCAAGCCGGAGAGCGAGAAGCGGGTCACCAAGGGCACGTACCGAGGGGGTATCACCAAATCCAATACTATGGATCGCTTCACTCGCCCGAAAGGATCCCCTGGTGGTGTGGGTAAAGTTCTGGACGAGACTGGGGATGGCTCTCCCGCGACTGAAGAACTGACATTGAGGGACGTCATGGGCGCCATTGCAAGTGTGAAGACATCTATGGGCCAGCAGTATGAGACATTGGCTTCGAAGATTGACACAGTGGCGATCGAAGTTAGTTTAATCAGGACTGATCTCACAAAGACCAATGAGCGGGTCAAGTCCCTGGACATCAAGACTGCAAGTCTCACTACTGATGTCTCGGATCTTCAGACCGAAGTTCGCAATCTCCGATCATCTAACGACTTGTTTGCCCGTCGGCTGGATGGTTTCGAGAGCCAGGCTACGCGCAACAACGTCCGCATCATCGGTGTTCCGGAGAAGCCCTCTGAAGTATATACAGATCTCCTTGTGGAGGACCTCGTATTGAATCACTTAATACCCAAGGGACTCAGTAACTTTTTCACAGTGGAGCGTGCACACAGAGTCCCCGGTGGGAAGTCTAAACTGGGTGCCGCCCCGCGGCCTATTACAGCCAGGATTTTCCATTTTTGGGACAGAGACGCTATTCTTCAAGCCTCACGAACCAATGGTCCCACAAAATTTGAAAATGCATCGATCAGTTTTTACCCAGATTTTACACAGGCGGTGCAAAAACAACGCATGGGATTCATGGGGGTGAAACGGTGACTTAGAGACATGGGACTGAAGTACGTCATGCTTTTCCCCGCCCGATTGAGGGTTGAATATGTGGAACGTGCGCTCTTCTTTGACAGCCCTGAGGTCGTCAGTGACTGGCTTGATACTTTGCAGACACATCGAGATCGCTCGGAACAATTGAGGGGCGCTGAAGGTGGCCTGGAGGAACAGGAGGAGTGAGGCCTCACCGGCGTGCGAGCTTTATAGACTTATAGTAGTGGTTCGATGATTCTTATGTGTATATATTGGTAATTACCCGGGGGCAGGGGGAATCGGGTCTCTTCCTCCTCTAGGGGTTTCTTCTCTCTTTTTGTAGATTAGTTTAATGGGGCGATAGGCACTCTGCAAGTTGGGGTGGCTTTTTGGTCTAACGCAGGGGTGCAGGCGGGGGGATGTGTTTTGGGGATTTCTGGGTGGTGGGGGGGTATTTGTTTCTTTGTTTATTTCGAGGCAACGTTTTGCTGCATATTTCATTTTATGTGTCTGTTTCTTTGTGGGCGGGGGGCACTGTCCTCATTTCCAGGATGGGGGGGTAGAGGGCTGAGGGTGCTGAGCTGGAATGTCAATGGTCTGGGTGATAGGATAAAGCGGGGGATAGTTTTGCAGTACTTGAAGCGTCTTTCCCCGGATATAGTGTTATTGCAGGAAACGCATCTGATAGGGAACACATGCCATGCACTGAATAGACAGGGCTATCGTCTAGTGGCACCCTCTGGATTCACTACTGGGTCGAGGGGGGCAGGCGTCCTTGTCAGGAGCTCCCTCCCCCTGGAGATAGACGATTCTGTGCTGGATGATTGGGGCCGATATGCGGCTATTACGGGCCGCTGGGAGGGGAAGACGATCTCCATACTTTCTGTATATGTCCCACCAGGCTTGCAGTCCACGACATTCTCGGAATTGGGAAGGGTGGTTTTAGGTCTCCCCGAAGGTATGCTGGTTGTGGGTGGTGACTTTAACTCGGTTGTCTGTGGTAGTGAGGATCATTGCCCCCCCAGGGTTCTCCCGAAATCTCAAACATGGCTGGGTAGCTTCCTGGATGCATTGGGTCTAGTGGATTGTTGGAGGCAACTGCACCCCGGACAGGCACAATATACCTTCTTTTCAGGAGCACGTGGGAGTCTCTCGAGGCTTGATTATATCCTAATACCGGCGGTGCAGGTGGTCTCTGTGAGGGAAATTCGACACCTGGCCAGGGGAATCTCAGACCACTCCTCGCTCTGACTTACTATTAATGTGCAGTTGGAAGCTGAGGGCTGGGTGGCTCCGATTAACCCCTGGCACCTTTGTAATCCAAAAACTAGAGCTGAGGTGGTTAAATGCATGGACTATTACTTTGCTGAGAACGTGGGGTCGGTGTCCTCCTCCATCTCATTATGGGAGGCCTTTAAGACTGTGATCTGTGGTCAAACCTTGTCCCTGATCGCCAGTGCGAAGAAAAGCAAGAATGAGGAGGTGGTACGTCTGGAGAATGAAATTACTGCTTTGGAAGAAGAATTAAAATATGCGGTTACACCTGAGGGGTTGCATGTTCTAGCCCTTAAACAGTCTGACTATAGGGCTCTGGCGACTGATGCGGCCAAGGCAATGAGTCAAGAGCAACAGGGGCGTCTGTATGATGTTGGTGATAAAGCGGGAAAATTGATTGCTTGGTTGGATAAAAGAGATAGATTGAATCGTGTGGTGCCTGTTGTTGAAAGAGCGGATGGGGTGTGGGTTGTGGACCATGTTGAGATAGTTGGAGTCTTTGCCCAGCACTTCCAGAAGGTTTACGCGCCGGTTTCGGATAGACCGGAGGAAGACTCCCATTTTCTACTTAGAGATGTCGCGCTGCCTAGCCTGTCGGAGTCAGACAAGGAGCTTATGGAGGCGGAATTTTCCACCGATCAAATAGCGCTCGCTATCCGCTCTCTTCGCTCGGGAGGGCTTCAGGCCCGAATGGCATCCCGTCGGAGCTGTATAAGTTGTGTCCGGACAAAATGGCGCCACATCTTCGCCAAATGTTTCTGGAATCGCAAGATATCGGAACCCTTCCCTGGGATCAGAGACTGGCATCCATTATTGTCATCCACAAAGACGGGAAGCCCCGTGACCAATGTACATCGTATAGGCCGATATCGCTTCTTAACGCCAAGCCAAAGATCTTGGCAAAACGTTTGGCAAATCGGCTGATAAAGGTGATCAGTGACTTCAAACACCCGGATAAGTCTGGGTTCATTCCCCATCGAAATACCGCGCTCAACCTTCGCCGTCTTCATGGCGTATTGGCAAGGGCGGGGTCGCTTTGTGAGCCGGCCATCTTGGTTTCATTGGATGCCTCGATGGCCTTCGACACAGTGGAATGGCCGTATTTGTGGGCGGCCCTTGCAAAATTTGGTTTTGGCCCCAGTTTTATCGGGTGGGTTAGACTCCTGTAGGAGCAACCGCTGGCCCAGGTGGTGGTCAACGGTAGGGCCTCTGAACCCCTTGTTCTCGGAAGAGGCTGCCCTTTGTCACCATTGCTCTTCGCACTCTCCCTTGAACCCCTTGCCGCGTGGCTTCGGTGGGAACCGTTGCTCAAGGGTATTAGGTGGTCCCCTGATTTTGAGTATTGTCTATCGTTGTATGCGGACGATATTTTGTTGTATCTAACTTCCCCTCGAAAGTCTTTAGCGGTATTGTTCGACGTATTGAGTTCCTTCGGGCAGAATTCTGGCTTGGTAATTAACTGGGCCAAGTCCTGTATTTACTCGCTTACCGGAGAATTGCCTCCCTTGCCCCGCGTCTGTCTGATACCGATTTTGCACGTCGGTTTAAAGTATCTGTGGATTTAAATATCGTTGGACTCCGCTGCACGTTATGAGAGGAATTTGCTTCCTCCGCTTCTCCGGCTCAGATCGGACGTTACGGCGTGGTGTGGCTTGCCGCTGTCCCCAGAGGGAAGAGCGGCTCTTTTTAAGATGATGTCTCTTCCCTGATTCCTGTACGCCATCCAAAACACGCTCGATTTGGTGCCTGCCAGTTATTTCCGTGAGATTGAGGGCCTCCAGAGGAAGCTTGTGTGGGGCGGGCAACCTCGCATTGCATTGGCGAAATTGACTTTGCCCTGGTATGATGGAGGCATAGCGCTGCCCGATATCAAACGATACTATTGGGCATCCCAATTAAGTGCAGTCAATCACGCAATGTACGGTCCTGTCCCTAATCCCGTGTTCGAAATGGATAGATGGCAGCTACCGGGAGGTGACTACAATAGGGCGCTCTACTCTAGATCAGCTAGGAAGAATCTGACTGGCCCCACCGTGGTTGCGGTACGGGTGTGGGGTAGTGCAACCGCTGCCACGGGGTGGTCAGACAGGCTGACTAGAGCTACTCCGCTTTACGTGGCAGAGAGACTGGGCAGTCTCTGGACGACGAAAGGATTCGACAAATGGGATCTCATCGGTATTAGGAAGGTCGGAGATCTCTGGATCAAGAACAGAATCAAAACTTTCGATGAACTCAAACGGGAATATGCATTGAGTTATAGGGAGCACTTTTGTTACATCCAGATCCGCTATGCGCTTGAGTCGGTCTTTCCAGCCGGAACCACTATTCCAGAGTCCTCTCCTTTGGAAGATAGAGTGCTTGACGGATACGTCCCTGATAGCACTATTTCTCTCATTTATAAAAAACGTATTAATGATCGCTCGGACCTACTCGTACAGCTTCGGGGGCCTTGGACCGGCGATGGACTGGAGTTGGACGACGAATACTGGCAGGCTGCGATATCTTCCCCCAGGGAGGTCGCGATTCCGGCGCGTCTCCGGCTGGTGCAACTGAAGATTTTACACCGAGTCTATGTCACGGGTCCACGCCTGTTGTGTATGGGTTATTCAGTGGATGGGCTGTGCAGGCGCGGATGCGGTATGCTTGCTACCTTTCTTCATATTTTATGGGAGTGTCCGGATGTTATGGTATTTTGGAACCGGGTGCATGCTGTTATGGAAGAGGTGATGGGTGTTTCGTTATTGCCAGAGGCCAGACGCTGTTTGTTGAATGTCTGGGAGCCGAATGATTACAGCGTTGCTCAGACTCAATGGGCCACCCTTGGCAATATGATACCGAAAAGGGACATAGCCAAACTGTGGGGGTCTCAGAGGGCACCTCTAGTTTCAACATGAGAAGAAAACATGGACTGGTGCATGTTCAGGGAAAAACTTGTGTATGTTGCCCATGGCAGGCCCAAGAAGTGGGGAAGAATATGGAGCCAATGGAACTCGCATCGTGGAGAGGTTTGCACGCCCCCTTTTGTAGAAGTCCCTGACATTCCTCTGTCCTCGTGACCGTGCATTTGCTGGCTCTTACATCCTCTTGTTTATGATTTGCTTGCCTGCTCTCGGCCCCCCTGCCTCCCTGAGATCCTCAATCCTTTTCAAGTATGCTTATTTAGCCAGGATCGCTCCTCCTCCTGCCTGAGACAGCCACTTACTGTATAGTTTATTGCCTCGAAATTTTTTGTCTGTGTGTCAGTTTTATAAAATGTAAAATGTGAATCCTTTTTTTTATCCTTCCTATCGCCACAGGATCATTATAATGTTGTGTGATATCGCTGCAGGGCCCACGGGTTGTCGGCTGATGAGCTGTGTGACATTGCAACTTTGGTATTTATTGCTAACGGCCGGCCCCTGTGGTTGTAGGTCTGTAATTGTACTACTTTCCTTGTAATAAAGGTTTCCCCCCCCAAAAAAAAAAATATATATATATTTTTTTTTTCATTAAATTTGCACAAAAAACCATAGTACATAAATCACTGATGTTTATACATGTTAGAGTTTTAACCTCACAGCAATGATATACGAGAGAGGCAAGACTGAAAACCACCAATGGAGTCAGATGCAAAGGTCTATAGCAGGACATACTCCCAACATGCAAGAGCATGCTCGAGCAATCACCTCCCCAATTCCTCTTAGGTGTCGCTGGTATATGTCACTCTTCCCCCAACGCCGCTCTATGTCTTTGCCATGGTGCCCATATTTTCGCCCATTTTTAGGTCAAGCATAGAGTCAGCATGCTCTTAAGAAGATCTGGGGTAGTTTAGTACGGGTGAAGCCCCTCCCACTCCCCCGCCCATGTTTTTCATTGCCTTGTGGCGTTGTCCTTTGTAAATGCTGCCATCTGATTCCTTGATAGGCTCGTTAGTCCCTCAACAGTCGCCTCAACATTTCTAAGCAAACCAAAGTGTGCCTTGTTCAGATGAAATGTGGGGATATTTTTCCGGTGTTTTTTAAATATTGTTTTATAAAATATTCTTTATTCAATTGTGCAATAGATATTGTGGCAGGAGACGACTCAGGGCATGACAAAATGAATGACAGCCGTCTAAGTACAATTCCTTCCTGTGGTGCCCCACACTGGAGTTTCAGTATAGTAATAGAAGGAATGTTCATTTTATAAATAATATAACATCGACAACACCCAGAATGAACATTGCTGTAGCGCAGAGTACCTGCAATTCACCCCTCAACCCTGATGACCAGAACATGCATAAAAGCACATTGCCATGCCCGGAGTTCACCCCCACAATTCTCCATCCGTACCACCATCTCCTGTCAACAGCCCATATTGCATTTCCACTTTTAGAAATGCTTCCTGGTACCCGGTGACGTCCTGTGTGTCCCATATGCATCCCCAGTAGTACAAGTTGTACCTCTCTCGAGTGCTTGGTCTATAAACCTCCGTCTAAGTCGTGGTTTTTCTCACATTAACTTTCCAATCGTGGGACGTCTGAGAATACATTTTTATTAAGCCCCTTTGTGGCAGTTCGCATTTTCAGAATGTACAGACTAATTCAAAAGTAGCACATGAAGCTGGTATCTCATGTAAGCTGTGAGCAGTAGGTCCATACCTGTTTTTTTCTTGCATTTAGTACTGTAACATAAAATGTATCTTACGTGTACCTTTTGTGTTCATTTTGCACCAAATCGTGAAGCCACATTTTATAGCTTAGTTTTGCAACCTTTGTCGTTAACTAAAAAGTTATGTTTCCCTAAATGTAGATGAGAAAGGCAGGGACGTCATCGGCCCCGCCGCAAGTATGGCGGGGCACCGCCCCCCCCCCCACGGGCTCTCCGTGGTAGGGCGCGACCCAATGCGTCACTATGACATGGTGGGCGCGCCTCATTGTGGATTGGACATAGGGCTCCACAGTGACCTGGAAGCGATTGAATCGCTTCTGGATTGCTGGGAAGCAAATGTCAGGCCGGTTAGAACCGGCCTGGCCAGTAGGGGGTTTAAAAGGCCGAGGAGCGCGGGAGTCTGCCTCTTTGACCCCGCGCTGCACGGTCTGCACCCCAGCCTCTAGGAGGCTGTAATTCTATTTCTTTTTGTCTTCTCTGTAGGTGATCGTATTGTGACTTTGAGATCGTGGGAGCATCGGGGTCAGGAGCAACTCGGGCTGCATTTTCCTGGAAGGAGAATCAGCGGTCCCAGAGCGATGTTTGATTTGTTCCCCTGTAGGTTGCCCGGTGGAGTGGAGAGCAGACAGCGGCCACGCTGAGATCGGGCCTGCATGGGTGGAAGCGCGCTAGGCGTCAGGACACTTCGAGCTTGGAGTGGTTTTTGCTAGTAGTGTGGGGGGGCTAACGAAAGAGGGAAGCCCAACTTAACTAGGAACCGCTTGGGGTATCGGGACCGGTGCAGTCCGTTGCCTGCAACACTTTGCCTGCAGATAGCGGTTATGAATAGTGCTCACGCTGCTTGCAGGTATCGCGGGGGCCTTTGGCAATTGTTTACCCGCAATACTTGTTTTGGGGTGAGTAATGAAAACTGCTCGATTGTTGACCCGCAATACTTGTGTTGGGGTTGGTAAAATAAACTGCTTGTGGTTTCCTTTGTCAGGTAGCTGGCCTGCTGATATTTAAATGTGCACTGCATTGTGCTGATGGTTTGCACCCAACTTCAATAGAAAAATTGAGATCATATTGGGGCAGTGCAGTCGTCCTTAGCCCAAGGTGTTCACTGGGGTTTAACAGACGCATTGGGTCTTTCCATTGGTCACTAGTGATAGGATAATATCAGAAGCGCAGTTTTTTATTGCCAAATGCTGCAAGGGGTTGTTGGATACTTATTATAGAGGTAAAACTGAGGTTGCCCCTGACCTGCAGGTCTACTTAGCAGGTCATGGCCAAAGTGATTTCTGCTGCATTTTGAACGGATACCAGGGTCTTAATAATTTTCAATTTTATTCTCACAGACTCCTTGTTCTGCTTCTCTGGTCAAGGGCGCTCTGCAGTGGCACATCGGATGTGCAGGAGGACATCACTCACAGAGGTCACAGACAGGCCTGCATTTCACTGCTTCTGTTGGGCCGCCGGGCTTGAGATTACTCACCCAACACCCAGGTTAGCTGGTGTGGCGCGGCTCCAGTTGTGTGGTGCTTACAGCCTGTTTATGTACCTCCAACAGTCCTCAGGTAAGGACCTGGCCAAGTTTCAGGCCAGAAAAACTGTGTAGGGAGACTCTCAGCAGGATAGATCACTTAAGTATAGATAACATTGTGTTTGCAGTGTTATTACATACCAGTGTGTAAGTAACCTCGCAATTGTTGGCCCAGCAGCCATGGCTATCAAGCGTGGGGCGAAACGTTCCTGCATGGAACATATGTTGGAGTCAATGATGCGTAGGATGCAGACGATGGATAGGAGATGGGGAAAGGTGGAAAAAATGGGGCAGAGCCTTGCAGAACTTAGACAAAGAGTCGAAGGGCAGGGTGAGGCAGTGGGCAGGCCTAAGCGAACCATAGAGCAGCCAAAGCCTAGGGGTGAATTGGATCCGCTCCACAGGCAGGTTAGGCCCAGGAAGGGGAAGAATCAGGATAAAGACCCCTTGCCATGTGAGCCTGTAGGGGAAATCCCATTGGGTGAGGGTCTCTCGTGTGTCCCGGTAACACCAGTGACCCTGCACCGATACCAGTGATCCCTACAAGTAATTCATTGGTCCCCGCACCGGTCACAGTAGTGCCCACACCAAATCTGGTGGCACCGGCACCAATCCCGCCGGTCACCACACCAATTCCTGTGGTGCCCATACCGAGTATAGGTTTACCGGTTCCGAGTCCAGTGGTCCCTACTCCTGTCACAGTGCCAGCAGACATCAATCAGGTCCCTCAGAAGCTGGTGGCACAGATTGCGGCTGTTCCCCCTTGGCTAGGAAGGGGGGAATGTTGCCAATGTCAGTGGGGGAGAAGGAAGTATGGGAGGACCCGTTGGCAGAGGCAAAGAAATTGGTGGCGAGGATTATGGCAGATCCAGACGGGACTGCAGGTCAAGGTAGGTACTCCATCTCTCCCAACAACCTACAGGGATGGTGCCATTAGCAAGAGACAACAAAGAGGTGCCAGCGGCCAACATTGGAAAAGACAAAGTGGCGGAGCCAGCTGGAGTGATGGCAGCAGGTAAGGAAGTGACATTGCCATTGCTGGGCGCGGGTGTGCTACCTACAGGGAGGGAGCATTTAGCCAGACATGTGACACGCGATGTCAAATAAATGGTGTGGTCTAGTGCTTACATTAATATTTTCTCCCTACTGGTAGATGATAGGAAGATGGAGTATTCAAGGAAACAGAAAGATTGGATGCTTCCTAGTGAGTGGCGCGCTGAACTGTTGAAATACAGGGTGGAGGAGAGTTTGAGCAACGGGATTAGGGCCTTCTCTGTGTTTATGGCAATAATACCTGAGCGTTCTCCTAATTTACAAGCAGAAATGGCGTGTTACCAGAGCAGGATTACTATGTCTCAGGACAAATATGGGGGCAGTGGGTTGAAAGATTATGACATGAATTTCAGGAAGGCCAAAGCAATTGACCCATCACTTTCCTGGGACCGTGACGATACGCTCTCATGGTTGGACCAGTTTGGGCCAGGGCAGCCGGGTAACACAGTCCAACATTCAAACAGGGGTCCCTCATTTCAAACGTCACAGCCCTTTCGGCTGCCCCAAAGCACGGGCACGGCCCCTAGTCCAGGGACAGGGGCGGATGGAAAGGCACATGTTGGGATTTTAATAGACGGACATGCACCATGGTTCAAGGCACCTGTGAATTCTGAAACGCATGTTGTATCTGCAACAACCCTTCTCACCCAGAAAGTAAATGTCTCAAGAAAGCAGGTCATAGGGGAAAGAAGAAGCATGATTGAGGAAGGGACACAAATGGTAACAGATTTCCCCATTGATGTTATGGCTATGACTCCTTGGTTAAACAGGTACCCAGATCATTCCACAGCTAGGACTTTACAAGAAGGGTTTCTTTATGGTTTCAGGATTCCTGCATTGGATTACATGGGGACATCTGAGTATAAGGGCCAATCCAAGGGTAGCGGCTACAAAAATTGAAAAAGAACTACGCTTGGGCAGAATAGCGGGCCCTTTTGACCACATTTCTGGGCACAATTGTTTTTGCTCGCCCCTTGGAGTAGTCCCGAAGAAGGAGGTGGGGGAATTCAGGTTGATTCACAATCTGTCAGCCCCTAGAGGCACGTCATTGAATGATGCCATCAATGAGGAAACCTGTAGCGTGAAATATGCCTCCTTTGACCAGGCAGTGGATATGCTAAGGGTTTTGGGCCCGGGGGCTTTGCTAGCAAAATCTGATATTGAGTCTGCCTTTCGGTTGCCACCTGTACATCCTCTGGATCACCACCTCATGGGTTTTAAATTCCGTTAAAAATTCTACATGGATATGTGCATGCCCAGGGGTTGCTCTATTTCCTGCGCTTACTTTGAAAAATTCAGTTCTTTCTTGGAATGGGCCTTTAGACGCACGACAGGGCACCAAAATGCGATGCATTATCTGGATGACTTTCTCTTCTTGGGGTCGGTGGGCTCTCAAGAGTGTGCTTGAACATTGCAGGAATTTTGCTTGCTCATGCGTACCTTCGGGGTCCCTCTGGCGCCGGGGTAGACGGTGGGTCCAGCAACCACAACAGAATTTTTATGCATTAAATTAGACTCAGTCCAAGGACGTTTCCGGTTACCTAAAGAAAAAATTTCAAAAGGACAAAGTAACATTACATCAGCTGCAACAAACGGTGGGTCAGTTGAATTTTTCGGTGAGGTCATACCTATGGCACACCCATTTTCCCTTTCCATCTACCAGGCCATGACAGGTCTCCAAGAAAAACACTATCACACAAGACTGTCGTCTGAGGTTCGCCAGGATATGCGGATTTGGATCGCATTTCCGGAGGGTTTCAACGGCAGGGTAGTGTGGCCCGGTCCTCCCAGTACATCCTCGGAGTTAGATTTATGGACTGACGCTACGGGCAGTTTGGGATTTGGTGCCATACTTGGGACCGAATGGGTGGCACAACATTAGCCGGCATGGTGGGTGGAGAATGGTGTGACAGCCAACATTGTTTTCTGGAACTCTTTCCTACCTGGGTGGCACTGACTGTGTGGCCTTATCATCTGCGTAACCGATCTGTGATTTTCTGGTCAGACAACATGACAGTGGTGGAGTGCATCAACCAGCAGGCTGCACGGTGTAAGATGATCCTTTACCTGTTGAAAGAGATAGTGCTGTTGTGTATGAGGCTCAACATACAGTTTAAGGCTAAACATGTCCCGGGGGTACTGAATAATGCTTCTGACGCACTCTCTTGCTTCAAGATGCAGGTTTTCAGGGAACACCTACCTTCTGCGGAGGCGACACCAACACTCTTCCCGGAAGTACGCTGGCAGATTGGTGCCCCCAGCTGCAGAACCTCGTGGCAGCTAGCCTAGCTCCCAGGACCAAGAAAGCCTATGAAGGGGCGTTTTGGTCTTACTGCACTTTTTTGGGGCAGGGTTGGATGGATAGCAGGCATGAGACGGGGCATTCCTCTGGTATTTGGACTTTTGAATAGGGAAGGGCGCTCTGCGGCAACAGCCAGGCGACATGTGGCAGCAGTTTCTTTCTTTGCGCAGATCAAGGACACCAGGGACCCCACTAATAGTTTCATTGTCAGGAAGGCATTGAAGGGGTGGTGGCGCCTCCAGGGGGCTGCTCTGGACACAAGACGCCCGCTTAGTTTAGAACGGCTGACATCACTGCTAGCAGCCCTTGGTGGCATTTGCAGCTCAACAGGGGAGGCATTGCTATTCAGAGCCGCTTGTACACTGTTTTTTTTTACAGTATTTAGGATAGGGGAGCTTGAGGAACGCAATAAGCAGGATGTACAGGGCGACACTTTGCTAATAACCATTAAACAATCCAAAACTGATCAGGAAGCCCGTGGCGAAGGGTTATTACTTCACCGCGCACAGGATAATCCATGCTGCCCAGTGATGCAGCTAGAAGCGTTCCTCCAACAGAGGAATAGTGCGAGGGGGCATTGCTAATGCATGCTGACGGTACCCCTCTTACCAGGTTCCAATTTAAAAGGGTATTGGCTATGGCAATAGACAGGACATGTTTGGATCCAAAATACTTTGGAACTCATTCATTCAGAATCGGGGCTGCCACAGAAGCAACAGCCAGAGGTTTGCACAGCAACAGTGTGAAGAGAATTGATAGGTGGCCTTCCAAGTGTTATAAGCGCTATGTGCGATTACACATGTTGTGAGGGTGGCAATGCACTGTGCTGATGCCTGTCCCATTTTTCTGCTTACATTTCAGTTTCTCAAACCTGTGACGCTGGGGGGAAACTGGAATCGGCACACCAGCAACAAGATACTTCACGACGGCTGACACATCCACAGGACACAAGAGCACATGTTGTTTGGGTCATTGGTCATTCATTTGTACGACGTCTGAAATCTGTTTTTCTTTCAGGTAATTACAGACACAGAGCTGAGCAGGATGGTTTCACAGTATCTTTCCATGGTAAAGGGGGCCTCTGCCTCAGTCAGTTCAGGGCTTTCATTACAGGTCTGTTGAGTAAACACAGTCCTCCACCCAGGATAGTTATCTTACATTTGGGTGGGAACGACCTGGTGAGTCTGGGTAGAAGAGTTTTGATGGAGGACATAATCTCGGAGGTGGGCTGGTTAGCTAAGACATGTCAGGGCTGCGCCATAGTTTGTCTCAGATGATACCCAGATTTAAATGGAGGGGGAGATTCTGTGAAAGCGTTGAATCCCTCGGTAAGAGGATCAAAAATAAAATAGGGAAATTGTTCAGGTCTCCTCAGCTACAAACCATTGCACATGGGTGAATCAGGGGGGAGCCGTGCGTCTTAAAAGAGGGGGTCGATCTGACTAGGTTAGGTAATGAAATCCTGTTGGAAAATATATTGGCTTGGATTGTGAGTTTTAAGAGCAGGGCATGACCTTTCAGTGTAGGAGGGTAGGGGGGCCAGATAGTCGGTCAATTACGCTGGCCTGTGGCGGTGAGGTCATTTTTGGTGAGCAGTAAATTTAAGGTCCTTAGAGGGTGGCGCCATTCTTGAAAGGGGTCGTCCAAGGGGAGGGACAAGTAGTCTCTCCTAGAACTCCAGGAGCGGTACAGCCAGTTGGCTGGATGAGTGGGGGGGGAGTCTCGCTTTCTTTAGGCTGGTTGGCCACCCACACGTGCACAATGACGTCAGTAAACAGCGCAGAGATGCAAGGGCCACCTTTAATGGAGTTAATAGAGCCTACGGGGGTAACCATGGGGGAAGTACCCTCACGGTAAACGGGCCCTCTGCGCATTCGCACTCCTACTGTAGGGCATGGTTAATTGATAAGGATCTGACACGTATGTTAAGGTGAGCCATCTGATATCTCTATATATTAATTGTAATCAAATGTCATGCAACGTTTTCTGCGTAAATGTGTAAATATTGTTTAATTCAATTTTATTTTGGTTTCATGTTTTAATGAATACGGCCAAGGATTGTACGACCCAGTCTTCAAAGAAATCCCTCTCATGTTCATCTTTGATAAATGTTGTTTAAACAAAAGGGGAGGGGATATTTCCGGTAGTCCCTGGCCATACTATTTTGCGTTTTTGCAGCTGCAGATTTTTTTGACTGGGCTTTAAACACAGCAAGTCCCGAAGAACATCTGTTGGTTTTCATCCTATAGGGATAGCTATTTTATTCGTTTTTTATGTTGTGAGCACATGTAAGGCTGATCTTGGAAAGATGTTGGTTTGGTTTGTCTTGCAGAGCCATGAACTGTTGCCTCAAGTTAGGGGTCTGCAAGATGTGCTTTCAAAGGTGGATTTTATGAACAAAAAGTGTTAATTTTACATTGTAAGGGACACTCTATGTTGATGATGTAATGCATCTCTGTTGTCTTGATGACTGCATGCTGATGACCTACTTGAGAACAGTGTGACATTTGACCATACACCTCAACCCAGAGCACTGTGGACTAAGATAATGTGAATCTTTTGCAGTTAGCTGATCAGTGTCTTCAGAAGGCTGACATTTAGGACATTTCATCCTGTTGAATTTAATTCTGGGTATTTCATGGACTAGGGTGTAGAAACCATGTTCATTCAAAGCAGTAAGAACCCCCTTCCAATTGTTCGATAGTAGATAAGGGCAGAGATGAGGAAGGATGTCTGTCCCTTTTCATTGCTTGGATTGTGAGAAAATGTACTTGGGAACATTAGGTGCCAGTATACATAAATTCATGTTTCACTTTGTTGTCAAAATGTGTTTCTGGTGTTGAGGAGCAAATGTTTAAAACATAGCTGGTGTAATATTCATCGTCATTTAAATGGCAGCAATTAAAAGTGCTCAGATTCCATACCCTGTGGTGGGTCTGTGCAGCTGCAGGGCCTGCTGCGGATTCATGAGGAGGAGGTCTGAGTTTTGTAGTTTGTTGAAGCATTTTTCCTACCCTTTGTGAGGCCAGAGGCAAATGTGTGGTTGAATTTTGTGAGAGAACAGGATTTTCTAGTTTTAGCAATCCTGTAACAATCGCTTTCACTTTAATTTTACAGGACTTGTAAAATCTGTGTTTTATCGAAGTACAGTAGTTCGATAAAAGTACTTGATGGTAAAGCTTGGCAGTATGTATTTTAAACTTTTCAATAACCCCCATGTGTGGGTTGTGAACAATGAACTTTTCTTCACTGTATTGTTTATTGAGAAATAAAGTGTCACCCTTCAAAGTCTTCTGCTATTTAGTCTGTTAGGGTTATGATGGAGTTATGTTTTCAAGCAAGCAAGTATTCAATGTCATGCAATATGCTTGAAAAAGTCTATAGTAAGGGTGTTGGACTTAACATACAACTGTCTAGTCATGATTTTGGTCACAAGGGATCTAAACGGGGCACAAGGGGACAAAACAAATGTGTACTCTGCGCATGGACATTTATTTCATAGCAGGACCAATGATTGGTAGACACTGCATTTTGTGTGGCCCTAAAGAAATGTGAATCTCTCAATTCCCATATTTCCTCAACCAAATAGTGCTTTTAGTGAATGACTGCTATGTCTGGGCGGATGTCTAGAATATTACTTTATTAGTTAGATCATACTACATCATATTTTCTGCATTTGTATACTCACTTGTGCCAGTGATGTACCCTCATGTGAGTCTGAGCTTTTGGGACAACGTGTTTATTGATCTACCTGACGTCACTCCTATAGTGTAAATTTGGTCTGTTCTACTCCAAACCTTGCTGCATGTATGGATTTGGTCCGGTGGGCATGAGGATGAACTTTCGTGTGTCTAATGCGTCTTTATGAATCTACAAGTATTATTTCTGTGAGTAGTGGGGTTGTGCAGTTGGGGGCATAGTGTTGCCACCAATGTCACTTTAGTTCTGAGTTTGGGTGGAACAGATATCATGAGTTTAAAAATTGCTCCCTATTGTGGTCACTGGTGGGCTGTTTTAAAGAATTTTGAAATGCATTTTATTACTTTGAATAATGAACTTGCCTCTGTAAGGCTCTGTCTGGAGCAATTGGATATGTGAGAATAAGACGTTGCTGATTCAAATGTTTTGTTGCACTGCTTGAACTGGATATTGATCTGTAGCTTTTGTGTAGGTTTTAATGCTGTGGTTTGAGTATTTCACCACTTATGGAGTGTTATTTGAGTGGCACTTTTTGCCTTCTAATCGGTGTTGTGTTGATTGAGAGAATGAAGTTGATGAAACAAGTGCCAAATCTTCTGCCACACTTATGATCAATGCCACACAGTTTATTGCAGTAATGTGGGATAATATAATGCATGGCTAAATACTTATAAGGTCCCAAAGGTGGGACCAATTGCATTGCAAATGCTAGTTTACCACACCCCCTGCTTTTATACACTGTTTCTTTGGCTGGCCGGCTGGCACCAATCATGGTCTTATTCCCAATCACTCAGTGATGGTGGTAAAGGCGCCCCCCACCCTCTGGCAATGTTTCGTTTGCCAATCTCTGCTGAGAGGGCCAACCATATTCTTACTTGTCTGGGCCACATTTGAGCTCCACCAGCCGTGTCATTACCCAGCCTGAGTGTTTTACCATGTGGTCCTTCCTGGTAGGACAAGGAGTTCTGCAATACAGATATACTTTAATGGGGTCCGGATCTACTAGGTCACATTCCAGATCCACACGAGGCACCCAATGGATATTGTATATCCAACGATGGGCGAATTGAGCCTGGATAGCAAGATAGCATAACTCAAAATTGGGTGCTTCAAACCCTCCCTTGTAATAGGGTTTCTGTAATTTAGCACAACTAATTATTTGTTGCTGACCGTCCCATGCTAAATTAATTATAAAGGAGCAGAGCTGGGAGAAGAACGACTTGCGAAGAGGGATAGGGATGTTTTGAAACAAGTACAGAAGCGTCATTAGCACCACCATTTTCATTTGAGCAATTCTTCTAGCAACTGATAGAGGCAGTTTAATATAGTCCTGTATCAAATCAGAAATTCAGGGAATGCATGTGCCATAGTTTGGTCTTATAATAGCACCAATATCCCTGTGGTATATAATGCCTAAATGGCGTATTGGGTCAGTCATCCAACAGAGGGGGAAGTCAAGCTCCGGTCTGATGGTGGTCTCTGTAAGGAGAGCCAACACCGATTTGTCCCAGTTACTTTGGAGCCTGGACCAACATCCATAAGTGATGATATCATGGATGATAGAGTGTAAGTTGTCAGTAGGTCCTTGAAAAGAAGAAGAACACTGTTGAATTTGGGGGTCTCTAGTTGGCACAGGGAGGTACTTGTGACAAATAGGGACCCTTACCTCTAGTCAGGGTAAGGAGTAACACTTCTAAAATACCCCTGCTCAACCCCTTGGTAGCTTGGCAAGAGCAGACAGGCTTATCTCAAAGGTAGTGTGTAAAGCATTTGTGAACACATACAGTAATAAAGTGACAACAATACAGATGGACATCACACAAGTTGTATATTAAAAATAAGTATTTGTTATATAGATTTAACACAAAACCACAAACTGTACTTACAATGGTAGGTTTAGCTTAGTTCTCTTTAGATCTTAAAATGCGACACTTTGAGTCAATGTACCTTATGATGTGTCACGCTTCTACAACGAAAGTGTTGCAGAGATGGAAATGCGGCAAAGATCCGGTGCAAAGAAATAAAGACGTCAAGTTCTTCCTGATGCAGCACACTTCTCCGATGTTGCGAGAAGCCTCGACTTGACAAGTCAGCTGCAGTGGCGAGACCTTTGTTCCGTGATGCGACAATAGCGGCTTTGGCGACGACACTCTTCTCCGGCGATGCGAGACGCTTCCGCTTGATGCGACAACTGCAGCGGCGACACCCTTGTTCCGTGATGCGACGACAGCAGCTCTGACGGCGGCACGCTTCTCCGTGGATGCGAGGTGTAATGCAACAGCTACAACGGCGACATCCACGATGCGACGGCTGCAGCTGCGATGGCGACACACTTCTCTCTCTTGAGTCACGCTTTCAGCTCCATGCAACACGCAGTCCCTCAGAAGGCCCAAAACAGCAGCAGGCACTTTCAAAGAACTCTTGGGAATCTGGGGGTTGAAGTCTGTTTCCCGGAGACTTCAGCAGGAGGAAAGCTCTTCTCTCAAGCCCTTGGAGATCCTTACAAGTTTAATAAAGCAAAAAAGTCCTTTCTCCTTTCCTTGGCAGTCAGGCAACCCCTGCAGGCCAATCCGCCAAGCAGCACTTCAGCTTAGGGATAGTCTCTCTTCAGTTTCTTCAGGTTCCTATGCTCAGCAAAGTTTTCTTCTTGTTGTCCAAAAGGGATCTAAATTCTTGGGATCAGGGTCCCAATACTTATACCTCAAAATCCTTTGTCCTCTGAGGCAGAGGGGCCTTTGCCTAGCCCAAACTAGTTCTGGTCAGTCCTGGAGCACTCTGTTGACTTGACTCCTTCTTACTTTTCACAGTGCAGGGCAGAACCATCAGGCGCCCCACAGGAGGTGGAGCCAGCATTGTGGAGGGAAGGCACAGCCCTGGAGCACTCTATTGACATGACTCCTTCTCTTCTTTCACATTGCAGGGCAGAGACATCAGACGCACCACAGGAGGTGGAGCCAGCATTGTGGAGGGAAGGCACAGCCCTATTCAGGTCCCAGATGCTACTCCTCCCTCCCATCTAGATGCAGATCTCTCTTTTCACCACTGGGCTGGCTCACCCTGTCTCCTGGAATTCCCCTGCCCCTGTCACTCAAACACCACGCAAGGAATACACAACCTAGCAGAGGCATGCTTGGATAGTTAGACAAGAAAATACCTACTTTCTAAAAGCGGTATTTTCAAATACAGAATGTTAAAATCAACCTCACTAAAAAATGTATGTTACCACTCTGAGTTCAGGCATACTAAACTCGAATTTCTACCATGTTCCCTGAGTCTGTTAGGATTATAAGATGTAATAATCTCACTGCTCATTCTGGCCTATGGAGCACAGGTTGCCTTGCAATAGTGAAAAACGGAAATGGCTGTAATTCACTATTAGGACATGCCACACACACCAGGGCATGTCCCACCTTATACTTACAATGCAACCTGCCCTTGGGCCTACCATAGGGATGTCTGATATGAAGAAAATGGAAGGTTTAGGGACTGGGAAGTGGGTGCACTTGCCCAGTCAGCATGGCAGTACCAGACTGCACACAGGCTCTGCAATGGCAGGCCTTAGACAAACATTTACACGCTGCTTCTGTGGGTGGCACAACCAGTGCTGCAAGCCCACTAGCAGCATTTGGATTATCGGCCCTGGGCACTCCTGGTGCACAGTACTTGGGTCTTACAAGTAAACCAAATCAGCCAATCATGGAGTCACTAATTCATACATCAATTTACTATAGGGAGAGCATATGCACTTTAGCACTGGACAGCAGTGGTAACGTGCCCAGAGTCATAAAACCAACACAAACATGTCAGACAAAATACAGGAGGAAGGCAAAAAGGTCCAGGATGATCCTGCAAAAAGGGCCAAGTCCAACACAAACCCATTCCAGCCAAAACACAGGGTAGACCAATCACTACATTGATGGGCTTTCCTGCTTTGGGCGATAGAAGATGGACCTGGCCCGCAACAGCAGGGTAATATTCCAGTTCTACGCCAATCTGAACCCATGTCAATTCCTCTGTCCATACTCCCAGGGTCCACCAAGCTAATCCATGGGGAATATTTTTCACTTGTTGACATCACCCGTGCAGCATCTAACCTTAACTTACTCACAGGTGTGTCCCAACAGACAGACAGCAAGCCACAGTGGCAGTAGTCACGGATGAGACCCAGGCCTTATGCCTCTCAGGGCTCTCAAACCTCTGTGGTGTTGGAGAGCGTGGGCAGTAGCCCTAGGTACTTGGCATCCTTTATCCACTCTCCCTCCTTTCAGGTGCGGTATGGCATCCTGACACTGACTCACCAGCCCCAGGACGGTACCTGGCGGCTGCACAAGAGACTGGGGTGGTTTCCCCACACCTGGTCCTCCTCCTTGGGGCTCTGTGCCCGCCCACCTAGAGCGGTACCCCCTTCCAGAATTGTCAGGGCACCTGTGGCAGGTGTCCTGCACAATTTGCCCACCAGTTCAGGGGTTCTATCCTGCAACTGGGCTTCCAGGTCAGGGGGGATACCCTGAACCTCACCCTCCAACCTAGGGTCTAAACACTCGAGCTGCACCGGGGTCAGAGGCGAGGACTCTCTCCCTCTGCACCCCCTTCTAGAGCACTGCAACCTCCCAACTGGAGTGGTACCCCTAGAAGCTACCTCGGTGAGGACACTGATTACAGTTGCCCCTTCCTCTAGGTAAGACAACACCTGAACCTGGCATCCCAATCCAAGGACCAAACCCAGTGGTTGAACACTTGCCTGGTGCACCAGGACTTCCTTGGGAGCACGCAGGCCCCCTAACAGTAACACATAACTCATGTGTTGTGTGATAGTCTGCCTGGCTCAGATCTCCCAACCCCTGTCCATCTGACAGTGCGCAAAGATCCCTCAGGACAGAAGTGGTGTCACCATTACCATTCACTGGTGACACAGCCTGTTGGGCTGGCCCCTGACCCACTGGTTCTTCCAGTGGGGACTCTTTTCCCTTCTCACCCCTCAGCCTGGACTTCTGTATCCTCCACGCAGGATCGGCACTGCCAGACACCAGAAATAATGGAGGCCTGCCTACAGACACCCCAGTTCACCAGACACTAGGGGATCCCCTCAACAGGCAGCCCATCAGGACAGCCTAGGCTTCCCACCTGGTGTTCCCTTAAAGAACCATCCAGGCTCTGAGACTGGAGTTTCGGGCACCTTGGGACACGCAGCACCATACTCATTCCTTCTCCACTGAGACAGGACATGAGCCCCTACACCCCTCCCACTACAATGGGACCTAGCTGGGCTACTCTGCACCACTTCCACCACTCTGGGTTGGAATATACCTGATCCACTCCCCACAGGGTCACTCCCCCATGCCTCTCCAGACCCTCTGAAATCTACCAAAAGGTCTGCCTCCCATGTAAGCTCCCTGAGGTCAGAGAACTTACTCTCCTTCGCCAGTTACCCCACTCTCCTCAGGGACACTGCACACTACTGGAGCTACCTCATGTCCTAGAACCTCCTCATGTATGTTAACCCCCTCCAAGTCAGGAGCCACATCTCTGGGTGTGTGTACTACTCCCTAAGCACTAGAAAATTCATTTTTGCTGCCACCATCTGAGCTGGATTCCACCTCCAACTCAGCAAAGCTCACTTCCTGATCTACACACATTTCTTTTTTTCTGGGCTCAGACACTCATTTTGTTTAAATGTGTTTTCATAGGTTTATAAAGATTGCATCATCATGGAAGACAACATATATCATATAAAGTTGACCATACAGTGACCATCTGTCTACGTCGGAGATACATTACGATTGAACAGCGATTATATGGCGTTGCTACAGGCTCAGCTACCAGCTGAATCTATACAGACAATGCATGTTCGACAGGGATAACAGCCCTTATACATTATTGATATGGCTCTATTTGCATTTTGTGCAGGTTCTTTGCAGGTTCTTTGCAGATCATAGAGTTCAGGCAAGTGTACAGACATTGTAAGCAATACAAACGACAAAAGCTCAAAACCAACAACAGCAGTTTGTACCGACTTCCAGGTGTGTGTTCTGCCCCCTGTCTCTTCCCCCCATAGTTCCCCTGTAGCCTCCTCCCCTTCACCAGTACCCCATATCATCCTCCCCCCCTTCTGCCCATGTCGGAACGCACCCCAGTTGCCAGCTGATATCTGTGCACTTGCATGTAATTACCAATGCTTGCTGTCGGGTTACCGACCCTCCCCTATTTGAGCATCTTCCCCACTTCCTGGTCGGCCTCAGGGTCGTACCCCCCAGATTGCATCAGGGCCTGAAGGAATTCCTCCCATTGTGCTGCTATAGGTGTCTTCCGTAGCCCTAACGTCTCTTCTCGCAGAATGGAGATTCCTTCTGCTTTGGCCCATGCTAGGAGCGAGTACCTCCGTGCCCGCATGTGTGGTGGTTCTTTTGCCTTCCATTTCTTAGGAGCTGCTTAGCTAACACTAAACCTAGGTCTAGGAAGTGAGGCGAGATCTTCATGGTCGGAGACCTGCGGGAGTTGTGTAATCGATAAACAGGCCATCAAAGGGTATGTCGCAGCCCATGCAGGTGTGCAGCGCTTCGCCCACTGCTTGCCAATAGATGTGTAACTTGTGACAGCCCCATAGGATGTGTACCAGTCCAAACCCCACCTCCTCGCACAGTGAGCACATCGCATCTGTACTTGTTTATCCTTTCAGGTGTGAGACATGCTTTGTGGACTATAAATAGTTGTATTTGTCAGAACCTCAAGTTCCTTGAAATTCGCGTTGGACTCTTTTACAGACCCTTCAGGATTTCACAATTTTGCGGTTTGCCGCAAAATCAGCACTTTTACAAAAAATGCCGCAATTTTTTAGAAAGTGCCAGCTAAATCGGCACCTTTGTAAAAATGCTTCGATTTTTACAAAAGTGCCCTCAAAATCGGCACTTTTTTAAAAACAATTTCATAAGTTAATGTTGCTGCAATGTCCAATACAGGTGGACAGCCATGTCTCACTGACATCACTTCATGCACTTACACTGCTTCCTGACTAGTTTAAGTATTATCACTCGTTACGTGTTCCGAGCCGAATTCGTATGGGAAATAGCAACCGGAATGCAAAACATATCAATACTTCACATTCTTGGCCCACACTACATTTTTAGGCTTGTGGGTCAGCCTTGCACTCAAACTCCAACAATATCAGTTTTTGTGACCTTAAACTTTCATGTTCTCTGATCATTTTGATGGTATGGCTTTATTTTCCTAAGTGATTTAGGATATTGCCCCATTTATTTGTTATTGTGGGACATGAAACAGTGGCGCAAACAGATCACAGTAAGATATAAATTAGCACTGAAACCAAGACTGTGCAACTGTGGTGTTATAGACCAGACTTAATGGAAATTTCAAAATTCCATGTAAAATATACACGTCGAGAAATATGCATGGACTGTATAGTCCCACCATGTGTTTGCTTAGGTTTGTGTAATGGGTTTGTGTAAAATCTAGAGACACCGTCACAACCTGACACAAGGGAGATTGGAATACCTAGAGACAGATGTGTGCTGTCTTTCTAGTGCTTATTTACAAAGATCTGGTGAGTGTCACATCCACTGCTGAATGTCATCAAGTCCAGGCCGGCTCATGCCGAGCACTCGTCCAATGTGGATGCTGGCAGCCTAACAGAGCTGTAAATTAGGAGCAGTGTTAGAAAAGAATTGACTGAGGATTACTGCATCTCCAGTCAGAGATGAACTCATAACTTTGTCTATTTATACAAACCACTCCACTCGGGGGTTGTTACACAACTCCGATATCAAGGGGATTTCTTAAAGCCTGTAGGATGTGGATATTACCAATGCTGAGCCTGTATTCAGCCCACATTCTACGGCGGCAGATAGAGCTAACCACATTACCCATAGCGAGCCAGCCTGTGAGCAATGCGCATTGCCCAGACTGTACTAGTGAGCTATGCTCATTACGCAGAGTAATATAGTGCTACCGAAATTATGCCAAGAGAGCCCGCAAACCACCAACTTAAAGCAGAGCAAGCCTGTGAGGCACTTATTATGCAGAGCAAGTCTGTGGGACACCTACTTTATGCAGAGGAGGCCTATGTGACACCTACATTATGCAAAGAAACTTAACTAGTGCAAGCCAGTAATCTACCCACACTAACTTCAGAGAGCCTGTAAGTGGCCCACGTTACCTACAGAGAGCCTGAGAGAGACACACATTATGCAGACGGAGATATACAACTACTGGAAGCAATCCGAGTTACATACTGTGAGCCTATGAGGTACCCACAGTGAGCCTGTGAGGTATCCACATTACCCACAGTGAGCCTATCAAGTACCGCAATGCTGCCCCCCCTGGAACAAAAACGTAGCAGCAGAGTTTCCCACCAGCCATTCTTCACCCCGGCCAATCAGACATAATTGCCAGGGCTAGTTTGTGTTCCCAGAATGGCCCTGGTTGGGGGACCTTCAGAAGTTGTCCAGCCGCTTACATTCGAAAGGCCCTGGCCTGAGCTGGCTGTAATATGGCACATTGTGTGATCTTAGGCAAATGCTTAATTTCACTAAGGTAGCTTCTGGAATGCCATTTCCTATGGGATGCTACCAGGCCATCTTTGTTGGGCTTCTCAGAACCTATACTAAAGCAAATGGAGGATTGCATTTCCAAGGGATAACAGCCTTCACCTGTGGGCTGCTTCCTCTGTTCCATATCCCAGGTTGCCTATTTCAAAGCGGACTACTCTGCTAAAACAGTTTCCATTGATTTAAGGCTGAGAATGAATGATTATGAGTAAAATAAAGTGCTGCAAAAATGCAGCTATATTTCCATATATGTGCCTCTAAATTTGCTAATCCATGCCGCTATATCCTGGGGGGTCTGTCTTTAGTATCTTTTCCCATTCTATGTCTTCTAACTGCCGCTCCGGATCTGCTTCCCATTTGCAGCGCTGTGGGTCTAACGTTATCGCTGCGTGTGTGCGAAGGGATGCTGCAAACCAGCGTACAAAGTGTCTACCACGCCCCATGACATGAGGGTACTGTATGGTTAGGTGCTTACTTGGTTCCACTTGCAGGTCCCCCCATCTAGAGGTTAGTGTCGCAATCAGTGAGCAGTGTCCTAGGAATTGTCCCGGCGGCAGCCCCACCTCATTGACCAGGGACTCACATGGTATGAGCGTGCCATCCGGGTAAAAGTCTCCCAACGTTTGTATGTCAGCTTCGTGCCACTCCACTAGTTCAAGAGATGTGAGCACCCCAGGCTCGCTGGGGGAGCCCGCTAGTGGTATAGCCAGTGCATAAGGGACTAGTGTTTTGGTGAGATGTAGGCAGCGGCGATAGCACCTGTAAGCTACCACCAGGAGGAGATGGGTAGGCAGTGGAGCTTCATAGGCTAGGTGGAAAAGATTGGTGATAATATCCAAAGAGAGGGGAGGGGCTAAGGTTGCAGTGTCTTCGCAACCCCTATCGGCCAGTGGGCTATCCACTGCAACTGTGCAGTCAAATAATAGTGTTCAAATCTATCTAGCGGCACATGCAAGTCATCTACTGCTAAGTAGTAGGAGTATAGATGCGGTCAGTGGGATGTAGGACTCGCCAAGGGTCCAGTAATGCCCACTGCAACAGCCAGTCTGAAAGCGCCTGTGCATTTGACACAGCTGCCGTCGTCTCGAGGGGTGGGAAGGATCTGTCCATGTGCACAACAAGTACCAAGTTGAAGTCCCTTCCTAGTGGGCAGGGGAGCCCAACCTGGGGGGTCAGTTTTGCAGACAGTTGCTCCAGAAACAGGGGTTGGTCTGTGTCAGGGGCATAAATGGAGCCTCGGAGTACCTGCTGCCCATTGAGTGTCCCTTTCACTAAGGTGTACCTGCTACCTTTCATCCCACTGACATCATGCAAAACAGTAGTAACAATGCTAGCGTTATCAAGATTAGACTACTGCAATGCGCTGTATGCGGGGATGCAGTCTCAACACCTCATGAAACTTCAACGATTACACAATGCAGCAGCGTGACTAGTGTTGAACATACCCAAACACGAGTCCATTGCCCATGGATTGAGAACTCTGCACTGGTTACCTATGAAAAATAGAATAAAATTCAAATCATTGTGTCTAGCATATAAGGCCCTGCACGGTGCAGGCTCGCAGTCTCTAAAAACCCACCTGGTAAGGTACCAGCCGAACAGGTCCTTGAGATCCAGCAAGCTCAATCTGATCCAGGCCCCTAGATATAAACAACTCAGATGGGGAGGGAGAAGCTTCCTGCTTTATGCAGCGAAGGCATGGAACCAGCTCCCAATTTCAATAAAGAACTGCCCCTCGCTACTGTCCTTTCGGAAAGAGATAAAAACTTGGTTATTCAGTTTGGGATAGTCGTGCCCCGGCAGTTTGGTCAAGTACTCTTTTTAGCGCCAAGACGGCCATGGGCATTCGCTGCGCTTTACAAATCCATAATCAAATCAAATCAAATCTGCCTGCGGATTCTATCACCGTTTCTGCGCAGCTGAACTGGGTGCCTGCTCTTACCCAAATTAATGTGGCCCTCGCATGCACCGAATATGTTGAGCCATATATTTGTCCCCTCCAGCGTTTGCGCAGTCTGTCCAGTTTTGGCTGGTTCATGTGTGTTTCCTGCAGCAGAGTGATTGCAGCCGAGTGCCTCTGAAGGTGAGGAAATACAGAGTAGCGTCTCGCAGGTGTGTACATGCCACATATGTTCCATGTGATTATGTCAGCGCGTGTCATTTCTGGTGGAGTTAAGCAACTGGGACGCCGAGGGCGGGGTACACCACAGGGTACGGTGGGCAGGGGCATGAGTGAGTGCTTTGGTATGCTGCAATAAAATCAGCAACAATAAACAAACTAAAAACAACATACCATCTGGGGCAGACATTGCGCAACGTCTGTCCAAACCTCTACAACTAATGAGTAGTACAAGCTAGTTCAGTTTGTTACAAATGGGGGTGGGGTCGCACACTACTCACACACTGGTGGTGTCGCCCCTAAGGATGAGCCTAGGATCCCGCACCTACGCGCCGGAGTGGTACTATACCTGGCAGATATTGGCAGCCATCGGCAACCCCAGAACACTGCCTATGCCTGCTGATGAGGGGTGAAACCCCGAAACACGTGTCCAGGGATGGCGAAGACAGCGAAGATAGCAGAAGATCGAAAGATGATGCATCGGGAACACTTTACTACATTGACCAGAGTCCTTAGGGGCGACACCGCCGGTGTGTGAGTAGTGTGCGAGCCCACCCCCATTTGTAACTTTAAAGCTCCCTTGAGCAGCGGGCTGACGAGCCTGGGATCCCGCACCTACGCGCTGGAGTGTTACTATACCTGGCAGATATTGGCAGCCATCGGTAACCCCAGAACACTGCCTATCCCTGCTGATGAGGGGTGAAACCCCGAAACACGTGTCCAGGGATGGCGAAGACAGCGAAGATAGCAGAAGATTGAAAGATGATGCATCGCGAACACTTTATTACATTGACCAGAGTCCTTAGGGGCGACACTGTCGCTGTGTGAGTAGTGTGCGACCCCACCCCCATATGTAACTTTAAAGCTCCCTTGAGCAGCGGGCTGACAAGCCTGGGATCCCGCACCTACGCGCCGGAGTGGTACTATACCTGGCAGATATTGGCAGCCATCGGCAACCCCAGAACACTGCCTAGCCCTGCTGACGAGGGGTGAAACCCCGAAACACGTGTCCAGGGATGGCGAAGACAGCGAAGATAGCAGAAGATCGAAAGATGATGCATCACGAACACTTTACTACATTGACCAGAGTCCTTAGGGGCGACACCGCCGGTGTGTGAGTAGTGTGCGACCCCACCCCCATTTGTAGGTCAGTGTGTTGCCTGTTGGGGTACGTGGACTAGTGATGTTGAGTTATGGCCACCCTCTTAATTACAGATTGTGCAGTGCGCCATCTATTGATAGTGGAAATCATCTCGTAGGAACGGTAGTTCATTGCCCCGGTTACTTGGGTCGAGTGCAAGCTTACCTTCCAATGTTATGTGTGTGGTGACTAAAGGCGGGCATGTTAGTACCTCACCAGCTCAATGTGAAGTATGTATTGCATTTAACCCAGTGGGTCCAACTTCTCACATTCCAGCTTGCAATATCATAGGTGTCAATAAACAGAGTTCTAATTGCCAATGCTGCTTATGTCAGCGTCTATCTCGTTAGTCCCGTCTCATATGATACCATCAGCAGTCTGTGGGGTAATCATCGGCAAGTTGAGCTCTTTGAATATTTCTGTTGATGGCGATAAGGATCCGCTGACCACCAACATTTCCCATATGTAGAAGTCCGGTCTTTCTTTAGGATGAGTAGATCCAATAGTTGTGACCACTTCCAAAGAGCCTTGTCTTTCCTTTCTCAGTTTCTCTGGAATTGGTGCTGCAGTCCCTGGATTAGCGTTCCATAAAGGTCCTCGCCTACGTCGTCTCCTGGGTCGTCTGCCCGCTGTGTTGTCTCCATCCGGCCCTAGGGGTCTCACGCCTGTCCACAACCCCTACTCCTCCAGCCAGTCTCAAGCATCTTCGGGGGAATCAAAGAAGCGAGTCCCTTCTTTCGTGACCACTTGCAGTTGAGCTGGGAACAGCAGCGAATATGGAGTTGTCGTTTCACTGTCGTATAATTACTCATGCGTTTCTGTACTAAAGCGGTGTAGTCTGGGAGGAGCATAACCTGACGGCCGCTCACTGTGAGGCCACCCATCTTGTGAGTTTCACGGAGCACCAGATTTCTGTCCCTGTAGTTTAGCAGTTTGAAAATGAACGGGCGAGGTCTGGCTCCCGGTTGGGGTCTCTGTGCCGGCATGCGGTGGGCTCTCTCAACTGCAAATTGCATTGACAATGTTCCTTGAGGTAATAGATCGCGTAGCCACCGCTCTGTGAATTGTTCCGGATTTCTCCCTTCTTCCCCTTCCAGCAGGCCCACTACGCGGACTTTGTTATGGCGGGACCATCCCTCTGCGTCTTTCGCTCTGCCTTCCAGGTCGTGAACGTGGTCTATCAAATCCTGCAGCGCAGCGGTGTGGTTTGGCATTATAGGTTGGAGTTCCTTCAGCATTTGGCCGTCCGCCACGACCTTGTCGGTCAACTTGCGGTGATCTGCATGTAGTAAGGTGAAGTCCGAGGTGACTTTATCTATCCGGTTCTCTAGGGATGTCCTTGTGTGGTCTAACGAGGTCCCAATCCTTTCCACTGCTGCGAGTACTAAGTCCTTTTTTACCTCCAGGGCAGTGGTCGCTGGCTCCATCCCTTCTCCAACGCTCATATTGGCATGATCCAAACTGCCCGTGCATAGAGGCCCTTGCTGTAATTTAGCTCTCATCCAGCCCTTTACAAGCTGCTGCGCCGTGGGCATTCGCAATGAACTTCTAGGGGTGTCTAGACGTTGTCTATCGCCCCAACCACACTGCGGTGTGGTCAAGGCTATGCTCTGCGGCAGTGGGTGTCCACGTGGATGCTGTCTCCACAGGTCACAAGGATCTACCTGTGCCAGTGTGGGAGATTGCAGCACTCACACACCGTCAGTGCTTCCACTCTGCACTTGCTCAGCTGTGCAACGTTGGACCAGCTCTCAGAGTCCAGTTTAGGAGGTTACAATGCTCCTTGTGGTAATCTCAGCTGTCAGCTCGTGTCCTCTTGAGTCTATTCTGTTATCTCTCCATAGGCGCTGCCGGTGTGTTGATCTCAGCATGCTTTCTGGTGCACAACGCTGTTAGGTCTTATTGAAGATGCATGGTGGGCCTCTTCAGCGTGGGATTGCTCTAATCGCAACCTCGGTGCTTCGCCGACTCCCCAGGGGCCCAGGCCTCGCTGTTCCGTTACTCCTCAGCTACATGCTTCTCACCACAGCAAGTTCCCTCCGAGAGCCGCTGTGCACCAGGCTCATGTCACTCAAGTTTGATGGGGTGCCCAGCGCGTGTGTTATGTCCGCTAGGGTCAACTTCCTAGTTTGCATTTCCCATTCCAACTGCCCATTTAACTTGAGCTTTGTCAGCTCCATCTCATGCCTCCTGCATCTTTCTCTGGAGACAGACTCTTGGCAGAAACACTGCTACCTGTGGGGGAAGGTGCATTCCTTCATTCAGGACCCAATGGCACTTCGAGCTGCATATCTGAATTCTCACCCACTTCCTCATTCTCAGGGATATTCCTTGCTTCTACCCAGGCCCTAAGCGCCTTGTAGAACTCCTCCTTCTTGGTGAGCCCAATAATGGAGACATTACATTTCTTGCAGATGTGCTTCAGCTGTTTTACTTTGTAGCTTTCTAGTTTCTCCTCTTCCCAATCAAAATCGACAGGGGCTATGGATTCTGCTCTATCCTTGTTGGTTAAACTTGGCAGTTCTAAAAAATAGAAAATCCCAAAAAGAAATCTACCAAAGTATGTGGCTGTGTTTTAGTCTGCACTCACTAGTAGTGTTCACCAATCACTGTACATGACTCACAAATCCAAGTCTATAATCCTATAGATTTAACAGAAAACCACAAACAACACAAATCCACAATACTGTACTTAAAATGGTAGGTTTAGCTTAATTTTCTTTAGATCTTAAAATGCGACACTATTAGTCAATGTACCTTACGATGCCTCACGCTTCTACAGCGAAAGTGTTGCAGAGATGGAGATGCGGCAAAGATCCGGTGCAAAGAAATAAAGATGACAAGTTCTTCCTGATGCAGCACGCTTCTCCGATGTTGCGAGAAGTCTCGACTCGATGCGTCAGCTGCAGTGGTGACACCCTTGTTCCGTGATCTGACGACAGCGGCTTTGGCGGCCACACTCTTCTCCGATGATGTGAGACACTTCCGCTCGATGCGACAACTGCAGCGGCAACACCCTTGTTCCATGATGCGATAAAGCAGCTCCGACGGAGTCATGCTTCTCCGTGGATGCGAGACGCTTTTCTTGATGCGGTGCAATGCTACAGCGGCGACATCCACGATGCATCAGCAGCGACGGCAACACCCTTCTTCCTCATTGCGAGACGCTACTCTTGATGCGGTACAATGCAACAGGTACAGCGGTGACATCCACGATACGACGGCTGCGGCTGCGGTGGTGACACGCTTCTTTGGGGTTGCAGGACCTTCCTTCAGATGCGGTGCAATGCAACAGCTACAGCGGCGACATCCACGATGTGACGACAGCAGCAGCGATGGTGACAAGCATCTCCCTCTTGACACGCAATCCCTCAGAAGGCCCAATACAGCAGCAGGCACTTCCAAAGAACTCTTGGGGAGCTGGGGGTTGAAGTTTGTTTTCCCGGAGACTTCAGCAGGAGGCAAGCTCTTCTCTCAAAGCCCTTGGAGATCCTTACAAGTTGAATAAAGCACACAAAGTCCTTTCTCAATTCTTTGGCAGTCAGGCAACCACTGCAGGCCAATCCCCCAAGCAGAACTTCCAAAGAGCCTTGGTTCCTCACCTCAGCAAAGGTTTCTTTTTGTTGTCCAAAAGTGATCTAAATTCTTGGGATCAGGGTCCCAATACTTATACCCCAAAATACTTTGTCCTCTGAGGCAGAGGGGCCTTGGCCTAGTCCAAACAAGTTCTGGTCAGTACTGGAGCATTCTGTTGACTTGACTCCTTTTTTCCTTTCACAGTGCAGGGCAGAACCATCAGACGCCCCACAGGAGGTGGAGCCAGCGTTGTGGAGGGAAGGCACAGCCCTATTCAGGTCCCAGGTGCAACTCCTCCCTCACATCTAGATGCAGATCTCTCTATTCACCACTGGGCTGACTCACCTTGTCTCCTGGAATCTGCCAGCCCCTGTCACTCAGACTCCACACAAGGAATACACAACCTAGCAGAGGCAGGCTTGGATAGTTAGACAAGAAAATACCTACTTTCTAAAAGTGGTATTTTCAAACACAGAATGTTAAAGCAACTTCACTAAAAGATGTATATTATAATTCTGAGTTCAGGCACACTAAACTCGAATTTCTACCATGTTCCCTGAGTCAGTTAGGATTATAAGATGTACTAATCTAACTGCCCATTCTGGCCTATGGAGAACAGTTAGCCTTGCAATAGTGAAAAACGAAAATGGCTGTAATTCACTATTAGGACACGTCACACACACCAGGGCTTGTCCTACCTTATACTTACAATGCACCCTGGCCTTGGGCCTACCATAGGGGTATCCGAATGAAGAAAAGGGAAGGTTTAAGGACTGGCAAGTCAGCATGGCAGTAAAAGACTGCACACAGGCTCTGCAATGGCAGGCCTTAGACACACTTTTTCAGGCTGATTCTGTGAGTGGCACAACCAGTGCTGCAAGCCCACTAGCAGCATTTGGATTACCAGCCCTGGGCACTCCTAGTGCACGGTTCTAGGGTCTGACAAGTAAACCAAATCAGCCAATCATGGAGTCACTAATTCATACGTCAATTTACCATAGGGAGAACATATGCACCTTAGCACTGGACAGCAGTGGTAAAGTGCCTAGAGTCATAAAACCAACAAAAACAGGTCAGACAAAATACAGGAGGAAGGCAAAAAGTTCAGGGATGACCCTGCAAAAAAGTCCAACAAACACCTTCTGCATACATAGATAGCAGGATACTTCATCTGCCAAACCTTTTGCCTCTCTGATGATGGCTATCCCACAGGAGGCAGGCCTGTGGCTCCTTTACCAAAGAGGAGGGGTGATAGAGGCCACCCCTAAGTTCTGCCCCATTCACTAAGGAATGGATCTGGCATCAAGTATTTAACCTGCACTTGTGCTGGCGGCATGCTATAAATTAGCAAGACCAACTGCAAATAGGTCCTTCCCACCGCAATCTGTTTAAGGACCATAAACATTGAGCCATTCAATTGAGTCAAACACTTTTGCAGCATCTACATTAAACAGCACTTACTCCCAAAGGGGCTCTAATTGATGCGTGAGAGCAAAAAGGGTGTGCAGATTGCGTAGAGTGGCCAGGTATATACCCATGGTAGGCATCAGTGGTAGCAGCCAACTGGCTAACAATTTAGCAAGGATTTTACCATCTACATTTATAAGAGACAAGGGCAGGTATGAACTGCATTGAGTAAGGGATTTCCCAGGCTTCCGTATTACAATGATGATTGCTTCCGCCATAGACTCCTGAAGGTGACCTGTCTGAAAAGTCTCTTCATAGACCGATAGGAGAATCGGGGCTAGTTCCTCAGAGTAAGCTTTGTAAAACTCAGCTGGGCATCAGCTGTTTCCATAAGCACTGCCATTTTTCAGTTGATTAATAACGCTCTTGATCTCCTCCACTGAAACCGGCTGACAGAGTGCCTCGCTCTGAGGGGGAGATAGCCGTGCCTCATTTAGGCACTCATGTATATCTTGGAGAGCATGCTTGGTGCGAGAGAGTGGTACAGCTGAAAATATTAAGGTGTGTAACTGTCTAGATTCGCCTTTTAAACCATGGAACAGCTTCCTAACCTCCTCACTATGTTCGGCAATATAAGTAGCCACCCAGTTGGCCTGTATCATCGATGCAGGTGTATGCCCAGGACATTCAACTTCCTGGTAGTATAGGGCAGCCTGGGCTCTTGCTTAAACATAGAGTTTCCCTATCTATCTCCTTAAACTCCCAAATTTTGAGTTGCAGAGTTCTAGAGCATGGGTTCGCCCAGTAAGATTATAAGCCACCTATGATGTTTTAATATCACTTTCTACCTTCCTCAGCTCTCCCTAAGGGATTTAAGGATACCACTGCTATTACTAATGCATTCTCCCCCGACAACCATATATATAGGCTTCTCATAAGGACAAGACAGAGTGAACAAGTGCCCTTATTTTCATTAAAATAGTTACTAGTTGCCTGCTGGATCACCTCCCTAAACACACTGTCCAGCAAAGCTTCAGGACGGAGCTACCAAAATCTAGTGGCATGAGCTTCTGCAGGGAGCTCCAGTAACAATCTTAACCGTGGAGAGGTCTGAAAGCGTGCATGGCATGCGAGTGCAGGGTGCAACCCACTCAAGTAGTCTTTGGTACCAAGCCATGCTTCTAACCTGGAGGAGGAGTCATGTACAGAAGAGTGAAACATGTACACACAGGTCTGTGGGTGTAGAGCTCTCTATATACTTACCATATCATTAGCATGTAGCAGCTCTGCCAGAGTGCCACCCACTTTATTGTGGGTATGAAACAGACCCCTGGAACTATTGAGCAATGGATTTAAGACAGCAGTATGCCCTCCCCCCAAAGGACAGCCTTATGGTTTTAATCATGAATGCGTGAGGCTAAACGTGCAAAATAATGTGGACAATCGGCATTAGGGCCATAGGAGTTCACCAAGGTAAGGTGGACAGAGCCAACCATCCCTTGGACCAATAGCTAGTGCCCCATCAGATCGGAAAACGTATTGAAGTTACAGAACTTTACAGATCTGCAAATCAAGACTGCCACCCCTTGTGAATAGGTTGAATAAAAGGCAAAGTACCTAAGGTCTTGAAGAAAGGCCACTGTAACATCATGACAACTAAAATAAGCTAGTATTTGGCAATGCACACAAGGTTTACCAAGGCCCCTAATATTCCAGGTAACACAAATCAGGATGATGTAGAGGACCGGGCAATACTGGGTCCATGCAGATCAGAGACATCATCGTTAGGGACGCCGGAATGCAAGCAAGCAAACACATGCAGAGTATACTCTGTAAATTCATAAAATCGCACATGATGAGACCTAAGAACAACCCCCATTGTCACCTTCCCACACTTGGCCCCAGTTACCCCATTAATACATTGCATATACCCAATTCAATCAACATTAGCAGGTACAAGAACAAACCAAAACAATGAGACGCAGTGGCATTTTGTGTGGAGGATCAGAGAACTGTGCAGTATAGTGGCATTAGCAGCCTTCAACAAACCAGATGTAATCAGAGGTACCGCATAATCAATCAGTGTCCCCAAAGTTTAGTAAGTGGGCCCCCAATGCCTGCAGGAGTAGGAGCACACATCACATTGCGAAAAGACAAACAGAAGGCCAGCCACCAACAGACCATGCGGCCAGAGTTATTCAACATCATTGAGTGGCAGAATACCCAGGCTGGAACCAGACAAAGAAGGGCTGTGCAAGGCCGGGCAATGCCTATTAAGAGTAGAAGAGTCATTCTTGGGGTCTCCTAAGATCATAATTTTGCCCTGTATTGTAATACAGAGACGCGCTTGAGATAGCATATTATAGGAGATGTTCAGTTCCTAGAAGTCAGAGAGAAAGGATAAAATCCTCCTCGCATAAGTGATGGCGCATCTCTCTTTTGCCAATTGTAAGATTGTGTTCCAATCCCTTTAATTGAGGAGTTTGGCGATGATTGGCCATGGGGTGCCGCTGGAATCTGGCATGGAAAAACGCACGGAGCTCCAATTTCACTAAAAAGCCTTGGTAGACTGAGCCTGAGTTGGAATGGAATGGAATGGAATGAGGATTTGTAGAGCGCGTTGGCTACCCAGGGGCGACCCAGCGCTGTAGGGAACTTGAGCTAATCCGGAGGGGTAGGAAGAGGGAGGCTAGGTTTTGGTTTTAAACAGAGGTTTTGCTGAATAACCAGGTTTTGAGAGTTTTTCGGAAGGTGAGGAGGTTGGGTTCGGATCTGAGATTGAGAGGGAGGGAGTTCCAGATCTTGGCCAGGTTGTAGGAGAGCGAACTACCACCACATCTGGCCTTCCTGATGCGTGGTACTGAGGCGAGGTAGGAGGTCGCAGATCTGAGAGAACGAGTGGGCTGGTAGGTTTACACAAGGAGAGAGTTAATGGGGGGCCTGTTCCCCAGTAAGAGCGGTGTGCAATGCACATGCTCTTAAACTCGATTCTAGATCTCACCGGGAGCCAGTGAAGATCTCTCAGTCTGGCTCTTACTGACGTTCGGCGGGGGATATCCAGAAGAATTCTTGCTGCGCAATTTTGAATAACCTGGAGTCTGTTGATTGTGGATTGGGGTGCTCCAAGATATAAGGCATTTCCACAGTCGAGGCGGGAGAGGATCTGTCCCGGAACCACGATTCGTCTCGAGTGGAATGGAAGCAAAGGGAGAATTTAGCGGAGCAGTCTCATCAGGCCAAAACAGGTCGCAGCTAGCTTAGTGGCCTGATGGTTGAAGGACAGAGTGTGGTCAAACCAGATGCCCAGGCTCTTGATTTGCTCCTTGGGTTGCGGGGGGTTGCCTAAGCGGTCACGCACTAGCTTTTGATGTAGTCCTTTCTGACCCATCACCATAGACTCTGCAATGCCCAAAATCCTCAGATTACTCCTGCAAGACTGTTGCTCTGAATCATCATTTTTCAACTTTATGTTATCCATCTCCATTGCCATTGCTTTGAGAAGAGAATGCATTGTGCCACATCCTCCTCAAGCACCGAGAGTCACTGCTAAACATGATATATGCACGCTTGATGACGATCCAAGTGCTCCTTCATGTTATCCATGTGGCATGTGACATAGTCAGTCTTTGAGTCCATGATGGAAAGGCTGTTTTTCATCTGTTTTAGAAGCGAAGCAACCTCAACTGAGGTAAGAGCTCTCCACTGTGCAGCATCCTCCCCACTGTCATTTTGCTCAGCCTCCAGAACTTGCTTAGGACCCCTATGTGCTTCAAAAGTGAGCTGAGACTGCTTGTCCAGCTTGCCCAAGGTGTAGGGATACCATGGTCAAGTGTCATGGCTTAGGGGCCTCAGACCAGAAGAGGCGACAATCAGTACATGTGGGTGACCAGGAGGGAACACAGATGTCCTTCCAAAGAGCAAAGAGAGGCACAGGCCAAGTAAAAAAAAAACAGCCGCTTGGGCAGCAGGGGCCTCCCAGTATTTTTTCAGCCACAGAGCAATCAGGCTGCCATTCATCCGAGCACAGAAGTAATGTCAGGTACAATAAAGGAAGTCATGTAGGCAGGCATCACCACTAACTCACATATGGAAAGAGTAGTCAATCTCAAGCTAGGCTGTAGTCATCCAAGGCCCTCATAGCGCTATGACGGCAATGCACTGCACAGGGCTCCCACAATGTCCACTGCAGGTGAGCACGGGCTCCCAAGGTAAATAGGCCTGCACAAAATGTCAGCATTATTGAGGGAAGCCACCGATCAGGAGCAGAGGAGCCACAGGGAGCGTCCAGTGTGCCCACAGGTTGAGACTGCCCTCGTAGTATCACCCGTCACGGCCAGGAAGGGAGCGCACCCACGTTCCACAGTGGCTGCTACCTGCATTCTGAGCAGCCCATGGGAAAGGCTCAATTCCTTTGAAACGGGGGACACTGACCCGCCTCGGTGGGCATGTTGTTGTAACATGGACTGTTCCTCCAATTCTGGACCACAAAGCAATGCTGCTAGTATGGTAACAGCATAGTAAAATTGAGTTTATGCTCCAGCCCTGGGAGCTGTGTTAGAAAGCCACCATCTTTTTCATGGGCTTTATGGCATCTGCCTGGAAGTGAGCTATGCAACCTGTAATATAAAAATGTGCTTAGTAATTTTACTGCTTTGACTTCACCTCAAAATTGTACTAAGTCTTTAAGTTTCTCACTAAGGATCAGGCAGTGGCATATCGCAAAATGATGGGCTTCTCCTGCAGAATGTGGTCCCGCTGCGTCTCACAGATATTCATTGGCCTTGGGCTGAATGGGGGCCCCATGAAGATTTTATGGCACTTCGAAGGATTGGGATCCCTTCTGCTCAGCAGGGGCTATAGGGACTTTTGTTATGCCCCTGGAAATAGGTTGACGACAGACCTGATTTCCAATACACATAACTCAGAAATTGCGTTGAGTTCAGTCATAACGAGTAGCCAGGGGTTATATTTTACTGGAATGTGAGATGAATATAACACCTTCCTGTTCATTCTTTGATCCAGTTTGTGTCATGAGCATGAGGTCCACCCCTTCCATAGGACCTCTTAAGAAGTACAGCACAAAAGGATAAGACTGTATTCTTTCTGTGATGGGGTGTGGAGTATTTGGCGTTCTTCTGGTTCGGAAGTGGACACATTGCTTTTTGGTGACATGGTAGTAACGTTCCAGGTCTGGACCTGCCAGTCCCCCTCTCACACATGTCTTTAATAATATCTCCCATCTATTGCTGGGAGTTTTTCTGCCCAGAAAAGTACAATCATAAATTATTTAAATGGTGGCAAAAGAGGTCCTTGTAGAGGCCAATGGAATTTTGAAAGAATGTTACAAGAGTCCATAGAAGAACCAACATTTTCATCACAGTGCTTTGACGCGCCAGGGAAAATTGAATTTAATTAATTCTAACAATCCAGTCACCGACATTATAGCCCCACTGATATAGCTATGGCTTGGGCTGGATGTGTTATACAACACTTTTGGGACTGCACAGACATTACACCCTATTGGAGTGTCTGTATTTTATTGATAAATATATTTGAATTAATTAGGGAATATTTTTAACTCAGTTTGTTATCATTTCCCTCAGTTAAATACATTTTTTTAGCATTAGGTGGGAATCCTTGATTAGATTTTTCATAATTCATTATGGTATGGTGAACAGAGGCATCCTATCATACTGTGGTCTCTCTTTGTGTCACAGTGAGGGTTTTCTGAGTATTCTAAAGGCATGTGCTATTCATTGTCAGTGTAGTAGGTGGGTGATCTTGTTGGACCAAATATTTGCACAAAAGGAGTAGCATTTCTTCATGATAGGTTTGTGATATTTAGCTACATCATCAGATATGACAGAATCTGTTGTTAGACAAACGGTTTAGTGGCACCGAAAATGCTGGTATTATAACACGTGTCTGCAGGGGGGCATGGAATTTGTCCAGTACATACTCTGAGCCTCATAATTTGAAAAAAAATCCTTCTACAGAATAGAGGTCATCTGGGGCCCGATGTAGGTAATTCTAAATTACCACTTCTAAAATACCGAATCATACCGATTCGGTATTTAAGAAGTGGTAAATTAGAAGGGGGGAAATGTAGGTATTTCAGATTCGGTAAATAACGAATCGTTAAGATTCGGTATTTACCGATTCTGTAAATACCGAATCGGTAAAGCCCATTGATTCCTATGGGCATTGCAGCCCATAGGAATCAATGGTCATTACCGAATCGGTATTTACCGATTCGGTAAATACCGATTTTTGAAAGGGTGCAGGGGGTGTCACTTTGACACCCTCTTGCACCCCAATTCCAGACTTGTGTGCCATGTGGCACACAGACATGCCCTAAGGGCATGTCTGTGTGTCACATTGCACAGGTGTGCATGCACAGATGTTCATGCACACCTGTATTCGGTATTTTACCACCCAATTGGATTGGGTGGTAAAATACCGATTCTTAAAGCCCTGTGGCACTCTGACATGTGCCAGCTACATCTGCATTTACAGAATCGGTATTTTACCGAGTCTGTATTTACCGATTCGGAAATTTTACCGAATCGGTAAATACAGAATCGGTAAAATACCGATTCTGTAAATGCATGCCCTACATCAGAAAACCTTAATACCGGTCTGAAACGGCCGAATTCGGCCGTTTCCGACCGGTATTAGGGCACCTACATCGGGCCCCTGCTATGTTCTGAAAGAGGAGATAAGATAATCCCACTTCTGTGAATGAATAAATACCCTACAAAGAAAAGTTTACACACTGCAATAGAAATGCTATGGATTGTGTTTCTAAACCTTATCCTTTAGAGTTGCTAAAAAGGAAGTGCTAAATTAATCACTGCACTGAGATGCATCTTGCATGAGACAACTCAAAGAGTATTATGTTCCTATGATTATTTTAAAGCATCCAATCACCATCAAATACATCTACCTACAGTAGAGGAAGCATAAGCTCAAGTAGGAGGGAATTATTTTCAAAATAAAATAGTTTCAAGTGTATTTATTTTGCATAATTACTTAAAACCATTGCACATCAATACATTTTTGTAAAATGTATATACTAGTAAAATGAATCAAGGAATTTAATTAAAATAAGTTATTGTTTGTTTTCATTTCAGCTTGTAATTTAAAGTTCGTTGCCTGGACGTCTATTAAAAGTGTATCTGTTAGACTGATGTTATAGCTGGGTAGTCACGGTTTGGAGGATTGTATGGTTTCTGACCGAGCGCTTTCTTCAGGATGTCTGTGATGTATCTCAGAGTTCGCGTTGGATGGAGCTCCAGCTTTAATCTGGCATCTTTTCCCTACCAATCGCACAAACTTCACTAAGCAGCAATTTAGCTGTGGGTCGTCAGGTGCGAAGCAGGCCAACACAGCTTGTCTCCGGGTACTAATACCTCGTTGAGTAAAATGAGCTTTTAAAAGTTGCTTGCGTTCATTCAAGAGCTCCTTACATGTGCAAAGTAGGTGCAGCATGTCCTCCGGTGCTTTACCACATAGGCGGCATGTGGGTCTGCTTTATCCTTTAGCCAATGTGGAAAGTGCTTTGTGCATGGTAGCAGGCATAGTCCATATTTCAAAAGTTAGCTTTTGGGAGTTTTAGCATACCACAATGCTAGATATTTTTGAGCTACAGGTGTCAAGAATGTATTCAGGGTCATCCAATTATGAGTCATTTTTGATATGGAAGCTTTATCCTCGATCCATGATAGAGGTTGGCCTGATTTCCATACAAGCTTTTTAAATGTGCAGTAAAAAAGTAAAATGTAAGTCATAGATATTGCTATATCTGTATCTGTTGAGAAATCAAGTAATCCATCAATTATGGGTTCCCAGGGATTCATCATGGATGTCTAGAGAGATCCAGTCTAGTGAATCTTATTGACAATACTTGGCTTACACTCAATTGGTATATTTAACTGACCTATAAGTCACTAGAAAAGTGGTATTACTTGTGGACAGGGCCTGCAATTTAACTGCTACTGATGGGCCTGCAGCACTGAATGTGCCACCCACTTAAGCAGCGCTTTAAACATGTCTCAAGCCTGCCATTGCAGACTATGTGGGCAGTTTTAAACTGCAATTTCGACCTGACACAATATACCTTTTGCCAGACCAAAAACCTCCCTTTTAATACGGAATACGGATATCTACAGAAACCCGTCCGAATTCGAGGTTGTCCCTCCGATAGATCAATCCAGGTTAGCTGAATTGATGAACCCTGTGAAGTCTGGGTCTCCCAATGACCCCTGCCCCCGCATGTACTAAAGGAAGTCTATTCTGCACTCCTGCTAGGCATACTACCTCTCTTGAATGAGTCCCTATCGCAGTGAATAGTTCCCAACTTGTTTAAAAACTCTACGTTGGTCCCATTAATTAAAAAACCAGGTGCCGATTCATCTAATCTGTCGAACTACCGGCCCATATCCCTCCTCCCTTTTGGTGCAAAGATTCTAGAAGCCCATTTGGCTAGCTGTATCTCTAACTTCATAGAGACATCTGACTACCTGGAGTCCTACCAAGCCGGATACCGCCAGGCGCACTCTACCGAGGCAGTGATCCTCGCTGTCCTGGACATAATGAGGTCTAATGCCGATAAGGGCATACATCAGGCCCTGGTGCTCCTGGACCTGTCGGCAGCGTTTGACACGGGGGACCATACCATCTTATTACACCGTGTCGAACAAGCCGGCCTACGAGGCGTGGCCTTCGGCTGGGTGAAGTCCTTCCTGAGCGACCGATCTCAGGCAGTCAAGCTCTAGAACTTCACAGCGCCCAAATTTCCCACCACCTGCGGCGTCCCGCAAGGCTCATCATTGTCCCCCCTCCTGTTCAATCTGTACCTTAAACCTTTATTACACTCTTTAAAAAACAGGAGGGTTACAATCTACAACTATGCGGACAACCTGCAGCTTATTTTCCCGATAAACTCAACAGACTCCGTCGAGGAATTTCAGGCTACCATGCTGCACCTTTAAGGGTGGATGGAGCTGAACCACCGAAAACTTAACCCCGGAAAGACCGAGCTGGTACTCCCGGGTAAAAGTTCAACCAGCTGGGGCCCTCATTTCTGGCTGTCATCAATGGGATCTCCTCCGTCTCCCTCTCTCTCTCGGTGAAAAGCCTCGGGATCACCATCAACTCCGATCTCTCTCTGAAAAGTCAGGTGGGAGCGGTGATCTCGTCTAGTTTTTTCCAGCTACGTAAGATTATGAAAATTGCTCATCTACTTACGCACCCTGCCCTCATTCAGGTGGTTATCGCCTTGGTCCTCTCCTGATTAGATTTCTCTAATTCCATCTATTTGGGCCTCCCCCTAGTTCTGTCTAAACGCCTGCAAATCGTGCAAAATCAGGCGGCCAGACTAATTTTCAAAAGCAACGGCAGGAGTTCGGCGAAACCACTGTTGGCCACTCTGCACTGGCTACCCATAGGCCAATGGGTAACATTCAAGGTAGGCTGCTTGGCCTTCAAGGCTCTCCACGGAAAAAGCCCTAAGTTTATTAACAACCTTATAACCAAACATGAACCAACCGCAATCTCCGCTCCGCCCACCTGTCCCTCCTCACTTTGCCCTTCTTCAAAAGGAAACGTCTTGGCGGATGTCGTTTTGCTTATTTGGCCCCAAAGATCTGGAACTCTTTTCCCTTGTCACTCCGGAGTTGCACTAATCTTATGGAATTCAGGGGCGCACTGAAGACCTGGTTATTCAAGCAAGCGTAAGGTTAGGTAACTGTTTTTCATCTTTCCTCACCATTAGCGCCATGAAACCTCTGGGTGCCCGGGCGCTTAACAAATTCTGAATAACATAACATAACATAACATAAGTAACCACTAGGGTACACCCTAGACAGCCCACAGGGCAGGGCGCAAAGTATTTTAAAAGTATGACATGCACTTTTAAGTTTTACATGTCCTGATGGATTTTTCACTATTGCAAGGCCTACCTCTCCCACAGGATAACATTGGAGTTACCTTATTACATTTAATAGTTTTATCTTTAACTGTTCATGTTAGATGTCTTTTGAATTGTAATGATATTTTCCTGCCTTAGCCATTTAGTGCATGTATCCTGCCTCCGGGTCACATTACTCCTAGCCAACCATCTAGACTGCCACACACAGGGCCCAATTCACAGAACTAACTTAAGACAAAATCCTAAACGTACTACCATTTTGGTATTCACAGAAGACACTTACTGATTAATGAGTAAGTGCCTTTTGTGAATACCAAAATGAGTAACTTACTAATTTTGAGTAACTTACTCATTTTGGTACTCACAGAAGGAACTTACTCATTCATGAGTAAGTGCCTTCTGTGAATACCAAAATGAGTAAGTGCCTTCTGTGATTACCAAAATGAGTAAGTACCTTCTGTGAATACCAAGTCAAGTCAAGTCAAGTCAAGTCATTTATATAGCGCACTACATACCCAGAGGGTCTCAAGGCGCTTGAAGAATTGTGGGGAATTACTTGTCGAATATCCAGGTTTTAAGTTGCTTTCTGAATGATAGGTGGTTTTGAGTGAGGCGAAGGTGAATGGGGAGTGAATTCCAGGTTTTAGCTGCCAGGTAGGAGAAGGATCTTCCTCCCATGGTGGTTTTGTTGATGTGAGGAACACCAGCAAGGGCTTGGTTGGAAGAGCGTAGCTGGCGGGAGGGGGTGTAGAAGGAGAGTCGCGAGTTGAGGCATTCGGGTCCAAGTTCGTAAAGTGCTTTGTGAGCGTGGGTGAGGAGGCAGAATGTTATCCTTTTATTGACAGGGAGCCAGTGGAGATTTTTCAGGTGGCTAGAAATGTGGTCCTTACGCGGGATGTCTAGTATGAGTCTGGCAGATGAGTTCTGGATGCGTTGTAGTTTTTTCTGGAGTTTTGCTGTGGTACCGGCGTATAGTGTGTTTCCGTAGTCCAGGCGGCTTGTAACCAGTGCGTGGGTGACCGTTTTTCTGGTTTCGGTGGGGATCCAGCGGAATGTTTTTTTGAGCATGCGGAGAATGTTGAAGCAAGATGATGAGACGGCGTTGACTTGTCTGGTCATCGAGAGTGAGGAGTCCAGGATGACGCCCAGGTTCCGTGCGTGGTCTGTTGGGATGGGTGCTTTTCCAAGGGCCGCTGGCCACCAGGAGTCGTCCCAGGCGGAGGGGGAGGTACCTAAGATAAGGACTTCTGTTTTGTCTGAATTCAGTTTTAGACGGCTGTGCTTCATCCACTCTGCTACTTCTTTCATTCCTTCATGTAGGTTGGTTTTGGCGGTGTTAGGGTCTTTGGTGAGTGAGAAGATCAGTTGAGTGTCATCAGCGTAGGAGATGATATTGAGGTTGTGTTGGCGTGCGATGGTCGCGAGGGGGCTCATATATACGTTGAAGAGGGTGGGGCTGAGTGAAGATCCTTGTGGAACGCCGCAAATTACTTCAGTGGCCTCTGACTTGAACGGTGGGAGGCGGACTCTCTGAGTTCTTCCGGTAAGGAACGAGGTGATCCAATTGAGTGCTTTTCCTTGGAATCCGATGTTTCTGAGGCGTTGTAACAGGGTGCTATGACAGACTGTGTTGAAGGCTGCCGAGAGGTCGAGGAGGATGAGGGCGACTGTGTCTCCATTGTCCAGTAGTGTTCTAATGTCGTCTGTTGCTGCGATGAGTGCGGTCTCAGTGCTGTGTTTGGCTCGGAAGCCGGGCTGTGAGGAGTCGAGGGATTTGTTGGTTTCGAGGAAGGCGGCGAGCTGATTGTTGACTGCTTTCTCGATGACTTTGGCTGGGAATGGGAGGAGCGAGATGGGGCGGTAGTTTTTGAGTTCGGTGGGGTCAGCTGTGGGTTTTTTCAGAAGGGCGCTGAGTTCGGCGTGTTTCCAGCTTTCCGGGAAGGTGGCGGTGTTGAAGGAGCAGTTGATGACGTCTCGGAGGTGTGGTGCTATGATGGAGTCTGCTTTGTTGAAGATGTGATGAAGGCATGGGTCAGTGGGGGATCCTGAGTGGATGGAGTTTATCAGGCGGATGGTGTCCTCTGTGGGGATTGGGTTCCAGTCGTTGAGGATGCTCAAGGGGGGTGAAGTTATGGCATACGGTTGGGAGGGTTGGTCTCCGGTTTGGTTGTCGAAGCTGCTGTGGATGTCTGCGATTTTGTCGTGGAAGAACGAGGCTAAGGAGTCGCAAAGGCTTTGAGAGGGAGTGATGTCGTTGGAGTTGGCAGTGGGATTGGTAAATTCTTTGACGATGTTGAATAATTCCTTGCTGTTGTGGGCGTTGTTGTCAAGTCTGTCTTTGAATGCGGCTTTCTTGGCTGTCCGTATCAGTTGGTGGTGTAAACGGGTGGCGTTTTTGAAGGCGTCCCTGGTGCTGTTGTTTGGGTCTTTTTTCCAAGCCTTCTCAAGGGAGCGACAAAGTTTCTTGGATTTCTTAAGATCATCGTTGAACCAGTGGGCGTTTTTGCTGCCTAGTTTGATTTGACGTTTTTTCAAAGGTGCTAGGTTGTCGGCGCTGTTGGTTAGCCATTGAGTGAGGTTAATGGCTGCTTGGTTGGGATCCGATGAGTGGGCAGGAAGGTTTTGAAGAAGCGATGAGGAGATCTGGTCGATGGTGATTTTGTTCCAGTTTCTTCGCAGAGTAGGTTGAGAATGATTGTGGGTTGTGGTTTTTTTGTAGACAAAGTGAACGCAGCTGTGGTCCGTCCAGTGGAGAGTTGTGGTGTGACTGACGGAGATATGTTTGCTGGAGGTGAAGATAGGGTCGAGTGTGTGTCCTGCATAGTGGGTGGGGGTGTTAACTAATTGTTTGATTCCGAGGTTAGCGAGATTGTCCAGAAGGGTGGTGGTGTTGTTGTCGTTGTTCTTTTCTAGATGGAAATTGAGGTCTCCCAGTAGAATGTATTCTTCTGAGGGGAGGGCGTGTGGGGTGATGAAGTCAGTGATGTCTTCACTGAATTGTGATCGGGGTCCTGGCAGTCTGTAGAGGAGGGTGCCTCTGAGTGTGGTCTTGGGGTCGGTGTGGATCTGGAAGTGGAGGTGTTCGGCGCTAGCGAGGTTGGCGTTTGAGCTGGTCAAAATGCGGATGGAATTCTTATGGACGATGGCGATGCCTCCTCCTGTTTGGTTGGTGCGGTCCTTTCGGATGATCTTGTAGTCTTCCGGGATGGCTATGGTGATGTCTGGAGCTGAAGAGGCGTTCATCCAGGTTTCTGTCAGGAAGGCGACGTCTGGAGAGAGGGTGACTAGTAGATTCCAAAGGTCGATGGCATGTCTATGGATCGAGCAGGTGTTAAGCAGGATGCATTTAAGGTGGTCGGTGTCGGATCTCTGTTTGGTGTTTGTGGATGTGGACTTGGTCTTGGTGCTGTCAAACTTGCAGGAGTTGCATGTAAAGGGTCCATGGGTCTGTCCTGGTGCGGCTTGGGCGCAATTGGGGAGACGGCCGGGGTTCAGTGCTAAGAGGGTGGAGGTGTCGTAAGTAAGGCGGGTGGGCTGGGCATTGCGGGGACCAGGGGGTCTGGCGCTGGGCGCGGGCCAGGCGCGGACGGGCGTAGACAGGCTTACCTTTGGCGCACCTTTGGCGTGCAAGGGGCGCGATCGCTGCACGTTAACGCTGCGCGTAAAAGCATCTTACATATATGGATAGTGTAGGGGGAGGGGCGAGGTAGGGTCAGCTGGGAGGCGGAGGTCAGGGCAGGGAGGGACAGCAACAAAGCACAAAATGGCAGCAGGACAGTAAATGAACCTGAAATGGAGGTACAGCCTGAAACGCGACGCTATGCACAAAATAAACACATGTGTCCAAGCACAAGACAATCCTCCTGGCTGCGCGTTTTAAACAGTGGCACAACGCTAATTAATTACTGTGCACTAAATGGTTCCAAAGCGTCTAGACTATTTCAAACGCTACGAGTATTAATTAATGCAGAGGAGTGGCTGAAATGTATTAGAGCTCGTGGGCGCTGCGAGGTCAGTACGGTAATGGCGCGCTACGTTTACACAGCTGATAGAAATGATATGCTCCTGGGTGCTGCGAAGTCTCTACAGTGATGGCGCGCAGGCAGTCAGGGCAGCGCAGAGTCAAGAGGGGCGATGCGGGTGAGCGTAAGCAGATTGGCAATTAAGAGCAGCGAGAAATGCAGGTGAGCGCTACGATACCGCAGTGTTCAGTGCTGGGAGCTGCGAGGGGAGCGACCGTAGCTGAGGGAATCAGGGTAGTCAAAATGAGTAAGTGCCTTCTGTGAATACCAGATGGTAGTGAGTTTAGGATTTTGTCTTAAGTTAGTTCTGTGAATCGGGCCCAGTGTACAGAGCTTAGCTGTGCCTTCATGGGTCATCAGTGGCAGGATGGGAAGGCATAGTTAACCGCAGCTTCACTTACACCTGGTTAGGCTGGGTCCTAGGCTTTACACAAAGGATTCCATACCCCCCTCTATTTAGTCTAGAGCCATGCAGGGAAGGCAGGAAACTTGTTCACAACAAATGGAAACCTCTAGAATCTTCTCCCACTTCAAAGGACGTACCTCAAATAAATATTTGAGCTCAGACAATAACTCTCCAGTAAACTTCTTGACATGTGGAAGTCTCTCTGAGGAAGGAGGACTGCTGTGCTGCTGAAAACACTGCCATTTTGCTGGACTGCTACCCTGAAGGAACTGCTGCCTGCTGTGCTGACCTGCTGCCCTATTGCCTAACTGAGAAGGACAAGTCCTGCAACCTTTCCCGAGGACCACCACAGTGACTCCAAGGTCTAAATCTTGTAACAGCACCTGGATTTTGCAACTGTGTGTTCTACCCTGCCAAGTTGTGCCACCCCAGTCCTATACCCTTGGACGTGGGCCTGATGGTGCTCTGTCAGCCCATCTGTAGATCCAGCAGAACCAACGCATCTCCCCTGCTGCCTGGAGCAACCCCGACCAGAACCAGTTCTTTGCCTCTGCTGTGAGGATTCTTCCAGAGCACGGAGACTGCATCGACCTTGCAGCCACAGGCCACAACAGAACCTCCATGCACATCGCTTCCCTCAGATTGCAAGTCTTTTGTCAACAGCAGCCTCGACAACAATGCAGGACTTTCTGCATGTGTTCTTTGTGGTGGACATGCCTCCATGCTGATAGCTGTTGTTGTGACAATGTGGCTGGTGGCCCTCTTGTATAGGTGTTTTAGCCATAGGCCTGCATGTGTTCTTTGTTGGGGATACCATGCCACCATGTGGGTTGTTGTGACCATGTGGCTGCTGGCAATTTTGTGTTGACAGCCAGTGTTCTTTCGCCATAGGTCTGCATGTGTTCTTTGTTGTGGCCATGCCTCCTTGCTGGTTGTTTGTGACCATATAGCTGGTGGCCATTTTGGGTAGGCAGCCTGTGTGCTTTTACCATAGGCCTCCATGTGTTATTTGTTGTGGCCATGCCTCCTTGCTGGTTGTTGTTGTGGCAATGTGACTGGTGGCCATTTTTGTATAGACAGCCTGTGTGCTTTTGCCATTAGACTGCATGTGTTCTTTGTTGTGGCCATGCCTCCATGCTGGTATTGTTGTTTGATCATGGGGACAGTGGCCATTTTGTGTAGGTAGCCAGTGTGCTTTTGACATAGACCTCCATGTGTTCTTTGTTTTGGCCATGCCTCCTTGCTGGTTGTTGTGGCAATGCCATTGGTGGCCGTTTTGTGTAGCCAGCCAGTGTGCTTTCGCCCACAGACCAGCATGTGTTCTGTGTTGTGGCCATTTCTCCATGCTGATTGTTGTTGTTGAAACCATGTAACTGGTGGCCATTTTCTGTAGGGAGCCAGTGTCATTTTGCCATAGGACTGCATGTATTCTTTGTTGTGGCCTTTCCTCCTTGCTGGTTGTTGTGACAATGTGGCAGTGGCTGTCAGCCATTTTGAGCATCCAGCCAGTGCGCCTTTGCTATAGGCTTGCACATATGAATGAAATAACAGTTTAATAATATGCTTGAGTATCATTGTAGAAGGATTATTAATAATATGATTATGCTGAACAGTGCTTATATATATTACATGCATTTTTTGCATTTTGTTTATTTTGCACCTCCAATAGGTTTCTCTCATCCTCTCATATAAACATCAGCAATTATTGATTAAAAAAAAAAATAATAATATTTTTTTTAATAATATTTCCTTTGTATTAATTTAAACTGCAAACAATGCCACATGACGTTTTACACTATATGTTTTTCTTGCTTGTTTGCCTTTAGGTGCACAAGAGACATCACCCGCTGTGGTATCAAACAAAAGACCTGTGCAGTCACAAATCAGTCCCCCAATCTCTTCCTCATGTGTAGCTTAGTTCAACTGCCAACTGAGAGCTTTACAACGACCCCAAAGAAAGATGCTTCCAAGGAAGTGTTCAGAGAGAAGAAGCAGCCTCCCACCATTGGCATGTCACCCCAAATCTTTTTTGTACTACCATGTCATGTGACATGGTCAGCAACATACTGACCACCTGCAGAAGAATCTGCACTTTATTCCAGCAATTCTTTTAAACCCTGAAAGCAGTTGTGGATTATTCTGCATACTAATCGAGCATCAGTTAAAGCCCTGATACAGGAGGTGCCAACATGTTGGAATCAACCTATAACATGTTGCAACATCTGTTTGAGCAGTACAAACAGATCAATTACTATTGCTGGGAAAGCTATGGCCATGGATTCAGCCAAATGGAGCCTAGTCAAATGCCTGACACGGATGCTACTTTTTCACAGGGGAAGTTAGCAATGAGGACAATACAATTGCATAGGTCAGATACAAGGGGTGGATTGGGCCAGAAGAAGATAGAGTTCAGCGGGGAATGCAGCAGGCTTTGATTGAGAGGAGTCTTTGTTACTGGTGAGCTCTTGGGGAGTTACTGGTGAGCCACTGGGATCTCAAAGCTCTAGTGTCAGGGTTATTTATGTGTACAGGAGGCAAGCCCTTTTAAGTGAACTTTTAAGTGTAAGTGGGCAGGGAGCAGCTCTACCCCCAGCTAGCCTAGCAGGATGCCCATCCTGCTCACACCTAGTCCCATTTTGTGCCACTGTCCAGGTGAAATACACAAAGCCCAGGAGCATAGCCATTCACAGTCATGTGACCCAGAAAACTGGCAGAAAGCACATATGGTTAGAACAAGAAACTGGCAAAGTTTCTTAAAATCTGACTTTACTATTAAAGGGAATTTAAAATTACAATTAATGTGTGCTTAAAAATGTAATCTCTACCTGCTCCCAATCCAAAGTTAGCACGTATTAAATATATTAAGGTAACCCAATGTTAGCCATTGGGAGATATAGGCCTTATTGTAGTGGAAAATGCATTTAGAAGCTTTTTAGTACTAGGACATGTAAAACTTAAATCCACATGTCCTGCTTTTTAAATACAATGAACCATGAACTGTGGCCCTTCAGAGCCTCACTTAATAGTGACATATATTTTAAAAAGGAAGGTTTAAACCTGGAAAAGGTTTCATTTTGCCTGGTCAAATTGTCAATTTAGAACTTCAGACAGGTTGAAATGGTAGACTTAGGCCATGTTTTAAAGGGCTACTTTGGGTGGGAAGCACAATGAGTGCTGCAGGTCCATTAATAGCATTTAATTGACATACTAGGGACTTACTGGTAAATTAAATGTTCCAATCAAGTGTAAGCAAATTGTGCCCTGTTTTAGGGAGAGGACACACTCACTTTAGCATTGGTTAGCAGTGATAACATGCATAAAATACTAATGCCAACTAAAACAAATCCAGCAAAACAGGAGGGGTGAAGGCAGAAGGTTTGGGGTGATCCTGCAGAGAGGTCAAGGTCCAACATGACCCCCTCTAGCCAAAAGCTAGGGTAGACTAATTAATACTTTGATGGGCTTCTATGCTTAGACGATATAACATGGACAGTGGGACTCCTCGGCCTTAGGGGAGGAGACCTGTCATTGACCCTAACCCCAACCCCTAAACACACTATTCAGGAAGAACAAAACAAAGAACTTGGATTTCAAATAGTGGACTACTCAAATAGAGAGCATTGCCAAGCCCAACCTCCTATGCTGACATATATTCTTATATTCAATATTGTTCCAGCCCTAAGGGTCCATCCTCCACACGGCAGGTACTGCATTTTTATGACAAGCAACGTCTCCAAACAACTCAAACAGCAATGTCCCAGAACTAGAATAGCAAGGACATACCAGCCACTGTACTATGATGCCTCAGAGATAGTGATCATGAAAGGCTCCAAAATAAAAACATTCAGGAGAAAACAAATTCCAATCAACGACCTCCTCTCTTCACCACATTACAACCACATTATCACAGTCAGCTATTATCTCAAGCATTGAGTATCTATTTCAGTACACCCAAACTGAGACAAACATAATCCGTAGAATGATCCTATCTGAACAAAATCATCAAAACTAATCTAAAGGAAATCGACTCCTCTTGAGATTAATAGTGACTGATGAATCCAGCGATTACCATAGTATAAGAAGAAATATTGCACCTAAAGGTCAAGCTAACAATACCTTGCATTGGCAAGGCATCTGTGACCAACTGCAAACTTATTGCAAAGAAGTTCAAATAAACAGACAACAGGCCCCCGATTACCACTTCAATTTATGTGCAGGCCAAATCCTAGCACAGCAATCAACAAAGCTATCAACAACCACTACAGCAAATACTGTGCCCCCTCACCATAAATATTGGAATACCTTAAGAAGTACACCTCTCACAAAACCAAACTCCACAGGCACCCTACATCCACCGCTTGAAAGAGGGCAAATTCGCCAGGCAAGCTAATGGCATATTGATCAAATAACAGGAAAGGCAGTCATCCAAGATGCAACCAGAGGAGACGGAACATCAATTGTGTGGTTGAAGCCGTCTACTAAGAGGTGAAGGCTCTTACGTGCATGGTCATACAAGTGCTACATAATGGTGCTTTACATGAATTTCCCAGGATATCATTTTTTTTAATGCACATGATATAGTTCCAATTGAGTCTTATTTAGAATCCCTTGATTTGATACACATATTATCCCAATGCAGTTTAGTAATTTTAAAATGTGTTGTTTCATTTCTTACTCTGACATATAGGCCTGGGACTTTCTCAAGGCTGAAATTTAAACATTATAGAATGTGACTTTTGACAAGTATTTGATTTTGATTGTATTATCCTGGTTAGCAGTACCATTATTTTGTGAATATATTTGCGCTGCACTGTCGATTTAATTATTTAACTGTGCCGCACTGTCGCCTTATTTATTTAATTAGCAGCGCGACATCGCTGAGGCAGTAACTCTGACTTCTCAGCTGACTCGTGCGTGTAAGGCTTTTTTAACGCTGTGCATTTGCTGCCCCTGGCTGTGCTCGCCTTTGACCCTCCATCTTGTGTTTGTTTTTCCCCTGGTCCGCCCCTCCTCCCGCCACCGCCTCCTCCCAGCTGCTGCCCCTCCCACGCTCCGCCCCCTCCACCATCCATTTATGACCAATGCCCTAACGCGCAGCGTTCACGCGCAGCGACCGCGCCCAATTCGCGCCGAAGGTGCGCCAAAGGTAAGCCCGTCTACGCCCGTCCGCGCCTGGACCGCGCCCAGCGCCATACCCCCTGGCCCTCGTATTACCCAACTCCCCCGCGTTACCTACGATGCCGCCACCCTCCTAGCCCTCAACCCCGGCCGCTCCCCCAACTGCGTCCAAGCCGCTCCTGGACACACACATGGACCTTTCTCATGCAACTCCTGCAAATTCATCGCCACCGACAGCTACTCCGCCACGCCCATACAACAGAATCCCGACCCCAACCACCTACACTGCATCTTGCTCAACACCGGCTCAGTCCACAGGCACGCCATTGACCTATGGAATCTACTAGACACCATCTCTTCGGACGTCGCCTTCCTAACAGAAACATGGATGAACTCCTCTTCTGCCCCAGACATCACCATTGCCATCCCAGAAGATTACAAGATCATTCGCAAGGACCGCACCGGACACACAGGAGGAGGTATCGCTATCGTCCATAAGAAATCCATCCACATCTCAACCAGCTCTGATATCAATCTCGGCAACTCTGAACACCTTCACTTCCAGATCCACATCGACCCCAAGACCACACTCAGAGGCACCCTCCTTTACAGACCCCCAGGACCCCGCGCACAATTTAGTGAAGACATCACGGAATTCATCACTCCACACGCGCTCCCCTCCAAAGACTACATCCTTCTGGGAGACCTCAATTTTCACCTTGAAAAGAACAACGACCACAACTCCACCACCCTTCTGGACAACCTCGCCAACCTCGGACTTAAACAACTGGTCACTTCCCCCACCCACATCGCAGGTCACACACTCGACCCAATCTTCACCTCCAGCAACCATGTCTCCTTCAGACACACTACGGCTCTCCTCTGGACCGACCACAGCTGCGTTCACTTCACCTACAACAAGCCCAAACCCAACAACCACCCCCAACCAACTCTGCAAAGAAGCTGGAAGAAAATCACCATTGACCAGATCTCCTCATCGCTTCTTCTTAACCCCCCAGCCCACCCCTCAAACCCCGACCAAGCCGCCACCAACCTCACACTATGGTTATCCAACAGCGCCGACATCCTAGCACCACTGAAAAAACGACAAACTAAACTAGGCAGCAAGAAGGCCTCCTGGTTCAACGATGATCTCAAGAAATCCAAGAAACTCTGCCGCTCACTTGAGAAGGCCTGGAAAAAAGACCCAACCACCAGCACCAAGGACGCCTTCAAAAACGCCACCCGCATACACCACCAACTAATCCGAAAGGCCAAGAAAACTGCCTTCAAAGACCGACTAGACAGCAACGCCCACAACAGCAAGTAACTTTTCAACATCGTCAAGGAATTTACCAACCCCTCGGCCAATTCTAACGACATCACCCCCTCTCAAGCCCTCTGCGACTCCCTAGCCTCTTTCTTCCACAACAAAATTGCAGACATCCACAACAGCTTCGACAACAAACCCGGAGACCAACCCACCCAACCACATGCTGGACCTTCACCCCCCCCCGAACATCCTTAACGACTGGAACCCAATCTCCACTGAGGACACTATCCGCCTGATGAACTCCATCCACTCAGGATCCCCCACAGACCCTTGCCCTCACCACATCTTCAACAAAGCAGACTCCATCATAGCACCGCACCTCCGAGACGCCATCAATTGCTCCCTCAACTCCGCCACCTTCCCGGAAAGCTGGAAACATGCTGAACTCAGCGCCCTCCTGAAAAAACCCACAGCGGACCCCACCGAACTCAAAAACTACCGTCCCATCTCGCTCCTTCCATTCCCGGCCAAAGTCATCGAGAAAGCTGTCAACCACCAGCTCGCCGCCTTCCTCGAAGCCAACAATTCCCTCGACTCCTCACAGTCCGGCTTCCGGGCTAAACACAGCACGGAGACCGCCCTCATCGCTGCAACAGACGACATTCGAACTCTACTGGATAATGGAGACACAGTCGCCCTAATCCTCCTCGACCTCTCCGCAGCCTTCGACACAGTCTGCCACAGCACCCTTCTACAGCGCCTCAGAAACATCGGAATCCAAGGAAAAGCACTAGAATGGATCACCTCGTTCCTCACCGGAAGAACCCAGAGAGTCCGCCTTCCACCATTCAAGTCGGAGGCCACTGAAGTCATCTGCGGCGTACCACAAGGATCTTCACTCAGCCCCACCCTTTTCAACGTATACATGAGCCCCCTCGCGGCCATCGCACGCCAACACAACCTCAACATCATCTCCTACGCGGACGACACCCAACTGATCCTATCACTCACCAATGACCCTAACACCGCCAAAACTAACCTACACGAAGGAATGAAAGAAGTAGCCGAATGGATGAAACACAGCCGCCTGAAACTGAACTCAGATAAAACTGAAGTACTCATCCTAGGTACCTCCCCCTCCGCATGGGACGACTCGTGGTGGCCAGAAGCCCTTGGAAAAGCACCCATCCCAACGGACCACGCTCGGAACCTGGGCGTCATCCTGGATTCCTCACTTTCAATGAACAGACAAGTCAACGCCGTCTCTTCATCCTGCTTCAACATTCTTCGCATGCTCAAAAAAACTTTTCGTTGGATCCCCACCGAAACTAGGAAAACGGTCACCCACGCTCTGGTCACGAGCCGACTGGACTATGGAAACACCCTCTACGCCGGTACTACCGCTAAACTCCAGAAAAAACTCCAACGAATCCAAAACGCCTCAGCCAGGCTCATACTAGACATCCCACGTAAAGAACATATCTCTGGTCACCTGAAAAACCTCCACTGGCTCCCCGTCAATAAGAGGATCACTTTCCGGCTCCTAACCCACGCACACAAAGCACTCTACGAAATCGGACCAGAATGCCTCAACTCAAGACTGTCCTTCTACACCCCCTCCCGCCAACTACGATCATCCAACCAAGCCCTCGCCACGGTACCTCGCATCAACAAAACCACCATGGGAGGCAGATCCTTCTCCTACCTGGCAGCTAAAACCTGGAACTCACTTCCCACCCACCTTCGCCTTACCCAGAACCACCTAGCATTCAGAAAGCAACTTAAAACCTGGATATTTGACAAGTAATTCCCCACCCCATCTCAAGCGCCTTGAGACCCTCTGGGTATGTAGCGCGCTATATAAATTCTTTGACTTGACTTGACTTGACTAGAGTTAACACTGCAGCAGTAATGTATATGTTTATTGTGTTGAGTGTGCACTGGATATAAATACTGGACCTTAGACACCAACTCTTCATTGCACCTCTGGAACTGTGAAGACTCTGTCAGGAAGAAGGCATGCTGTGCTGCTGAAAAGATTGCCACTCTGCTGCAAAGCTACGGTGTAGGAGCTACTTACCTGCTGTGCTGACCTGCTGCATCCCTTGCCTAGGTGAGAAGGACTGGACCTGCATCTCTTGAACCCAGAATGACTCCAAGGGCTAGTTGGCAAGCCTCTCAGGGACACAATAGGCTTCCAACAACCTTGCATCTGAACCTGCACCTGGATTCTAACATCTGTGAGACTACCATGCCAAATGGTGCCACCTCAGTCATGGCCCCTTGGAAGTGGGCTTAAGGTAGCCCCATCGGAACCGTCACGGAGCAATGCATTCTCGGAACATGCCCTTGCATCACCAGCAGCCTCGACAACAATGGAGGACAATGCAATGCAGTCTTTCAGCTCCTCAGAACCTACACATCGCCCCAACTACATGCTGCATGCTCGACGCTGAACTTTGCATCGCAAACCCAGTCGATGGGATCATTGATGACCATGCAGGCCCCCGCAGTACAGCCTTGCTACATCTCAGCATCAACACATCGCTTTGGCTGCACAATGCATCTTCTACACGGATCTTCACAACGCTCAGCGAACCAGGATTTAAGGTACTCTGTTCTGCAGTCTTAACTGGGTCTTTGTAGTTGGCCCGCACTCCATTGCAGGCAGCCTGAAATTGTGACTTAGTCTCGGTCTGGCCCGACGATGTATCCATAGTTGGCAGGTTGTGCTCTTTGGTGTTATTTTCACTGAAAACCTTAGAAATTGCAGGTTTCTGGGTCTACTGATCGGATTTTTTAAATTTTTGTCTTGTTTGATTTATCAAAGAAGGTCCTATTTTTCTTACTGGGTGTGCAGGCCTTTCTATGTGGTGTTGTTCATTTATTACTGTTTGCAGTATTGAACAAATACTTTACTCATTGCCTCTGAGTTAGCCCCGACTACTATGTGCCATGCTAGCAGAGTCCTAAGCACAGATTCATTTAGGGTTGGCTTGTGCCACACACCGACATGGATTGTGGTTGTTGCTTGACCATGGCTCACACCCCAGTCAACCTACAACCCTATCTCTTACACCAGGGAATTACAATCAAAAATCAAACCAGTGTAAGACACATTTACCGTGTTTAAAGGAGAGAGCACACACACTTTATCACTTGTTAGGAGTGGTAAAGAGCACAGAGCTTTAAGGTCAACAAAGTGAATTTCAGCAAAAAGTACAGGGTAAAAGCAAAATGTTTTGGGTGACCTTGTGGAGGGGGCCAAGTCCAACAATACATCTCTACCTCAGTTCTAGAGTTCTAGGACTACTCTTTTAGACAAACCTATCAACAGATTGCTGATTTCATTATGTTTATTTTTTCTTATGCTAGACCCCAACCAGGGCTAGACTGGGAACCACAACCGGCCCTGGCAAAGTGCTCGGCCGGCCCCCTCCCCACTCAGGGAGGGGGGGAGTGTGGGGGGGGGGTGCCGTCGATCTCTCTGCAGGGGCCGCTGCAAAAACGGCCCCCAGGGGCCCAAAACCGGCCCTCACTTGTGCGGCGCACTGAGGGATTGCCCGGTGCCCGCTTTGGCCAGTCCGGCCCTGACCCTAACAAAGAGAGACAAATAAGTACCAGGAACAAAGACTTAGGATATAAGAAGCATGCATGCATGTCACTTGAAGCTCCACTGCTGATTATCAGATAGTAGGCACATAATGATATGCTTCACTTTTAGGAGTATGAAAAACATCAAGATACAAACTCTACCAAACATATTTTAGTGCTACAATTTGGAAACGCACAACAACATAATTCAAAGGTATTTATGGAACTGCCACTAACTGTATATGACCGTGCATGCTTACCTATAGTCATCTCAAACCATTGGAGAAATTACGTATATAGTTTTTATATTCTATGTTAGAAACTCATTACAGCCTTTTCTCAACACAACTTATTATCTGATATCTCACAATCACCTCGCATTTCAATTCATAATTGCTCACAAGTGCAGGGCTAACACCAGACGGCAATATATTCACAAAAGGATGGTACTGCTATCCATGATGTTACCATCAAACCCAATTACTTGTCAGAAGCCACATCTGTTATTGTTTACATTTTAGCCTCAAGAAAGCTTCTGACCTAGTGTAATGGGTTTAAACACATGTTGTCTGCAAACGGTTATTAACAAAGCCCATATTATCCTGGTTAACAATAACACATCTCAGGATTACTAAACTGCATTGGAAAAATAAGTGCATCGAATCAAGGTATAGTATATGAAACTCAATTGGAACTATATTGTGTGGATTAAAAAAGATTGATATCTTAGAAGATTCATTTGAAGTACCATAAAGGCACGTATATGACTGATCACAGACAACAATATATTTGATCAACTATTTCTGAAATGGTGAACTTTGACTACTTTTAAATTGTATGTGAATATATACTGTGGAAAATGGAACACTCTACACAATATGTAAATTTACACTCATGTAGGCATTTACTTGCATATACTGATACACCAGCATGGTGAAACATTACTGCTAAAAGCTCGTCCTCCAGGGGTGAGCATTCTAGAATGTGTACTCCATCAGGAGTTGATGAACACTCATAAACCTGCGGAATCGTTGGCATTGAAAAACATTTGCATTGTGCAATCCCACGCATGACGTGCTAAGAAATATATTCCTAATAAAAGCAGAAATAGTCTTGAAAAACTGCAAATCTCACATCATCCTAGGATTAATACTGAAACATTTTGAAGTATATCATATGGTATTCCAACCATAAAGCAATACATTCATTTTTGTGTGAATTCGGCTAAAAGTTACTGTAACACCATGATGTGTATATTTTCTATCTCAAATTATTTTTAATTTCACTATATTCAATTATATATTTCAGTCATTAGGTCTCTCAATGTTCTTTCACATGCTTGGCAATGTAGTTTCATTTCTCCTTGTAACAGAGAAGTACTCTATTGATTTAGGGATAGTGCTCCAGTGTCTTTTCAGGTCTGAACAGCAGCAATTGTTTGCCAGAGCATAGGTAAAATGATTTAAAAAAAAAAGCTATTTATATACTACAGGACGTCGGATATTTTCTCTTTACCATCATGCTGCTAATACACTTCTGGTTATGTGTGTTAGTTGCTACGATAATGTGTCAATTTCAATGAACATATCTAGATGGAGGTTCTCTGTTCTCTTTTATGCTTGCCTTGTTGCATTCATTTAGCTGCTGAGCGTGGGATGGGTGCTGTAAATTTGGGCTGGCCCGTGCTCTTACTGAATCCCAGCCAGAGAGCTTATCCTACATACTGGTTCTCATTTTTATTACCATTATGCTACACAAATGCTTGCACCAGCTAATAAGTGGCAGTCAGGTTTACTAGAGACTGTATAACCAGTCCACAGCCCTGGACAGCACAACCAGGATGTGCAACCTGGTGACCCATGGCAGACTTGTAGATACGCGGTGGCATGTGCCCATATCCTGCTGTCATCCCTGATCATGAGCTTGTGCAGCTCGGACGAGTGGGCGTGGTGGTGTGGGAGCCAGTAGGAGGAGGAGGGTGTGACTCTTGCGACTGGGGCTGTAGGAGATTTCCCTTAAGCCAGGAACATATGGAGCATTGTCACCCACCTATGAGTGACGACACCCTTATACATATTCATATATGCATTAATACACTGACTCTCCCATCCTGGGCAGTGGGAAGATACTGATACATGCTATTTAGATAAGCCTGCTAAAGGTAGAAGGCACACCCATGTCACTGTCAGTCCCCTGTAGCCATTTAAATGTCTTGCTCGTTTAGCTGTATCGGGTCCCTGTGCACCGACTGCTTAAGTTCTGTCCCCTCAATGAATGCAGTAGCTGGAAGTCACAGGTTTATTATTCTTAAGTTGACTGCCCAGACTTTTCCCAGCAGTTATCTCAAGAGGTGCTTTTCTGTTCAGCAGGCATGCTTCTGCAGGCCAGTACCCTCTGTGGTCAACTGGGGCAACTTTCTCTTGCAATCACTGTGCTCTGGTAAAGGACACGGCAAAGCTCAGCATTACAAAGAAGCGTGTTTACATTGATCAGTGAACAGATGCGGCGCTAAAAAGACATATGAGAGATCGATGACTGTAAAGTACTGACAGGGAACCTGTGTTCTTAAAGCACCACACCTGAGGGCAGCTGCAAAGAGACTACCAATAATGGGAGCAGAACAAGTGCAAGCTGTGGCAGAGCAGACTGGTAAGAGTACAGGTAGAGGGGTGGTACACAAGCAGGTAGCAAATGAGAAGTTGTACAAAGTACCCTTATTGTCCTTGCCCCCACATAATTCTTGTGCACCCTTCAACCATTCGTGCACTCACCTGGTAATCTTCCCATTGTTTATGGACTCACTCTTTCTTCCATCTTCCAACCACCCTTCAATGCTCTCACTCTTCCAACCATGCTCTTGATCACTTACTCATAGGCTGCTTCCTGCCGCATTCCTTTACCCGGGATGAGCCTTGACACCCCAACATATTGCTAATTGTCGGGGTGTTGGATTACTAAAATATAAATCAGAGTTCACTGACTTTTTGTACAAACTATATTATTATATTGTCTGCATTATTATTCAGTTTTCAACAATAAGTCTGTAGTAATGAAGTTCAACACAAGATGAGGTAAGAAGAAGATTTATTTTTATCAGTTTCCAAGCTCCTCTAACATGCCCTGCTGAGCTTAACATTAGCCCTCAGAGCGAACGTTAGGGCAAACCAAAGGAGAAAGAGGTGATAAGGGTGAGGGAGGTAAAATGAGAGGTTACAACAAAGTCCTTAAAATGTGCTCTCCAATACCCACAGCACTGGCATTCTGCTGCAAATGTAGCTCCTCCTTATTATCATAGGTGTCCTCATCAGCTTCAACTTTCTCCCCCGGCATGAAATCACATCATGTCACTGCAGTGCTGTGAAGCATACAGCAAAGGAGTGTGATACTGCACACCCTATCGGGGGAGAAGGAGTATGTCAGTACAGCTCTTGGGCCTCATTTATGAGGCTGTGCGTCACTTTTACGCCGCTGGTGCATCACATTTTGTGACACACCAGCAGCATAAAAAATGTGCCTTGTTTATAAGATTTCACTGCGCCACTTCCAGGATGCAAATGCGTCAATTTCTTACGCCTGCCTCACAGCAGGCGTAAGAATGACGCACACCCTTTCACATGGGGCTTTCCCCATGTGAAAGGACACATTGCTGGAGTTGCGTCACTTTTGTGACACACTCAAGCCCTGCGTCACTTTTGCGCCATGCAGATACATCAGAAATACTGACGTATCTGTAACTCCTTGCGCAATGATGCGTCATACTGTAAATATGACGCATCATTGGTGCCGCCAGGAGGGCGCAATGAAAAGTGACAAATCGCTGTTTTGACGCAGCGATGCGTCACTTTTCTTCCTAGAAAACATGTCAAGCATGCCCTGTGTAGGTCAAACGTTTATTTGCGGGTGATGAGAGTCCTGTTCTATGATTGATTGAATGCACTTTTTGCTGCAGTACTAGGATCATGTAGTGCAATCCTGAGCAAGGGCCTCAGTAGAATTCTAGAGCCACCAGAAGGGGCAGAAGCAAGCAGTGTGGCATCCAAGTACATTTACTTAAATAGTTTTCATTTGGTTGTCTCACAATGTAACACTGGTCTATTGTCTTTCAATTTCTAACACATAATAACATTGAGAGCATTGTAATTGTGCCACGGCTGCCATAATGAATTGTCATTATTGATGTTGACTCACCTGTGTGCTAGGTACTGTCATATGTCGGGGTTACTATTAATACGCATCACATATTTGAATGCTGTCATGTGTACTTTAGAGTCGCAGTAACATGGGTGGTGGGGGAATGAGGGTTGGATGCACTCATACAGAAGCCATATCCTTCTTAGGTAGTAGGTATTGAGAGTATGTTGTATCCTGCTGTTTCTCAGAATATGGAATGTGGCATAGAGTCAAATTTACCTGAGAAGCTGGATGCCTTCTTGACCCACTGAGAGTTCCTGCACTTGGGGAAACCTGGGAAGGAAAAAACAAAATTAAACCAACCAAGCTAGTAAGGGGAAAGGGACAGAAGCAGGAAAAAGAGTATAGAAAATGACGAAAGACCTTCCATGTCATCACACAGGGAGCTTAGTGAAATCTGGAAACCTGAAGAAAGAGAGAAGATGGACTAGAAGGAGAGCACTAAGAATGGAGGGGACAAGCTTGAAAAGCAGTGAGTCCCACCAGAAAAAACGCAAAGGAGTGATTTAGTGCGGGCAATGAGCCTCCAGTATGGAAGTTGCCCAACAGAGTAAAACTGCTTTCCGATGAGTACCTTCATACCCAGGAGAGGACAGGACCAGTACTTAACTTTTACCATTCCATTCCTGGAGGAACGTGGCTGACACAGGTGGGTGCTCGGGTATGGGGTTGGCGCTTTCTTTGGTGGGGCCATCCCAAGAAGGGAGAAGGGGTACTTTAGAGGAAACGAGGTTACATATACGGATATTCCCAACCAAAGAAAATGGTGATCAAGGAAGTAGGAGGTGTTATTGTTTCGTTTGCTGCTGTTGACATGAATAACCTAAGGAATTAATTAAATAAAGAAAAGGTAAGGAAAAGCCAGAGAACGAGTTATGATGGACAAGATCAAGTGGGCCTTTATCTTCTGAAAGGCTGGGTGCAGAAAACGATCAAAGAAACTGAACCATAACTAATGCATTTTATTAGTGAAGAATGTGCAAATGAGATTTGTTTTAACTTATCTGTAGGATAACACTGACTAGTTACTAGGATTTGGGAGGCAAGATGGCGGCCGGTTGAGTGGCTGGTGCAGAGCTGCGGTGAGGACGCTGCATTTGTTGAAGCCCTAGATGGTTTAGCGCATACCGAGATGCCGGTTGAGTCGCTTACCTGCAGAAAGTAAAGTGCCCGCACAGCGAGGAGCCGGAAAGGGAGCAATGTTAACGGCTTTCACCCATTATGGATCGGAGAGCCTGCTACTGAGGGCAGTAGTGCAGGCGCTGGAGGTTCTTGTTCCCAGCCGAGGACGCTACGCTTCGGGAGGAGGGCGAGCCTGACACGGAATCTGACGCGGAGCCAGACGCAGAGCCGACGGAGCTGGAGGAGCGAGGTGAAGCCGTGCACGGAGTCTGCCGGTGATTACAGCCGGCCCGGCTATCAGCAGAGGAAGTGGTTCCAGCGGGGGATGGCTCCTAAACAGAATCTTGGTTCGAAAACGGGCAACGCCAGAAAAAAGGCACCAAGAGAGGAAATTGAGAATGTGGCTCCAGACGCTACACGGGGGGAAGAACAGCCCCAGCAGGACCAGCAAAAGAAGAGGCAGCAAGGAGCCCCTAAGACTCGGTTGGCCACCGCATCTGTACTGGACTTGCTGGTTAAAGCGGGTAAGGGGAAAGGTTCCAAGGTTTTGGGAGAGGGCGATGTCACAGATGTAGCCAAAGATGCAGATGCAGCCTCTGAACTGAGTAGTCGTTCTATGTCCTCCTCAGTACAAGCATCCGGAGTGGTAGCCCCGGTGGTTGATGATAGTGGAGTGGAGGCTGTTAATTCAGCGACCGTGAGCAAGGAGAACCTGGAGACCTATGTGCCCCCCTGGGGTGGTACAGCCTGTGGCCGCCTCGCATTCTATGGCCAAAAGTACTGGGGAGGACAATATCGCTGTAGTGGTGGAATTAAATGTCACATTATAACCCCCAGCAGCTGAGGTAGAAGCAGCATTAGACGGGGGAAATGTCGGAGCTGGTTGTGAAAAAGAAAGTGCCCCGAGTGAAGCCTTCTTTTCGGTGTCTGATGGTGGGGCAGAGTTGTCTGAAGAGGATGAGGATGAGGAGCTTAGCTCATTTGTGGGATCAGAGAGAGACCCCGAGAATGATCTGCTGGCTACTGCCATGAAATCTAAAATGGCTGTCCGGGGCCAAGCTCAAGTGCAACGGGAGCTAAGTTGGGACCACTCTTCTGCCCTGCCCCTACAAGGCAGCCCTCTGATGTAACAGGCACAAATGTCTCTGCTTGAAACAATACATCATAAGATTCTGGCACATAGAGAAGAAACGCACCAAGACAATCGGAAATCACAGGCTGCGATGAGGAAAATGCAGGGAGTGGTGCAGAAACTGTCTAAGGCATGTGCCAGCACGGGGGGCAGAGTATCAAATTTGGAAGATCGGGTGGTGGCAACAGAAGCTGAGGTGGCAGGGGCTGTATTCAAGGTCGATGCTCAATGTTCTTAGGTGACAGATATACAGTGGAAGCTGGAGGAGATGGAAAATAGGCTTCGAAGAAATAACCTGAGAGTCCCAGGAATTCCGGAGGGGGTCGAAGGCTCAGATATCAGGGCGTACATTATTAAGCTTTTCCAGCAAGCCTTCCCCGAGTTGTCCAGTTGGTACTGGCCTCATGAGATACAAAGAGTCCATCGTACTCCTTTTAAAATAAGAAGGAATGCTAAGGAAGGGGACAAACCCAGGGCGGTGTTGATTTTCCTTGGCAACTTTGTTTTATGACAGGCGATTGCGGAAAGGGCGAGACCAGATGCCAGGAGAAATTGTGATGGAGTATCGTTTTTCTTCCGTCCGGACTTCTGCCATGTGACAGTGAAAAGACGCTGGCGTCTTAGGGGGTTGATAAAACCCTTTCAGGACAGGAAACTTCAAGCTTATTTAATAAATACAGCACAGTTAAAAGTTATCAATGAAGGGAAAACATTGTATTTTTCCTCGGAAGTCAAGGCAAAGGAGTATCTTGATAGCTTGGACAAATAGATGTATCTTTCGGGGCTATTATGTATGGTGTAATCTGGTGAAGTTATAGGCCTTTGGGCTCTGAGTGCGTGGAATTATGTTATTTTGAACTGTTTTTTTATGGGCTTATCTAAGGTGTTTAGAGTTTTTCTTTTGTTGTCCTCACCGTAATCACTGCAGGTCCGTCACATGCACAGACAAGATCTGTGCGACTAGTTACTAGGAAGGGACAAGTGATCACAAGATAACTAAGAGAGAAAAACTATGACATTGATGGTGTGCAACATTTTATGGTTCCAATACATTTGTTCACTGAAACTTGCCAGTATTGGGGTATAGTAGTATAGCCAATGACCTTTATTATATTCAGGACCTCTCTCCCCTCGATGGTGTGAAACCTAACCTCGATGGCATTCACTGTCTGAAGGTTTGTGTAGAACACAATATGGTGGGAATTAGTCAGTACCTTCAATAACATGACAATTCCCATTCTAGCTTTTCTATTATCCCTCATTTGGTAATTTTATATTCCACTATTTCTATTCTGTCTGCATTCAGACTCTTCATGGAAAGTGGGACTTTTTAAAGACACATATAGAAATGTTTGTATTATGTCTGCCTACTCTCTTAAGATGATGCATTTGTATTGTTTATAATGTTTGTTACCTATAATCAATGCGGAAATTAAGATGACCATATTGTCAACATGAATGTTTAACCTTTTAGATTCTTTAGTGTCTGCAAGTGCTACATTTGTTTTCATAATATAATATAAAATCAACTATCAGATCAAATAAAAACTCAGGTATCGAACCATAGTTAGAGAGGGACTTTGTGCTAGGACTATCATGCCAGAGGTCACTTAGGTTTGCAGCACCACCCAACCTCAGTTGGTGGTGACATCAGGAACAGTGCAATGTGTCACTGTTTATTTTCCAGCAATGCACAAGCTACAATAGAGAGTAGCATATTTGGTATTTCACTACAAAAACAGAGGTATGCTTTGTTATCTTTCTGGAGAAACTCGAATGCTGGCTTGCTTTTTGATGCTTTAGCTAAAATTAGCATTGTACTTAGAAATAGCTCAAATGTGTTAGGATGCTGAGTAATCAACAACAATGTTAGAAATTCTTTTGCTGTTCTCGCTGTCTATAACATTTTTGGTTGCATTAGTTTTTGCCTTCTTTGTGGTTACCATTCATAAGCACTCTGGGCCCGATTAACAGAACTAACTTGAGACAAAATCCTAAACTTACTACAATTTACTCATTTTAGTATTCACAGAAAGCACTTACTCATTTCAGAATTCCAAGAAGGTACTTCCTCATTGATGAGTAAGTGCCTACTGTAAATACCAAAATGAGTAAATCCCTTCTGAGATTACCAAAATGGTAGTAAGTTTAGGATTTTGTCTTAAGTTAGTTCTGTGAATCGGGCCATAGATTTGGATTTTTTTAATATACATATGATCTTAGAGCTATTTTGGGTGTGTTATTCATTTATGAAAGTGGGTTTATAGTTCACTGTGTCCCTGAGTTTATCTTGTGTGACTGAAGGTACCATTAAACACTTACTGTGTAGTATTGTTCAGTGGGCTGTGTATGGGTTGTAGTCCAACTGAATTTCTAATTCGTATTTTTGCATTGACTATGTCCTTGCAGCAAGGGATTCAAAATCTGCCCCCTATTGCTTTTAGGGTGGGTGGACCAACATTCTATAACTTTGTAGAGCATTGACTGACTAAGTGAGAATGTATTCCCTACTGGGATCGGATCCCTGGGTTCTTGACTCCCCTGTGACAGAAAGATTTTGGGGCAGATTTACAGGAAGGTGCTGCAGAGTAGCTGCGCCAGCCCTTTGGCTGACCATACTTCGGCACCTTCAGAGCACAGGAATGCGACATATTTACAACTATATGTTCCATTCCTGTTCTCTCCCCTGCGCTAGCACACAAACAGCTTCCATGCGCTGGTGCATATTCCCTTGCACCATGATGCAAGGATGCCTGAGTCATGGGGAGCATGTTTTTGTGCATGAAGGGAAACCTTCCTGCACACTACCAATCACTACAGGCATTTCCCTCTTTCAATGCTTGCTGTAGAATGCAGCACACATTGAAAGAGGATTAAAACAAGGAGAAACTATGAGAAATGTAAACATTTCTCCTCGTTGTGCTTCGCTACGCCACCCCTAGGTCGACCTAGCATACTGACGCATTCACAGGTTTACGAATCCTCGTAAATCTGGAAATGTGTCAGGTTCCATGGGTGTTGCGTGGAAGTGCTGTATGTAAAGGAGCTTTATTTACAAGGACAGGAAAAGCCACCCAGGATGGCTTTTCCTGTCTTTGTAAATATTGTGCAGTGAAATGCGCTGCCAGTAAATTTCACAAAAAGTGGCGTACTGGCAGCGCAAACCTGCCCCTTAATCCTCAGAGTACATGCATGGGAGGGGGACTTTTGTCCTTATGGTAATGTTGTTCTCTAGAGCAGTGGTTCTTAACATGTTTTCTTCTCTGGACCCCCACTTAAATACTTCTGCAAACCAGGGACTCTCAATTAATCAATTTTGGAATCCAAGGACCCCCACTGAGTTATTAGTGGAAGAAGAGGACTATAGCCTGTGCATTTTTGACGACCTGAACTGTAAAACACCGATAAAATATTCAGAAGCAAACATTCATCAAACAAAGATAAAAATGAAAAAATATTTTATTTAATTTACAATTAGTTTTCAAAAATTCACATTTAATTTTTTTTAAAATGTTATTATAATAGAAAGCTGGTCGTTTCAAAATTCACCCATCATCCATACTAAATTCTGTTTGATGTAAATTCAAATTGATACTAACTTAATTTCCTTCACCTTTACGGAATATTTTAACATGTTCAACTGCCCATCTTACTTCTTTATTTATGTAATCTTTATCAATTTGTTTATTTTATTACATTTTTAAAGCAGTTCCAGTATAGAACCACTGCTCTAAAGCATACCATTTGAACTAAGGAGGTAATGGATGTCCAGCCTATGGGTGTTTGAACTATTATCTGGTGTCCATTTCAGGGGGGGCAAAACAAGTCCTGGAAACTCTGGGGCATGTTACCAAGCAATAGTGAGAGAGCGCAAACTGATCAAAATGTAGAAGTGCACCACACTTACACGTAGTAAGCATAAATCATGAAGAGAAATGCCATGAGTGCTGATAGTAACTACATCTATATTCTGGAATATGTAGTTAACTTAGAGAATGCATATAGAAGTGGAACTAATGAAGACATGAGTGCAATGTATAACTTTATTAGATGTGATTAATCATGGTTCATGTTAAATGTAGCTGCTAATAGGAAGATGGCGTGCTGTGAGCACAGAAAGAGACAGGCCTCATGCATGGCCATGACAGAAGGAATCAGACTGGTATACCTTTCATTTCTTGGACCGCACTCATGTTATGATTACATTATATTATTCAGAAGAGCTATATTATATAGATGTGAGTTCTTTTATTGATTCACAAAATGTGATACTATGTGATTTTATTCAACGTGAATATTCTTGAATCTATGTTGTGCAGCTGTTAAATGTAAGATGGCATACGGAAACGTAGAACGTGGTAGGCCTCAGGGCCAGAGCTAGGAGGGAGGGGGAAGGCGATTAAATTGCATAATGTGGATTGCACTAATGTTTAGTAATAATGAGTAGGGTTTGATTTATAGATGTGTTTACTTAATCAGTAGAATAAGAGTATTAACATGCTAACAATTAAAGAAGAAGTTGAATATTATAAAACTGTTGTAGAGCTGGAAAGCCTTAAACGTTGATTTACACATATTAGTCTGGGCCGGGGAATGTTGCAACGCGGATGGAAAACCATGAGAATTGGGATTTGGCTCCAAATGTCTGTCTGGAAGAGAAAAGGGGGTATTCAATTATTCATAAATGAATAGATGCTTGTTCGAGAAATGGACCAGACATGGAGGAGGGTTCCGGAATGTTTAAGGGGTATCAGCGGGCCGGAGAAGAGTCTGAGAAGCAAGGTCGAAGCTAACCACAAGGCCTCATCATGGAAAAAGCCAGAAGCTACACCACGTGAGGGGCGTCTCACGAGGGGCGTCCTAAATGTTATTGGATTTTTGTATTAGGGACAGCACCCCTGGGGGGGAGTTAGAGCAGAAGCCTGAGGACCCTTTAGAGAGCGGATGGGTAGGCAGAGAGGGGCCATGACTGGAGGACTTTAGGTTTTCACCAAGAGTTTAGAGTGAGTGACTTCCCTCGGGAGTCATTCACTGCTGACACCTTTTGATAGGTTGAGACCTGGTTAAGTAGGGATACCATCTAGATCAGGGTAGGGAAAGCCTAACCTGTATTTTCCCTCCGCCTGTAATGACCGACAGATTTCAATATGTGTCTATGCTAATAGCACTATTGTTTTTAGAACTGGTATTGGTAATTTCCGTTGTTCGTCTGAGGGCTTTCAGAGAACACATGTACGTAGTTGGGCCTGTGTATCTGGTTAATCTCATTTTGAGATGTTTGTATTTGCAACTTATCTTGACTTTATAATAAACCTTTGAAAGCTAGAAGTTGTTTGTGATCCTTTGAGCAGAGTCCTTAATTGGGAGAACTAACTTGGTAAGAGATGCACTTTCTTTCCTCAAAGACAGGCAATAAAGGTTCAGTCGACCAGATCGGGGTTTTAGATCGATAGTGATAAGGTATTGATCAAAATCTCACCCTTCCAGTTGGTAGCTATAGAGAATGGTTGCCTTCTTGAGGAAGGTGATCTAGGCCAGGTTAGATTACCCCCAGGCCCCTAGAGATCGATGATCGGAAGAACCGCCCGCGGAAGAAGGACCGGATGACGTGAGACAGAAAAGCAGCAGTATCGGTCGAGAGTGAGTATAAAGGGTCATGCGTGTTAAGATTGCGGTGTTTTGTATTGTATCTATGTTGTAATGTCTGGCGGAGTTGAATGACTGTAGAGAGACTGTGGAACAGGTTGTGAGCGCGCGCAACCGGTGGAAATCTTAAGTTCAAAGAGAGCTTAAGTGGTTCGGGTGTATCGGACGCCCAGAGTAATTGTTAACTAGTGTGAAGGGGGTCATGAGGTACCAATGATCACCCGAAGGACCGGATAGGGGGAACGTAAGAGTGAGTGCGTGAGTAACGGACGCTGGTCGGAAGTTACTGTGTGTGTAAAGAACCTATCAGAGAGACGATAGACATCTCGTCAGTTGTGTTGACAATTACAGATAGACTGTGGACGTACAGTCGAGAGAAGTGACCGCTTGGTCGGAAGTAGTCATTTTTCGGTGTGTGAATGGGACGCATGCATGACCGCGAGGAGAGCTGAGAAAGGAGGGGTGCTGCTGCGAAGCGGAGACTAGTGACGTCAGGAAGTGCCGCGCTGGGATTGGCCGGCCGGTGAAAGACCGCGCTGCGATAGGCCAGCTAGCAAAGCCGCGCTAGGATTGGTGGATTGTCATCAGGAAGTAAACAAAGTATTCAAGCTGGAAATTTTGCGCATAATTATGAAGTGTTTTAAATGGTTAAGAGCGCTGTTTAAAAGAGAGCGCAGGGGATCGTATGAAGGGGAAGAAGCCCCGCCAGAGGGTACGCCAGCGCATTTCATGGGGACAAATGTTGGGTTGCACACGATTCTGTGGATCTCAGAGTGGAGTAGGATGACAGATGGAAATGAGGAACTCACGTTCCCGAAGTACGGGACGTTCAGATTAGAGGTGTTGCACAGATTAAAAGCAATTATGACCGCAACTAGACCCTTGCCTAGACCAACTCAGTTTGAAGCCCTTAATGCATGGATTAGGGCAGCGCATGAAAAGAACATGAACAAACGGCAAGAAAGAGTGAAACGTTCGGTAAGGGCAGTACAGGACGCCAAGTGGGATGAGGATGCTAAAAGATGGAGGGTGCATAACATGGAAGTAAATAAATTGTATCCAGTGTTAGAGATGCCCGGGAACAAAAGCCCCCTAGAAGAGGATGACGAGAGCGAGACAGAGGACAGCCTGATAAACAGATTATTGACAGACAGGCCACCCCCGTATAACAGAGCAGGGGGAGATGCCGAGAACGGAGAGAAAGGGGGGGGCAATGCAGGAGAGCATGGGCCGCTTCCCAGTTCCGATTGGGATCCCGCTGCAAAGAAAGAACTGTCCCAGCCTAGCCATGTGCAACAGGTGGTCGGGAGGTTTGTGGTGCAAAGAGCGCCAGAAACGGCGTGTGCCACATCCTACGCATTACCTGATGCACTACAGGTACCTGTTACCATAGGTCCTATAGTGTCGGTATATGACCCAGACAGGGCTAGAGGGGAAGAACGGGTACGAAGGGACAGAGAAAGAACAGAGATGGCAAGAAGGAAAGATACGATCAACTCCCCAAATCAGTTGCCGATACCAAGGGATTGGAGCACCCCAGTACACACAACAGGAGATCTGGGGGACATTAGATGGCCAGAGGATATGAGGGGACCAGGACGGAAATCTTTTCAAGAGTTCAACGAGTACATGAAGAAATGGGATGAGGCAGTCGAGGCTCAAAAGAACATCATAGCGGCAGAAGCTGAAAGGGAAAGTCAGGACAGCAGAGCCCGGACTCACTGCGGGGCTGAAGAGAGCAGTCCGGAGTGGGACGGAAGGGAGAAAGACAGTAGGGGATTCACCCATTGGGCCCGGAGTGGAGGTAGATCAAACCTGGAAAATGGGGGCCCAGAGAACGGGGGGGTGTCTCGCCCGATACCTAATGAAGAAGACAGGAGGGCTCGGGAGTACAGGGATAGCTTTAAGTGTATCCACTGTGGGCCCAGCAGGAGGGAACAGAGTGGGAGTTGCGAGAAGCCGTACCATAGTCCTTGTGACGACGGACATGAGCGCAGCCCAGGGAATATGGGAAACCAGGAAGGATCGTATCAGATACTGAGTGATACGAGGCCAAGGGAGAATGGAGACCGAAAGGAGAGTAGCAGAGAGACTTACTGTGAGAGGAGAGAAGAGAATGGGCAAAATGAAAAGGGGGGTAACAGGCCCGTGTTCCACCACCTTCCAAGATCGGATGGCCGAGCATGGGATCTGGAGAGATGGGAACAAGAGAGAGCACTCCCCAACTCTCCAGGACCCAAACGTAGGGCCCGAAGTTGGGATGGGAGAGACACCTGTCAACCTCCCTCAAAGGAATTATTGCGAGCAGAAATAAAAGCCAAAAGACTCGATGTCTCCAGCTTAAAGTCAGATCTGGATGACATGGTAGACGGTACCCTGCCCTTAGAAAGAATGGACATGTATGAGCAGGATGAAATTCTGTTCATGGCAAAGGACGTAACTCGAAAGGCGAGAGCAACACATGAGAAATTAGTCGAACTAGCAGGCAAATATATGGTAGACTTGTCAAGAACCAAAGCGTTACAGGGCAACCACAGGCTACATTACACAGACCGAGATCTAGATGAGAGGAGGACCATCGGATTGAAAACACACATAAGGGAACTGATCACTGGAATAAGGACATGGAGGGCCCTAGATAAGTGGGAAGAGAGGTGGTCCAAGAGAGGGACCGTTAGGAGAAGTACACTTGGGATGACACCAGGAGGACAGCAGGGAGTAGAGACGTACCCTTTGAGGGAAGTCGCAAATGGGACCTATGTCCACGTCCCTTGGAGTAGGGGGGATTTAGCTGCTTTTACCACCTCTTTCCCCAAACTGCGGGAAAACCCTGTGGAGTGGTATAAGCAAGTTGAGAGATTCGTAAAAATCTCAAAGGTCCTATGGATAGATTTGAACACACTGTTTGACATAGTGGTGCCAGGAGATTTGTGGACCGCATGCAAGGTTAGCGCTGAGTGGCCCATCATAGAGCCAGAGAGAGACGCTAGGACTAATGGGCCGGCCGAGAGTGTGATGGCAAAATTCGAAAGAGTAATGACGTGGCTGAAAGAGAAAGTGCCAATGCAAGACATAGATTGGGTAAAAATTGACCGAACGAGACAGGAACCCAAAGAGACAGTACACGAATACTATGAGAGATTGCTGAAGGCATTTAAACAGTATAGCGGTCTGGATGTCATGGATCCGAGGGACATAGGGCAGTTTGTGTCCAAGTTTGTCCTAGGCCTGAGACCGGATATTAGTTTAATGATCCAGCAACACTTGATTTGTTGGCAAAATAAACCCCTGGATGAAATACTGAGGTATGCCAGGTACTGCTGTGATGAGATAGATTCTAAGGCTAAGAAATTAAAGGAGAAACTGATGGTGGTACAGATGCAGGCAGCAGGAAAGGGGGGACAGCAGCAACAACAACCAGGAACCGGTACTGGAGGAAGGAAACAATACAGCCAGAACAAGGGCAATGAGGAGAACTCCACCTTTAGACCTAGGATAGAGATAGCTACCTTAAAGAAAACGACTAGGTGCCACCAGTGTAACGAGCTGGGGCATTGGAAACGCGAGTGTCCCTATAATATTGAGATAGGAGACCAAGAGGTGGAAGAGGAAGAGACTCAGAGTGCGCCTACAAGAGGGATAACGCAATACCAGGGAAAGGTGCTCAAAGGGGGGCCTCCTCCCCGAGCCCAGTTCCCGCAGGCACCCAGAGTAGGGACTATGGGTAAGACATATAGACAGATGCCCCTGTTTGTAGGAGGAGAGGAATGCTATTATGTGGACCCACTAACTGGACAGAGAGTGGAAAGAGATGACTGCATCCTCGGGGCAGCTCTGGAAGTAGACCAAAGGGGACCCTATGTTGAGGCCGAAGTGGCAGGGTTCCCCACAACATTTCTAGTGGACACAGGAGCCACTCGATCCACGATCAGATCAGCCGCAGTCCCAGGCCTGCCCATGTCGGGGGAGACCATACAAGTGGTGGGGGTCGCTAACAAGAGAATGACCAGTCCCTTGACTGAGCCCGTGCAGGTGAAAATAGGGAAGTACAGTGAGGAGCACCAGTTTGTGGTTTGCGATTCTAGTCCTGTATGTCTGCTAGGAAGAGACCTTTTGTGCAAATTGAACTGCACTATATACTGTACTCCGCAAGGTGTGGAGGTACTGACAAATGATGATGATGCAGACTTTAAAGTCGCGAATTCCAGAATATGTGTGGAACTATATCCCACTCTGACGGTAGACGAGCTTCCCTGGGATTTGAGAGAGACAGTTGCTCCAGAAGTGTGGGATTTCACTGGGGAAGAGATTGGGTTGGTGAAAGGAGTGGACCCAGTGAAAATTGTAGTGAAACCTCATGCTGAGTTTCCAAGAACACCTCAGTATAAATTGACCCCAGAAACGATTGCAGGCATAAAACCCGTGATTGAGTCCATGATTAAGCAGGGAATACTGAAGGAAATCGTGGGTAGTCCATGTAACTCCCCGATTATGGGTTTGCAGAAACCAAATGGGAAATTTCGGATAGTGCAGGACCTCAGAAAGATTAATAACATAGTCGTTTCATGTTGTCCAGTGGTACCGAATCCATCAGTGATACTGTTTCAGATACCGTTCCAAGCAGAATGGTTCACTGTGATTGATCTTTGCCAGGCTTTCTTTTCGATCCCTTTGGACGAAGAAAGCCATTTTCTTTTCGCATTTAAGCTGGAAGGTCGCGTCCTAACATGGTGTCGTATTCCTCAGGGGTATACAGAGAGCCCATCGATCTTCAACCAGCTCCTGAAGAAAAATCTTGAAAGTCTAGTGCTGCCCCAGAGGTCAGTTCTGGTCCAGTACATAGACGACCTCCTTGTGGCGTCAGAAACAGAAGAAGCTTGCAGGGAAGACTCTATTGCTTTGTTAAATCACCTAGCTGAAAATGGGCATAAGGTATCCCCGGGGAAATTGCAGTACTGCCTGACAGAGGTACAGTACTTGGGACACAGAATTGAGAAAGGTAAGCGAAAGGTGTCACCAGACAGGATAGAGGCCATCATGAAAATGAATGCGCCTAAAACACAGAGAGAAGTCAGAATGTTCCTAGGAATGGTGGGATATTGCCGACAGTGGATTGCAAACTTTTCACTGAAGGCAAAGCCCTTGCAAAAACTGACGCACAAGGAAGTGAGCGATCCGGTACCATGGGACAAAGACTGTTTGATGGCGTTCCTGCAGCTGAGAGAGGACTTGTGTCGTGCTCCGGCTCTGGGAATGCCGGATTACGATAAACCATTCTTGCTCTACTGCTGCGAGAGAGAGGGATGCGCGCTGTCTGTGTTAGTCCAAATCCATGGGAATGCCCGTAGACCAGTCGCTTATTTCTCGGCTACTTTAGACCCAGTAGCCGCAGCGTTGCCCGGATGTCTCAAATCCGTTGCCGCAACAGGTGTCAGCATTGAGAGGTGTGAGAATATAGTTATGGGGCACCCGTTAGAGGTACATGTGCCCCACTCTGTTGAACTGTTGATGACCAGGACCAAAACACAGCATCTGACAAACAGCAGGCTCACGCGCTATGAGCAAGTCATTCTTGCTGCAGAGAACGTGACCCTCAGGAGATGCTCTGTTTTAAATCCTGCTACCTTGATGCCACTTCCAAACGATATTGAAGATGATGATGAATGTACAGACCATGACTGCCTCGATGTGACTGAACTATGCACCAAACCAAGACCCGACATCGTAGATGAGCCACTGACCGACCCAGATGAAATTTTCTTTGTCGATGGCTCATGTGTAAGAGATGAAGTTGGGCAGTTGAGAGCAGCTTACGCTGTTTGCACAATTACTGGAGTAGTGGAAGCTGGATGCCTGGAAGGAGTACACTCCGCTCAGGTAGCCGAGATTATTGCCCTGACGCGTGCCTGCCTGGCAAGCAATCAAATTCGAGTCACCATATACACTGATAGTCAATATGGATACGGGGTAGTTCATGATTACGGGCAGTTATGGTCTCAAAGAGGGTTCATGACCTCTTCAGGCTCTCCCATTCGCAATGGAGAGTTTGTGCGCCTGTTGTTAGAGGCATTGCAATGTCCAGCAGGTATTGCAGTTGTGAAGTGTACCGCGCATACCAGAAATATGGACTTCGTGTCACAAGGCAATAGATATGCCGACGAAGTCGCACGGTATTGCGCGGAGACAGGATACTCTTTCACAGAGGTGGAAGTGGGTGGAATAAATGTAAGGACTGAATTAGCTATGATATTGGAAACTGTTGATACATGGGACGAACTGAAGGAGATGCAAGAGAATGCTCCTGACGGTGAAAAAGAAACATGGCAAAAGGCAGGATGTGTGGTGGGTGAGGCCCATTTCTGGGTCTCAGCAGATGGCAGAGCAGTGTTGCCCAATGAGATGGTGAGCCCAATGGCCCGACACATACATGGTCCTGTCCACTTAGGAAGAGATGCTATGCTGAGAGTGTTTAGACAGACCTGGTACAACCCCAAGTTCAGAGTGGCAGCCGAAGCAGTGTGCCTGTGTTGTGTGACGTGCCAGCAGTTGAATGTAGGGAAAAAGACACCAGTTGCACTGAGCCACATAGGGAGGTCAGGAGGTCCATTCAATAGAATGCAGATAGATTTTATCGAAATGCCAAGGTGCAGCCGCCTCCGTTATATCCTGGTGGTTGTCTGCGTTTTCTCCAGATGGGTTGAGGCATATCCTACACGCAGGTGCGACACCCTCACAGTGGCTAAGTTACTGCTTAGGGAGCTTATACCGCGCTTCGGGGTGCCGGCCTCTTTGGAATCAGATAGGGGAACGCATTTCAACAGCTCGCTTGTGAAAATGATTTGTGCCGCTTTAAATATAGACCAAAAGCTACATTGCAGTTATCGACCAGAAGCTTCAGGAATTGTGGAGCAAATAAATGGCACCATCAAGGCCAGAATTGCAAAGGTGTGTTCATCAACATCCTTGAGTTGGCCTGATGCGTTGCCATTGGTTCTTATGAGCCTCCGCAGTACCCCAGACAGAAGAACGGGGCTATCACCACATGAGGTGTTAATGGGAAGAGCAATGAGGTTACCTTCTGTCCCAACTGCTGCACTGATTAGCATCACAGATGATATGATCCTGGACTATTGTAAGGGGCTGTCTGACGCCATTCATTCTGTGTCCCTTCAGGTGCAGGCTGCCGAGGTACCATCGTGCCAGGACCCTTGTCACGACTTGCTTCCTGGGGATTGGGTCCTGGTGAAAAAGCACGTGAGAAACAGCTGCCTGGATGTTCGTTGGCGTGGGCCTTTCCAGATCATCCTGACCACAAATACGGCAGTGAAGGTGGGAAGCCTGCCCAACTGGATCCACGCGTCGCACACGCGGAGAGTTCCAGCACCTCTGGAAGAAACAGCTCCTCTCTCGGATAGACGTCCAGCTGCGGACCGAGAAGCCATAGAGGGGGCTAGCCAAGCTGTAGAGGTGCCAGCGGAAGCAGGGAACGAATCTGACCAAGCTGAGGACGGTCAGTACAACAGCGAGACAGACGAAGCTACTGAAGGGGAAAGTAGCTGGGAGTACGAGTCAGACGCTGATAGGTCTGACAGAGAGCGGGAAAGAACAAGAAGAAGACGGAGTAGAAGGGTACGTGGAGAAGCTGATTGGCCGCAAAGAAGGAGCTCTAGCCTAAGGTCAACTCCGGAGAGAACCCTTCCTCCGATATCAGAAGACTCAGACCCCGAAGAAGGTGCTCAGGGCGCTGAAGCACCGGAGTTGAGGAGGTCAAGAAGAGTGCGTGTGCCTAACAGAAGATACTCCACCCCTGAGTGGACATACCTGGCGACAGATGGCTTCGAAGCCAGTGACAGGGAGGATCCGAGCGGTGGTGGTGTCCAGTTCTGAGCCCATCGTAACAGTGGAGATACGACTGTTAGTACCCGGGGTTGAACAAGAAGGGTCACTGACATTTATGCTTCCCCGACCTCCCCGCCTCAGCAAGATAAAGGACATGTTTCTCACAGAATTGCAATTCCCCGATTTTGGTACAAAGATATCAGCAGCAGAAGAGCACAATCTTCGTCTGGAAATATTGAATTTTGCTGTTGAAGCTGCAGGCGAGCGCCTGATAGTGGATGCTTAAAAGACTTTGTAAATAAGCGTGAAGAAAAGAAGATTACCTAGCGCCTAGGAAGCAGAGATTCTTAGGGACTCTCCCTGAGATGATGGAGAAGGGCTAGGGTTGTCTGTATTTGAACTAAAAGGAACTTTGGCGGAAAGGGTTGTCAGCTTCCAGTTGCGTGGTTCTCAGGACAAAAAGAGTAAAAGAGACAGTAAAGGAACGAAAAAAGAAAGAAACTTTGTGCTGAGTTAAGAGAGAACCACACTATCTGACGAAATGGAGGCCGGTACCCAGAACCGCAGAGCGAAATGTATAATAGGTACACTAATAGTAGGAGTGATAATACTAATAGCTTTAGTGGTAACAGTCTCTTATGTAAAGGGACGTGAGGAGGAGGCAAAGGTAACTGATGTGGCATCTGTAGAAGCGCTTACACCCACCATTGCTGGTGAGAAGGGGGAAAACACACACGAGAAAGCGTTATTGGCTGCAGAAGCCCGCAGGTTACACGTGGATGAGTCCCAAGGTGACTTTAGGTCAAATGCTTATGCTAAATTATTATATGAGTATGTGGAGGCCATGGAGGTGAAGGACTGTTACGTCTGCATGCAGTTGCCGGCGTCTGTAGATGAAGGCATTCGATACCATCACCTCCCGCTGACATATGGCATTACTTGTAGCTTGTTGCTTAGTATATTTTATGGGAGAGATAGTTTTGACTATTATTTCTCCAATTATGATGCAGTGTTACCAGAAGTCCCAAATTATAAACAGATGAACAAATGGGACTACTGGAAGAGTGAAGACAGGTTGGCAAAATTTTTCATTCCTTGGATTACTTTAGATACTTCACATGCCCGCAGAAATAATCTGACATGCAAGGTGTCAGAAGTCGAGAAAAAGTTTATAGGGCAGGTGGATGATCGGAATAGGAGACAAAAGATTTTGAAAAAATCAGGACAATGGAAAACAGATTGGACCGAAGAAGAGAAGGCACACAAAAGAAAGGGTAGTAGTGGTCCAATAGCTTTAGATAGAACGCAGAGAGGAAAGTTATGTCTTCATAGAGCCAAAACGTATTATGAAAATGTATACGTGGGAGAGGTTAGTTGTGAACATGCCTTCAATTTGGAGTATTACACCAAAGACTTCCTGAAGGGAATGCAAGTGATTCCTAACGTATATTTTGTATGTGGGAGAAATGCCTACGTGAGGCTACCTGATAATTGGTATGGCTCATGTTACTTGGCAATTATCTTCCCTAAAATATATCATGCCCAAGACTTAGAGATCATTGAGGGCAAGACATCATCAAGAGGAAGGAGAGATGTGAGTGCAGAAATGGTTGGAGATGTCTTTGGAGCTGTGTTCCCACTACTGGGATTAGCTCTTAATGATGTTAAAATTAGACGGCTAGCAACAGTCGTAGACAGGTTGTCTGCCAGCACTGCTCAGTCCTTAATGCTAGTAGAAGGAGAGATGCAATCGATAAGGGCTATGGTTCTTCAAAACCGCCTTGCGTTAGATGTCCTATTAGCAAAAGAGGGCGGAGTCTGTAAGGCTTTGAAGGTCCAAGAATGTTGTACTTACATTCCAGACAATTCGAAGCCCCTTGAGAAAGTTGTTAGAAATATAACTGGTATTCACAAGGAGATTGAAGACCTGAGCAGAGAAAATGTCTGGGAAAAGGTGGGCCAAGGAATGAGTGAAGCTGGAAGCTGGCTCACCGCCTTAGGCAAAAGCTTTGTGTGGAAAATACTAAAACCTATCATCATAATATTGATCTGTGGAATCGTGTTATGGGGTTTGGTGAGGGTATTTAAATGGAACAGAGCCAGAAGGTCAGAGAGAGCTCAGAGGAAACAGCTGCAGAGATTGGCTGCCATACAAGATAGTCAGTATCGGAGTCTGAGGGCTCTGGAAACACAGAAGCGAGTTATGCTAGCAATCACCGCAGTTTAAATATTTAGTGATGACCCCGAGAGGTCATCAAAGGGGGGAACTGAGAGAGCGCAAACTGATCAAAATGTAGAAGTGCACCACACTTACACGTAGTAAGCATAAATCATGAAGAGAAATGCCATGAGTGCTGATAGTAACTACATCTATATTCTGGAATATGTAGTTAACTTAGAGAATGCATATAGAAGTGGAACTAATGAAGACATGAGTGCAATGTATAACTTTATTAGATGTGATTAATCATGGTTCATGTTAAATGTAGCTGCTAATAGGAAGATGGCGTGCTGTGAGCACAGAAAGAGACAGGCCTCATGCATGGCCATGACAGAAGGAATCAGACTGGTATACCTTTCATTTCTTGGACCGCACTCATGTTATGATTACATTATATTATTCAGAAGAGCTATATTATATAGATGTGAGTTCTTTTATTGATTCACAAAATGTGATACTATGTGATTTTATTCAACGTGAATATTCTTGAATCTATGTTGTGCAGCTGTTAAATGTAAGATGGCATACGGAAACGTAGAACGTGGTAGGCCTCAGGGCCAGAGCTAGGAGGGAGGGGGAAGGCGATTAAATTGCATAATGTGGATTGCACTAATGTTTAGTAATAATGAGTAGGGTTTGATTTATAGATGTGTTTACTTAATCAGTAGAATAAGAGTATTAACATGCTAACAATTAAAGAAGAAGTTGAATATTATAAAACTGTTGTAGAGCTGGAAAGCCTTAAACGTTGATTTACACATATTAGTCTGGGCCGGGGAATGTTGCAACGCGGATGGAAAACCATGAGAATTGGGATTTGGCTCCAAATGTCTGTCTGGAAGAGAAAAGGGGGTATTCAATTATTCATAAATGAATAGATGCTTGTTCGAGAAATGGACCAGACATGGAGGAGGGTTCCGGAATGTTTAAGGGGTATCAGCGGGCCGGAGAAGAGTCTGAGAAGCAAGGTCGAAGCTAACCACAAGGCCTCATCATGGAAAAAGCCAGAAGCTACACCACGTGAGGGGCGTCTCACGAGGGGCGTCCTAAATGTTATTGGATTTTTGTATTAGGGACAGCACCCCTGGGGGGGAGTTAGAGCAGAAGCCTGAGGACCCTTTAGAGAGCGGATGGGTAGGCAGAGAGGGGCCATGACTGGAGGACTTTAGGTTTTCACCAAGAGTTTAGAGTGAGTGACTTCCCTCGGGAGTCATTCACTGCTGACACCTTTTGATAGGTTGAGACCTGGTTAAGTAGGGATACCATCTAGATCAGGGTAGGGAAAGCCTAACCTGTATTTTCCCTCCGCCTGTAATGACCGACAGATTTCAATATGTGTCTATGCTAATAGCACTATTGTTTTTAGAACTGGTATTGGTAATTTCCGTTGTTCGTCTGAGGGCTTTCAGAGAACACATGTACGTAGTTGGGCCTGTGTATCTGGTTAATCTCATTTTGAGATGTTTGTATTTGCAACTTATCTTGACTTTATAATAAACCTTTGAAAGCTAGAAGTTGTTTGTGATCCTTTGAGCAGAGTCCTTAATTGGGAGAACTAACTTGGTAAGAGATGCACTTTCTTTCCTCAAAGACAGGCAATAAAGGTTCAGTCGACCAGATCGGGGTTTTAGATCGATAGTGATAAGGTATTGATCAAAATCTCACCCTTCCAATAGCGATAATTATCGCTATTGTTTGGTTAGAGACAAAAATGTACCGCTGAGCTGCGGCGATTTTTATCGCAGATAAACCTTGGTATTACCAAGGTTTATCGCAAATGCGATAAAAATCAGCCGCAATGCATGAATATCGCTGAAAAGTCAGCGATATTCATGCATTACCGAGCTAATGCTCTTAGCCATGTTATCCACCTCCCATTGGATAACATGGCTAAGAACTGCTCAGGGCAGGTGTTAGCTTTTGGAGATATTTGCGCTTAGCGCGAATATCTCCATAAGTTGGTAATAGGAGATAGCGATGTTAGCGACTGTTTCCAGTCGCTAACATCTTGGCACGCCCACTTTGCATGTCATTAGTGATAAATATCACTGACATGCAAAGTGGGGCCCAAGATGGTCGCTATCTCCTACTAGCTGTCGCTAACTGGTGTTAGCGACAGCTAGGCAATAGGGAGATAATTTTATCTCCGCTTTCTAGGCTTTTAAAGTCAAAAAAGCGGAGATAAACCCCCTTGATAATATGCCCCTCTGTCCCTTCTCCTGTGTTGATAAGCTGGCATCACCCTGTGGAGTTCTGATGCTTCTACTCTTGCACCCTGGAAAGAGCACAGTATAAGAGTAGTTGGAACACGTGCAAACAATAGTAATGGGGAGTGCATATTTGATCCATTACCAGACTTCATGTAAAAGGAGAAACTATGGGCCATATGTACAATGAAGTGGTGGATTGAGGCGTTAGCCGTCACTCCGCCACTTCGAAAACTGCACCATATTTACAATGATATGGTGCAGCCTTGCGTTTCCCCCTGCGATGGTGCTACTGTTAGCAGTGTAGCGTCAACGCAGGCACCCTTGCACCATAGTGCAAGGGTGTTTGCGTGCAGGGGAGGATTGTTTATGTGTATGAAGGTGTCCCTTCCTGCACATAACCAATCCTGAAAAGCCCTTTTGTCACTTTCATGTTTGCTGCTTAATGCAGCACACATAAAATTCACAAAATGGCATGTTTTGTTAATGATTGTTTATGTACAGGAAGGGGGACTTTCCTGTACATAAACATTCCATGGCATTTTGCTTTTTCGATGTGTGCTGCACAAGGCAACACACTTGGAAAAAGCAAAAACAAGTAGAAATAAGGCATTTCTCCTCATTTCAACTACTTAAGACCAGTTTTTACCTGGTCTTAATTTTGACACTACCTCCTATATATGCTGCTCTTGTACATAGAGGGCAGCTTCAAAATCAATGGGTGTTGCGGTGGAACGCCCATAGCAAAACCCACTGCTGACTCCTTTCACGCTAACCATAGCGTGAAAGGGGGACTTATTTACAAAGCAGCGTTAAGCCACTTTAAGTGGCTTAACCCTTGTAAATAAGGCTAAGCCTCTATCGCCACCACAATGTCGATAAAAGTGACGTTGTAGTGGCGATAAGGGCTAGCACATATGCCCCTATATTTATTGATTACTTTATGGGGTTCTGTGGGTAATTGCAGTCACTTGTGTCTTGTTCTCTAATGCGTTGTTGTGCCTGGTTATCATTTTATTTTTCATTTTTACTTCTTTAGAAGTTACATGCAATTTTGTTCTTTGTTGTTGTGTCAACCAGCATTGTCCATTTGTGGGATGAGATTTCTGAAATAGCTTGATTTTTGGGGGTTGAGAGAAGATTAGCACCTGCTCTGTGCCGAAGGGCGTCTTTAATTTGAATTCTTTATGTAGACGTGGTTATTAGTAAACTAGTCGCTTGTTTTTTTCTCTTTAAGCCTGCGGAATTACAAGGTGGTATTTGAGTTTTTTCTACACATGCAGAGATTTGGCAAGCAGATTTGCTGTTTGAAATCTCCACATGGGGCGATACTTGTAATGGGGTGCAGTCAAATCATGAAATCAGTAATTTAACTAAACTCAACTTATATTTGGCGATTTTATCGGAAAGACAGTGGGGCTTATTTACAAGGCCTTGCGCCACTTTTGTATCACTTTTCCCATGTTAAAATTGACGCAAAAGTGGCGCCAGGGCCTTGTAAATCTGCCCAAGTGTACACTACACGGCCTTGCGGGAACTTAGCCCAAAATGAATCTCAGTTTTTTCCTCCTCTGTGCTGGACTTGATATATCCTGAAAACTGTTCTAACGTAATACAACAGCAAAATATATAGATGTTCCTCACTCAGCCCTTTGCAATTTCAATGATGTAATGCACTTACAACAGAAATCACATTCATGGCGCTGACACCCCATGAGACATGTTCTTTCCGCTACTCTTTCCGGTTTTTAGATGCCAGACCACACCAGACATTTTTAGTGAGCGCAGCTTGAAACGCAAAGATCAGAAAATGCCCGGCTACACGGCCTGAAAGATTGTTCTTTTTGTAGAACGTTTTCTGAACTAACTACACTGCCTTTAACAAATGAACAATGGCGCCTTTTGTGGCTGTTCCTAAGCATCAAAAACACCTGCTCAGCAAAATGCAAACAGCATCAGCAGCAGCAGCATCACCTCGAATGTAAAGGCAGTGAAAGGGCCTCTGCGCGTTTGCCTCACTGGACGGAAACAGCTGCACGCATTCATTACATTGTTCTCATGCAGATAGCGGCAGGTAAAGATGTATATAAGGGATGCTGTGAGCCTACCCACAGCACAGAGGAACCATAACCATCCAGGAGCCAACATGGGGAAGGTAAGTAAAAGATGGCTTATATGGAAGCATTGCATAGGGTATACGCATTCAAAAAGTACATACATTCAATTAATTAGATGTGAAAAGTAGTCGCCATGTTTTTTACTTTACTTCTGAATTTCCAGTGTAACACACTATGGACAATGGCAATATATGTGAATGTGGTTCGCCTGTTTACGCACTGTCTGTCTTCGACGCTACTTTTTTGTGGTTTTGGTCATGACACACCAACATCAAGGCAGTAGAGCCGAACTTCGGCAGCACACTATACAGGAGTGGTGGATTGCTTCCACCCTGTTTTTTACTGTTTGTGGACCTTGTTTATGGTCTTGTGTCCAGTTTGTACTGTTGATTTGCCGGATACTGCCACAAACCTTGCCTGCAGCAACAGCATGCACAAGTGCGTGCAGTCGTCAATACCTTGCAAAAACACCTATACAATGTGTCTTGCAAAACACCTATTCAACATTTCTTAAACAAGTATAAAAACTGCCATATTTGCAAATGTGGGTCACTTTTTAGTTATCTGATTCGCTAATGGAGGCAACTTTTATTTTGGTTTTCTGCTCTAGTCTGACCCTGGCCATACAATGTAACATACACGGAAATATTGTCGCTTAAAAACAATACAATCTCTGGCAAAAAATATTTTTTTTAATGGAAATATCACCAAGACACAAAGTTTTGCAAATATAGAAACTATGCAAGTTGCAAAATGCGTCCCCTTCATGAATATTTTCAGGTGATTTAATATTTTTGTACAATCCTATGTTTTGAATAGCCAAGGAGGAGGTAGAACTCTGCATTATTGGCAGCCTTTACCTATTCTAAGTAGGCTCGATGGGACTGCAGTTCCCGAGAGCAACGTCAGAGAGCACACTACCTCATTGTGACACAAACTCAGGTTAATGGAGCCTGTAGACCAGCCATGGAGCCTGATGTCACTCGCTGTAAAACAAGGAAGTAAATACCCCCTCTGGCTGCTGTGTGAAATACAGCATTAATCATGGGTCAGGGGTGTGTGATTTGGGAGTTACACCACCTCTAATAATTTTATTGTCTGATGAATAGCTAGGTACCGGTGATTTGTGTCGGCTTTCAGTTGGTGTAGGGTGAGGTGTCTGTCGGATTGTACCTTGGATTTTTGCAGGCACACACTGACAAAAACACACACATACTCTCTCATATCTGTTTTTAAAGTCCTCAAAATGTTAGTTATTTTTAATTGTTTTGTAATTCTTCCACTTAGTCCTCCTACCAATCTGCTTTTCTCACCCTTTCCACTTCCACTTAAGTCTCTCTTATGCACCCTGTTTGTTGTATAATGTATGTTAACATGCACCCTGTTTGTTGTATAATGTATTTTAATATTATATGCCAGTATGATTGGTGGGAAATTAGAAGCCCAACCTTCCTCAATCTTTCTGACCAAGCTACGCCCCTGCTGCTTCCCCAATGCAAGCTACACCCATAATGCAGACAGGAAGCTTCTATTCGAAGCTTGTGTGAGCCTCGGTGCTGTGTACTGTACATTACTATTTCACTGAATTTTACAATAAAAACAAATTGTGTCTAGACCTCAGTGCTGAATTTGGGCCAGTGGATGCAGTTGGAGCCCACCAGCAGCCACTTTTGGGGAATGGCCCGTATTTTTCCTCAACAGGCAGTGAGGCAGATTAAGAGAGTAAAATACAAAAGAGGGGAAGAAGGAGGAAGATAGATGGAAAAGCAGAGACAGCGGGAGAATTCAGGGACAGAAAATAACTCATAAGATTGAGATAAATAGGCAAGGACTGTCTGATGGTGGATTAAACAGGTTTAGGGTGGATGAAAAACAATGCAGCCTTAGTACTCCGCACCCCGCAAGCACTGGCCATGGACTTCTGAGAAAAAACTTTCTGCCCTGACATATTATGGCTCATATTCTCTTACAAATTAGGCACTGTTAGGCCTCAATTGGATTACCATTCATTAAAAAACAATCTCTGTGTAATCTGACTTTACAATCTATCCTTTCGTAGATAAGCTGGCATTTTGACCAAAATGTGCTCCCACATACATGACAGAAAGCTTTTAGTGAGACAAAAACTCTGTAACTGAACACCCACCTTTACAATTCACATTAGGGGACCTTTCATATTACTTGGAAAGCTTCACCTCAAAACTAGGGCCTATCTGCAGAAATATCATACGAAGGGGCCGATTATGATGTTGGTCGGAAAGGTTCTGAACAGCAGTCGGATTCCCCTAAACCTAGTTGGAACCTATTTTCCGACCGACTCAGAACCATTTCTGACTGACCAATTATGATGGAAGGTAACTGCTCGGTCTGTCCGATTTGGTTCCGACCGGTACGCAGAGACTTCAAGTTGGCCATAGCTCAATCTTACAGCTCTATGGACCACTTTTCTGACCGATGTTTACGATGTCGGATTTGGACAGCCTTTCCAAATCAGTCTGTCTGACTCAAAACGGCTGCCGGACACTGACTCTCGGGGCCCATAGCAGGCCCTCTTCACCCAGAGCCTTCCGGTTGGGGTTCTTGGGGGTACCCAAGGGACCCCTCTTTGCAACCATGGAGAGTGTGGCAAGCACCACGGGGTGCCTGCCACAGGGTGCAAGGTTTTCCAGAACCACCCCTTTCTTCAGGGAACCTGTGTTGTCATTCGGAACATTGGCTCCCATTGAATTCAATGGGAGTCCGACTGAACGGTGTTCGTAAACATCGTAATCGGTCGGTCAGATTGCCCGAATCTGAGTTGGTCAGAAACGATTCCGAGAACTTGATGGAGATTGTTTTCTCACTAGGTGAGGAATCTTTCCACCCTGGATGTTCTGTTGTTTTTGGACAACCTGGGGTGGCGTAGTGGGAAAAAGAACAATGGATTTAACGCAGATCTTTTGACTGGGGAAAATGTTTGCATTGTCAACATTCCATCCATTATTTGTTTGCTGTAGCACTCTTCGCCCTAAGTGGGATGGGTATGCCCAGACGTGGGTCCCTTGCTCACTGTGTCACTGGATTCAAGCTAGCCTGGTTGAAGAAGGGTGACATACATGGAAACCGGTCCCAGGATGCTTGTTTCCAGTCCAGGGTGTACCTGGCCTGGCAGTTCGGTATGGACTGTTCCCATGGGTCACAGGGTCAAGACTAATTGGCATATGACTGGGTCCAAACTGGGGTGGCGTAGTGGGCAAAAGAACAATAGATTTAACCCAGATCTTTTGACTGGGGGATAATGTTTGCATTGTCAGCTTCCATCCATCATTTGTTTGCTGTAGCAACACGTGTTCAATGGCATTTATGTCATAATCTCAAGATGTTTTCTTGCACATAGTGATTTTTAATCTATGTTTCAAAAATGCATGGTTGATGTGACCTTAGTTGCGTACCTTCAACAGAGCCATATAACATTGTGCGACGATTCATACTTAACCCTGCGCTTTGATTTTGTCACTTTTTTATAAAATATAATTGATATTTCATTAATTCACAGTTTGGCTCATATTCAAAATGTTTTCAGCTTCCTAAATTACATCTTCCACATTTCGAAGTATTTAGAACTTCTTGATGTTTCTAGAAATACCTTTACATTCACCAGAAGCACATGAACAATCTGAAAGCAAGATTTCTGCAAAAATAGGAGTCTAATACTTTAAACTTAGTAAATTGCCTCCTCACAGTAAAGTTACTTTTTCACAAACCTGAAAACTTCTTTGTGTAATCATATTACTTGTGCAAAGAAATACTTAGCCTAAATTGATTTTGAATCCTGATTTCCGATGTTGGATTTATGTTCGTTAATCTCTGTTACTACGGGACACAAGATGAAAAAAATGAGTATGGTGGACTTTGCGACCTGTAAGTTATTTTCATCCTAGAGGCGTTCTCAATGGTAGAGCTAACAGCTGCTCTTTTATTGAGATCTTTGTCTTCCCCAAGATCTACATGAGGTGGGAACCCAGAAGATTGAATTTTTAAACTTTTTTGGTGTGCACCCCTTTCAGCCCATTTCATAAGCAGGCTCTGTTTGTAATTTCCATAAAAATTACCTCCAGGCAATAAGTTAATGCAGTCTGATTTTCTATACAATTAAAGTACTGTTGCTGCTATTGAGTGCAATAATATGGCCAACAACTTCTAGAGCTGTGTCATACAACACTGTGTGCCCCATGAAAAAGCACTTCAAAAAAATCTACTACTAATGAGAAGCAGTTCAACATTAGTTGTAAAGGGACCTTCACCAGTTTTAGAATTTCTCTGCATTTAATAGAACTTCGGTAATTAACACATTTTAAATTCATCATCCAAACCATGAGTCATATTAGACTATGGGGCCTATTACGATGTTGATCTGAGTTTCCTCCGCCCAACACCATGTCAGACACGGGACCGACTTACCACTAGTCAGCAGTCTCAACCACCTGATTATGATTTGACCACACATGGTGCGGTCTCTTTCCAACATTTCCCTATAGGAGAATGTGTTACATGCAACCATAGGGAAAAGTGATGTTGTGTTAATACCTGCACCCCTTGGAAGGAACCTCAAGGTGCCTGCCACAAGGTGCAGGGGTTAACAGAGGGGCACCATAGGTGCCACCTGAGCCACCAACTGTAGGCCGCAAAGGAAAGGGCTTCCAACCACTCTTTCCGACAGGGTTTCCATGTCAGAAGGGCCAGCATGGAAACGCTGCCGGAAACTGCATCGTAATCCGGTTTACACTGTCTATTTGGATTATGGGCAGGTTCCAACTGGCCGACGGCTCCTTGAGCCTATTGGACAGGCCAGCCGGAACGGCTGGCCTGTTTTAATTGTGACTGGCTGTATCATAATCAGCCTTTGAGAATTAAAACTGACAATGCCGGTCATAAAGCCTGACCTAAGGTCGGAGGGTTCATGACCAGCATCATAATCAGCCCCTATATGTTTCTTATTCTGTTTAATTAAACAGTGTTATTTTTATCCACAATAGATCATCTTCTACGAGGACAGAAATTTCCAAGGCCGTTCCCACGAGTGCAGCTCTGAGTGTCCTGATCTCAGTCGTTTCTTTAGTCGCTGCAACTCCATCCGAGTGGAGAGTGGCAACTGGATACTCTATGAGCACCCCAATTTTAGAGGACATCAGTACTACCTGAGGAGGGGCGAGTACCCCGACTTCCAGCAGTGGATGGGTTACAATGATTCCATCCGGTCATGCCGCTTGACTCCTCAAGTAAGTGGTTTAAATTGTTATGCTTTAAAACTATGTTGCATTTGAAAGTGGATGCATAGTCTAAAAGTTTGCAAGAGATGCAGTCTAAACTAATATCACTGAGGAAACAATAAGGCAATGCTACATAGTTATATCACAAAAAGGAAGAGGGATGAAGATAAATCAGAAAAGGTTTCTAAGAGCAAGTAGAGGAAAAGCACCTTATTTTTAAAACTGCCCTCACACACAGAAAGCTTTGTCATGCTTCATCATAGGGCTGTTAACAAACCTCCTTGTTAACCCGATACTGGAGGTGGAGCAAAAGGGAGGGGAAGACAATACAATATAGAGTGAGCTGTTAGTGAAAACTCAAAAGGTGAGAAAGTGGGGCAGAATCAGTAGTGATAAAAGCTGGTAGCCGGGGATCCTTACTACAATTTTAATATTGGGTCCCCTGTTCAGAATTTAAAAAGAAATTGTGGATGCTAGGTAGAGGAACTTATTTATGGAATTCCACTACTCCACACTACATAAGTGTCTGCATTTTTCGGCCGGCTATTGACAGTGCCTCAGCTTTCTTCAGGTCTCTCACATCTGTGACCCTTAGTGACAACCCTTATCCTTCCACCAGTTCAGAAGTGAAAAAGGGAAATATCAACTTATACAAAGAGCCCTTCGCTTTGGGAAGGGGAACCTGAACAAATAAACCAATAAGAAAACGACAAGAACAAACATATAAAGATGTCAGTGGCCTGTGTCCGTATTCATATGCAACATAACCACTAACAACAGTCCAAAAAGACAAATGACTTTGGTGCCAAACTTGCCAATATCCTACACCTATTCTTTCAAACCTTGGGCTGCCCCACCCACAATAGATCTCGTGGGAACAGGGTGCTCTTCTCATGTGAAGTCCCTCGCTTCGTGTATTGAAGATTCTCAACAACTTCAAATGATATTGGATTATTCCCGTCCTGGTGTATGATAATCCATATTGATCTCTAATTCAGAGTAAGATCAAGTGTGACTTTTTTTAGAGACACCACTGTCTTCCAACCTAAGAGTACCCCCTGGGACACTTACCAAGTTCATCATAATCAAAAACTCGAAATGGCAGGGGAGGGGAACAGCTTCATTATTAGCACTCTCTGAAAAGAAAGCAAAGACACTCATTTTCAACAAACCCTTATTGATGTACTGGAGGGGGCTTGTATGACATGTTTGTTGGTGAGCTTGAAAATATGTATTATGCTGACATAACATTAACATTCGCCTATAATGTCAGTAGAGGATTTGGATTTCAGCGATGTGTCCAAATAACATTCATTACAGAAGCCAGGACCATATTTTGTGGAAATCCAACATTCTAGACTGTAACACGTCTTTTTCCAGTGATAGCATAGTGGCCCTCTTAGTTGTTAATAAGCTGCTCTCTGAACACCCAAGTAATAACATCATGGGGCTGATTTCATACAATGTCACCATTAGGACATAAGCGCTATGACCGTGCTTCTCCGAGTTTCTCCAAGCACATCGTGGGGCTGATTTCATACAATGTCACCATTCCGACATAAACCCTAGGGCAGTGCCGCTCCGAAGAAACTCCAAGCGCACTCACACAAAAACACGAAGGTCACCCCCTTCTGTTGCATGCACATGACCCCCTTCTGCCCCGGTATCGCTACTCACTCGGCGTCTCCCTCGTCACTTACTGATTGCGAGGTAAGCTGTCCACAGACCAGATAGGCTCTCCTTACTGCAGCGTAGTAGACTGCCTCATTTTAACAGCGTCTCTCTTAAAGCAATATCAGCGCACCTTCATCCTGCGTCGTAGACCATGTGGGGAGCATCAGTGACTCTCATGGTATTGAGAACTAGAACGCTAACCCTTTCCACTTACACTGGCAAATGTGGAATCCATTCTTCCTCCCCAGGGATCCTGCTGATGTACCGAATGCCCCGTGGAGCATCTCATTCCTCCATAATATGTTAGATTGGTAGAACAGGACTAAAAGTTATTAAATCCTATCTTCATCAGAGTTATCCTTATTATATTGGAATGGCTTCTGATTAAATAACTCCATTTGAAATTCAAGAGGGGTTAGTGGTACCTATGTCTACCCCCACCTCAAGCAATTCACACTGGGAAAAAACAAGGAATTTGCAACAGGTGACAAACAGGTAAGGGACATTTAAACAATATGGAAAGAAATAACAAATGTCCTACTTCTCAATGATTACACTGGGGGGGGAGGGGGTACCCTCTTCAGTTCTACTATTGCTCAAAGTTGGCGATACCTAAATTCTGCTACTATCTTAGAGTCCTCATGAAAAATTCACACGTGATTCAGTGTATTCCAGAGGATATCATCATTCAACCCCCTGGAGAAGCCCCGTACTCTGTAAATCCACTTTTGCTCTCTGATGAATAGTGCTCTTTTTGGGTTCCTCCCGCTCCTGTTAATATTGGGTTTTTCTCAATTACTGTCCAAGTGAAATCCTCAGCAGCATAATTCTTCTCCAGAAAATGGATCTTATTTTACTCATATTCCGTTGGCATCTGAACGTGGATCTGTGCTCCATGATTCTTCTTTTCACCTTTCTAGTGGTCATTCCCAGGTACATTAAATCACACGAGCATTTCAGCATGTATATAACAAAGGAGGAATTACAATTCGTATGTCTCCTTTGTTCCCAGGCGTGGGTCAATCCAACATTCATTGTTTTAGTGTTCTCTGTTAAGTGGCATACATCACACATTCCACATTTTGTGAGGCCCGTTACCGGGGGAAGAAACACCTTCCGCTTTTCTTCTCCTATGCCCATCTTGGTCCTGTTGTTCAATCTTTGTCTTGTATGTACCAAGATGTCTTAGATGCTTTGACTCTTTTTGAAAGATAAGAGAGGCTTTTCCAAAGATAAGCCATTAGAGTTCAAGATTGCCCAATGGCGCAACATGATCTTTTGGATGCTGCTGGAGGCTGTGTTAAAGGTAGTGAAACAAACCGTTCTTTCCATTGATGATTTCTTAGTGGTTTCAAGGAGTGATTCCTGATGGCAACTACTTGCTCTTTTCTCAGCCCTTTTCACCACCCTTGCCGGATAGTCTCTTTACAGAAGTTTCTTTTGAAGAGACTCTGCTTCCTCACGAAAATCTATTATACTTGATCAATTACGTTGTAAGCGCAAAAATTGTTCTACCGGGAGATTCTCCCTCAGGGATTTAGGGTGGAACCTTTTGAATGAGAGTAAACTGTTCCTATAGGTCGATTTATGGAACATTTTCGTCCTCAAGCCCCCATCTTCAGAAAAAATCGTCAAATCCAGAAATGGTAAACTCTCTTTGGTGATTGCGGACGTAAAAAGAAGGAGGGGGTTCCTGCTATTGAGCCAAGACAAGAAGTTATCCAATGTCTCTCTCTCTCCCTTCAAAACCAAGAGGACATTGTCTATAAAATGCCTCCAGACCTTAATATGATGGAACCAGGGTCCTCCATGGGTGTAGATATATTGGTCTTCAAATGCGGACATATACAGCCCCGCCAGACTCGGCGCGAAAACACCCCACATGAAGTTACCATGGGTCTGGAGGTAAAAGGTCCCTTGGAATTCAAAAAAATTCTTCGTAAGGGTAATTTCTGCCAGATGTAAAATGAATGGGTAGGCATGAAATACTCCCAATCCATTGCATACAAGTTGTCCTCCACCACTCTCAGTGTCTCCATTTGTGGTATGTTTGTATACATGGATTCCACGTCCAGACCGACCAATAAAACTTCCATTGGGTCAAAATCCAAGTCCTTCGGCAATAACAAGACCTCAGTCGTGTCTATAAGGTACGGTGGTCTTGATTGAACAATTGGTTTGAAAAAAAAGTCACAAAATTGCGACATGGGCTCCAATGGTGATCCCATCCCTGACACAATTGGCCACCCTGAAGGGGGCTTCATTGGTTTATGAACTTTCGGGAGGGTATAAAAATATGGGGTTATCGGTTGTAATTGACAAAGAAAACTCCCCTCCTTCTCTGAAATCCTCTGGTTTTGCGCTGCTTCATCCACCACTGATATTATTTATTTCTTGATGGTATATGTTGGATCCTGTCTCAGCTGTCTATAGTTCCTACTGTCTGCCAGTAGTCCAGACATTCAGTTTCATACGCTGTTCTGCTTTGTAACACCGTCGCTACCCCTTTATCAGCCTGCTTTATCACCAATTCCTCATTGTCTGTTAGTTCCGCCAGTGCTCTTCGTTCTCTTTTAGAAAGGTTCATGAATGTCATATTCCTCTCTTGTGTGAGTGTTTCCACTTCACCAGTAACTGCCTGTTCAAAGGCCTCTATTTCCACAGGAAGTTGCCCCAAGGAAGGTGTAAACTTGGACTTTAAACAGAGATTGGTATCACCCCTTTCTGTATTGTCGTTGTCCTGATTTCCAAAAAAGACTTTAAACAGATGTTGCAAAAAAAGCTTGCTAGTTCTTGTCTTATCTTAAAAGTATCTGGTGTGTTTGTTGGCACGTATACCAGACCCTTTTCTAAGACCTCGAGCTGTATGTCTGTCAATTCTACATCCGTTAGGTTCATCACCAAAGAGGTCAATCCCGACTCGACCCTGGAGTTGGTTATTTGACCATACTCCTGGTCACTCTCTGTTCCAATTCCTCCCACTACACCCCTGTCATGTTCTTCTGTTTGCCCCTGCCCCTCCCTAAAAAGGATTAGGCATGGGGGGGTAATGTGTCATAGAGCCTCCTGGCATGGGGCTTCCTGGCGTACCTTGAAATTGTTTTGGTGGTAATGCTACATAATGCCACTTATGCCAGTTTTCTCCGCACCATCTTTCAAATTGTAAGGAGTTGCACAAGAAAAACATGGCAGTGCTCAAATGTGATGTAATGCCAAATTGTATGGTCAGTATCTTGTTTGCTAAAAAAGGTACCTCCAAGGTCGGGCGTGGACAGTACTATCGAAGAAGTTAAGAATCAGTTTTCCCATACCTAATGGCATGTGTTTTCTGCTTAAATAAAATTTGTGCCCAGAAAATGAGAAGCCATGAGGATTCTGTGTAAGATTCATGGAATCTAATCTTTATATCTTATCACATCTTTTTGTTTAAATCATAGTTCGAGCAAAATGATAGTCGAGGAAAAATGTGAACCACCAGTCTTTCAAAGTTTCTGAATACTTTCCATGGGGGTTTCTAAATGTCTTTTACTAGAAGCTATAATTTTATTATTTTAAAATAATATTTTAATACTATAATATTAGTTTGATTTAATATAATATTAGTCTACTAAATACTGAAATTTTGTAATATTCGTCCTCACAGTAGTTTTTTTAGCACATGAATGATTTATATTTTGCCTATCTTTCTAATTATGACACATGTTTTTCAAAGCCAACTATAACCTGCTCTTGATTAGAAAAACAGAAATAAGTATTCACATTGTACTGGGAATGTATTACCATTTCATGAGAATGTAAATCTGGGTTCTTTTCTGTAACCTGTGGATGTTTTAACAAAAGGGTATTCCATTATTTATTTTCTCTCCTTGTTTCTTATCCAGCACAGTGGATCCTACAGGATCAGGGTTTATGAACGAGAGAACTTTGGTGGCCAAATGATGGAATTCTCTGAAGATTGTCCACATGTTCATGAGCAATTCCGCTACAATGACATTTACTCCTGTAACGTACAGGATGGGCACTGGGTCTTCTATGAAGAGCCCAACTACAGAGGGCGTCAGTACTACTTGAGACCCGGCGAGTACAGGAAATACAGCGACTGGGGAGCCTCAAGCCCCAGAGTTGGTTCTTTAAGGAGAGTCCGGGATCATTATTGAGTTACCTAAAATGTAAATGCCAGTGTATAAAATTATACAATAAATTCTCTCACAATAATATTCCCTTGCTTTGTCTTGTTGTCAACATTAAACTGATGTATATTAGTAAACTGAAACTACCATGCTGGGTGTATCGATACGGTAAGTTATAATAAAGAACCCTATATTCAGAATAGTTCAACTCCAGTTTTTAATTACCAAATCAAACCCACTGTCTATTCTCTTGTACAAAACCTGCCTTCTACAATAATAGCTCTATCACTTTCTTGCACCATAAATATGTGAATATTCATGGACACAAGCACACATGTTATCATCATCATCATCATCTTGGCATAGATGAATCTGAATCACAGGGAGAAGTGTTCAGCTGCAGGCCAGATGGTCCAAACAGAGTGGTAACATGTGGAGGTCAGCAGGTTTGATACAGTGCTAACAGTCCTAGCAGCCAGAAAAGTGCCCAGGACACCCTGGGTACTAATGGCATGACCCAGGAGACGGGTCATGGCCAAAGGCAAGTGCCAGGAGCAGCACACTTGTTTTGGTTGGGCAACACATACATTGTTGCAAGGGCACAATGTGTTTCTATTTGCACGATTGGGATCAGGAGCACTAGAACAGGTGCAGCAAATGTCCAGGGGAAGAACTGCATCTTTTTGGTGGTGATGGCACATGTACTAACAGTAAATCAGCTCTAGTAACCAGGTCCTGTGTTTTGGTTTCCATTTGAAGGTATCATGTCACCAGCCGGCCAACAGGAGAGCTAGGGGGGGGAAACACCATTGAACCAGAAAAACTGGATGACCTAGACTAATTTGAAAGGCTACACATTCTTTGAGGAAGTTTCTCTCTCTCCTGCCTAGGGTGGTGAAAGAGACTGTTGTTAGCTCCCTCATGCTGTCTCGGCTGGACTACGCCAATGCCTCATATGTGGCATCTAGGGCTCTCTGTTAAAAAAACTCTTGGTGGTCCAAAATGTAGCAGCCAGACTTCTTCTTGAAATTCCCACTAGGACTAGCATTTGACCCAACCTGCGCTCTCCACACTGGCTTTCTGTAGCCAACCGGGTCAAATTTAGATCTTAGGTCATGGCCCATCACGTTCTTCATGGGCGTGGCCCCATCTACCTGCAAAAAGGCTTCACCTTCTACACTCCAGAGCAACATCTGTGTTCCTTGTCTAAGCGCCTCGCCCAGGTCCTAGCTTTAAATGTCAGAGGCTTGGAGGCATCTCTCTAGCTCCAAAAGCTGTTGTTGCCTGGAACGCTCTCCCTTTCGCTCTCTGGAACATTCAGGAACCACTGATCTTCAAGAAGAACGTGAAAACATTTCTCTTTGCATAAACCTCTAATGGTTGCCCCTCTCTGCGCCGCGCCGGGACACTCTGAAGTACCTGTGCGCTATACAAATTAAATGAACATAACACAACATATGATTCTACTGATATTGACTTTATTGGTGTTCCCCCGCAGCTAAGTGCTGTTGGTTAACTCAACGCAGTAAATTTAACCCTTTATAGTCTACTAGCTGATACTCTGCTTCTTTCACTACAATAGTATCTAGCATGGAGGAGGCAGTAGTGTCAACAAAGGCCTCTAAGGGGAGGAATTTGCAATTTGGGAAACAATCTCCCTTCTATTTAAGCTTTTTCTGAATCAGCACACAAAAGTGCCCAGTGTGAGCACCATCAAGGGCATACAGGTAGTGAGCAATCAAGACTTGGGCTGCAAACCGAAGCGATTAGCCATCAGGTGTGTCAGCACCCAGCCCAAGCATTTGACTGTGTAGACCTCCCTGTCTGGACAAGGAGTTTGGCAAATCAGATATACCTGAATGGGGTCCTTGCCTACTAGGTCACGTTCCAGATCTACCCAAGGCACCCAATGGAAATTGTGTATCCAATGATAAGCAAATTCAGCCTGGGCAGCAAGAAAGTATAAGTCAAAATTCGGTGCCTCAAACCCCCATTGTCATAAGGTTTCTGGAATTTGGCCCAATTCAATCTTTGTTGCTGGCCTGTACCATGCTAATATAATCATAATGGAGCAGGGCGAGGAGAAGAATGACTTGCAAAGAGGGATAGTGATACTTCTTCTGCACAATGTGATGAGTGTCCCCTGTGTCTCTCATATCTCACACATATTCATAAGCCTTGGGCTGAATGGGGGCCCGTAAAGATTTGATGGCCCTCTGAAGGATTAGGATCCCCCTCCACAGCAGAGGCTTGTATTATGCCCTAGGAATTGGTTGAGCACAGATCTGATTTCCGATGCAGGTAATTCAGCAATTGCTTTCAGTTCAGTCATAGCCCCAAGCCAAGAATTATTTTTTACTGGAATTGGAGGAGAATATAACACCTACCTGTTCATTCTTTGTTCTAGTTTCTGTCATGAGCATGAGGTGCACCTTTCTAGGACCTCTCAAGAAGTACAGCACAAAAGGATAAGACTCTTTTCTTTCTGTGATAGGGTGCGGACTATCCAGCAGACTTCTGGTTCAGAAGTTGGTAAATTGCTTTTTGGTGACATGGCAATAAAGTTTAAGTCCTGAAGCTGCCAGTCCCTCTCTCACACATGCATTTGTCAATATGTCCCAGCTAATGTTGGAATGTTTTCTGCCCAGACAAGTGTAATCATAAATGATTTTAAGGTGGCAAAATAGGTCCTTGTAAAACCCATTGGAATATTAAAAAAGGAAACAAGAGTTTAAAAAGAACCAACATCACCAGCACAGTGATTTGACCCACCAAGAAAAGTGGTATTTTATTCCTTCTAAAAATCCTGGCACCTAAATTATAGTTCATATTTCTTTTTAGTACATGCTTGTTTGCTCTATATAGCTATGGCTTGCACTGGATGTGTTATGCAACACTTTAGTGACTACACAGAAATGCCACCCTATTGTAGTGTTTGTATTATATTGAGAAATATGGTAGAGTGTTTGTATTAATTAGGGAATATTTTTCCCTCAGTATATTATCATGTCACTCAGTTAATTACCCTTTGCTAGCATTAGTTGTGAATCCTGATTAGATTTTTCATAATTCATTTTGGTATGATGAACAGAGGATATATCAGACTGTGGTCACTCTTTGTGTCACAGTGGGGTGTTTCTGAGTATTATAATGGCATGTGCTTTTCAATGTCAGTGTAGTAGGTGGGTTAACTTGCTGGACCCATTATTTGCACAACGGGAGTAGACATTATTCATTATATGTTTGTGATATTCAGCTACATCATCAGATCTGACTGAATATGTTGTTAGACAAACAGTTTAGTAGCAAAGGAGCTGCTGAGATTATAATTCTTGTCTACAGGGAGCCATGGGAATATGTCCAGTACATAATCTGAGCCTCATCATTTGAAAAACTTATTTTACAGAACAGAGGCCATCTACTCTGTTCTGAAGGAGGAGAGAAGATGATCCTACTCCTGCAACTGAAGTATTGCCCTAAAAATAAAGTTTACAGACTTCAATAGAAATGCTATGGATAGTGCTTCTACTCCTTAGCCTTGAGAGCCGCTAAAAAGTAAACGCAAAATTAATCACTGCTCTGCAGAGCATCTTGCATGAGACAAGTCCAAGAATAGTATGTTTCCATGATCATTGTAAAGCATCCAATCACCGTCAAATACAACTATCTACAGTAGAGGAATCGCGAGCTCAAGTAGGAGGGAATCATTGAAAAAATGTAATAGAAGTTGATATTTACTGCTATCTATGTATCTGTTGAGAAATCAGTAATCCACAAATTATCCTGGGTTTCAGAGTTTGGTCTGTAATGTCCAGAATACTTGTTAGACCTATCAGTCTTAGGGTGGCTTCCCCCGAACATTTTGCCCTACTCCTCCATTTTTCTGATCTTGCTTTTGTTGGCCTTAGGACTCTCTGCACTTTACCACTGCTGAGCAGTGCTAGAGTGCTTGTGCTCTCTCCTCTAACCATGGCCAAATTGGCTTACACTAAATTGGCACACTTAACTTACTTATAAGTCCCTAGAAAAGTGGCACTACATGTACCCAAGACCTGCAAATTCAATTCTACTAGTGGGCCTGCTGCACTGTTATTGCAACCCACTTCAGTAGCCCTTTAAACATGTCTCAAGCCTGCCATTGCAACATGTGTCTGCTGCTTTAAACTGCGATTTCGACCAAGCAAAATAAACCTTTTGCCAAACCCAAAACATCCACTTTATAAATATAAGTCACCACTAGTCTAGGCCCTAAACAGTCCATAACACAGTGTGCAGTTTCTTTGAAAAGTTGGATATGTACTTTTAAGTTTTACATGTCCTGGTAGTTAAAAACTGCCAGATTTGTTTTTTCCATTGCAAGACATACCCCTCCCATAGAATAATAATGACTTACTGACAACATTTGCTTGAGAACAGAAATGCCTTGCCTGGTTTCTTAAGAATGATAATTTAAAATATTTTTTAATGGTAAAGTCAGATTTAAAATCATAATTCTGAAAATGCCACTTTTAGAAAGTTAACAATAAGTGTGAATGGATTAAGCACTCCTTTGTAATCTTTTTTCAATTTAAGGAAAGGTACGTATGTTGAAGTGTGCAGCAGGGTATCGCTTTCTGATCTATGAAGTGTGTAGTAACATATAAAAATTATAGCGTTCCCCTCCCAGGGGAATGTCCCCTTAATCCGCTGCCTATATCCCCCAAAGAGAGAGTGTTCACATTAATCACCAGTTCAACCCGTTGATAGATTTTCAATGATGTAATTTGTTTATACCACAAATTCTTGTTGGGTTATCTCCATCCATCCCAACTTTTCATCATTTCTCTTTATTTCACTCTCGCAATTTATAGTTCGTAATGTGCATGAAAATTCATTCACAAGTGTAGATCATCCCAATACATTTCAGGCTGGTACTGTCCTTCGTCAGGAGATAACAATTCTACAAAGAAATATGAGTGTGGTGAAAACACATTCTAACAAACAGGAATTACATAATCAATATGATACTACTTGAAGACACCTACACTGATGTAATTCTCAAAATAATTAGAAAATCAAGTACAATTTGAAAATTGCCAATTGTAATATAAAGATTCACATCATGACGTGTTTAAAAAGAAAATAAAACACTTAGAACGAGAACCAGAGTTTTAAGGTTGTAAGTGCTAGTAATAGTGACAGATCAATGTAATCATAAAATATGTTTACCGCAAGTGATGCAAAGTAGACCCCTCACGAAAAATGTTACTGTTCAGTCCCTGGTGTTACTGAGTGTACTGACGTTTAACGCGTATTACAAATGTAACTGTAAAACATCGTGGTGCATGCTCATCGCTAGTGGTTTGAGTACTGTTACTAAACAGACCGTAAAACGTGCGCCAAGTGGCTGAATCGTGAAATAAAGTTTACCGCAAATGATACATAGTAAACGCGTCAGGAAAATTTGTACAACTTCAGTCCCTGATGTTGCTTAGCGTTCGGATGTTCAGCCATATTAACACCATTATTCAAGTGATGAGAGACTCTTTACCAAGAAAAATCACCAAAAATAAAAGTAGGAATAAAATATTAAGGGTAAACGGGGGCCATCATAAAGTGGTTAATACAAGTAAAGTTAACCGAGTGACACAATAAAATAAAGTAAAGTACTCTAAGGGGTAGTGTTTGCTACTTCACATAGAATCAAGATCTTGTTAGAATGCTCTAACAAATATACAAAACAAATAAATATTGATTAGCACTGTGAACTTGAATAATGTATGAAAAGATAGTATACCTCTTTAATTCAGACAATGTAGGAAGATCAGCTCATATAAATGAAAACACTTATAAACAACAGCTAAATTCCATCCGGTCATTCAAATTATTAGGCATTAGTGTATCCATTCTTCTTATTCAAAAGTTCTCTCTTGGTAAAAGTTATTTTGGATTGTATCTACCCTCTTTAATGTCAACAGTTTCAAGAATCATGAATTTCTGTTGGCAGATGTTGTGACTAAATGCCTGAAAGTGTGATACAATAACAGATTTTAAAAACATTGTGCTAATATTACTCTTGTGTTCATTAGGTCTTATTTTCATTTCCTTTCTGTTTTTTTAATGTATGCCAACCACATGGGCACTTTGAAGGTAAACTACGTACATAGAGTCACAGGAAACTTTGTTTATATTGCATGCGATACATCGCATGCCATTACAATGTGGTTGTTACAATGATGCATTGTTACATTGCAAACCATTACAACATAAGTTGTTAAAATGACAGGCTGTAGGGGGCAGAAGGTGTTGGATTTAAAATCCAACACCTTCCTTACTGTATAAACTGGAGTTGGAAAAGTAAATGATAATATTCCAAAATCCAGCGCGCCCCCTACAGCAAGTCGTTGTAATGACTTGCAGTGTAATGGTATGCGACGTAAGAACGCAGTTGTTGTAACAACCACGTTGTAATGGCATGCAATGTATCGCATGCATTGTAACATACCCTATTATAGAGTCATAGCTGGCGTTAACCTTGAGTTCAAGTATGTTCCCCTTCTGCGGATGGGAAATGCAATTGCCTTTAATGATACCATTGCAGTTATTACAATTCAAGCTTGGAACAGTTCCCTCATATACTAGTTTAGTTTTCTGAAGCGCTGGGATGCCCTGTTGCTGGGGCAGCCATGCGCTATACAAGAAAAATTAACATAACATAACAATTTGTTTGATAGTTAGACATTCTTTAACATTTTGCCTCTTTCAAATGCAAAAAGGGGCTCTTCTGAAAATTTTCCTTTGAAGTCTGGTTCAGTTTGTATCATTGGCCAGTGTTTCAAAATCACTTTTTTGAAATGTGAACTCATAATGGAATATTTGGAAATCAGAACCATTCTTTTCGTCTTTTTTACATGAAGGGGCCAACAGTTGTTGTTGGGTTTTACTTGAAAAAGGTTCATGGCTGTCTGTAGTACATCTGATGGATATCCTCTGATTTTACATTTATCCATCATATGTTTTATTCGCCCTTCAAGTACTCTCAGATTTGAAACAATTCTTTTGACCCTTAACAGTTGTCAGTAGGGTAAATGATTTTTTAGAGATACCTGATGGAAGCAGTTGTGGTGTAATACATTATTACAATCTGTTTCTTTTCTGTGTATGTCAGTCTCCAATCTGTTTTCCACCTTGGAAATATGGACATCTAAAAAATGTTATTTTGTCATTGATGTCATACATACATTGTATTCTGTCATTCACTTAGTTGAGTTCATTTACTGATGTTATCAACTCCTATTTTGATCCTTTTCATAAGGATAAAATGTTGATGATGTATCTGACCAACAACATGTGGTTGTTTCTCCAAATCTCGTTGGTAAGAATATGATCCATTTCAAATTTATGCATAAACAGGTTATCATAACACATGGCAGCACAATTGCCCATAGAGGTGCCTGTAAATTGTACATAAAATTAATCCTCCCAGCGAAAATATCTGTGATAGAGCGTGAATTGTAACATTTTCATTCGAAATATTTTCAGATCATTATCCGAATTGGAGTTGATTAAAAAATATTCAATGGCTTCTATTCCTAAATCGTGAGGGATGGTGGAATATGGTACGTAACAAAACCTGTTCATCCAACTCCATATCAATAGATACCATTTTTTGTAAAAATTCTGTAATGTCTTTAATAAAGGTAGTCATCTTCTGAATTAAAGACAAAAAATTTCCCACTGATTCGTGGATGGTTCTCTTGGTGGATACAACGGGCCTGAAAGGAGGCGTAATCGGATTTATATGAATTTTAGGCAACATGTAGATGTTGGGACTTCTTGGATTGTCCTGAATGAGGTAACATCTAACTATCCTCTGTGACAATGCCATTGGTCAAAGCAGTATCCAAAATGTTCTTCAAGGTTTAAGCAAAATCCATTTTGGATTGTAATTCAGCTTTGCATAAATCTTAGCATCCAAAACATGTTCATTGACATTTTGTATGTAAGAAGAAGTGTCTGTAATTACTAATTCTCCTCCTTTATCAGTCTTTTGACAAGAAAAGTTAGGATTTTTTGCAATGCTTTTCATGATTCCACATGCCTTGTTGGTTAAATTTGAATATTTTGTTGTCTGATTTATGTTCTACAGTTTCAAAAGAGTCAAGAATTTTATGGCTGACAGGGCCATAAATGTTCTTTTAGATTTCAAATCTAAAAGAATTCCTTCTTTTCTACTTGATTATTCACCTATATTATTTATTTAATTTTTTAATTCTGAGATGAAGATTACACATGCACTTGATGAAACTGATTTCTAATTTCAAACAGTTGGTATCGAAAGAAGGGACCAATGACGTGTCCTTTTGTAGACGTTTAGTTTTCACCTGACTAAATTTATATCAGTCCATATTGACTTCCATTCAATTTTTTTATTAATTCCCTCCTACTTGAGCTCACGTTTCCTCTACTGTAGATGGATGTATTTCACTGTGATTGGATGCTTTATAATGATCACGGAGGAAGCACTGTGTACATGAATAATGTATACAAAGATAGTATACCTTGTTAAATCAGACAATTTAGGAAGATCAGATCATAGAAACAAAAACACTTATAAATTCCATCACGTCAGGAGGTGGAAACGGCTTCTTCCAATACCGACAGAATACAAAGCAAAATCAAACAGCTCACATATCTCACTGAAAAAGAAATAAACCAACGTCTACATGCCAACACATTAATAAAATATCCTTGAGTACACTGCATCCCTAGAGGGTTGAGGATTCCACTTAAGGTATCCTTGTATAAAAACCATTTTTAATTCATCCAGAGACAATATGTAATTCTCAACAAATATTCTCTGGACTTAATATTGTTGATTGGTGAAGAACTCTCTAGAATATTGGAAAGATCTTACAAAAGAAATCACTCAATTAAAAACGGAATGATCCACAAAAATGGAATCAGAAGATTGGTCTAAAACACTGAATGACATTAATCTTCAACTGACTTGATACACTCAGGAAATTAATGATAGAAAAATCTGAGAATTTAAACATGATACGATTGATTAGAAACTTGGAGTGTCAAGGTTACAAGCACCCTTACCTGTAGGTCACTTGTAGATGGATTTCGCAGAGACGTTATGGACCAACTTCCCTGAATTCTAGGCAACACCTAGTGATTTTGTTTTAACACTTAGGTAATCAAATAGAAATTAGGGAGGTAGGCCGGATCGTGGACGCTACCTGTTTCTTGGTTGTCGACCTGCGAGGCAACAAAGAAAACCTTTGTAATTTCTATTCCTATATTATTGAAATCATTTAACCTACAACTTTTCTTACAGTTCCTTTCTTTTGCTACTTTTAAGAAAAGCCTACCTGCGACTGTTAAATTCTAAGCGTCGCGTTCGTGTTTTTTTTTTTTTTTTTTAATCCTCATCTGCCCGACACACGTCCCTTAGATGCGGAGAAGACCACCCGACCAGCTCACTGCCATTGGGAGCAATGCCCTTGAGATTGAGCCGCTACACACCTAGGCAGAGATTTTTATGAGTTGGTGGGAACAACCATGCATCTTGTAACGATGTCTCAAGGCAACTTCGTGCCAGTAAAGCCAGTATGTAAGTGTCGAAATCTGGGCAGACCACAATACTGAACCATTGAGTAGGTGGGCTTAATCATCGGATATTTGGGGGAAAAAAAAAACCAAAAAAAAAAAACCCAAAAGGCGAAAAAAGAAAGAAAAAAAAAAGGACTTCACTTCCACTCTGTCAAAAATTTCCAGAATGTGAGGTTCTGGACTCTACATGATCTTTTCAAATCTACCTTTGAGGTTTCATATAGTGAGGTTAGCCATGCTGAGTGAGTGGGAGGGTTGGTGTCCACCCAATGCATGCATATCTGCCGTCTTGCCAACAGGATGGCATAGAACAAAAAGGACCGTGCTACCCGAGTATTGTTCTGGTCAAAACCAAGAATGACGAATGGTAAGGATAAAGAAATGTTGGTCTTAATAATTGAATCCAAAGTTACTTTGATCTCCATCCAGTAAGTAGCTATATGGGGGCAGTCCCAGAACATGTGTATGTCAGAAGCTGCTAACAGTTGGCATTTATTACAGCATTTCCCCTCTTGATATTTGGATAACCGTGAAGGAGTGAGATACGCCCGGTGTAAAGTAAACAGGTGGTTTCGTCTAAGCCAAGCGGGTTTAACCAATTTATACAGAAGGGAAAAGGATTCTGTCCACCTGTCCTCATCCAATGCCGCAATTTCTCTACCCCATAGCTCCATTGGGAGATGAAAGTCCCCATCTATCTCTTCCAGTATGGACCAATACCAAACAGCCACCTCCTTACCTCCTATCTGTTTTCGACTAGCTGTTGTTCTAGAGGACTGATTCTCCCGGTATTAGGGTCTTTCCTGATATATTTCGCAGAGACGTTATGGACCAACTTCCCTGAATTCTAGGCAACACCTAGTGATTTTGTTTTAACACTTAGGTAATCAAATAGAAATTAGGGAGGTAGGCCGGATCGTGGACGCTACCTGTTCCTTGGTTGTCGACCTGCGAGGCAACAAAGAAAACTTTTGTAATTTCTATTCCTATATTATTGAAATCATTTAACCTACAACTGTTCTTACAGTTCCTTTCTTTTGCTACTTTTAAGAAAAGCCTACCTGCGACTGTTAAATTCTAAGCGTCGCGTCCGTGTTGTCGTCGTGAAGGATTGGAGCTGAGCAGGTTGTTTTGACGTGAGAGTGTTGCCAAGAAGAAGAGTTACTCCTAAAGAAGCAATTATTTGAGAATTACTTCCTTTTCTAAAGTTTTTTTAACACCTTATCATTGCACCTAACAATTTACATGCCACTTACTCTGTGCTCTTAGTCGTGTCTTTCTTTTCCTTAATAACCTAGATAAAAACAATACTAAACCAGAGACAATTTTGCCAACCACAATCATCAATAATTATTGTCCCAAGATTTCGCTTTGATATTTCTCAAAGCCTTATTTTCATCATCAACAATTATTGTCCCAAGATTTCGCTTTGATACTTCTCAAAGCCTTATTTTCTTAATCAGAATGTCTCTACAATCAAGTTTCACCAAAACGTCTTTGAGTTATTGTCCAGGTAAGTTTCAAGTTCTGTAACCCAATTGCTGCTTGCTTGCGGTGGGCGCCTGGTGCTACAAACAACCAAGAAAGTTTTCACTTAGCTTTTAAATATGCGTGTTCTTCTCTTGCAGGGTTGCGTGCAGGATGCGCGAAGAAGAGTTGAACACCTTCGGAGTTTTCAGGGCGTTGGCTGTCGCTTTCCGGCTCCCAGGGCTCTCCAAGGATCCTCTTGAGGGCGGTGCCAGGAGGCAAAGCGTTGAGGAGCGTTGGGTGTGGCCTTTTATAGCAGAGCCACACCTGAGGATTGATGACGCATCGCGCACCATTTTCCTGCGTGCGCGAGCGTCTCCAGAAGATTCCCCTGCCCATTTATTCAACTCCAAACCTAATCACCTGCAATCAACTCTGTAACCCGAATGTCGAATTCAACCATATTATTAGTTTCAGCGCTTTCTCAATTGACAACAAACAGTACTTGGCAATACTATTAGAGAGATGCAAATGAAATGTACAGTAACACCTAAAACCATTACACTCATGAATGCACAAATGAATTGTAAGGGCATATATCATTACACATTATTAGGGGTGGGCGGCCAGCTACGCTCCGTGGACGTAGTGTGCGTAGTGCCGCCTACTCCGCATTTTGCGGAGCGGGCGGAGCCAGGCGGCACTACGCACGCTCCGCAGACGGAGTGTAGCTGGCCGCCACCCGCCTCCCTCCCGCCCTCCCTAAATACTTTAAATTAAAGGAATCAAATAATTTAAAACGCACTTACCTTGCCCGCCGCTGCCCGCCGCGTCCCCGGGGCTCGCTATCTTCCATCTTCCGTCTTCTTTACTAATGCGCAAGCGCGGGCGGCCGCACATGCGCATTTTCTCGTGAGAAATGCGCATGCGCGGCCGCCCACGCATGCGCATTTGTAAAGAAGACGGAAGACGGAAGATAGCGAGCCCCGGGGACGCAGCGGGCAGCGGCGGGCAAGGTAAGTGCGTTTTAAATTATTTGACTCCTTTAATTTAAAGTATTTAGGGAGGCGGGTGGCGGGGCTGGCGGCCAGTGGTGTTTGCGGAGTGGGGCTACGCGGAGTGCGGAGGTGGGCGTAGTTTCTCGCCCACTTCGCGTAGCTCCGCGAAGCCCCACTCCGCCAACTCCGCCCAGGGTTACACATTATTTTCTGGAGTGCTGGTAGCACGGGACAGGGGTGGGTTCTTGATGGGGAAAAACTGCTCACATTAGGGCAGGATGTGTTTAAGGTTAGTGATTCATGACATGGAGAAGTGTGTAATTGGGCTGACACATATGCTAAAAGGTGACAGAACAAACCTTACATCAAAACTACAGATACTGAAACCTCATCCACAGATAGTGAAGCAAATCAAACAAACAGGACAACAGAGAGATCTATATCAGAATGGTTAAGCAATCCACAGATCAAACAACAGAACAATCGAAATCTTCGGAGATTGCTTTTTTAGAGAGCGGCTAAATGGCTAACAATGAACCAGGAGGGGAAAAGAAGGGTCCAGAAACAACTATGGGTAAAATTTTAACAAAAAGAACCACCAGGAGCAAAAAGACCTAGATGCAAACAACTATGTAATCGATGTATCGAGGCATCAATTCAGTCAGGAGGAAATGAAAACTCTACAAAAGGGCATGTTGTTTGTCCCTACTTCCCATACTAACTTTTTGGAATCAAGAAATCAGTTTCTTCAAGTCCATGCATAATCTTCATTTCAGAATTAATTTAATAAAAAACTATTGTAGGTGAGCAATCAAATGGAAAATAAGGAATTCTTACGAATTGAAACTCAAAAGAACATTTATGGCCCCTGTCAGCCATTAAATTTCTGACTCTTTTGAAACTGTAGTCAGACAAGAAATTCAGAACATAAATCAGAGAACGAAATATTCCGATTTAATCAACAAGGAATGTGGAATCATCAAAAACATTGCAAAAAATCCTGACATTATTTGCCAAAAGGCTGCTATATGAGGAGCATTAGTAGTTATGGACACTTTTTGTTTTAGAAACAAAATGTCAATGAACATGTTTTGAATGCTCCAATTTATTGAAAGCTGAATTACAATCCGACAATAAATTTTGTTTAAACATTGAAGAACACTTTGGTTGCTGTTTTAAGCAATAGCACTATCAGAGGAAGATAGATGTTACATCATTCAGGACAATCCAAGAAGTCCCAACATCTACATATTGCCTAAAATTCATATAAATCCGATGGTGCCTCCTTTCAGGCCCATTGTGTCCACCCAGAGATCCATCCACCAACCAGTGGGAACATTTTGGAATAGACATCTACAATCTTTGGTTCAGAACATGACTACCTACATTAAAGACAACATCGATTTTTTTTCAAAAAATTGCATCTATTGATATGGAGTTGGATGAACAGGTTCTGTTATGTACTATAGATGTGAAAGCATTTTATCCGTCCATCCGTCATGATTTAGAAATAGAAGCCTATGAATATTTTTCGCTGCTAGGCCTTCCCCCCCCCCCCCCGTGCTAAGCCTTTTTTTTGGCTATTTGGGGTAGTTTGCGCTAAGCCCCCTGTACCTTTTTGACCACATATGGTATCCATCTAAAATTTGCATCCTTTTCTTGCAACATCATGGGAATTCTAAAGATACCCAGGATTTTTGGATCCCCTTGGAGGAGACCCAGAAATTAGCCAAAATACATTGTCTGTTGTTTTCCCTGCAAATGGTATCAACCAAGGGTTTGTGGGGATGAAATCCCCATTTTCCCAGCTTTCAGGAACTGACAGAATTTTGTCAGACAACCAACATTTTTTACATAGTTTTGTCATTTTACTGGGACATAGCCTATTTTTGTTTTTGTTGTGCTTTCAACCTTCTTCCAGTTAATGGTAGAAATGGGTATGAAAGCAATAATGGATCCTGGAAAGCGATACATTTTAGAAAAGTAATCTAAATGCTGAATTCAGAAAGGGGGTCATTTGTGTAGATCTTTCAAGGTTTCTTTAGAAAATAACAGTTGAATATAGGAACAATTGAAAATTAGTTGAAAAAAACAGCCATTTGTGCCAACATTTTCACCTGTAAAGTCTCCTAATTGTGACCAATGTTTTAAAGCAATATACAGTTACATCCGCTGGACCTTTCTGGTTGTGGGGATATATAGGACTTGTAGGTACACCAAGAACCCGACAAACTCAGAGACAATAACCGAGCAGCGTCTTGCAATAGTTTTTTATTATGTACCGGGCATATAGCAATTAATTTGGGAAAATATATACAGTGAAAAATGGGTATGGAAGACTTCTATGTTTTTCTGAAATCGGAACAAAATATAGAGTTAAAAAAAAAGCTATTTGCACGTTTACCAAGTTGTGAGTACTCATACTAGCATGAGAATTAAATGACATTTTTTAAAGTGACTTCTTTTTTAAACATTGTCTTTTATTTGGAAGGCAGAAATGCATCGAAAGTCAATACGTAAAAACAGTTGCTCTACAATTCTGTGTTACCATAAGTCTCCCGATAAAAATGGTACCTCACTTGTGTAGTTAGGCCTAGTGCCCACAACAGAAAACGGCTTAAAATGCAACATGGACACATTTTTTTAACAGTGAAAACTAACCCTTTTTTTGCACAGTGCCTAGCTGTAGATTTTGAACCCTAGCTTTGCCGGCACCTGGGGAAACCTAGCAAACCTATACATTTTTGTAAATTAGACACCCCAGGGAATCCAGGATGGGGTTACTTAACTGGCTTTCACCAGGTTCTGTTACCCAGAATCCTTTGCAAACCACAAACTTTGTCAAAAAACAAGTTGTCCTCACATTTCTGTGGTGGAAAGTTCTGGAATCAGTGTGGATCCACAAAATTCCACCCACCCCGCATTTCTCAAAGTCTTCTGAGAAACATTGTAACTCACTTGTGTGGGTAGGCCTAGTTCCCACGATAGGAAATGGCCCAAAACGCAACGTGGACACACCACATTTCACAATTAAAACCAACCCTTTTTTTGCAAAGTGCCTAGTTGTAGATTATGAACCATAGCTCTGCCGGCACCAAGGTAAACCTAGCAAACCTAAACATTTTTTAAAACAAGACACCCAGGGGAATTCAGGACGTGGTGACTTGTCTGGCTCTCACCAGGTTCTGTTACACAGAATCCCCTGAAACCTCAAACTTTGTCAAATAAAACCCTCATTTTCCTCACATTTCTGTGGTGGAAAGTTCTGGAATCTATGTGGATCCACAAAAATCCACCCACCCCCTATTCCCCAAAGACAACCTAGGTGACCTGCCATGCAAAACCAGGTTCTTTTCTAATAGGTCATTTTGATGTCTCCTCAATACGTTTTGGGGCCAGCTAGGCACTTTGCAAAAAAAGGGCTCAGTTTTCACTGTAAAAATGTGGCGTGCCCACGTTGCGTTTGTGCCATTTCCTGTTGTGGGCACTAGGTCTACCCATACAAGTGAGGTATCATTTTTATCAAAAGACTTTGGAGAATGCGGGATGGGTGGAATTTTTTGGATCCATGCAGATCCCAGAACTTTCCATCACAGAAAATTTGTTTTTTTACACTAAGTTTGAGGTTTGCAAGGAATTCTTTGTAACAGAACCTGGTGAGAACCAGGCAAGTCAGCCCACCTTGGATTCCCCTGGGTATCAACTTTCCAAAAATGAATAGGTGTGCTAGGTTTCCATAGGTGCCGGCAGAGCTATGGTTCAAAATCTATGGCTAGGTATTTTGCAAACAAAGGGTCAGTTTTCACTGTAAAAATGTGGTTTGTCCACGTTGCGGTTTGGGCCGCTTCCTGTCGTGGGCACTACGCCTACCCACACAAGTGAGGAATGATTTTTATCAGAAGAAGTTGGGGAATGCAAGGTGGGTGGAAGTTTGTGGATCAGTGCGGATTACAGAGTTTTCCATCACAGTAATGTGAGGATTTCTTTTTTTACAAAGCTTGAGGTTTGCAAGGGGTTCTGGGTAACAGAACCGAGTGAGAGCCACACAAGTCACCACATCCTGGAATCCCCTGAAGTGTCTAGTTTAAAAAAGTATATAAGTTTGCTAGGTTTCCTTGGTGCCAGCTGCGCTAGGACCCAAAATACAGAGGTAGGCACTTTCTGCAAAATACTGTGTGCCTATTGAGCTTTCTGCCACCCTGGGGAAGGGGAAAATTGGGGGCTATTGCCTCGATATCCCCTAAGGGGGCAGAAAGACTATGGCAATTTTGTTTGGGTGGGTGGGGACATTGGGAAGCCCATTTTGGGCATCCCCCACCCCTACGTATAAAAAAAGCCAGCATAATCGCTGGCGCCTCGTGGGCTTTCTGCCCCCCCCCACACCCCATAGTCTGATCAGAGGATTCTGCCCACACCTGCCTCCTGGGGGGACAGAAAGACAGTTTCTTCTTTTTTGAGGGGGGTGGGGGTATTGACATTTCCATTCTGGGCAACCCCGGCCTCTAAATTTTAAAAAACATTTAGCCCTGGTGCCTAGTGGGTTTTCTCCCCCCGCTGAAGGGGTAGATAAGGGGCTATTGCCCCATCGGCCTCCCACGGGGGCACAAAGACTGGGGTAATTTTTTGGGGGTGAGGGCATTGGCTTGCCCATTCTGGGCACCCCCCACCCCTAAGTACAAAAAAATCCCTGGTGCCTTGTGGTCTTTCTGCCTCCCCGGGTAAGGTCAGGGGTTACTGCCCCCATATGCCTCCAGGGGGCAGAAAGACTGTGGCATTTTTTTGGGCGTGGTGAGGGCATTGGCATGCCCCACCCCAAACTTTGGATAACAAAAATCCCTGCCTAGTGGGTTTTCTACCCCCGGGGGTAGATAAGGGGCTATTGCCCCATCTACCTCCCAGCAGGGGCAGAAAGACTTTTGCATTTTTTGGAGTAGGTGTATTTGCATGCCGATTTAGGGCTGCCCCCACCCCTACATATATATAAAAAAAATCCTTAGGGCCTAGTGGGCTTTCTGCCTTCCGAGGGGGGGTAGATCAGGGGCTAATTTCCCCCAAATGCCTGCTGGGAGGCAGAAAGTCTTATTCCATCTCTGTAGGGTAGGGTAGGGACTTTGGCATGCCCATTCTAGGCAGCCCCACCCCTGGCATATAAAAAAACATCCCTGGCATCTAGGGTGCCATGGGGGGCAGATTGGGGCTACTGCTCCCATCGGCCCCTGTGGGGCAGATGGAAGCAGTAGATGGGGGAGCAAAGGCCCTTGCCCAAGGGGCAGCTCCCCCCTCGTGGACCCCTGCTAGGGCATCACTCTCCTGGGGCAAGCCCCAAGCAGGGATCTACTAGGGAAGGGTACCATTGGAAAGTGGAGATTCTCCCCTTTTCAACGATACCTCCCCAAAGTGTTTTGGTGCTCAGGGCTGAGATAGCCCTACGAGCACCGAAACATTGAAACTGAAACTACGTTTCAGTTTTGTTTTCAATGTAATGACGACAGCACGCCATGGGCGCGATCAATATTAGATTGAAAATGAGCAAAGTGCCTCAGGAGGTTGGGTAAGCTCGTTCCCACCTCCTGAGGCCCCCCCACAAAAAATTGGACTCCCTCTGCTGTTTGCAGCAGAGGGATTTTGTGCCCCTGTCCTAATGACAGAATGGTTCCTTCATGACCACTGGTGATCATGACAGAACCATTCCTTCATGAGCACCGAAGGGGTTAATGAACTCCAATTTGGATAATGATCTGAAAATATTTCTAATGGAATTGATACAATTCACGCACTATCACAGACATTTTTGCTGGGAGGATGACTTTTATTTACAATTTACAAGCAGTGCTATGGGCAATTGTGCTGCCCCTTGTTATGCTAACCTGTTTATGCAAAAATGTGAAATGGATCATATTCTAACCAACGAGATTTGGAGTAACATTCTAATTTTGTTTGTCAGATAAAACAACAAACATTTTTCCTTATGCAAAGGACCAATGTATGAGTTGGTAACAGAATTAATTAACTCAACTCAGTGAATGACAGAATACAATTTACATGTGACATCAATGAAAACAAAATACAATTTTTAAAAGCCCTAATTGCCAAGGTGTACAAGAGATTGGAGACTGACATACACAGAAAAGAAACAGATCGTAGTAGTTTATTACACTACAACAGCTTCCATCAGATAGCTCTAAAAAATCATTTATGCTACTGCCAACTGTTAAAGGTCAAAATAATTTTTCATATCCAAGAGTACTTTTGAGATCATTATCCGAAATGGAGTTGATTAAAAAATATTCAATGGCTTCTATTCCTAAATCATGAGGGATGGTGGAATATGATACGTAACAAAACCTGTTCATCCAACTCCATATCAATAGATACCATTTTTGTAAAAATTCTGTAATGTCTTTAATATAGGTAGACATGTTCTGAATTAAAGACAAAAAATTCCCCACTGATTCGTGGATGGTTCTCTTGGTGGATACAATGGGCCTGAAAGGATGCGTAATCAGATTTATATGAATTTTAGGCAAATAATCCTTAGGGCCTAGTGGGCTTTCTGCCTTCCGGAAGGGGGGGTAGATCAGGGGCTATTTCCCCCATATACCTGCTGGGGGCAGAAAGTCTTATTCCATCTCTGTAGGGTAGGGTGGGGACTTTGGCATGCCCATTCTAGGCAGCCCCACCCCTGACATATAGAAAAACATCCCTGGCATCTAGGGTGCCATCTGCCCCCTGGGGGGGGGGCAGATTGGGGCTACTGCTCCCATCGGCCCCTGTGGGGCAGATGGGAGCAGTAGATGGGGGGAGCAAAGGCCCTTGCCCAAGGGGCAGCTCCCCCCTCGTGGACCCCTGCTAGGGCATCGCCCTCCTGGGGCAAGCGCCAAGCAGGGATCTACTAGGGAAGGGTACCATTGGAAAGTGGAGATTCTCCCCTTTTCAACGATACCTCTCCAAAGTGTTTTGGTGCTCAGGGCTGAGATAGCCCTACGAGCACCGAAACATTGAAACTGAAACTACGTTTCAGTTTTGTTTTCAATGTAATGATGACAGCACGCCATGGGCGCGATCAATATTAGATTGAAAATGAGCAAAGGGCCTCAGGAGGTTGGGTAAGCTCGTTCCCACCTCCTGAGGCCCCCCACAAAAAATTGAACTCCCTCTGCTGTTTGCAGCAGAGGGATTTTGTGCCCCTGTCCTAATGACACAATGGTTCCTTCATGACCACTGGTGCTCATGACAGAACCATTCCTTCATGAGCACCGAAGGGGTTAATGAACTCCAATTTGGATAATGATCTGAAAATATTTCTAATGGAATTGATACAATTCACACTCTATCACAGCCATTTTTGCTGGGAGGATGACTTTTATTTACAATTTACAGGCAACGCTTTGGGCAATTGTGCTGCCCCTTGTTATGCTAACCTGTTTATGCAAAAATTTGAAATGGATCATATTGTTACCAACGAGATTTGGAGTAACATTCTAATTTTGTTTGTCAGATAAAACAACAAACATTGGGGCATATTATCAAGGGGGTTTTTCTCTGCTTTTTTGGCTTTAAAAGCCAAGAAAGCGGAGATAAAATTATCTCCCTATTACCTAGCTGTCGCTAACACCAGTTAGCGACATCTAGTAGGAGATAGCAACCATCTTGGGCCCCACTTTGCATGTCAGTGAAATTTATCACTAATGACATGCATAGTGGGCGTGCCAAGATGTTAGCGACTGAAAACAGTCGCTAACATCGCTATCTCCTATTACCAACTTTTGGAGATATTCGCGCTAAGCGCGAATATCTCCAAAAGCTAACACCTGCCCTGAGCAGTTCTTAGCCATGTTATCCAATGGTAGGTGGATAACATGGCTAAGAGCAGTGGCTCGGTAATGCATGAATATCGCTGACTTTTCAGCGATATTCATGCATTGCAGCGATTTTTATCGCATTTGCTATAAACCTTGATAATACCAAGGTTTATTTGTGGTAAAAAGCGCCGCAGCTCAGCGGTAAATTTTTGTCTCTAACCAAGCAATAGCGATAATTATCGCTATTGCTTGGTAATATGCCCCATTTTTCCTTATGCAAAGGACCAAAGTATGAGTTGGTAACAGAATTAATTAACTCAACTCAGTGAATGACAGAATACAATTTACATGTGACATCAATGAAAACAAAATACAATTTTTAGAAGTCCTAATTGCCAAGGTGGACAAGAGATTGGAGACTGACATACACAGAAAAGAAACAGATCGTAGTAGTTTATTACACTACAACAGCTTCCATCAGATAGCTCTAAAAAATCATTTACGCTACTGCCAACTGTTAAAGGTCAAAATAATTTTTCATATCCAAGAGTACTTGAAGGGCGAATGAAAAATGATAGAACATTTTTAAATCAGAGGATATCCATTGAATGTACTACAGAAAGCCGTGGAACGTTTTTCAATTAAAGCCCGTCAACAACTGTTGGCCGCTTCATGTAAAAAAGGAAAAAACTAAAAGGATGATTCTGATTTCCAAATATTCCACGATGAGTTAACCAGTTCAAAAAAGTGATTTTGAAACACTGGCCAATTATACAAACTGAACCAGACTTCAAAGGAATATTTTCAGAACAGCCCCTATTTGCATTTGAAAGAGGCAAAAATGTTAAAGAATTACTAACCAGCAAATAAATTCAGGAAACTAAACTAGTATATAAGGGTACTATTCTATGCTTGAATTTTAATATCTGCAGTAGTATCTTTAAAAGCTATTGTATTTCTCAGTGCGGAAGGGGAACCGAATTCAAGACAAAGCTACCGCCGCTGTGACTCTATGAACGTAGTTTACCTTCTAAACTGCCCATGTGGGGGGGCGTGGCCAAGATGGCGGTGTGAGAGGACGTGCCTCTCTGAGCTCCCGCCGCCGGCCGCTGCAAATAGCACTACCACAGCACCCGCCCGGCCGAGAGTGACCCCAGGGAGCCCCTGGTGCCGGCGCCTGCCCTGCGACGACCTTTGGGTCCGGCGCTGTGACCGGAGGCGGCTTGACCCTCGCGGCGTTCGGCCGCGGTCGCTGCGGAGAGTGAGGCCTAGCGTGCTCTGCGGGACCGGGGCACGGCTGAGAGCGAGGCCGAGGAGGGCGGAGCCACGGAGCCACTGGAGATCGCCTGAGGCAGGTACAGGCTGAGGCGGCGGGTCCGGCCCGCACGGAGCCGTGCGAGGCTCCCCACGACCTCGCGTGGGAGCTTCTGCGGACCTGCCGCCCCGTTCCTGATTGGCGCGCACACTGCCCGGGCGGCTGCCGGCTCCTGCCGCCGGGCCTGGCGGAGCCGCCTAGAGGACCCGCGCGAGCCCCGGAATTCGGCCGTGAGGCCCCTGCAGCACTTCATAGCAGAGGAGAGAGGTACGGGGGGGGGTAAGACAGTGACACCAGGCCCCCCCCCCCTCGCACGCCGCCTGCTTCCCGGCGCACTTGGCAGAAAGGGAATTGGCGCCGCAGCGCGGATCCCGGCGGCGACCCGCCATTTTGGACGGGACCGCCGCCGGGGGGTCTCGTGGGTGCCCCTGAGATCGCAGTGCAGCCACTGGGACCCGCAGCACGACCCTGAGACCTACAACTCTGCACAGCGAGGTGGAGGTACAGGGGGGGTGTGACAGTGCCGTCGGGCCCCCCCCCCCTCTTTGCCCAACCGCCATCTTAGGCGACCAAGCGCCGAGGCCGCGGTGGAACGCGGCTTGGACCGGGCACGGACCCAGCAACTGCCGACATCGCGCGTGGCACCAGGGACCTGCAGCATCCCTGCCCACCCTCTCGTGCGGCGCCCGCACCCACCCGGGAGACCTACGGGGGCAGCATAAGGGGAGCGCACCGAGAGTGGGGCCGCTCAGCAGCACACAGCGCCCGCCCATACGAGGAGCCCTTCCAGAGGCCCGTCCCCGGGCGCAGCTCCGGCCCGAGTGAACCACGCCACGCAGGACGCGCCGGTCGTCCCAGCCCAGAGGGTCTTCCCCGAGGCCCGGGGGCCTGCTCGAGGCCAGCAGAGGAGGTGATCGACGGCCGCGGCTAGAGGCCCCGGGGGGGCATGTCTGGCGGGAGGACCAAGAAGGACCGCACCATAAAGGACCTCTTCACCCCCACCACCATGGTGAAGCGGAATGGACAAGCGGGGCCCAATCCCCGGGGTGACGCAGAGAAGAAAGTGGAGGCCGCGTCGCCCTCCACGGGAACGGACCCCGAGGGCCCAGTCACGCGGTCCTTCCTGGAATCCCTGTTTTCCAGTTTGCGGGAAGACATCCATGCCCTAAAGAAGGAGCTTCAGGACGAGATCAAGGAGGTCCGCCGCGATACCGACGCCATAGGGGAAAGAGTGGCGGACCTGGAGGCAAAAAGCGACACACGGGACACCGAAATTGAGGCCCTCAGGCAGGAACTGGCCCGCATACATGACCAACAAGTGGATCTCCAAACGCATGCCGAGGATCTGGAGAATCGCTCCAGGCGGCATAACATTAGGATCAGAGGAGTACAACTGTCCCCGGACACGGAAGACCTCTTTCAGTTCACGCGGGGCCTCTTCAACCACATCCTGGGCCGCCAGGCGGACGCCCCCTTGCGACTGGACAGAGCCCACCGGACGGGTCCGCCGAGGGCCGGCGCTGCCCACCCGGCGGACATCCTAGTGTGTGTACAGGACTACAGAACGAAGGAGGAGATCCTGAGCAAGGCCCGCCAGCTGGACAAGATCACCTTTGGCGACCACTCGCCGACGCTGTACCAGGATCTGGCCGCACTTACACTGGGGAAGAGGCGCACCTTTCGGCCAGTGACAGCAGAACTGAGAAAACGCAACATCTCCTATAGCTGGGGGCACCCTTTCCGCTTGGTGTTCCGGCTAGGCAATGTACTTCACCAGCCGCGTTCCCTCAGGGACGCTTGCCGCGTACTGGGACTTGACGAGCCAGCGATCGACGACGGCCCACTGGGCGAAGTGGCCCCCAACGAAGCGACCCCAGGACGCTGGCAACAGCAACGGCGCAGACGCAAGCCGAGGCGCCCCGCGGCTACCGAGATAGAGGAGGGGCAGCGGGCTGCGGTGGAGACCGTGGCGCAGGGCCTGGCGCAAACGAACAATGGCTGACCGCTGGGAGGGACCCGCACTAGTTCCACAGGACTTGGCCGGGTCGGGCCAGACCGGTCCGGCGGCGGGGGCGGAGGCAGAGTGCTTGTTGGCCTTCCCGGATGGAGACTCTGACTCTTCGCCTACAGCGGAGTGCTAGGGGAGGACCGACCTGCTCGCACTGCTGCCACTGCTACCATTCTACGGACGTACTCTACCACGGGTCCAGTGGCCTTGAGACTGGACCTGGGACAATGTTGGACCTCATTTCTTTACCAGTTGGGGGGGATGGTTGGGAGGTGATGCAGGAGGGGGGAGGGGGGCGGGAAGGGGTTGCTCCTAGGGAGGGGGAGTCCCGGGAGGTGGGGGTTGCTCCAGTTGAGCTGAGGTTGGGGGGGGCAGTTGGGGATGGGGGGGTGTTGGGGGAGGTGGGGGAGGGGCGGGTGGGCTCTCCTTGTCCAGGGGATTGTGACATCACGGTAGGAGTCGGTAGGACTCCCTGCGCAGCGTCTCTTGCAGCCTGTTGGTTTATGGTGGCCACCTCCGGGTGGGGTATGGCATCTTCCTTATTACCCTAGACATGACACGCCACCTAACAGTGCTTTCGCTCAATGTGCGGGGTCTCAATAGTCCGAACAAGCGCAAAGCGATTCTCTCCTGTCTTGAGCGCTCCAAGGTGGATATCTGCCTACTCCAGGAAACACACCTTGTTCGCAGCGATCAGCACAGACTCAAATCACGCGCCTTTCCCTGGCAGTTCTTCTCCTCCTCCCCGAAGAAAGCGGCAGGGGTGGCGATCCTAGTGGCTAAGTCCTTCGAGGGGAGGGTCCTCCAGAAAGAAGCCGAAATTAGAGGGCGACTTCTGCTTTACAGCTTCCAGGTTGCTGGCCATACCTTGCTAGTGGGTTCAGTCTATGGCCCGAACGAGGGACAGGAACGATTCTTACATACGGCACTAGAGACCGCTACATCCACCACACACCCGCACTTGCTGTTAGGGGGAGACCTTAACATTGTCTTTCACAACACGACGGACCGCTCAGGCCAGAGATCCGGGCAGGTGGGAGCACTCACTGAAGCAGGACACGCGCATGTGGCAGACCTGGACCTCATAGATTTATGGCGACACATGCACCCCCAGACCATAGCATACACGTACTACTCGGCGGCGCACAAGACGTATGCGAGGCTGGATTATTTCCTGTGCTCCTCTCAACTAGCGCAGCAGGTCGAGGAGGTGGAGATTCTGCCAGCCGCGCTCTCGGATCATTCCCCGGTGGTGGCAACACTTCGTGTGGGCGCCATGCCAGCTCCGCAACGACACTGGAGGTTGCGAGACGGCCTCTTGCAGTTGCCCGACACCCAAACCCGCCTCACAACTGCGATTGATCACTTTTTGGAACACAACGCCAATGATGACACTTCAAAGGCCACTCAGTGGGCTGCCCTCAAGGCGGTCCTCCGCGGGGAACTCATCTCCATAGCCACCGCCAACAACAGGGACAGAGCGCTGAAGCGTGCCGAGCTTACCCAATGGGTGGCGGAACTAGAACAGATGCACCAGCGCACGGGGGCGGCGAGGGCATGGCGCCAACTGTGCGCCGAACGGAAAATGTTGGCAGCTTTGGACCAAGATGTAGCGGAATACGCCGCTATGCGCCTTAAGCACGCCTATTACACCGGAGGCGACCGATGCGGGAGGCTTCTGGCAAGCAGACTACGGGCGCAAACCCAACGGCAGCAGGTACGCTCCCTCCTGTCGGCTGATGGCAGCCAGGTCACGGAAGACGCGGCGATTGCGGCAACCTTTGGCACCTTTTATGCGGCGCTATACGACGCGGACCACCTAGACCCCCTTGCCGGCCCGGCCTACCTGCAGGGTGCGGAGCTCCCCTCCCTCAACCAGGACCAAGCGGACTTCCTGGAACGGCCCATTGGCCTGGAGGAAGTCATCTCTGCTATTGCCCGCCTCAAGGTGGGGAAATCCCCGGGACCCGACGGCTATACCGCGGCCTTCTACAAGACCTTCTGCCAGCAGCTCGCCCCCCTCTTGCGCGACCTGTTTAACACCTTTGACACGCCTGGTGCCATCCACCCAGACCTGCTGGAGGCATCCATCTCTGTCATTCCCAAACCGGGCCGCGACCCGGCGATGTGTAGCTCATACAGACCCATCTCGCTGCTGAATATAGACTTGAAGCTCTACACTGGCATTCTAGCGGGCCGCATTGCACCTTACATGCAGCAACTGATAGACCCTGACCAAGCGGGCTTTATCCCCCAACGGCAGACTAGCGATAACACCAGGCGAGTGCTGCACCTCATTGAGGCCGGGTCGCGCACTAAACCGGGCTGCATGCTCCTCACCATCGATGCGGAGAAAGCATTCGACAGAGTGCACTGGCCCTACCTTGACCAGGTTCTCCGCCACTTCGGATTCGGGGAGAAGCTCCGCCACCGCATCTTCAATTGCTACCGCCGGCCCAACGCCACAGTCAGGGTGAACGGCCATACCTCCCCGAGTTTCGACATCGGCAGGGGCACGCGTCAGGGCTGCCCCCTGTCGCCGCTTCTGTTCGCTCTATATATGGAGCCGATGGCTCAGAGGGTGCGGCAGCATGCGCTCATATCTGGTATCAAATTTGGTGCCGACACGCACAAGATCAGCTTGTACGCTGACGACGTCTTGCTGTCCCTTACCGACCCAATGCAATCCCTGCGTGCTCTCTTTGTGGAGCTCCACACCTTTGCCCTGGCCTCGGGTTTTAAAATCAACGAAGCCAAATCTGAAGCCCTGAACATCTCCCTGAACCCAGACGTGGTGGCCGAGATTAAAACGGAGTTCGAGATACAATGGTCGGACGCAACCGTCCCGTACCTAGGCGTTCGCCTGGCTCCTACCGTCAGGGGCACTGCGCGAGTCAATTACGGGGCCCTCACACTCAAACTTCGGGAGCAGCTCCGGCGTTGGAAACCGCTTACACTGTCATGGCTAGGCAGAATTGCCGCAGTCAAAATGACACTGTTGCCGCAGATTCTGTATCTGTTTCAGACGCTCCCCTTGAACCCCCCGCAGGGTTGGCTTCAACAAACCCAATTGGAACTGTCACGGTTCATCTGGAACGGCCGGCGACCTAGGTTTAAGCACACTCTCGCCACTCTGCCCCCGGCGAACGGGGGGGTCGGCGTGCCCGACCTCACCCTATACTTTCAGGCAGCACAGTTACGCACCTTCGTGGAATGGTTCCAGCGAGAGTCCGGCAAACACTGGCTCTTCCTGGACCAGGCAGTGGCCGGCCGTACCCTCCAGGGCGTGCCTTTCCTACCACGCCGACACCGTCCCCCTAACCTGTACGCCTCTGAAATCACTAGCACCGCCCTGCGAGTATGGGACAGAGTGGCCGTGGCCAAGGGGCTGACCACCTTCCCCTCCCCTATGACTCCCATCTTTGAGAACCCAGACTTCTCACCGGGCCTGGACCCCGGGGCATTCACGACGTGGCGGACGACGCCCTGTAGAGCGGCGGGACACATGTTCGACATCAAGGGGGTTCTCCCGTTCCAGCAGGTCAAGGCGGATTACGGCGTGGCCGAATCGGAACGCTTGCAATACCTGTAGGTGCGTCACTGGGTGCTCCACCCCTCGCTCCGGCCCGGGGCCCAACGGCACCTCACACCCTACGAACGGTGGCTACTGACGCGCACCTCGGACAAGAAATTGATTTCAGACCTTTATCAACAGCTGCTTCTCACCCACGCACACACGTACAACGCGGGTCAAGTCCGGTGGGAAAGGGACCTGGGGAGGCAGCTCACTAGGAAAGAGTGGGAGGGGGTGTACCATAGGGCCAGACATTCGGCGCACCACACCGGGCTCACCGAGACATTGACTAAAGTTGCCACATACTGGTACCACACCCCTGAGCGACTACATCAATGGGATGCCCGAATCAGTGACAGGTGCTGGAGGGGGTGTGGGGAACTGGGGACATTGGAACACCTGCTATGGAGCTGTGAGGCGCTGCGCCCCTATTGGGACCCTATCCTGGACCTTATTGATGCACACCTGGACACACAGCTGCCGCGCTTCCCAGCATACATTATTCTAGGCCTCCCAAACGCCCTCATGTACCCTCTGAAATCCTGGAGAGGACGCTTGATCGCGCTTGCGCTTGGGGCTGCGGTCCAAAACATTGTGGCCCACTGGAGAGCACCTCAGGCTCCGCAGCAATTGGGGTGGCTTCACAGGCTTTGGGCGATCCTGGGCATGGAGAAACTATCACTGGCGGCGGCAGGGAGGGGGGCGGACTTTGCGGAGCTATGGCGGCCATTCCTTGCCTTGCTTACCGGGGAGTTTCGGGAGGTGAGCTGCCCGCGCTACCTGCGCCTGTTACGCCTGGCAGACACACCTCTCCCAGACCCCAAGGCACACGCCCGTAAGCGCACAGGCCCTGCGCGCGCAGCGCCGCCCGCTTGTTAATCGTGGACCACAACCGATGGTCTACGCCCGGAAATGGACAAGGAGAGGGGAGGGTTGGGGGGGGTGGGTAGGGGGGTTGTTTACAGTTCTTTGTTTCTCAAATTGCACTAGCACTGATCAGCTTGCACCGTTGTAGCACCTCTTATGACGCGGCCGGCCCGGTTGGGTTGTAGGCGGCTTGCTGTGTTAACAGATGATGTACCCGCTGGCCTCGTGTTGGGTGTCAGTGGGGTCGCTGACCTAGGCCTCCCTGGAGTGGTGACGGCCCTACAGATGTCTCGGAGGTGCATTTCATTGCCTATGCTCAATAAAATATTTAATACATATACTGCCCATGTGGCTTGACATACGTTAGAAAAACATAAAGGAAAATGAAAACGAGACATAATGAACACAAGAGTAATATTCGGACAATATTTTTTAAATCTGTTTTTGCATCTAATTCGCTGGCATTTAGTTACAATATCTGCCAACTGAAATTCATGATTCTTGAAACTATACAATCGAAAATTCCTTTTACAAAGAGAGAACATTTAGATAAGAAAACTGAATACACTCATGCCTATTGATTTGAATGACCAGATGGAATTTAGTTGTTATTTATAAGTGTTTTCTTTTATATAAGTTGATCTTCCTAAATTATCTAAATTAACTAGGTATACTATCTTTGTATACATTGTTAAGGTACACAGCACTAATGAATATTTATTTGTTTTGTATGTTTGTTAGCACATTCTAACAAGATCTAGATTCTATGTGAAGGAGCCAACACTGCCCCTCAGAGTACTTTCCCTTCATTTTATTTTATCACTCCGTTAACTTCACTTGTATTAACCATTTTAAGATGGCCCTCATTTACCCTTTTTATTTGTATCCAATTTTTATTTTTGGTGATTTTTCTTGGTAAATAGTCTCTTGTCACTTGAATGTTGGTGTCAATGAGGCTGAACATCGGAACACTGAACAACATCGGGGACTGAAGTAGTAAGAATGTTCTTGATGCGTGTACTATGTATCACTTGCAGTAAACTTTATTTTACAATTTGGCCACTTGGAGCACTTTTACGGTCTCTTTTTTAACAGTATTCAAACCACCTATGATGAGCATACACCACAATGTTTTGCATTTAAACTTACAATAGGGATTGAACACCCATACGTTCAGTAACACCAAGGACTGAACAGTAAGAATTTTTGTGAGGTTTGTACCTTGCATCACTTGCGGTAAACATATTTTATGATTACGTTGAGCTTTCACTATTACTAACAGTTACCACCTTGAATCTCTGGTTCTCGTTCTAAGCATTTTCTTTTCTTTTTAAACATGTCATGATGCAAATATTCATATTACAATGGCCAATTTTTTAATTTTACTTGATTTCCTATTTCTTTTTAGATTTATTCCAGTGTATCCGTTTTCAATTAGTATCATATTGATTATTTAATTCCTGTTTGTTAGAATGTGTTTTCACCACACTCATATTTCTTTGTAGAATCGTTATCCCTTGACGAAGGACAACGCCAGCCCAAAATGTGTAGATAATCCAACGAACACTTGTGAATGTATTTTCATGCACATAACAAACTCTAAATTAGAAGAGTGAAATAAAGAAAAATGATGAAAAGTTGGAATGGATGGAGATTACCCAGCAAGAAATTATGGTTTAAATAAATTACATCATGTGGCTAGCAGCTGAAGCAAATGGCAGCTAGCTAGAGGAGCTCCGCATCCCCGCAGCTTATCCTGACATAATCTTGTGCCCACAACAACGGCAAAATAAGTAAAAGAATGCTTCCCAGTCCTGCGAGCCAAGGTGGCTGACACTTGGCAGAAGTGGCCCCGTTAAGGGAAGGCAAACCGGTGCAATCTGACAGCGGATGGCGGGAGAAGAAAAATGCGGCGCCATAATCTCCAGATGAAATACTGGAGGCGCCAACACAGCTCGCCATTATTGAGACCGGCAAGGATTCTCCTGACTTAACGCGGCAGCTGACGTACCTGAAGCTGGTGAAGGTCGGTGCTCGAAAGAAGGAGGCGGCGGCATGCAGGCAACGCAGCAGAGGGTTCATCGGGTGAGGCCGCTACTCGAGGCCCCGGCTTGGAGGCCCAGTGAGCCTGCAACGTAGTGCGCCGGCCTGAGTCCAGACGCCGCCAGAGAGGAGAAGCCTGTTTCGCTGGCGGGATAGGCGAGACACTGCCAACTCTGTGGCCGATGAGCGGGGCCTGGGCTATTGATGCAGGTAGGAGACACCGCCACGCACCCTCAAGTGAACCTGGGCGGCCGCTCTTGGCTGAGAAGGCCTGAGATAGACAGTCTGCTAACGTGGCGGGTTGGGATCAGGGCCACAGCACCTGGCGCAGAAGGAATAGAACTGCATTGTATCCTGCACAAAGCCCCGGAGATCGCAGGCTACAAGGAGGCGCAGGGTGAATTGCAGGCGGGGGAGGTGAGTTACTGCTTCCAGACAGTCCGTGCAGATTTGAAGCACCACAGTCACTGACCTCAAACCCTGAGATTACTGGTGGAATTGGGTGAAAACAAAGCACGACAACGGAGGGCTGAGAGGGCGAACTGGCAGGAGGCCTGTATCCCCTTGGTATCGGAGATCACGCTGCAGGCGCAAGAACAGCTAATCGGCCTCTCCCCACTGCCCTGGGGGGGACAGATGCGCCGTAGGGATCCGGGAATACCTGCAGGCCCTGCTACTGAGTGGGTCAGAAACTAGGGAGAGTCATACTCGGGCGGACCCGGTGAGAGTGACAATTGAGGACAGGGCCCTGGAGCAAGACCAGTGTCCGCAGGCACCAGCTACTTACCTATTGGAAGGTAATACAGCAGAGACAAAAGTGTCCCTGTAGGACAGTCCCTGGGGCTACTGTCAGGACACCGATGAAAGCATTGCCTCGCTGACCAGGCGATCAGAAGTATCCAGGCGGCACCTCTACCTACTGTTTCTTCCGTGCGGCAAGTCCCGACATGGCGACAGGAAGGGGACCGAATGCAAATGTACAAAGCAAACTTGCGAAGTTCGCCTGGATTAAGTTGGGGGAAGATCAGGAGATGTAGCAAATGGAGGAGCAAGGATCGCAAAAAGAGTCGGGACCGCAGTCGGAGCCTACCCTGCGTGAGGTGATGGAAGCTATCAGTGGAGTGCGATCCTCTATTGAATCCGGTAACATTGAGGTGTCCCTGCTGTCCATTTCGGTAAATGGATGAGAAAGTCAAAGACCTGAAAATAGTCACATCGTCACTGCAGGATGACATGGCACAACTCCAGACCCAAGTTGTCGCACTTGAAAGCCAGTACGTGAGGATGGCGCAACATCCAGATGAATACGAAGGGAGGGCCCAAAGAAATAATATCCATATTTTAGGGGTGCCGGAGGGGGCGGAGGGGCCAGCGTCGGACCTGTATGTGGAGGACCTCAGAGTGAAACATCTACAGCCCAAAAGTCTCTCCAAATATTTATCAATTGAAAGAGCGCAGAGAGTGACGGGACGGGAGGAAGGCCAAAACCAGGCGCCCCTCCAAGACCACTTATTGCCCGCGTCTTTAACTACAGGGACAGAGACATCATTCTCTAAACGGCAAGATCTGGCCCCCCCATGGTGGAGAATAGCGCAATAACGTTCTTTCCGGATTTCACGGCCAAGGTCCAGGCCCAAAGGCAAAGTTTTCAGGCAATGAAGAAGGAGCTTTGGGATCGAGAAGTAAAATACGCCATGTTGTTTCCAGCGAAACTAAAAGTGGAATCAGATGGAAAGATGTGGTTTTTCAGTTCACCAGAGGACGCGTGGGAATGGCTGGAGGGATGGCGCAGAGTCGGATCAAAACACTGGACCAAGGAAAACGGCGGGACTCTTTCAGAAGACGGCTCCGCTAGCACAAAGTACAACTAGCTGAAGTGTAGATGACACAACCATACATGCGATGAGGACTACAGGTCAATCTACTTCCCTACATCCTCCAAGACATTGGTGAAAATGTTCCTATTATGATATTGACTTACAGATCCTAAAGGCACTTGCCATTGCACTGTTAATGTCAGAAAGACCCACCTATGATATGTGTTATTTCATTTCTGCACGAGGGGTGGGGAAATTGGAGGTATACTACTAATAGCTGTGGGCGGGGATGAGGGGACCACCCACTCACAACTTTCGGTATTCGTGGGAGGGGGAGAGGCACTCTGCCTAGTTGGGGTGTGGGTAGTTTTAAATCCACGGGCAGGGAGGCAGGGAGGGGAGAGGAGTGGGGGTGGAGGAATGGGTGCGTGTTGTTTCTAGTAATATTGGACTCACAAAGTAGTGTATGCATACTATCACGTACAGATTTCACACCTGGTTACATTTGCTGGGAAGAAGAGCAGGGTCACGCCTTGACAGTACTAGCAGGAGGGCTGTTATGCATGTGTTATTGTTAAACTGTCGCTCCCTCACTGTCTTCACGTCGGACAATGGTGGATAGATTGTACTCATCAATCTCCATACTTACCTGGAACATAAACGGTATGGGTGATAAAATGAAAAGGGGAATTTAAGTCAAGTCAAAAGGTTTATTGCGTAATTAATTAAAATTATTACAATTTTCACATGCTAAAATAGTAACACAAAATGTAAACTTTTTACGAAAATTGTTACTGCGCCACAGCTAGTAAATAATGTAAGAAAATATTTAAAACTTTCATCCAGAGACACTCCACTTATCCAGGGTTTTCAGTCTGGTGTTGCAGGTTCAAGATTTCCTTTACTGTCCCTAGAGTTAGGGTGGCCATAATGTCCTGCCTCATTGTATTCCCCCTGTTCGATTTGGCAAAGACGTTTTTTCACCTCTGCCAGGAATTTGATTCCCCAGCACGCCAGAATTATAGACCTGCCTCCCAACTAACTTGTTACGGCTTGTCTATAGGAACGGATCTTTAGCTCGTTAAAAGTGGGTTTCAGAAGTTGTTGCCTCTGAGCCTTAAATGCGGGACATACACAAAGAAAATGGGCTGAGGTTTCTGTTTTGTAACCACATAGCCGACATTGCTCCGTCTTGTAGGTACCTTTCCAAGATGGTAGTAGATCCTTCGAGATGTGCATACCCATCCTGTAATCTATAAATGCTCTTTTTAGATACTCGCTAAAATGGGAAGTTAAGTAAGCATTTGGTTTTCCTGCTGTAAAAGAGTTGATATTAGTCCAGCCATGCTGCCGTTTTGTAAGTATACATTTATCTTCTTGAAAGGATTTCCTTTTTGCTGCCACGTTGGCCGATCTACTTAGGCCTGCTTTATCCATCCCGGATTCCCATGCTGATTCCAGCTCCAACTCTTTCAAACAGGATTTCAAATACTTTGCCCAGGTGCACGGGGTTCCGGTCTCCCCTTGGTTTTTAATTTCTTCCCAGCTAAGCAAGTCCATTGTATCTGGATCTGCAGATCTAAGTTTGAAACAGAGTTTCACGAAGCTGCTCATGCTCCTGAATCTCTGGTTTTGCAGTCCAAATTCAAGCCTGACTTGCGATGCTGAGGCAGATTTTGGAAGATTAAAAACAGCTTTATAGATTTTGATTTGTAGCTCATTTAATAGGTCAGCTTCTTTGCCACACCAAGTAACCAGACCGTAGGATAGGGTGGGTAAAAATTGGGCCTTCATAACTTTTAACAGATGCTTATAATTTGGGCAGTCCATTTTTGCTTTAGCAAACGGTAAGCGAAGATTAAGGATTGGGCTTTGGCTTGTATTGCAATTTTGTGCTCCGTGTATTTCGCTCCTTGTGATATTATAATTCCAAGGTACTTATAAAGGGGAATTGCCCAACACTACCTGAAAAGACAGGCTCCGGACATAGTGCTGTTGCAAGAGATGCACATGATTGGTAACAAAAGTAAAGCCCTCACCAGCCCTCCTGGTTCATGCTGATTATACCACTGGATCCCAGGGAACGGGGATTCTAGTTAAAAAGAACCTGGCTCTTATTGTGAAGCGTACCTGGGCGGACCCTGGGGGCAGATTTGCTGTCCTGGAGGCCCAGTGGGAGGGAAGGGCGCTCAATATAATTTCATTGTACCTGCCGCCTGCACTGGGTAAGGAGGCAATGGCAGCTCTTGGCAAATTATTGACTGACAATCCGGTGGACACACTGGTCCTGGGAGGGGACTATAACTTGAGGGTGGATGAAGATTTAGATAGACACTCCCGGTGGGTGGGGACACATCCTAATGTACACATAAAAGAATTCATTGCAGCTATGGGTCTAACAGATATATGGCATACATTAAAACCCAACGACACCCAGTACACATACTATTCGAACGCAAACAAGAGCTCATCCCATATTGACTATTTTTTAACACATGCAGCCTCCATTGGTAATTTTCAGAACCCTCATGTTCTGCCAAGAGGCATCTCAGACCACTCCCCGGTAATAGTCAAACTTACACACTGGGAGCGGCAGCCGTGATCCATTATAGTTCTAAACCCGTGGTTATTGAAAATTCCAGATATAAAAACAGAACTCTGTCAACAAACTTGTAATTACTTCAATGAAAATGTGGGCTCGGTAACATCAGCACAAATTCTATGGGAAGCCTTTAAAGTGGTCCTAAAGGGCCATGCCTTGTCCTTAAAGGTGGGATACAACCAGAAAAAGCATCACTAGTTAGCCCAACTGGAAAATGAGCTTCGGCAACTGGAACTAGATAAAACCAATAAGCCGTCAGAAGACACGTTTTATCGCCTCACACTAAAACAAGAAGAGTATAGGATCAAAACTAGGGAACACATGCTGGTCAAACACCTTTTTATGCATCACCGATTGTATGTGAGACAGGGCTGGGAAAACACTGGCCTGGCTAGAAAAGAGACAGCAAGCGGAGAGATGGGTGTCAAGTTTGACTATGTCCAATGGTAGGACCATAACACATCCCAAGGATATAGCGGAGGCTTTTTATTTTTTTTACCTTTATTCACAATTGCAGCATTACATTTGCAAGCCTACAACCACAGGGGCCGGCCGTTGCTAAAACAAGACAGCAGCATAATATTACACTGGTACACAGCTCTTCAGCCGACAACCCGGGGGTCCGGCAGCGATTCAGCATACTGTTATGAAAGCATATAATATTGCGCAGGATGAATTAAGGTTTTGCATTTTAAACATATAGAAATAAACAATAAAAACAAACCAAAAGAAAAACAGCGAGGCAAGAAAAGACTATATGGTGAGTGTCCTTCCCAAGAGGGGGAGAGCCCTATCAAGAGGAATATATATGAATGTAAGTAAATAGAGCCATGGGAGGGGGGGGAGGGGGACCGGGAGCAAGCGATCACATCATCAATGAGAATCTACATGGTACAAGAAATGTCAGGCTATGGGGACTGCGACATTTCCACGAGATCTACAAAAGGAGGAGTACAGATCTCCCCACGATATAGGTTCCACTGATTCCATATTCTCCCCCACTTCTTGGGTCTGCCACGTGCAACATATACAGTTTTTCCCTAAACATGCACCAGTCCATGTTTACTTTCCAAGCTGAGATCGTGGGTGCTCTTTGGGACCCCCAGAGTTGCGCTATGTTCCTCTTAGCCACCATATTCCCAAGGGTAGCCCATTGCGTCGGTGCCACAGTATAATCGTTTGGCTCCCACACATTCAGTAAACAGCGTCGGGCTCCAGGCAACAAAGAGACTCCCGTAACTTCCTCCATGACAGCATGCACTCGATTCCAAAATAACACCACATCAGGGCACTCCCATATGATATGGAGGAAGGTACCCATCCTACCACACCCACGCTTGCACAACCCATCCACAGAATAACCCATACGCTGCAGCCGGGGACCTGTTATATAGATGCCGTGTAGAATCTTCAATTGCACCAGCCGGAGACGGGCCGGAATCGCGACCTCTTTAGGAGAGGATATTGCAGCCTGCCAATCCTCATCATCCAGCTCCAGTCCATCCCCGGTCCAATCCTCCCGAAGCTGCAGGAGCAGATCCGTTCGATCATTAATGAGTTTTTTATATATTAGGGAAATAGTGCTATCTGGGACGTGCCTGTCAAGCACCCTATCTTCAAGAGGAGAAGACTCCGGAATCAAGGTTCCGGCCGGGAAAACCGAACCAAGTGCGTGTCGGATCTGCAGAAATACTCCCTCTCACTTAGCGCGTATTCCGCTTGCAGTTCCTCAAAGGTTTTGATCCAATTTTTGACCCAAAGATCCCCGACCTTACTGATGCCGATGAGATCCCACTTCTCAAAGCCCTTAGTTGTCCACAAACTGCCCAATTTTTCAGTGACGTAGAGCGGAGTTGCTCGAGTTAATCTGTCAGACCAACCCATAGCTGCGTTTGCACTACACCACACCCGCACGGCAACCCCGGTGGGTCCCGTTAAGTTCCTGCAGGTCGACTGGGAGTATAGCACCCTGTTGTAGTTCCCTCCCGGGATGGGAGCATTTGTCCATTTTGAATGCAGAGTTTGGCATTGGGCCGTACATGGCATGGTTGATGGCACTCAACTGGGATGCCCAATAATAATGTTTTATGTCCGGCAACACAATGCCCCCATCGTACCAGGGCAGTGTCAATTTCGCCAGGGCAATGCGAGGGCGCCCATCCCATATCAGCTGCCTCTGTAGGCTCTCTATCTCGCGAAAATAGCTGGCAGGTACAAGATCAAGCGTATTTTGGAGGGCATATAAAAATCGGGGCAGGGACATCATTTTGAATAAAACTGCCCTCCCAACCGGGGATAACGGCAGGCCGCACCAAGCAGCTACGTCGGATTTAAGCCGGAGAAGCGGAGGAAGCAGGTTGCGTTCATATCGAACTGCGGGGTCCAGCGATATGTAAATCCCCAAATATTTAAAGCCGGTTTGCGATATCTGTATTGGGCAGACACGCGGCAAGGGTGGTACCTCCCCCGTGAGCGAATAAAAACTAGATTTAGCCCAGTTAATCACCAGGCCGGAGTTCTTACCGAATGAGCAAAGTACATCAAACAATACCCCCAGTGACTTCCGAGGGGAGGAGAGGTACAAGAGGATATCGTCCGCATATAGTGATATGCGGTCTTCGAAGTCGGGGGCCCATCTAATGCCTTTGAGCGACGGTTCCCACCGCAGCCAAGCAGCTAGGGGTTCCAAGGCAAGCGCAAAGAGCAGTGGTGATAAAGGGCATCCCGGTCGCGTGCCCCTTCTGAGAATAAAGGATTCCGAGACCCTGCCGTTAACAACCACCTGGGCCTGCGGATCTTCATAAAGGAGTTTGACCCAACCGATGAACTCCGGGCCAAAACCGAACTTTGCGAGAGCTGCCCACAAGTACGGCCATTCCACGGTGTCGAAGGCCATCGTGGCATCCAAGGAGACCAAGATGGCCGGCTCACGTAGCGACTCAACTCTCGCGAGGACTTTATGAAGGCGACGCAGGTTCAGCGCGGCATTACGATGAGGAATGAATCCGGACTGGTCCGGGAGTATCAAGTCACCAAACACCTTAATTAGCCGATTTGCTAGCAATTTAGCCAAGATCTTAGGTTCGCCATTCAAAAGTGATGTCGGTCTGTAAGACGCACATAGGTCCCTGGGTTTCCCGTCTTTATGAATTACAACTATGGACGCAAGTCTCTGGTCTCGGGGAAGGGACTGACATCTTGCGACTCCAGAAACATCTCACGTAGATACGGCGCCATTTTGTCCGGACACAGCTTATACAATTCAATGGGAATACCGTTCGAGCCTGTAGCTTTCCCCGAGCAGATGGAGCGAATAGCGAGCGCTATTTCATCGCTGGAAAATTCCGCCTCCATAAGCTCTCTGTCAGAGTCAGACACGCAAGGCAATGCGATATCCCTAAGCAATAAGTGTGAGTCCTCCTCCGGTCTGTCTGAGACTGGTGCATACACCGTTTGGAAATAATGTGCAAAACCCTCCACTATCTCCACAGGATCAACCATACGCATTCCATCCGCTCTCTCAATAACAGGCACAACGCGGTTCAGTCTTTCCTTCTTGTCCAGCCAAGCAATCAACTTCCCCGCTTTATCTCCCACATCATACAGCCGCCCCTGTTGCTCACGACTCATGGCCTTGGCCGCGTCAGTCACCAAGGCTCTATAGTCAAACTGTTTAAGGTTTAAAGCATGCAGCTTGTCCTGCGTGACCCCAAATTCCAACTCTCCCTCCAAGGCAGCGATTTCAGCCTCCAGTGGTACAACCTCCTCATTCTTACTTTTCTTAGCACAGGCAATCAAGGACAGAGTTTGACCCCGGATAACCGTCTTGAAGGCTTCCCATAGCGAAATGGAGGAGAACACCGACCCCACGTTTTCAGCAAAATAATGATCAATGGACTTGACCACGCCAGCCCGGGTTTTAGGATTACGGAGATGCCAGGGATTAATCGGGGCCACTCGACCCCCGGCTCCCAGCTCAACATCAATAGAAAGCCATAATGGGGAGTGGTCCGAAATACCCCTGGCCAGCAGTCTAACCTCTCTCACCGAGACGGTCTGCGCTGCCGGCATAAGGACATAATCAAGCCTAGCGAGGCTCCCGTGCGCACCCAAATGAAAAGTGCATTGTGCCTGTCCAGGGTGCATCAGCCTCCAACAATCAACCAGACCCAGTGTATCCAGGAAGGTACCCAGCCAAGATTGCGACCTCACAAGGTCCCTAGGGGGGCTGCGATCCTCTCTACCACAGACAACAGAGTTGAAATCTCCGCCCACAACCAAAATCCCTTCGGGGAACCCCAACACCACCTTCCCCAAGTCAGCAAATGTCGTAGTTTGTAAACCTGGTGGAACATACACAAAGAGTATGGAAATCGTCTTTCCCTCCCATCTGCCAATAATAGCGGCATATCGCCCCCTATCATCTAGGATAGTACCAACCACTTCCAAGGGTAGGGAGTTCCTAACAAGGACACCAGCCCCTCTCGACCCAGTGGTGAACCCCGAGTGTGCGACTAGACGATAACCCCGCCTATTCATTGCGTGGCATGTGTTCCCTCTCAAGTGCGTTTCCTGTAACAACACTGTATCAGGGGAAAGACGTTTCAAAAACTGTAGCACTATCCCCCGTTTTATCCTGTCTCCCAAACCATTGACATTCCAACTTAGTACCCTCAACCCCCTACCCCACATCCCAGGAATGAAGGCGAATTCCCCCTAACAGCGAAAAGGACACAAACGTCAAAATATGCAAATATATAATGCCTCTGAAACAGTACAAAACAAAGATAAGTTCTCCCCACCACCCCCAAGAAACTCCCGGAACACATTCCCCCACCCTGCACCCCTGTAATAGTCCATAAAACCACCCCAACTTGCAGTGTGCCTGTCGCCCTAACCTGAAACTAGTCTACAAAAAGAGAGAAAAACACCCCGGGAGGAGGAAGAGTCCCGTCTCCCCTGCCGCCTCTGGGTACATACCATTATATTTACAAACACGAAAAGTCAACAAACCACTGCTGCAAAGTCCATATACTGCACGCGCCGGTCATCACTCACTCCTCTTGTTCCAATGGGCCACCGTCTGCGCCTCCAGATTGCTCCGTGCGGTCTCGATGCGTCGGTAGAGTATCCAGCAAGTCCCTAACGAACTCAGGCCAATCAAAAAAGAGCGATCGTTCATTGTATTCAATGCACAGTCTGGCAGGGAAGAGCATAGCGTATTTCAAGCCCATGTCTCTCAATCACCATTTCACCCCCATAAATCCCATCCTCTGCTTCTGTACAGATTGGGTGAAGTCTGGGTAGAAGTTGACACTCACATTTTCCAATTTCGTGGGGCCGTTGGCCCTCGACGCTTGCAGGATGGCGTCTCTGTCCCTGAAATTAAAAATTCTGGCTATAATGGGCCGTGGCGGAGTGCCTGGTTTGTGTTTCCCGCCTGGAACTCTATGAGCATGCTCCACCGCAAAAAAATTACTGAGGCCTTTAGGGGGGAGATGATTCAGTATCAGGACCTACGTCGTCAATTCAGTGGACTTCTCCGGAACCCCAATGATACGTGCATTGTTGCGCCTCAATCTACTTTCGAAGTCATCCAGCCGGCGGGCAAACAAATCATTTGAAGTTCAATTACGAACCTCGGTTTGGAGGTCGGACATGTCGGTGGTAAGACTGGCGGTCTTGATATCAAGAGACTTGACCCGTTCAATGGTCTTCGCCAGATCAGTCCTGATCAAGTTGACATCAATGACCACTGTGTCGAGCTTTAAGGCCAATGTCTCATATTGCTGGCCCATGGACGTTTTCATGCTTGCAATGGCGCCCATTACGTCTCGTAAAGTCAACTCCTCCGTCACTGGGGAGCCATCTCCAAGCTCGTCCGAGGTTTTACCAGTACCACTGGGGTATCCTTTAGTGCGAGTGTAGTGGTCCATGATATTGGATTGCATGGCATCCCCTTGGTGCGTGGTCTTGCCCGTCTGTCTCTCACTTTCAGGCTTGTTGAGCGACTCGCCCCGGAGGGGCCTTTGGGACCTGGTGTAAATGGCTCCTCGCGAATCAAACTGAGAAAAGTCAGAGGACGAGGCGCATCGTATAATAGTGCGGTCCAGTTAGGCCATGGGCCAACAGAGTCAGAAAGCAGCAGCAATGTACAATAAAAGCTATGAGCAAGGGACACTGCTTAGCGACCAACGTGTGGCATTCATAGTTGTAAACCGTAAGCCGGGGCAGCCTGGCGATAAATGCGGTGGATACAGGCTGATCTCTTTAATCAACGCGGAAGCCAAGATCCTAGCTAAAGTTCTCGCCACCAGGCTGGTTCTAGTTATCTCATCATTGGTACACCCTGACCAGTCTGGGTTTATGCCAGAGAGGAATACAGCACTAAACATTCGCCGTCTCAACAATGTGCTGGCACATAGGGAATTCCTGGAAGAAGACGCAGTATTGCTATCTTTAGATGCCTCCATGGTGTTTGATTCTATAGAATGGCCGTACCTATTCGAAGTCTTAGCAAATATGGGATTTGGCCCAAACTTTTTAGTATGGGTTAAATTACTACACACAGATATACAGGGCCAAATGAGAGTTAATAGCTATACCTCACAGACATTCACACTACGGAGGGGAACCCGGCAGGGCTGTCTTCTGTCCCCACTGTAATATTTTTGATGTTAGAACCGCTGACTACCTGGATCCGTTGGGATATATGGTGAGAGGCCTGAAATGGAAGGAGGGTCAGGAAGATCGCATATCCCTTTACGCAGATGATATTTGACTAAACCTAGCTTCCCCATGTAAATCCATTCATGGCTTCCTGAACATCTTTAAGAACTTTGGGAAATACTCGGGCTATCAAATAAAGTAGAGTAGGTCGGTTTGTGCGTTGTGTGTTTGTGCTTCGGGGGTCGGTTCCCTGTTTCCCACAAAACTGCATGATTAAGGTAGCAGTGGATGGCTTTTGATACCTGGGTATATATGCCACATCTGACCCAATCCTTTTTTATGATCGTAACTTAGCCCCCCCACTAGCCCGGCTCAAAACAGATGTTAAACATTGGAGGTCCTTGCCCCTGTCTTTGGTAGGTCGCGCTACCCTATTTAAGATGCTAGCTCTTCCCCACTTTTTATATATTCTCCAGAATTGCCCACATCGAGTTCAAGACAAGTATTTCTCAGCAGTGGAGAGCGAAGTGCGTACACTGCCCTGGGATGGCAGAGCCCCCCGCATTGCTACCAAAAACTGACGAAAGAATGGTATGATGGAGGAATAGCCCTCCCAGACCTTAGACTCTACTACTGGGCCTCACAACTAGTGGTGGTAAACCAATGGATCTATCGCTCTCCCAATTATCCTGCCTATATGTTAGACAGATATCAGACTGGACGATTGAAGCAAGGGTGATACTTTTGGCCTCTCTCTCATACTGTAGCTATCTGGCACCAGGTAAATTCACGACTAGGGTGGTCGAATGTCCTCACAACAGCAACACCACTATGGTATACCCAGAGGTTGGGTTCTCTCTGTCATCAACCCTTCTTCGACAGGTGGGACACTATTGGGATTTCCGTGGTCGGAGACCTGATTAAAAGAGGGTCGATCCTAATTTTTAAGGAGCTCCAGGAACACTATAAGATGGCGCAGGGGGAACAGTTTAGATACATGCAAGTCTGTCACGCCCTCACCACGGCCCTGCCGGACCTCACAGAGATCCCAGAGTCGTCACCGCTGGAAGATTGGCTGCTAGATGGGCCACTGCACTCTAAAGCTATCTCACTGACCTATAAAAAACTATGTAACAACCTGCCTGACACACTACACATGCTTAGAGAGCAGTGGGAGGGAGACTTGGGACCACTCGAAGATGAGGACTGGCAGGCAGCCCTGATGTTCCCTAAAGAAGCGGCCATCACCCTCCGCTTCTGACTAATACAATTTAGAATTCTCCATAGATCATATTTAACAGGAGTGACATTGGCAAGGATAGCGGCCAGGGCTGATGCACTCTGTCTTAAGGGATGCAGCCAAACAGCTACCTTCTATCATACGATGTGGGAGTGCCCGGAACTCTTACGACTATGGGAGGGGGCCACAACTCATGTCCAGACTGCCTTGGGGAAAGCACTGACTCTTACACCAGGGTTGGGCCTGCTTAATATATGGGCGGCAACAGATATTACAGAGGTGGAACAACAACTGGCCACACTCGGCTATACACTTGTCAAAAGGGAAAGAACTAAGGGGTGGGGGGCGGCAAGTCCGCCGTCTATCCAGACATGGGCAAGAGAATTGGACAAATGTATGATTGCAGAAAAGTATTTAAAACTCTGGGATGCCCAAAGAAGGGGGTTAGGAAATGGGGCAAATGGAAAGTATATCGTGGAAATATCTGTATCTCCCCGATGGTGGAACTTGAAATGAGACGAAGTGGAGATCAAGAAGAAGATATTATGTAAATGTGACTTTCTTCCCCTTGATATTGTAATGATGTAATAAATGATTGTTGAAAATACTGTTTTCCAATGTATGAATAACTACGAATGAAATTAATTAAAAGAAGTAAAAAAAAATAAAAAAATCACATAATTGAAAATTGATTAACAGGTTGAACTGGGGATTAAAGTGAACACTCCCTCTTTTGGGAATAAAGGCAGTGTATTTAGGGGACTTTTAGAAAGTTGACATTGTTTAGCCCTATTCAGTGCCTGCCATCTGTGTCCTGAGTCACATATGTTGGTGTAGTTGGCCCTTGTGTATTTCTTCAGACAGTGTCACAAAGCAGTACTGAACTGTGGCTGAATGAGTCACCCTGACAGGATAGAAGTTGGTAGAGCTGTCACCTAACACATTTCCACTTCAATAGGGACTGCCATCTGCACTCATGAAGAACTTCACACTAGCCTTTTGCCACCTCAAATGTCTTGATGCCTGGGCACGTGAAGGGAGGAAATTCCAGAAACTGATATAAGCGGAAGTTTATTAGTTTCTTCCACGTCAAAGCTGTCACCAAGGAAGAATACTGGACACTGAGCAAACTCTTCAGTACACTCCTGTACCTGTGGACACTGCAGAGGAACAACTGCCCTGCAACTCGAGGTCTGCCATGCTTCTGAGCCCTGCACTGTTCTCTAAGAGGGAAGACTGAGCATTCTCCTTTCATCAACAGGCTACCGGAGTGACTCCAAGTGGTAGCTCACTAACATACTGTGCTGAGCCAAAGGGACACAGCAAGCTCCAGAGGCATTCCTTTAACTGACCAACTGACCTGCTGCAACTGAAATTGCCAGGATCTGCAACTGCTGCAGCTTTAGCCCTACTGACCTCTGCTAGGATAAGTCCCTGATCACCAAGAGCTGCCTCTCCTGAGCCCTTAGTAAACTAATTCTCAATTTATCCTCAACATTACATAACAAATGCACCAAAATCATGTGAAAAAGTGTACAGTATTATTGGACTTGGCCGAATCGCTGCTAGGCTAATCAGCCTGACTTCCTGATGCCACAAATGGTGGTTCCACGCTAAAGCAGGGTCGGGGGAGCTCATGAAGCCCTGAATCAGCGTGCTTCAAGTTTTTATCCGAAACTACACGGAAAAGAACACTTTTAAGAAATCACCGGTTTGTGATTTCACTTGCACTACTAGGCGAGGGCAGGATACACCTTAGCGTGTGTAGACCACCCAGCCTAGGTTACACTGGTCCTGATGAAAACCTCTACAATCACACGAAGGTTGAAACATGTAGACCTATCCTTTTAACTCTCTTTACGTCTATTTTTTGACACCACAGCCTACCTAACCAGGCAAAGGTGCCACATGTAAATATAATTGTATATACATTTTTACTGGTTGTCCAACCACTCCAGAATAAAGTCTTCAAGTGGGTAGTGTTGAGACAACTTTTAACCACACTTTCCTATTCATATCACATATAAACAAAAATAACCAGCTCCACTGTAATCAGGTGTCGCAGCACACCTGGATGGCATTCGGCTATCCGGGTGGGATCCCGATGATGAAGCATGTCACCAACCAGGTTGGTGAGTGAGGGGTCTTCTAAGGACAAAGGATTGTCCCAGATTGGGTTGCAGGGCTTGCACCTCAATACCGTACTAACTGTACAGGTATTTAGTACCCTCAGTGGTTACTCCTTCATTTGTTTAATTATTGAATCCAAGGGGACCAGGAGTTCCTACCCGACCTCTAAGGTCAAACCACCCTTTCTCTCCTAATTGTTTACAAAAGTAAATGTTTCGCCAGGCCCAAACCTTCCTTTTTAACCCCTTGCATGCTTGTGACGGACGGGAGCCGTCACGCGCCACGGCCTGGAGCCGTCACCATGGGCGTGTGTGGAGGACTGATCCCGGCTGTCCAAATTCCATCCATTAGTAAAACTCCGGCACAGTGCGAAAATTGTGCACGCATGAAGGAGTTAATACATATAAGTCACCCCTAGGGTAGGCCCTGAACAGCCCTGAGAGCAGTTTGCAATGTAATGATTTTGTTCTTACTTGGGGGGTATTGTGTGTCTGGAAACATGTGTATATATGGATATGAAGAAACACGTAGTCCCAGGCTGCACACAACTGTGTACCTAAATCTCCTTGTGTGGGGTCAGCAGAGGTGGGAGGCTTAGACAGCAGATGATCCCAGACAGTTGAGAGGCTCTCGTGACATTACAGGATGACTCAGTGTCACCGGGTACACCATGTTCTAGTCCACCTACTTTTTCTGAACCTTAGCCTATATGAGAAGAAACAGTACCACTACTTTCAGAATACGCCGGGCTGTTGACTGACTGCACTTAACTGTTAGTTGCTATCTTCAGTGATTTGAGGCCCGGGTCATGAATGCACGGTCGATGAGCATATATTTGTGTAAATGCACAGGAAGACAAACTACTAAGCTGTTGCAAGGATTGCCACTGATGGACTGCTGCTCTGAAGGAACTACTGCCCTGCTGTGCTGAACTTCTGTTCCCTGCCTGGATGAGAAGGACTGGACCTACATCTCCGAAACCTAGAGTTACTCCAATGGCTAGCCGGCTGCCCTCCTTATCTAAAGCTTAAGGGACATAACAGGCTTCCAACAACCTTTATCTGCACCTGGACTCTGCCATCTGTGAGTCTAACCTGCCAAGTGGTGTTACAGTCTTAGACCTTTTGAAGTGGGCTTAAGGTGAAATGCCAGCCTCAGGGACCCACAGGGATCCTATTCATCTCCTATGCAGCGCAACGTGAACTTTAGCAGAACCATTGAATCTCCACTGCTGCATGGACCATCATTACTTCCACAGACCGCATCGGCCTTTGGAACCACTGCTGCACGACATGTCCTTGGTGCAGGCCCTCCCATCTCTCGTTGACAACAGTCTCAATGGCGTCAGACTCCACATCGCACCCTTGCAGTTCTTCAGAACTGCTGCATCACCACAACAGCAGGCTGCATCCTCGATGACAATGTAGGCCATCGCATCGCAGCCTTGCCTATGGCTGTGTGCTGCATTTTCGGCACTGATCCTCACAATGCTCCACAAACCAGGATAAGGTACTTTGTTTAGCTGACCTAACTGGGTCCCTGTTGCTGGCCTCCGCTCCATCGTGGTCAGCCTGAACTTTGTCCTAGCCGGGTCGGACCAGACATCCACAGTAGGCATTTTGTGCTTTTTTTCAAAATTGAACATCTATGGTTCTACTAATTAGATATTCTTTTAAATGTGTGTGGGATCCTTTTTGTGCGGTGTTTTCACTTCATTACTGTTTGAAGTGTTGCACAAATACTTTACACATTGCCTCTAAGTTAAGCCTGAATGCTCTGTACCCAGCTACAAGAGAGTTGAGCACAGGTTAATTTAGGGTTGGCTTGTGCCCCACCGTGACAAGGACAGTGGTTGTTGCTTGACTAGGGCTCACACCACAGTCAACCAACAAACCAAATACTCACATTGGTGATCACCCGTGAGGAGTAGGACTTGTGTTTGTGCAGTGCAATGCCATGGTTTTGTGTACACTAACATCCTATTTCTAAGGCCAATTTTAGTTTACATTCTCCTTGATCAACATATTTTTGTTTTTGTCCAATTTCTTCCCCTGACTACTATGTCTGAAACCACACATCTGCAAGGATGGATTTTGAGCTGGACAACATGGATGTCTACACTGTGATCCAGCTTTAGAGAGAGGGGACTTCCAGCAAAGAGGACCACCAGCAAGGTGGAGCTCCAAAAGATGCTCAAGGACTGGGCGGAAGCTCATCAGTCAGTGGTTGTAAGTGAAACCAGAGAAGGGATGATGTGATGGAAGGACAAGGAGAGGACCTCCCTGAGATACAGCCTTCAGCTCAGGGGAGGACCTGACCCCTGTAGTGGAGCCCCGTGCCAGCGCAGGGAGCAGTGTGACTTCCTACAGCCAGTCTCCAGAGGAGCTGGTAGAGGGGAGGTAGGAGAGAGAGTTCAGGCTATAGATGGCCAGACTCAAGATGGAGGAAAAGCAACTGTCCATGTAAGCAGCAAAGGTAACGGTTGAGTGGTACTAGGAGGAGAATAGAATAGCCATGGAGGGAATGGCCCATGAGCTAAGTCTCAGAGGGTTGGATAATGTAGTCCAGCAATAATGGTGGCAGCATACCTACCGTGACTTCTGGAGATAAGAGGGTCTATATCCCTAAATAACTTTTACCTGACTTTGTTGTGGGAGACAATATTGACAAGTGGTTTGAGGATCATGGGTTTGCCTTACAGATGCACAGGATCCCTCAGGAGGATTTGTGGCCTAGTTTGTGGAAGCACATATCTAGCGAGAGGATGGACACTCTACTTGCCCTAAGAAGGAGTAAAGGATGAGGTATCCCCCATCAAGGAGGCCCTTGACAGGAAGTTTGGCCTTACCCAAAAGAAGTATAGGTAAATCTTTTGGGGCAGGGAACAACTGGACTAACAGACCTGGGTGGTTTGTGTGGATTCCTTTGGCAAGGCACTGGATGGTTGGATGAAGGGCAGTGAAGTCAAGGGCAGTGATCACGAAAGAGCATTTGTTCAGTCTTTGTTTTCCAGATTTGTGCCAACACTTGATTGATAGTAAGCTCACTGTCCCCAAGGATCTTGCTTAGGGGCAGACCAGTGGCTCAGTACCAGGGTCTAAAAAAGGTTCCAGGGTGTGGCCCCAAGAAAGGTGGTTCATATTCGCCCCAGCAGAGGGAAGGGGAGGTCAAGGGAGACACTGACAGGTCCCAGATTTAGAGGGGAGGTAAGGGTTTCAAGGGTCCTCTGGAGAAACAGGGAGGAGGCTTTGGTGGGCTTTGGCCTTGGGCAACCAATTTGCAATCCCACTGCTTTAATTGTTCCCATCTAGAATGCAAGCAGGGAGATCTATCAGTCCTAAGAAACTACCCACTGATGGGACATCTACAGGGGTGGCTGGCCAAGGGCAGGTCATTCACTTTGCCAGGATTTTCCTTAACTGGGTGGGTGACTTGAATGGTTAGCTGGTGATCCCTGAGGGTGCAAGTCGTCATTTCCAACAGGTGAAAGTGAATGATAATATTCATAATATGTAAGTTTATAGAAACTGAAACCATGACCTGACTACAGAGGACCAGCAGAAGCGAAAGAAAAGACCCAGGAGGGCAATTATACGGAACTGAAGAGCCAGATTTTTAACCGGTTCCTAAACCGAGTCTCAGAGGGTTCGTATCATAACGGTGCCGGAAGGGAGTTCCAGGCCTTAGCCGCAAGGGAGAAGAAGGAGCATGCCCCCAGTCTGGCTCTTGGGATCTTGGGAATTGTCACATGATTGGCCTTAGAGGATCTCAAATGGCACAGCTGGGAATAGGGCTGTATCAGGAGTCATAGGTATTTGGGACCTTTCGAAGACAGAATCCTGTGGCGGACACAGAAAGCCTTGAAGGGGACTCTCTTTTCCAGCAAGAGCAAGTGCAGAGTGGCTAAAGCCGCTGTTGCAGAAGCCCTTCTTGGGAGATTAAGAACCAGGCGGGCTGCAGCGTTTTGCACTCTTTGCAGCTTTTTAAAGTTTAATTAAGTAGCTCTCAGATAGAGCACATTGCAGTAGTCTAATTGGAATGTAAATAGCGCATGAGCCACAATTTTGCGTGATGCAATAGGGAAGAGGACCAGCGTATTTCTTTGCATTTTCAGAGTGTCAAAGCACTTCCCAGCTACACAGCTGATTTGGAACACATAAAGGCCTGGGGAGACCTGACCTTGGCAACGGTGTTTTTACTTGAGAATATTCACGGTACAAGTCACCCGTACTTGTGTGCCTTGTGAGTTAGGTGAGATGTGACTGTATTTGATTGATGGACTATCAACCGTGTGCCCTTATTCCATCTATGATACCTTTATTTTATGAAGTTACTGTTCTAACGCTCATAAATTCGGATTGTTGTCCACATTGTATCTGTATAATCTGATCTGTATTTTCTTTTGCTTCTAAGTCATCTTAATTTTCAGCTATTTCATTTTCTTTCTCCCTTCTTTCTCTTTCTCTTTTCTTTTCTTTATGGTATATTTATTGATATAGTTGTACACTGTTACAGAGGAAATAACAGGCATTATGAGTGATATCAAAAGGACATCTTACGTCGAAAAGAAATTTTCCTTTGCCTTTGGATTAAATTATATAAATGTAATTTACATGTATGTCTTGTGCAGACTGGTAAATGTGTGTTTTTTTGCTTTGGGTCTACATGTATGTTGTACATGGTTTCATTATTTTTGTGACAGTTCTTTTTGGATTATGTATATATGTTTTGTATATGTTTATATTTATGTTTGTGTATTTTATGATTGTTACAGCCCTGACGAAGTTCCCGTGGCATTAGGGGAATGAAACACGTTGGCTATGCCTTTTATATGAAAAGACGAATATTAATAAAAAGAAGAATTTTCTAAAACAGTTTCTACTTAATTGCCTCTGCTTGGAGTGCACCTTCCTTTTCTGTGGACATTTGAACTTTTATGCATCCCTTGGCAGCGAGTTTTTGGAGTAGCTGCACCACCATATTATTTAAACTATAGAAACGTATGTGTTTGACCCTGGTCTGCTGCTGTGTCTTTTGTGCTTTTGTTGAAATTCGACTGTCCTGCACTTGTTCCCTTTGTTACTCTACCAATAGAAACTATGGCTAGATTTGAGGATGGGAGGCAGGAGATGGCCCTCAACCTATTTGGTACAGATAGATCCAAAGAACCCCAATTGCAGGGTGAATCCAGTAAGACTAGTTTGAAGACCCTATTCCTAAAGCTTAAACAGTTGAAAAAGCTAGAATTGTCCCGCTGGTGGGATGGGGTAATGTTCCAACAATATCTTACAAATAAGAAAATACAAAGGGGACTAAGAATACTTATCTTCTCTACATTTGAAGACCTTATTGAAAACCTCCTTAATGAGTGGGAGGGCAATTTAGAAAATGCATCTCAGATCATGATGCAGATTTTAATACGCCATGCAAGGGAGAAGGGAGAGAAATTACAGAGTGAGATTGAGGCTCTTATAATTGAAATCAATAATATGGAACCTAAAGATCTCAATGAAAAAAACTTTAGTATATTGAAAAAAGTAATGGAAGAACACCAGATATATTGGAAGGAGAAAAAACTTAAGAAGATTAGGAGGGACGACAGGGATTATCGCGACAGCCATGTTTACACCTTTGCCAAAAAATGTGATAATGTCCAAAGGGGAGAAGAAAGGAAAAGGCTGCGGGAAGAAAGAGAGGAAAGTGATGATGACCGGTCAGAAAGTAGTATTTCTTCAGCCTCTACAAGCAGTGTAGCGTCCAATATGACCACCGAAACCCCTTTAGGGGAAGGAGCTTTTTCGTTTCAGAAGGAGCTCACCAAATTGAGGATCAGCAGCAGGCTACAGCAGAAAAGGGAACAACCCAAACAACAAAAGGCATTGAGGCGACAATTATCAGGTCAGTGGAATTTTGAGCCCAAGACCCGCCGAGGCGGGGAATTGAACCCTGGTCCCAAGCTAGACCTCTGCATCAGGGTCTGCTGCTCTAATCATTGAGCCACACTTCTCGACCCCTGCTCGAATGTTGTAGAATATTGCAACTTGTGGGCCCATATCAGTCCACACTGTCCTATCTCTTGTCCCCATTGTTTCCTCATTCTATTCAGGAAATCTGTTATGCTTTCCCCGGGATTCATAGTCTCTGCCATTAACCATCCTACATCTGGGTCATCAGGGAATATATCTCTCTGGGCTGTCCATATCCAGTGCCTGTACAAATTAAACGAGGCCCGTCATGCTCCAAATCGGTTAGCATAAATGCTGTAATGCGAGCTTAGCAAAAAATATTTTAGTCTGCTCAATTATGTTGATGTCAAAGTTTCCCTCCTGAGGCAGGGAAATGTGTGTGCCTGTGTGTGTTTGTGCGTACCATTCTTGGCAAAACTTAGTAAGTTTCATTACTTGTGTGTGGAACCTGGCTTCCATGTGCTTTAATGGGGAATCCACAACAATCAATTTTAGGAGTTTTGTGGATAAATACAACTGAAATCTTTTGAGAGTTTTGTTAGTTCTAATAGTCGGGCAAAACGCATGTGGAGCACTCCTACAATTGTACGTGCTATGAGCTCAGCGCTGGTAATTTCTTCCATGAAACAGTCCCAAAAAGAGCATTTAAATGAAAACAAGATAGAACTGTCTTCTTGTAAAACAGCGTGAATATACAACAGGATAAGGACAAAATCTGATTAAGTTCCCTTGTAATACAGTTTTCGATGACAATAAATGCAATGACATCGTACTAATACAATTCACCAATGATCAACAGAAAAAAATTACTTTGTCCAAATACAAATATGGATATGTTTCACCACAATTTATCCTCTAGCAAGAGAAGACTAACATGTAACACATTCCTACGTGATCTGGTGCAACATCACCATAAAAGAAAAATGCAAATGAAACAAACACACACTGCGACACCACAACATTTTCTGGTGACTGGAGGATTAGCTTGAGTGTTCCCAAAAAGAATCATAAGTGACTTCTGATGATTACTGATTGTGGACCGTTAAAGAAGTGAAATATTGATGGCCTTTGCCATGCTCACATAGAACAACAACTCCAAAGCAAAGGTATTTACGTGGGAACAGAGGATTTTGATCCCACAAGACTGAAGTGGATTGTCCAGCAGTTCTTGTTCTTGAGGAGAACCCTTCAACTCTATCTGGGTTCAAAACACGTTTATCGCGTATATCCATCAGGGAGAGTGCTTTGGCACACAGAGAATTTTCTTTTACAACTATTCACACTTTTAGTTATTATTTTTGAGCCAGTCACCACAACATAAGCTTCCATCCCCTGGGTTCTGGACAATTGAGTAGGAGCCTCATTTATCAACCCAATTAATCATAGGCTCCTTTTGGTGGTGAACTTCAGAACTGGGATGTTAATATTTACATGTACCAATAAGTTGATGTTATGCTATCTGTAGTAATCCATTGTCTCTAAAAAATTATATTGTGTCGAAATGCGTTGAGTGCATAAAATAATGTAATTTGCCGTGAAATATTTGGTTTCTTGTTTCTATGTTTATGACAGATATCACAAAAAGAACATAAAAGAGTGTTTCATAAAGAATGGTGTTAATTAAAGGAGATCACGAGATTTGAGTTTCGTTATCTTGGATGTAAAATAGTATTATGGAGAAGTAATTGCATTTTCTTGCCTTAGTCATATGGTGCCCTCAGCCTGTCTCTGGTCACATGACTTAGTGTGGGTGACAGTTGGACCCTGTGTATTCCTCTTAGACAGCCCAACACTAGGTGTGGCTGAGTGGGCCATCACTGGTAGGATGGGAGAGAGGAGCTGGGCCAGCCCCACTTACACCTGAATAGGCTGTGTCCTGGCTCCACAATAAGGGCTGCATAACCCCTGTAGTTAGTTTGGAGCCAGGAAGGCAGGTCAACTGTGCACTTCAGAGTCATACCTCTAGAAGCTTCTCTCCACTTCAAACGCACACCTGTTTATAAATACTTGACCTCAGACACCAACTCTTCAGTGCACTTCTGGGCCTGTGTATACTCTGCTGGACTATCGAAGGAACTGCTGCCCTGCTGTGCTGACCTGATGCTTGCTGCCCTCTTGCCTGGGTGAGAAGGACTGGACCTGGATCTTTTTAGCCCAGAACCCCAATTTACTCCAAGAGCTAGTTGACTGGCCACCTGATCTGAAACCTCAGGGACATAAAAGGCTTCCAATAACCTTGCATCTGCATCTGGACTCTACCATCTGTGAGTCTATCCTGCCAAGTGGTGCCACCCCATTCCTGGACCCTTGGAAGTGGGCTTAAGATGCCTTTTCAACCTCTATGGCCTCAGCTGAGCAATGCATATCCACTGCTGTGCAGTGCAAACCCCAACAGAACTGATGCGTCTATGCTGCTGCGTGGATTCGACCTATTGCAAGGGCCTGCAACATTGCCACAGCCCACATCGCCTTCGGAACTACCACTGCACAATGCATCCAATCCATAGGCCTTCCCATCTCTCATTGATGATAGCCTCGACGGTTACTGAAGCTCCTCATTGTAAGATATCAGTCCACAATAGACTGGACCACATATTTTGGATGATAGTGGCGCAACTTAAATCTTGTTCCTAGAATAACATGTTTATGTCACAGTATTTGGAAGGTTGATTGTGCCATCAAGTCTTTGAAAGACCCAACTTGTTAGACCTGGCATCCTTGGTGTAGTATTATCCTAGAATGTTTGCTTCCACTCCTCCATTTTTGCTAAACTTCTTTATCTAGGCATTATGGGCCATATGTATCAAGGCTTTTGTGAATCGCAAAGGCCGAAATTCGCAGAATTTCGGCCTTAGCGAATCGCAAAAGGCCTTTTTAGCATTTTTGCAATGTATCAAAAAATAGCATCATAAGGAATCGCAAAAATGTGCGATTCCTTATTTTGCTATAGCATTTAAGGAATCACAATTTTGCAATTCCTTAACTGCTATGTAAGAAGCATTTTAAAAATGCAAATTCAGGTTTAGGAATCGCAAATTACCACCAACCTGTAGTTGGTGGTAATTTGCGATTTCTTGTAAATATGCACAATTGTGCATTTGTGAGGGTGGCATATGACGCACATACATTCCCTTAGGGCATGTATGTGCTCCATATGCGCACACATGTCATTTTCAGGGGTGCAGCAGGGTGTTCTTGAGACACCCCCTGCACCCTTGAAAATTCGCACAATTTGCGATTAGCAAATTGCGATTAGCAAATTTCCCCTTCATTTCTATGGGCCTCCTGGTCCATAGAAATGAATGGGAAGTATTCATTATTTGCGAATTCGCAATTTGCGAATTCGCAAATAAAGAATACTACGGAATCGCTAAAATTCCTAGATTACCTACATACATACCGTTTTGCGAATTCTAAATAGCGATTCCTTAAGATTCGCTATTTTAAATTCGCAAAACGGAAGTATGATACATATGGCCCCATGACTTTACCACTGATTTGCAATGGCGAAGTGCATAAAGTAGCAATTTCCCAGGCATGGCCCTGCAGGGTCGTCATGAGAAATTGGGACGAAGGCAGCTTAGGGGTGGTGGGGCTCATGCTACACGGCATCTCGCCACGCAGCCTTTTCCCCCAAACCGAGGAGTCTGTTTAGCTCCTCTCGCTACCATCAGGCATGGTTCCTCCCTGCATCAGCCCTCGCAGGCTAGAGAGGCGATGCTGCAAGGGGCACCATGCGGAGCAGTGGGCCCGACTGCAGATGCACTCGTAGAGCGGTGGGCTCATATCGCGTCAAGCATTTACCCAGAGAGGAAAGATGTCCCTAGATGGAAATCAGCTCTTTGTATACCGCTCTCAGTTCCTTTATTTCAGAGACTCTTCAGCGGGTCTGGGAGCCAAATAGGCAGGATCTGCTTCCAACCATTATGGCAATATGTCCTAAGCCCTTTTGTTGCGCATTGAATTTAAGAACAGATTGCCGTGATTAAACGCCGCCCTTGCCCACGCGAACCGGGTTTCATCACCAGCGGGGCAACGCATCATTGTGTAGCCCTTGACCTGGGGACACCAACAAATAAGGCCTTTTGCTACGAAGCAGCATGTCTGCGGTTGCCATGCGGGGTTTCCTCCCTCTTGAAACTCGGGAATCCCTGCCCTCACTGCATCCTTGCCTTCCTCCTAGGAGATTCTGAACAGGAGAAGCAGCTTCCAACTCCCTGGCCAGCAAACCTTGTCTGAGATCACTAGGACTTTATATGTTCTGCTAATGGTTGGTACATATGTACACTGTTTGGTGGTTGTATCTGGTGTTTATCTGGTGTTTCGATTTGATTAGGGTTAGTGTCCTCATTGGTTGGGTATTTGAGGGTTCTGATTGGTTTCTGGGTCTGTGATTCAATGAATTTAGGGTTGGGACTAGGGTTGGGTTAGGATTTCCATTGGAAGTAGGGACTAGGGCTTCCTATGTTATTGGTTGTTGGGAGTAGGCTGGGACTAGGGCTAGGGTTAGACCTTTAATTGGAAGTAGCAATTAGGGCTTCTGGTGTGATTGGTTGCTGGACTAGTTGTGGGACCAAGAGTAGGGTTAGGCTTTCTATTGGAAGTAGGGACTAGGGCTTCCTGTACCATTGGTTGCTAGGACTTGGGATGGGACTACTGGTAGGGCTAGGGCCATTTTGGACGTAGAGATCAGGGTTTTTGAACTGATTGGGTGCTTGGACTACGGCTAAGATTGGCTGTAAGGTCATGGTCTCCTATTGAGTCTAGATTTTAGGGCTAGTGTTGTAATTGGATAGTGTTAGGGCTAGGGTTCCCATTGGCTGAAGGGGTCACCTGATTACTAGGGTTATAAAGGGCCAGGGTTAGGGCGTCTCAGCCCGGGCGTCAAGACTAAAGGCGGAGAGGCCAAGGGCAACTGCCTGTTTGAGCCTGTTAAGGGCGGAGAGGACCAGGGCAGCTGCCTGTTGGAGCCTGTTTTAGAATGACCAGGGCCAGAAATGCTGCCCATATTCCCATTTAGCAATACCCAGCCCACACCATCCACATCCACAAGCTTAAGGTACTTATGGATCTATATATTTATCACTTTCTTCTAATTTAGCATTTCCATTGCACTACCCTATTTCTCAGCCTATTCAGCTATCAATATATCCTCTACATCCACTCTCATTTCTCCCAAACCCCATACCACTACTATGATCCTCATAAGAACCCTTTCTTGACTCTCTCCTACTCTACTCCTCCTTGTATCTTCTGACACCTCTTTCTACTATACCTATCCCCCAAAACAAACCTTTATAAACTCTTCCCTCTGACTCCCCCCCCAAAACTTCTTTTAACTCATCCAAAAGCCTCCTCCTACTGCTAAAACCTAAAAACAAAACAAACAAAAAAAATCCTTCACCCTTTTATCCCTCCACTATCCTTTTCAATCAATATTAACAGACTAACATGTTCACTTCTCAAGTTACATATTCAACTATACTAATTCTCCACTAATCCTTTATGGGTTCCGGAGTGGCGTGCTTCAATACCCCATCAGGGGTAACAAGTGCTATTTGAATGCAAACCTTTCTTCCCCTATTATCCCTTCTCTATCCCTCTCACTCCACATAACTGACTAATATCCACCACTGAGGTTACTTTCATATTTCACCATACTAATTCACCACTAATCCTTTATGGGCTTCCAGAGTAGCGTGCTTCAACACCCATCAGGGGTAAAAAGGGCTATATAAATACAAACGTTTTTCCCTCCTCTATCCTTCTGCTATCATTCCAAATCCAAATAACTGACTAACCTGTCCACCACTTAAAATGTACTTGCATGTTTCACTAAACTAATTCAACACTAATCCCCTATAGGTCCCGGAGTAGCGTGCTATTCGCTGAAAAAGCGCTTTGACGCCTCGTCAGGGGTAGTAAGCTCTATATAAATGCAATTACAATACAATACAATTCAATTTACATATAGGCCCCTGGTAAATAGTACTTTATCTACCCAGGGTCTCTAATTTAAATAATACAAATGAGATGCAGCACCCAATGTGCCAGCCACTGAAGTGGCACAGTAAAACATATCTAAGGCCTGCCACTGGTGCAGTTTTACACTGCCATTTCAACCTGGCAACAAAAACCTTTTGCCAGGCCTAAACCATCCTTTTTAATATTTATGAGTCACTCCTAAAGTCGGCCCTAAAAGTCATAGGGCAGGGTGAATTGTATTTAAAAATTAGGATATGGGGGGGCGTGGCCAGGCACCAACGTAGTCGAGCTCGGCCGGGATGACTGCTGTCCCCACGAACTCCGTCTTCAAATCCTGGCTGGAGCGCCCTCAAGCAAGCGCACCAGCTCCCTTAGACGAAACACTGCTGATCTGCGCTTGGAGCGGAGTTCGTGCTCCCAGTGGGAACGAAACGCCGCCATAATCTGTGCTGCGGCCGGACCTGTGATCGCGACCCGGAACCCGAGGACCGGAGCTGCACGAAATAGAGACCCCGGCTTGCGGCCTACGCCTCGGCCCGGTCGAAGAGGGGCCTGACATCCGGAATCTCGGCGAGAGGTGGCTCTGAGCTGCGCCGCTTGTGGCGGCCTGGGGATCCCTGTGCCCACCGGCGTAGAAGGTACTGAGGAGCCGGGCAGGGTACCGTGTGGGCCCTGACTTTCGGCGTTGCCGGCCGCTGTGAGCGCCAGCCGGCAAGAGGGAGGAGGCTTCCTCCACGGAACTACCGCACACGCACCCTGGTCGTGGCGAAGGACCTGGGGAGCGCACACACGAACAGCGACTGGACGGAGGGGAGGGCTAGATGGCCGGTGAAGTGGGACATGGCCCTCGAGCATCGCAAGAAGGGCCCCGCTTGAAGACCCTCACAGCCGGGCCCTGGAATTGCCTGCAGTGGCGCACCGAGGACGTGACGGCCGATAGGGGAGAGCCTGCTGCCCGCAGTAGTGTAAAGCCCGATCCAGGGGCCGACTATAAAGGGCGAGTAGAGCGAATACCTGACCGGGGCCTCCTACGAACTTCGCGACCGCCCCTGCTCCGCGGACTACCCAGCCAGCCCAAGCGAATTTGCTGCGAAGAAGCGAGTACAGTGGCTGTCGGCCATTGGCCTGTGTTGCGGGGACTGCGGGTGCTGGCGCCGAAATCAACGATGAGGCCTAAGATGGGAACCACGACCCAGACGAACAAACTGGATAAATATGCGGTGGCGACTGGCCTCACACAATCTGGAGCGAAGGGAGGAGGTACCACGGATTCAGCGGAGCCCTCATTGACCTCCATAATGGCCGCAATACAAACACTCGGCACAACTCTCGAGTCAAATATGGACAAGATCACGATTGAAGTAAACCTGCTGCGCACCGACCTTAGCAAGACCACCGAAAGATCCAAGACCAACAAGACGGACATTGGGGCGCTCCGAGCCTCCTCGAAGCAGCTGGAAGGGCGGGTAAGCAAACTTGTCCACCAACACCGCCAAATGACCCTGAGGCTCGAGGACCAGGAAGGGAGGGCCCAACGGAGTAATATACGCATCGTAGGTGTGCCGGAAGATTCGGAGGGGCACAGTACAGAGCTATTTCTGGAAGACCTAATCCTACACCACCTTCGGCCTAAGAGACTCTCTAAGATTTTTACCATTGAGCGGGCCCACCGAGCCCTGGTCCCTAGGCCCAAGCCGGGTGCCCCGCCGCGAACAATAATCGCAAAAATCTTGAACTACGGGGACCGTGATGCCATCCTCCAGGCTGCCAGACAACAGGGAGACCTGCAGTACGAGGGGACTACCATTCGATTCTTTCCTGATTTCACATTGCAGGTCCAGCAAGATCGACGCTCATTCATGGGAGTGAAGGCGGCACTCAGAGAGCGAGGCATCAAATATATGATGTTCTTCCCCGCGAAACTCAAGATTATCTCGGGGGGCAAGTCCCGATTCTTCACCTCGCCAGCTGCGGTCCAGGAGTGGCTCGATGGGCTGGCGCCAGAGGCACCGGCAACGCAGGACCGCGACAACTGGAGGGAAACCGGGGCCCCCTTCCCTGGGTCGGCGGCAGAGAAATCAGCGGGGGACGAACAGAGCCAAAGGTCATGGCGTTCCAGATGTAGCAGTCCTCGCTGGTACCCACTCCAAGACAACACAGCAAGGTGAGGTTTCTGACTGCGGAACCACGCCGCGTCGAACAGTACTACACAAGCATCCACAGTGGTGAGATTCCAGGTCACCGGTGTGGGAAGCGGACGCATTCGTCCATGACTATCGCACTTTTAAGCAGATCTCCACTATACCATAGACTTAAGGGACCTATAGTTTCAGGGCCAACTGCGTTGGTGGCTGGAGTTGGGGCTGGAACACATGCTCACTGACAGAGTTTCCTCGGGGGGGAAGTGGTTCACTCTCTCCGGAGTGGGGTTGGGCGACAGGCGCTCTGCTAATTGGGGTAGTGGGTAGTTTGAAACCTACAGAGCAGGGAGCAGGGTTGGGGGGTTTGTTCAAAGAAGAGGGAAGGTAAAGCGGGGGGGATGGGACCTGAGGGCAACCGGTTCATTGAAAGTGACAATATTTGCATTAAGCATGAATGTTGGGGGGCAACTGGGAGGGGAGGGGAGTTGGGAAGGTTTTACGGTCATGTGTAGTTTGCGATGTCAGACTCGACCCGGGCACCAGAATGCGGGTACAAGTTCCCTCACATAGTAACGGTTATGGCTAGGAGATGGGAAAAAAGTCTCAAAGTCCTGAGCTGGAACGTCAACGGGCTAAGAGACAGGCTCAAATGCACCATAGTCCTACAATTCATTAAAAGGTATCAGTCGGACGAAGTACTGTTACAAGAAACACATCTCATGGGAAACACATGTCAGGCCCTCAACAGGTGGGGGTACACCCTTGCAGTTCACTCAGGCTTCTCTTCAGGCTCCAGGGGGGTAAGGATCCTGCTACGTCGATCACTGCCTATCCACATAGATCACACTGAGTCAGGGCCGCTTTGCAGTGGTATCCGGCAGATGGTGAGGTTACCGCCTGAACCTGCTCTCAGTATACATCCCACCGGGCCTCCAAACTCACGCCTACACAGACCTGGGCACAATGCTACTCTCCCTCCCTGATGGTCAATTGGTAATGGGAGGAGACTATAATGCTGTAGTGTCAGGTACCCTGGACAGGCATCCTCCCAGAGACATACCACAAGGGCAGAAATAGCTGGCAAACTTCTTAGAAGCCTTCGGGCTCACTGACGTCTGGGGGCTGCTGCACCCGACAGATACTCAATTCACCTTCTTCTCCGGGCCACATCGCACATTCTCTCGCCTTGACTACATCCTCACTCTACTACAACACGACATGACGGTACACGAAGCAACACACCTAACACGTGGCATATCTGACCATTCGCCAGTCTTCACACATTTAACGTTTGGGACTCGACGAGAGGGCTGCATCGCACCAATCAGCGCTTGGCACTTAAAGAATGAGGAGACTAGGAGGAAACTCACTAAGTCAATCACTCAATACTTTGACAATAATGTAGGGTCGGTGGACTCCCCTGTTACCTTATGGGAGGCCTTTGAAACCGTGATCAGGGGGGAGGCGCTGTCGACCATCGCAGGTAGGCGGAAAGACTAAGAAAAACAGGTTACCACTGTGGAAGCAGACCTGGCAGTGCTAGAGAGGGAGGCGCGTGAAACTAGGGCAACTGACGTACAACATAGACTGAGGCTCAAAACGACTGAATATAGGGAACTAGTTACGCAGGAAGCTCAAACAGTAGCCAGACATAAGATGAGAAGGATATATGACCAAGGCGACAAGTCTGGAAAACTAATAGCGTGGCTCGACAAACAGCAACAGGCCAATAGAGTAGTCCCAGAACTCTTAACGGCCTCGGGGACCGTGGTAACTGAACCCCGGGAGATAGTGGCCGAATTTGCACAGCACTACAAACAGGTATACAGCCGGGAGTCTGACCGTCCAGAGGAGGACTCAGTAGCCCTCCTGGCAGACATCCGAATGCCCTGCCTGTCGGAGGAATACCGAGAAGCCCTTGAGAGCCCGCTCGAATTCACTGAGCTGCAAAGTGCATTTGTCGACCTCCGCCAGGGCAAGGCCCTAGGACCTAACGGCCTCCCAATAGAGCTCTACAAATTACAGCCAGATGCCCTCAGCAAACACCTAAAACTCATGTTTGAGGAAATTAAAGAGATGGGACTCTTGCCACGGGACCAGCGCCTAGCAACGATAGTGGCAATACCTAAGGAGGGAAAACCCAGAGAGTCATTTTCCTCATATAGACCGATCTCGCTGCTTAACGCGGAGCCAAACATTTTGGCTAAAACACTGGCAAATCAACTTCAACCGGTCCTGTCCACCCTGGTCCATCCGGACCAATCAGGGTTCATGCCCCGTCGCAACACAGCACTTAACATTCGCCGCCTTAATGGGGTACTCGGGCAGCGACATAGGCTGCAAGAGGATGCAGTGGTGGTTTCCCTCGATGCCACCATGGCATTTGACACCTTAGAGTGGCCCTACATGATCGCAGTACTGCGTAAATTGGGCTTTGGACCGAATTTTATATCATGGGTGCGTCTCCTTCACACCGAACCGCTGGCCCAGGTGGTGGTAAATGGTAAGGCGTCCGAAGTCTTCACCCTTGAGAGAGGGACTAGACAGGGCTGCCCTCTCTCTCCCCTCCTGTTCGCGCTCTCCCTTGAACCGCTCGCGTCCTGGATAAGGCAGGATGTTTACCTTAAAGGTATAGCCTGGACGGAAGGATGGGAGGACAAGATCTCCCTATACGCCGAGGATATCCTTCTGTACCTCTCCAGACCACGTAGATCTATCATGGCGGCGCCCGACATCTTCACGAGCTTCGGACGAAACTCCGGAATTCAGATAAATTGGAGCAAATCCCACCTTTACGTGCTACACGGAGACCCCCCGAGGCTCCCAGCCACTTGTCCTTTAACAGTGGCAAAAGACAGCTTCCAATATCTAGGAGTCTTCATCTCCACAGACAAGTCTCTGCTGTGCAAACGTAATCTACTGCCACCCCTAAGACGGCTCCAACGGGATGCTAAATCCTGGCAGAAACTTCCATTGTCATTGCTGGGCCGAGGGCCCTTTTTAAGATGGTGGCGCTGCCGAGGTTTCTCTACGCGTTGCAGAACTACCCTCACCTAGTACCCAACTCATATTTTGCAGCAGTCGAAACGGGGCAGCGGGACCTCCTGTGGGGAGGGGCGCCTAGAATCGCATTGAGCAAACTCACACTGGGGTGGTACGACAGTGGAATTGCCCTCCCTGACATCCGCAAATATTACTGGGCCGCCCACCTATCAGCAATCAACCAAGGGACATATAGTGAAGGGAACGACCCCGGGTACGGGATGGACAGATGGCTACTTCCTGGGGGGAACTATGAGGTTGCACTCTACTCCAAGCCGGGTAAACACCAACTCCCGGGACCGACTCAACACTCAGTACAGATATGGCACATCGCTCAGAAGAAACTAGGGTGGTCAGATGTCCTCACTATGTCAACTCCACTATGGGCCTCCGAAAAACTTGCCACCCTGAGGCGCACCAAGGGGTTCCGTAGCTGGGACCTGATAGGGATCTCACAAATCAGAGACCTCTGGGGGCCAAAAGGAATCCACACGTTCAAACACTTGCAAGAAACATACGACCTAGCACATACCGAACACTTCAGGTACCTGCAAGTGCGACATTCCCTACAGGCGAACTATCCACCAGATACTACCCTGCCTCAGGCCTCCCCACTGGAAGACAGATTATTAGACGGCACATCCCAGAACAGGCCATCTCTCACACATACAAAAAATCAATCAACAACCCCCCTGACACGCTCCTTCCCTTAAATGAAAAATGGGTCGCTGACGGGCTAGAGATAGATGAGGAAGAATGGTCGTATGCTCTCGCCTCACCGAGGGAGGTAGCGATCTCGGTCCGATTACGGTTAATCCAGCTGAAACTCCTTCACAGAGTGTATATCTCATGTACCATGCTGAAAGCAATGGGGAGAGGAGGAGAAGGGCTTTGTAGAAGGGGATGTGGAGGGACAGGCACCTTCTTCCATATACTGTGGAAGTGTTCGAAAGTGCAAAGATACTGGAGACGGGTGGTGCAATGTATGCGGGAGGTGTGGGAAGTAGAGATTCGACTAGAGGCTAAGAGATGTCTCCTGAACAATTGGGAGCCCACAGACCTGTCTTCAAAAGGGAAAATCTGGGTGACACTTGGGCAGATGGTGGCAAAGAGAAAGATTGCGAGACTGTGGGGAGCCCCAAATCCACCGAAACTGAGGGACTGGCAAAGCGACATGGATTGGTGCATGCTGCAAGAAAAGACTGTATATATGGCGAGAGGTTGCCCCCGCAAATGGGGAGAAATCTGGTCAAGCTGGAACGAATTTAGGGGAAACATATGCGAGCCTCCCCATGTCCCACAGATCGGCTCGGAAGACATAGACTAAACTGTTTTTCCTGTGGCGATAACCGCGAGAAATGTATAAACTATAGATGTATTACTGGTGCTGTAACAGATTCGAGACTGATGTAACTTACTGATCATGTTTATTTCTTTACCTAATAACAAAAGATTTTTTAATGTTGGGGACTGTTAAAATGAAAACCCTGTTCTACTGCAGTGAATCCTACATTACATGGTTTTTTTTTCTTTCTTGATTTATTTATTTTATTTCTTCCTATTTCATTGCACTAGCCGACAGGCGCCCCTCGAATAACACTGTTTTACGCCACCGGGCCTCCGGGATGCCGGTTCCAAGGCTGTGTTCTTCCGATTATAACTTTCTTATTGCTTTGCACACGACGCTGCCGGCCTCCGGGTTGTAGGCGCCTGCAGCAGTGTACTGTACTTACTATACAATAAAGCAGTTGGAACACCAAAAAAAAATAAATAAATAAATAAATAAAATTAGGATATGTACTTCAGTTTTACGTGTCCTAAAAGTGAAAAACTCCAAAAGTGTTTGTCAGTGCAGCAAAGCTACCTCTCCCTTAGAATAACACTGGGTTTCCTTATTAAATGTAATAAGTTATAACTTCGGCTTGAGAGACGATATAGAAATAGTTCTTCCACACATTTGAGTGGTAAACCCTCTTTAATAGTAAAGTCAGATTTTAAGTTACTATTCTGAAAATGACACTTTTTAAAATTTGCCTTTTTTCTGCCTAAGCCAAATGTGCCTTCTACCAGCGTCCAGAGTCATATTACTGTGAATGGCACTCCAGTGTTGTGCTCTGTATTTCTTCCAAACGTGGAGACAAAAGGGTCTTAGGTGTTGGGCATTGTTTTCTTCTCCTGTGGGTTTGTATTCAGCCCTCCTGAGCTTCAAAGGGTAGCCCGAGGGTTTGGCCCACCTCCTTCCTGACTTCTAAGGCTCTTCTCCCTCCCACCGACAACCTGATAACCTTTGTAAGGGTGCAGGTTACCCAAACCTAGGTAAGAATGCAGGTTAGACAAAGGGTGCATTTCCCACCACAGGCTGGCACTGGGTATAAGAATGGCACCCTCAGATTATCTCATCAGACCTGCAGAGGTTTCAGACAAAGGAATGCCCTGCTGTCTGAAGAGTAAGATGAGACCTTTTTGTCTTGAACCCAGGATCCCCAAAAGTGATTCTGAATTTCAGTTGGCTGACCTTCTGTTGGAGTAACACAGATACAATCTTTCTGAGGCCGTCTGCACATCTGCTCAGCTGACCATCATCATCTGGTCCTGCCTGAGCCCTGCTGCTGGCCTCAGTTGGAGGGAGTCATGATCCCCAAGAGGTGCCCCTCTCCTACTTTAAAACTGAACTACAGGTTAAAATCCAGAGATTTGGGGTTTCTCAAAACCACGAGAAAGCGCCTCACATCGCAGCAATCGCTGCATCTCCCGCCAATGCAAAGTTCCGATGGTGACTTGTTCTTTGCACCAGCTCTGACTGCCTGCATCTCCTGCATATGCAAAGCTCCAGGGACAACGTGTTTCCTGCACCAACACTGATCTACTCGCAGCCCTGCACTAATGTGAAGCTCCAACTGAGGTATGTCACATAGACTTGAACTATAAGAAATTATTCACCAGGGGCCCTGTTATGCTATACTACGCACTTTCCTTGTTTGCACCCTGGCGCACCATTAAACAGGCGGGCCTGGTGCAAACAGAAAGAGTACGCCCAATTACATAGAATGTGCTGCCCCCAGGGGGCAGCGCAGTAAAGTGAAATGCTGCTGGCAGGAGCAGTCTGTGTGTCTGGGAGGTCCATAGGACCCCCTTTGCCCCCTGCTAAGGTCTGCTTCCATAGGGCGCACGGACAGTGCGCCACCTTTTTGGTGGAGTACTGTCACAGTGTCTCCTGGCAGCTTCTTTGCCTCTGAGCCTGTGTCTGTGTCTGTATTAGTGCATGGTTGCAGAGGCAGCAGGATTTCCTCATTTGCATGGGGCATACCCCATGTAAATGAGGGAATGTCCTCTTGAGAAAGTGCTGGCACTGTATGTGCGCCAGCGTTTTCAGTATTACAGAACAAGCCGCACAAGCATCTGCAGCCCTGCTGTAATACCAAAGTGCCACAGGGGTGCGCAAAGCCACAGGGCATTTAGTGTAATACGCCACAGGAAGAAACTGGTCCATGTATATGACCCGCGCTCATGAAGTCAGCCTGAACTTGTGACTTTGACCTGGCCCATAGCGACTATATAAACATGAGAAACACTTTGTGCTTTTTGGTGCTATTGCCACCTACAATTTAAAATGTTCATAATTTTGGTTTTCCTTATAGATTTATTTCGTTTCTGTGTCATTTTATTTATTCAAATCCACTCTTTTTTTCTAACAGAATTGGTTCTGCACTCAACTATTATCATACGTTGTTATTCATTGGAATTGTGTATCGAAAAGTTATAATAGCACATAGGAATCAACAATTGAATACAAATTAGTCTGCAAATTGCTGGAAACATATTCTTCCTTTATTCCGTATTCCTTTTTCTTTTGTTCATGTTTCTTTTTTTATAACCACAGCACCAAATTGATAGCCAATGCGGCGCGTTTCGTCTCCACAGGACTTTTTCAAGGCTAAAACGGTGCATACAAAACAAACATTAATAAACTCACTTTACAAATTAAAAACACAATATTTGCATGTACTGCAAAACACATTGAACCAGACTAAGGGGCCGATTATGATGGCAGACGGACCTGAGTTCGTCCGCCAGCATGGAGTAGGAGGGACCGTCCGCAGGGGCAGCGGTGGTCCCTCCGTCCAAATTAGGATGTGACCGCCACCCTGGCAGTCACATCCTGTATCTTTAACATTGCGGCGGGTGCTGCTTGAAGCAGCACCCGCCGCAATGTTAAAAATGTAAGTTGTGCATTTGCATGCACAAAGCGGCAGGCACCGCGCGGTGCCTGCTGCTTTGTTCACGCAAATGCAGGGGGGTACCATAGGTACCCCCCATGTGCATCCCCCTCCCCCTTCACCCAGGGGGCCCGCAACGGGCCCCCGAATTGAAGGTCCGTATGCTTTTCCACGGCGGAAAAGCCACCGCGGAAAAGCATACATTTTACACCATCATAATATGGCTGGCGATGTCTGATAGACACCGCCAGCCATGTTAAAGCTTTTCTGCCGCACTCTGAAGGCGACCACGGCGGAAAAGCTGCATACAGATTTCAAGATCCACCGCCATCCTAATTTGGTGGTGGGTCTTTTGAGGCTCAGCAGCGGTTTTCCTGCATCCTCCGGGCCAGCGGTGGATTCCGCCGGCCCGGAGGATGCGGGAAAACCGCGATCCTAATTAGCCCCTAGTATCCAATCATTCAAATCATTTATAGTACATTACTAGGGAGACATCTCGAATCCACACATTTTCTAACACAATGATTTCAAAAGAGAGAATAAACCTGACTGATTGTTGTTGATAAAAATAAATCACTATTAGTTAGCTTGAACAGTCCATCAAATAGTGTTGTCAATTTTCAAAAAAGAGGCATTCATGCATCTAATATCAAAAGCAAGAACTGCATAGAGACAAACATATTGTTAATTCCCTTACCATGTTTTGTCACACACAATGTCTCTAACTATCTTATGAATAGATCATAGATTTTCATTCACTAATAATTATATTTTCTCATTTTATTTAAAAAAGCACCTGCTTACAATAAATCTCTACCATATATATAAAGTAGTATTTAGTCCAGCATACCTTTTATATATCTAGGTATCTCACACAGAGGCTTCACGGCAAGTTTACTGTGGCAGAAGAAGTACTGATGCAGGATGAATCTGAAAAAATGTTTACGAAATAAACTATTTATAATGTGACACAGACGTAAGCAAAAAGCCATATTAAACATGATGATAGTATCCAATCAGTAATCATGATCCCGCATACATTGGTATTTTCCATTGAAGAAGCACAAATATTGTATGTCTGAAGTAATGTGATACAGGAATAATAATAAACTGTAAATCTTTGAAGTTTAAAAAAGTATTGCATCTGAAATGTTTCTATAAGAAAATATGACTATCACGTGAATATGTAAACAAGAATTCAAGCGGGATGTAGTATCAGTCATCCGACAACAATTACATATTCAATGAAGAACAATTGTACCAATGGTGTTGACATTGCGAAATAGACCGCCATCTTTAAACAGTGAACAATCGTTAAACCTTATCCAGGATGGCATCGATATTATCATATATACAAAGATGTAGCCGTCTTTAGCCAATATAATCGGTATTGTTTAGTTTGTTTGACTGTTCAAACTAAATAATAGTGATTTATTTTGATCAACAACAAACAGTCTGGTTTATTTTCCCTTTTTTAATCATTGTGTTAGAAAATATGTGGATACGAGTTGTCTCCCTTGTAATGTATTATAAATGATTTGAATGATTGGATAAAATTTGTACAGTGAGTTTATTATTGTTTGTTTTGTATGCACCTTTTTAGCATTGAAAAAGTCCTGTTGGGACGAAACATGCCGCGTCGGCTATCAATTTGGTGCTGTGGTTTTAAAAAAAGAAACATGAACACAAGCAATAAAGAATAAAGGAAGAATATGCGTCCAGCAATTAGACGACTCATTTGATTTATTTGGGAGGCAGTACAAGAATGCTAGTTATATTCAACTGTTGATTCAATTGTATGCTACTCTAACGTTTGCATACAAAATTCTGATGAATAACAGCATATGATAATATTTGAGTGCAGAGACAATTCTGTTGTTTTTGCTTTGGTTTTCCCAATTAGTGGGGACGTAGGAAGGTCACATTCCCGGCTCATTACACCATGCCTTTGTTCTAATTGCCATATACTAGACTAACTGGTGCAGGTTTCTAGTGCCCTGACCTTTATCCCTTTCCTTGTACTCAATTTTTCTAAATTAGTTTGGAATTTTTCTTTAGTTCTGTTTTCACAGTTTTTACTGTTAGAGGCAATGTGTAAAGTATTTATGGTGCACTCTAAGCCAATCCTGACTGCCTTTGTAACAACCTATCAGAGGACAGGTTTATTTAGTGCCTTTTGTCGTTCACCTTTACAAGAATTGTGTGTATTACTTGAGTGGGGCACTCACCCCTCTCAAATAATACCCCAATTTCTGACACTTTTCACAAGTCCAAAAGCGCAATATAATGACATCACACTATTTTGACCCAGTGAAATACTGTACTAAGGGGCCCCCAACATGTAGATAGATCCCAAGGCCCTCTCTTAGTATGTAAGTTATTTTTTTTATTGATCACACATGTTCATTTGACAGTTGCCCTGTCCAGTCAGACCTAAAAATACACGTAGATTAGTGTAACCCTGGGCATCCCATACTGCTCTCAAACAGTCGTGGCTGCTTCCGAACAGGGGTGGTAGGGCAGGTGTGTGGAGGAGGAGATGGGAAATCAATAAAAAAAAGCACTTACTTATACCGCTGACTGCCGGCCTCTGCCTCCTTCCGCAGGAAGAACACAGCCTCCCAGAATCCCCTGTCCAATCACAACGCTGCCTTAGCAGCATTGTGATTGGTCTGAGCGCCGTGGTTCGGTGCTCAGACAGAGGCTGGCAGGCTGTGCATGTTCGCGACGCAGGTTGTGAGGCAGACTGAGTGCCGAACATGCAGAGTGCGCATGATGCTTTGGGGGGCCCGATACGGCAGCCAAACCATCTTGCGCACTTTAGGTGCTTCCACCACTCCTTCCCCTGTGACGTGTGGAGCCCAGCCCCATCCCCCTGGCTTCAGCTGCAAGCTGAGTACCGAAAACAAAATGATAATAACGAACGTTATTATAAAAACATTTTTGTATTCATCTTGTATTTCAAGCAGTGGGACAACGCTCCTCCGCCTTAGGGGAGGAGCCACCACTCCTCTGAAACACAAGCCTGCCCTCTGAAGTCTAATGTGAATATTGGAAGGGAACGGTGCTAGGAATGCAATACATTCCGCAGGGCTGTCTTCCCATCTGTGCTGCTTCAAGAGAAATACAAACACCATAAATGATCTTTTTATCTAAGACACTTTTACAGCATTACAATTGTATATGTTTGCCCCCGAAAGTTTAAGCTCCGACAGCTGAATAAATAAACAAAATTATCACAGTTGTGCGGTGGGCAAGCACTTTTTTTGTGGAAGCAAAAACAGAAAGCACCTCTCTAGTGATGTTCACAAAATTGTCTGGGGGCATCTGTACTGTCAATCCAGAGCAGGAAAAGGTATAGATACATATCCAGAAAGATTTTCTTTGTTGAACGTTTTCTGAAGCACAATATACTGCTTTTAACAAATGATAGAACAATGGTGTATTTTGTTAGTGTCCCCACGCAAAAATCTGCTCAGCAAAAACGAACAACGCCATTATCTCCAATGTGCTGGCAGTGAAAGTGGTACAATGCGTGTTTTGTCTCACTGGACAGAAAAAGCTGCATTGCATTGTTCTCATGCAGATAGTAGCAGGTGAAGATGTATATAAGGGCTGCTGTGCGCCCACCCACAGCACCGAGGTCTCACAACCATCCAGCAGCCAACATGGGCAAGGTAAGTAAAGGAAGGCCATGGATGTAAATGTATAACAATTTGGATTCATTGCCCAGGGTATACACCCTCGCAAATCCCATTCATTAAATAGATGTGAAAAATATAGTTGCAAGTTTTTAAAACTTTATCTTGGGTATTCCAGTTTAACAAACCATGGATTAGGGGCAATGTTTGTAAGTGTGGTTATACTGTATACATATGTAAGCTTAGACTCCTATCCCTCTTTGGCGTCACGTTATTTTAGTTCACAGTACAGAATGGTTTTAGTAATGACACACCACCATCAAGGCGAGTAGATCCAAACTTCAGCAGCGCATTATATAGATGTGTACGTTTCTAAAATGCAATCAGTCTCGTGTTTTTTTATCTTCCTTTTCATTTCTGCCTCTCAAAACAGATCTTTTTTTTATAGATAACACCAACCTCACGTGGCTGTGTAAGTGTTTTAAAAACACATAGGATGGTAAAATGCTACAAAAATAGGTTTTACAGAAAAAAACATACAATTTAACACACAAGGACGAAATCTCCGATACAAGCAATAGAATCACAAGCAAAAATATTTTTGATGTAAAGGGGTTACACAAATGTGTTCAAGTAGCTGATGTTTCCAGGTGGCATTTTCATTTTGTGAAATTCGTATTTTATTTTCCAAAAATGTAATCTCCATCAGTTGGTCTGGTTCTTTTAAATGGAGACAGACAATAACAAGCATTTACAATGCAACGGTTTCGCCTTCGGAAAAGTTTGAGCTATTGGCATTGTAAATGACAAACTTTTTATTTATGTGTTGGTTTTGAAAACAGATAAATAAATGGCATTCTCATTTACAATGCCAATAGCTTACTCTGTCGCAAATGCAAGACGTATTGCATTTGCACACACACACCCACACAAGAGCCCCCCCCACACACACACACAAGAGCCCCCCACACACACCACACAAGAGCCCCCCTCACACACCAGAGCCCCCCACACACACACGCAAGAGCCCCCCACACAAACACACACACGCAAGAGCCCCCCACACAAACACACACACGCAAGAGCCCCCCACACACATACGCAAGAGCCCCCACACACACGCAAGAGCCCCCCCCCCACACACACACGCAAAGAGCCCCACACACACGCAAAGAGCCCCACACACACGCAAAGAGCCCCACACACACGCAAAGAGCCCCACACACACGCAAAGAGCCCCACACACACGCAAAGAGCCCCACACACATGCAAAGAGCCCCACGCAGAGGTCAGGGGTGGCACAGAAGCAGAGTTTCACCAGCTGAGGCTCGCATGAAGCCTCTAGCATGAAATAGAGGGAGGGTAAGGGAGAAGTGATGAAAGAGAGGAGGTAAACAATGAAGGGAGAGCTCCATACCTGGGGCGGGGGGTCGAACTTGGCCAGAGGTGGAGGAGGTGTACCCCAGATTCGAGGGACTGCCCCTTCCAGCAATCTAGGAAGCTCTTTTCAGGAGAATTTGTTTGAAAAAGCAGGTGGAGCAAGTTGTTCCAAGGGGAATAGCTGTTTTTATTATTACTGCTGATAAGTTATCTGTGCCACCTGCTCTTGTAAGTTTTAGCATCTCAGTTGTTTTCTTAATGATTGGTATTGAGAACCCCTCTTTGATCTCTTTATTAGCAAGAAATGTTATCAGGCTATAAAGTAGTGTCCTCCAACAGTGAGAAATGCCCTGCGTGGCCGAAACAGGTCGGTGTGACAGACTGGCTCTGTTTACTTAATTAAATACCTGAAGTGAAGGATTTCTGAGTGCGGCGTATTTTTGCAAAAAAAAAAATAGATATATATATAATCCTGCTATTGTTGTAAACACACAGCTTGTCAACTAGTAGCAAGGTGATCCTCATAGCTATATGCATTGCGTAACTCATACAAAATCATTATAGGTTTCTTTGATGAAGCAAGGTAATAGTGTATTGCCTGTTGCACAAAACGGTGAAGGTTTAAAATCATATGATGTATTAATCAATACAAGACAGGTTCCTTTTAAATCCAAGTACAGTTTGAAGTAGAAACCCCAAACTGAAACTGCATATTCAGGAAGTTCTTATGTCATCAATTGTCTCAAGTCTTTAAAAAATATAGAACGTAGTAAATTGGTAGGATCTTAGCACTCAAAACGTGCTTCCTAATCTTTGTTCTGCATTTGTAGAAGCAGCGCTCCTGCCTCAGCTGGTTTCTCCCCTCAAATCAGGGAGATCGGGTATTGGGCTGTTATCCCCGGGTCCCACGCGCAATGCGGGGCACTCGGGAGGCGAGGCGCACGTCCGTGACGCTTTGGCGAGCGAGCGCACAGCCCCCCAGCACTTCCTCTCTTCAGCCGGTGTCAATACTGGGTGCGGGGTGGAAGGCGATCTCCCCCAGCTTCTGGGCCGAAGACTCACCCTCGCAGGCACGGCCCCCGTCGCAGCTCCCACTGGCCTCCGCTGACGTCGAGGGTTCCCCCGGAGTCAGCCACTCACAGCGCGGCTCCCGGGGCAGATCCTGATGACGCGGCGAGGCTCCAACCAACGGCGGCGCAGCTCACGGGGACAGGCCCACTGCAGCGGCCAATCAGAGCGCGCCTCTGCCGACGAGCCTCCGAAAAGCCACCAATGCGGTCGCAGCCCCTTCGTGCCTCGGCCAAGGTGCCGAGCAGCTGCCGGTTGACCCCCGGGCGGGACGGGATACCACAATTTGTGAGGACACGGGGGGGGGCGGGAGAGGATGAGGGGGGCGGGCGGGAGAGGACGAGGGGGGCGGGAAAGGACACGGACGTCGGGAGGGAGGCGGGAAACGTGGGGACGGCGGGAGGAGGGACACAAGGCAGGACAGCAGCAAGCACGGCCCGGCCGGACACAAGGCAGGACAGCAGCAAGCACGGCCCGGCCGGAGGAGACTCGGGGGCGTTCCCGGCGTCGCGTGACGTCGGCAAAAGCCAAAGAATCTCGGGAACGCCCCCGTGTCTGGTCCGGCATTGACGGACAGGCCCTCGTCCAATGGCTAGGCTCCATTTATGGAGCTAGCCAATGGGACGGGGGGGCGTGTTCCAGAGTGCTTACTGTACTCAATAGATTTCTCTGGAGGAGGAGCCTAACGGCTCCGTCCCCCAGCGAAACCTAAAAAGGCAGCACACTGCAATACTGCTTTACTTATTCTGTGTATGAAAGGCTGAGTGGGGAGCTAGAGTTCTAACCATGGGGTCAAATACAGATCATAAGCCTTGTGAGACAGTTTAGTGGATGTATCAGTGCAATTTGCCTTCCGACCCAGTAAGAGCTAAGAGGCCTGTGACTGACAAGATTTCCTTCAAACCTTCACCAGGGTTACCAGTTCATTCTTAGCACAATTGTTATTAACTCTCATTCAGCCCTCCCCCCATACACTCTCATTCCCCCACTGAACCATACACTCCCATTCACACATTCACCCATTCTGCCATTCACCAGCTCACTGAAACTCATTCACACACTCAATCATGCATTCTCACCTACCCTACCACCCATTTATCTAATTCACAATGGCTCACACACCACTGTTTTACTTTCATTTATTAAATTATATTGTTGAAGGGCAGCAGGTTGCATTTCAGTCCATTTATGTTTTTCTAATGAACATTTGTCTACCTATCATGTCCACAGTCATCTATTCAGTTACTTACTTAAGATAATTTACTAACCTAAACACATTCAACAAATCATTCATTTCCTTCTACCTTACATCAACCACCTACCTACTCACATTCACTCATCCTCGTCTAGCTTCCCACTATCATTAGCTTAATTCATAAAACCAGTCATCACATTTACATACCCACTCAGTCAACCCCGACATTCAATAACTCACCCATTTACAAAAACACGCCAAACATCACTGATTGAGTAACCAGCTACAGTAGTGGCTTTGCTAGTGCTTGTTTTATTATCCCTGCAGATTCCATCTAGATGGATGTGCAAGGGAGCTAGAACAAGAATATGCAGGCATGACAGTAAAGAGTTGAGGCCTGGCCTTATTGGTGCTGCAGAGGAGAGAAAGCAGTTAGAAAAGGAAATCAGAGACAGGAGGGTGAACAGATGTTTACTTTCTGCTCCCAAGTTACTCGTGCTGTGAATTTTGAGGCAGCTGCTGACCTGGTCATGTTGCTGGAAAATGTCACGTCATCACAGCATGATGAGATCGTGGATTCCTGTGCGTGCTCATACGGATTACGAATGGGCTCCTTTTCTGACTTTACATACACTACATAAAGGTGTTTCTCTGTGACGTCATCCGCATGATTCCTAAGTCCATCCTTTTCCCATCACAGGGTGGGTGTCGTGAGTGAAGCTTGCTGGACATTCCTCAACCTATGGGTTGATAGTAAAAGGTGGGGTAACCACTGCTGAGTGACATGTAGACATATAAAGCCCCGACCTTGAAGCAAAATGGCCGAGGTTGTTTTTAATTGGGGCTCTAGGGGAAGGTGACGTCTCAAGGCTGTGAGAAAGGTCAAAGGCTGGGTTAAACCCTAGCAACGCTCAATCAGACACAAGCTCTCTCAGATGCAGAAGGCCTACTAAAAAGGCCAAACAATTCCTACTTTTCCTTCCTTTCGGACCTTCATTTAAATGTTGTATATTTAAATATGCTTTTATATTAGCAAGCCATAAAAGGACTGGGGGCGCAGCCCCTGCTCCCTTAAACTGGAGCCACTGAAGTACAGTCTAGAGAGAGCAACATCAGGCCCCAGGGCCACTGCATCATTAAGGCACAATCTCCGGATAAATAACGTGTCTATGCGAAGCTAGTTTGGGCCACGGGACTCCCAGGGGGACAGGCGCACTGATACAAGCTACAAGTTCCTGCGTAATTGAAGTCTACTGGAGTAAAAGTTGGGACATAATCAGACTGAACATTACTATTTTACTGAAAAATAATGAAAAAAAATCGTGACTAGTCCACGGTGCTTAATTTGCACCACTGGTTTTAGGTGGGACCCACCATCACTCATTTTGGGGACCACTCAAATGTTTCTTCAACAGGCTTTGATCCAAGTAAGAAAGAAAAACACAAAAGAGGTAAAAGAAGAGGAAGAGAAAGACCGAAAATTATGACAGAGGGAGAAAAGAGTGATGATAAAGAGCTAGTAAGAGTGAACAGCTAAAGATGCAGGGAGTGTCATCTAATAGATTAAACAGGCTTAAGGTAAAATAAAGACTATGCACCCTTGGTTTTCAGCACCGTGAAAGTGCTACCCAAGGGTTTTCTGGGCAAAACTTTGGGCCCTGGCACTTATTTTGCCTCTATAGGATTACCATTCATGAAACACAATCTCTGTGTAATCGGATGTTAAAATCTATCGTATCTTGGGTCCCACATACATGGCCAGAAGCTTTTATTTACACACAAACCAAAGTGAAAGATGGTCCCCCTTGACATTCCAGTACAGTGGACCTATTATCTCTTATATTACCATCAGCAGCTCCTATTTTGACATCTTTATCTTCCACCACAGTCTAACGGGTTTATTACGAGTACAGCGGTCCTGGGACTGCCGTACTTACAGTGGCGGCCCTACCAACATGCTCCGACCGCTGTATTCCGAGTGCGGTTGATGGATTGCAACCAGCCTGCTACAACACAGCTAGCACTGCCAAGACACTGGATCCTGCGATGCAGGCGGTGTGCAAAGTGTGGAGGAATTGAGGGGTTGCCAATCCCATGCACCAATGTCCATATTATGAGTTTCCCTTTCGCACAACTTTTCATGGCAGTGATACCGCCATGGAAAAGCTTGCGAAAAGGCAAGGAGGGGGCCCCCAACAGGGGCCAAGGCAAATCTGCCCATAGGTTTGAGTGCGGGGGACCTTTTGTGCCCCCCTACAAATGCACTTTCGTGCATGCACTGTGTGGCTTGCACAACATGGTGCATGCTGCACAGTGCATGTATTGCAACAGGCTCTCTCATGGCTGTGGTAGACAGCCGCTGTGAGACCGGTGATGCACTGGCCGCCTCCCTGTCCTGAATTCAACTTGAAATCTGGCGGGCTGGTGTTCCACAGGTTTGCCAATCTTCCTGGAACTGCGGCAGTCCCAGCTGAAGATTGCCAAACTCGGAATAAGGCCGTAAATGAGGTGAGATCATAGAAGATGACTGACTGAACTTCTGCTTTTTTGATGGATGCCCTTCTCTGGCCTTTTTCTTAAGCAGGCTCTGTCTGGAACTCTCCGGAACTCGTGCTAAAATTACTGTAAGGCAATAATGTCATTCAGTCTGCTTTTCCCTGCAATTAATGTACTGTTGGAGATATTGGATGCAAGAACATGACCCACTATTGCCAGGACTGTGTGGCACCATACTGTATGCACTATGAAAAAACACTTCACAAAGACCTACTCCTAATGAGAATTGAAAATTGAAAATTACTTGAAAGGGAACTTTTACTAGTTTAAGAAATTCTCAGAATGGAGTTGAACTGAAATAAGTAATACATTTTAAATGTATCACCAAAACCATCTGTTCTATTACACTATGTCCTCCTTATTCTGCATTATTAAATTGTCTTATTTTTGTCCACAACAGATCATCTTCTACGAGGACAGGAATTTCCAAGGCCGCTCCCACGAGTGCAGCTCTGAGTGTCCTGATCTCACTCCTTTCTTTAGTCGCTGCAACTCCATCCGGGTGGAAAGTGGCAACTGGATACTCTATGAACACCCCAATTTTAGAGGACATCAGTACTACCTGAGGAGGGGCGAGTACCCTGACTTCCAGCAGTGGATGGGTTACAATGATTCCATCCGGTCATGCCGATTGTCCCCTCAAGTAAGTCGTTTATTTAGTTATACTTTAAACCTACGTCAGGCACTCTGATCTACAGGTAAATCTTGCTTGGCAAAGTCCGGTCTGGTTCTTTGATGACTGAAGAGTAATAAAGAGAATTGTTTCGAGACTTCATATTGGAGAAGAGTACATTGATATTGACACCATTGAACTATGTGTATTTCATGAAAGGAAGAGAGAAGAAACAAATAGAACAAACTCTACAATACAATAGTTTGATTCTTGTGGCACTCCCTTTTGTGTGTTTTTTTTTGTTTTAATGTATTTATGGTTTCGGAGTAGTTTCACCATTAGAGGGTGAGTGCAGACCACTATTACCTTGCGGAACTAGCACCTGTGCAGCTGCCTTTAGCCAGACCTTCAGTTGCTTTGGGATTAGATGGGTTACAGTGACTCCATCCGGTGATGCTGCTTGACACCCTCAAGTAAGTGGTTTATGTAGTAGTACTTTGAAGCTACGTCAGGTACCCGGATCTGGATGTAAATCTTGAATGGCAAAGTGGGTGCTTAGTCTGAAAGTTCACAAGAGAGGCAGTCTAAACTAATGTCACTGGGGAAAGGATAAGGCAATGCAACAAAGCTCCATTGATGCCAGTTTGCTGCACTCCATCATTCAAATTGTAAGGAGCTGCACGAGAAAAGCATGGCAGTGATCAAATGTGATGTAATGCCAACTTGTAAGGTAGGTTTCTTGTCCCTAGAACTGGATTTGCTTGCCAAAAAGGTCCCTGCAAGGTTGAATGCGGGGCAGAACTATTGAAGAAGAATTCAAGAATTAGTTTTCCTATACTGAATGCACATGTGTTTTCTGCTTACATAAGATCTGTGTTCTGACCAAGAGGGCTATGTGGATTCTGTATGAGATTCAGGAAATCTAGAATATATATCTTATCTCATCCTTCTTTTTTTATAACCATAGTATGAGCAAAATGGTAGTCCAGAGGTATGAGAAAAGGCCAATGGAAAATGTGAGCCACCAGCCTTAAATTTTCTGAATACTTTCCATTACTTTTACTTTAAGCTTTTAGTTATATATTAGTTTACTAAAACATCATAATGCTGCTATTTTGTGATATACTTCTTCACAAAAGGTTTTTTAGCACACAAATGATTTATATTTTGCTTATTTTTCTGATTAAGACGTACGTTTTGTTTTTACAAAGCACAGTATATCCTGATTGTGATGAGAATTTTCCAACTGTACTGGAAATGTGGATCTAGGTTCTATTCTGTACCTTATGGATGCTTCAGAAATTGTTATACCTAAATCGTTTTCTCTTCTTGTTTCTTATCCAGCACCATGGATCCTACAGGCTAAGGGTTTATGAACGAGAGAACTTTGGAGGTCAGATGATGGAGTTTAGTGAAGACTGTCCACATGTTTATGAACAATTCAATTACCATGACATCCACTCCTGTAATGTGCAGGATGGACATTGGGTCTTCTATGAAGAACCCAACTACAGAGGACGTCAGTACTACCTGAGACCCGGCGAATACAGGAGATACAGCGACTGGGGAGCCTCAAGCCCCAGAGTTGGTTCTTTCAGGAGAGTAAGAGATCATTATTGAGTTACCTTGAATGTGAAGGCCAGGCTATAAAAGTACACAATAAATGATATCACAATAAAATTCCCTTGTTTTATGTTATTCTTATCACCAAACCGATTGTAAAATGAAATTACCATGCCTGGTGTATTGATATAAGGCCATATGTATCATGCATTATACCAGTTGTGGAATCGGGCCAATTGCGATGGGTAAAATGCATTTTGGTATGTGTGAATTCCAATTTACGATACGGTAACATCTTACCAAATCGCAGTTTAGAATTGTGAATTTATACCGATCCGGTGTTAGAAAGGGGTGTGTTTAGGGTGTCCTTTCCTAATGCCGAATTGCAGCAGTATGTAAGAATGTTTTGCAACGGAAATGCGGACACAACGCATTTGCATATTACCACCTACTTCAAGTAGGTGGTATCCCATTTGGAAATTGGAAGCTTCCCCTTTGGGAATGGTGGCAAAAACATTTTTTCAGAGCAGATAGTGGTCCCAAAGAAAACGGGAGGCATTTAAAAAAAGAAATGATTGCTTTATTTAAAAGCAATCACGGACATGGTGGTGTGTTCGTAATTGCTTTTAGTTATTTTTTACTAGACATCGGAGATAAAGTACTTTTTATTAAGTTCAATTTACAATTGTTTCAATAACCGGTCTATTTTTGTGCCTGTGATATATGGTTGGATGTATGTGAGTACATGAGAAGTGTTGGTAAATTAATGTACCAAAAGTGAATGATACTTTTTGACTTTCAGTGATATAACTGACCCACACATCTTCCATACCCTTCTCTTCAAGCGAACACAACAGTCATTGTACAGCTTTTATCACCTAGGAAAACCCTGATAGTCCATTATTGGTTTTGCTTTAGTTTAAAACACTCATTAAGACCCTACTTTTACAATTGACGTCTTTACTTAATAAATGTATTTTCATTTACATTTGTCACTGTAAATTATTGTCATTGCCATTCATCTTTCTGACACTGCCTACCATTTCTAGGCAAACACTGGTATTTGCCTTCTTACTACTCAAATAGCAAAGGTCATCACTGCCATGGTAACCAGTAGCAGTACCATCTAATATAAGCTCAAACACCTAAACACATTGTGGCAGGTTCCCCGAAGTGTACTAACACAGCCCTGTGCATGATCTGAATTTTAAACTGTGTGTTTCTCCTAACCATATACAGTTCAGTAAACCGCTGAAAATTGAGTTATTCATACTAGATTTTGACTAAGATAAAGAAGACACATATTGGGAGCTTTTCTTGCATCCAATTTGCTCAGACTTCTAGTGTCGTGTATTCAGCACTCTCTAGTGACTACCAGGTAACAACGTAATATAAAATATTAACTAAATAAGAGAGTTAACTGAATTGTCTTCAGTGTTTTCTTTTTTTAACATTTATTTAAATTTTACACACTTTGGACACTATCTGCCTCTTCTGTTACATCAAATGCCCCAAAATTTACAGCGAGATAGAAATCTAACTTCAGGTTTGCCTTTTACACAGCGAGATAGGCTGGCTAGGGAAACTATAGCCCTTAAGGCGAGTCCCACTGGGTAGGATAGCTGTGAATACATCCACCTTATCATTGCCGTAAATCAGATCTGTGATTCAGTTCTTTAAAGTAGGGGTGGCCTCTGCCCCAATGTTTTGCAATTCGTTTTTTATCCATAAATCTAAGAGGATCGATTTTGCACTTTACATTTTACAGTCATTCCCCAATTCTTGTTTCCAAATCTATTGGATTTGCAAGACGTGCAGTCAACAGTTTGCAATGTATTCCATTATTTCTCTTGGGTCTCTGCACTTTATCGCTGCATACAGTCCTGCACGATGATTAGTGATTAGTAGCTGATGATTAAAGTAGTTGCACTACTCACTATAAAAAATATACACATCTATTTCAGCCAAAAGTAACTCTAGGGCATTATACCTCCTTGTCATAGTTGGGCTTTTATATATCGCACCCAACATTGCCATCATGGGGGAGGGATTTAACTGGTCTGCCCCATTGTCCTAAATGTCTCAACCCAACCCAGTAGAAAGTTACTATATCAGGTGCAAAAAATGAGCCTCATCAGTGTGACACCTCTGGCATTTTGCTGTTTCAGATCAACTGTGTTTATGAAATCTGTATGGTGTGTAAAAAAGTATTTGAAAGAATTTTAAATTAATGAGTCTATGTTTACTATTCAACGACTATCTCACACAGAAAAGCCACCCAAGTGAATTCATATTATTTTACCGCTCTACACCATTTTGTTATTGCATGATTGTCAGCCCATTCCTAAACACACAAATAAATGTGATGGGATGTTCTCACATACCTACAGGTGTCATGAGTCATCATAGACTATCCCTTTGCACCCCAATAACTACAGTTTGATGGACAGCTACCCTACACTCTGATGTCAGGGAGGCACTTGTTTCTTGCCTAGGATCCATGAAATAGATTAAAAACGAATGTGATAATACAGTCTGGCTTTTATTATGTAGGGTACCATCTGATATTAAAAATTAGGTGTGAAGTATCCAGGAATTAGTACACAAACCCCACTATGATGCCAACAGGTTTCTGCCCAGTCGCTCAGCTGAAGCACTGGCATTCATCAGGATGGATGTTGGGTTCTCTTTAAGCGTATACCCTTCATATATACTATGTACTGGGGGTCTAACGCTTGTCGCCACCCAAAGTTCATAGGTCACTTGGTTACCTGGAAAACAGTAATAAGAAATGCCTGTTACAAATGTATCTATTGACTGATAAAGCTGGACCTTAAGTCCTTCAATTTCATTTTTAAGGAAAGATTGCATGCAGTGTAAGCATGACACTGCACTTGTGTACCACATCAATACAAAATTGTGTAGTGTCACGCTGTGAGATCTGGCTCATACACTCTTACCCTAACAGAGGGTCACCTGGGCCTCATGTAGAAAGGCCTCAGTCACACTTTGTATGGGAGAGTAAAGGATAGCCACCCATACTCATCTGAAATATAAACTCACTGCTGAAAGTATTACTTTCCACCACTGCCCACTCACTCGTCTTGCCGTGCACCTATTTGTACTGGCTGGTCCTCCCTTGGATTGTAGAAAACACCATATGTTAACCTTAAATACCCTGATAGGGTCCCACCAGTGATTCATTAGTGACACTGTTGTAAATTAGTTCTTCATGTAACATGGCTGACAGTGGTCGTTTGTTCTTCCTTTGTGTTCTTACTTCCATAGCCTCACAGAATACCTATGTGTGTTCTAACTTGTACTGGAGACACCCGACTGCGTACCTGTAGTATCTTCCTGTAATTATTACAAAGTTGCCACTAATGTTAACCATTTCAAATGATGAACTTCAGCTGTGTCAAGACAGAGCCTGTGTTTAAAAATGCACGTGCTTGTGCGATTATAACCCCAGGCAGGTGCGACCTCTTATGAGAGTCAGCTGTTTTCATGCCTGTTTCAATCACAATCATGCAGGCGTGCCATGAAATTCAGTTGTATCAGGACCGGGTTCATGTTTGAAGATAACAGTGCCAGTGTGATTGTATGCCCAGGTGGGAGCCAGCTGTTTCAGGCCCATTTCAATCACATAAGAGGTACAGGAGTATGACCCATAAACCTAGTCGGGATTAGGGTTCAAAGGTGTAGAAAAATACAATATCCCAACATCTAATATTCATTAGACAATTACTTTTGTATGCACGAAGCATTACATGAACACGGAAAAAGGAGACAATCAATCAGATATCAAATTGATAGAAATTAATCTTGTATTTCAAAAATGTTCAGGGAAGCATGGTCATATTTGTACAATTTGGGCAGCACAGCGTGAAAAAATTCATAAGACAACCTGAAATAGACTTGATGCTCAAATATGTACACGTGGTCAGTGTCAACACAAGTGACAGGGTGAACAGCGTGAACGGCGCAAGTGAAACGACGAATAATGCAGAGTGGGTGGCTCAGTGAGTGATGCAATAAAAGTGACTTTGTAACTCAATTCACAATATAAATATAGCCACGCTAGAAATTGCTTCTGTAGTAGCGCTGTGGGGTCGAGGGCGTTTCGGTCCTTGATTAGTTGGGACCATCTTCAGGACATGGTTGTCTTAATTGTAGTGCTGGCAGGTACTTGACAAGCGGAGCGCCGAGCAAGGGCTAGTCAATTATCCGATGTGAGCAGACCTGTATAAATCACGGTCGGGATCCAGAGTAAATCCGTAGTGTGCAGTCAGCCGAGCAGGGAAGTGAGGCTTCCACATTTCCCTGGGAGCTCTGAACTTGGAAGCTTATTAAGAGCCGAACAAGCAAGGCATACGGATGCTATTCTTAAAGTGTCCCGCGCTGCAAAAATAAAGATATAATATTTTTGTTAACCCGCATTTTTTTTAAAAAAAGACACTGGCGCCATTGCAAGTCACACATTTAAAAAAGAACCCATGGAAACCTACTTTCTGGCCTGGAAGGTTAGGTCTTCCCCCTAATCCAGTCGACTCAGCAAAAAGTCTGGGGGTTATCATCAGTAATGATCTCACGATGAAGCCCCAGATCAATGCCGTAGTCTCGTCTAGCTTCTTCCAGCTGCGGAAGGTCCGTAAGATCGCCCGTTTTCTGACCACTGAGGCCCTTATCCTAGTCCTGTTAGCCTTAGTCGTCTCGAGGATTGACTATGCCAATTCCCTTTATGCAGGTATCCCGGCCTAGCTACTGAAGAGGCTGCAGCTCGTTCAGAACCAGGCTGCACGTCTCATTCACCATCAACCTAGGCACCAACACGTTAGTCCTTTGCTAAAGTCCCTCCACTGGCTTCCTGTGTCTGAGCGGTGCAAATTTAAGTTAGGTTGTACTATTTTCAAGTCCCTCGCCGGTGCGAGCCCATCTTTTATTTCCTCACTACTGCACCCCTATGTTCCTTCCCGTAATCTCCGTTCCTCCCACCTGGCCCTAATTAAGGTCCTGTTTTTTAAACGCAAGAAACATGGAGGATTGAGATTTTCATTTCTTGCCCCTGCCTTTTGGAATTGACTCCCTTTAAGCCTTAGATCTGCCTCTCCCTACGGTCCCTTCTTAAAACCCACTTGTTCTGTAATGCCTATCACTAACACCTTTTTCGTCTTGCGGACTGTCTTCCCCCTGTTGCTCGAGCGCCAAGAAACCGCCAGGTATTAGTTGAGCTTTAGAAATCATTTTTACATTACATTACATTACATTACAAGCGCCATTACCGTTGTGCCGCGTTGTCAGAAAAAAAACCATACACTGTTTAAAAAAATTGAGTAAACCAAAGATAGCCACAGGCCGCTATGGGTGAACCAGGCGCCATGGTGCCTAAAATAAAACAATGAAGTAGTCCCGAAATGAAAACATACGGCCCTGCAGTGAAACAAAACTGTATTTGCCTGGTGCTGTCTTCTGTAAACAGAATTGATGTCTGGGAAGTGCGAACCAATAATGACCCAGGAAAGCTGAGCCACGGAGGAGTGAGCCAATGCCAAGTGGCAGTCAGGATTAACTCAGAATACTATTTACTACAGGTCTTGCGACAGCACATGCACTTTCTAGGCTCGACCTAAAAAGGGATGTTAAATGAATATCTCTCAATGAGTTATTTTACATAAACATTTCACAGAGTTCAGTGTAGTAAGGTGGGGTCTTATTGTTGCAGCCACAGTATTTAATAATTGAAGTTCACCTCCTGCATTCTATGACAATACACCCATCTCTGTTCCTGGATGAATAACTTTGTCACCATGTCAGGCACACTTGTCGCCATTTTTTCCAAAAGAACCACAGCAGATCTTTGTAAGTGTGATTGACCTCCAAATAATAGAATGTCAATTTGGTGGTGCCCCTTCTGCATGGTATGGTGCTACGGTGTTCATTGATTCTAGCCTTTATCTTCCTGGTGGTCATCCCCAAGTTGAAAAAATTACATGGGCACGTGATAAGGTATACCACATTTTTGCGGTTGCAGTTAGTTAATTATTTTTAATTTCCAGAGTATCCCAGTTTTTATACCCACTTCCTTATTCTGTGTGGTAAATCCTTGATTTGGTAGCATGTTCCATGATCTTACTAAAGCCCCAATTACAATTGAAATGCATATATAGTAGAGGCAGTGTGAGCTTATGAAGGATAGGTCATTCACCATGCCTACATGGGTGGTGCAGAATGTGCCATGCAAACATGACTATCAATCAATCAATCAATCAATCACGCATTTATATAGCGCACTACTCACCCGGAGGGTCTCAAGGCGCTTGGGGAGGGGGGTCCGCTCCTGCTCGAACAGCCAGGTCTTGAGTTGCTTCCTGAAGGCGAGGTGGTCTTGGGTCAGGCGGAGGTGGGTCGGGAGGGAGTTCCAAGTCTTGGCGGCCAGGTAGGAGAAGGCCCTTCCTCCTGTGTTGACTCTTCGGATGCGGGGGACGTCGGCGAGGGCATGGCTGGTCTATCGAAGCTGACGTGTGGGAGTGTAGAAGTTGAGGCGGCTGTTGAGGTATCTTGGGCCTTGGTTGTGTAGGGCTTTGTGTGCGTGGGTGAGGAGACGGAAGGTGATTCTCTTGTTGACCGGGAGCCAGTGCAGGTCGCTCAGGTGTCCAGAGATGTGGCTGTGTCGGGGGATGTCAAGGATGAGTCTTGCTGAGGTGTTCTGGATCCGCTTGATTCTCTTCTGGAGTTTGGCAGTGGTTCCGGCATAGAGGGAGTTGCCGTAGTCCAGTCGGCTGGTGACGAGGGCCTGGGTAACCGTCTTTCTGGTCTCGGTGGGGATCCACCGGAAGATCTTACGTAGCATGCGCAGGATGTTGAAGCACGACGAGGAGACGGCGTTGACTTGTCTGGTCATGGAGAGGGAGGAGTCCAGGATGAAGCCCAGGTTGCGTGCGTGGTCTGTAGGTTTGGGTGCGCTGCCCAGGGCAGGGGGCCACCAGGAGTCGTCCCAGGCGGAGGGCGAGGAGCCCAGGATGAGGACCTCCGTCTTGTCCGAGTTCAGCTTCAGGCGGCTGTTCATCATCCACTTGGCTACATCTGTCATCCCTTCGTGTAGGTTGGCTCTGGCGGTGGCAGGGTCGTTGGTGAGGGAGAGGATCAGCTGGGTGTCGTCGGCGTAAGAGATGATGTTGAGGTTGTGTTGGCGTGCGATGGCCGCAAGGGGGCTCATGTAGACATTGAAGAGGGTGGGGCTGAGCGAGGAGCCTTGAGGAACGCCGCAGATGACTTCGGTGGCTTCTGATCTGAACGGGGGGAGGCGGACTCTCTGTGTTCTTCCGGCGAGGAAGGAGATGATCCATTCTAGTGCCTTCTCCTGGATTCCGACGTTGCAAAGGCGCTACACTAGGGTGCGGTGGCAGACAGTGTTGAATGCCGCGGAGAGGTCCAGGAGGATTAGGGCCGCTGTTTCCCTGTTGTCGAGCAGGGTTTGGATGTCATCAGTGGCGGCGATGAGGGCAGTCTCGGTGCTGTGGTTGGCCCGGAAGCCAGACTGCGAGTGGTCGAGGGATCCGTTCGTCTCGAGGAAGGCGGCCAGCTGCTTGTTGACGGTCTTCTCGATGACAGCGTCGGCCTTGTTGAAGACGTGGTGCGGGCAGGGGTCGGTTGGAGATCCGGAGTGGATGGAGTTCATTGTGCGACGGGTTTCTTCGGTGTTGATCGGAGTCCAGGCGCAGAGGGTGGTGGTGGGGGGTGCCGGTGCGGTCGTGGGGTGCGTTGGCTGTGTGATGAAGCTGTTGTGTATATCTGCGATCTTGTTGTGGAAGTAGGAGGCGAGGGAGTTGCAGAGGTCTTGTGATGGGGTGATGTCGTTGTTTCCGGCGTTGGGGTTGGAGAGCTCTTTGACGATGTTGAAGAGTTCCTTGCTGTTGTGTGCGTTGTTGTCCAGTCATTCCTTGAATGCGGTTTTCTTGGTGGTGTGGATCAGTTGGTGGTGTTTTCGAGTGGCGAGCTTGAGGGTGGTCATGTTGTCTGGTGTTGGGTCTCTGCGTCAGGCTCTCTCGAGGGCTCTGCAGTTCTTCTTGGAGCTCTTGAGTTTGTCGGTGAACCATGGTGCTTTCTTACTATCGGGTCTGCTAGGCGGGGTCCTCGGGGGGGCAAGGTCGTCTGCGCAGTTGCTGATCCACTTCGTGAGGTTGTTGGCGGCTTGGCTGGGGTTCGCTGAGCTGGCGGGGGGGTCCTGGCTCAGGGATGTGGCGAGCTGGTCGGCTGTGATCCTCTTCCAGCTTCTGCGTGCAACCTGTAGCTGGTGGTGGTGGATCGTGTTCTTTTTGAAGCTGAAGTGGACGCAGCTGTGGTCCGTCCAGTGGAGTCCGGTGGCGTGGCTGAAGGCGATGTCCTTGCTTGATGAGAAGACGGGGTCGAGTGTGTGTCCGACGTCGTGGGTGGGGGTGGTCACCAGCTGCTTGAGACCGAGGTTGGCGAGGTTGTCCAGCAGGGCGGTGGTGTTGCAGTCGTTGTTGTTTTCCAGGTGGAATTTGAGGTCCCCGAGGAGGATTAGTCGGCGGAGGGGAGGGCGTGCGGGCTGATGAAGTCGGCGATGTCTTTGCTGAATTGTGTGCGTGGTCCCGGGGGTCTGTAGATGAGGGTGCCTCTGAGGGTGGTCTTGGGGTCGGTGTGGATCTGGAAGTGCAGGTGTTCGGCGGTTGCGAGGGTGGGGGTGTCGTCGGTGTTGGTCGTGATACCGATGGTGTTCCAGTGGATGATGGCGATGCCTCCTCCGGTCTGATTGCCGCGGTCCCTCCGGGTGATCTTGTATCCGTCCGGGATGGCGATGGCGATGTCAGGTGCTGAGGAGGCGTTCATCCACGTGACGACGTCTGGTGATGTTGGGTCGAGCAGGTTCCAGAGCTCTACGGCATGTCTGTGGATGGAGCGGGTGTTGAGCAGGATGCACTTCAGGTGGTTGCTGCTGGTGCTCGGCTTGGTGGGTGCAGTGCAGGACCGGATGCAGGAGAACTTGCAGGAGTGGCAACTGAAGGGTCCGTGGGTGCGTCTCGGGGTGGCTCGGTAGCATCCTGGGATTCGACCGAGCGGGGCGGGAGGGCACAGGGGGCAGCTACGGGGAAAAACAGCACAGGGGGGCACACAAACACAGAGAAAAGGGGCAAAAAGCCTAAAATAGGCAACAAGGCAACAGATAATAACTAAGAAAACACAATAAACGCAGGAGACCACCTCGAGCGATGGCGGGAGGCGTGGTCAGCAGGCAGGCTCAGCGAGGCTGAGGGCAGCGGCAGGCGGGGAGCACACGCTACAGCTGGTGGCCGTGCAGCGGGGGTGTCCTAAGAATAGGATAGTGATGTTTTGCAATTAAAATAAATAAACAAAACACATCACTTCCTTCATGTTACTCTGTTCAGAATTCTGAACTGTTGTGGAAGTCCCAAAGATGGCACATTTGAAGTTTCAAACCCAGTAATGGCTACAAGAGGACATTCCCTTAAATGTCTCCTTCTCTCACTTGATGTATATGGATTACAAGGTAGTTCTACAGCAGGTGAAAAATAAGGACCCCAGATCTGGCGTCAGTCAGTGTGCCAGCCCGCTATGTCTCAAAGTTCTTGGGAGGCAGTCCTGCAGGAGTGCTCCCCTGATTGGCTGTGTTAAGAAGCTCTAACCAGGCCCCCCAAACTTGGGGGTGGAAATCAACAGCCCTGGGCTCTCTTTCCCTCCCTGTCCGCAGGTTCACAAAGTGCCCGAGATGGGGTATTGCATGCACAGGAAGGTCTCCCCTGCATGAGTGGGTTAAGTAGTCCTGACCGGGTCCCAAGTCAGACCTGCGGCAGGTCTGAGGGTGGAAGCCCCTGGCCCTGCATTCCATTCTCCAAGCCACGGTGTCACAAAGAGCCAGGTAGGGTTCCCACAGGGCCTGAGAGGATTTCCCTGCCTGCCCGGTTTAAGGAGCTCTAACCGGGCTCTAGTACAGCGCTCTGGTGAGCCCTGGGGATGAAGACCCTGGCCCAGGGCTCACTTTCCCAGGCTGCCATGTCACTTAGATACTGAGACAGGGTTGCACAGGCCATGGCAGAGCTCCCCTGCTCGGCTGAGAAAAAAAAACACATTTCTGACTGGGTTCTGGGTCAAAGCTTCATAAAGCCTTCCGAGAACCCCAACCCTAAGGCCCAGCCCCGGATCCAAGAACCCAGCCTGGGGACCCCCTGGCCCCTCCAAAGGGTGAATGAAAAGTAATTCATGAGACACGGTGTACCAGATGGTCGTTCTTCCCACCCATCCATCTGGTTGCTCATGCCATAGGAATGAATGGCGTGTCCAGATGACATGTTCAGTACTAGTGACAGTGATGCTCATAGACATTTCAAAAGTATTTGACACTCTCGGTAACTATCAAATGATATGGCGACTTGAAAGACAGAGGATTATGTCATATATCTTAGATCTAATAAGAATCGAATACACAGGTTCTTTGTGCATTTCTATGGAAAAAACTATAGGGCCAGATGTAGGTAATTCATATTTATCGACTCTTAAATACCGAATTTTACCGATTCGGTATTTAAGAGTCGGTAAATATGAAGGGGGGAGATGTGGGTAATTCCAAATTGAGAATTACCAAATCGGTAGGATTCGTTATTTACCAATTCGGTAAATACCGAATCGGTATTGCCCATTGATTCCTATGGGCCATGAAGCCCATAGGAATCAATGGGCAATACCCATTCGGTATTTACCGAATCGGTCAATACCGAATCCTGCAAGGGTGCAGGGGGTGTCACTTTGACACCCTCTAGCACCCCAATTCCGGACCTGTGTGCCATGTGGCACACAGACATGCCCTAAGGGCATGTCTGTGTGTCACATTGCACAGGTGTGCATGCACACATGTGCATGCACACCAGGATTCGGTATTTTACCACCCAATTGGATTGGGTAGTAAAATACCAAATCTGAAAGGCCTTTGGGACTCAGAAGAGTCCCACCTACATCTGGGTTTTACCGAATGGGTAAAATTACTGATTCGGTATTTTACAGATTCAGTAAATATACCGATTCGGTAAATTTACTGAATCTGTAAAATGATGCCCCTACATCCCAATCACCAAATACCGGTCGGTAACGGCCGAATTCGGCCGTTACCGACCAGTATTTGGGCTTCTACATCTGGCCCCTATGAATCTGCACCAGAAAAAATAATGAAGTCTGGTGTCAAACAAGGTGACTCATTAGCCTCTCTGTTGTTAAATTTTGCCATGGATCCTCCAATATTTGTTCTTCAGATAAACTGAAAAGGCCGAGTGGTGATTTGTTCAATTGGTCCATCTGGGTCAGATGAAAACCCCTTGCTAATAACATAGCAGTACTCAGTAACACATGGGACGGCATAAGTACTAACTTGAAGATCATTGAAAAATAAGAAGCTCATTTAAAGAATAATCAAGGGAAATTAATAAAAACTGATGTAGTATTCACCAAAGATGGTACTGATGCGGTGATTGACATTTCAGTTGTTATTCAAACTTACAGAATTGCCATAAACAAGCATATGAAAGAAAAGTCAGATCAGATCAGAATACGCTTTATTCGATTTAAAAATTGTTAAACCATAAAAGCACAAAACATAATAAACAATAAAAACATACAGTACATGTATATATACAAAATACAAATTCAAGTGATGTTTTAAGAAGAAATAGGACCATCCATTGACAGCCGTTGTCTGCCCACCCCTTTCAAATATTTAACAATGTGATCTGTCACCGATCTGTCATTCAGATATTGCAGCTGTAGAAAGGCGGGACGACATTGTCTCAAGGCATAACTCCTAAAAATTGGTAATATCCATTTTTTCGTGGGCACAGAATAAAACTTGCAAAAAAAGATAACATGGATTTTCGACTGAACAGAGATATTGTCAAACAGGCATAGACATAAGGTGCGGGACCAGTCGTTGATTTTTGGGAAGGTAACCCTAGTGTGAAAAATGCCAAGGCATAGGTGGGTCAATAACAATCTTTCATGGGCTACTGCAGTGTTCAGTAAGTATGGTTGTATCCCTGGTTGAGTCAAGAGTAGTTGGTGTGTACTCACTGACAGTTTTACAATATTACTGGATAGATTAATGGACGCAAGATAGTCCAAACATAATGATTTCAAATTATTTCTAGTAACATTGTTCAGGCTGTCAGGATTAGAGAAATATTCCGGATGTCTTAGACTCTCTAAACATTTTTTGACATAAGTCAACCAGGAAATACGATCAACCCCATCAAGGGACAAACAATCTTTAATCAGGTCCCTGTTCAAACCAGTAGACATACCAGTCCAAACTTTATGCCACAGGAAGATGGGCTGCAATTTAATCAAGTCTAAAAGATAAGGCAACCCCAACTCAGCGTGGCATTCAAATGCGGCTGTGCTACTGGGTACAGCAAAAATATATCTCAGGAACCTGTTTTCAACAATTTACAGGCACTCCGCATTAGCATAACCCCAGATGCCTGCTCCATACATAGCAAGAGGAATGCATTTCGCTTTATAGATTGTTATTAGGTCTGCAATGGGGCGCCTCTCCAATTTCCTTGCAAAGTTTATTATAGCACCAGTGGCTTTACAAAATAATATTTTCCTTGATTCAAAAGCTTTAGCCCATAGACCCCTTTTTTCAAAAACAATGCCCAGATAAGAAAAATTAGCTGTGTGTTCGAGTTTCCTATTATCGATGACGCATTCTCTGCACTTTCTGCTGGGCTTACAACATTTGATTGCAAATGTTTTGGTTATATTAACGTGAAGATCTAGATCTAGCATATAGGCAGAAAAGCTGGTAATTAAATTTTGTAGGCCAATGGGGGTACCATCAATAAGACGGCATCGTCAGCATATAATAATGCTCCTATTGGCCATCCAATAATGCATGGCAGATCATGTCAATCATTACCTAATTTTGCTCCCAGGCTATTAATATAAAGAATGAACAAGATGGGTGCCAACACGCACCCCTGCCTCACCCCGTTCTTTAACGGTAGGGTCTTACTGAGTTCACCACCCCTTCCATAGGACACCCGGGCCCTAGCATGTAGATAAGACTGTTTAAAAAAAAATTAAGAATGGGTGGATCAATTGCCCTAATAGCGTCTGTAGGATTTGAAGTCAAGATGGCGACATCGTCCGCATATGCCAACGTTCTGAACCAGCATCCATTCAGTACTAGCGGTGGAATCTGATCGTTACTTTCCAACCTGCGTAAATATGGATCGAGGTACAGCGCAAAAAGCAGGGGAGAAGAGGGACACCCCTGCCTTGTTCCTCTATTGATGTTAACTGTGGTTGATTGCCCTCTATTGACCCTTATCTTAGCCACCGGGTTTATATACAGTGTCTGCAGGGCCTTAATAAATCCCGCCCCTATGCCGATCCACCTCAAAACTGCCCATAAGTACCTCCAGGAGACCCTATCAAATGCTTTTTCGGCATCTAGAAACAACGCTATTAGGGCAATTGAAGGAGAGGCTAATCGGTTTGGGCAATTCTCAAGTACAGCCTGAATAATACTAAAACCCAGGGAGTTAAAAATAGCTTTGTAGTATGTATTGATGACAGAGTTGTGGGAGCGGCAACCTATCTAGGGGTGCAGATAACATCAGATGTAGATAAAATAGTAAAAGATAATATGTCACCTTTAATAGCCCAAGTAAAAACGGACCTAGAGAGGATGAATAATTTACATCTCTCGCTGGTAGGGTGTACCAATATCATCAAGATGATGATTCTACCTAAATTTTTGTATTTCTTCAGGGCTATACCTCTCCTGTTTGAAGCCAGCTGGTTTAACGGCCTAGAGGCCATATGTAATTGGTTTATCTGGGTGCACGGTAAGACCCGGAGGGCCTATACGTTTATGACACTTCCTAGGGACAAGGGGGGATGGGGTGCACCAGATTTCCGTTTATATTATATGGCAACTGTTTTGTAATATATACAGGGATTCATTGGAGGGAATAATGATGATGATAGAGTGAATAATATGTCTACTGGGGTTTATGCTGTCTTGCTTGGGGCAAATGCTGATAATTGTTTTTTAAATTGTACTGATTTTGGTTATTTTAAGAGAACTCGGTTCAAGACGGTCTTGGCTGCAGTAAGTGTGTGGAACGCATTTCTAAAGAAAGCCAAGATGGGGAGGTACAATAGATAAGTGTCTCTGATTAATAATAGATCATTCCCCACTGAAATATTCACTGATCAGACAATGGCAGAGTGGGCAGCAAGGGGGATTACGCAAATAGGGGACCTGTTCTCTCATGATGGATTTGCACAGTTCTCAGACCTACGAGATGCATATGGGCTGGACAATAGAGGGTTTTTTAAGTATCTACAGATCAGGAGCTTCCTCAAAAACAAGGTGGGAGGTCCCGCAGGCTTTGATAAAAATGAAATAATGGAGAAAATTAAGCTGATGGGGGATCGCACAATTAGGTCCTTTTATGCAATATTGATAAAGGGAAAGGTGGACGATCTGGAGAAATTTAGCACGAAATGGGCGGACAAACTGGGAGATGAAAGCACCCTATTCCTTGAGTCCCTGAACCTAGGACATACAATTCTGAGTGCAGCCCCTCTGCAGTCTCAGCATTATAAGACACTATATTTTCTTTATTATACTCCGGCGAGGATAGCAAAATGGGGTGGTAGTACAGGAATTACCTGTCCCCGATGTGATGCACTGGAGGCGGATAGCATACATATTTTTGCAACTTGCCCTCAATTACATTCATTGATTAAAGGGATAGAGGGGTTTTTATCGAGATCCTTGGGTATACAAATTATTCTTACACCATCTTGGATTATGTTAGGAGTGGCTAAAGGTGAGCAGGAACAGCATGTTGAATTTCTATTTGTTGCTATGGCTGTTTACAGACTGACAATAGCCAGGGCTTGGCTTGATAAAAATCCTCCAGTATTTCAAACCTGGTTGGCAAATCTGTTATATTCATATAATATTGAGAAAAACATCTATGCTCGGAAGGGGAGGAGAGGAAGATGTTTGGGTAGAAGGATTTGGGAGTCCTTAAGTAAATGGAAGGAGATGCAAAGCAGTGATTAATAGGAAAATTTCCCCCCTCTGCTATTTTTTTTCGCTTTTCTTTTTCCTCTCTTGTTCCTTTTTTCTTTTTTTTGTTTTTCTACTTTGCCTTTATTGATTGTTTGAAATGTTAAAAAAACCCTGATTATTTCTTTATTTGAATAAGTAAAGGAATGACAATCTGTTGAATGTTGTATTGGACATGTACCTGGGATTGGATTTGTGAAATAGGGATTAAGGAAATGTTGCAGTTGTTAAAGTTTAATGTGTACAGGATAAAGTGTGCTTAATTTGATGAATAATAAAAAAATATATAAAAAAAACAAAAAAAAAGGGGTGGATCAACCCCCATAATATCTAAAATGCTCCATAGCTTCTGATGGTTAACACAGTCAAAGGCTGAACTCAAATCAACAAAACATAAGAACAAATTCCCCTTTTTAGCCTTTAAATACTTTCCTACCAGTAAGTTCAGATTCAGACATTGTTCAACGGTTCCCACACCTTGGCGGAAGCTGTACTGTAATTCAGAAATTATACAGTTTTCCTCTGCCCATAACAGGAGGTGGTTTAAAACGACGCGCCCAGCCACCTTTACAAAAGAGTCTAATAGTGATATTGGTCAGTAGCAGGATGGATCGTCCCGATTACCCTTCTTGTACATAGGGACAATTATCGATTCCGTCCAAGTGGCTGTGAATCCCAAGGAGAAATAAGGTTTTAAAACCAGGGCTAGCAGGGGTCCCCATAGCAATGGTTCTGATTTAAATAAATCCACTGGTATACTGTCTGGCCCATTCATGGCCAAGATCACATCCTGGGCGTCAAAGTCAATTTCAACAGGAAGATGGTTTGGCGGATTTAAACATATGGCCCCCTCATTTTAGGGGTCCTCCTGGTTATTATAAAGGCCAGAAAATTGGGACACCCATTCATCCTCCCCTATTGCTATTTCAATACTAGGCAGGTTACCTGGGGCGAGGAAAGGGGCATTCACTGCCTTCCAGAAACCTTTTGTATCTTTCAAAGCTGATGCTCGCTTTAGATCTTGCCATGGTTCCGATTTATGATCGCCTTGCGTTCCTTAACCGACGTCTTATAGGCTAATCTTGCCCTTTTTCTATCTGCTCAATCTTTTATGGGCTTATGTAGGGCGGTTATCAAAGCTGTATGGGTTTGAGAACATTTGGAATCAAACCAACCACTTCACTTATCAGCCCCTTTCTTACTTTTTACCCGTAGTCTGTTTTGTATAGTCTGAGTTATTTTCCCAAAAGAACTAAGAATATCTGTTTTATTTGTATTTTCATCGAGGCAGGCTATGAAATCATCTTTACAGACGGTCAAAAGATGCTTACAAAGTTCAAGTTGATTTACACCCGCCCATTTGACTGTGTAACCATTTTGTCTATCGATAGCAATATCTCCCGCCAAGTGAGTTACCGATGTCTTACTTGTTAATACTTTGGCAGAGATTTTTAAAAGGATACTGATCGGATAATGATCGCTAAAAGCAACAGGATGTACTTTAAAATTGTGTATTCTGTCTGCATATCTGTTTGATACCAATATATGGTCTATGGCTGAAAACAAGCCACGCCCATTAAAGGTACTATTAAAAGGGGTTGGGGCCAAACAGACACTGTTTGCAATCCCAAGTCCATAGAATATTTTAACAAATTAAATAAATCTCCAGGAGCGGTATGCAGAAAATGGGACGAATCATTTGCATCATCTGGATCTACACCACAAACATCTCCCAAGATATATGGGCAGGGTCCACATTTAAAATCCCCGCTCACTTTATACAGTAGTGTTTACCGGAACTTCTTTGGGTCTTGTCCAAATCTCTCTGCAAATGCATTAAGATTTGTCGGGTGTCCGCAATTGGTATATTATTATAAATATTTGACAAGACTAAATGATACTTATTTTCTAAGTTGATTTTTAACACCTGATAATAGGTTTTAAACGTAATGAGATCTATCCTATGAGCATTTATCCTATAGGACACATAAATGCAAAGGCCGTCCTTATTCCTTCCCTTACTTGATGGCACTGCTGGACTAGAAAATGTCTTAAAACCATTAATATGTAAGATGTTAACAGATCAAGTTTCTTGAATACAGATAATGTCAAAATTATAGATGAACTCCAGCCAGGCATGGTTAGACAGTTTACCTTTGAGGCCTGCCACATTCCAGAACAAGATCTCTATTTTTTCAGTCTAGGGCCAGACTGTGATGTGCAGTCAAAGGGGACAGGAGCTACATTGGGGCCACCAGAGCTATTTAGTATTTCACTATAAGAAATGTTGACCTTCGATTGGGTTATTTTCCTCTGGGTATTACAATTATTACAATTATTAGCGATATTTCTTTTCTTAATGTCAGATTGTTCAATATTTACAAATAAAGCTGTGTGTTGCGAGGATGTTCCTTTTGATTGGCATTGTACTTTCTTGCTAATAACTGTTACTAAGTCAATCGTTGACTTACAAAGAAGTAAGTGATCATGTGTTTCTCATGCTGGACATATGGACAAATACACACTGGCCCACAGTGTCTCTCCTAGAGGTCTAGAGCCGTCTGTGTCCTGATCAAGATGCCCAACCTTGTTAATTTATGACCGTAATGCCTTTTAAGAATGCAAAAATAATTTTATTGTACTTGAAGATGTGTATAAAACCAGCCAAAGCTTTGTACACCTAAGAGACTTTCCTCAGACGCATTCTGTCAAGATTCTCCCAGCCGCTATGTTTAATTAAATCAAATTTTACCTGTTTTGCCAAATGCCTCTTGTCTTTTCATTTTTTAAGGTAAATTCATATCTGCACAACAGATGCCCTGTGCACCATATACTAGGGACTTATAAGTAAGTCAGTGCTTGCCAATTGCGAGTATCCAATTCTACATGCACTTTGTAAACTGGCATTGAGGTCTGTTTGGCAGGCTTCAGTGCACTCTTAAAGTCAACAAACCACCAGCCAGTAATCCACATAGGTGCAAGAAGTGCGGGGAACCTGCAAAAAGTCTATTTCCTTACACACTTCCAATACTGTTTGTGATTTTATGGAATGAAAATGTAAGAAAATAGAACTTTGTATCACAATTTAAACTTTGCAGGGCATTTTGTCTAAGAAAATCTGGGCTGGTGAGAGTTATGCAAGCCATGCCCCTGTTGATCTTTGTCTGTAGTATCTTACACACATTTGGCATTGCCATCTTCCTTAATCTTTGATACCAGTGTGAGGTCATTATTTTATAAAGTGCCTGCCTAGGCAAAAAGTTGTTAACAGTTTGGAATTTTTGCTTTTTGTTCCCTTCAAAAAAAATATTTTAGGGCCCAATTCAAATAGTCCATTCTGTATATGTGAAATAGTTTGCTAAGCTTATGATTTCAGCAAAATTATAATGGCAATTCACAGTGGTCCATTTTGAAAGGTATATGCAGTGGTCGGGAGACTTTGTGTGTGGTTTCATCCACCACGCATGCGGGTTCATCCACCACATGTGCAGAATATTTTGCACATAAAAATGTAGCACAATTGTTAAATGTGGAAGCAGTGGGAGAGTGCGGAAATGGGACATTTCTGTTCAAAATCAAGTTGTAGTGTAACGGCGACATGCAGATCCATTGGCACACCTACAAATATAGCGTGCATCTTTTTTGAATCCTTTTAGTCCGCAGGAAAGTAGGTATAATACATTATAACAAAATTATGCCATATTATGGACTCAGGACTAAAATGTAAAAGAGAGAAGAAAAAATCTGTTACATTTTGGGATGATCTGGCATATTGGCAGGATCATTTTTAAAAATATATTTTTATTGGTCAGCAAAATAAACATGGACAACTTAGGTCAATGAGTAAGTACAGCCACTCCCAGTTGAACATTCATGTGAGCATGAGGTTGACAATCAAATATAACATTTTAATGCCACCCGTACCTGCCAGATAGAGTGGTGAGCTTGCTGTGCGAAAAAAACTTCAACAGTATAATAATATAAAAACAGTACTACTAGGGAGTGTCTGATGAGTTGAGGAGGGGAGGAATGAGTTGGGAAATACAGTATGGGGGTGGTCGAGTTGGCGTGGGGAAGGCAGGCGAGCCACGTGCTGGTCCAGAGTCTTCATTCATGGACTCCGGTGGTGGCTAGGGGGCTTAGCTGTAGAATTTCAGTGCCCCTAACCAGGGGGTGGGGCACGGAAGCAGAGATATTGAGGCTTAGATAGATAATCATTCAGGGGTTGCTATCCATTGGTGAATTTCTTCTCTGAGTAGGAAAGGTCGTGAACAATACATTCAAAATTGATTGTTTGCCATAGTCTCTGGAACCAGGCCACAACTGGTGGTGGTTCAGCCTTCTTCCAGAACAGTGCTATGATCTGTCTAGCTGCCCCAGTCAAGTGTTGAGTTACTGCTCAATCCATGTGGGCCATAGCTTCCAAAGTTAGGGGGTTCAGTTCGAATAGCAGGGTGGTATGGTTATTCAGTAATGGGTATCCTAGTGAGCCCTTGATTTGTCCCAGAATTTCTTACCAGCATGTTTGAATTACTGAACAGGACCACCTGAGGTGCATGAATGTGCGCTTGTCTTTTCTGTAGTGTCAGTAGGTTTGGGCTGTGGTGGGCAGCATGCAGGCAATTCCTTCGGGAGACAGATAGCATTGGAACATCGCTTTGAAGGCTGATTCCCTACTTGGTATGCAATTTTTGAGGCTCGCTTTTCATAGGTTGTCCGACTATTTTTCTAACATATCTTGTCCCATGAGGGTGTTCCATCCTAACTGATAGGGGGTGAGTAGTATGTGGTTTGTATTCTTGAATTGTGGCGTGGAGATCAGCCCTATGGTGCACTCACAGGACTGTACCATAGTTTCAACGGTGGTGAGACTGTGGGTGGTCACTAGGAGGTTTGGGGGGTGTAACACCCAACATCAGATATGTAGATATTGAAGCGAGCCAGACTCTAGAACATCAATAGAATTAATGGTGGGTCCCTGCAGGATGCTGGCTTTCTATTCACTAATTCCAAAAAAAGGTATAGTGCGCAGAGAGTCCAGTGGACCCCCAGAGGCTATACAGAAGCTAAAGTAGATAATATTAATGCTCTCTTTTTGTGGGCGAGCAGTTAGGCTTATCAGAGGGTAGTGTTAAGCATTTGTTGTACACACAGTGGCAATAAATAAGACACACTCAATGAAAAAATTCGAGACCAACTTATAAAAATAGTGCTTGGTTATATTTATTTTTCAGAACCGGATAAGTTTGTCATAGGCAAATACGTTTTCAAAAGAAACACTTTTCAGTTTAAAAGATAGACACAGTACAATTTTCAGACTTTGCAATGTTGTCCTAAGGGAGGAAGAAAACATTCAGCATACATGGAGATAACATCAACTTACCAGACCAGTCCTCATAGGTGAAGGTCAGTATTGGACAAGGTTCAGTTCAGCACCAATGGTGCACCAACATCAAGGGTGCAGGATGCAAATTCAAGGTGAGGCACCCAAAGTAAAACAATGTGGATAGGGGCAATTGGTCTGAGGCTGCTTCCAGGTAATTAGTAGTGGCTTAGGGGGGCAGTTTCCAGGGGTTGAAGCAAGCACTGGTCTGGGGCCAAAGGAGCACCAACACTACACCACCAGCAGCACAGGGCGGCTGGCTGCAGATTGGAGTTCTGGACTTTTTGGTTCCGTCCAGAGGTGTCAGGGAACAACACCCAAAGACCCCGGAGTTCCACCTGCCTTGGTGCGCAAATGAACAGAAACACGGGCTTCTCGATGGTGGCGTCAAAGACCAAAGGTTTATTACTGCAGGGACACAGAAGTCACAGAAACTACGCATGGGCAGTAACCAGGAGCCTGTTCGATTTGTACATTGAGGGTTGCTCCTTATATACTAAAAATTGTGCTTCAGGCAAATATTTCACATGTCAGTACATTCCTAAACCTTTGTATCTTAAACAATAAATATTTGGCGTTACACAGGAACTGTCGATAATATCTGATGCCAAACATCACGAAGAGGGGTTCCCACTAGTCCATCACAATCCCTTGTCAATATTGCATTCAAGAGCCGGACCGCCTCATCGTAAAGTTCGTTACCTCCCCCTAATAAAGGCCCAGAAGGAAGGGAGCAGAGCCAGGTGCAGGAGATAGGAAAGCGGGATAAGAGATGTTTGTGGGTTGTAAATGGGCAAGGCTACCGGCTTCGGCCGCCTAATCATGATCGGGACAATGGACACGAGAACCAGTTCAGGTGGGCTGGCCTCGGGCAGAGGAGGCAGCCTTTGTCAAGTCATGCAGCTACAGCGTGATCTGGTTTAAGGTACACGTGTCATGAAAGAGGTGAATCTCCGGCTAAGGCTACGTGTCCTTAATCGAAATGAAGTGATCAGAGGTTATTGCGTATGTGAGGGCAAGAAACACAAAATGGCGGACATGATCTAAGATGGATGCCGTGGGTAGGTCAGAAATGTGTTCATAACAGGAGTGCTCTTGCTCGTATCGTAGCGAAAACACCAGGATATGCTAAATGGATCATTTGCGGTTCGCTGATACTAATATTATGTATTTCCGACAAACTTGAAAACACGGGTTCAAATCGTCACGGAACCTCAGACCCTCCTTTTGCCCTTACATAGGCAATTACTCAGTCTATATCAGAGTCTAGTTCTATACTCATCAGGTCAGTGACATGTTGTTGTATCATCATCCTTTCTCGTGCCTTTTCTCCAAACGCAGGTGGTTTTCTGAGACAAGTTGCAGCGCAAAAACTACACAGAGCAGGACCACACTGGATAATCAGGCAGCATGAGAATAGGAATACTAAGATGACACCGATGACCATTAGAACCTTCCATCCCCACGCTGAGATCAGAGTCCAAAACCACTCCATAAAGGACCAGTTTCCCTTGTAACGTGGTGGACGTGGAGGATAGGTCTCAAGGGCATAAGCAAAGATGGTTTGAAGGGCCTGAAATGATCCATTGTAGCTGAAAGGCAAAACCAGATAGGGAATACCTTTATCCATAGTGTGGGGTATCAAGCCACACACCCAGCAGTCTGTAGTGTTAACTACCAATTGGTGTTGGTGCAAGAGCTGTACAAAAGTGTTGTTAATGAACTCTGTGCGTCGGGCTTGCTCATGTTCAGGAAACGAGTGAAAAGAGTGTATAGAAGAAACAGTAGAAATGGCAGGATCAAGGGGAGGTACTGTAGTAACTGGCACAAAAATCAGATTTATACTAAAGACGATTCCACCCACCAATGTTGCTAAAATAATCAAAAATGTAACGGCACATTGCATCAAAAAGCATTTGCTACGAAGAATTCTGTAAAGTCTGTTTCTGCGAACATAAATCACATTTTCTCGTTGCAGCGCAGGAAGCTCCATCTTCTACATTCCGCTCGCGACCACTGATGATGTGTACGTAGATGAAAATGCCTCTGTCAGCCCTGGGAGTTCCCAGAACCAACAGAAAGATCGACCTTGTGTCAGACCCCTGCAGATTCAAACTAGGCACACAGCCACGACCCTACGGCTACCCAGACGGCAAGGCAATTTTAAAAAATAATAAACAATAGCAAACTTCCTGGCTGAAGGCAAATGTTCAATATATCAAAATCACAATATGCAGTTGCCTGCTTTATTTGTCCATGTTACGTTTTCTCAGGTTGTATCTCTGCTTCGCAGGTATTGTCTGATCGGAAAATAGTGTATCACTAGCAGCTGTTGCAGTGTTTAAGTTCGCAGATAGCAAAGTTTCTTCTGATGCTGGAGACAAATGTTCAGTGTTCAAAAGAGTCTTTTCAGGAGGAGAGTCAGATTTTGGAGTGTCAGTAATCAATTCGGCATCGCTGAAAGGGATGAACTTCGGTGTGCTTTCAGTTTCGGAGGCACCAATGCCCTTTTTCACCCAGTCGTCGTAAGGTAGCAGCAAGGGTACACGCTTAACATGAGATGCGTGCACCCAATGCTTGCGGCCAGCTACACGAACTGCTGTCCTCGTTGTCAGTAAGATCTGAAAGGGCCCCACAAATCTTGGTTGAAGGTTCTTCGTCCTCGCGAAGTTCTTGATGACAACCAGATCTCCTGGTTTCAGCTGATGCCCTGGACTCTCCGGAGGTTTTGGCAAAGCATCGAAAACCTGTTGATGAATAAGACTCAATTTAGCAGTCAAGTCATAAAGGTAGTCTATCAACATAGGATATTCTATAGACTTAAATTCCTTAGGCCTTGGCACACCCCAGATATTTGCTGGGCGGCCAAAGACTATCTCGTATGGGCTAAGCCCCACTCTAGAATGTACAGTTGCTCTCGTTGATAACAAAGCCAAAGGAAGTGCGTCTGGCCAGGCTAAACTTGTGGATGCTTGTATTTTAGCTATCTTCAGCTTGAGGGTGCCATTGTAACCCTCCACTAAACCAGCTGACTGGGGATGGTTCGCACTGTGAAATTTTTGTTTCAAACCTAGGCCTGCACATACACTCTGCATAACTTTCCCTATAAACTCACTTCCGTTATCTGACCATACAATCCGTGGCATTCCAAATCTAGGGAAATATTCTTTGAGAAGAATTTTGGCAGTTGATAAGGCAGTATTGTCCTTCAGTGGGTATGCTTCTATCCACCTGGAAAAAGCACAAACCACCACCAAGACATATTTTAAATTATTACAGCGTTCCATGTGAATGAAGTCTAACTGAATCACTTCAAAGGGGCAGGAAGGAGGAGCGAAATGACCAGTTGGAGTTGGAGTTCCCTTGCCAGGATTATGCATCAAGCACACCATACAATTTTTCACCACTCTCTCTGCACACTTACTGATTCCCTCATTCTTCCAGACCGGAGCCAACATCTTACATATCCCTTTAGAACTTATATGCGCTACTCCATGCGCCATTGTCACTACTGCAAGCACATACGCATCCGGCAACATCCAACGCTGCTGCTCTGTCAAATCAATCCAACATCCATTCGAGTCCAACTTGCCCGTACTCTCTCTCCATACACGTTTCTCTTCCTCAGTTGCTTCTCTCTGAATCTCTTTCACACTTTCCATTGTATCTTCACACATCCCAGACTCAGCGATCCATCTTGCAGACGTTGCAACATACATTCTACTCATCATGTCTCTAGCTGTCTGTTTAGCAATTTCATCAGCAAAAGCATTCCCACGTCCAACATCATCCGTGATTGCTTTATGAGCACTGCACTTTACAATTGCAACTTCAGTCGGCAAGGTTAGAGATTCCAACAAGTCGTTAACTAGCTGACCATGTTGAATCTTAGTCCCATGGGACGTAATGAAACCTCTTTCTCTCCACAACCGGCCAAAACTATGGGCCACGCCAAATGCGTACTGACTATCTGTGAACACATTCACTCTCTTTCCCTCAGCTAAAACACATGCTCTCGTTAGAGCTATTAATTCTGCAGCTTGGGCAGAATTCTGACTCACTCTTGCAGTCTCCACAATCGTCTTCAACGTCGTTACCGCGTAAGCAGCAGTCACATCACCATTCTCCAATTTAAAACATGACCCGTCCACATACAGCGTACCATCCGGATCGGATAACGGAGTATCTTTCAAATCGATGCGTCCTTTTGTCTCTTCCTCCGTTTTAAAACAGCAGTCATGTGGCTCAGAATCACTCGACTCTTGATCAGTCGGCAACAGCGTTGCTGGATTCAATACATTACATCTTTTGATCTGAATATGACTCGCTAGTAATGTCAGCTCGTAACCAGATAATCTCGCACTAGTAAGGTGTTGTGTCTTCGTTCGGTTCATGAGTGTATCCACTGCATGAGGAACCATGACCACTAGCATGTTGTTCATCACCAAACCAGCAGATTGCCGAATGGAAGCCGCAGCTGCCGCTGTAGCTCGCAAACAACTAGGCAACGCTCTGGCTACCGGATCTAATGTTGATGAGAAATACGCACAAGGGCGTTGTTTATCACCAAACTTCTGTGTCAGGACACTCAACGCGCAACCTTCTCTCTCGTGAACGTAGAGCGTGAATGGCTTACTGTAATCAGGTGTACCCAATACAGGAGCTGAACACAAGGCTTTTCGTAATTCAGTAAAACTCTCTTGACATTCATCAGACCATGGCACCGGACTCGGAACATTTTTCCCAGTCAAAGCTACCAATGGTTTCGCTAAAAGAGAAAAATTTGGGATCCACTGCCTACAGTAGGAGGTAATACCTAAAAAGGCACGTACTTCTCTCTGTGTGCGTGGAACACTCATTTGCGTAATTGCTTTTATTCTTTCTGGGGTCAACTTCCTTCCCTCCTTTGACAAGAGATGACCTAGGTAGGTCACTTCTTGGCAGCAGTATTGCATTTTGGAAGGTGACACCTTGTGATTCAAATCAGACAAATGATGCAATAACGATACTGTAGCTGCTTTGCAAGTTTCCTTGTCATCGGCAGCCACTAAAAGATCGTCTACGTACTGTACTAGGGCAGAACCTGGAGGAAGGACAAAAGAATCTAACTGGCTTTTTAATGCTTGACTATAAATAGATGGACTTTCACAGTAGCCCTGTGGAGCGCGTTTAAATCTGAAACTTCGACCTCCTAGACAGAAGCCAAAAATGTCTCTGCTTTCCTCGGCTATCGGAATGCTGAAAAAGGCATTCTTCAAGTCGATGACTGAGAACCAAGTGGCTGTAGCAGGAATCAATGTTAACAATGCAGTAATGTCTGGAACCACAGGGAATTGCGGAACCACAATCTTATTAACTTCTCTAAGGTCTATGACAAACCTGTACACTGGAGGTTTCGTAGGATCAGTTCGTTTCAGAATCGGCAATACAGGACTATTACAAACATTTCCTCGAGTTTCTTCAACCACACCTTTCTTAATCAAATCTTGCACAATCAATAAAAGTGCACGTTCTCCTTCACTAGATATTTTATATTGGGGAATTCTTGGAAATTTTACATTTGCTTTCAAAGTTACTACATACGGTGGTATTTCTAAAAGGCCTACATCATTAGGACCAGTCGCCCAAAGAGAATCAGGGAGTGAGCGCAGCTCTGGCGGGAGTGCGTCCATTGACAAGTACATCGGAGAAGTGATTCTTTTACCCAAAGTAAGCTGTACCCCTTCCGGAGAACAGTACAATGTCGCATATAGTCGTTTTAACAAATCTAAACCAAGCAGATTTTCATTACAACCTGTCGTCAAAATCAAGGGTGCTTTCAATTGACACGGTCCAACAGAAATAGACAAAGGACCAGATATCGGGTTGTAAACAGGGGCGCCTGAAAAACCTACGGAAACATTTGTTGAGCCAGACAAAGGTGCGCCAGGGAGTTTCGCATGAATGATAGAACTTTTTGCGGCACCAGTATCCAACAGAAATGGTTCGACTACACCTGATGTTGCTACTGCGACATAAGGCCCACTCTGATCCACTGGAACTGATACTACTCCCTCTCTCTGTCCATGGCTGTCCTAGTACCCATTTTGCTGAAATCCCTCATCCACTTCACAATAATCTTCAACAAGATATTGCTGAGATCTATTTTGTTGAGCTGACTGTACATTTCGTTGATCAAAGTGATTGGAGGGACGATCATTCGTTTGCGGAGGCATAGCACCTCGCCCTCGACCTCTAGAATTCTGCACAAAACCACCACGACCTCTCTGAGCTGCTGCAGCATTATTTTGCGCTAAGAGTGGACATTCATTTTTGTAGTGACCCTCTTTCTTACAGTACGCACACTGATTCCACTGGTATTGAGGCCTGGTTGAACTATAATCTGTCCTCTGATACGAATTCTGTTGCATATTAGTCTGATTCGTGCGAGGCGGATACGCCTGCTGTAAAAGAACTTTAGTCTTTAAATCTTTCGTTTTCTTCTCTGATTTTTCCTTTTCCTCTTTATCCCTATTTTCGTAGTATTGTGCAGTCTCAAGTATTTGCGCCGTTGTGGAAACAGCCCACGCGCTCTCTGAATCCTTTAATTTATTGCATAATTCAGGTAACAAATTATGCACAAATTTATCGACAAACAGTCTCTGTCCTCCTTCAGTGCTCATATCCTGACCACTATGATCTACAAAAGTCTCTTCGAACCTCGTGAAGAAGTCGGAGACACTTTCATCTTTCTTTTGCTTGCATGCGGATAATTTATCCCAATTAACACGCAACGCAGGCATCAGAGTCTTCATTAAGTCAATTATTCTACCTGGAAGATTAGCAATTAGTGGTTCGGGTTTTGCACCACCCGTTTGCTGACCATCCGCTGCAGTGATAGCTGCCCAATCACCACCTAAGGCTGCTTGATGATCCTCCCTACGAATTTTAGCCCACACTGGTTGTGGAACTACATTGCCAAATAACATATCGATGTCCGCTAAGTTCATTATACAAGCCTCAACTGTCTGTGATAATTCCTTGTAATATCCAGCTGGATTTTTACGCGGATCTGGCAAGGCCTGTTTCACCGCTAGCACTTCAGCTCGCTTCCATGGAATGTGTATCCACACTCGTTGGAACTGTGCTGGAGCAGCTGCAATACCCGCATTATCATCACGTTGTATTGCTTCGCGCCAAATTGGAGGAACCTCCCTCATAGGATATTGGCGACTTGGCTTCATTTTACCTTTCTCTAAATCTCTCGGCGAACGAAGAGATGGATCATTCCTAAAACTTAAAATAAGTTCCATCGCTTCTTTAATATTATCACCCACTATCATTCCTGCAGCAAACTCTTTTTGAATTTTAATTAAATCTTCCAAGTCTGATTCAACATCATCTTCCTCTATTTCCTCACGTAACAACGAGCACATCTCATCAAAGACGTACCGTTGCGTTGGTTCCTTCCACTGCATAAATGTATCTAGTACATCTCTCGTACTATATCTTCTAACTTTCGTAATCCATCTGAGAGCCGTGGAATCTAAAACTCCCCGTTCTTCAGTACTTGGTAGCTGACTACGTCTCTGAACTGAATCATGAGTAGGAGTCTTAATTAAAGATTTATATAAAGGAGACAGTATATTAGCAACAGAATCAGTTATTTTTCGACGTACAGAAAGTGGAGTTAACACACTTGCAGACGTAGAGAACACAGTAGAGGTAGGAACAGATAGCGAGGCAGTAGGAGTATCGAGAAAAATAGTTTGTGAAGTAGTAGGTGTAAGCGAGACAGATACAGGTATAGAAGTCGGCAACCCAGGAAGAGGAGGAGCCGTAGGAACATTCACATTAACCACAGGAGGTACAGGAACTTGATTCTGAGGAACAAGAACACCAGGTTGTCCAGCAACCGGCAATTGGACATTCGGTACAAGTTGGGCCGTAGCACCTTGTGCATACGGTGGAGGTGACCGTAACAGATAAGATAACAGAGGATCGTTTTCGGGATCCTCCAGTATCTTAGCTGTTTTCGATGGCAAGGCAGGGTAGCACTTGTCAATCGCTAAATTATGCTCTCTAATTGCTACATCTATGGCCTTTTCGCACTCATTATCTTGCAACTGTTTAGTTGCTTGCTCTAGAGTTAGCTCTTCTTTCTCTTTCTGTTCTTTCTTCAACCTTTTCATTTCTCTCTGTTTGGACTCTTTTCGCCAATAACGGAAAGAATCAAACATTGCCGGCCGGGCTTTCTTACTAAACAATTTCGCTTCTAAATTATCAAGAATCTCGGGTTCAAAACTACCATGTAGTGGCCAACTAAGGACACCATCCTTCTTACAGTAACGGACCCATACCTCATTATAAGATATAGGACCCACACCATGTTTACAATATAAGTCATAAAGGGGAGTCCCAATCGGAGGAACCAGACAGGAGTCCTCCAATCGTGAGTCATGGTTGCAACCGAAACAAGACAACATTTTCCGACTTACCATTTTCAGTCTGGAACACAAAACAAACAAAACACGGAACAAATATGTGCACTCGAACCAAGAACTTAGGCCTACCAAAACCAAACTAATGTATCGATACCCAAACTGAACCAAATAGATTATCGTAACCAGAACAACTAGTGATAATCTTACGAAACCAAACCAAACCAAGAACCGATCAAGGATTTTAACAATCCTCACAAAGTAACCAGCTAGCTATCACTAAATACTTAACTGAGGCACTGAAGACGTCACCAAGGAGAAACCCGTCACGTTTCGCTGTACTAAGGGCTGCACCTCGGGTCCAAGACAGGGCGACGGTCAAGGCAACGGCCCACTGCAGCCGTCCTGAACGGGAACCCTCGTGGAAGAGAACTTCGGGCCACTTTTGCGATATGCCGGGATCGATGAAGTGGGGCGCCTCCCTCGGAAATCTTCACACGAAGCTCCTCGAACTCTTCAGGCTTTTGGACCGGTACCGAATGACGTCGCCCCACGTTGGGCGCCAATTGGAGTTCTGGACTTTTTGGTTCCGTCCAGAGGTGTCAGGGAACAACACCCAAAGACCCCGGAGTTCCACCTGCCTTGGTGCGCAAATGAACAGAAACACGGGCTTCTCGATGGTGGCGTCAAAGACCAAAGGTTTATTACTGCAGGGACACAGAAGTCACAGAAACTACGCATGGGCAGTAACCAGGAGCCTGTTCGATTTGTACATTGAGGGTTGCTCCTTATATACTAAAAATTGTGCTTCAGGCAAATATTTCACATGTCAGTACATTCCTAAACCTTTGTATCTTAAACAATAAATATTTGGCGTTACACAGGAACTGTCGATAATATCTGATGCCAAACATCACGAAGAGGGGTTCCCACTAGTCCATCACAATCCCTTGTCAATATTGCATTCAAGAGCCGGACCGCCTCATCGTAAAGTTCGTTACCTCCCCCTAATAAAGGCCCAGAAGGAAAGGAGCAGAGCCAGGTGCAGGAGATAGGAAAGCGGGATAAGAGATGTTTGTGGGTTGTAAATGGGCAAGGCTACCGGCTTCGGCCGCCTAATCATGATCGGGACAATGGACACGAGAACCAGTTCAGGTGGGCTGGCCTCGGGCAGAGGAGGCAGCCTTTGTCAAGTCATGCAGCTACAGCGTGATCTGGTTTAAGGTACACGTGTCATGAAAGAGGTGAATCTCCGGCTAAGGCTACGTGTCCTTAATCGAAATGAAGTGATCAAAGGTTATTGCGTATGTGAGGGCAAGAAACACAAAATGGCGGACATGATCTAAGATGGATGCCGTGGGTAGGTCAGAAATGTGTTCATAACAGGAGTGCTCTTGCTCGTATCGTAGCGAAAACACCAGGATATGCTAAATGGATCATTTGCGGTTCGCTGATACTAATATTATGTATTTCCGACAAACTTGAAAACACGGGTTCAAATCGTCACGGAACCTCAAGGGTGCCAGCAGAGCGCTGGGTGCCCAATGCAAGGCAGTGGAAAACAGCCAAATCGAACAGGAGCTGCAGGGTCAGGCCAGGAGGATGGTCTACAGCTACAGATGTAGGTTGCAATGAACAGGGACATAGGGAAACCTTTTTTCCTCTGTACCAAGGCCCAGGACTAACTGGCGGAAGGTTGCCTTTTAGTGTCCAAAACAACTTAGTGGAGCAAGTCGCGGTTAGGGGGGTTCTCCGTGAAGAGGATACAGGTGACGTTGAAAAGACCAGGAGAAGTCAGTTCATGGTGGACCCGGGCTCTGCAGCACTGGGAAACCTTGCTGGAACTGGTGGGCCACTTGGACTTGGTCCGGAGGCATCAGGTGCAAGTTTGGAACCAGGGGCAGACTTCCCGGTTCTTCAGGTTCCAGGGTCCTTACTTTGAAGATGGTTGCTTGGTGAGCAGGTCTTCAGTTGTCAAGAGTCTTGGTCTTTATTGAAGTCACTCAGTCGTCCCAGGGTTCTGTAAGTTGCTGGGCTGAAGGACCAGTCATCTTTTGGTGCAGGTTTGTCAAGGGCCACAGACAGGCCTTTAGGACTTGGGACAAGACTGTTGGTTTCTGCAGTCTTCTCTGCTGGTGGGGGTCTATAGTGTCCAGCTGTTGTTAGGCCGTCAGGAGCTAAAGTTCAGAGTTTGGGCATACTAGACTTGTAAAGGCAAGGGAGTGGCAGGTAGTGGCCAAAGGGCCCCTTATCTTGGGTGTCTACACCCTTAATTATGCCCTCCCCCTGTGGAAGGGGGGCATAGACCTAGCCCTGATTGGAGAAGCCCCATCATCTTCAAAATGGTGGGCACTGAAAAGTACTTCACTTCGCCTGCCTCCACCACCTGATGGGTGGAGTTGGCAGAGGGGGCACACCGCCAATTCTTTGTGAATTTTCCCACCTGTCCTCCTGCCAAAATGGGAGTGAGATCACTGGGGTCATATTACAAAGGTAGCAAGGCGTTTGAAGCTCCCCACCACAGATGGCTCTTCCTGATCAGTGTGAGTTGTGACCACCTCCACCGTGGAGTTGCAGCGTGCACAGGCAATCTCCTAATGAGGTCAGAACACTGTCTGGTGGTGGTAGACTGACTCAGGCCAGTCTGTGACCACACAAAGGATTAGTAGGTTTCAGGAACGCCTCTAAGGGGTCCTCTGTGTACACTTTTCAATAAATCTGACACTGGAATCAATGTAAGTGTAGTGTGCTGAGATGTTTGGTAGCAAATGTAAGAATGTGGCTCTGTATATACTATACTAAAGTAAGGTATAGTGTGCACAGAGTCCAGGGAGTCCTCAGAGGTATAGCAGAGGCTAAATTAGGTAAGTACTAACAGCTCTCTTTGTAGTAGTGTGGGCGAGCAGTTAGGCTTATCCAGATGGTGTGTTCAGCATTTATTGTATTCATTCAGTCCAAGACTGATACACACACTCAGAGACAGACTCCAGACCAATTAGGTAAGTATAAAAAAGGTATACTTATGTTTTATTTTAGAACCAAGCAGGACTTGGCACAGGTAAGTGAAATAGACTTTCAAATGCAAGACTGTTCAAGGAAATGCAGCAGGGCTTGAAATTACAATATTTACAGGTTTGTAGAGGCTTTGAAAACAGTTTACAATTACTCTGTAATTACTTTTCACTACTTTTGGATTGCCTTTGGATTACTTTGAGTACTGGGGTTGTATGCCTAGATACCACACCTTAGGATCTCTATATGATGGGTCTGGTGGCTCAGTGAACTAATGCGGCCACTGCAGGGGCCTGTGTTCAACCTCATGTTAACAGGTTCAAATTCTGGTTGATCCACTCAGCCTTTGATCCATATGAGGTTGATAAAATGAATACCATTGAGTTGGGTAACAATAAACATCTGAGCCAAGATGCCTTCGGATGAACGTGCACTTTACAAATACACATGTTATGTTATGTAAATACAAGAAAAGTATGACTTTTTATACTTTGCAATAGAATTATCTTTTTCTTCATACAACACAGTTCAATGCTTAGACACTTTTTAGGCCCCAAATCTCTTTACATGGGTTCCTGTGGGGAAGAAGTTCTAGTGGTTTCACAGGTAAGTACACAACGTATGAGGGTGAGGTTGGGGGTTAGGACCAAGGTTCCGCAAGATAGTGATGGGCACTCAGGTTGCAACGCCAGCAGCACTGGGGCGGCCGGGTGCAGAGTGCAGGAGCCCAATTTTAACTAATGGCGCAAAAGTAGCTTTCAGATAGGGACTGCTGATGAGAAGGCCACTCGGTGTGGGAGCAAGCTTCTGGAGTTGAGGTCAGCGCTGCAGGGGCCAACGACCAGCACAGGAGCTGCACCACCAGCAGCACTGGGGCAGTCGGGTGCAGGGTGCAAAAACGATGTTGGGTACCCTGTATTTTAAAATGGAGACCTTCGGTTTCGCAAAGATGCTGCAGGCTCGGGCAGGTAAACGTCTCAAAGGTGACCACCGACTGCAGTGGTACGTTGGGATCATGGGGGATGCCTGGACACCAACGATTGGGCCACACAAGGCAGTGAGGCATCTGGTGCAGGGATGACTTCTGGTGTCGGGTTTTCTTACCAGCTTCGGACATGGGGACCCTTCAGGTTAAGGCTGCAGGTGTCGGCTTGAGGGAGGTCAGGGATCACCACATCCCAGGTTAGTATCACTGGGGAGACTTCCTTGTGGTGTTTGTCCACTCGAACTCGGGCCTTCGGCGTCGGGTGCAGAGTGGTGCTGAATCGTAGAGTCACCGGAATCCGGATTCTGGAGGTCAGTCTTTGTTTGAGCAAATCCGGTGCTGACGGGAGACAGAGTGTGTAGGAAGGTCACTGTGCAGGTCCTCCAGGCTCTGGGGGCTGCTGTCTGCTGGACTCACTGGTGTTCTTGCTGATGGCGGGACAGGCCAGTAGGGCTGGGGGCCAAGGCAGGTGGTGTCCTTTTCTCCTTCCTGGGTCTTCCTCGAATCTGAGGAGGCAGGGTTCAGGGTCACTGCCAAATACAAAATTTAGGGGCATTAAAGGGGTGTGTAGGGTGGTAACAATGGGTCCCTTCCTTGGGGTGGATACACCCCCTATTATGCCACCCTCCAATTAGAGTGGGCAGGAGCCTCTTCTTAATTGGATGAGTCCCCTCATCTTCAAGATAGGGGGGACCGAGATGTATGCTTTACCTCGCCTCTTCCACCTATGGTGTGGGGTTGGCAAAGGTGGGCACACCTCTCTTTCTTGCTTGGATTTCCTGTCAATTCTCCCACCTAAAGTGGTGGCCAGAACCGATGGTAGCCATTAGCTGGGGGCAATAAGAGGCAGGGATAGCATTCAAATGCGGCAGGCATTTGAAGCTTCCTCTTTCATGGACTCAGCCCATCCTGGGGGAGAAGGCATGACACCTCTGCTCCTGTTGGGCATTGTTTCTGGACCCAGAGAGTGGATGCTCTCTACCCAGAGGTCCAGAAACCTGTCTGTGTTGGCAAATAGCAGGCAGCATTTCAGGAACCATTCCAGGGCTGGACAATTTTCTGGGGGCCTCTCTAATATGCCCTCTGAGTGTATTTTACATTAAATCCCACACTGGCATCAGTGTGGGTTTAATGTGCAGGGAACTTTTCTACCAAACTTCCCAGTTTTTATTGAAGCCATTATGGAGATGTGGAGTTCGTAATGACTAACCCCCAGACCATATACTCTTTGTGGCTTTACTACACTTACAATGTCTCAGAATGGACTTAGACCCTGTAGGGGTACAGGGCTCATGCCTCTGTACCCTAACTTTAGGGCTAATGCACCATGCTAGAGTGGTGACTTAACTAGGCCTTAAACAGCTGATTAGAGGCATGGCATACAGGGATATGTGCCACACCGACTCTTCACTTTTCTCAGCACGAGAACATGCAGCCTGCAGTGGCAGTGTGTGTGTGTTAAGATGCAGGGCTTCTAAGGGTGGCTCAATAGGCGCTGCAGCCCTTAGAGGTCTTCCCTGGTATCAGTGCCATTGGTACCCATGGTACCACTTACAAGGGGCTTTCCTGTGGTCAAGGATGTGCCAATTGTGGATACAAATGTACAGTCGTGGGAAAGAACACAGGCCCTGCGACCTTATTGGCAGGAACTCGGGGCACATCAGGTCAGGTTGAGTCAGATGTCAGGCAAAAAGTGGGGGGTGACCATACAAAAAGGGGCACTTTCCTACACCAAAAATCTCATATTTCAGTGAAGCCATTGTGGAGCTGGGGAACTCATAATGATGAGTGGGCATCCCATGAACTTACTGTAGCTTCCCTGGTCACTTACAATATCCAGGAAACTACAAGGATATTGTAGGTGTGTATCTGCTCATGCAGATATGCCCTCACAGGACATATAGTGCACCCTGCCTTTAGGGCTAATGCCCGAAACAAGGGTGTCTTGACTATATCTCTTGCTGTGTCTTTGGGCATGGCACACAGATGTGTGCTATGTCGACTCTTCAGTTTTGTCTGCACCAAGACCAATGGCTGCAGTGGCAGTGTGCATGTGTTTGGTGATGGGTCCCTTAGGATGGCACTATTTGTGGTACAGCCCTTAGGGACCCTCTTAAACCACACAGCCCTAGATACCAGGGGTACATTTTACTAGGGACTTTTATGTGAGCTAAAGAGGTGCCAATTGTGGAAACAAAAGGTACAGTTTAGGGAAGGAGATCTGGCACAGGGAACCTGGTTGGCAGGTACCCTGTGAACTTCCAGTCGAAATAACACAATTTTCCAGGCAAAAAGTGGGGTCTAACCATGTTCAAAAGAGGCACTTTCCTACAGTCCCTGAAAGAGATTGCTCAGGGCCAGAAATCTTTCCGTGTCTAGTCCACAAATGCTTTAGGGTCAAGGGCGGGGATGAAATCTAGGTTATATCTACACTACAAACTTAAGTATTTCTCAAATACGAACAAAAATGTCCTCTGCCTAATGAAATAATGCCTCTATATTGCTATGACTATACTGATGGTTTTGCTCAGTTTGCCGTAGGGACAAAGCACCAATACTCAGTGTCATGAGCACTACTGAAAGGGTGTATGCTTGATGGAGAAATCCCACATGAGGAAACCTACACGCAGTCACTAGGTAATTGCACAGCACGGATGGCAGAATTAAAGACTCTAGTATTGGCACTACGGAATACAAATGCTGGATTCCCCACACTTATAGTGTGTGATAAATATTATTTTGTGCAGTCATATATTGATTATCTACATTTTTGGAGGCAGAATTAATTTAGAGAATCAAACGGCTGTAGAGTAAAGCACAATCTGCTTTGGGAACTGATGGCAGAGCTGAAAGAATGCTTACCACAGGCTCATGTCATTCACACACTGAACCATCAATGTGTTGGTGTTCACGCTGCTCAGAATTCCATGGCTGTTGAAGCCACAAAAGCAACAGTTTGCACTGCTGCAGCTGCTGCAATCACTCATCTAGTATGACGATAGACAGAGACATTGTGGTTGTTAATGCTGCTCAAAATAACACATACCTGCTGCAAGGCTTTCCACCCAAGTACTTCTACAAGTTAGTTGAACAAAATACACCTTATGCTCAGATTCCAGGAGGGGAGTTAGAGTAATATTAAACAGTAATCACAGATTGGGGTTAATTCACGCTTCATATGAGGGTATGGCATTTGCACATGCAGGGGTTGCTGCTACAATTTAACTATTGCAGCAACGCTATTGGTGGCCAGGTTTTTACAAACAGACCAAGGACTTTGTCCTGAGATGTGACATCTGCCAGCAGCTGAAGGGTTCCATCGTGTTGCCTCCAGCAGAGGCATCTCGAATTTCAAACAAGCTATTACAGGACAATTTGTTTCACACCCACCCTATAGTAAACACCAGGGAAACAGGGATACCGACCAGACATTACCCCTGTGGGGGCTGTTCAGTATGTGAATTGACACAACCCTCTAAAAGTGTGACACTGCTAAATAGGAAGACCTGGCACCTCAACAGATTCAGTAATTGTAACACCACTAATGTTATCTACAGGTTCACTTGCCCGTGTGGTCTCCAATATATTGGTCTCACCACATGGAAGGTGAAAGTTAGAATACATGAACACCTGAGCACCCTGAAAGCTGGGAAACTGTCAACCAAGCTTGTACAACATTTCCTGGAACAGAAACACCATCATAAGAACATAAACTGGATGGCACTTGAAAAAGTAGTGGGAGACAGACACAATATGGAGCTACGACTGGCAACAAAAGAGGCAGGCTGGATCATTTAACAGGGAGTTGATTGATGGGGACTGAACGATGTCATTGAGTGGAACAGGATTGGCACATGAAATGGCGAACATATAGTACATCAGAGCTTCCCATAGCACCAGTTGGGGTGTATAGTAACCATTAAGCTGCCTTACCATACCAAAAAGGCAGGCTATGTAACCAGCACTATACATATGTAACTGCTTGTTGTTATTAATAACTATAGACAGTAGTGGGCATAGAGTGAAATAGTATGAGACACATTACAACACACAACTAGACCTCAATATAGAAGTACAGGGGGTGACATTATGATCTTTATACCCCGGGGTACCTATTTGACTGATCTGCCTATAAGAGGCTAACACATCATAAGGTGTCCTTCTTGTGTCATCGATGGTATGCCATGCCCACACATCATTAAGAAATCAGATATAATCTGCAAGTTTTAGAACAAACATGTTATACAGATATATCAGATATAATCTGCAAATCTCAGAACCAACATGTTACACATTACATTTGTAAAACAACTATTGCAATACCGCTTAAGTGGTAATTGCAATCTGCAGTTCTTCTCTCACAGCAGGCCATTTCATTGGGCGCAGTGAGAAACATTTCCTTACGTTTTTTTTAAATATATTAGTGCATTTGGCCCCTTCACGCTAACCCTGGGCGTAGCACTTTTTTTTTTTTTTGAAAAGACCTTTATTGAAAGCAAAGCCATTGACATCACCAAGTCTCTACAGTTTCACATCGCACTGTTTCACACAACACAAGGAACTTGTGAGCAATAATCGAGGAGTACTGTACACAGCCTTATTGCCGGCATCCCGGAGGCCCGGCGGCGTGGTGAAGTGACGCTATTCCAGTATAACCAAGGGTGATGCTCCTTCGTGTGCAGCTATTAGAACAGTGTGTCAACTGGCCATCCCCAACTACAATCGCGGCAATAAGGTCTTATGTCGAAATAAGGTCAATGGAAACTACCCCAACTACATCCCAACTCCCCCCCCTCTTGAGCGTGGCTGTGGAACTACTAACACCATTCAGTCGTGAGCACCCCAAGGTGTGCCTGCCATGTGTCCCTCGCCATCCCACCGTAAGTGAATTGCCCCCCCCAGTGTCACCCCCAACCTTTCCCAAGAGTCAAAAACCTCAGAGCAGCCCCCTCCCGCCTCGTCACTCGCCCCACCCCTCGCCCCTCGGGGAGAGAGTTCCATGCACCCAAACCACTATTCCAACACCCGGTCTTGGAGATCAACTACTTCGGAGGTGTCAGAGTCACCATCTTCCCCTTTTTGCAGGTTTTCCTTGTAAAGGTCCCAGAAATTCTTAGGCCTACTCCTGGGCGGTAACAATTCGCTGTACAATTCTGTTTGAGTGCAGCAGTATTGTAGGTCCCTCAACCATCTCGTTTTGGCAGGTAGGGGTCCACGCATCCAACAGGTTGCAACCACCCTCCTGGCCAACAGCAGGGCCATATCGACCAGCCGGCGCAGAGAAGGTGCCAGCGGCTTAGAGTAACTAAGGAGCGCAAGTGCCGGAGTGCACGGCAGGGTCTCCCCCAAAATCTGGTCAAGTTCCGTAAACACCTCCCCCCAGAAGGCTTGTACACCAGGGCAAAGCCACGCCAAATGGAAGAAGTCAGCCACCAATGTTTGGCAGCGCTCACACTCCGCAGAGGGGCGAAGGCCATAGCGGTGCAGTCGTTCGGGGGTATAGTACACCCGCTGGAGGAATTTGAAATGCACCAGCCTGTGCCTGCCGTTCAGGGAGATCTTGCGTGTGCTGGAGCAGCAATATCGCCACATGACGTCATCTATGGGGGTTTGCAGATCGTCCTGCCAGGCTGCTCTAGCTTTAGAGGGTTGTGGGCGCTGATGCGTCACTCCCAGCTTGTTGACCTGTGAAATCAGTTTTGCAGGTGAATTGGATTTGATGATATGGGTTAGTTCAGGGATCTCCTCAGGCTCCTCCTTGGAAGAGCCCAGGACCTCACGGAACGCAGAGCGGAGTCTGTGAAATTGGAATTTCTGCAGCAAGGAGGGGCCCGATTCTGTGGGAGTAAGTTGATCCCAGGTCTTCAAAGTACCTTCGGAGAACAAATCCTCCATTTTCACTATGGCGAGAGCACGCAAGGCATCGACCACTCCCTTCTCGCCCAATGGGTCCAGCCAGAGGGCCCATTCCACAGGCATCAATGGGGAGTACAGAAGATCACAGCCGCGAGATCGCATCAGGGAATGCCAGGCATGATTGGTCGCTTTAAGAGAGTCCATCCGGCCAATTGACCGATCTGTCAGGAGGCAGATCGTGGCAGGCAGGGGGAGCGGGTCTGCAAACAACCGTTCCAGAATGAGGTGCGGCGTGCGTGCGTCACCGTGAATCCACAAGTGCAGGTGAGAAGCCTGCGCAACTCGGTAGTAGCGCTCTAGATCCGGAGCTCCCAAACCCCCCATCTCACAGGGGAGAGTCAGAGTTGCCCACCGTACTCTTGGTTGCTTGTCGCCCCAGGCCAGTCGGATCATGACTTGCGTAAGTTGTCTAAAGAACGATCTTGACAGAACTACTGGTAAGTTAAGGAAAAGGAACAGGAATCGGGGTAGCACTATCATTTTCATAATAGCGATCGTGCCCAAGAGGGAGAGTGGAGTCTAACCCAGGCATCGACATCGTCAACCAATTTATTGAACGCTACTCCGTAGTTATCCCTAACCAGGACCTCGGGATCAGTGTGCAGGCGGATGCTCAAGTACCGGACCGAGTCGGTGGACCACTGCAGTGGGTACTCCATGTCAAAGGGTTGTGTCACCGGGGTGAGAGGGAAAGCGATGGACTTGTCCCAATTCACCCTCAGACCCGAGAGTGATTCAAAGCGGACCACCTCCCGAAGAACCGCAGACAGGTTAGACTCCTGGTTCCGGACGTACAGCAAGGTGTCATCAGCGTACGTCGAGATCCCTATTTTATAGGTGGGAAAGCTTATACCCTCCAGACTGTGGTACTCCTGTATAGCACAAGCAAGGGTTTCCGCTACCAAGCAAACGGCGACAGAGGCCTGCCCTGCCGAGTCCTCCTGCCAATGTAGATTGGCTCCGACACTCTGTCTCCCAACCTCAGTCTGGCCGACGGTCGATGGTACAGCGCCCCGATTCTCTGCAGGAACGGTTCGCCCAGGCCCAGCTTCTGTAGCACTCTGATCATGAAAGGCCACTCAACCGAGTCAAACGCCTTTTCCATGTCAAGGAAGATTGCCAGCGCACGGTTCTCCTGCTTGACATGTTGCATTGTGCCCAGCACCGTGCGTATATTGTAGGTTAAATTTCTACATGGGACAAATCCAGACTGCTCCGGAGCGACCAGCTCTGGCACTAGTAGGGCCAGTCGGTTGGCGAGGACTTTGGCATAGATCTTTGCGTCTACGTTCAGCAGACTAAGTGGCCTGTACGAGCTGCAAAGGTTCGGAGGTTTCCCTGGCTTTGGTATAGTGACCAGCAACGCCTCACGCATGGTGAGTGGCATCTCGCCATCCTCGCAGATAGTGTCAAAGAGGGCGACCAAGTGCGGGAGCAAGATATCTTTGAAGGCTTTATAAAAGCCAACCGTGAGTCCGTCGGAACCCGGCGCGCTCCCCGATTTCATGCTCGCAAGGGCCTCCAGAATTTCGTCCTCATGGAAGGGGGCCATCAAAAACTCCCTATCCGAATTCTTGAGGAATGGCATGGCAATGTGGTCCAAATAATCGTCCATTTCGCTCTCCACACCCTGCGTCTTGGACTGATACAATTCAGAATATTAGCGTCTAAAGGTCCCTAGTATCTGCTCCTCTTCCACAACTGTATCACCCTCCGGGGTCATTAGCTCCTCAACAACCAGAGGCCTCCGAGAGCCCCGAACCATGCGAGCCAACAGGGCTCCTGGCCTATCCCCCTCGCCATACACACGGGCAGAGGCATATTTACCCATATAGAGAACCTCTCTATCCGCCAGAGTTTGATACTCCGACAGGAGCTGGGTGAGCGCCGGGCCATCTTCAGTACTAAGAGTCAACAATTGTCGATTCTCTAGTTCCGCTATCCAAGTTTCTAAAGCAGTGAGTTCCCGCCTGATGGAGCGTAGCACACTGGAGTGCTTGGACATAGCCATTCCTCTGATGAACACTTTGAAAGCTTCCCAGACCGTAAAAAAGTCTTCAACCGAGTCTAGGTTAGTAGCGAAATATTGTTCTATATCTTCCGCCAGTTCCCCCCGGAAGGCATCATCCAGCAGAGCGAAAGGAGGGAACCTCCAGGTGAAGGCCGGTATCCCCTTCCTGGCAGTGGAGAGGTGTAGCAGAATGGGGGAGTGGTCCGAGAGTGTGCGCGGAAGAACCTCGCACGCGCTAATACCACTAAGGACTGGTGGAGATGCTAACCAATAATCTATCCTAGTGTGCACGTTGTGAAAGGCCGAGTAGTGCGTGAAGCCGCCCTTAGTGGGGTGTTTGTCCCTCCAGACATCCACCAGGTCTAATTTAGTCAACTCGGCTTTCATATAGGTGGCAGAAGCCGCCAGATGCCGAGCAGGGCCCGCTGAGCGGTCCCTAGAGGGGTCAAACACGAAATTAAAATCCCCTCCCCACAACATCCCAGGCTGAGCATGTGACCTGCAATGGGCGGACAGGGTCGCATAGAATTCAGGGAACTCATAATTGGGGCCATAAACATTAACTACCAGCAGGTCAAGTCCCTTACCCACACATCTAGCTAGGACGTATCTGCCCTCCGTGTCTGCATGCACCGGGATCAATTTCAATTGTGATGTAGGATTGGCCCAGGTTAACACCCCCCGGGCGTGCGTTGTGAAGCCTGCTGCCACTATATTCCCCGCCAACCCCCTGGATTGCAACATCCTACTATTGGTTGGCAAGTGTGTTTCCTGCAACAAGGCCAGATCGACATGGTGTCTGTGTAGGTAGCCGAGGACCTTCCTCAGCTTACGGAAGTCGTTCAGGCCCCGAACATTCCAGGTCATCAGTTTCAGCGTATGCGGGGCACATGTGGGAACATTCATTGCAGCATTAGACATTGCATGAGCCTATGAACCATTTTAGCAACAGGGATGGAAAGAACAGAACACAGCAGTACACTTGCCCCCATAATTGCCAGCCGGCATTCCCAAACAGTTACAGTTCCACAAAGCAGTCCACACTCATCACGCACAAACCCCTCAAACACCCCAAGGCAAACCCCCCCCCCAACAGCCCAGTCCCCAGACCCCACCCCCCGCTCCCCCGCCCACCCACAGCCGACCACCCCCAACCAGGTCAGACAGGTCCCAAAAACTACCCCATCAACCTCAAAATAGCAGAGTGTTCGTCAGTTCGATACTCAACTCCCTGGAGAGTCGCACAACCAAAGGCACCGGGGCAAAGCGCGCCAAAATAGTACAACACCACCAACTGTCCCAAGTAAATTGTTCAGTTCGGCACTCCGTCCCAGCCCCGCTTGTGTTCCAGTGCCCATCGGAAAGCACGTTTAACAGCCCCCCCAACCCCACCAACCCCCCAACAATGCAACAGTGACCAGATCCCCCCCCCCTGTCAGGGCTTAGCGATCTCCTCACCAGCAACCCATAAAGCACATGTCCGAACAGTGTGGCCGCCGCCCCTCCAAATAGTACTGGCAGCCCCCATGTTATCCAGACTTACCGCCCCCTGGGGGGTGGCGCAGCACTACCAGATTGCGGGATCGTGTCCTACCCTCGGTAGGAAGAGCCAAATGTTCAGGCAGAGCCCCTCTAGTCTTGTTCTTCCAGGTTTGATGCTGAGCCAGCGTCGTCTTCCTGGCTCTGCTGAGCCTCCTTTCGCTCCCGTGTCCATACCTTCAGGGATTTTTGGAGTTCTTTGGGATCCGTGAAGAAATATGATCGCCCTCCTGTATTAATGCGAAGCTTGGCAGGGTACAGCATCGCGTAGTCAAGGCCCAGAGTTCGCAGTTGTTTTTTATACGGCGCGAACTGTCGTCTCTCCTCTTGTACTTTGGCCGTAAAGTCCGGGTAGAGGGAGATGTCCATACCCTCATGTTGGAGCTTACCCTTCTCCCTCGCCAAGCGCAAAGCAACGTCCCTGTCGTGGTAATTAAGGAGCTTCGCGATGATGGGGCGAGGAGGCGCGCCTGGCTGCGGTTGTGGGCCCAACGTACGGTGAGCCCGTTCCACGATAAATATAGGGGAAAAAGCCTCCTCCCCGAGTAGTAGTTTCAGCAATTTTTCGACGTAGAGCTCCATCTTCCCAGTTTGAGTTGTTTCCGCCACACCCGTTATACGGATGTTGGACCTGCGTGAGCGCGCCTCCAAATCCTCCGTTTTATCTCGGATGACCTGCAAAAGTCTACCAAACTGCTTCCTATCTTTGTCCCATTCGGTCTGGGCTTCCCCAGCTTCGGTGAGTCGACGTTCCGCCATGTCCAGGCGCTCCGCATGTTTGTCCACTCTCTCCGCCATGCGGTCCATGCGGTACGACAGAGCGTCTATTTTAGAGCCCATGGACGCAATGCTGTCCTGGATGCCCTTTTCCATGGCGGCCAACATGTCCCGGAGCTCTATGGACGCTGGGGCAGTCGCAGTGGCCCCCTTCGAGGACGCCTCCGGGGCCGTCGTATCAGGTCCCTTCGTTCGACGCCGTTCAAAGGAGAGCTTCGCCTGAGAGGCGTTGTTTTTCCCCATTTTCTACTCCTGCCGCAGAGGAACCCAGAACCAAGAGGTACCACGCTGTCTGCAGGCCGCAGGGCAGTATGGGAGACACACCAGCCAGCGACCCACTGCCACTAGATACTGGAACTGTGCCGGAGGCGCGGTGCAGCCAAGATAGCGTCCGCTATGGCGGACCAACAGTCTCCGATCACTCTGGCGATACCCACATTCACTAGACTCTGGGCAATATTAGTTCAACAGTCTCAGCACCGGGCACCGTCATGCAGATGTGGCGTGGGGACACGGGGACAGCAGGGCGCCGCAGGGTGAATCCACCCCCGTGATCGCTCCGAAATGGCGACTGCTCCGCCTCGTGGTTCGGATGCACAGTGTCCGCTCTGCTGGGGACCCACTGCGTGGGAAGACAAATCTTTCCGATGTGAGGCGGCAGCAGACAAGAGGGGGACGCTCCGGTGAAGGAAAAATCCAAGTGTTAGTCCGGCCGGAGACCACTCTGCCCACGCCCGACTCTGAGGCCGCACGTCAGGCGACGTCGCCCGGCCTTCTCTCCAGGATAGCACGCGGCGTCAGGCCCAGTCCGCTGCCGTCGGGTCGCCGAGGAGCCTCGCTTCAATCCACTCGGTGAGGCCCGCCAGCCAATGTCCACAAGGCACCCAGCAGAATCTAGGGGCTGCGGAGGGTGCAGGGGAGCCCGCTATGGTAGATTGGACTCTTCTAAGGATAGTTTAACAGGATTATTCCGGGGCTAAGGCGAGGAGCCGAAAGCTCACGCATCCGCCATCGACGCCGGCTAGCTCCGCCCCCGACTAAAAAAAAATCCTGGGCGTAGCACTTTGCTCTGCCCACGGAATGGGCGTGGTGTTGCCTACTTCGTGCTTCACAAATAGGCGTAGTAGGCAACACTATGCCCACTCCATGGAGGGGCAAAGTTGCCCACCACCCGCCTCCCTCCTGCCCTCTTCTACAACCCTATTTTGAATATTACATAGAGTAAAAGAAAGGAAAAAGAACTTACCTTGAATGCAGCGCCCCGGGGCTCGTATTTCCTGTTGATGCGCCGACTTCTTCAGATGAATGCGCATGCGTAGGCGCCAGCTAGTTATCTCTCCCCATTTTCTCTTCTTGGGTACATTCATAGGACAACCCCCTTCCCTGGGAAGTATTAGGTCCTCTAAGGCAGCACTCTGATCTTCAGCATTACCTGTTTTTATGACTACTGCCTTTAACAATGCTTCCGTACCCTTGATATGTCCTTGATGTTATGCCTGTACCTATGATTGATAAAAATATGTACTGCTTCTAAAATGTCAAAAAAAATAAAATGGTTTAAAGAAAAAGGGAGAGGTTGGCGGCATGCAACATGATGATACACAATTGCCGGCTATATTACAATCTCAATTTTCGACCACAATGCATGAATTAGGCGGCTGATATTATGCATTGTGTATCGTCATGTCGCCTGCCCCCATGCCCTTATGTGCCACCTAGCAGAAGTCTGAGGTCACAATCGGTAGCTCCCCCTGCACACACGGTCTATGAACTTCGTCACACATATAGTCATGACTCACTCTATCTGCAATCGCGTCCTGCCCCCACGCTCACATCGATCTTTTCAAAAATCCCTTTTTTCCCTGCGCACGCTCTACCGTATATACGGTCTCTCCACGAGGACGCTGACTAACGCGGATATCCTCGTCAGAGCAGTCAGATACCCTGCCCATGTGCCATTGAAGCAATTATTTGAGGTAAGCCACACATCCTGTGACCTCCACTTGGCCCCCTTTCTTTGTGCCAGCACACTCTAACTTGCTGTCCCCTCCAAACAGGTATTACCCTCGATAAACAATCGCCCCATTTAGGCAAATTCAAGCCTTCTGGATTAATTCCCAACTTGAGACAGCATCGCGCTCCATCTCTACTGCGCCCCACCCTTGACTACATCCATTGGCCAGTCAACTGTACCAGTGGTAAGTGACCCTGAAAGTGACCAACGACATTACCTGTTTGCAGTGTTATAAACCTTCTTCTATATTCCATTCTCATGGTTTTTTCCCCATATATTCACTGTCCAGAACCCCGCCGGGTTCACTGTAAGTACTTTTTATTCACCTTCCTGCACAGGGTTTACACCCAACACCGCACGTGACCTTCACTTTGACAATCAGGTACATACTTGAGTTACATTGGTTCCCTATAGGTCCAGTCCTTACCTTATCTTTATCTTATTCTTTAGATGTCCACCTACTATTGGTCCTGATGAGACCCTTTATTCATCACAGGGTCGAAACGCCGTCGACGATAAAAAGGAAAACGAACCTTGCAAACAGCACTTATGATTGTGTAAAGTGTCTGTATATCTATCCTGTGCATATTCAGAATGGTTGCTTTCCTTGAATTAAGAATTGCACAGAAACCTTGTAAATACAGTCATCAGTAATCACTCAATTGTTCGTTTGGTTCTTCATATATACGCTGGGGATACCTTTTGCACTGAAAGAATATTGTAAATGTATATACCTCGTTTTATCTATATAAATACAACTGCATTATCAGAATTCTTTGCTATGAGCCTTCTTTTCTCTCTTTGACATCCCTTATAACCCTTGTTTTTATTGCTATTATGCGATAACGTTACCATATAAATTACACATATTATTCCACTGGAACCACTGTTTCCTATATAAAAAGTATCTCATATATATGGTGCATCCCAGCCCTTTTCTTTTGATGTAGGGCAGTGCAGCAGGAAGGCATGTGGTGCTGCTGTACACCAAAAATGAGAAGATAAGGGCCCATGTATGTTGCTTTGTATTGTAATACTTGTGTTTCTAGTGACTCATTTTATATTTATGTGACGAAGGCAAAACAAGTATAAGGGTTTCCCCCTTCTTAGGTCTTCAACAATGGTGCAACATAAGGCTATCAAATGGGCTTTGTCTACCCTTCAAGGTGAGGTGTGATATTAATGTCAAGTGAGGTTGAAAGCCTGGGGTTTAGCAATGTTTACTTTAAAGCCTGATATGCGTACAAAAGCCTCTAGTAGGTCCGGCAGGGAGACAGTTGAGGTTCTTTGATTTCTGACTTTGTCCCGTATCTAGCCGCCATTTTGTGTCTCGTCGCCATTTTGTGTTGCCCTCACTCAGGCCACACAGCGAACGGAGTGTTTTTGTTTTTCCCAGCTGCTGCGTGTTCTTTCAGTTAAAGAGTAACTCCATTGCCCTTGTTTATGAAACCGATGTCAGGGTCTGGCCGAGTTCGTTAATCCATGTCAGGGTTGACTGATCCCCGTCTCGACTGACTATTTGCCTTCTCCTATTCTTTACTTATGTTATCTTATCCGACTGGCCTTCACTATTCTTTCCTTGTATTGTCTTGTTACACAACTATCCTTTGAGGCACACAAATTCGCCCTGCCACCTGCAAATTGGATTGTTGCAACCATCACTGATTAAATTGTTGGGAGGGGTAACACACGGGGTCTGAGAAAGGGGCGTATTTGAGACACCTGATAGCTTGTTTTCCAACTTTTCTCATTGGTCCGTTTTGTGTGTGTAAGGAGTGAATTCTGTAAATGTGTTTCCTATAAGAGATCGTGCGCCACGGATTGAAGTGGCAGATTCCTCAGAACCCACCTTGTGTGTAACTTCTGGGATAACTGTGCTTGGCTGCAGCTAATATACCTGGTTTCTATGCTCAACAGAGTGTCTTGTGTCTCTGTTCGAAAAGGCAGGTGAACGCGGGGATTAAGGCGTGCCCTGCGCCGCCAGGCCCATAAGGCCCGGTTCTCCAACTGGCGCCCAACGTGGGGCGGCTTCAGTGGTAGTGGTTCAGCCCGAGGGTCGTGAGAAGCCCCGCAAGAAAATTCAGGAGGATTCGCGAACCTTGTCAAGCGACCCCTGCATGTCGAAGTGGACCGAAGGTCTTTTGCAGCGTGGCTACTCCTTTCCAATGGTTGCTGACGACTGCTGCCCTGACTGCCACCCTGCATTGGACCCTCTGGTGATGACTGATATCGCGAGACGTTAGACGGACCTCTGTTGGCTTGAGAAGACCAATTAGTTAAGTATTCGTGGGTAGCGCCCACTTCTTTGTTTTGTTTTTGATTTTTGTTATGACTATTGCAATAGCCGAAGCCAAGGGGTGAGTACATTTGTACCGTGTTCTTTGCTTTCACTCCTTGAAATTGGTAAACGGACCAGTGTGCTTGAAAATGCCTGGTTTGAGCGGATTTAGGAAACTCTGTTGTTTTTGCTGTACTAGGGATTCCCGACTCGAGGACTCATGTCCGATTCCTCCGGTTGGAACTCCTACTTATGAGCTCTATTATAAACATGGTATTGGTCCCATTGCCTTTAATGAGGCATGGATCCGATACACGAAGTGAGATGGTGTTTTATGATGGCTCCATAATGGTAGCTTTGAGCCTGATGTTTTAGATAATCTGGAAGCAATTTTGTTTAAAAGAAAAGCCCGGCCGGCAATGTTTGACTCTTTCTGCCTCTGGTGTAAGGAAGCCAAACAGAGAGAACTTAAGCAAGCAAAAAGAGACAGAAAAGCGAAAGATATGACGATCATACAGGCTGCTCAACAATTCAAGGATAATGAGACTGAGCGAGCAATTGAAGTTTTAGCAGACAACATCATATGGCAATAGATAGATGTTACCCTGTGTTGCCTACTTCCCCACGGAATAAGGACCCTGACAAAGAGCCCTTAATGTCCCATTTATTGAGATTGCCTCCGCCTTATGTACCAGGAGCTAATGCACCCGTATTATTGCCACCTGTCCAGCAACCTGTTGTTCAGCCAGGTGCTCCAGCTCCTCCACAATTGCCTCTTCCTGCATTGTCACCTGCACCTCCTTTGCCACCAACTTCTTCACTTTCGGTCCCTCTTGTGACGGCTAGTCCTTCTCTTCCTTTATTTAATACCGCCTCTCCAGTTTTACTGTCTGCTTCTTCCCCAACTCGTAATAGGTTGGTCGATACTGTTTCTCGTCTTTTCTCCCCTATTTTTGGGTCTTTTAATAGGACTCCTGCTTTTTATCGAAGGCAATCCCGTACTCAAATTCCAGATTCTGATGAACGAGTTGTATTTAACTCACTTGCTCATAAATGGATGATGTGTGTTCCGCTGTATAGTGTACCCGATATTTTGAGTACTTTTCTCCAGTGGAATGCGCCTACGCAGAGATATGTTTTTAATGTCATGTGTGACGCTCTTGTCAAAGGATGGGAGGATATGGAGTTGGATTTAACTCCCCAGGGTCTATTGGACATACAGGACAGGTTTGATAAAGGACTTATTGTGGCTTCTGACGTTGAGGACGCTGTAAAGACACTTGTTGCTTTCAGATTGTTATATTCTTCCCAGACTATTTCTGAACCTGATCCTGCAGTTAGACAGAAAACTAAGAATTATCCTGTGAGGGAAGTTCCTCCAGTTTGGAGAGAAGCAGTTCCGCAAGCGGGCGCTGCTCAGGCTGTCCCTGCTCATTTCCAGCGTATATGGGTACATGTCCCTTGGAAACGAGCTGAAGTTCTAGCACTTAAGCAGTCTTTACCGGACCCTTGTAAAAATCCTGCTGGATATTATAAAGAGCTGTCCCAGACTGTTGATGCGTGTATCATGAATTTGGCCGATATTGATATGTTGATGGGGAATGTAGTTCCACAAGCATTATCGGCTCGGATTCGTAGAGAGGACCATGACCAAGCTTTAGGTGGTACTTGGGCTGATATAGCCACCGCGGATGCAGCACAAGTGGGTGGTGCTAAGCCAGTTGATTCGATTATACAATTGCCTGGTAGAATAATCACTTTAATGAAGACAATGATGCCTGCCTTACGCGTTAACTGGGATAAGTTAGCTGCGTGTAAGCAGAAGAAAGATGAGAGTGTCTCCGATTTCTTTACTCATTTTGGGGAGACGTTTATCGATCACAGTGGTCAGAATATGAGTAATGAAGGTGGACAGCGATCATTTGTGGATAAATTTGTATTTAATTTACTTCCTGAATTATTGCATAAATTGAAAGACTCCGAAAGTTCATAGGCTGTTTCTTCGTCTGCACAGATATTAGCCACTGCTCAGTATTACGAAAATAAGGACAAAGAAGAGAAAGATAAGATGGAGAAGAAGACTAAGGAATTAAAAATGAAGGTTCTTCTTCAACAGGCTTATCCCCCTCGTTCTGGCCAACGTCAGTTTCTACAGCTTCCCCAGCCTCAGAGGTTGTTACAGAAAAGTGACCTTTTTGTTCCGCGACCTTTGCTTGGTCCCAATCAATGTTCATATTGTGAAGAGGAAGGTCATTTTAAGAATAGCTGTCCGGTTTTATTGCAGCGTAATGGTGGATTTTCAGCGTCGCTAGGCTGTGTTGGTTTTCAATCAGCACCTAGAGGTAGAGGGCGAGGTGCGTTGTCTCCTTTACCCCTCAGAATTCTTTGAATTATTTTGATCAGCAAAATACTCAGTCTGCGCATTATTACAATGACGATTATTGTGCTGAGGGTGAGGTTCAGGATTTTCATTCTAGTTAGGACAGCCATGGACAAAGTAAGGGAGTCGTATCAGTTCCAGTGGATCAGAATGGGCCTTATGTTGAAGTAGTTGCATTGGGTGTTGCAGAGCCATTTCCCTTGGATACTGGTGCAATGAGAAGTTCTATCATGCATTCCAAACTCCCTGGGGCACCTTTGTCTGGCTTAACAAATGTTTCTGTGGGATTCTCTGGCGTCCCAGTTGCTAATCCGGTTTCTTGTCCTTTGTCTCTTTTGATTGGTCCTTATGAATTGGAAGCTCTGCTTATTTTAACGACTGGTTGCGGAGAAAACTTGCTGGGTTTGGACTTATTGAAACGTCTGCATGCAACGTTGTATTGTTCCCCCTCTGATGTGCATCCTACCTTGGGTGAGAAATTGGTCTCCCCTACATATCTATCCAAAGATGGGTTTCCGCCTGAATTGCAATCTCTCCCTGCTTCGCTTTGGGCTACAGGTCCAAATGATGTTGGTCTGCTACAGATTCCACCTTACGTGGTTACTATTAAGCCTGATGTTAAATTGCCACGTATTCCTCAGTATAAGATTTCTAATGATGGTGAACGAGCTCTGTTGGCTATTATCTACGATTTGGTTCAGAAGGGTGTGGTGGAAGAGACGAGAGGAAACGTTTGTAATAGTCCTGTTTTGCCTGTCCTTAAACGTACTGATCCTTCTCAGCCTCCTGTATATCGCTTTGTGAACGATCTTCGGGAGGTCAACAAGATTGTTGTTCCCCAGTTTCCTGTTGTTCCCGATATCACTGCTTTGCTTACTATGATACCAGCTTCAGCAGCATGGTTTTCGGTTATAGACCTCAAGAATGCGTTCTTTAGCATTCCTATTGCCGAGGAAAGCAGGGATATATTTGGTTTCTCTCTTGGAGGTCGAAGTTTCCGGTTCAAACATGCACCTCAAGGCTACTGTGAAAGTCCCTCCATTTACAGTCAGGCTTTGAAATCCCAGCTTGATGCTTTCATTTTGCCCCCAGGTGCCACTCTGATTCAGTATGTCGACGATTTGTTGGTTGCTGCTGATTCGGAGGATTTTTGTAAGAATGCGACTGTTTCTTTGTTGCGTCATTTGTCTGACTTGCATCATAAGGTGTCCCCCTCTAAGTTACAATATTGCCGCCAAGAGGTTACCTACTTAGGTCATCTCTTGTCGAAGGAGGGAAGGCGGTTGACCCCAGAATGAATTCAAACAATTGCACAAATGACTGTGCCATCCACACAAAGGGAGGTGCGTGCCTTTCTGGGCATTACCTCCTATTGCAGGCAATGGATCCCAAATTTTTCTTTGCTGGCTAAACCTCTATTGGCACTCACGTTGAAAGACACACCACAACCTCTTCCTTGGACTGATGAATGTCAGAAAAGTTTTTCTGACCTACGTACTGCCTTGTGTTCTGCCCCTGTATTAGGTACTCCAGATTACAGTAAGCCTTTCACACTCTATGTTCATTAAAGAAAAGTTTGCACGTTGTCAGTTTTAACGCAGCAATTTGGAGACAAACAACGGGCATGTGCCTATTTTTCTGCTACGTTGGATCCGGTAGCCAAGGCATTGCCTAGTTGTCTCAGAGCTACAGCAGCAGCAGCAATCTCTATTCGTCAATCTGCTGGATTGGTATGTGATAACACTCTTGTTGTCATGGTACCACATGCAGTAGATACTCTTTTGAATAGAACGAAGTCACAACACCTCATGAGTGCTCGCTTGCCTGGATATGAGTTGACGCTTTTGGCTAGCCATATACACATCAAGCGACATAACACTTTGAATCCAGCAACATTGTTGTCCATTCCGGATGAGAAAGGCATTCAAGAACAGCATGATTGTTTTCTTCGAACAGAGGAGGAAACGAAAGGCAGAATAGATCTAAAACACACACCACTTGTGGACCCGGATGGGATTCTCTGGGTGGATGGGTCTTGTTTCAAGCTTCCAAATGGCGAGACGACTGCAGCTTATGCTGTCACCACCTTGTATACGGTAGTGGAGACAGCACGTATTGCACAGAATTCAGCCCAAGCAGCTGAATTAATTGCCCTGACGAGAGCGTGTGTGTTGGCTAAGGGAAAAAGAGTGAATGTTTATACTGATAGCCAATATGCCTTTGGTGTAGCTCATAGCTTCGGTCGCTTGTGGAAGGAAAGAGGATTCTTTACTTCCCATGGGACTAAAATACAGCATGGTCAGTTGGTGACTGACCTTCTCGAATCACTTGCTCTGCCAACACAGATAGCAATAATCAAGTGTAGTGCCCATAAGAAGATTACTGACGATGTGGGTCGCTGGAATGCTTTTGCAGATAAAGTAGAGAAGGAAACAGCGAGAGATGTTACAAGTCGCATGTGTGTTGCGGGCCCTGCAAGATGGGTCAGAGAAGGAGGAATGTGTGAGGACACAATAGAAAGTGTGAGAATGATTCAAGAAGTGGCTACTGAGAAAGAATTGAGTAAGTGGAGAGAAAGTACGGGAATGTTGGACTCGACTGGGTGTTGGACGGAATTGTCAGAACATCAGTGTTGGCTGTTACCAGATGCCTATGTGCTACCTGTAGTTACTATGGCGCATGGTCCAGCCCACATCAGTGCAAAAGGGATATGTAAGCTTTTGGCTCCAGTATGGCACAATGAAGGAATTCCTAAATGCGCAGAAAATGTGGTAAAGCATTGCATTGTTTGTTTAATGCATAATCCAGGAAAGGGAACCTCAACTCCAGCAGGTCATTTTGCTCCTCCTACGTATCCTTTTGAGGTATTACAAATCGATTACATTCATATGGTTCGTTGTAATAACTTCAAGTATGTTCTGGTGGTGGTGTGTGCCTTTTCCAGATGGATAGAGGCCTAACCCCTAAAGGACAATACTGCTTTGTCTACTGCCAAAGTTCTTTTGAAGGAGTTTTTCCCAAGATTTGGTTTGCTGTGCATTGTCTGGTCTGACAATGAGAGTGAATTCGTAGGCCAATTCATGCAGAAAGTATGTACAGGTCTTGGTATTAGGCAGAAATTCCATGCGGCAAACCATCCTCAGTCAGCAGGTTTGGTAGAATGCTATAATGGCACTCTCAAGCTCAAATTGGCAAAGATTCAGGCCAGCACGGGTCTTGCTTGGCCTGATGCTTTGCCATTGGCACTTCTGTCCACGAGAACTACTGTGCATTCTCGTTTAGGTCTTAGTCCGTATGAGGTTGTTTTTGGGCGCCCAGCTAATGTTTGGGGAGTCCCTCGACATAAAAAGTATTATGATATCCCATACCCAATGCTGATTGACTACTTGCATGACCTCACCACTAAATTACGTGTTCTTCATCAACAGGTTCAAAACGCTTTGCCAGAGGCCTCTGTGGACCCAGTGAAGGAACCAAAATATTACAATACCATGGAGCTATGGAGCTATACTTACCAATAGCCCCTCCCCAATTACCAATTATCAATAATCAGTCAGTTGGCAGTGAAAAGGGTCAATCATTTATTATACAAAGGATTCTGTACAGAGGAGCCTCTCACATCCTCACCCCTCGAGGTGCGTGGAGAAGACTGACGGCTTACAGTCAAAACCAGACAGATATACTTTCAGTGAACACATGAAATCTCCACACAAGGAAAGATACAAGTTGGTTCAGAGTGAAAGAAGGCCCATATATGGCACACATGATTCATTACTGGGGAGGTCAGGAAGGTGCCTCCCTTTCAATCTCGGGCATGGGAGTACAGGAACAGTGTCTGCAAGAATGTGTTTATCTCAGCCCAAAGCCAGATGGCCTTGGGTTCTCAAGTCAAAGGAAAGACTGTATACTTTCAGCTGCTTTTAGTAACTTAAAGGGAGGGGGAGTGGAGCTGCAAAGCAAATGTCTGCATCAGAAGTCTTGCACATTACAAAATAGCAATATGCAGTTGCAGCACATGAACAATAAGCTGCAGCTGCATATTGGTTTAGACACGTTAAGCCAATATTAATATATATATAACTAGCATAAGTATATCATGCTTACAAATATATTGGATACATTACGCCAATGCCACCTATATCGAATTTTATATCCCATCTGACGGCGCTTTTGGCGTGATGTAGCCAATATTCAAACAAAAATTAATCAGAGAACACTCCCTCATCTATTAGTGCCACTGAAACTAAGAACCTGACATTCCATTGTCTGCAGAGGCTGAGATCACCACTACCTTGCACTAAACCAACATTCATTTAATTAATCATGTCTCTGAAAGCCAAAGAGATGGCATGAGGAAAATTCAAATTAAGGCCTAAGGCCTAAGTCACTACTACTATTGGATAACATATATGAAAAGATATGTTCTGCATGATTATATTCAGATATTCAGATACATTTTCTAATAATGACATTTTCACATTATATATGTCTGATTGATTCAACTGAATACACACGTTATTACACAAAATCACTGACTTGCTCAAGGGAAACAGTCTGCTCAAGAGAAAGAACTAGCGTACTCAGTGAGGTTAAACCATTGGAACCCTACACGTCATTTTCTTATCTGGCAAGAAAAGTTCATGCTTCCCTCATTACATTTGGGCAGGCAATTAGATTACCTTTTTACTGTCCTCTCAGGATCTATCTCTAATGCAATACACTGTACTTCAGGACATCTTCATAACCCAATTTGCTTCACTTAGAGCGTGATACATATTTATATTACCATAATTTGGCCCTTCTACCTATACGCCTATAACAAGAATAGGGACAAAACCAAATCATCCGTTACTAGTCAGAGTGGGAAGCGATCCATGGACCCTACAGCTAATAGATACTATCATTACTCCATCTGTGTCAGTCTTTGTGTGGGATCAAACAGGTCATAGGCATACTCAAGTGAGACAGTGGCATTCCTTATTAATACTCTTAGATAAAATGAGGATACTCTTCATCATAATATTGACTTGATACTGCTTCCACCAAAAAGAATATTACTCTAAACAGTGCCATCAAAACAATAAGAATCAGTCTCCTAACACCCATTCAATGTAATTGCACGGGAATTGCTTGTGCAACCACAACTATGCCCAGAGTCCGTTCCAAGCCTCTCTGGTAGACTTCTATCGTTCATCAAATCTGCTTCCATCGTCACATGCATTAGGCCTCTTGATTCAGGCCTTCCATGAAAGTAGTCCTTCTTAGTATCTGTTGGAGTGCCCTCCTGGCAAACACTCACAGCTCACCCGAAAGTCTCAATGTCTCTAGGCAGTGCACCACTATTTTTCCTCTGCGGCATACACTACAGATACCATGCTTTTCGGTGGTCATGGGTGCAGATCACATCATGCAAACCCAAGTACTATTAATCGGGAGAGAGCAACAGAGAGGTGGTTGGGGGGGCAGAGGTCAACCACAGGGACAAGGCAGAGGGAGAACACAACAGACATGGCAAACATTCTCACCCCGCATTACACGGAGTAGGGCCAGCTCATTCCGCAATTAGGGGGAGTGAACAATCCACCATCTTCTATTACCAATGATATTGTGGTAAATCTATCCTCCTATGAACTTACAACTATCGAGCGGAGTGTTTTAAATAAGGGCCTCGGGTATGTACCAACACCGAGACACAACCCTTTTCAATGTAGAACAGAGATCTCAGGAATGATGAGAAAGATAAAATTACACACATTTTTTGCTGATAAAGAAAGCACGCCTCTCTCTCTCTTTGACACCAATTTGCGTAGGCTTTCTAATTTTTGTCCACCTACATCGCTCCTAGGACCAGAAGTGGCGGTATTTGAACAACGCGTCATTCAAGAAATAGAATCTCTTGAACAAACCTCAGGACACAATGCGGGCCATAATATGATGAAGGAAGAATGGCAGGCGGTCGGAACCTTACAAAAAAATTCGGCTATTACCATCAAGCCAGCCGATAAAGGCGCGGCCGTAGTCATACTTAACACCAGTGACTACGAGATGGAAATCCTTAAACTTTTGGGGGTCCGCACTAACTACCATCCTCTAATGCGTAACCACACCCCTGAACTTGCCGACACCATCAAGAGGATGGTGTCAGAGGCAGTCTCGAAAAAATGGATCTCTTCCAAGGAGGCAGATTTTATTATTAACATCAATCCCAGGGTGCCAGCATGTTACATCTTGCCAAAAATTCATAAGCCCCAACGTCCGCCGCCCGGACGCCCCATTGTCTCTGGGATTCAGTCTATCCTTGAACCTTTATCCCAGTTCGCTGACGTCTTTCTCAGGGAAGCGGTAGTCACTCAGGGGTCATATGTACAAGACACTACCGACATTCTAAACATCTTGAAAGAAACAGCTTTTGACCCTGCAAACCAACTACTGGTCACAATTGACATTGAGTCATTGTATACCAGCATCCCCCAGGACGCCACGCTGGTGGCAGCTGCGCGGGCCCTGGGGTCGATGGAGTGGTTGTATGACACACCTCAAACGTTCATCATGCAATGCATTGAGTTGGCACTCACAAAAAACTTCTTTGAGTATCGGGGACAATTGTATTTACAGACCTCTGGGATTTCTATGGGGGCCACATTTGCTCCTAGCCTGGCCTGCATTTATGTGGGCCAGGTTGAGAAGAATGTGGTCCTCCATGAGTCCAACCCATACAGAGAGAACATCTCTCTGTGGAGACGTTATATTGACGACGTCCTCTGTATCTGGACAGGTACAGAGGACCGGCTCAACACATTCTTACAATGGTTCAACCAAGTGGACCCGAGTATTCGTTTCATCTGGACCATCAGTAATACATCTGCGGTATACTGATGTAAATAAATAATTTACTCTTAATTTCTATGCAGGTAAGTACTTAATCAATAATAACTCAATCGGAAATGAAAGAAAACAGAGTCCGTGGTGTTAGAGTTCTTAGGGGTTTTATTCCTTAAAAAGGAATGGTCAAGACCAGGATATCATGTTCTGAACACCACACAGGGTGTCAGAAGGGATAGAGCGCTACATTTTATTGACAGTACATAGCTTATATACTTATTTTACACCATTGGAAACAGTATAGAAGGCGTAACAGCTGAGAGAAGACAAGATAACAGTATACACGTGGTACATGTGCGTAATCAAGAGGCGTGAACTAGAGGTGTGTTCTAGAAACGTCACAAGTAAGTGTCACGGAAGGGTGGCACTAACAGAAAATGTTTGCAATGTCAGCAGAAATCGGAAGCTTGGATGCGCGCGCAGCTGCATGACGTGTGCATGACATGGAGTCGGAGGGTGCTGGGGACTTGACATTTGAACTGACGGAAAGAGACAGAAGTCTGGCATGTCAGATCAACTTGTGCTTCTATCATATCTGATATCTGATGTTTAGGAACTAAGCTATCTGGGCGGAAAGGTCTCTGGGGCAGAAGCTATTCTATACTGACTGTAAGTGCGTGTATAAGCGCCTGAGTGTCTGCATGAGAAGCGTGGGGGCACGGGGCCTTCCAGGGGAGCATGGCAACAGAAGCTATGAATTGCTTGCATGGAGACAGGTCGGCCCTTTGGCTCTGCAGCTGAAGGAGGATGTTTACTGAAGCTAGCAGGCAGGAATGTATTTTCAGAGAACGGAGCAGATAACTCAAAGGTTATAGTCAATCTTGGCAGGCAGTAGGCTGAGCCGAGCGCGAAGGGCCGCGCTGAAAGTAAGTCAGAGTTCACGGGTACAGGGGCAGCTTGGGCTGAGGCCCTTTGAGTCAGAAGCCAGAGAAGAGGCTCGGTGGCAGAAATTCAGAGGCCTACTCAGCTAGAGCTGGAAAACGTAGGAGTACACTACAAAAAGACGTTGGCATAGCATACTTAGGAACGGACCACTCAACCCATTCATGGTGGGTCTGAAAGAGGACATGTTGACGTTGGACGCAAATGTATTTGCGTCTTCATAGCTGGTGCAGGAGGGAAGTTACATGCACTTTAACTCGTACATGGAGACGGTGGGGTACTCGCTAGGGAACACAACTTGACCATAAAATTTATATTTCCTCATTCCCTCCTTGTTCCCTACGGACCCTTCATGATATATCGATCATCATAAATCTATCAGTTTGTTCTTGTAACATGATTCGTTCATCTTTCTTTCTTTGACGATTTGAGAGACAACTGGAATGTTCAATGCAGGAAGTGGCACACAGTCCACATATCGCCGGTCCACATTGTAGACACAGGCAGCAACTGAATACTATGACTAGGCCAATGCCTAGGAAGGATAGGATCTTCCATCCCCAAGCTGTTAACGTTGTCCAGAACCAACCGGACCAAGTCCAGGTGCCTGGATTCTGATGTATCTGATTTGCAATTTTATGCAGACGGGTAATAGCTTGATAGACAGATGGCGCATTTTGTGGAATGAAAACACAGCAACTCGACCCGATGACCTTACAGGCTCCACCTCTATCTGCCAAGATGACGTCAATAACAAGACGATTTTGAAGGACAACAACCCGCATAGCAGATTGCTCCTCTGTTAAGTTACCTAAGGCGGAGGCAGTTTCATGTACTACTGCTTCAAGTGTTCTAGTTAATCTACGAATGAGTTTACTATTCTGGACAGGACCTAGGAAGAAGAAGAATCCTTTATTAAAGTCTGTATATTGCTCCCATGCTGTTTCGGTCTGATCAACAATCGGGAGTTCTCTCTTGGGTCTGGTCTGTATGAGTCGGGAATTTCTATGGTAATCAGGGGGAGCTAGAAATACTGGTGGCAGAAGGAATGCAATATAACAGGTACCATCCCAGTCTGGAGGCAAGCGTATGTATGCGGTATGACCACAAACAAAATAAGAGTGACTGATAGCTTTGAAGGACGATTTACCCTGATCACTGAATTCGACCACAGTAGTGCATTTACTATGACCTAAGTGTACTGAACCTTTCATTCGGACACATAATTCACCAGCAACTGGTAACACTGACATATGGGGCAGGACTGGTGCGGCTTCGGATTCTACAGTAAGGATCATAAGGTTAATGGTGTAGTTACCTAATCCATATACTTCATTTTCTAGATCAGTTCCTGTTCGAGTGGGGAGTCCCTCCTTGTCAGGGTAACAGACATCTAGCAGGACTAAGTTCAGATTTCCCCAAACCCAGCCTCCATCGAAAACAGCAATATCAGGATCTAAGGAATTAATTATTTTAAACCATGCACCACAGGAGCCATTGTGAGTGAACGGATACGGAAAGAGAGGAAGGGCTCCCTTGTAATTCTGGTAGGGAGGGAATCGGCCACATATCCAGCAGTCTGTAGCATTATTAGTCTGATGAGAATGGTGTAACATACTAATGAATGTGTTGTTGCGCAGCGCAAGTCTGTAAGAGAGTTCGTGTGCAGGTAGTTCACTAAAAGTGTGTTCAGCAGAGACATTGTAAACAGATTGTTCACGTTTGAAGATAGGCCAGTAGATAGGTAGCAGGAAGCTGGCAACAATAACAAAAATACTTAGAATAAACAATATTAATAGGGTCACTATACAGTGACTTCGAAGTGATTTACAGTATGTACGTTTCTTTGCTTCTCTCTCTCTCTCTCTATCTCGATCTAGGGGATACATGTCAGAAACTATTTAACCGATTCACCTAGGGGAGGACTTAAACAATTAAACTGTCTGACTTGCTAGATCGGAGTTTCATGCGATAATTTTCTTGAGGAGTTTTTTCTCGTTCAGATTCTGTAAAGTCTTTTTGTTCGACACAGTCTTTGGTGGGGGTGGACGAGTCTCGGTCAGGTTTCAGTCCAGAGAATTTCTTCACATGACTCGTGTGGACCCACCCCTTTCTCCCTTCGATTTTCACTGCCGTCCTTGTGGTGAGAAGAACGGTCTTCGGGGACTTCCAGCGGGGCTCCAGCGGACTCTTCCTGTCGAAGTTGCGCACGAGAACCAGATCGCCAGGACGGACGTCGTGCGGCTTTACATCAGTGTTGTCAGGGAAGGCTGCGGCAACCTGTGAACGACATGATTGGAGTGCAGACATCAAGGAGGCAAGGTAATCTGTCAACATATTACAATCAACATCAGTGATTTTCTTCGGAATGGGCGTCCCCCACATATTCGGTGGTCTGCCAAAGACCACTTCGTACGGGGATAGCCCTGATCTCGAATGGGCGACCATCCTCATGTAGAATAGTGCCACTGGCAGGGCGACTATCCAGTCGACCCCTTTCTCCTGACATATTTTGGCAAGGCGGATCTTTAGTGTCTGGTTATGCCTTTCTACAAGGCCTGCTGCTTCGGGATGTCGGACACAATGGAACTTCCACTGGTATCCTAGCAGTAAAGAAACTTCTTTCATTAATGCAGATGAGAATGGCTGACCGTTATCTGAGTACACAACACGAGGCAAGCCGTATCGTGGGAAAAATTCACGAACCAGCTGCTTGGCAGTGGTCGGAGCAGTGTAGTCTGGAACTGGGTATGCTTCGGTCCAGCGGGACAGAGCACAGACAACTACGAGAACATATTTAAAACCTCGACAACGGTCCATCTGGATATAATCCATCTGGAGGACTTCAAAAGGGTGATCGGGAGGATGAAATCCACCTTGCTCTACAGGGACGCTTTTACCTGGATTGAACTGACAACAGATCATGCAAGTACGCACTTTCTGTTTTGCTGCTGCTCGTAAGTGTTTGTTGCTCCAGAGATTCTGTAAACTGTCTAACATTGCTTTCTCTCCCAGATGTGCTGGGCTATGTGCTGTATTTATCATGACTTGAACCATAGAGTCAGGGAGAAACCATATAGATTTTCCCTTCGTCATCCAACCTTGATCTGTCTGGATCCCTCCTAGTTCAATCCATTTCTTTATTTCCTCTGGAGTAGCATGTGTCTGAATATCAATTACGTCTAGGGCGGGGTCTTTGACTGTCATACACTGTGTCGGTACTGTTGGCTTTGTCATATCAGTTGTCTGGATGTGAGTCAATGCTGTATGTTTTGCTGTCTGATCTGCCAGGTCGTTACCCTGGGAAACAGAATCTGTAACCTTAGTACGTGCTTTACACTTCATGACTGATATGCCCGAGGGCAAATGTATTGCTTCTAACAGTGCTTGAATGAGGGGACCGTGCTGTATTTTGGCACCATGAGAGGTCAAGAAACCTCGTTCTTGCCAGAGGACTCCGAAGTCGTGTACAACTCCGAATGCATAACGGGAATCTGTGTATATGTTAACATTTCTGTTCTTGGCTAGTATACAAGCTCGGGTCAGAGCGATGAGCTCTGCTGCTTGAGCAGACAGTGTGTCAATACGGTGTGTTTCTTTAACTTCAGTTTCAGTGGTCACTGCATACGCAGCCACTAATTCTCCTGTACTTGTTCTCATGCATGAACCGTCCACATAAAGTGTCAGGTCTGGATTTGTCAATGGAACATCTGTTAAATCTCGTCTAGGCTTTGTTACTGCATTAATGATTTCTATACAATCATGTGGGGCTGGATCTGTCATAACTGTTGGTAACAGTGTTGCGGGGTTCAGGATACTGCAGCGCCTGATTTCTATGTGTGGCTGGAATAGCGTTAATTCATAACCTGTTAGTCGTGCTATAGTCAAGTGTTGAGTCTGGGTTCTGTTTAACAGAACCTCTACAGAGTGTGGAACTTGTACGGTTAACTGATGGCCTAAAACTATTGAATCGCTCTGTCTGATGGCTAACGCTGTTGCTGCTACTGACTTCAAGCACACAGGAAGTGCCTGGGCTACGGAATCCAACGTACTAGAAAAATAAGCGCAAGGCTTATGTGAACCTGCTTGATCTTGGGTGAGAACAGACAATGCTGTACCATCACGTTCTGTCACAAAAAGTGTAAACGGTTTGCTGTAACATGGTGTCGCTAAAACTGGTGCTTGACATAAGGCTTTCTTTAATTCTTCAAAAGCTTGTGTGTGTTCCTGAGTCCAAGGGAGGGCAGTCGACGTCGCTGCCTCCTGTGTTGTTAACTGGATGAGTGGTTTAGCTAGAAATGCATATTGAGGGATCCATTGTCTGCAGTACGAGGTGAGGCCTATGAAGGCCCGCACTTCCTTTTGTGTCTGGGGTTGCGGCATATTTACAATTAACTGAATGCGATCGGGAGTGAGCTGTCTTCCCACTTTGGACAGCAAGTGACCCAAGTACACAACTTGCTGAACACAGAATTGTAGCTTTGAAGGAGACACCTTGTGTCCCTTGTCAGCCAGAAAATGTAAAACTGTCAGTGATGCTTGTTCACATTCGGGCTCACTTCGTGCGGTGATCAGTAGATCATCGACGTATTGCAGTAAAGCGGTGTTAACTGGCATTTGAATACAATCTAGTTGTCTTTTCAGTGCTTGACTATAGATGCTGGGGCTTTCTGTGAATCCTTGAGGTGCGCGCGAAAATTTGAAACTGCGTCCATTTAAACTGAATCCGAAGAGATATTGGCTCTCTGGATCAATAGGTACGCTGAAGAAGGCGTTCTTGAGGTCAATTACAGTAAAGAACGTTGCTTCTGAATCAATAGCAGTCAATAGGGAAGAGATATCGGGAACCACAGGGTACTGTGGTATAATGCATTTATTCAGTTCTCGAAGATCAATCACCAGCCGATATACTGGCGGTGCATTGGGGTCTGTACGTTTAAGAATCGGAATGATAGGTGAATTACATACATTGGAGTCGGTCTCTACGACCACTCCTTGGGCAATAAGCTCTTCAATGATTTTCAGTAAAGCCACTACAGCATCGGGTGGTAACTTGTATTGTCTGATTCTGGGTAAAACAACTCCTGTCTTGAGTGTAACACGGTATGGAGTGATGTGCATACAACCTACATCAGTTGGGCCTTTTGCCCACAAGTAATCTGGTACATTTTTCAATCTGACATCGAATTCTCGCAAAACATAATGACCCTTGAAATCCCGTAGAAAGAGTCTAACTCCCTCCGGGGAACATCATATTATAGCTCCTAGAGCCTTCAATGTTTTAATTCCTAACAGATTTTCTGGACATGACTTCGTGAGTAATAGGTCTGTAACACGTGATAATGGACCTACAGCCAGGGGAACTGGTTGCGATACTTCATTTACAATAGGCTGTCCTGAAAAACCAAGGGAAACATTCTGTGAGCCTGAGAGGGGTGCCCCTGGAACTTCATCATGGCTGATTGTTGTGCGACTTGCCCCTGTGTCAATTAAAAACTTTCTGTCTTTTCCCAATACTTGACTGTGTACATAAGGACCTTCTTGATCTACAGGAATCTCAATAAGAGGCAAGTCACCTTCCCTCCCTAGGCTGTTTCATGTGTACCGTGAATATTCGGGGTAAGCGGACTGGGCATACTGGTACATCTGTTGTGAAACTTGCTGAGTTGCGGCAATGGGCTGTGGCTGTGATACCGCTACTGTCTGTGCTGTATGTGCTGATGAAGCATGCATTGGCTGTGTATTCTGTGCATTCTGTGAAGACTGATGCTGGTTATGGTCTTGTCTAGGCGGATGCGGTCTTTCTTTAGTTTTACCTGTCTCTATGTTGTGCTTCAGAACTGGGCATTCGTGTACGTAGTGACCTGGTTGCTTGCAATAATTGCATGTCCCTTTAACGGGAGCTGTAGTGTGACTTGTCTGGGTCCCACCCTTTCTGTGACCGTCGGCTGGGACCGTCTGAGCTACTAACATTTTCATCTTTGTGTCTTTCATACGTTTTTGTTCCTGATCTTGTTCTTCTCTAATTCTGTTCTGATGATATTGGAGCATTTGTAACATCTGTGATGGCGTATTTGCTTGCCATGTACTCTCGACCTTGTATACACGGTTCTTGACTGCTAACAGGGAATTCTCGACTAACTTTGATACAAAAAGATGCGGATATGACTCGCTACTTGGTTTAAGGCCACTATTAATAATGAAACATTTCTCGAATCTTGAATAGAAGTCACTAGTATCTTCATCATGTTTCTGTTTACAGGACGAGATTGCGTCCCAATCTTCCTTCCTCGTTGTCAATAATCTGAGCAGAACCTGTACTATCAAACCTGGTAATGCTTTAGTTTGTCCCCAAGGCCTAACCCTGGGATTCGTTTCTTTTCTTCGTCCTCTATTTCTGCCCATGCAATCTTTGTGTCCCCCACCTCCCATTCCTTTTCCTTTCATTTTTCGAAGATACCCGTGGGTAATAGTACCTTTAACATTTTCATGATGTCATCATATGTGTAATCCCCCATCAGTAACATGTCTTTGAGCTCTCTATGAAAACCTGCAGGATCTTTATCATGACACGGGACTAGTTTCTTCATTTCTAATAGTTCTAACTTGGTCAGGGGCGTGTGAACATATACACGCTTCAAGACATGGTCCTCACCCATTACTGGGTGTACTTCCCGTAAAGGGTTCTGACTCTCAATGCCACCCCCACATTGCATGTGGTACATTTTCCTTTCTGGAGGTGGGGCGGGAACATATTCAGAGCTTATAAAAGTGTTATATTTACGTCTCTGTTCTAGAATTATTTGTATTAACTTGGTGCTGAAACCTCTCCATCTGTCCATGAGAAGTGCTTCTAATGTTTCGTGTAAGGGACCTGGATCAGAATGATGGTTTCTGTATTTGATGAGGAGGTGCTGAATCATGTATACACCTGCTAATTTCTGCTCGTCTGGGGAAAGGTTCAGAAACGTCTGTGCTAAAGTATCATCATTGTACATGTCTGGATTTTCGGCCCATAATATGGCTGATCGGGCTAGTTCTTGTTCATCCATAGAATTGAGTACGTGGTACCCTACTCGATCTCGAAGCCTTTTATCTGTCTCCTGAAACTGATGTTCAGAAGAATTCGGGTTTGTTAAAGCAGAGAGAAAAACTCTCTTACTCTCTGGACGGATGCCTTTCCTAAGGTAATTTCCCTTACCTACATACGCTATAGTACCTACATTTCTTTCGGGTTCTTCCTGTTCTTCTTCCTCCTCGGAGGAAACCTTTTCTTTCTCTTTCTGGTGTACTGCTATCACTGCTTTCCTAATCTTCTTGTACATAGAGGCTATGCAAGTCCCCTTGTCGTGTTTTCCTTCAGCTATATTTTGACCCCACTTGTTCAATGCATCTAATTCACTCTGATCTGTTCCGGGCCTATCTCGTTCTCTTATTAGGCAATTTATGAAAAATCGTAGTATCTGTGCTTGCATGTCAACTTTCTGTTTCTCCATGGCATCCTTAATACTGTCAGGGTCTTTCCCTGTCTGAACAAACTCATATATTCTATCTAGACGCTCCTTCATTCCTACATAGCATAGCAAGTTATCAGTAGCAGATCTTAACCGTAATGATGCCAATATCATTAAATCGTCTTTTCCGGGTACTGGATCATATCTGCAAACTGACATGTTTTCTTTTAATGCGTCAAGGCGGGATGAATTAGAGGAGTGGGGAGACCTGTACGTGAGAGGACTCTGCATACCTCTGAGATTGAATCTGTGAGTTGGTGGCGGGGTCTGAGGACCCGCGGTCGCACCTCCTGAAGCGGAAGCTTGTGCATTATCTCCCTGTGGAGCCTGTATCTGAACTTGAATTTGTCGTTTAGGTGAATCAGGCAAACGTAGTTTCGGTAGGTCAGTTTTGAGTATGGGAAGTGGCGGGGCTGGCGGAGCGGGGGAGGTCTGTCGCGGTACTGGCGGAACATGATCTGGAGGCGGGGTGCCACCCCCGTCCCTGTCAGTAGGCAGGGCTCGAACAGGCAGATTGGTATAAGCGGGAGCTACATCCTCTAGATAAGAATTTAGGAATATATCTTTAGTAGTTTTATGCATTACTTTAGTTGGAACTAATGGTGGTGGTAGATTTTTCGGTATTTCTGACATGGCCTCAGGTGTACCCTCGGCCATAAGATACATGCCGTTCACTTGGCTATTTCGGATTCGATCTATTTGTTCTGTTTTTACTCGGATCCCCTCGGTAACTACTTCGTTTTCTTGAGCTTTTTCTGATTCTTTCAGTCTATCTTCTCTACGGAGTGTTCTTTCAGCACGCTTATGTGCTTCCTTACGCCAAAATTCTATGGCGTCCTTCTGAGATTGTCTGGCTTTCTTTTTCCATAATGCTTCTTCTACCTTCATGATGCACTCGGCATCCCATGTTCCGGTAACGGGCCATCTGTGTCTCTCGTCTAGATGTTTAGTGTACTCGGCCCATAATTCTAGATACAATATGGCATCTATGCCATGCTTATGATACATGAAGTTACCTGGAGTGTCCCTAGGGGGGATAGGAATTTCTTCCTCTAGTATCCCTTTCCTAGTTCCTATCTGCTTTAACTTGTTGAAAAACGGCATTTTGCTTACTTATTACTGAATGCTCAATCCTTACTACTTACTACTGAATACGGCTATTTGTACAGAAAACACAATAAAAAAACGGTCTCATTCATGCCACAACATTAATCACATAAAAAAAGACATTTGTAACATATATGACTACCCCCTACATCGGATGTACTGCTAAACAGCACAGATACACTGCCTGAAAACAGTGCAAGAACTTGAAAACTGATGTACTGCTAAACAGCACAGATACACTGCCTAAAAACAGTGCAGACCGGACTTGTGTACCCAAACCCGTCTAGATACGTCCCAGCAATGGTACTCACCGGGAAGCACGGAAACAGAAGGCCTCGGAAAAACTCGACTGGACTCGACTCGATACTTCGGAAAACTTCGGAAAACTTCGGAAAACTTCGGAAAACTTCGGAAAACTGGTGGGCCTCTTGACACCTCGGACCTTGCTTCTTTCGGCTAGGCTCTGGTCGGGATCCTCCGCACTCCTCACCGCCTCGTCTGGGTACTGATCGCAGTCTTCGTCACCTCCGTGGGTCAGAGGGAGATGCAGGAAATCCTGCCGGTACGCGTATGTTCCGGCTAACTGACGGCAGGGGACACAGGTTGCAACGCACCAACCGGCGCGTGAGGTGGGGGAGGTGTCCCTATTCGGGCGCCAAAATGATGTAAATAAATAATTTACTCTTAATTTCTATGCAGGTAAGTACTTAATCAATAATAACTCAATCGGAAATGAAAGAAAACAGAGTCCGTGGTGTTAGAGTTCTTAGGGGTTTTATTCCTTAAAAAGGAATGGTCAAGACCAGGATATCATGTTCTGAACACCACACAGGGTGTCAGAAGGGATAGAGCGCTACATTTTATTGACAGTACATAGCTTATATACTTATTTTACACCATTGGAAACAGTATAGAAGGCGTAACAGCTGAGAGAAGACAAGATAACAGTATACACGTGGTACATGTGCGTAATCAAGAGGCGTGAACTAGAGGTGTGTTCTAGAAACGTCACAAGTAAGTGTCACGGAAGGGTGGCACTAACAGAAAATGTTTGCAATGTCAGCAGAAATCGGAAGCTTGGATGTGCGCGCAGCTGCATGACGTGTGCATGACATGGAGTCGGAGGGTGCTGGGGACTTGACATTTGAACTGACGGAAAGAGACAGAAGTCTGGCATGTCAGATCAACTTGTGCTTCTATCATATCTGATATCTGATGTTTAGGAACTAAGCTATCTGGGCGGAAAGGTCTCTGGGGCAGAAGCTATTCTATACTGACTGTAAGTGCGTGTATAAGCGCCTGAGTGTCTGCATGAGAAGCGTGGGGGCACGGGGCCTTCCAGGGGAGCATGGCAACAGAAGCTATGAATTGCTTGCATGGAGACAGGTCGGCCCTTTGGCTCTGCAGCTGAAGGAGGATGTTTACTGAAGCTAGCAGGCAGGAATGTATTTTCAGAGAACGGAGCAGATAACTCGAAGGTTATAGTCAATCTTGGCAGGCAGTAGGCTGAGCCGAGCGCGAAGGGCCGCGCTGAAAGTAAGTCAGAGTTCACGGGTACAGGGGCAGCTTGGGCTGAGGCCCTTTGAGTCAGAAGCCAGAGAAGAGGCTCGGTGGCAGAAATTCAGAGGCCTACTCAGCTAGAGCTGGAAAACGTAGGAGTACACTACAAAAAGACGTTGGCATAGCATACTTAGGAACGGACCACTCAACCCATTCATGGTGGGTCTGAAAGAGGACATGTTGACGTTGGACGCAAATGTATTTGCGTCTTCATAGCTGGTGCAGGAGGGAAGTTACATGCACTTTAACTCGTACATGGAGACGGTGGGGTACTCGCTAGGGAACACAACTTGACCATAAAATTTATATTTCCTCAATACCTTGACGTTGACATCACTGCAGTGGATTACAAGTTGGTGACTAGTGTGCACCACAAAGCTACAGAAGGAACTCCCTCCTCCACTACCACTCGTTCCATCCAAGATCACTCCGGGACAATCTCCCGGTGGGACAATTTTTGCGATACCGCCGCAATTGCTCATCTACTGAAACTTTTCTTGAGCAATCTTCTGAGCTAGTCACTAAACTGCAACAACTGGACTATCCAGCTAAAGTGATCAAACATGCACAGAAGAAGGCTCTTAACACACCACGGGAAGCACTGCTGGAGCGCAATGCAAAAGAGAAACAAACGTGCCTGCCAGTAGTGATGACCTTTGACCCCCTTTCAACTAAAATAAGGCAGATCATAAAAAAATTGGTCTATACTTGATACAGGGGGGAACAAGATGCCAACTCCGCGCTTTGCCTTCAAAAGAGCCCCTAACTTACGAGACAAATTGGTCCATACACGAAATCTGAATACTGTCCAGGCAAGCACTATACCAGCAGGACATTATCCATGTGGTAACTGCTCGGTCTGTGGGCTCACATCTGCCACCAAGAGTGTATCTTTACGTGGGGGCAGCACCTCGTTCTTGAACCGGTTCAGCAATTGCAACACAACACATGTTATCTACAGACTTATGTGCAGTTGTGGTCTTTATTACATCGACCTCACGACCCACAAAGTAAAAATACGGGTGCAGGAACATTTGAGTACTATTAGAGCAAAGAAACTCACCACTCGCCAGGTAGAACATTTCAATTACTTCGGGACATGATCCTAAGGATCTCAAGTGGACCGTCTTAGAAAAAGTGGTTGGCGAAACTCACAACCTGGAGAATATCTTGACAAGAAAAGAAGCAAAATGGATATTTCTGGAGAAGGCAGATCAGGAGGGACTTAATGAAAATATCAAGTGGAATAGAGTGAGCAGGCGATAACAGGGCTTTGTCATACACTTCCATTTCCACTTACAGATCTGCTAGGTTCAGAGGACATCAGCCCCCATGTTGCAGAAATACTGAGGGCTGGGCGACGATTGCTTTGACATTGTCTATGGACACACGCACCTCCATGAGGGTCCCAGCTTCACACATAAAAAATACCCCGGTTAGCGCTTTTGTGGGGCACACTCATTCACCTATGATATGCACAAGTGTATTCCTCTCGTGTATTTCGTGATATTCAATATAGAGAGGCATTGATAGCGATATGCACACACACCATTGTATTTATGTAGGTATTTAGTTGTTGTGGTGTCAGCCTTATTCCAACATGTGAGCTGCAACTCAACAGGACCCACCCTGCCCAAATCATTTACCAAGTGTGTGCGCTTTACAGTGGGCTCTCCTAACTATATTTGGATTTCTTGTTTCAAGTAACAAGTGAGGGTGTTCCACAGTGGGTCCCCTAAACCACCAGGGCATAAACAACAAGTTGGCGCCAGCCTATCCTAAGATGGCCGCCCCGTGCAATGTGGTGGGCGGAGTCACGTTCTCCGTCCGCTACTTCCTGTTCCGCGCTCAGACCCAGCGCAAGGACCGTCGGAAGCACCGGAGGGACTCAGCAATAGTGAGAGGGTGTTGGAGGTCGAGCGTATGTGTGTTTCAGGTTTGTTTGCACCAACTCTGATTGATTCGGATGGAAAGCAAATGCGAGTCCGAATTTTAAATGGGATTGATACACGATCGAGAGCCTTGTATGTTTTAAGAATGAGCAACAGCCGTATAGATTGGATTGGGGGACCTAGTTAACAGCATAACCCCTGCCATTTGTGTTTGCAGTTGGCTCTTTGCAATCGGGAAAATGAGGCTGGATTCAAATGAAATGTCTTTTGGAGTCATTTAATAACGAGCGCAGTGCTTCATAACGCTGGGGAATGGGGACAGTATAGTTTTCTCCCACTACTTCTTACCAACTTGTTATTAGCGTTCTTGCTCGTGAAGATCCATCTGACGCTTAATCTGTTTTTAAACATGTACAGGTGGCTGCGACTTTTTCCGGTCACATTTGGAACACGTGAATATTTGGCACGGTGTCCTAATGAGTGGTGCTGGTAAGTGCTGACATTGCGCCCTCAAGGTAAATATGCCTTAACTGTGTGTCATTATATGCTGCATCGGTTGTGCCCCCTATGGGAGGGGCATGAACGGCGCTTTGAGCGTCTCTTTGTTTTATTCCTTCACACAGGTCCACTTTTGTCTAAAAAGACTGAGAATAGATAACCCCTCCTATGCCCTGATGAAATCGCTAAAACATGGAGCGATGAAACATGTCGGCTTGAGGACATAAATCAACATGGTATGCAAGTAACCATTTTTAAACAAGTGGGGTTTGCTGCATCAGAATAAAACGGTAAAGCAAGCGAAGCCCTGCTACACAATTTTCTTTTTGTATTTGGTTAGGGGTCTATTTATATGTTTCTGTACATTACAAGTGGGTGTCAGTGTTGATAAGTTTGTCACTATTTGTGTTTTTCACCACTATTCTCACGTCCGCACTATTATTCTTTCTAGTGCACGTTTGTCTTTTCACATAGAGAGAGTGGCCAATGATGAGAAGTGGGTATACCGGCAATTGTTAACCGGGAACCCCCTCGGGTTGTTCTACCGTGAGGTACTCTCTCTATTTCTCACACCTTTTTCTGGGTGAACTGTATGTGGTCCTGTGTGATTTTATATATTGAAGAAGTACGCATCCTGACCTTAGGACTTATGTTATTGGACATATTCCGGGGAGTATTAATGACAAGTAGTCCCTATCTTGTTGGTCTTTTAAATGGATGCAGTTGCATTTAGGTGAGGCTCCAATTGTTTGAATATTGTGTGAGTGGGGGCTGCCTTACCTATTCCCCTCCCCCTCCACCCCTTGAGATTGTTCAGACTTTCATATTCAACAACACTCTCTATTCAGTGTCAGAGGACGCTCGGGCTGCTCTTTCATGGGTACCATAAAGGTAGCGCCTTTTGCCAATCGTAGATCCTCCGGTGAACTGCCATTCCGTTAGAGCAAAGGAAAAGGGGGTGGCCAAAACTCAGGCCAAGGGGTCAGGGGACCGCGCGCTGTCAGAGGTTACTAGCACATGACAGGTAGAAAACTGAAGAAACTGAATCTTCAACTAGCCCTGCCATCAACAGCAGGGATCCTTCTCTTTCGCACTTTTGGACTGAAATTCTGCAGCAAACAGGCCTCCTTCTTCTCTGATGTCCGACGCTGTCTGATGAAGCAAGCACAATGCTTTGGAGATGCAGTTGATGAAGCACCGGCAATCGCTGTTCAGCTTTCCTACTTTGCAACTTTCTGGGTGTTGAGACTGTAGGGCCAAGACATGTAGCCCTCATCTGTAGCTGACACTGATGGGAATTAGGACTCATCTTTATCACCGTTCTGCAGGGTATCATTCTCCCTTTGACTTTGGAAGATCCCGCAGAACCTAGTGATGTAGGAAATGTGACACAGTTGTTAGTTTTCTTCCAAGTAAAGAAAAATAATTCCTAGTATTTAACAGGGTGACTGCAAGCAGGTGGCCTACAATCTTTGAGAGAGTGGCCATAGGCCATGGGACTACTATATACTTTTTCAATTGGGTACTTTCTATTATTTTCTGTCATCTAGGGGTAAACATCTACATGGGAATTCTATCTGCATGTATGTCCTCACACACAATAGCTTTGTATAATGGGGTAAACATCTCTTGAAATACTACATCTATGTGCTCCTACGGTTCTCATCTAGAACATATCAAAAAGGGAAATGTATGAAACAACTTATCAGAGGCATACAGATACCTCCCTTTAATAATGGTGTATTAGGTGCATGATGCAATACAGGGTAATGATCAAAATGTGGAAACAATCAAAACAGCAGAAACAAAAGGGTAAAAACCAACTAAAATAGGCATTGAAATTATGCCATGTTCCAGAAATAAGCGTAAGGTATTCTCTATTGAGGTGAAAAAACTTGCCTACTATAGTCCAAGTGGGCATGAAGAAAAGGTCTTGGAAATCCATTTGGTCATACAAAAAAGAATTATACATAATATGGGGGTCCATAGTACATCACTACAGTCTGGGAATGTGCACTTGAACAATATACCAAGGTCTCCAAGAAGACAAAAAAAACTGCTTTTCCCTAATCCATTCCCTAATCCAAATTATGCAACATCAGCTTCTAATAAGGACTGTGAGTTTATTTACAAAAACTAGCTAATAAAGAACTAGCCATGTCACATAAGATTTGCAGCACCCACAACTAATTCCCCTTAAAGATCAAAATAAAACATGAGAAAAGGAGAGAGCAACATACATATTACCTAGCCTTAATTTGTAAGGGAGCTAGCGGGGAGCTAACCTCCGCCTTCTCCCAGCTGTTTGACAGGAGGAAATCTGCAACAGGTTTCAATTCTGTCAACGCTATCAATCCCGGTGTGTAGCAACTAGGCATAAACAAAGTTGCAGAGCAATTTTGAAAGGGCTGGAAATCCCAGTAGCAAATCACATTGCCTCAATTTATAAGCATGAGGGCTGTATAAATATGGCAAAGCTGATCTGCTAATCAAAGTTTGCATATACAATTATAAGCAGCGGGCATATACTTGAGTCATAATATAGAAGTCAGCTTTCTATACTATACCCAAATGCATGCATTTTACTGAAACCTAAGGCAGATTTAAACTGCTCTGAATGCACAAATTGTGGTTGGAAATTAATGAATTTTTGTGCCCAATTTCGACTTTGCTATTTAGGACACTTAAAAATGAATATCCTAAACACTTTTTACATATTAAACATCCTCAGAATGTTTTCTACTAACTGCAGAGATTGAACATGAGATATATACCATGTAAATCCTTAGGAAAATGACCTTTGTAAGCCTGCGCCGAGTGGAATTTTATATGCAAATGTCCTCATTATGTGATACTACACCACCTAAATTACATGTTAATGCTAGGAGGTGAATATGAGCATTAAGCTTCCTAAATATTAGAAAACAAATGTTAAAAGCACTTATTAATTTTCATAATTTTTATAATTTTCATAATTATAAATTTGTCTTTTAATAAAACCAATTGTTTTTTTTTTCTTCGATAATTCCACCTATAAAAGCAAGCTGCATCCCTTGCCTATCATATTTAGACGCCTCTATTCATAATCCTAAGCACAGAATCCTAACTTGAAACAAGACAAGTTTTGCGCCACCTTGCTATTACATAGCATCAGCACCAAGAATGAGCTTATAAAAAAATAAACTTTAAGAAAAGGAAATCCTGTTAAATATTTTCTAGTTATCCAAAATACTGAACCTCATTTGTGGAACCCCTTTACAGCTTGTAAAATGCAGAGTTTTCACTTGTGTTTAACTGAGGAAGTCTTGACTAAGTAAACATTCCTGTTCTACTTGTGGCCTAAAAAACACAACAGCTGTTTTGCTCATCGGCAGTAAAAGCTCTCCTCAGTATTGCAACATGAGCATGGTGGCAGTCTTATTTAAAACCGACATTTCAAGTTTGAAAATGCATGTGCAATACAGCAAAATCCAATGTATTCAGATGATGTGTTTGCCTATTAATATCTAATACAATATATTTAGGGAAAATTCTTTATAATTATTTATTTTATTATAAAACATGCAATTTCGTTTTTGAGGCCTTTTATTCCTATCAAGGAACACAGGCGTACCATACACTGCCTAGGAAGCAGAACAGGATTAGCTAATGCAATATTAGAAAAGTTCAAGTCACCTTAAGCAAAAAGACACAAATCATAATGGTTCCTTTAATGTCCAATCAAGAAACATTTGATCAAGGGCAGCTGCCTGCCCATAAGGGAAAAGGCAGTCATGGCTAACTGCAGGTGACACATATTTGTGTCTTGCATAATCTTTTTTAGTTTTCTTCAATGCCAATTAGACATACACTGGTGAAGTGTTGACTGTCACATTTATGCATGAAAAAGATCATATCTGTGGAATTTAGTAATTTTGAACAAGTTCCAGCTAACTGCTGCGCAGAGATAGACATCGTCATGCTCGTCTCCTTACATCACAGAGGAACTTGTACTAGTATCAAAAATAAACTTGTCAATACGACGCAAAGACATAATCATATATAAAATAAAAATACATATGCCAAGCAATCAGTATACCAAGTACAGAAAGCATAGACAAATTACAATAGCATATATAAATGAGCAGTGACGCACAACACTGAACCTGCAGCTCAAAATCCAACATTCTGGTCTGCTTAATTTGTCAGGCTTAAAATCAATAACTGATTACTTGCCTTTCTTACCCCCATCTGACAGTAGGTCATCTTTATGATAAACAGCTGTCAGATGAACTTATCGTGATGCTTCTGACACACAGGACCAGTAGGAACAATTTACAAAAAGGACAAAATGCACAAAAAATGACATTTTATTTTTGTTTGTCAATCCAACTCGCGTGTCTTGTCAGTAACAATCCATGAATGACCTGGGGGCAGAAGCAAAAAATACACAACACACAAACAGAGACACTTTTCATAACACATAAAAATATCAACTGTACCTGTTAATCAAGAGGCATAACATAATACACATTAACCAACCACAAAATTTAAAAAATGTACTTAACTGTAATCATCTTGTCAGTCAGCTTGAACACATGTAAGCACATTAAGCCACCTTAATTTTAACTTTCTAAAGTAATATTGTTTCACTGACACTCCATGTTAGCCTTGCGCCACAATTTCTACTGTGAAAAATAATTCTTAATTGGCTAATCATTTTCACCTAGGCATGTAGCCCACTAAATTCCAAGAAAGAGCTGTATTTTGCTTTTTGTCCAAGACTAATGCAACCTTTTAAAAAAAATAAAGACAACTACATGAACATTTAATTTTTAAAGCCAGAAACACGAAGGCAACAATATCTTCACTGAACCTTGTCTTATACAATATCGAAACAGCCAAGGCTCCTTAAGTTTCGATTCTCAGCTGCCCTGTCTTCTCAGAGAAGCTAAAATTAACCCCTCAGCGTGGCTTGAGTCTGGGCTGCTAGTCAACCTTGTCCAGTACTCCTGGCCCCCTCCTTACAGACCTCAAGGTTAAAATCTGCCTCGTGCCTACTCCTCAGCCCCCCTTGGTCTCCTTACTCTGAAACTGTCAAAGACAAAAAGCCTGGCTAATACTTTCTAAACTGCAATAATTCACCCTATTTTAAAAAATAATTTTTCCTTTTAGGGGCTAAAAAGTTATCTCTATTCTCAGATTATTAAAAGACATATACTGTGAATATTTCACAGAACCTAATAACACACATACCAGTTTTTAGAACAAATGCTTGTTGCAATGGTACACATTTCATCAACCTTAAATGGATGAACGTCTAAGTAGGTCCTGCTAGAGTTAGAACATTCATGCCTGATATTAAACCCAAACCTCCGCACCAAGCACATTGGGTCACTGAGCAATCAAGAACACAACCCCACATGGGAACAATTTACAAATTCGAAATACACACAATTTTTCTCAGACTAAACTTTTAATCTGTCCCTATTTACTTTTTATTAGTACTTTTTGTACATTAAGGTTGTCATCAAATCACAGGGGTTGCTCTTTCTGTAGCTACACCCCTTTCAATTTTCCTTTTGCGACGCATTGACGGCGATGAGACCAGATTAAACTTACTCCTTAACAATTTCACTTCTCAGAATTCTTTCACTTATTCACAGTCATCCAATCACACGCTTTTTCCCGGCGCCAGCAACATCCAAAACACAATTTACCCCAACACTACATTCTTATTCACTAATAGCTTACTTCCATTCAAAAGAGCAATCTTACAACATACATTCTCATATATATATATGGCCATGTTACATACACTTCCACAATTCTATACTGCAGTCATATATTCACCACTCATTCATATACTCCTGTAGTGAACCTTATCTCACGTACCATTTTGCATACAAATTTAAACAAACAAACAGAGGTAGCTAACATTTCTTTTCCCTACTTCAAATGCAGAGTGACATGTCTTCAGAATGAACAGAGCCCGTCGACTCCTGTTCGGGGAACCGAGTCAACTGAATTCCAGACCAACAAAATTCCACAACAAAAGGAACAGTCGCTAGACTGTTCTGAGATCACCTGGTAGGGGAACCACAAACCCTCTTACAGGCCATCCAATGGTCCTGTTCTGGTTGGGCCGGGCGTCTGGGTGCGCAGCTCAGGAACCCTAGCTTACACAGTTGCTCCCAGGGCTTTCCCGAAGAGGATTCGGCCGAGCGAGTAGCTCAGTACACCGCGAATGCACCAGGTGTTGTCTCAAGTTTTCCCCAAAGAAGTCCGTGAGGCATCTACCCGTGCAGCGACTTCGCCGCAACATCAGACCCTCAGATTCCCTTGTGGTCCGGCTTCCCCGGCCACCTTCAGAATGCAGTTAACCGCTACCGAGGAGACACTTCTTCCAAGTGTTTCTCATCCAATACAAGCAGAGATTCACTCACCTGGTGCACTCAGGTCGATTGTGAATTCTCCACTGCCAGCTCCTGACAAAATGCTCTGAAGACCAACACGGTCAGCTCCTGGGTTACACCTTATAGGATTCCGGCGAGGGGTCAATAACAGCTGGGGAGGCCTCTGGGCGCAAGAGTGGAATCTCACCCAAAAACTGGCTCTGCAATTAGGATCCTTATTTTCTTTTCCACCCCTGTGACCAGAACTCCCCCATATCCCTCTTCTCCCGCTTATGGGATGGGGTGACCCTAAACGCGGAATCCCGGACGAGCCCCCAACTGAAGGAACCAAAATATTATATTACCATGGAGCTATGGAGCTATACTTACCAATAGCCCCTTCCCAATTACCAATTATCAATAATCAGTCAGTAGGCAGTGAAGAAGGGTCAATCATTTATTATACAAAGGACTCTGTGCAGAGGAGCCTCTCACATCCTCACCCCTCGAGGGTGAGGATGTGAGAGGCTGACGGCTTACAGTCAAAACCAGACAGATATACTTTCAGTGAACACATGAAATCTCCACACATGGAAAGTTACAAGTTGGTTCAGAGTGAAGGAAGGCCCATATATGGCACACATGATTAGTTCAAAGCCCAGCTATTCATTACTGGGGAGGTCAGGAAGGTGCCTCCCTTTCTATCTCGGGCATGGGAGTACAGGAACAGTGTCTGCAAGAATGTGTTTATCACAGCCCAAAGCCAGATGTAAATGTAAATGTATTTGAGCTTATATAGTGCACAGCTACCCACAAAGGGTTTCCCGGCGCTTGCTTAGGGAACCCGTCCTGGTATTCGCCTGTGAGATAACCCCGGCAGGGTATCCACAAGGTGAAAGCCAGGCATCCCGCCGCGAGGGGCCGTTGTGGAGATTAGGCAAGCTATTGCCCAGAGTCGCAGAGTGTGAACCCGTGAGTCGAGAAGGCACCGGAGCGAGAATTATCGAGTCCGTGGAATTTTTGAGCCCAAGACCCGCCGAGGTGGGGAATTGAACCCTGGTCCAGGGCCGATCTCAGCTTCCGGGTCTGCCGCCTCTAACCCCTGAGCCACACTTCTCCACAGATGGCCTTGCGTTCTCAAGTGAAAGGAAAGACTGTATACTTTCAGCTGCTTTTATGTCTGCATCAGAAGTCTTACACGTTACAAAATAGCAATATGCAGTTGCAGCACATGAACAATAAGTTGCAACTGCATATTGGTTTAGACACATTAAGCCAATAATAATATATATATAACTAGCATAAGTATATCATGCTTACAAATATATTGGATACATTACGCCAATGCCACCTATAACGAATTTTATATCCCATCACCAGGTCACTCCATTCAACCCGGTGACTGGGTCTGTGTGAAGAATTTTCAGCGGAAAAAGAGTCTGGAACCTCGTTGGGGCCCGCTGCGACAAGTTTTATTGACAACACGTACAGCAGTAAAGGTCGTCGGGAAAAAGAACTGGGACCATGGCGTGCAGTGTAAAAGGGTACCTTTGCCTCTACCTTTTGATCAATGGGTTCGTAGGGGCATGACTGATAGTGAAGGCGAAAAAGTGCCTCGATTTGTACCTTTCAGTAGTGCACGCCTGGACTAAACGAACTCTGAGAAAGAAGATGACGACGTGTTGCAAGAAGCTGTGCCACCACATCTGCGATTGAACACGGCCATCCCAGAAACTTTGTTTAAAGAGCAAACGATTCCTAATAAGACTCTGTATAATTTGCGACCAAGAATAACACAGAACAATTGAATTTTTTTTTCTGATTACATTTTGTTTTTTTGTTTTTTTGAAAGATATTGATTTATATTTTCCACTATCCATCCAGTTGCAGGGTCCCGATAGGAGTCTTACACTGTGACCTGAGTAGTGACATAGGTCTGCAGGACTTGCAGTGTCATGGGACGGCTAACAATCACAGCTAAGTGATCTAGGAAGATTGCCGTGAGCAACGCTTTAGAGTATGGATACAAAGGTGGAAATTAAAGACCAAGATTCGAAAATGAAAAGTAGAATTAAGAAACACTTGGTTAGTCCATGTGGCATAATTTTATGTATTTTAATATGTTCATGTGTTTCATTAGCGTGTGTAAGTTGGGTTGTTTATACTAAGCAGTCATCACCTGTTCCAACCTCTGTCTTTTTATCTCTCTTTACTACTCCATCTCCACATCAGTTTCATACACTCCCAGAGCACGAACAGATTAGGAGAACAGAATATTTCAATAATTCATTTATTCAGTTATTGCATCAGCATCAACTGGTAATGAATACTACTGATGGTTGGGTCTGTGGGCTCATGCCTCATAATACAGAGAGAGGGATGCCATATTTGGTCCTTCCGTTTTCCTATGAAGGCTTCGCTTGGGCCTATTTGGCTATGTTCTCTAATGTCTATCAGAATCAACTACGGTATCCTCCTGGTGGATGTATGATGTTACAAAGCATACTTTCACAACGCATACCATTACAACACAACTTTTACAACGCAGGATCCATTACAACGCATGCCTTTACAACGCATGACATTACATAGCAGATACTATTACAACGCAAGCCATTACAACGTAAGTATAGGTAAGTATATTATTTTTAAAAAAAATGTAATTAATAAATATTTACTTATATTTTTTTAATAATTAATTTTTAGGGAACTTTTTTAATTAATATTAAAATTACTTAAATTAATTTATTTAATTTATATAAAGTACTATTTTTAAAACTAAACCCTTAAAATACCCCTGTACCCCAAAACCCAAACCTAGCCCTGAACCCTAAAAATACCCCTGTATCCCATAACCCAAACCTAGCCCTGAACCCTAAAAATACCCCTGTACCCCATAACCCAAACCTAGCCCTGAACCCTAAAAATACCCCTGTACCCCATAACCCAAACCTAGCCCTAAACCCTAAAAATACCCCTGTACCCCATAACCCAAACCTAGCCCTGAACCCTAAAAATACCCAAACACCCCAAAACATATACCTCAGTACCCCAAAACATATACTCCTATACTCATACTTATTATTTTAAATTACTTAAATTAATATATTTAATTTATTTTATAAAAATACATAAAATAATATATTTATTTATTTTTAATATTAATTAAATTAATTAAATAATGTTATGAATGAAATAAAAGATCAAATAAAATTGTATACTTACCTATACTTACGTTGTAATGGCATGCGTTGTAATAGCATCTGCTATGTAATGTCATGCGTTGTAAAGGCATGCGTTGTAATGGATCCTGCGTTGTAAAAGTTGCGTTGTAATAGTAGTGCGTTGTAAAAGTTGCGTTGTAACGGCTGTTTCCCCTCCTGGTAGTCCATATGGCGGTGGAGCAGATTTCAGTCATAGTTCTTTGATAAAGGGAATGGTGGCTATGGCTAGAATTGCTGAGATTAGTAAGATTCCGGTGGATGAGAAAAGAGCGTATGATGGCTGGAATATAACTCGTTATGTTACTAGCCTCACGGATAAGGCTAGGCGAAGGAGATCCCCACCAAATTGGACTGTGCCTCATCGAGGTAATTTCTGTCTACAAATTAATGGTCAGAATGTTAAGAATCAACAGGAAAGGAGTGTTTGTTCTCATACTTATGTCTATACACCTCAGATTCCCTCACCATTAGTGCCATTGCAAGGCACATATTTTATCTGCCATGACAGAGCTTATACATGGCTTCCTACTTCCTTTTCAGGAACTTGCTATGTGGCTTTTCTTCTTCCTCCAACATATACTGCTCTTTCAGGTCATCATAGGAAGAGATATGGCAGAGGAATTATTGATTCGAAAGACACGGCAGGACAAGAAGGAGGTGACTTTATTAAAGGGTTGCTTCTTTTAATATAATTGTAACTTCTGGAGCCATGAGTAATCTGACAGCCGAACTTAAGACAGATCGCCTTATGACCTTGCAGAACCGAATGGTTCTAGACATTGACAGCGACCACTGCGCCTGCACCTGTGGGCTGGTTGTCCCCACACTCCTCCTGCTGCTGCCCGCTGTTTTGCCCCCTTTTTTCCTGCTGCTGCCCGGGCGACCCAGCCGCCGCTGAGCCACCCGCCCGCTCCAGACTTTCTTGCCGCTGCCTCCCTGCGGCCCCGCCCCCGCCAGCCCATTCGCCGCCCGCCGCTGACCCTCCTCCCAGCTGCCTACTTATGACGCCCCCACGCGCAGAGTTGACATTCAGCGGGCGCGCCGATTGTGCGCCACAGGCATGCCAAAGGCAAGCCCGTCTGCGCCCGTCCGCGCCTGGACCACGCCCAGTGCCAGGACCCCTGGTCCCCGACGATACCTGCCCACACGACGGACCTACGACGCCGCCACCCTCATTGCACTCAAACCCGACCGGACAAGAGCCTGCCACCGAGCCACCCCGAGACGCACCCACGGACCCTTCACCTGCCAAGCCTGCAAGTTCACCTGCATCCGGACCTGCACCACAGCCACCAAACCGAGCACCAACAACCTCAAGTGCATCCTGCTCAACGCCCGCTCCATCCACAGACACGCCATCGAACTTTGGAACCTGCTCGACACTACCTCACTAGACGTGGCCTTCTTCACAGAAACCTGGATGAACGCCTCTTCCGCACCCGACATCGCCATCGCCATCCCAGACGGACACAAGATCACCCGGAGAGGCCGCGCCAACCAGATTGGAGGAGGCATCGCCATCGTACACAAGAACACCATCCGCATCATGACCCACTCCAACGACACCTTCGCCGCCGCCGAGCACCTCCACTTCCAGATACACACCGACCCAAGGACGACCCTCAGAGGCACCCTCGTCTACAGACCCCCGGGACCACGCACACAATTCAGCGAAGACATCATGGACTTCATCAGCCCGCACGCCCTCCACTCCGCTGACTACATCCTCCTAGGGGACCTCAACTTCCACCTGGAAAACAACAAGGACCGCAACACCTCTGCCCTGCCAGACAACCTTGCCAATCTCGGACTCAAGCAACTGGTCAACATCCCCACCCACTACGCCGGCCACACGCTTGATCCCATCTCATCCAGCAAGCACATCACCTTCAGCCACTCCACCGGACTTCACTGAACCGACCACAGCTGCGTCCACTTCAGCTTCAGAAGAACCACGACCCACCACCACCTTTAACAGGTCCCTCACAGGAACTGGAGCAATATCACCGCCGAGCAACTCACCACCTCCCTCAGCCAGAACCCACCCGCCAGCACAACGGACCCCATCGAAGCAGCACGCAACTTCACGAAGTCTCTGACTGACTGCGCCGACGGCCTCGCGCCACTAAAGAACCCCACCAGCAGACCCAGAATCAAGAAAGCCTCCTGGTTCACCGACGAACTCAAGGACTCCAAGAAAAACTGCCGCACCCTCGAGAAAGCCTGGCTCCTTGACCAGACCACAGACAACATGACAGCCCACAAACACGCCACCCGCAAGCACCACCAGCTTATCCGCACCAACAAGAAGAAATCACTGAAGGAACGACTGGACAACAACGCACACAACAGCAAGGAACTCTTCAGCATCATCAAGGAGTTCTCCAACCCCAGCACCGGCAACAACGACATCACTCCTTCACAAGACCTCTGCGACTCTCTTGCCTCGTTCTTCCACCGCAAGATTGCCGACATCCACAACAGCTTCAGCGTACCATCCACGCACCCAACCGTCGAACCAACGCCCCCCACCGCCACCCACCGCACCTGGACCACGGTAACCACCGAAGACACAGCCCGCATGATGAACACCATCCACTCCGGATCTCCAACCGACCCCTGCCCCCACCAAGTCTTCAACAAGGCCGACTCCATCATCGCACCCCAACTCCGGGACGTCATCAACACCTCCTTCAACACCGCCAGCTTCCCGGAGAGCTGGAAGCATGCCGAGCTCACCGCCCTACTGAAGAAACCAACAGCTGACCCCACCGACCTCAAGAACTTCCGCCCCATCTCGCTCCTCCCGTTTCCCGCCAAAGTCATCGAGAAGACCATCAACAGACAGCTTGCAGCCTTCCTCGAGAGGAACGGATCCCTCGACCCGTCGCAGTCCGGTTTCCGAGCCAACCACAGCACCGAGACAGCCCTTATCGCAGCCACCAACGACATCAGAACCCTGCTCGACAACAGAGAAACAGCGACCCTCATCCTCCTGGACCTCTCTGCAGCGTTCGACACTGTCTGCCACCGCACCCTAGTTCAACGCCTCAGCAACATCGGTATCCAAGAGAAGGCACTGGAGTGGATCATCTCGTTCCTCACCGGAAGAACACAGAGAGTCCGCCTCCCCCCATTTCGATCCGAGGCCACCGAAGTCATCTGCGGCGTACCGCAAGGATCATCACTCAGCCCCACCCTCTTCAACGTCTACATGAGACCTCTTGCAGCCATCGCACGCCAGCACAACCTCAACATCATCTCCTACGCCGACAACACCCAACGGATCCTCTCCCTCACCAGAGACCACGCCACCGCCAGAACGAGCCTACACGAAGGGATGAAAGACATCACAGAGTAGATGAAGAACAGCTGCCTGAAACTGAATTCAGACAAGACGGAAGTCCTCGTCCTGGGACCATCGCCCTCCGCCTGGGATGACTCCTGGTGGCCCCCCGCCCTGGGCGCCACTCCCAAGCCAACAGACCACGCACGCAACCTGAGCTTCATCCTGGACTCCTCCCTCTCGATGACCAAACAAGTCAACGCCGTCTCCACATCATGCTTCAACACCCTACGCATGCTCCGCAAGATCTTCCGATGGATCCAGACCGAAACCAGGAAGATGGTCGCCCAGGCACTCATCATCAGCCGACTGGACTACAGAAACACCCTCTACGCCGGAACCACAGCCAAGCTACAGAAAAGACTCCAACGCATCCAGAACGCCTCCGGCCGACTCATTCTGGACATCCCCCGACGCAGTCACATCTCCGGCCACCTGAAGGACCTGCACTGGCTCCCCATCAGCAAGAGGATCACGTTCAGGCTCCTCACCCACGCACACAAGTCTCTCCATGACCTGGGCCCCAAGTACCTCAATGACCGCTTGACCTTCTACACGCCCACCCGCCAGCTACGTTCTACAAGCCTTGCCCTCGCCGCCATACCACGCATCCGAAGAGCCACCGCCTGAGGTAGATCCTTCTCCTACCTGGCGGCCAAGACATGGAACTCCCTCCCCATCCATCTTCGGCTGACCCAGGACCATCTCGCGTTCAGAGACAACTTAAAACCTGGCTGTTCGAGCAATAGCGGACCCCTTCCCCCAAGCGCCTTGAGACGCTGCCGGGTGAGTAGTGTGCTATACAAATGTTATGATTGATTGATTGATTGATTGATTGATTGATTGACCTTGCAGATCGGGGAGGAGTCTGTAAATTGATCGGGTCTAGTTGCTGTGTTTACATTCCTGATAATGCCCCTACAGTAAACCAAGCTATCTCCAAGTTGCATATCATCTCCGAGTCTATACATCAGGACACGGGAGATTGGACAGTGATGGGATGGTTTTGGGGACTACTGTCCACATGGGGATGGAAGATATTAACTTTCCTTGGAATGGTTTTGGCCATCATTTTCTCTTGCTGTCTCTGTGTACAGTGTGGACCTGCCATCTGTGGTCTTTGTGCTACAATGTGTGTCCCAAAGCTTGTGTCACAGAAAACAGAGACTATTAGAATGATGTTACAGCAACAGCTCGATGACCTTGGCCACAGACTAACTTGAGTTCTTTGTGTTTTGCCTGAGTAATGGCAAAAGGAGGGTCTGCGGTTCTTTGATTTCTGACTTCGTCCCGTATCTTATCGCCATTTTGTGTCTCGTCACCATTTTGTGTTGCCCTCACTCAGGCCACATGGCGAACAGAGTGTTTTTGCTTTTCCCAGCTGCTGAGTGTTCTTTCAGTTAAAGAGTAACTCCATTGCCCTTGTTTATGAAACCGATGTCAGGGTCTGGCCGAGTTCATTAATCCATGTCTGGGTTGACTAATCCCCGTCTCGACTGACTATTTGCCTTCTCCTATCCTTTACTTATATTATCTTATCCGACTGGCCTTCACTATTCTTTCCTTGTATTCTCTTGTTACACAACTATCCTTTGAGGCACACAAATACGCCCTGCCACCTGCAAATTGGATTGTTGCAACCATCACTGATTAAATTGTTGGGAGGGGTAACACACGGGGTCTGAGAAAGGGGCGTATTTTTCTCATTGGTCCATTTTGTGTGTGTAAGGAGTGAATTCTGTAAATGTGTTTCCTATAAGAGATTGTGCACCACGGATTGAAGTGGCAGTCTCCTCAGAACCCACCTTGTGTGTAACTTCTGGGATAACGGTGCTTAGCTGCAGCTAATAAACCTGCTTTCTACGCTCAACAGAGTGTCTTGTGTCTCTGTTCAAAAAGGCAGGTGAACTCGGGGATTAAGGCGTGCCCTGCGCCGCCAGGCCCATAAGGCCCGGTTCACCACAGTGGGGTTAGTGCGGCTGTGAAGCAGGTCATTCGTGAAGAGGTGCACTGTGTGAGAGCAACCTCCAAAAGTGAGCCCTGAGATCCCGGGAACCTCTTGGATGTGGATGGCCAGTGGCTCCACCACTAAGGCAAAAAGGAGCAGGGAGAGATGGCATTCCTTTCTTGCACCCATTTTGATCTTGATGGGAGGAGTACAGTGCCCATTGAGTCAAATGAAAGCCGAGGGAGAGGCATATGCTGCCATAATCCTTTCAATCATCTACAGTCCTATTCCCAGTTTGACTAGGCCCTCCTGCAGGAAAGCCCATATCAGATGAGGAAAGGCTTTTGCTCCATCCAAAGATAGCAGCAGAGAAGGGATGTAGTGCCCACATGCTTTTTCCAGTAGATGATAAAAACCACTGGGCATTGTCCCAGCCCTGTTGGTTGTGGATAAAGCTCACTTAACCCGGGTCAACCAGGGACTGAAGAAGGGGCTCTAGGCATAATTCAAGTTTATAATGTGGCATCTGTAATTTCCAGGGCAATGGAACGATAAGGGGCGTAGCGTGGTGGGGTCTTTCCCAGTACTCAGGATTAATACAATTTCTGCCTCGCACATGGTGAGGGTCAGGGTCTTGGTATTAGTAAATGAGTTATAGAGGTGGGTGAGGTGGTTTAGGAAAAGGAGGAGGAATATTTTGTAGAATGTGTCAGGTAGACCATCCAGCCATGGGGACTTCCTAATGGGTATTATTCGGGGAGCCTTCCTTATTTTGTCATGTATAATAGGGGCTTCAAGTAGTTCCGTATTAGCGGGTGGATGGGAGTCCACTCGCAATTTGTAGATAAGCCTGTATGTCAAGGGGTTGCTCATCGCCCCGCTCCTAGAGGGCCTGGTAGAAGTCACAAAATTCCTAATGTTTATTGAGTTCTTTGGTCACAGTCTTGGATCTTAAGTTTGGCAATGTATGTAAAGGCCCTTTAGAGGCCCAGTTTGCATACTAATAATATCACCAATGATGATTTTTTAAACTTAATGGGGGTTAAAGATAGATAAAATCAGATCGGAGATACTCCTCTGACTAAAATATTGTTAGACCTGTTTCGAGGTTGGTCACAGGGAAAGCAGGGGCTACTGGGCTTCAGCCATGGGGCTGGGTATTTTTGCCTCTGATGGCCCGGGGCCGCCCCTTCAGTACTTGATTCTCTGGGGTAGCTATGTCGAGCAGTCACAGAGTGCCCAGCAAAGTTAGAGTGAGGGTACAATATCTCAGTGCTTATCTGTATAAATAGGATTCACATTAATACACTTATAAACATAATACTGCACACTACATAAACTCAGGTACTCAGAGCCCCTGGTGCAGGGCCACTGTCCTATTGGCAAAGATTCCCCTTCGGCTCACCCCACATACCCTCACTCTCTCTCAGTGAGAGGGTAACTGTGATATACATCTCGCAGGTGCAGTCCACCCCCTCACCCCCCAGGCAGAATTGTGTCCTTGCCTCTCAGTTTCACCAAATGTGGGTCTCAGCTGGGTCTTTATTCTAGATGCACCGACTGCTGGTGTGCCGACCCTCTGCTCTGATCCCTGGAGCAGAGGTGTGAGAGTGTGACGATTCCAGAGGCAGCGTCTGGCCGAAGTGCAGCAATCTTCCAGGCACGCAAAGATTTGGCTGGAACTTGAGCCCGGCAGGGAGTGACAGTGTCCTCCTCCCGGGGGTCTAGATGGTGATGCAGTCCACTTCTGGTCTCAGATCCAGGTAGCAAAAGTTAGACCACTTCTAGGCTTTTCACAATTCAGCTGCAGGAGCATATGGCAACTGGCAGCTCAATGCCGGGTAACTGAGACCCACAGTAGAGAAGTGCCTTGTGGCAACAACTTCAAATATAGTGGCACAGTCCGCTCGAGCAAACAGACCAACAGAGGTACCGACCCATTGCTTTTTCAAAGCTCCAAAACTACATTTCCGTGTTCTAGCGGCTGCTACGTGGCTTAGCTTGCTTCGAAACTGTCAAACTCTCTACCCAACCATTTTTCCACAGGATATCTCTTAAGACCCTGCACTTTTGTCAATTCCTGTTTTCTTTCCCTTTTCCTCCTTCTTCAGTCAGCAGTGGGAGAATCTAAAGTGGCCTATCTCATATAAACTAAACACTGTGAGGAACGAATTAAGACTTTGCACAGTGGAAACACTGACAGCACAACTGGAAGAAATTGCTTAAAGGTCTAGGTGAAAAGTCTTCTCGATTTAAACAAGTTTTCAAATGTGGCATAGTGACAGCAATTACAGGATTTCCGTCAGAATGGGAAACTCCTGAAAACAAGTCAGTGTTTGAAAAAGGACACTGTTTTTACATTCATACCCTACCGTATATGACCTACCCATATTGCTGCCTACTTGGAGGGGACACTCTGCCAGGAGGAACCTCCGCGTGACCCAGCTGCTAGCTCCTAAGGATCCCTGCATGCTGGCCCCTGTGCCCAACTTTGCCCCTCTGCCTTCTACAGGACCAGGAAGGGACTTTTGTTGGAGTGAAGACTGCTACGGCAGGAGGATTGCCACACTGTTGGATTTGACTGTTCCCAGGAACTGCTGTCCTGTGCTGCTGAGCCGCCTTACTGTCTGCTGATCTTGCCCAACATGGCCTGACTGCTCTCCTGGCTTCTAGCGCCACATGAGAGCTATATCCTTATTACCCAAGGGAATCCCGGTGTGTGGGATACCCCTGGGCTGTCTGCGGAAGAGCGGGATCCCACCCCGCATGTAAACACCTTCTAAAACTGGAGCGGGTGCCGCAGAGGGGGGCAGCTGCAATGAGGAGGCAACTTTGCATGAAAGTTCCAGAGTGGGGCTCAATTGGACACAGCTGCGCCGCAATTGCGGGCAGCTGCAACGTTGGCCAACTTCTATGGTTAGAATCCAGGAGTGGGGCTCCAATCTGCACATTGTTGATAATGCTATATGCCTGGTTCCCTTACCCTGATGATTTGGGGCAGAATATGCCCCTCTCGGTAATACCATACTGTCTGCATAATGGGTGTATGCCTAATGCATTTCCCTAATGTTCGTATTGCTGATTTTATGCCCAATGTGACTTACGCTAATAGGATGCAGAATGGGTTTCTATGCCTAAGGTTATACCTAATATCATGTTATGGTGATCTAGGCTTATGTCTGATCTAACATGTTTCATGCCTAATGCTAATGTGATGTTGCTAAGTTAACTATTGTAGCTACTGGCCGTTATACTTTTATTACTGGCTGTTACACATGTATTGTTGGTGGTTTTGTATTTTCAGTTTATGCTTGTAATGGTTCTGGCAGCGACCTGATTGGCGTTGCCTTGTACATAGTCCCCTGTAAATAATGATCTGGTGCCTGTAGGCACCGTGTATATATCTGTGAAGGTGATTCTAATCTGTTTTACATAATACAAAGGCTATTTTTATATAACCTTGTGTGGAGTCTCTTTTGTAGTATGTCTCCGCTGTGTGAGTGTGAAGGGCAAACGCTTAACACATTGCCTCTGGGATAAGCCTAACTGCTCATGCCAAGCTACCAAGGGGGTGAGCAGGGGTTATCTTCGGTGTATAACTCCCTCGACCTGACTAGAAATTCGGGTATCTGCCTGGCTTTGGTGCTTGCCCTAGCCTACCGTTAATCTCCGTCTCTAACAATCCACGCCTCACCCCACTGTAGTAATGAGTTCATTCTTATTTTAGGTGATTCGACAGGTTTATCCCCGACAAGGCGTTCCCATCATTTTAGGCATTCCTGCATGTAGGGGATTATCCACTTGGGCTCTCTCTCTCCATGCTGAATGCAATCTTCCGCTATAGCCATGCTCTATTGCTCAAATGATCCTCCCCTAGACCAGGTGTTATGATCTGACTCGCGCCTCACTGTACTAACACGGAGAGCAAACAACTACAGGGTCCAGAATGCTTAGCGGCATGGAGGAGGGAATAAAAGGGCCTAACTTCCTGTTTCCGGTGTCGGATATTCTGATTCGTGACCCGGCTGGGTTGTGACCTGCGTCGATCTTGTGTTCTTCGTGTGGATCCGTCCGTTTGCTGTTCTACTTGCTGGAGTGTTGCCTAACCCGGTGGGAATTGCCATAGACCGAGATCTGGTGTGTGCGTTCTTCGGCTTTCCGATGGCGAGCCTCTTCATCGGCTCATGCGGAAGGCGCTCCATAGTTCATATTGTGCGCTGCTTTCCCTGTATCTCCGTTGGCGAGCCTTAACATCGGCTCATGCGGAGGACAGGAATCGAAGGGTCCAGCGCTACATGAGTTTCCCCGTTTCCGTTGGCGAGCCTCTTTGCATCGGCTCTTGCGGAAACGGAATTGTTATAGCTTTATATTATAGTAACCCTATTCCGTTGGATAGCCTTATTGCATCGGCTAATGCGGAAAGGGTTTTTTCTCATCCTATTTAATCCTCTGTTGGCGAGCCTTATTTCATCGGCTATTGCAGAGGGTTAATTTGTCAGTATTGCTGAAGAAGAAGAAGTCTTGGTGGAGTTAACCGAGGCAACATTCATTCAACCTTTTGGAGGCGGGTTCGTGTGTCTCCAGACTACAAAGGTACTGGTTGATCTTTCCATTAATAGGGTGACGTAACCCATGTCCTTTATTTGTTTTCTACATGGCTGTTGAGTAGGCATGGTCATAGACCCCCACTTAATACCTGAACAAAGGGAGTTAAGGGTAGGTGAAGTTTCAGTCCTTCAGTTCCATTTGTTCCATGATAGTTTTTGTGCATGGCATTTCATACCTTAGTTCAACTTGTGTATTACAGAAGGGAGGTCCCAGTTATTCAGACAAGGCCTGTTCTCATAAGACGAGAGGTATCTTTTGAGTATCGCAGCCTTTATTCATTTATCAGGTAGGGAACTAGTAGATGCACGACCTTGATTATGTACCTTTGAATAAGAACAGATTTCAATATATTTGTTCTTTGTCTTACAGCTCTCCCTCCCTGCTGTCCCCTTCCTTTCCTTCCCGTTTGTTCCTGCAGCCCTCATCTGATCCGTCTTTAGCCCACGGCTTTAATAGCAATCTGGGTTTGGATAGATCTGAAGGGGGCCTTTTTAACTACATACTGATCCCGAGGAAACTGAGGTCAACAGAATATCCGACCCACGGTTACACATCCTCCCGGTCAGTGTGTAGGCATGGCTACCCTAGATGACGTGCTGGCTGCTCTAGTTGTAGTACAGACCGAACTCCTTTCCTCTAGACAAGAGGCCACGGAGTTGCGTAATAGATTAGACACCATACAGAAAAACCCCTTTAATGCCGGGGCTTCTGGTTCTAATCAGCCCAGTCCAGTGGTACTAGAAATCCCCACCAGTGTCCCACTTGCAAATCCTGAACGTTTTAAGGGAGACGCTGGTTCCGTACAAGTGTTTTTGTCCCAAGTGCTCATGCATTTTACATGCAAACCACGCTCATTTCCCACCAACCAAAACAAAGTAGCATTCGTGATTTCTTATTTAGCCGGGGATGCGGCACAATGGGCAGTTCCCCTGATCCAAAGGGATGACCCTCTGATGCATGATTGGGAGGCATTTCGGGATGAGTTTGTCAAGGTCTTCGATAGAAGAGCCGACTCGTAAACTGCCGACAAGGAATTGTTGGAGCTTCGGCAAGGAAATCAGGATATTTTAACATATCTGAATTCCTTTAGGAGATTAGTAACCGAGACCAAGTGGCCAGAGGCGAAATTGGCGTCCCTGTTCCATCAGGGTTTAACAGAAGACATGAAAGACATCATAGCCCAGATTGATCCCCAGCCCACGACTTGCGAAGACTTAAGTAGTCTGGTGTTACGTCTGGATCACCGGCTCAAGAATAGAAAAGGCGATCCCAAGGCCAAGTCCAGAACCATCCCGGTACCTGGCCCTACTAAATCCCCGGATAGTCCTCTCACATCCACTTCTGAACCCATGGAGATAGGTGCAGTGCGCGCCTCTCTTACACCCACAGAAAAAGAGCAAAGACGGAAGAACGGCCTCTGCTTGTATTGCGGGAAAAAAGGTCACTTTGTCAGAGAATGTCCTATAAAGCCCAAATTCTCCAAGTTTCGTCCGAATAGAGGGGTATCTGCTGCTAGTGAGAAACCGGCGGAAAACGAATAGACTCTAGGGAGCAAGAAGGAGGCCCGTGGAGTCGTATTTGTATTCCTTCAATGGTAAATCCGGTGTTAAGTGCGCAACATTTGTTTATCAACATAGTATTGATGATCAGTATGGTGCCAGTCCCTACTCGAGCTATGGTGGACTCAGGGGCCACGGGGATGTTTATAGACAAGGCTGAGGCGGAAAAGATGGGAATGTCTTTAATTCCTAAGGAGCATAGTGATGAGGTATATGTAGGTGTGGGCGGAAAATCCGTTCCGCTCGCGGATTTTGCGGATTTTCGGGAAATCCGCAATCCGCGAGATTTGCGAATTTCCCGCAAAATCCGCAAATCCGCGAGCAGCGGATTTTGCTCGCGCTGCTCGCACTGTTAGCGTGAGTTCGCGCCCCGCGAATAAGTGCGAAATTGCAGAAATACGATCTTGGCAAAACTGAAAGTAACTACTTACCAGGTTCAAAAGTTCAGGCACATCATTAGTAGCCATTTCCTGTAGGGCTTCCTGAGGGGCCCCTCCAGAGTTCAGTTGCCAGTTGAAACTATTATGTGACCCTGCTCTGAACCTCAGAATAGTTACACATATGCCACAAAGGTCCTGAATTACAGCTAAGGGAGACAAGCAGGAGCCAGGCTGGAAGTTAAAATCCATTAATCAGCCCCTAATTCATTATTGTCAGTTGGGGCAGGGCAGGTGTTGTAACTAATTTTGCAACAATGAAAGCACTTAGCAAGTGCAAAAGATCACTAATCAGGGCGCACTAAGGAAGCAGGTGCCAGCTAAAAAAATATTCTGTGACACATTAATCAGCCCCAAATTAATTCAGGTCACTTGAGGCAGGGAAGGTGTGCTTTGCTTTGCCGAAAATAATGTACACTGGACAACCAGAGGGTGTAGTGATGAAACAGAGGGTGGCATGGGTGGGCCAGAGGGTGGCATGAGTAGTCAGAGAGTGGCAGTGGTGACAGAGAGTGGCAGTGATGAAGAAGAGTGTCCCAAACAGGCTGGACACGTAGAAACAACAAGTTCGCAAAACTTGCGACCCGACAGGTAAGTTCGCAAATTGCGAAATTGTAAAAACCCTCGCGAACTGGCAGAAACACGGGCGAACACAAAAAAAAAAAAATCCGCAAATTCGCGGGAATTCGCGGATTTTGCGGATTGCGAATCCGCAAATCCGCAAAATTCGCGGATTGCCAATCCGCAAAATCCGCTCATGCTTAGGTATATGCTGTGGATGGGAGAAAACTAGATCTAGGTCCTGTTTGTTATCAGACTTCCGAAACCGAGATGAGGTATGGGAATCACATCGAAAAGGTCACGTTTAGTGTGATACAAGCCCCTCAGTATGGTATAATAATAGGATTACCCTGGTTGCAGAGGCATAACCCTGAGGTTCACTGGGGTACTAATAGCGTAACCATGAATTCACAGTACTGTAGGGAGCACTGTTTTGGTTGTACTCAGAGACCCTCTTTGGCCCTAGCTAATGGGAATAGCGTAGCTACTGCTGCTGAAAAAGATGTGGTATTGCCTCACATATACAACGAATTTCATGATGTTTTTGATGAGGTATTGGCGGAAGGTCTCCCTCCCCATAGGCAGTATGATTGCCAGATAGATTTGATGCCCGGGGCTGTGGTGCCTGCGGGACGCCTGTATGCTTTAACTGAACCTGAGAATATCCATTTGAGACAATACTTGGACAAACTGTTGAAATTGGGGTTCATCCGCCCTTCCAAGTCCCCTGCTGCATCTCCCCTCTTTTTTATCCCAAAGGCGAATGGGGAATTGAGGGCGTGTGTAGACTTCAGAGCGCTTAACGAGATAACGGTCAAGAACCGATACCCATTACCTTTGATCAACGTTCTGTTGGAACAAGTAAAGCGTGCAAAGATTTTCACTAAATTGGACTTGAAAGGGGCATACCATTTAGTCAGGATGAGGTCGGGAGACGAATGGAAAACGGCATTTAAAACCAGGTATGGGTTATTTGAATACCTGGTTATGCCGTTTGGACTATGCAACGCTCCCGCCGCATTCCAGTTTTTTCTTAATGATGTGCTGCGGGAGATCATGGATCAATATGTCATCGTGTATATCGATGACATCCTGATCTATTCAGAGTCTGAGGCCCTGCACGTAGGTCATGTGAAATCTGTCCTGTCCATCCTTCGACAACACAGCTTGTACTGTAAGTTGTCAAAATGTGACTTTCATGTGTCTACCGTAGAATTTCTGGGGGTTATGCTTAGCCCTCAGGGTCAGGAAATGGCTGAGCGCAAGATACAGGCGGTTCGAGACTGGCCAGTCCCAAAGAATGTCAAGGACATTCAGGGTTTTTTGGGATTCGCTAACTTTTATCGTCGCTTCATTGACCAGTTTTCTCGAGTAGTGGCACCCATCACAAGACTGTTGCACAAGGATCAGAGATTTGATTGGGATTCTGAAGCTCAAGCCGCCTTTGAGACCTTGAAGCAGGCGTTTGTGTCAGCACCGGTGCTTGTTCACCCTAATCCTGAGTTGCCGTTTATCGTTGAGGCAGATGCTTCAGAGGTGGCAGTAGGGGCAGTCCTGTCTCAACGCAATGAGCTGACTCGGATTATGCACCCGGTGGCATATATGTCACGGAAACTTAATAAGGCTGAAAGGAACTATTGTATCGCGGAGAAGGAGCTTCTGGCGATAAAGATCGCTTTCACCGAATGGCGACACTTTTTGATGGGGGCCAGGCATAAGATAACTGTCTATTCAGATCATAGAAACTTGCAATATATGTCAGCAGCACGCCATTTGTCCCCTAGACAGCTTCGGTGGATGCTTTTTTTTTCAGAATTCGATTTCGTTATCACCTTCCGCCCGGGGGTGGATAATCGAAAAGCGGATGCACTCACTCGCCAGTCTTCTTCGAAGACGCCATCAATGGGGAATGATACCTCCATAGTGAAACCTACACAGGTGATTGGTGCCCTCCAACCCGATGACTTTCTGCAGGGTATCCTTTGAGGCATTACCACCGAACAATGGCGGAAGTGGTTGCTCACTCACCCAGAATGGCAATTGAGGGATGGATTCCCCGTCAATCGAGGGCGTTTGTTGATACCGACAGAACCCCTTCGCAAACAAATGTACCGGTGGTGTCACACTTCCCCAAGTGCTGGTCATATGGGGGTAGAAAAGACATTAGATCTGATCATGCGTAAATCCTGGTGGCCGTCGGTACGGGCTGATGTAAAGAAGTGGATTTCGTTGTGTGCTGTGTGTGCTGCCGCAAAGTCGGATCATAGGCGTCCTGCTGGTCTTCTTTGCCCCATGCCCACTCCGTCAGTTCCGTGGGAAAGAATTTCTTTGGATTTTGTGGTGGGTCTGCCCAAGGACCAGGGATGTACTGCAGTGTTGGTGGTCGTTGACTTTTTGACGAAGATGGGCCATTTTATCGCCTGTCCGCAGGTTCCTTCGGCTGGGCAATTGGCACGTTTGTTGATGGTGAATATTGTGCGTTTACATGGTCTCCCTGCGGTTATAGTGTCGGACCGTGGCTCCCAGTTCACAGCTATGTTCTGGAAGTCTTGGTGTTCCTCTTTGCACATCGAAACGTCACTGTCAACCAGCTTCCACCCTCAAACCGATGGACAGACTGAGCGTCTCAACCAGTCCTTAAAACAATACCTGCGGTGTTTTGTGTCTCAAGGGAAAGACAATTGGGTGGAATATTTGTGGTTAGCTGAGGTGGCGTACAACAATGCCACACATTCGGCCATCAAGGTGTCCCCTTTCTATGGGACGTATGGTCATCACCCTAGGTTCATGCCATTCTTGCATCCTATTCAAGAAACCTCGGTACCCGAAGCGGCTAGGAGGATTGGTGAAATTAAAGACGTCCTTGTCCAGGTCCAGGACAATTTGAAGGCCTCGAAGGTGGCATATAAGTCCTCAGCTGATAGGAAAAGACGTCCCGGCCCTATGTATCAAATGGGTGACCGGGTATGGCTGTCAACGAAGAACTTTCGTTTTAAGAAGTACAGTGTGTTCAACCCTCGATACATTGGACCTTTCCCTATCGTGAAATGTATCAATCCTGTGGCCATGAAATTGAGGTTGCCTCAACATCTTCGAATCCACCCTGTGTTCCATGTCTCTTTGCTGAAGCCGGCGGGGCGGATTGTCCAACGTCTGCCTCCGCCTTTGGTATGTTCCGATGGGACTGAATACGAAGTGAGTGGTATCCTGGACTCCAAGTGGCATGGTAGGGGATTGCGTTATTTAGTGGCCTGGAAAGGATACGGACCAGAGGAGAATTCCTGGGAGCCGGCGTCTGGCGTACATGCCCCTCGGCTGGTTGCCGAGTTTCATCGCCTGCATCCTTTGTGTCCAGGTCCGGTTCGGCGCTCTAGGTGAGGGGGAATATACTGTTATGATCTGACTCGCGCCTCACTGTACTAACACGGAGAGCAAACAACTACAGGGTCCAGAATGCTTAGCGGCATGGAGGAGGGAATAAAAGGGCCTAACTTCCTGTTTCCGGTGTCGGATATTCTGATTCGTGACCCGGCTGGGTTGTGACCTGCGTCGATCTTGTGTTCTTCGTGTGGATCCGTCCGTTTGCTGTTCTACTTGCTGGAGTGTTGCCTAACCCGGTGGGAATTGCCATAGACCGAGATCTGGTGTGTGCGTTCTTCGGCTTTCCGATGGCGAGCCTCTTCATCGGCTCATGCGGAAGGCGCTCCATAGTTCATATTGTGCGCTGCTTTCCCTGTATCTCCGTTGGCGAGCCTTAACATCGGCTCATGCGGAGGACAGGAATCGAAGGGTCCAGCGCTACATGAGTTTCCCCGTTTCCGTTGGCGAGCCTCTTTGCATCGGCTCTTGCGGAAACGGAATTGTTATAGCTTTATATTATAGTAACCCTATTCCGTTGGATAGCCTTATTGCATCGGCTAATGCGGAAAGGGTTTTTTCTCATCCTATTTAATCCTCTGTTGGCGAGCCTTATTTCATCGGCTATTGCAGAGGGTTAATTTGTCAGTATTGCTGAAGAAGAAGAAGTCTTGGTGGAGTTAACCGAGGCAACATTCATTCAACCTTTTGGAGGCGGGTTCGTGTGTCTCCAGACTACAAAGGTACTGGTTGATCTTTCCATTAATAGGGTGACGTAACCCATGTCCTTTATTTGTTTTCTACATGGCTGTTGAGAAGGCATGGTCATAGACCCCCACTTAATACCTGAACAAAGGGAGTTAAGGGTAGGTGAAGTTTCAGTCCTTCAGTTCCATTTGTTCCATGATAGTTTTTGTGCATGGCATTTCATACCTTGGTTCAACTTGTGTATTACAGAAGGGAGGTCCCAGTTATTCAGACAAGGCCTGTTCTCATAAGACGAGAGGTATCTTTTGAGTATCGCAGCCTTTATTCATTTATCAGGTAGGGAACTAGTAGATGCACGACCTTGATTATGTACCTTTGAATAAGAACAGATTTCAATATATTTGTTCTTTGTCTTACAGCTCTCCCTCCCTGCTGTCCCCTTCCTTTCCTTCCCGTTTGTTCCTGCAGCCCTCATCTGATCCGTCTTTAGCCCACGGCTTTAATAGCAATCTGGGTTTGGATAGATCTGAGGGGGGCCTTTTTAACTACATACTGATCCCGAGGAAACTGAGGTCAACACCAGGACAGGTCATATTGATTCCTCTCCTCAGTCCAGTCTGCTAACACTTCACAAAACGGGTATGCAAAACTCTTGCCTTCCTTTATTGGCAAGATGAATGCCACCCACAATGTCTCATAGTGAGAAATGAGCCTTCAATTTTACGCATATCAAAACCTTAAAAATAGATTGGCCCCTCATTTCATGGCACTGCACACAAGATTGGCTGATCTTAATAATGAAAATAGTCACCTGGATTTCACAAGAACTCACAACAGAAACCCAGAAGATAGAAATTAGATTAAAGAGCTATCAGTCAGTCAGCACTTTGAAGAAAAGACTAGAAGAGCTGAATCAGACCATAAATTACAAATTCAACAAACTTGAAAATGACACCAGCAAGTTTACCCCTTCATCATGGACGACTACACACCTCCAGATAAATATCAGGACTTCCACACCGAAGTGGATACATCGGATACCGGGTCGAACAGTCTGGGCTCAAGTAGGGAAAGCAGAGGCAAGGAACAAGGAAGAGGAAACTATCGAGGACCAAGGGGGTTGGGCCCCAACCAGTGTCCACCCACATATCCGATACCTTTCTTTTATGGCCCCATGCCACACCTGGCCCACCTATGCCCTTTAACTATTGGAATCCTGCACCACAAGACTCCCAGGGCTATCCATAAATCCTTTTTGAGGATCACGCCAAGGCCCAAGGAGGGGTCGGACGCAGAAGTGGAATCAAGTGCACTGGGCAACAGAAGAGGAAGAAACGAGAGTGTGAACCAGGAGCATGAAAGGCACCCAGAACAACCAATCTACCACCAGAAAACGGGTGGCCTAGTGGTGAACCTGACCAATTTTGTCCTGTGTGAGATTCAAATGGAGGATTTAGGTTTCAAGCTGTGTATCGAAGTGAATGAGTTTATTAGAAAACTGATTCTTGAATCCTTCTTTGCCAACAAGGAACCAGTCACCCCAAAAAAGGATGACATAGGGTTAAGACTGAAGCCCATCTTCACTCCCCCAAACACAACCTTGCCAGTGGAAATGTTGGCATTTGAAAATGCTGTGCTGAAGGATATAGAAAGTCTAAACCCAGACGAAACAAAAGTGTTTTATAATACCACAATAAAAAAGAAACAAGTAATAAAGGAGTTGGGAAACAACAGAGACCAGGTCAGTTGCATACCACCATGAATGCATAAGACTCCTACAAGACCAAAGAAACTACGAAGAACTGACAGCAGATCCAACAGAAACCCTAAGGGTACAGATCGCGACCATGGTAGAAGAGGCCCTTATACACGATTGAATATCCAAAAAGGAAGGCAAGTTCCTGATAAGTAAGCACCCAGTCATACCTAACTTCTACACTATACCAAAAATCCATAAAAAACTAACACATCCACCTGGACGACCCATAGTTTCAGGTATCAGGTCAATCCTTGAACCATTGTCGAAATTCGCTGACGCTTTTTTAAGACCACTAATTAAAAAAACTGACACTTACCTGGAATATACCAAGGACCTCCTTTGAATCCTACAGGTCAAACCTTTTGATCCTAATACAGAATTACTAATGGGTCTAGAAGTGGAGAGCCTGTACACTAGCCCCCCACATGAGGAAACACTAACCATCAATGAGGATGTCCAATTTGAAATTGACTGGGAATACAGACACCACGGAACATTGTGATGGAGTGCTGCAAACTCACCATAACCAGGAACTTCTTCCAGTTTGAAGATTTTCTATACCTACAGAAGCACGGGACCAGTATGGGGAGCACCTTTGCCACCAGCATAGCAGGGCTATACGTTCCCCACCTAAAGAAACACAGGATCCTCCACAACAGTAACCTCTTCTTGTCCCACATCAGCCCGTGGAAACGATACATTGACAATGTTCTGGTAATATGGAGGGGAGATGAAGAAATAGCACAGAAATGTCTTATATCGCTGAATTATCAAAATGACTTTTCGAAATTTACAAACACTACCTTCAATCAAGAACTAGAATCTCAATATCTTCTGGAAAAGCAGCACACTAAAAACGACTACACATATCAAGCCAACGGCAAAGAAATTGCCTTTTGGTCTGTGATAGTTTCCACCCGAGACACCTAAGAAACAACCTCCCATTTGGCCAGTTCCTACGTCTGAAAACGAACTGCTCGGACAGCAAAGACTTCAAAGAGCAAGCAGCGGACCTGCACAAGAAACCGGTAAAAAGGATCTACTTAACACAAGTCATAAACAAGGCAATGAAACGTGCTCGAAATAACAAGAAGCTCTACTGGAGATAAGACCACCAAAACCAAAGGAAGACAGACCCATCTGTATCACTACTTATAACACAGATAGTAATCAGGTGAACAAAATAATCAACAAACATTGGCGCTTGTTGAATTGTGGGGAATTTATTTTTCCCAAGCCCATGTTCTCGCACAAAAGGCAAGAACCTGAAGGATCTATTGGTACACACTGGACCACACAAGGTCAAAGAAGAAGGGACACAAAAACCCTTTCTAAGCCCCCTATCTGGTAATTACCTATGTGGGAGATGTAGTGTCTGCAATCTTATCAACAGAAGGAAAAAGGATACGGTTCAATGACAACACTGATTGGAAACAACACCATTTTACCAATTGCAACACTAAAAACGTGATCTAAATGATCACCTGCCCATGCCAATTACATTACATAGGCATGACGAAGAGGATGGTAAAGACCCGCATTTCTGAACTTGGAGTAACTTACATTGTGAGAGGGCCACAAGCAAAATGTCTGCACATTACACTGACAAAAAACATACAGTGCAAGACCTACAGTGGACTGTAATTGAACACAGTCCAAATAAATCGCAACTTTTTGAAAAGGAACAGCGATGGTTTTTTTCGTTTGAAAACCCACACAAAAGGGTTAAACAATGGAATCCCCTGGAGCCAATTTATATAAACTGATTTTTTTCTGTCACTCTCCACTTACAAATGTTTTCTAACATCAACCACCAATACCACATTAAAGAGAATAGTAACAGTCTTTTCTTTTAAAAAACACCTGTAAGACCGTATGTCTGCAGAAGAACACTGATAATATCACAAATATAATTGAGTATCTTTATCAGATGGAGGCTGTCGCTCCTCAATTACAAAACTCCTCTCATCATGCACCTAATGAAGCCACGGTGCGGCGGACATTTTGAAAAGTTAGCGGTCCATGCAAAACTAACATGAGGCAGTAAGCACGAGCAGACCTGATATTTAAGAAGCACGGCTGTGTCAGTCACGTCCACCCAAGGAGCCACGGGCAGGCAAACTATGCTGGGCAAGGGAGTAGCTTTGAGGCAGTAAGTATGGCATAGCCAGTTCCCTGATCACTGAGGACCACAATCTATTTTATTTGTTCAATATTTGCAAATTTCATTTATCTCTTCAGAGTTTGACTACAAGCGTCCCTCCGCTCTTGTGCTGAGCTCATGGGGCAAAGTTAGAACAAGCAACTGCGACCCTGATGTAATACCAAAGTGCCACAGGGGTGCGCAAACCAGGCGAAAAACGCCTGTTGCATCCCTGGGGCATTTAATGTACTACGTCCCCAGGAAGAACGCGCTCATGCGGTCAGCCTGAACTTGGGACTTTGAACTGATGCATAGCGCCTACATAACCATGAGTAACATGTGCTTTTTGGTGCTATTGCCACCTACAATTTTAAATATTCATAATTTTTGTTTTCCTTTTTGGATTTTTTCATTTCAGTGTCATTTTATTTATTAAAATGTACTCTTTTTTTCTAAATTGGTTTGGAATTTTACTTTAGCTCTGTTTTCACGGTTTTTACTGTTAGAGGCAATGTGTAAAATATATATATATGGTGCAATCAAAGTCAATACTGACTGCCTTTGTAACACGCAACCAGAGGGTTGAGCACAGGTTTATTTATTGCCTTTTGTTGTTCACCATGACAAGAATTGTGTTTATTGCTTGAGTGGGGCACTCACCCTTCTCAACTAATGCCCGAATTTCTGACACTTTTCACAAGTCCAAAAGGGCAATATAATAAAATCACACTATTTCGACCCAAATCAAATCCTGTACAAAGGGGCCCCCAACATGTAGATAGACCCCAAGCCGCTCTCTCAGTAGGAAAGTTATTTTTTTTTTAATTGATCACATATGTTCAAATGACAATTGCCCTGTCAAGTCAGACTTAAAAATCCATGTACATTAGGGTAGCCCTGGGCATCCAATATGGTTCTCAAACAGTAGCGTCTGCTACCAAACAGAGATGGAGGGGCAGGGGGGCAGGGGGGCGGGTGTGCCGAGGGAGGAGGTGGGACATTTTTTTAAAAGCACATACCTATACCGCCGGCTGCCGCCTCCTTTCACAGAAAGCCCATAGCCTCCCAGAATCCCTGACCAATTTCAACATTGCCTTAGCAGCATTGTGATTGGTCTTAACGCCGTGGTTCTGTGCTCACACAGGGGTTGGCAGGATGTGCATGTTCCCCACGCAGGCTGTAAGACAGCCTCCGGGGCGAACATGCAGAGCACACATGATGCTTTGCAAACCATCTTGCGCACTTTAGGTGCTGCCACCACTCCCCCCCCACCCCCTCGTGATGTGGGGAGCCCAGCCCCGCCCCCCTGGCTACAGCAGCAAGCTGAATAAGGAAAACAAAATGATAATAACAAACATTATTATCATTTTATATATTGGGTTCTGCTTGCAATTCCAGCAGTGGGGAGACGCTCCTCCACCTTAGGGGAGGAGCCGCCACTCCTCTGAAACGAATATATGATTTTTCAACGATTACAAGTTCCACGCATGGCATTACCACGCGAATTTTACATCGCAAGTGGCTTTACCACGCTGGAATTTACAACGAAGGATTGTACCACGGTAGAAACGTCTTACCTGCACGTCTTTCTCCAGCAGCCCTTACTTCCATCTACCATGGAAACAAGCGTCAAAACACATCTTCCAAAATAAAAAAAGGACTTTTTTTTTTACGTACACTGCACGTCTTTTGGGGAGGCTCTTTCCTTTTACTTCATTAATACCACAGAGCGTTTTTTTTATTTATCTAACTCGCTCCTTAATTGTTGTTATTTTTTGGGGGGGAGACCCCTCCAGCCCCCCCAGCCCCCCTAGCCCCCCTCCCAACCCTCCCCCAGCACGACTGGACGGAATACCACGTCTCCCCCCAACCCACGCTGAACGTACTTTCGTGGTCAAGACGGTTGTGGAAGGCACCCACGTTGAAAAGACGTTTGCGTGGTAAGTGTACCATGGTAAACGTTATGCGTGGGGATGCCTTCGTAGTAAATGATGTTTCCCCTCTGAAACACAAGTCTGCCCTCTGAAGTCTAAAGTGAATATCGGAAGGGAGCAGTGCTAGTAATGCAATACAATCCGCGGGCTGTCTTCCCATCTGTGTTGGTCCCAGAGAAATACAAACACCATAAAGGATCTTGTTATCTAAGACACTTTTACCGCAGTACAATTTTTTATATTTGTCCCTGAAAGTTTAAGCTCAGACAGCTGAATAAATAACAAAATGGTCACACCTGTACGGTGGGCAAGCACTTTTTTGTGGAAGCAAAACTTCTGTCCCAACAGAAAGCACCTTTCTAGCGATGTTCACAAAATTGTCTGGGGGCATCTGTACTGTCAATCCAGAGCAGAAAAAGGTATAGATACATATCCAGAAAGATTTTCTTTGTTGAACGTTTTCTGAAGCACAATATACTGCTTTTAACAAATTATAAGAACAATGGTGTCTGTTTTTAGCGTCCCCACGCAAAAACCTGCTCAGCAAACACGAACAAGCCATTATCTCCAATGTGCTGGCAGTGAAAGTGGTACAATGCGTGTTTTGTCTCACTGGACAGAAAAAGCTGCATTGAACTGTTCTCATGCAGATAGTAGCAGGTGAAGATGTATATAAGGGCTGCTGTGTGCCCACCCACAGCACCGAGGTCTCACAACCATCCAGCAGCCAACATGGGCAAGGTAAGTAAAGGAAGGCCATGGATGTAAATTTATAACAATTTGGATTCATTGCCCAGGGTATACACCCTCGCAAATCCCATTCATTAAATAGATGTGAAAAATATAGTTGCAACTTTTTAAAACTTTATCTCGGTATTCCAGTTTAACAAACCATGGATTAGGGGCAATGTTTGTAAGTGTGGTTCAACTGTATACATATGTAAGCTTAGAGTCCTATCCCTCTTTGGCGTTACATTATTTTAGTTCACAGTACAGAATGGTTTTAGTAATGACGCACCACCATCAAGGCGAGTAGATCCAAACTTCAGCAGCACATTATATAGAAGTGGTGAACTGCCTCTACCTTTAATCACCCGAGCGGTACTTTACTCTTCAGATCTGAACGTTTCTAAAATGCAATCGGTCTCGTTTTTTGAATCTTCAGTTTCATTTCAGTCTCCCAAAGCAGATTTTTTTTTATAGAAAACACCAACCTCACGTGGCTGTGTAAGTGTTTTAAAGACACAGAAGATGGTAAAATACTACAAAAATAGGTTTTACAGAAAAAACACCTGCAATTTAACACACAATGACGAAGTCTCCGATACAATCAATAGAATTACAAGCACAAATTTTCTTTTAGGGAAATTTGGCTTATAGAAATGTGAGAACTCTGCAAAATCATAAAGTTGCAAAATTTGTCCAGTTAGTTGATGTTTCGACGAGGCATTTTCATTTTGTGAAATTCGGATTTTATTTTCCAAAAATGTAATCTCCATCAGTTGGTCTGGTTGTTTTAAATGGAGACAGACAATAAAAAGGCAGCACACTGCAATACTGCTTTACTTATTCTGCGTAGGGTGGAAGGGACTGCTGTGCTAGTGGCGACTGGTGATTGGAAAAATTGTTGAGACAGGAGGGTAAAGACCGATATTAATTCATATCCCAACTCAATAGTGTTATTTTTTTTAAAGTCTGAGTGGGGAGCTAGAGTTCTAAGCATGGGGTCAAATACAGATCATAAGTCTTGTGAGACAGTTTTGTGGATGTATCAGTGCATTTTGCCTTCCGACCCGGTAAGAGCAAAGAGGCCTGTGACTGACAAGATTTCCTTCAAACCTTCACCAGGGTAACCAGTTCATTCTTAGCACAATTGTTATTAACTCTCATTCAGCCCTCCCCCCATACACTCTCATTCCCCCACTAAACCATACACTCCTATCCACACACTCACCCATTCTTCCACTCACCAGCTCACTCATACTCCATGCATTCTCACCTACCCTACCACTCATTTATCTAATTCACATTGGCTCACACACTCACTGTTGTACTTTCAATTATTAAAATATATTGTTGAAGGGCAGCATGTTGCATTTCAGTCAATTCATGTTTTTTATGAGCATTTGTCTACCTATCATGTCCACAGTCATCTACTCAGTTACTTGCTTAAGATAATTTACTAACCTAAACACATTCAACAAATCATTCATTTCCTTCTACCTTACATCAATCACCTACCTACTCACATTCCCTCATCTGCGTCTAGCTTCCCACTATCATTCGCCCAATTAATTTAACCAGTCATCACATTTACATATCCACTCAGTCAACCCCGACATTCAATAACTCACCCATTTACAAAAATACGCCAAACATCACTGATTGAGTAACCAGCTACAGTAGTGGCTTTGCTAGTGCTTGTTTTATTATCCCTGCAGATTCCATCTAGATGGCCCCCCGCCCCAACAATACGCATATATAATGTGCAAGGGAGATAGAACAAGCGAATGCAGCCATGACAGTAAAGAGTTGAGGCCTGCCCTTATTGGTGCTGCAGAGGAGGGAAAGCAGTTGGAAAAGGAAATCAGAGACAGGAGGGTGAACAGATTTTTACTTTCTTCTCCCAAGTTACTTGTGCTGTGAATTTTGAGGCAGCTGCTGATCTGGTCATGTTGCTGGAAAATGTCACGTCATCACAGCATGATGAGATCGAGGATTCCTGTGCGTGCTCATACTGATTACGAATGGGCTCCTTTTCTGACTTTACATACACTACATAAAAGGTGACTTGAAACCACAGACTGACTAATATGTTTGTCTGTGACGTCATCCGCATGATTCCTAAGTCCATCCTTTTCCCATCACAGGGTGGGTGTCGTCAGTGAAGCTTGCTGGACATTCCTCAACCTATGGGCTGATAGTAAAAGGTGGGGTAACTACTGCTTAGTAGTTCCATCGGTACGCCTCTGCCCACAACCTCCCCCAAACCAAATGACACACAGGCAAGCATGTTGGGATGAAGAAGTTGCAGGTTTATTTGTTGTACAAATAACAGAATGGGTTAACTGACAGGCGACCCCCTACACCCCACAACCCCTTGTTGCAAGGCGCCTGAAGTTGAGCCAAAGATGCGGACACCAGCGGCCATAGCCCGGTGTGGTACCTGGGAGGAAATCCTCCCACCGGTGGACCTATCGTCCACCCACCCCACCCTCCAGACAAGGGAGAGTTAACTCACACCTTCTCCATCCAGGCGGGGCGTTACTGGCAAGCCCCCGGTTGCTCAGGCTTACAACCGCCCTAAGGACTAACGGGGCGCCGTCGAAACCAAGTCCCCGAGAAGGGCCCCCTGGATTATGTATGACTCAGCACGGTGCGTTTCGCACTGGGGCTTCAGGTCCTGTTCCTGCGCCTGTCCTGTATGGGGATCGCCTTGTAACTCCTCCTGCAGCAATAGAAAACATAAATACATTATTGATAACCCCCCTCCCCACTTCCCCCCTTTCAGCGGGTGAGCGGCAGGGAGGGGAGCTGAAGAGCGCGGGCCTCGCGTCCGTCGGGGGGATGGGAGGGGGCTGGGAGGCCTAAGGCTAGTGGCTGGCGAGGAGCAGCCTAGGAGCGACCGACTAGTGAGGGGAGTAGCAGCAATAGAGGGCGCAAGGAGGGGGGGGCGGCCATTTTAACCTGTCCCAGGGGGGACGCCCCTTTCCCTAGTTGTTGACGCCCCCCCCACCATCTCCACCCACCGGGGAAGGGCGGACGGCTCCCCACGGCACTACTACGGGGTCTGCCCTCCTATGGGGTCCCCTGCAGGGACCGCGGGCATCCTGCATAGTAGTTCCATCGGTACGCCTCTGCCCACAACCTCCCCCAAACCAAATGACACACAGGCAAGCATGTTGGGATGAAGAAGTTGCAGGTTTATTTGTAGTACAAATATCAGAATGGGTTAACTGACAGGCGACCCCCTACACCCCGCAATCCCTTGTTGCAGGGCGCCTGAAGTTGAGCCAAAGATGCGGACACCAGCGGCCATAGCCCGGTGTGGTACCTGGGAGGAAATCCTCCCACCGGTGGACCTATCGTCCACCCACCCCACCCTCCGGACAAGGGAGAGTTAACTCACACCTTCTCCATCCAGGCGGGGCGTTACTGGCAAGCCCCCGGTTGCTCAGGCTTACAACCTCCCTAAGGACTAACGGGGCGCCGTCGAAACCAAGTCCCCGAGAAGGGCCCCCTGGATTATGTATGACTCAGCACGGTGCGTTTGGCACTGGGGCTTCAGGTCCTGTTCCTGCATCTGTCCTGTATGGGGATCGCCTTGTAACTCCTCCTGCTGCAATAGAAAACATAAATACATTATTGATAACCCCCCTCCCCACTTCCCCCCTTTCAGCGGGTGAGCGGCAGGGAGGGGAGCTGAAGAGCGCGGGCCTCGCGTCCGTCGGGGGGATGGGAGGGGGCTGGGAGGCCTAAGGCTAGTGGCTGGAGAGGAGCAGCCTAGGAGCGACCGACTAGTGAGGGGGGCAGCAGCAAAAGAGGGCACAAGGAGGGGGGGCGGCCATTTTAACCTGTCCCAGGGGGGACGCCCTTTCCCTAGTTGTTGACGCCCCCCCCCACCATCTCCACCCACCGGGGAAGGGCGGACGGCTCCCCACGGCACTACTACGGGGACTGCCCTCCTATGGGGTCCCCTGCAGGGACCGCGGGCATCCTGCATAGTAGTTCCATCGGTACGCCTCTGCCCACAACCTCCCCCAAACCAAATGACACACAGGCAAGCATGTTGGGATGAAGAAGTTGCAGGTTTATTTGTAGTACAAATAACAGAATGGGTTAACTGACAGGCGACCCCCTACACCCCGCAACCCCTTGTTGCTGGGCGCCTGAAGTTGAGCCAAAGATGCGGACACCAGCGGCCATAGCCCGGTGTGGTACCTGGGAGGAAATCCTCCCACCGGTGGACCTATCGTCCACCCACCCCACACTCCGGACAAGGGAGAGTTAACTCACACCTTCTCCATCCAGGCGGGGCGTTACTGGCAAGCCCCCGGTTGCTCAGGCTTACAACCGCCCTAAGGACTAACGGGGCGCCGTCGAAACCAAGTCCCCGAGAAGGGCCCCCTGGATTATGTATGACTCAGCACGGTGCGTTTCGCACTGGGGCTTCAGGTCCTGTTTCTGCGCCTGTCCTGTATGGGGATTGCCTTGTACCTCTTCCACAGCCCTGGGCGTGGCCCCCGCTGCGCCCAGAGCCCCCACTACCTAGCCCTATATTCTCTATTTGCATCCGGCTATTTCTAACGCCTCCCCTAGAACTAATAGGAATATTGCCCTGCCTACTTTGGACAGATGTACCCCATCAGATTCCCGGCAACCAATAAATTTAGCGTGCAGCAAGCGTGCCTGATGAAACCTACCCCTCGCTGCTCGCCGAATTTGCGCTTAGCTGCGTCTACGCGCCTGCGGGAAACTTCTAGCGCCTCCTGCGATGTCGCCCCATGCCATATTTGTCTTGGAGATAATTCTGACCAAAATACGCTTCATTGTCCCAACTCCCTGCTCATGATGCTCAAGTCTTTCCTCATTGCATCCAATAAACGCTTCTTGTCTAATGTTGCCAGGTCGTTCCCCCCTAGGTGCACCACTAGGATGTATGGCGGCCGCCTACTCTCCCTCTAAGTCCTACGCAGCATCACCAAAATTGCTGCCCAATGCATTCCGGGGAAGCCAAACCAGGATATATTAGTGTTGGTGAAGCCATGCTTCCAAGTGTTTGCACTCATCCATCTCACCAGTCTTGTGACATAAGAGTGCCCCCTCACCCGCACCTTTGTTCCTGCAATGGGACACAATAGGTTGGAAGATTATAGTTTATTTGAAAACTTCAAAAGCACTGCCAAGTAAGGCAACCACCAAAGTGTGGCAACTGTAATTTGTAAAACACATTGTACCTTAAACTACCACATGAGCACTACGTACTTATTCTTTCCTTGTCTACACGTTCCCTACCATAGATCTGCTAACAGGGCGTATTACACTCACTGGTCTCACATCTCTTTTGTAGCAGTTGGAGTCCCATCGCCCTACTCTCTTCATCGCCTCGGCTGGAAGACCTTTCTTCCTTGAGGCCGCCCCTATCCTGAAAGAGTGCGAGCTGAACTTGGCCCCCCTTGTCGTGTAGCCTGCTAAGAATAGGCACTCCTGCATCACATGTCCAGGTTGTTTTTCATTGGGGCTCTAGGGGAAGGTGACGTCTCAAGGCTGTGAGAAAAGTCAAAGGCTGCGGTGGGTAAACCCTAGCAGCGCTCAATCAGGCACAAGCTCACTCAGACGCAGAAGGCCTTGTAAAAAGGCCAAACAATTCCTACTTTTCCTTCTTTTCGGACCTTCATTTAAATGTTGTATATTTAAATATGCTTTTATTTTAGGAAGCCGTAAAAGGACTGGGGGCGCAGCCCCTGCTCCCTTATACTAGAGCCACTGAAGTACAGTCTGGAGAGAGCAACATCAGGCCCCAGGGCCACGGCATCATTGCGGCACAATCTCCGGATAAATAACTTGTCTTTGCGAAGCTTGTTTGGGCCACGGGACTCCCAGGGGGACAGTCGCACTGATACAAGCTACAAGTTCCTGCGTAATTGAAGTATACAGGAGTAAAAGTTGGGACATAATCAGACTGAACATTACTCATTTACTGAAAAGTTAATGAAAACAATGGTGACTAGTCCACAATGCTTCATTTGCATCTGTGGATTCAGGTGGGGGCCCACCATCACTAATTTTTGGGACACGCTCTTATTTTTACCCTTAACATGCTTTGATCCAGAATAAGAAAGAAAAACACAAAAGAGTGAAAGGAGGATAAAGAGAAATACAGAAAAAATACGACAGAGGGAGAAAACAGTGATGAAAAAGAGCTTGTAAGAGTGAGCAGCTAAAGATGCAAGCGTGTAATCGGATAGATTAAACTGGTTTAAGGTGGAATATAGACTATGAACCCTTGATATTTAGCACCCTGAATGTGCTGCCCAAGGGTTTCTGGGCAACACTTTGGGCCCTGGCACATATTCTCTCAGGCCTCTAAAGGATTACCATTCATGAAACACAATCTCTATGTAATCAGACGTTAAAATCTATCCTACCTTGGGTCTCACATACATGCTCGGAAGCTTTTATTTGGACAAAAGCCAATGTGAATAATGGTCTGCCTTGACATTCCAGTATGGTGGATCTAGTATCTCTGATATTACCATCAGCAGCACCTATATTGAATCCTTTATCTTCAACCACAGTCTAATGGGCTTATTATGAGTACGGGAACCTGGGACTGCCTTACTCGCAGTTGCAGCATGACCAACCTGTATTCTCAGTGTGGTCATTGGATTGCAACCAGCCTGCCACAACACAGCCAGCACTGCCAGGATCCTGGATCCTGCTGGGCCAGCAGTGTGCAAAGTGGGGAGGAATGGAGGCCTTGCGTATCCCGGCACCCCTATCCATATTAGGAGTTTCCCTTCCGCACACCTTTTCATGGCTATGATCCCACCATGAAAAAGCTTGCGAAAAGTCACGGAGACGGCCCCCAACAGGGCCCCAGGGCAAATCTGCCCATGGGGGTGGAGTGCAGGGGGGACACATGTTCTGCCCCCTACAATCACACTTTTGTGTGTGCATTGTGTGACATGCATGACATAGTGCATGCCGCACAGTGCATGTAGTGCACAGTGATAAATGAAGCAGCATGGAATGCAGGTGAGTTGAGGAAACCTTTAATCTAAGTAAGTAGAAAGAGAATAGAGCGGGCTCCCTTCCATGAAGGCAACAAACAACTGCAGAAGAAACAAACCCTAACTCAAAAGCAAACATAGAATATACACATAAGAGCAGTCTGGTGGAATACAGGTCATGTAATAGCATTCTATAAAGACTAGAACAGAGACTCATGTACTACATGCAGCAGGCTACCTTACGGTGGTGGTCTGCTTGTTAAGCTCTCCTACGAGCCTGCCAGACAGCCGCCATGAGACTGGTGCGACATTACCCACTCTCCCTGGATTCAACTTGAAATCCAACGGGCCGGTACACCACAGGCTTAGAGATCTTTCTGGGGCTGCTGCAGTCCCAGTCTAAGATCACAAAACTCGGAATAAAGCCCTAAATGTGGTGTGATTGTTTAAGATGACTGACTGAAATTCTGCTTTTTATGGTTGATGCCCTTTCCAGGTAATTTTAGCATACTTTCCAGTCCTTAAGAGCAGGCTCTGTCTAGAACTCATGCTTACATTACCGTAACACAAAAATTTAATTCAGGATGCTTTTCCCTGCAATTAAAGAACTGTTGGTGATATTGGATGCAAAAATGTGGCTCACCATTGCCAGGGCTGTGTGGCACCAAAGTGTGTGCCCCATGAAAGAGCAGTTCACTAAACCATACTGCTAATGATAAATAGTTGAAAATTACTTTTAAGGGAACTTTTACTCGTTTAAGAAATTCTCAGTACTGGGTTGAAGTGAGATAACTAACACATTTTAAATGTAACACTGATACTTTCAATCCTAATTCACCATGTCGTCTTTAGTCTATATTAATCAATTGTTTTATTTTTGTCCACAATAGATTATTTTCTACGAGGATAGGAATTTCCAAGGCCGCTCCCACGAGTGCAGCTCTGAGTGTCCTGATCTCAGTTCTTTCTTCAGTCGCTGCAACTCCATCCGGGTGGAGAGTGGCAACTGGATACTGTATGAAAACCCCAATTTTAGAGGGCATCAGTACTACCTGAGGAGGGGCGAGTACCCTGACTTTCAGCAGTGGATGGGTTACAATGATTCCATCCGGTCATGCCGATTGGCCCCTCAAGTAAGTAGTTGATGTAGTTATACTTGAAACCTATGTCAGACATTCTGATCTGCATGGTAAATTTTGCATGGCAAAGCCCGGTCTGTTTCTTTAAAGATGAAGAATAATAAAGAGACTTGTTTTGAGACTTCCTACCACAGCTCCCATGTTATTTTTATATTGGCACCATTGGACTATGTGTACTTCATGAAAGGAGAAGAGAAGAAACAAAGAGAAAAAACTCTACAATACAAATGTTGGATTCTTGTGGCACTCCCTTTTGTGTGTGTTTTTGTGTTTTAATATATGTATGGTTTTGGAGTAGTTTGACCATTAGAGGGTGAATGCAGACCACTATTACCTTGTGTAACTAGACCCTGTGTAGCTGTCTTTAGCCAGAACTTCTCTTGCTTTGGGATTAGATGGGCTACAATGACTCCATCCATTCATACTGCTTGACCCCTCTAGTAAGTGGTTTATGTAGTAATACTTTAGTTATACTTTAAAGCTACATCAGATACCTGGATCTGTAGGTAAATCTTGCATGGTAAAGTGGGTGCATAGTCTATAAGTTAACAAGAGATGCAGTCTAAACTAATGTCACTGGGGAAAGAATAAGGCAATGCAACAAAGTTCTATTGATGCCAATTTGCTGCACTCCATCTTTCAAATTGTAGGGAGCTGCACATGAAAAACAGGCAGTGATCAAATGTGATGTAATGCAAACTTGTAGGGTAGGTTTTTGTCCCTAGATCTGGAATGTCTTGCCAATAAGGTCCCTGCAAGGTTGGAGGTGGGGCACAACTGTCGAAGAAGAATTCAAGAATCCCTTTTCCTATACTGTATGCACATGTGTTTCCTTCTTACATAAGTTCGGTGTTCTGACCAAGAGGGCTGTAATGCCAACTTGTAAGGCAGCTTTTTGTTCCTAGAACTGGAATGTCTTGCCAATAAGGTCCCTGCAAGGTTGAAGGTGGGGAAGAATTTCAAAGAAGAATTTAGGAATCAGTTTTCCTATACTGTATGCACATGTGTTTTCTTCTTACATAAGTTCTGTGTTCTGACCAAGAGGGCTATGTGAATTCTGTATGAGATTCAGGATATCTAGTTTTTATATCTTATATCATCCTTTTTTTTAAAACCATAGTATGAGCAAAATGTTAGTCCAGAGGTATGAACAAAGGCCAATGGACAATACGAGCCACCAGTCTTAAATTTTCTGAATACTTTCTATTTCTTTTACTGTAAGCTTTTAATTATATATTAGTCTACTAAAACATCATAATGCTGATATTGTGTGATATACCTCTTCACAAAAGTTTTTTTAGCACATAAATGATTTATATTTTGCTTATTTTTCTGATTAAGACACACATTCTATTTTTACAAAGCAAAGTATAACCTGATTGTGATTCGAATTTTCTCATCGTACTGAGAATGTATTAGCATTTCATGAGAATGTTAATCTAAGTTCTATTCTTTAACTTATGAATGCTCTGGCAAATGTTATTCATAAATTTTTTTCTCTTCTTGTTTCTTATCCAGCACCGTGGATCCTACATGCTAAGGGTTTATGAACGAGAGAACTTTGGAGGTCAGATGATGGAGTTCTCTGAAGACTGTCCACATGTTTATGAACAATTCAATTACCATGACATCCACTCCTGTAATGTGCAGGATGGACACTGGGTCTTCTATGAAGAACCCAACTACAGAGGACGTCAGTACTACCTGAGACCCGGCGAGTACAGGAGATACAGTGACTGGGGAGCCTCAAGCCCCAGAGTTGGTTCTTTCAGAAGAGTAAGGGATCATTATTGAGTTATCTTGAATGTGAAGCCAGTCTATAAACGTATGCAATAAATTATGTCACAATAATATTCCCTTGCATTGTGTTATTATTAACACCAAGCTGATGTGCATTTGTAAACTGAAATTGCCATGTTGGGTGTATTGATACAGGGCCACATGTATCATGTATTTTACTGGTCGCAGAATCGGGCTAATTGTGACCGGTAAAATGCATTTTGGTATGTATGAATTTCAATTTAAGATTCGGTAACGTTACCAAATCGCAATTTGGAATTGCGAAAACATACCAATTCGGTCTTAGGGTGGGTGTGTTTAGGGCATCCCTTCCTAATACTGAATAGCAACAGTATGAAAGAATGTTTTGTAACCAAAATGCTGTCGCAAAACATTCACATTTTACCACCTACTTCAAGTGAGTGGTGACCCATTTACAAATTGGAAAGGGTCCCCAAGGAATCCTTTTCCCTTTGGGAATGGTAGCAAAAACATTTTTTCAGAGCAAATAGTGGTCCCAAGGAAAACGGTATGAATTTAAAAAAATGGTTGCTTTATGTAAAAGCAATATAGGACATGGTTGTCCGCTGACCCCCGCAGGCCACCATCCATGTGATTTTAGCGATTTCTAGTGGGTTGTAAATTGTGACATACCTCATTAATATTCATGAGGTAGGTCGATTTGTGACCCACTTGGAATCGCTTAATGAAACTCATGCAGTTTCATACACTAGAAATAGCAATTACATAATTGCGATTAGCAGAAAATCGCAATTAGGTAATCGCTTTCCACTATTGATACATGTAGCCAATAGTGTAAGATACAATACAGAACCCCACATCTAGAAGCGTTCAACTCCATTTTCTATTATCTCAATGTAACTTATAGTTCATTCTGTTGTTCAAAACTTTCTTCCTAGAACAAAATCTTTACACACACGACATCTTGGCATAAAAGTATAAATAAAGGTTTCCCAAAACATGTTTATTAACAAACTGTGAACTTGCCAGTTGATTGATTCCTTTTTTTCTTCATCACTTTTACCTCTCTCCCGGGGGGGGGGCAGAGGGGGGGTAGCACCATATGATTTATCCATTTGGTGAATTGTCCACTCAATTGGATTTTCACAATTCATTTTGATTCTGACTCATAAAACAGGCCCAAACAGCTTCCATACCTTTCCCTTCAAGTGAGGAAATCATCCACTGTACAGCTTTTATAAACTAGGAAAACACGGATAGTCCATTGATTGTATTTCTTTAGTTTAAACACTCATTAAGACCCTACATTTACAATTAACGTCCTTACAGATAAATGTCTTTCTATTTACATTTCTCACTGTAAATTATATTCATTGCCATTCATCTTTCTTGCACTATCTTAAATGTCTAGGCAGTCACTGGTATTTGCCTTCTTACTTCCCAACAATAAGAATTATTGTTTATAAAGAGATTACCAGCTGCCTCTCCCAGATGATGAATGAAGTAGAAGTGAAGAACTATATGTGCGAATGCCACAGTTACGGTCAAATTTATCAAGGTGATGCATCACCCTTGTGCTACGCAAGGGAGCACCAGGGCATCGCAAAACCTTAGTGAGATTTATCAATCCATGCAAGACCCACCTTGTTTGGCCCTTCACAACTTGATAAATATGGGGTAACACAAGGCAGCGCAAATCGCTTCTTGTGCTCCTCTGTCACAGGGATGTCTTCAATGGGTGGAGTGTGGGTGTTCTCATGCATCCACCCATGGATTTTGGCGCATTTCCAGATTGTTTTTGTGTAGGAAGTGGCCCCTTCCTGCATAAAAACAATATTGTCTACAAAGCAGGCACCCTGACTCAAGGGTGCCTGCATTGGGACAAGCCAATACAGCTCTAGGAAACGACAGCAATGCGCTGTATAATGGTAAATACAGCACATTCCAGCTCTTTCTCTTTCATGCCGCACATCACAGCAAAGTGTCTTGCTGCATTGTGTTGTGTGAAAGTTTGAGGAATCCAGACCCAAGTGTCAGTGCCAAGACAAGAGCAATTTGTCAGAGGTTGCTACTGGGAGACTCTGACCAAAGTTATATAATACAATTGCGTTTGCTAGAGCCTGACCCATCTCTTTAAATAGGCCAATAATGAAAAAATTAACAAGAAAGTACTTTATCCTCCATTGTGATATTAGAATTTCCAGCCTCCCTAAAATCAGCACTGGATGGCTGGATTCACTTTTTATTAAAAATTTGACTTTGCCCACCTCTTTACTAAAATAGTTTGTTCCAGTCATGGAAACGTTTTCATGTACTGGGAACAGAGGTCATATTTGATGCAGATCTTACCTTTTTTCCCCAAATCATTCTGTGGAGACAATTTGGGCATTATTAATGGTAGTAACAGTGTGTAAGGATCATTGTTATATTTTGGGCCCTGGACTTCCTAGGAAACCTATTGACAATCAAGCAATCAATCAATCAATCAGAGTACTTGTAAAGGGCGCTAATTACCCATGAGGGTCTCAAGGCGAGGGGGTGGGGGTGCTACTGTTCGAAGAGCCATGTCTTATGGAGTCTTCTGAAGGCGAGTAGGTCTTGGGTCTGCCGTATGTGGATGGGGAGTCTGTTCCAGGTCTTAGCAGCGAGGTAGGAGAAGGATCTGCCGCCGGAGGTCATGCGTTGAATGCGGGGGATGGTGGCGAGGGTGGGGCTGGCGGAGCCGAGCTGGCGGGTGGGGGTGTGGAAGCTGAGTCTGCTGTTCAGGTAGGCTGGTCCGGTGTTGTGGAGTGCTTTGTGTGTGTGGGTGAGGAGCTTGAAGGTGATCCTCTTGTCGACAGGGAACCAGTGTAGGTTTCTCAGGTGGGGGGTGATGTGGCTGCGTCAGGGGGCGTTGACGATCAGTCGGGCGGAGGCTGTTTGGATGCATTGTAGTCATCGTAGGTGTTTGGCTGGGATTCCTACGTAGAGTGCATTGCTGTAGTCAAGTCTGATGCTGACAAGGGCATGTGTCACCGTTCTTGCTTTGGTCAGGATCCACTTGTAGATCCTGCGGAGCATGTGGAGGGCGTTGACCTGTTTGGACATGGAGAGGGAGGGGTCAAGGATGAATCCTAGGTTGTGTGCATGGTCGGTGGGTGTTGTTGCTGGTCCCATCGTGGTCGGCCACCAGGAGTCATCCCAGGCTGAGGCTGACACATTTCAGAGGGAGCAGGATCAGCCACCCCTAAACTATAACTTGAGTAAAATGAGCACAATAAATCTAACTTGCAGTTACTCTATCAGCTCAGGATGAAATCAGAAATTATGTTGACTCTATGCAAATATAACAATCTACCCCAACAAATCCCTGTCCAGACTCAAGCCAACAAATGGACTTGAAACAACTTAAACATTGTGGCAGGTTTCCTGAAGTGCACTAATCCAGCCTTGAGCATGATCCAATTCTAGACTGTGTGTTTCTCCTAACCATATCCAATTCAGTAAACTGCTTAAAATGGAGTTGTTCAGATTGAGATATGACTAAGATAAAGAAGACACATATTAGTAGCTTTTCGTGCATCCAATTTTCTATGACTCTCTAGTGACTACCAGGTAACAATGTAAAATGAAATCTTAAATAAATAAAAGGTTTTAACTGAATTGTCCTCAGTGTTTTCATTTTCGTTTTTAACAGTTATATAATGTTTGTAAATCATACAACACAACAAAATCATATCATGTTCTCATGGCAATTTATTTCATTATTTCTCTTGAGTCTCAGCACTTTATCACTGCATACAGTCCTGCATGATCATAAGTAGCTGATGACTTAAGTAGTTGCACAATGCACTATAAAAAGTAGAGACATATATTTTAGCCATAATTTACTCTAGGGCAGTATACCTCCTTGTCTTTATTGGGCTTTTATGTATCTCACCCAACACTGCCATCAGGAGGGATTTTACTGATCTGCCTCATTGTCCTAAATGTCCCCACCCAGTAGGCCGTTACTCATGGGTAGTACTCTGGCATTGTGCTGTTTCAGGAAGCCCGAATATATGAAATCTGTATGCCGTGTAATAAAGTCTTTGAAAGAATTTGAAATGAATGAGTCCGGGCCCGATTCAAAGAACTAACTTAAGACAAAATCCTAAACTTACTACCATTTTGGTATTCACAGAAGGCACTTACTCATTTTGGTATTCACAGAAGGCACTTACTCATTTCGGTATTCACAGAAGTTAGGAATTATAACTTTACTAATCCCAAACTGAAAAAAATCCTAACTTTAAGACTTTCGGTATTCACAGAAGGCATATACGTGTCCTAAAGTTAGGAGTCCTAACTTTAGGACCCTTAAACTGAGAAAAATGCTAACTTTAAGACTTTCGGTATTCACAGAAGGCATTTAGGAGTACTATAGTTAGGAGTCCTAACTTTACTACTCCTAAACTGAGAAAAATCCTAACTTTAAGAGTTTCGGTATTCACAGAAGGCATTTAGGAGTCCTAAAGTTAGGACTCCTAACTTCTGTAACTTCTCTGAATACCGAAATGAGTAAGTGCCTTCTGTGAATACCAAAATGAGAGAGTGCCTTCTGTGAATACCAAAATGGTAGTAAGTTTATTATGTGGCCTTAAGTTAGTTCTGTGAATCTGGCCCACAATATTTACTATTCAATGACTAGCTCACACAAAAAAGCCACCTGAATGAATTTATAATATTTTAACATTCTACAACATTTTGTTATTGCAAGATTACCAGACGATTCCTAAACACACACAGAAATTTGATGGGATGTCCTCACACACCTACAGGTGTCAAGCTTCATCATAGGATATCCCCATGCTCCCCAAAAACTATGATTTGATGGAGATCAGGCCTACACTCTGAAGTCAGGGAGGCACTTACTTCTAGCTTAGGATCCACAGATTAAAAACTAATGTGATAATCCAGTCAGATTTTTACCATGTAGGGTAGCACCGGATATAAAAAATTTGGCATGGAGTATCCAGGAATTAGTATCCCAACCCCACTATGATGCCATCATGTTTCTGCCCAGCAGCTCAGCCGAATCCATGGCATTCATTAGGGTAGATGTTGGATTCTCTTTAAGCATATGCCTTTCATATATATACTAATGTTCTGGGGTCTAACGCTTGTTGCCACCCAAAGTTCATAGGTCACTTAGGGCTAGATGTAGGTAATTCCCATTTACAGACTCTTAAATACCGAATTTTACCGAATCGGTATTTAAGAGTCTGTAAATTGGAAGGGGGCAGATTTAAGTAATTCCGAATTTAGGAATACCAAATCTGTAAGATTCGGTATTTACCGATTCGGTAAATACCGAATCGGTATTGCCCATTGATTCCTATGGGCCTTGAAGCCCATAGGAATCAATAGGAAATACCGATTCGGTATTTACCGAATCGGTAAATACCGAATCCTGCAAGGGTGCAGGGGGTGTCACTTTGACACCCTCTAGCACCCCAAGTGCAGGCTTGTGTGACATGTGGCACACATAGATGACCTAAGGGCATGCCTGTGTGTCACATGGCACAGGTGTGCATGCACACTTGAATTCGGTATTTTACCACACAATAGGATTGTGTGGTAAAATACCGACTCTTAAGAGCCTGTGGCACTCTTAGGAGTGTCAGCTACATATGGATTTACCGATTCGGTAAATATACCGATTCTGTATTTTGCCGAATCGGTATATTTACCGAATTGGTAAAATTACCGATTCGGTAGACCCACTACATCTGAAAAGCCTAATACTGGTCGGAAACGGCCGAAATCAGCCGTTTCCGTCCGGTATTAGGGCTCCTACATCTGGCCCATTGTTACCTGGAAAACAGTAATAACAAATGCCTTTTACAAATATATCTATTGACTGATAACGCTGGACCTGGAATCCCTCAATCTCATTTTTAGGAAATAATGAATGCAGTGTTAGCATGACACTGCACTTGTGTATCACACCCATACAATATTGTGTAGTGTCATTGTAGTAAGTAAATACGCTGTAGTCCGTAGTATATTGCAGAACCAATTTATTTCTTAAGCTGGTTACGAACAACCCGACCAGCTAAGTCGAGTAACTGCTATTTTTTAACGGTTCGGTGAGAGAACCCTGGGCCCGAAGTATGAGAAAGAATTACTACAATGAGCCCAGGCAGTCCCACGAGCCAAGGGAGCATGAAGATAAATATACCATATCTCCTTTCCTTTAACATGGAATGGAAAAACAAGAAAAAGGACATTACAAAACAAAGTTAAATCATTAAATCACAGAGAAAAATAATAATGTTAAATCATTAAATCACAACTAGCATGTAAAATAAAATAAGCATGTGTGACCTGATAATAACAGAAACAAGTCACAACAAGCATGTGAAATAAAATAAGCATACATGACTTGATAATAACAGTAACAAGTCACAACCCCACTCCCTTCCTATACAACCATTAAATAAAATCTTTTCAATATGCAGGTGATTCTCGTTCACGAACAGGCCTCTCATAACTGCAATGAGATGTTTTATCAGACAACGAATGTGGCACTTGTGAAGAAGGAATATTAGGAGAGATTATCCTTTTTTTTATATAAGGCTATTCTTAGAAGATTCCATGTTTGACCATTCTGTAATTTGACATAGATTTCTCCGACAGACTTGCCAGGAAAGGGCCTCTGAACTGGTTAAACCCCTTATGTGTTCCACCAGGTTTAACCTTGACTAAATCACCCTGAGATACTTTCCTCTTATCTTTGAAATTGTTTTGCTGATAAGGGGAAGAAGGAACCTCTAATTGATGTTTCAGTAACCATATAGGAACTAATTTTGTGCCAGCTAGTCTGCCCCTCATTAATTCAAAAGGAGATTTAAACATACCCTAATATACTGTGGTGCGGTAGGCCCAAAGCATTTCTTTAATTTCTTTTTGTACAGAACCGCTAGATGCAAAAGCTAATTGCATAGTACCTTTTACAAGTCTGTTTACCCTCTCACATTAACCATTACTCTATGGATTGTATAAGGATGTGTGCAAGTGTTTCAAGCCCATGTAATCCAAATAAAGCTCCATTTCCTTTGAAGTAAGTTGTGTGACATTACCTGACAGAAGTGTAGTAGGAATGCCCTCTCTATGGAATATCTCATTGAGTACTCTGATGGTGAATTGTGTATTAATATTTCTCATGAAAGCAACTTCTACCCATCTGGAAGCTGAGTCGACCAATACTAAAGTGAACTTCTCATGTTCTTGCAGTTCATGACACCTTCCTCAGGCACCACATGTTTGGGATTGGAGGAATTACGGACACCCACGCCCACCTGTAGCCTCTTCTCAGAATCTTTGCAATCTGCACAGTTCTCTAGCCACTGTTTCACATGACAATCCATACCTGGCCACCAAAATCTTTCTTTCAAGCATCTAGCAGTTAAAGTTTGGCCTAAATGGCCCTCATGAGCTAAGGCAATAACCCGAGACCTGAGAGACTCCGGTGGTATGTATTTCTCACCCCTCAACACGATGAATTCACCTTATGTGGAAATCTCATCTTATAATTGTACATGGGGTCTAAGACCAGGTAAAACGGTACTTTGTCTACACACCCCTTCTTTGGTCATCTTAACAACACCTTTCATAGTCATATCATTTTTCAGGCCTTCCAACCATTCCTCTTTAGAGATGGAGCTACTCAAATCATCTGTGAGACCCTACAAATAAGCAACCACATTTTCAGTAATCAATTCATCTGAGATAGCTTTGGTGTCTGGTGGCCTAGACAAACAGTCTGCAACATTGTTGTGCCAACCAGGTACATACTCAACCCTGCACATTAAGTCTTGCACACTAACCGCTAATCTAGAAAGTCTGCCAGAACAGTTTTTAGTACCACCAGGACCTAACACTTTTAGCAATGGCTTGTGATTGGTGGTTCTGAGAGAAAATGTCACACCCCACAAGAAAACCCTAAAATGTCTAGTAGACCATGCGGCCGCCAATGCCTCACGCTCAATACCGAATAGTTTCTCTCCATCTCGGTTAATGACGCAAAGGCAACAGTTCTTTCTTGTCCACCATGTTGTTTGTGTTAAAACTGCTCCAAGGCCATCAGCACTGGCATCCACAGTCAAAAAGATAGGTAAATGTGTGACAAAACTAGTTAAAATGTTGGCATTGACAATGTTTTCCTTAATCAAATTAAGAGTCTTTTTTTGCTCAGTGCCCCATAAAAATGTCTTCCCCTTCTCCATTAGCTCTCTCAATGTTTCAACTTTGTGTGCAAAGTTTTTTACAGATTTTGCATAGTATTCCACTATGCCCATGAACGATCTCAACTTCTCTCTGTTATCTATCTCTGTTACATTTAATATGGCACTGATGTTTAGGTTGAATACCCTCTTTGCTGACATGATAACCAAGATAATCCACCTCTTGAACAGCAAAAACACATTTGTCTTTACGTAGAGTCAAACCAGCAGTAGACAAACGTGACAGAACTTTATCTAAAATGGAATTATAGTCACCAACATCGAGACCAAATCAATGCCCTTTAAGGTCTCCCTAATTATCCATTGGAAGGTACTAGCATCAGAGCATAATCCAAACGGAAGTCTATTGAATTGGTATGTGCCTTCAGATGTTATGAAAGAAATATACTCTTTGGAGTTGGGGTGAAGTTTTATTTATTTATTTATTTATTTCCATTTATATAGCGCATTATCACCACAGGGTCTCTAAGCGCTTGTACAAAAAGAAAACGGCAATACCGAAAACAGATAGAAAACTTACAACACACCCCATGCTTCCCGAAAGAGTATGGTTTTTAGCATTCGGCGGAAGGGCGGCAAATTTGACTCCTTACGGAGATTGGTTGGTAGTTTATTCCATGCTGCAGGAAGCAGAGTGGAGAACGCCCGCCCGCCCAGAGTGGACAGGCGGAACCGTGGATTAACCAAAAGCGTGTCTTCAGTGGACCGCAGCACCCTAGCAGGGATGTAGCCGGATAGTCTGGATTTAATGTACCTGGGCGCATTACCATAGAGTGCATTATGTGTGATACATAATCCTTTGAACAGTGCTCTCTGTCTAACAGGGAGCCAGTGTAAGTGATGCAGGAGAGGTGAAGTATGTGTTTTCCTAGGCTTCTTAAAAATCAACCTCACAGCATCATTCATTACTGTCTGAAGCCACGCGAGTTGTTGCTGAGGCAGCCCAATATACAGCGCATTACCGTAATCCAAACGGTCGAGGATCATAGCTGACACAGCACTTCTAAGCGTAGAAAATGACAGCAGGTGAGAGATCTTGCGAAGCTGTCTCAGAAGACCAACACATGTGCCTACCACCACAGACACCTGTTTCTTTATAGACAGATTGCTGTCAATATGGATTCCCAGGCTTTTCACCACGGTTGCTGGTCCGGTGTCCTGCCCAACTCCCTGGGCCAAAACCCATCATTCCAAGGGCTGCCCTGGATGGTTATAGGCAGCACCTCAGTTTTATCCGGGTTAATCTTCAAGGAGTTGGCGGACATCCAATTTACCATGAACCTTAAGATGTTATGCAGCCTGGTTTGTGCTCCTGGTGAATCCTCTATTTGGATGACGATCTGCGTGTCGTGTTGAAAGTACGCGCTGCGTAGATCTAATTTTGAGAAGATTTTACCATCAGCCAGGCCTAACATGATCTCATTGATGTTAGGGAGTGGAACATTGCCCATTATAACAGATTTGTTTAAACTCCTCATGTCTACACAGAAGCGAAAAGAGCCATCTTGTGTTTGAGTAATAACTACTGCAGATAAGCACCCCGCAGCTTCCACAGTTTTAATAATGCCATCATTGAGCATTTGTTTGAAGATGTCCTTGACTTGAACTCTTGCGGACCAGGGTATCTTTCTTGATACTTGTTTTACTAGTACAATATCTTTTCTGAGTTTTATTACATGTTGAAATCCAACAGCTTCTCCTAATACAGTATTTAACACCTTTTCATGAGTTGATAGAATGCTTTGAAGATCACGATTAACATTATTAATACACATTACTCTAGGATCAACTCTAATATTCAGTCAGTCAGTCAAAATTCCTTTATTCGATAACTTAATATCAAAAAAGACATGGTACAATCAGGATAGCAGTTAAATTCTCAATTAAAAGACTCTAATATTCAGATCGCATTGATGAAGCCACCCCAACATGGCAGGGCCATGAGGGGATACATAAATCTTGCCATCAGTAACTCTCTTCTTGAAAGTAATGTGAGCCTCAAAGTACCCTAAAACTCCAATGTTAGCACCCTAGTTACCCTTTAAAATAACATCAGAAGGTATCAAGTTAGCACTTTTGCAGGAAGTATCATACACATTTTTTGGTGTTATGGTATACAACGAACCAGTGTCTACCATAAGTGACACTGTTTGTTGATTGATATCAAAAACCGCCTTTGGACGTGTCAAACACCTGTCTTTACCAATGTCGGGGGGTTGGTCTGATCTGATCATCATAATTGACGCCTTGTCTTCCTCCTCAACCTCTATCATAGCAAAGTTTTTACTGGGTGTTGTCTTACACATACGTACATAGTGTCCCTTTTCTACCACATCTATGACATGAACTTGTGATACGTTTTTGCCAAAGTGAAGTAGGAGGTCTAGTCGTAGTGTTTTCCCAACTGGGCGCCATGTTTTTTAATTGCTTTCCACGTATGGGATTCACTACCTCACTAGTACCAGCTTGTAACGCAGCTACTTCTGAATTTTTATCTTGTTGTATCATTTTTAACTCTCTCATACACTTGTCACTTTCTTCTACTACTTTAGCAATAGTAATAGCCTTTTCAGGGATGGATTGCCAGCAGCCCATAGTCTTTCTTGGGCTTTCTAACTACTAACATTGCACAATTAATTGGTCCCTGATCATAGCCTCCTGCATGGTTCCGAACTGACATCTAATGGATAACTCTCTCAGTCAGACACAAATTCATCAATGGTTTCATTTGGTTTTTGTGGTTGGGTATAACATTTGTGTCTTCGCATGACTACATTCTCTTGTTTAGCAAATCTAGTACGGAATCTAATTAAGGCACTTTTCTAAACATCATCTACTTCATGGGGTGAAACAGGAAGGTACTTGCAAATTCTTTGTGCCTCTTTCCCCAAAGCACCTAATAATAAAGCTTTCTTACAAAATACAGAAAACGTTGAGCCATCCAGAGCAACATGGTAATTTTCGAAAGAGTCACACCAATCATCTCAGTCCATGGAAGGTTCCTCTGGAGACATTAAAAACGGAGGCGGTGCTGGAATAGAATTGTTAACATTCATTAAGGGGAAGAGTGAATAAAGAAATACAAACAATTAAGTGAGGTTTTAATCGATTTCAGCTTTAAGAGTCAATTACAGCATCACGTTAGACTTTAATTTCACGTGCACAGTAGAGTGTTTTTACTTGAAAGAAAAGCTGGTCTCTTGTGTGAATTTCTGTCTCGTGCTTAATTAATTTTTATAGGCGCAGAGTGGATGTCACACAAGCGTAAGTTTCTTGCCAGCAGATGATTTGTAAAGGTAACAGGCGTAAGTGTGGCCCACAACTGTTGTCGCTTTAATTCTTTGCATTGAGCGCTATTGTTTAGCCACTTTAAGTTATTTGTAGGTTAAGATTTGATCACCGTGAAATGGACAAGTCTCTAAAAGAATTATGGTGTTGCCCTTTTAAATTAAAATGATTTTGGTGATCCCGCCGCGTGGGTGCGGGGTTAGTCAGAAAGTTATCGCACTTAAGGGGAGCAGCGTGCATCTGTGGCAGTCGCTTAAAACTTCAAATAAGGTAGCGTAATGTACCTTTAATGCTCAATATAAGTTGATAAATTGTACAAACTATGCTCTGGGTGATCTGCACTGGTATGCTGTCGGGTTGTCCGTGTCTTTCCTTCTTGAAAAAAAAACGGTTGACTGTCGTCTTGGGCAGAGTGCCAGTCATCAAAAGCATCGCCAAAAATGTAGTAAGTAAATACGCTGTAGTCCGTAGTATATTGCAATTTATTTCTTAAGCTGGTTACGAACAACCTGACCAGCTAAGTCGAGTAACTGCTATCTTCTAATGGCTCGGTGAGAGAACCCTGGGCTTGAAGCATAAGAAAGTATTACTACCACGAGCCCAGGCAGTCCCACGAGCCAGCACGAGCTGAGGGAGCATGAAAATAAATATAACAGTCATGCTGTGAGATCTGGCTCATACACTCTTACCCCAATAGAAGGTTACCTGGGCCCCATGTAGTAAGGCCTCAGGAACCCCTGTCGTCACACTTTGCATGGGAGAGGAAATAATATAACCCATACTAATCTAAAATCACTGTTGAAAGTCGTTAGATTTGGGGGTCTCTAGTTGCATAGGTAGGAACCTGTGACAAATAGGGACCCTTGCATCAAGTCAGGGTAAGGGGTACACTCCTAAAATAACCCCTGCTCACCCCCTTGGTAGCTTGGCACGAGCAGACAGGCTTATCTCAGAGGAAGTGTGTAAAGCATTTGTGAACACATACCGAGATAAATTCACGCCACTTCTCTACTACGTAAGCTACATTGGCTCCCAGTCAGGCAGAGAATCAAGTTTAAAGGTCTCTGCATTGCACATAAAACCACGTATGGCCAAGCCCCAAGATGTATCAAAGACTGCCTAGCCAACTACGTCCCTAGTAGGGCGCTCCAGTCAGCAGAGGCCAGACTACTGGTATGCCCCCATTTCAACCTGTCTTCCGTGGAGGAAGAGCTTTCTCAACATCAATCCCTCAGTTTTGGAATAGCCTTCTGGTAAACCTACGTAAGGAAGCGAACCTCCTCCCCTTTAGGGGACTGTTCCTTTCTCAGAAGCTCGGGGCAATATTTAACAGCTGCTACTTCCCTACTAACAAGGATAGGTACTTCCTCTGGTGGCTCTTAGAGACCTGTTGGTGATAACGCACGCTATATGAATATAAATTACAAATTACACTGAGGATTGTATGAGTAATTTAATGGCATAAGCTATTCATTGTCAATTTAGTATATGGGTGATCTTGTTGGAATAATTATCTACACAAGGGGTACATATTTATTAGAAACTCATTCTACTGAATAGAGGTCATCTACTCAGTTATGAAAAAAGGCAGAAGATGATCCTACTCCTGCATCAGATATGATGCCCTGATGGGGAACTTTACAATCGAAATGCTATACATAGAACTTAGAATCCGTATCCTTGTGAGTTACTACAAATAAATTAAAGATCCTAGAGTAGCATGTTCCCCAAACGTTCTAAAGCCCCCATTACAGGTCAATTGCATATATCTACAGTAGAGGCAGGGTGAGCTCAAGAAGGAGAGGTCATTCACAATGCCTACATGGGTGGTGCAAAATGTTCCATGCTACTACATGTGATGTTACTTGCTTGCAAAACAAACACTGGCAACCCCAAATTGTATGTCCTTTTTAGCTCTGCCACTGTAGTATTATAGACTTCACACTTTGAATGACAAATTACAAAAATATGTGCAAAATTGCAAGAAAGAGAAAAAGGCAGCCCAATATAAAAGTACTACTGCAGGGACCTCCAAAAAAAGAAAAAAATAATGTGTAAGTGTTGTTTACTTTTTTTCTAAAGAACATGGCATGATGGGGTAGAGAGAAACAATAATCATTGAACATTTTAAGGCAGGACAGGCAAACGATGGCTTAGATGGGTGAGACGTGGAACATGGAGAGTGGAGGAATATAAGAGCTCAGGAAAACACATTAACTCCCACAGAGTAATAAAGGCAAAATAAAAATGTAGTGCCCTAAATATATGCAGCAGATGGGCACAAGTGATCCAATGAAAAGCATGGCAAATAATCTATGCTACAGGAGATGGACAAACACAAGAGGAGGAATTAAAAACATTCAGTAAGAAGCAAGACGCAAGTAAACAAGACAGGGAAGCCAACCAGTGATAAGCAATGAGTTGATCTAAAGCTCACCATTTATATATATTTCTGTGCATTGGCGATAAGAGGTTTAAAGTGATGGGCTGCAAAATCTGTAAGTGATACCTAGAAACAAGCACTTACAAAGTCAAAAGGTCTAGGTTTAATGTGGTCCCATACGAAAACAATGGAATGCACAAATGGCCATATATATGTGCACATTTGTCCTTATTTATTTGTTTTTTAAATATCTTTATTTGCATTTTGTCAAACTGACAGGTTACAATTGAATCAGAAAGTGGAAGAAAAGGGGGAGGAAGGAGAAGGAAGAGGTGAGGCTAAAAGGGGGGAAAGAGCTTGGGTGAGATGGAGAACTATTACAAGTGCAATAAAGGGGTTCGGCAACTACTGTCGGGATATTTGCAATCTGTGATAAACATTAATTCTGTACAGCAGGTAACTGACCACAGATTATATTCTTGTTGTATTACATGCATATTGGTTATCAAAAGGGTTGCACTTTTGTCCAGATGGATATAAGGAGAATATTCATCCGTTCTCAGCTGTACAAATAAATGTCTGTACCTGGTTATCCAGTTCGGCATAAAAATTGCGGCAAAATCAGATACAATATCTATTACCCCAATCAAACATAAAAAAAGAAAAATGAACAAAACTATCATCATATTGTCCCGCCTGGGTCGGGAAATGTAAAGGAAATGTGTCGCCATCTCATTCGCCCCGCATTAGATATACAACCGCCCCTCCACTTCAGTCCTCAGCTTCACGCGATCCAGTAGAGCCATGTGCCCGGGAGCCAGTGTCTGTGTCTCATCCTCTAACCTCTTTTGGAGTGCTGTTCCCCGCTTCTCCATCTGTACGTGTCAAGTCTGCAAGTATAGTGTCCCATAACTGTGTGATAGGGTATTGATGTAATCCTGCTATTTCCTTCCTATGCAATGATGTACTTTCCGCACATGCAGGTACCAGAAGTGATTTTTTCCAGCTGGCGACTGCGGGAAGGTCGGCATGCTTTCATCTTTTGGTGATCAGTCTTTTAGCTACAATGAGGCCCAGGTCAATAAACCTGGATGTGACCCTATGTTTCTTTGGTCTGGGGTAAGATCTCAATACGCACACCTGCCGTGTTTGTGGCAGTGTTCTTTCAGTGCATGCTGCTAGCACCACGTTAATGTCTGTCCAATATGTATATAGGGAGGTACAGTACCACAGCAGGTGTAGAAAATCTGCCGTGACCGGTAGACAGTGGGGGCATGCAGATGTAGTTATATGAAAGTATTTATTTAATTTATCTGGAGAAAGATATGCTCTATGTACAATATATGTCTGCATAAGCTGGAATCTGGAGTTCCGTGGTATGCATGTGGGGGTGGCTACTATTATGTCCCATTCACGGTCTATCCATGGGTTACCCCTATCCTCTTCCCGTTTTAAGCTGAGGGATGTCAGAGGTTGTGTGGTGTGAATGAGTAGTGCTTCCGCCAACCAGTGTATGATGTGGGACCCATTGCCCATGACAAGTATATATTGCAACATGAGGTGTGTCTCTGGTTTGGTCTTAATATCACCCCATGCTGCAGTAAGTGATCGCATGATGGAGTTATATAATAGGAATTGACCTGTTGGTAAGGTATAAAATCTGCCAGAGCATCAAAAGTTATTAGGGCCGCCTCGACGTAAAGATCACCCAGCGTGTATAGGTCTGCTGCATGCCTGCAAACCAGCACCCCATTGATAATGCTCACCCTGCCCCTAGGCATTCCCAGGAGAGGCAGTGACGGGGCATAAGGGACCGTGTTCCTAGTGAGGTACAGGCTCCTCCTGTAGCAACAATGTGCCAGGGTAAGGCAGAGGCCGAGCGGTGGGATAAAACAACTGGTGTATCTGGTATTGGGACCACGGCGGTTGAGTGGTGGCCGTGTCATCCAAGCCAAGACCCACCAACCATTTTGTCACCCACTGTAGCTGAGCCACTAGATAATACAGCTCCAGGTTGGGGACCGCTAGACCTCCTATGCTAATAGCAGTGTGTACCTTCCAGAGCTCCATCCGGGGCCGACTCGCACTCCAAATTAGTTCACAGATCAGTTGTTCAAAATTGCGAAAGACAGTAGCAGGAACATAAACTGGAAGGTTGGCAAAGTAGTGTAACAGTTTTGGTAACACTACCATCTTAGACAGTACCAGTCTGCCCATTACGTTTAATGGGCAGACTGGATCTGTGCCTTGATGGCAGATATTGCCCTAGTCAGATTCGTACGAATATTAGGATCAGTAATTCCATCTCAAAATGGGTATAGCCCTGACTGAGCCCAATTCACCCGAAGTCCCAAGACCTCTGCAAAATCCCAGAGAGTGTCTGCAATAGTAGCGGGGATGTCATGTAAATCCCCCAAATACAAAAGCAGGTCATCAGCATACAGAGAGAGCGCATGTATGTTATACCCCAAACGAATGCCCCAGTCTACACTCTCCTTGCGCAGGAGGGCCCCCAGTGGCTCCATGGCAAGTGAGAAAAAGAAGTGGCGATATAGGGCAACAATACCTAGTACCTCTGTGTATCTGGACACTGTCCAATATCAGTCGACCGGTCCAGACTCTGACAGAAGACTGCATGTATAGCAGTCAGACCATGCGCAGGAACGGGTCGCCCAAGCCATACCCCCGCAGCACTTCAAAAAGGTAAGGCCACTCTAGGGAGTCAAAGGCCTTTTCTAAATCTAAGACCAGGTAGCCAGGTCGGCCATATATCTTTTGCATAATGTTGTACCCTGAAAATTCTGCGGCTATTGAGGGCTGTGCTTCCGGTGGGGACAAAACCATTTTAGTCAACGTGCACCAAGGTTCGTACTAATGGAGCCAGTCCGGCTGCTATAATGGACGCTAGGATCTTATAGTCCGTGTTGAGCACAGCCTGCGGCCTGTATGAGCCCAGCACTCTGGATTTCTTGATGTACACATTTGTCCTTAACTGTGTATGCATCACATGACCTTTCACCTGATTTACAATGACATCACAGGAAAGATAATAATTTGACCAGTATCACGTTTCATAAAATCAGCATGGACCACTGACCCATATAACATCACAACAAATTACATGAAATGGGAAAAGTAATTGAAATTGGGACATTGACCCCATTAACATGTTTGCCATCATCAACTTCTAAATGGGGTACAGATGAGAACCCAGTGGTGGCCGCTATTTACTGGAGGTGGGAGGGAGGGGTGAGGAGGAAGGGGAGTTGTAAATCACAAAAATAAAATAAAAACACTTACCTTCGGACCAGCCACCCGGCTGGCTGCCGCCTTTTGGTCGACTCCCACCACCTCTCGCTCTACTCCCGCCACCTCTCGCTCCTCGGAAGCAGGAAGTACCCAGGCTCCTGACTCCCCTTGCCAATCACAATGCTGCAGTGCAGCTTTGCATTTGGTCTGAGCACTGTGGGCAGGGCCGGACTGAGAACCAAAACCGGCCCTGGCTGCCTCCCCCCCCCCCCACCCACGGGGAGTTGGGGGTACTGCCAAGCTCTTTGCCAGGGCCGGTTTTAGGCCGATTTTGTTACAGGGCCGATTTTGCAGCTATGTTGCAAAACCGGCCCTCTAACAAACTGGCCCCCACCCGTGCGGCGCACGGGGGGATTGCCCGGTGCCCGCTATGGCCAGTCCGGGCCTGACTGTGGGTCAGCACTCAGATGGAGAATGGAGGCCTGGGCATGTTCTGCACCCAGGCTGTAATGCAGTCTGGGTGCAAAACATGCAAAGTAAGCATGACTGTTATGGTCGGCCCGAGAGGGCCGGCCAAACAGTTATGTGCACTTTACAGTCGAGCAACCATTCCTCCTCCTGGCCCCTACTCTGGCAGTCTAGGCCCACATGCACCAGGAAACGCAAAACTAAAATGATAATAACGCTGTTTATTATCATTTTAGTTTTCTTTTAAGTACTGTTCGCAGAGCAGTAGGGTGACGTTCCTCCACTATGGTGGAGGAGCTGCCACTGTGTGAACCGAGCTATGAAATAAGTTATTTGATTACAATCACACATGTTGGTGATGCGCAGCAGCTGGATTTTCAAATCCCTTAATGAGAACATCTAAACAGTTTTCACTTTTGTCACAAGAGCACATCTTCCTGGTGGGCAGTAAATATGTGGGGGGCCCTTAAGGACACTTCACGAAAAGATGTTGCTATAGCAAACAAAACAGAAACAAAATCAGAAGTTTCAGAACAGATTTGTTGGAATGAAAGGTGGACTGTGACAAAGACCCTTGAACAGCACCTGGATCACAAAGTGGGTGGCTAAGGGCTTGCAGGACTGACGCTCATAAAGGGTAGGAAACAGGATGACAGGGGGGAGTCCGATCTTCCAGGGGACAGAAGCCAAATGTAGCTAGAGTGGAGGCAATTGCTTCACACACAGAGGGATTTTTTGCTCTCAGTGGGGCATTGAGTTCTGCTCACTCATCTTCAGATGCGCCCAGCTGTGTTCATAGTGTGTATATAGCAAAGTGTTTTTCTATGCAAATATTGGCTGTCTGTGGGTGTTCAAAGTGAGCCTGCAAACTGAATCGCCTCTAGTGGGTTCCTGGTGCTCCAAGACCAAGTCATTTTTTCTGACTTTTAACCTTCATGTAGCAGAGAAACTAACAATTTGTTTTCCCCTTGATTCTGGAAACTCCTGTACCCTGAGACAGCCCTTTGACACTTCAGCCACTTTGGCATCAGCAAAACTGTTAAGTTATCTTATAAGTATTTATAGAACGAACGTAAACCATAAGGTTTGTTTGCGTTGGAATAACAGAACCATAATGCAGCACCCACAATTTTAATCATATGCCAGTTTAAAAAGCCATGTTTTTAAGAGCTGCCTAAACCTGACATAGCAAGGGATCTTATTAATTTCTAATAATAATAATAATAATAATAATAAATAATAGGGGGGTCTTGTAAAGCGCTTGGTGACGCACAACGGTGTGTCCCCGCGCTATGATGCGAGCGCTAGCAGGATAAGGTGCTAAGGTGGGAACCCACTACCGGGCATATAGAAATGTTTTTAGCTTGGCTCTGAAAATGGGCTCTGAGGGTTCCAGGCGCAACGCCACAGGGAGTTTATTCCAGCTAGATGCAGCCAGATACCTGAAGGATCTGCCGCCCATCCTTGCTTTGGACACCTTTGGAATGGACAGGCGTCCCGAGCCAGAGGATCTGAGGGAACGAGAAGGCTCGTATTGTGTCAGGAGACCTTGTAGGGGAAGAGGTGCCCTGCCGTTGATAATCCGATGACAGGTGAATAGTGCTTTAAATTCCACCCTGCTTCTCACCGGAAGCCAGTGCAGGGCCTGGAGCGCGGCTTTAGAAGCTGATCTTCTGGGCAGTCTGAGAACCAACCGTGCTGCGGCATTTTGTAAAACCTGCAGGCGGCTCAAATTCTTCTCAAGAGTCCCCAGATAGAGCAGGTTGCCATAGTCCATCTTGGACGTGACTAGTGCATGCACGAGTATTTGGCGGGCTTTGATAGGAAGGAGCTCCAGAACCTTCCTGAGGGTCTTGAGGATCCCGAAACAGGTACCAACCACCCGATTGACCTGGGGTCGGAAAGTTAGGTTGGAATCGAACCAGACATCTAGATTCCTCGCCTCCTGGCAGGGGATTGGTGCTGGTCCCAGGCAAGGTGGCCACCACGCCGACGTCCAAGCCACTCGGTCTCCCCCCACCACCAGCACCTCAGTCTTGCCTCCATTGAGCTTAAGGCAGATGTCTGCCGCAAGACCGGGTGCACGCGATAGGGAGATGACCAGCTGCGTGTCGTCGGCGTACGACACCATGCGCAAACCGTGACTCTCCACTATGGTGGCAACCGGGGCAACGTACAAATTAAAAAGAGTTGGACTCAGGGACGAGCCCTGCGGCACCCCCTGGTCAAGGTCCAAGGTTCTACTGGCAGAGAGTTCCATATTCAGGTGGAATGTATGGAGAATGCTTTGTCTTTTCTTTTAAAAGTAGGAAATTGTAAGAAGATTCCATTGTGAGGATCTTAGATTGAGGATGGGTGTGTATTTTTTAAGGCAAGCCGAAATAAAAGCTGGTCTGTTGCAATGTAGGGATTCAAAAATGATGCATCCAGTCCTGAATACCAAGTGCTGTTTCACCGGTAGCCAGTTCCCTCATAGGGGGTTGATGTGGTACTAACTAGATTCATGATGGACCATCCTGGCTGTCTTATTTAGTAGTAGTTGTAGCCTGCGGTTGAGACATACATTCTGTGTGACGCTGTGCCACTCTGGGAGTATGCAAATTCACCATGGTCATCGAGTGGTTTGTGTCAGTCTCTGAGGCTTGCACATCCAGGCTGCAAAGACAACAAGGTCAACTTACCAGCTAGTTTACATTGCGTTTGCACCATGCAATGTGGAATACATGCGTGAAGCAAACCTTGAGTAATATTTATGAAGCCACGTAAGGCCACTTTGTGTGGCCTGATTGGCTCCATAGATCTGGAGTAAAGCAACACAGTGCAAATCTCTGTGTGCTCATACTCTACACAAGGGAGACATTTCATGGCCATTGCGTGGGTGTTCCCACACAACTCCCATGGTTTTTGATGCATTTCCAGATTTACCAGAACTGCAAACCTGGGAATGCACCAAAAAGATACACCTTCCCAGGAAAGGCGTTACAAAGAGAAATATCTTTATTTCTCCTCGTCACGTCCTCTTTCTGTGTGTGTGTGTGAGTTGTGCAGCACACAGAAAGAAGAATATGACTCTCAGGATTGTTTTTGTGCAGGAAGGGGCCCCATTCTGCACAAAGCAATCCTGCATGTAACACAGGCACCCTTGCACCATGGTAGAAGGGTTCCTTCAGTGGTGTTAATCTGCTGAAAGGGCGCCAGTGCAGGGAAAAGGAAGGAATGCTCTGTATTGTCGTAATTATTGCACATTCCTGCCCTTTCCCTGTCATGCATGCAAGTGCAAGGTGACTTGCTGTGCATGGCAAGTTCATAAATCTACTCCTCTGAGTACATTATTTTAAAATTAAAAACAAATCCAAAGCCTATTGATGTGGTGTAGACAGCTGTAGCATCCACCAGGTATGCACTCCTGCCCCACTGTCCTGTGACCCTGCTGTTGTATTTGCATTCTTAATATTCTTTCTTCTTCCTGTGTTCATCTGCTAGGTAGTGCTTCTGGAATATGGAATGTTATGTATGTCATATTTCTGTGCATCATTTGTAAAGGACAGTTGTTCCTGGATGCAGAGCTTACTGGATGATTACATATGAGCTCTTCGTGTATTAAAGATTACTTGATACCTATTCCTGGATTTATCCTTCATTTCACTGGCGACGAGATTGGAAGAGCGGAACCCACGTGAGCAACTTTGGACTGATTTTATTTTCACTTGGATTACAATCTTTTAACTGAAAGAAAATCTTCACATTTCTAAAGATGAAGAATTTTGAAGAAATGCAGTAAGAAGAGGCTTTATTTCGTATTCTCCACTTCGATTAATGGATTGGTATGTGAGTGCTGGCAGTGTTTCTTGAACTTATTTTAATTTATTCGGATTTACTACGATTACTTTGGCTAACGCCCAAGTTTAAAAAGGAGTAATAGGATTGTGGTCCCATCTGTTAAACTCGATTATTTGGAAACTTTTAATTGGATTTAATTTGGAAGTTATAATAATCAACATCGTTGGGAACTGCATTATTTATTTACAACGCACACCAGCACGCACCATCGGTTTTAAAAGTAATTACCTCGTGCTTAAGTTGGAATCAACTCTTGCGCCGAGTTTGGAACTTTTAAGTGATCCGATCTGGAATTCCTGTGATCCGATCCGAGGAATCGTCTTCTTCAGAGACGCAATGCATCATGGGTACGCTTACGTGTGACGTCATACGTTGGACGTAAGTGGCGGCCATATTGGTATAACTGAAGTCAACTTTCAGGATTTTGTTGACGCCTTCATCATTGCGCATCTGTTTACTTTGGGAAATACATCGCGTCTGTGTGGAAAATACATCGGTGATTCACACACCATTGCGCATTTGTTTACCTTCAACAATTCGTGTGGAAACTACATCGGTGATTCGCACACCTTTTCTTAATTTCTTTTTAGTCATCTATGCGATACCACCATCGGTGATTCGCACACCAAACCTTATTTCTGTAATTTTTTTATTTTCTTTCTCTTCTTTCAGTATATCACCATAGGGACACAATTGTAATCCGAGGAGGTATTCATCCAGATATTGATCTGCATTCTGTTTTCCTTTTAAGGGAAATTTCGTAATTTGCTAATATTATTTGCTGAATAATTATTTCTATTTATTGTACCTTAGTTAAGATATTTTTTTGTTGTTTAAAAAAAAAATGACTCAACCTAATTATAACATCAGTGCTCCCCAAGCGTTTTGGATTTCTGGTACAGAACCTCCTCTTAAGTGGTTAGAATAGAAACCTTATTTCTGTAATTACATTGATGCTTTAGATGAAGAAGGAAAAATGTCTCATGCTCAAAAGAAAAGACTTCTTTTACATTCTCTAGGTCCTGTTGGTTTAAAGGTTTATGAAACTATGACTAAACCCAGTTTTCCGGGGGATTTAAATGTTTATGCTTTGGCATTGCTTCATTTAGACACTTACTTTGCTCCTAAAGTTTGTATTGGGGTAACTAGATACAAATTTTTTCAAGAAAACATACAAAAGATGAGAATATTGATCGTTATTTGGCAGACCTTAAAAGACTATCTCTAGATTGTAAATTTGGTGTATTACAGGAAGAACTTATTAGAGACCAAATTGTTATGCACTCTTACAACTCTTCCATACAAGATAGATTATGGATTAATGGAGATTCTCCATTAGATGATATTCTTGCTATTGCACGTAAAGCAGAAATGTCTGGTAGATGTGCTAAGCTAATGTCATCAAACAAGATAATGGTTCTGTTAATAATGAAGTAGTTGGGAAACTGAATTCAGTGGATAAAAAGAAATTTAATTATAATTCTAAGGCTGGTAGCAGTAAACCTTTTTTCAACAAAAATCCACAAAATTCATCGAATTTGAAACTTAAGTGTTACAGATGTAATAGTTTAGAGCATTTAGCAGACTTTAAGAGGTGTCCAGGTTTGAAAGCAAAATGTTCTAATTGTGGATTAAAGGGTCATTTGACTAAAGCGTGTAACAGGAAAAAAGGCAAAGTTAAGTTTGTGAATGACATGGAGGAGGATGAGGACCATGGAAATGACAGTGAATTGGGTGATAATTTGGTCATGAATTTACATGATAAGTTGGTATTGAAAATTCGTGACAAAGATGTTATTAACAAGCCAATTTGTTTGATGAATATTGGTGGGGTGGATGTCAAAATTTATGCTGATTCTGGCTAACCCTACACAATTATCAATGAGGAAATGTGGGAATCTTCTTTTGCCCAACATGTAGGTGGAAGCCTACTGCCATCAGACATTCATCCAGAAGGTTACATGGGGGAACCTATTGCTATTCTTGGTTTCCGTTGGTTTGTTTTTAAATTCAAGGGAAGAGAGTGCAGAGGAAAGTTGTATATAGCTAAAAAGGGACCACCAGTTTTGGGGTGGTTCGACCAAAAGCAATTACATATCATTCTTGATCCGAATAGCCGTGAACAAGTCTTGGTGGTGGATGAAAGTACTTCTATCACTAAAGATATTTTGTATAAGTGTCCCAAAGTTTTTAGTAAAACATATGGGAATCTGATTGGATTTGAGCACAAAATTGTAATTAAAGAGGATGCCTCTCCAAAAGTACATAAATTTAGGAATATTCCCATTTTAGTGAGGGATGAAGTGAGTAAAGAACTTGAATAGTTGGTCTCCACTAATATTATTGAGCCAATTGAAGCGAGTGAATGGGTTTCTCCGATTGTCGTGGCAAGACGGAGCAATGGAAAAATACGATTGTGTGTAGATTTAAGGTATTTGAATACCAACATTGTGGTGGACAAGTTTCCACTTCCAAAAATTAATGAAATGGTGTCTAGTCTAGGTAATGCACGGTGGTTCTCGACGATAGACCTATCGTCGGCGTATCACCAAATTTCCTTGTCTCCTGAGTCAATGAAATACACATCCTTTGTAACACCTTTTGGTTGCTTTCGTTATAAACGAATGCCCTTTGGCTTAGCTTCGGCGGCCGCGGTTTTTCAGCGATTAATGTATCAACTTTTTAAGGGAGAAAGAGGAGTCAGATTTTTCCAAGATGACATCCTCGTTTTTGGTGATGATAAGGATGAACATCGGTCAAGATTGGAAAAGGTCCTAAGTATTTTAGAAAGCAAGGGTCTTACTATTGAGCATTTGAAGTGCAAGTTTGCACAGAAGAGTGTAACGTACCTTGGTCATATTATTGATGAAGAAGGTGTTAGACCTAAACCATCCTTAGTTTCTTCTATTTCAGAAGCTCCTGTTCCCACGAGTAAGGATGATATTAGGTCATTTTTTAGGAATGGCTGAATTTTGCTCAAAGTATGTACCTAATTTTGCAAATATAACTTATAACGTTCGACAACTTCTTAAAAAGAATGTTAAGTTTGAGTGGTTTAAGAGCTGTGATGTGGATTTTAAGAACATTAAGGAAGCTATTGCCAAAGCCACTGCTCTGCATAGTTTTGATCCGCCATTGGAGAGTATAATTATGACAGATGCTAGTAACAAGGGCCTTGGAGCTGTTTTAGCTCAGGTGGACAAGAAGGGTATTGAAAAAGTGATTGCTTATGCTTCAAGATCATTATCTCTGTGTGAAGAGAAATACCCAATTATAGAAAGGGAGGCCCTAGCATGTGCTTGGGCATTAGAACATTTTTAATCTTTTGTTTGGGGAAAAATGTGTTTGGTACGCAGTGATCACAAACCCTTAGTGAAGATTTTAACAACGGAGGGTGTGGTCAATGCATCGGAAAGATTAGCAAGGATTTCAATGAGGTTGCAAAATTTTATTTACAAGATCTGTTATGTTCCAGGAAAAACCAATGTGGTTGCTGATTTTTTGTCAAGGATGCCAGTCATGTTGGAAGAATGTGATAATAATGAATGGAATGAGTTACAAATTGCTTTTGTACATGATGAGGGTTTTCTGCTTTCAGTAGAGAGGAATGGAGTAATGAGTATTCCACAGACCTTGTTTTACAAAAGGTAATTTCTTTTACTTTTAATGGTTGGCCCAATAAAAAGTATTTATTGGAAGACACTATTAGGCCTTTTTGGGAGGTTAGGTCTCAACTTTCTGTGGCACATGATACACTTTTAAGAGGTGAAAGGATAATTCCTCCTATAGCATTATGTGAGGGTATCATAGAACTCTGTCATGAGGGCCATCCAGGAATTGTGAGGTCCAAGTCCTTGGTTAAAAATTTATTTTGGTGGCCTGGTTGTGATTCTCAAACAGAGAAAGTGGTGAGGAATTGTGTTATTTGTGCATCTTCGGATAAGACTTTACGTACTTTTTGTCCTCCGATGTTAGAAAGTTCTTTTCCTGACAATCCTTGGGAATGCATAGCAGTTGACATAATGGGTCCTGTTCAGGAACATGATGGATTGCATCGGTACCTAATAGTTATTATGGACCTTTTCTCTAAATGGCCCGTTGTTAAAATTTTTGAGAAGGCAGATACAGATGCTGTTCTTTCTTTTCTTGTTGCTGAAGGAATCCCTTCTTGTATCCTCACGGATAATGGTGTTCAGTTTTTATCTTTAAGGGCGAAAACGTATTTTAAGAAATTGGGAATTAACACCTTGGCTGCTAGAGGTTTTCCCCTCCTGTGCTGCAAAGTAAGATTTACCATTGTTCATGACAAGCTCAGCTCGTCATAAGCACAGCTCAACCGTGCCTCCTGACGAGCTGAGCTCGTCATGAGCATGGAAGGTGTTAATCACAGAATGACATCACTTTATAATCCTAGTGGTAATGGTGTAGTTGAAAGGTTTAATAGGGTTTTGAAAAATACTATTCAGTTATCTTTAAGCAACAATTTAGATTGGCCTACACAAGTTGGTAAGGTTGTTTGGAATTACTGTATTACTTGTAATGATTCCACTGGTGTTTCCCCTTTTGTTTTGATGAAAGGCAGGAATCCTCGTTCTAAGTCTATTCCTGCATGGTGATTTTCCAGTGATGTGGAACCAAGGTCTAGAGAGTTGGTCACAGCTCGCATGGAGCAGGTGCATGAGAAAAGTAAAAGATATCATGACATGAGACATGGTTCTAAGGAAGTTCAGATTGAAGTTGGGGATTGGATTCGTGTTAAGAAACCCTTTAAGGTACAAAAAGGTAATTCCCAGTTTTCAGAGCCTTTTCAGGTTGTTGAGGTTCTGAGGAACTCTGTGAAGCTTAGTAATGGGAAGGTATGGAATCTTAATAGGATTGCGAAATGTAAACCTTGCAGTTCTAATACAGTTTGGAAACCAGCGGATTTGGATGTGGATAGTTCTTCTAAGGAAGAAGAGCTTCTAGTTAAATTTAAGGAGGTTAATTGTCCTTCTAGTGATAGTGAAGTGGAAAACAATGTTCCTTTAACCTGTGGAGAAGTTGTTCCATCTGGTGATATTTCGGAAGAGTCTGATATTGTTCCACGTGATGAGGTATCTGATTCTGAAAAGAATAACTCTTCTTTGTGTCGTCATTCCTCAAGGAAGAGGGTGGTGCCTTCTTGGCTCAAAGATTACGTTATCAATAATAGTTAATCTATAATACTTATTTAGACTTTGAGACTTTGTTTTCCAGTTTTGTTTTTTCTTTCTTCTTTTCTTTTTTCTTTTTTCTTCCTTTTTGTGTTTTTAGGAAGAGGGGGATGTGTTGTGCTTGCATTCTTAATATTCTTTCTTCTTCCTGTGTTCATCTGCTAGTTAGTGCTTCTGGAATATGGAATGTTATTTATGTCATATTTCTGTGCATCATTTGTAAAGGACAGTTGCTCCTGGATGCAGAGCTTACTGGATGATTATATTCGAGCTCTTCGTGTATTAAAGATTACTTGATACCTATTCCTGGATTTATCCTTCATTTCACCTGCATTCCCTGCCATGTCACATCTGCTGCCTTTTTCATTAAAGGCAGCAGATGTGGCAGGGGGTTTAGGTTTATTGCTCAGTCTGCAAAGTAAACTATGAAGAGCTGGGCCGCACAGAAGCTTCAGGTGAATGCTGCTCCTCATGGGACCATGGAGTGGCATGATTTGACAACTCTCCATCACAAGCAGCGTATGGAGGTATCCATGACTGGGAACACTGACCCACAGCATCAGTGCAAATATCACAACAGCAATCGTCCTTGCAAAGAGAAAAGATTCATAAACTAGCTTAATAAGCAACTACAAACAGATATGAATCTGTGACAAGACAAGTGAGTGGATAGAACTTTGTCTCCGTGAAGATGTGCACTGAGCATCCATGGACCTCATTTGATTTTGAGGGGAATCCCATCACCTGAGATGGTTGGGCATCATCACCTTCATGTGGTGGCCATGTTACCCAAGGGATTTCCCCCAGAGTCCAATGCTGGGACAGGCTGTGCCTAATGCTGTGTCTCACTGGCCCTGCTGGTATTGACATCCCCAGCAGCAAGTGCTATTGCTGCTATGACAGCAGTGCATGACTCCGAGGTTGCACACAATGGTGTTTGGACTTAGGAGGGGAGGGGATTTGGGAGTAGTTTGGTGTTCTGCAATGCAAAAACTAATGCAAGATGTAGACCCGTAAGCGCTGGAGTATGGGGCGGGGCTCCCAAAATAAACATGCTGGAATACAGAAGTTAAATGAGCAATAACGAGACCTTTAAATGTTGCTTTTATTTTGCTACATCTGTTGTGCATTCAAAGACAGAGTTCAAATTTCAGTCTATGTCTTATGAAAAAATGATGCGTATTCTTTTAACAAGGAGATCGGCGTTTTCTTTTCCTTTTCTGATTGCAAAGTGGGAGGAGCTCTGCAAAGTGAACTACGTGACAATTTTTTTTAAAGCTCTTTTGATTGATGACATGACAAGGAAGTTCACAGATTTTGTTACAGTGTCGAGCACTGTTTGAGTGATCACAGAAAATGCAGTAGACACCATATTTACAACAGTTTTTGCTATTGTTTTGTTTCTTCGTCCTCTCACATTATGGTGATCCAATATTGGCTTTTAAACAAGCTTATGGTGAATCCAGGAAGTAGTGCCCGAAATGCATTGGGTGGAAAAAAATGGAGGCTACCTGGGACGAACTCTGAATTCCCACATGCCACAGAAAAGACCTAGATGGGCACGACAGTGTCATTTGAAAAAGCTTGGAATCCTGTTGCCTTGCAGTGAATGGCTAAGGTGTGACAGACCATTGAATGAAAAAGTGGATTAAATATGGATTATTGAATGAAAAGTGGTTTATTACGAAGAAGCTTTGCGTTCTGCAGGCAGAACAATTGATAGTTGGCATTTGAGGACGTGACACTCATTCTCAATACGATCCAATATTAGCTGACATGTTTTGGGTTCCCAGCAAGGGGGTCGTACATATGTTTCTTCTGCACATGTTCCACCCACCCCATATTTGCACCCATTTTCTCAGACAACCACAACTCTCATATACCATCTTCTCCAACATCATGCACCAATCTAATTCTTTTCCCCAATCTTCTTGTGTTGGCGCTTCAGGCACACTGCATAGTCTCGCTATGTTTTGCTTGGCAATTACCACACCAAACGTTGCCCAGGTCTGTTCTTTGCTATTTAAGTCAGTTGCATCCCACACCGTGAGGAGGCACCACTTAGGTGATGGATCCAGTTCCATCCCCAATACTTCATTCAAACAATGCGCAATTGTCTCCCAATAATTTTGAATGTATGGGCAGTCCCATAGTGTGTGATAAAACGTACCCTTTTGGCTCCAGCGCCGCCTACACTTAGGATCAGATCCTCTCCCTATCTTAATGAGGGTTTGACATGAGAAATACACTCTGTGCAATATTTTAAGCTGTATTAGCTTGAATCTCAAGGAGATTGCTTCCTCTCTGGGGGTGGTCAGCACACCCTGCCATTCTTCATCTTTCATTTATCCTATATAGTGTGTCCACTGCTCTTGGAGTTTTAGGAGGGGGTCGATGGATTTAGTGATCAGTTTTGGGACATCAAAGAGATTGCTTTGTGGACCATATAGTCTGTGAGGAGTCTGTCCTCCAGAGAAGAGGCTTCAGGAAGGTCAATTTCCTTTGGGATGTCCGCCTGGAGAGCATGTCTAATTTGTACATATCAAAATGTTTCTGTAGCGACTAAGTCATATTACTGTTGCAGCATTGTGAAAGGAATAACATTTACCCCTGTCCACAGATCACCCACCCATGCAATGCCTATTAGATCCCATCTGTCAAAGCCTGGGACTTTCCTCAAAGTGCCCGCTGCTATGCAGCCCTCCACAGGGTGGCCTGTGTTTACTTATTATCCCATCCCAAACTTTTATTAACCTCATGCCGAAGGTAGACGGTGTGTTTAGTGAGTAGGAGACGCCCGAGTGCAGTGTAGAGTGCCCTTGCATAGCCCCCATCCTGCAGGACCAATTTGTCCATCCTATATACTGGGACTTTCCGGGGTCTATGCATGAAATGATTGATTGTCATTAGTTGTGCGGCCCAGTAATACTTCCGTATGTCATGTATGTCATACCATTCTCTCACTAACTTCTGTGTGGCTATGTGTGGAGGCTACCATTCCCATATTAATATTCTTTGTTCACTCTCTATCGTTTTAAAGTATGAAGTGGGGACTGGATATGGAATATTTTGCAACATATATCAAAATTGAAGGAGTGCCATCATCTTAAATTAAGGCAGCTGATCCTTGTGAGGAAAGAGGAAGGGAGCTTTAGTGATGCACATCTTCTTTCAAATGGTGCAGTGTAGTCTGGAGATTCCGATTATAAAAGAGGGTGGAATCCGTGGTGATGTATACTCCAAGATAGTGGAAACCCTCCATCACCACTGTCACCCCACACTCCTTAGGTAGCGAAGGGAGTGCTCCTCTCAGCATGTAAATAATGGACTTCAACCAGCTGATGTTATAGCCAGAGAATTTTCCAAAATTAGTGACTATATTCAATATTCAATAGGTATAGAGGATTTAGGGGACGCCAGATATAGTAGAATATCTTCAGCATATAGGGAAATTCTATCCTCCCAGTTCTTTGTCCAGCGTAAGTCCTGAATCAGCGGGTCCCTGCAGTTCCAAGTTGCCAGGGGTTCGAGCATTAGGGCAGAGAGCAAGGGCAACAAGGGACAGCCCTGCCTTGTCGCTCTCCAGAGTTGGAAGGTTTGGGACATTTCATTGTTTACCATGACTTATGCCAGTGGGACTCTGTACAGGATAATCTGCCAAGCCATAAATTTGAGACCAAATCCCATTTAACAAGCACTGCGAATTGATAAGACCATTTAATGGTATTGAATGCCATTTGGTCATCCAGCGACATAACCACTGCATCTTCTCTCAATGTCTCAATTCAGCAAAGGACTTTGTGGATCCTACATAAATTGAGCGCTATGTTCTTTTCTGGCATGAAGCCGGATTGGTCGGGTATATCAGTTACGGGATGATTTGGCTCATGCGGGTGGCAAGCAATTTGGCCAGAATTTAAATTTCTGCATTAAGCAGTGAGATGGAGAGATGTAAATGTAAATGTAAATGAGATAGGATGAGGAGCTGTGTCTAGGTTTTCCTTCTTTATGGATTACAACTATTGTGGCCAGTCGCTGGTCCATAGGGAATCTTCCAGCCCCTTGACATTCTATATACATGTTTTTCAGATAGGAGGCTATCCTATCAGGTGCCAATTTATAGAGCTCAATTGGGAGGCCATTGGGTCAAATCACTTTTCCTGACCTGTTATCATGAATTGCTTGGTCCACTACATCATCAGTTATGTCGCTCACTAATGAAGCTAGGTCGTCCGGAGTAAGAATGGACTGTGGTGGGTCTGCTTACAATTCCGCAGCAGCAGTACCCACAGAAGTCCCAGTCGGGGAGTAGACTTGTAGATGGTAATAAGTAGCAAATGACTCAGCTATCATTTGTGGGTCTCAAAATATTTCATCACTGTCCGAATTAAGTTCTGTAACTAGTCTGTTCGCCCGTTCACGCCTCTCAAGCCATGCAGGCAATTACCCTGCCTTATCACCAGCTTCATAGGTTTTAATCTGTTTGGCTTTGTGTCTGGACTTTGCCGCCTCTATTGCAAGGTCCTTTTACTTTTTTTTATGATTAGGGCATGTTTGACACCCTCTGGGTCATCTCCTAGCAAATCCCCTTCCAATCACTGGATTTCTTTCTCTAGCCCCTCCATTGTGGCTCTCTTCTCCTTCTTAGAAAAAACCTGCATTAATGAGATACCCTGACCTCTCATGACAGTCTTAAATGCTTCCAAAGGGTCTGCGCTGACTCTACCAAGCCTTCATTTTCTTTGGCGTAGTACTCTATTGCTTGTTGCATACCCTCCATCGCTAATGGAATTTTGAGGCACCATGGACTGATTAGCGCTATTTCCCTGTGTTGTGGCATGTTTGCCTCATATATTGCCCCATCGGTGAATGATCCAAAATTCCCCTTGCTAAGTGATGTATTTCTTTGAAGCGTACTGCCTGATCAGCCAAGGTGAGTACATAATCTAAATGGAGAGGCTGTTATGGCTCCCAAATGAAATGTTAATTGAGGTGTGTCTGGGTTGTGCTTTCACCACACCGTCAACGTGTCCCATAGCACTTAGAAAGTTAGAGAAATGCCAAGTTGTGTGCGGCAGCTCACTAGGGGTGTATCCACCCAACGGGTACAATATTTTTGCATTGAAGTCTCCTCATATCAGGAGTTTCCCCTCTAGGAAGCTTAGGAGTACCTTCCCAGGTCTTATAGGGCTATGGTGTGTAATGCCGGGGGCGACAAATGCCAAAACAACAGTTGATGGACAGAATGCAGAACAATGTCATACATTCCCCCCAGTACAGAGATCTGGGCCTAAATTCATCGTTTTTTTGCTCATTATGCCATTCCAGCTTGAACTCAGCCATATGCAAATCAGTTTTGACCCTGTAACCCATGGGAATAGTCCAGCCCAAACTGCCAAGCCAGGTCCTCCCTGGACTGGAAACAAGCATCCTAGGACCGGTTTCAGGCTTTCAGCCCTCATCAGCCAGGACAGTTTGACTCCGTCCCAGATCAAATTCATCGGCTGCCAGATTCAGCATTATGCTCCCTTGGTGTACTCAACCCCTTGCCTATTTCTGGTAGTGGGATAGATGCATCCTGTGGCGTTTCTACACCCAACTCTTGTACGCTGTGGTGCTTGTTACGACTCAATATTTTTCTCAGTACCAAACTGATTCCACTTGTGCTATGATGCAGGGTGTGCATTCCAGTCCATTTGCCACCCAGTACCTTTGCGTCATCAGAGAAATAAATATGAATACATTGAACAGTGTACCCCCCTCCGTGCTAACATGGAATCCGCTTCCCCAACTATGCAGACTGCCTGTCACCCTAACCCAATCTGAATTGAGGGGGGACTGAGACTCCCCCCTCTGTCCACCGTATCCCCTATATTATGTCAGTGTACCTGCACTTTCAATCTACTTATACGAGAGTCTGGACCCCTACTGCCACAGTTCAACATTTTCAGCATAGCTTTCATTGGGCCCCACCCCCTATAAACTTGTGCTTTCATCTTATCTCCTACTAGGAAAGACATCTCAGTTTAAAGTTCTGTATCCTCTGAAGTCTCTTTACTGATGCTATTTGTTCCTTGCATTCAGCAGACTTTTTCTGGTGTCTATCTCTCTGTGGTATATGGTTGTTTCCCTCCCCCCACCTTTCTCCATCCATACAGCCATTTCCAGGCCATCTACTGTGTTTTGAAGTACCATGTCTTGCCGTCAGCCTTGAACAGCAGTTTTTCAGGAACGCACCTTTTTAATTTCCATGAACAATCTTCTTTGTTTCTGGACGTTAACAGTAAAATCGGGAAAAAAGGTTATGGTGCTATTTCGAATTTTACACGTGGGGCGATTCGAGCTGTGTGTAGTATGGCATCTCAGTCATGGAAGCTGAACAATCTGGCTATCAGAAGCCTAGGTAAAGCTCCAGGCTTTAGTCTACCTCCCGGAAGTCTACGCGCTCTTTCCACAGAAAAGAATTTGGAAAGGCCCTGTGATTGCAAGTACTGTGTCACTACATCTTACACAAAGAGGTCCATAGACAGTTCCTCTGCATGTTCCGGGACTTCTAAAATTCTGACTTTATTATGTCTCGATCTGCCCGCATAGTCAGCCAGTTTTGTTTCCAGCATACCATTTGTAGCCTGTAGTTCCTCAGGTTGTTGTTTCATGACTTTCAAGTATGATTGGAATTCTGCTGTGACCGTTTCTACAACCTTGAACTTGTCACCCATTTTCCAAAGGTCCAATCTAGTTAGCAATACTTCGGAGGTGATGGAGTCCATTCGACTTTCCAGTGATGTACGCACCCCACTTATTGCTGCTATAATGTCTCTCAGTGTGGGGTCTCCACTCTCTGCCACTGGCGAGGCTGAGGCTGAGGCTGTTGGTTGGGTCTTGGTAACTACCTCCGCATCCTGGCATTGTATACTTGTCCAATTTGATTTGGTGGGTCTCCCTTTTACCTTTATTTCTAGACATTACATTTCACGAGGGAGAGCACACCCGCCTGACAGGCACCTTGCTACCTCTGCATGGTGTCCCCCACTTGACCGTGGGGTCAAGCCCACTCCAATCGTCTTGTTGGCTTTCCTTCCTAAGAGTAGGAGCCCGCTGAATGATGTTGTCAGTGATTTAATACGGGGGGCAGTTGCAGCAGTAGTCTGTCTTACTTCTATTGTGGGTAGCTGCCATCAAAGTTCAACAGAGATCTTTCTCTGGGGTGGTCTGGCCGGACCTCTTCCACCTCTTTTGCAGTGGCCAACTAGGTTAACTAATGGCAGTCCAACTATTTCTCCAGTATCAAATGATGATTAGCTTTTTGCTGTCTTTTAGTTTGTCGTAGGGTGAATGTAGGCTCCAGCCTCCCCTCTTTTTAGTAGAGACCCATGTTTCCTCGCCCTCTGTTCCTGGACTACGGGTCAAGAAGCCCATCTCATATCAGGCTCACTCCAGCAGGGCTATAGCTTGACTGGCTTGCTCCTCTCATTGAGGGCCTCTGTTGTATGACAGATAAGTGCGGCCACCCTACCAGTTTCACCACTGGTAAATGTGCAAGGTACGTTGCTATTTACCGCTTTCGCATGGCTGCCACTTAGCGGGTTCCACTTGATCATGCACTCTCCAGCAGGTAGGCCCACTCCACCTGCGTGTTCTGCAGAGTACCTCTTTGTTAGATAGGCCACCGGCCAGCCCCAGCCATCGACTGGCAGCCACTTCCTATTAGGTCTCGCCTACGCAGCGGGCATGCGCTGCATAGGAAAGAGACCTCTTGAGATCGCTTCAGCTTTCCAGTTAAAAACGTGCACGCATTGCATTGCTTTCTATTGCAACGCTTGCACGTTTGGCGATCTCCTAGCTGGAGTGAGCGGCTGGCACATGGCAGCAATTATTATGGTGCCAGCCGCTCCCTCTCGCGATGGAATCTCGGAGGCCCCCTCCTCTCTCTCCCCCCTCCCCCTGCTGCTGCGTGAAGCGCACGTGCTATGCCTCTCTGGAGTTTTAAGATCAACACCGCTTTTCACGGTATCCCTTGAGTAGACTGCTAATTGAAGTTAATGTTTGCGATGCGGCATTTTTACAGCTTTGTTTAAAAGAAGAAGGTGCCTCTTAACGTTTAAATGTGTGTGAGTTTAATGTCGTATTTTTCTTTTTTGCAAGAGCGATTGGTAACTCTTAGGTACAGCTGCACCTTTTTTTAAAGCTCAAATTGACCCCCCCCCCATCGTAACTTGCAACTGCCTGATTTTGCGATAGTATTACTTGAAAAAACAATTATACCAAACATTTCTAGTTGTCATATAAATCACTGATACTTCTCGATTCTTTTTAGGTCTCTTTTCTGCTCCCTTTCCCTCCTTCCGAGTACTTGGGAAGTTATCCTGAAACTGCAGAGAGTCCGTCCGCCGGATTGCTGGAAGCGGCCGCAGTGTCACGTTGGATGCTCCTTCAGTGAGAAATCCTGCGGCACCCCTGAATGCCCCCCTAACCGGAACAGGCACCTGTGACCCCGGGGAGTGGAGGGGGGAGTCCCCCTCCGTTGCCGGGCCCATCAGAGCCAACTTCCTTCTGGGCACCATCTACAACCTGTGCCCATGTTGCCAGGGAGACCCCCCTATCCCTCTACCTAGCAATATCAGTGGTGGCCCGGGGGAGGCCGGACCTGTGAGCAGGGCGCACCGGTAGCTCCTTTGTCCGCAATGAGTTTACAACAGAAGCCGGCGTTGGAGGCGGGAGCCGGGACTCGGCTACCGGCAACAGCAGCAGTGCGCCTAGCCCCAAGCACTAGGCCAACGCGCCTCCACCTGTGGCCCTGCCGGGCTGAGAGCCATGGCTGTAGGACAGTATGCTTCGCTTCGATGGGCAGGTGTCAGCCTATTCCAGCCTCCTTCACTCATCTCTATTTTCAGAACATGAAGCTTTTAGAGGCAGGTAAGTCATTCTTCTAGTGCTTCAATTAATTGATGGCGAACCTTCAAGTGACTGTTTTTACATTAGGGCCTGTATTGCTTTTGCAATGTACATGGACTGGAGTCGAACATGTAGGACTTTGCACATAGCCCCTGTACACCGCGTTAGTAGACCTGAAAAACTAAAATAGGCAGTAAGGGCTGATCTACTTTAAGTCTCTACTTACAGGTTCGGATGTGACAAATATAAAGTATAACAAGTCTCTGAAAATAATAAAAGGGTAAATCAAGAGCTGTGTTCGAGGTGTATGAAGAGAATAGTTGTTTGTCTCATAGCTGCAAAATCGCCTAGTCAAGGTTGAGGTACATCGCCCGAGCTCGCATTTTAAAAATAGGATGTGGAGCTGTAGATCGGGATTTGTTTAGCCTGAATTATTTCGCTCTAAACAGTGAATAGAAGGGTGTACTGCATTGCCTGATTGAAGTGCATTGGCTTAAATGTGCAAGGTTAAGCAATAGTTAGCACTTCTACGGGTCAAGGCTGAGTTTCATTGGGCTATTTCTACTGGAATAATAGCAAGTTGATGGAGGAGAGGGCAGGATGGCAGTTTACAGAATGATTTATATGGATTGAGATGAGCGCTGCCGAGGTATGGGGATGACGCGCATCGTTAAGTGTATGTGGGTACCAGTCCCAGTAAATTAGGTGTGATTGACAGGATTAACGTACTTTCACATCCCCATGTATTCCAATACTATGTTTTACGTGAGCACTGATGCCTATTACAGAAATAGCGTGTGATGCTGCAGAACGAGTATGAGACATGGTTAAAACTTTATTTGTAACAAACTAGTGTTGGTCTTTCTTTTTTTTTTCATACACCCATTGTTCAGTTGGTTGTGTTTTATTCAAAGCGTGTGATGGGATTGAACCACCAGCGCCTCCGTCGATACCCCCGCCCCCCTCATTGCGTCTTGCAGATTCCACCAGTGACCATGATGTGGGCCGCATCACTCTGAGTCACAGGAACTGGGAAAGGTTTTAAGGGAAATGAATTGTATTTACCCATATGCCAGTGTGAACATTGTTTTACTTTTTTTTATGCTCCTAATGTGCAAAATCAGGTTTGTGCTGACATACATTGCCATTGAAATTGAACTGTCTTTCAATTTAAAATTACGTCGCGATACACTGCATAATTGTCGTTGTTGCCTTTGCTCTTATTGTAGAGTTTGTGGGGTTGCGGGCGGCGGAGTAACGATGGAGATACTACGAAAGATAAGCATTTCAGCAGCTGCGCTGTGTCGTGTGAACACAGACCGGGTTGTATCTCGAGGTTTCATTCGTCGGACTTTACTTTCACTTTTAGGCCTGGTAACTCCTCACTTGCAGGAAGCTGGGCTTCTTACAATCTGCTTACATTGTAAAGGTAAAAAAAAAATGTAAATTGATACTTGTATAGCGCACTACTCACCCGCAAGGGTCTCAAGGCGCTTGTACGAATACCGCTGTGGAACTCATCCTGGCTTTCCCTGTGAGGCGTCCACTCCTGGGCACCCCCAAGGTGGAGACCAGGCATCCTTAGCGTTGTGGGAGACGTTGTGGAGATTAAGCAAGCTATTGCCCAGAGTTGCAGAGTGGGACTCCATGATTGGAATAGGCACCGAGGCGAGATTTATCAGGTCTGTGGAATTTTGAGCCCAAGACCCGCCAAGGCGGGGAATTGAACCCTGGTCCCGGGCTAGACCTCTGCATCTGGGTCTGCCGCTCTAATCATTGAGCCAACTTCTCCTTCTGAATGCCTTCTTATGATAACATCTTTTGACTATTGAAACACTCATGTCTTAAAATAAAACATTGCGTGCAGTTTTGTGAATGTAAGTTTGAGTTTCCTGCGCCTACGTATTTGTATTTGAGCTTATATAGCGCACAGCTACCCACAAAGGGTTTCCCGGCGCTTGCTTAGGGAACCCATCCTGGTATTCCCCTGTGAGATAACCCCGGCAGGGTATCCACAAGGTGAAAGCCAGGCATCCCACCGCGAGGGGCCGTTGTGGAGATTAAGCAAGCTATTGCCCAGAGTCGCAGAGTGTGAACCCGAAAGTCGAGAAGGCACCGGAGCGAGAATTATCGAGTCCGTGGAATTTTTGAGCCCAAGACCCGCTGAGGCGGGGAATTGAACCCTGGTCCAGGGCCGATCTCAGCTTCCGGGTCTGCCGCCTCTAACCCCTGAGCCACACTTCTCCACAATGTTCTCCACATTCGCTGTCGGAGTCGGATTGCAGCACCTGGGAGGTGTGGGAGTCTGGTGTCATTTCTGTTGGTTGAGGTTTCTTTCGCCGCCTTTGGGATCACTTACAATGCGGATTGAGTAGAGAATTTTATATTTGAGGCTTAAACTACAGAGCCTGGGATACCTGCAAGTAGGAAGGATTTTTCTAGTGCAGAGAGGTAGGTCCTCTTAAACTAGTGTGCAAGAGGGTCTTTGTTTGTGTAAGATATTTCATTTTAAAGTATTTGAGTTTTGTTCTGTCCTGTGAATATCTAGGTTTCTTTATTATTCATACTGCATAGTATGCACACCCCAAACACAGTAGGGCAAATTTAATAAAACATAAGTCACATCGAACATAGGCTTAAACACCATTTATAAACAGGCTGAGCATTGGGTGTGCTGCAGTGTGTGACTGTTTCAAGGATTCTCCCTATCACCAAGATAGGGGGAATCTGCATTTCGATTCACTTTCTATTAACCCCGTGCTTTAAATGAAATATAGAAGTGCACGTACTTACTATTGAAAATACCTGGTTGCTTTTGAGAAGTGCCAGTACTCTCCCATTACATGTATTGCAGCCGTTCCAAATTAAAGAAGTCATGCACTTAGTACTGGACAGTACCTACCCATTTAAAGCTCCGCCCAGTGCTCAGCCATCGCATGACACAACAAAGTTGTAGGAAAGGCTCAGGACTTAGTATTAGTTTCAGATCAATGTTTGATGCCTCCTATATAGTCCGTGAGGAAATCAGGAAACATATGCTGCAAAGAATAACAAATGTCTCCAGTTTAACACAGGACAGTGACAAATGAAATTTCTGATCGTGTTGATGGTTACTATATATGTTGCAGGTTATTGAGAATATTTTTATTTTGGCATGAACATTTAACTATCAGGAACTTTCCGCAGAGTAGTACAGTGCAGATGCTCTATCAGAGGCTGGAACATAAAAACAAGCACTGGCATAGCCAAAAGGTCACGCCATTGGGACCTTGTAAGTAAAAAAAAACGGAAGTGTAAAACTTCACGTTTATATTACTGCATCCTAAATACGAAGTAAATGTAAACGTGAAATCTTATACTTACGTTTTTTTTTTTTTTTTACTTACAAGGTCCCAAAGGCAAGACTTATTGGCTATGCCAATGCTTGTTGGTGTTTCTATGGGCTGCTTACAGCCTTACCCCACACTTCACTCATCCGGTTAGCCATTTGGGCCAAGGGGCATCATCCTCACCAGGCGTATCACTGCAAATGTATAAACCAGTTTCACTGTCGATCCTCTTGGCACATCTGCACTTTTATTCTTCCCTAGGGCTGTCTTGCACACTCAGCCAGTGCGGCGCCGATTCATACTATGGCTGCTCACCCAGTCCTTTTTCCTGCCTGGTGTACATGGCAACCAACCCTGGCTGCCGCCATGGTGGGACTGATTGTTCAGGCTCTTTCAGGCAGGAGGCCACTTGAATCTGGATCCTGTGGGCTGGTCTCCTTCCCGATCTTACCCCAGGCCGCTGTTAACTCTCATTTATTATGTGCATAGATCACCCGACTCATTATCCCTCTGCCACCCTCAGGCCTCCCCACTGCTCACCCTAAGGGAGGAGGGGGACTGGCACAAGTGAAGCCACAAACCACTGATCTGCAGCCCACCTGTAACTGCCGCGCGGGCGGCACACTTTTGAGGCGGCCCATTGTAACCACCTCGAGGCCTGCGGGCGGGCCATCAAATCAATGCCACAGGTGTTTGCTTCCAGTAGGCCCAGTGCTTTAAATGGGCTGGTACTCCCCGATAATGAGTACTGGCACGTCTTAGATATATCATTCGGAGTACCTGCAACTCTCTACTGCTGTGGAGAGTACAGATACTCATGAAAAGGTAGGCTCATTAGGTGTGCTGGTGAGCAGGCGTGGGATGCGTCTCTGGCAGCCAAGGCGTCGTTTCTCCAGCCCCCCTACCCGATCTGAGCCCCAGCTGAACTATTCAGCAGGGCTCATTTGAATAATGTCCAGCTATCACCATCACGCTGTGCTTGACAGAGCAGGGTCCATTCAGGCCCTGTGCTGTCAATCACATTCACATTATCCTGTGCATTCGTGCAAGCACAGAAATCATGACAGTGCCCTGACAGTGGCCATCAGGCTACTATCAGTCTGCCCCTGATGGCAATTAAAAAAGCCATGGTAGGTGAAGGGTATAGCATGGATTTAATCATACCCTAGTATTTTGTGTGTCTGGTTATGTTTGTGTGGATGCCTGTTTTTGTAAGAAAAAAGTAAGAGAGAGAGAATCCAGACACTCTCAGGAGGTATTGTAAGGAAAATGGTGGCACTTTGTTTGTACTTGTCTACTCGGCAACAAAGAATCATTAATAACGTAAAAGGGAGGGTGGGTGGGTGAGTGAGTGGATGAGTGAGTGGATGGATGAGTGAGCAAGGGTGTATGTATAGATAGATGGATGGATGAGTAGATGGATGGATGAGTGAAAGCATGCATGGGTGAAAGAGGGTGAATGATTGGATAAAAGGGCGGATGATGTGTGGATAAGTGAAAGTGGAGAACCGTAGCCTTTAAGCTCGGCGGCGCAGGGTACGCCTGAAATCCCCGCAATTCACCTGCCTTGTCACGGACTCTTCGCCTGGTGTAGAAGATCGTATTTATTAGCTGCAGCTAGTACAGTGGTCTTAGAAGTCGTTGATATAACGAGGTTCAAAAGAGACTGCCACTTAACTCCGTGGCGCACAGGCTTACATACGGTACAATACAATGCAAAATACAAACACACAAGAGCATGAGACATAGGCAAATGTTATAGACAATGCTATAAGGCTCAAGTAACCCAAGTTCCCGTAATTATGTTTGTCGCTCGACCCCTTAAGTAAATTACAAGCAAATCCACACAATTCAGTTTACGAGCAGAGAAAACAAAGTTGTATACTCTAGAAGGACAGTCGTGAAACAGGAGAAGGCATGAGACATGTAGCGAAGGACAGCAGATAAGATAACCTACAGGAAAGAATGGTGTGAACCAACAAATAGTCCGAACAGGGATTAATCAGCTCAGACAGGAATTAGTGTACTCGGCCAGACCCTGACACTCGTTAGTAAACAAGGGCGAAGAAGCCACCTGACACGTAAATGCAGAAACGACAAAAATATTGCGCTCGCCGTGTTGCCTGAGTGAGGGCAACACAAAATGGCGGCGGTTATAAAATGAAGGCTGAGCACGAACGAATTCGTAATTTACAGAACCTCAGTCCCTCCTTTTGCCATTACTCAGGCAAAGACAAACCAACTCCTCCTAATCTGAGTCGGAATCAACATCAATGTTCATAAGATCCTCAAGCTGTTGTTGCACCATCATCCTAATATTCTCTGTCTTTGGAGTTACGGACTGTGGAACACATAGAGTAGCCAGTAGACCACAAACTGCAGGACAACATTGAATACACAAACAACAAGAGAATATGATGGCCAAAATTGTTCCAAGGAATGTTAGGATCTTCCATCCCCAAGTTGACAATATTCCCCAAAACCATCCCATAAAACACCAATTTCCTTCGTCCTGATGTATCGACTCGGAAACGGTATGCAATTTGGAAATGGCCTGGTATATTGTCGGAGCATCATCTGGAATATAAATGCAGCAACTAGATCCGATCAATCTACAGACGCCTCCTCGGTCTGCTAAGATCACGTCTAGCGCAATCCGATTCTGCTACGTCATAAGACTGTCAGCCTGATGCTCTGCCGTAATATTACTTAGCGCACCTGCAGTAACATTGATGGTGGTCTCAACCACACAAACCAATTGCCTGATGTGTCTGCTGTTGGCCATTGGACCCCAAAAGTGAAGGAATCCTTTAAGAAAGTCTCCTCCCTCTTGTTCTGCCGTGTCTTTGGCATAAAATATACCTCAGCTATATCTAATTCTGTGATGGTCTGACCGAGCCGTATATGTAGGGGGAAGAAGAAAGTCTATGTAACAAGTTCCAGAAAAGTTAGAAGAGAGCCACATATAAGCTCTATCATTACAGACGAAATATGTTCCTTGAGACGGAACCAACGGAGGGAAATCAGGAGATGAGAAAATGTAAGTATAAAAACAACTTGTTTGCTGTCAGTCTTTTTGCCATTAACTTGGAGACAAAAATTACCTTGATGTGGTATGGTCCATACTGGAGAAGACCCACCCTGTCTAATTTTGTCGCCAAGTCTAGAAACATAATGGGTAACATTCCATCCTTCATAAGCTTTCTTCTCATCTAACGGAATCTTGTTCTTCTCTACGATCTTAGCCATCACCACTATACCCTTAATCAAAGAGCTGTGGCTAAAATCCAATCCATTCCCAAAAGTTTTAACGGAACTTCTAAGTCTGTTGTGGTATGCGGCCGAGAACATATCCAGATAGGCCCAAGCTGATCCTTCGTATGAAAAAGGAAGAACCAGATATGGCATTCCCTTATGTGTGTTGTGTGGCATGAGTCCGCACACCCAACAGTCAGTCATATTAATAGCCAACTGATGCTGGTGTAACAGCTGGGCAAACGTATTATTCATATATTCAGCTCTCCTTATCTCGTCATGCGGAGGTAGAGTATGCATTTTATGTGAAAGAACAGAAAGATGATTCGGCAAAGAAGTTGTAGAATTAACATTTTTCTGCTGCAAAACATGTATAATCCAACCTGTGCAAACTAATAAAATGTACAAAAACATGAAAACACACAAAGTTACACCAAAACGACTACGTAATAATTTACAATACTTCGATCTCATTTTATGCTTCCTATCTTCCCTACCTACAATTATTGTACCATCCATCTTTATCTAAAAAAAATTGTCGCTCACAGCAATCTTCCTTAATCACTCAGCTACTCACTTCTGTATATCCTGAGGCACTAGCCACTTACTAAAAGAACAAAAAACAGGTTACAGTCTGAGTCTCCTACCGTGACCCTGCGACAGAGACGGATGGCACATCTAATACTAAATATCACATAAAAAAAAAACAAGGGAGCAAAAGGATCAAAAAAAGGAAATGTCTCTGGGTAAAAAGGAAATGTCAAAGTGTTCAATTCTTCTTGCCAACTCTCGATCTTAAATTGTAGCGTGTTTTGCTCGGCACAGTCTGGTCCTTGAATAACGTTTCTGGATTGGTAGTGTCTATTCAAAGATGCTCAGGCACAGCGGCTTGAAGAATGTCGTCATCAGCTTTCTCAGACTGGGTTCCATAAATTTGAATGTCACTAAAAGGCACAAAACAAGGGATCGCTGCAGATTTTGATTCTCTTCTGCCACTATGAATCCACTGATCAAAGGGTAATGGCAGAGGCACTTTCTTAAAGTGCATGCCATGAACCCAATTCTTCTTGCAGACCACTTTCACAGCTGTGCGGGTGACAAGCTAAACTTGTTTAGGCGTTGACCAGTAGGCTCCAAGTTCTTAGTTCGCTGAAAGTTCTTGATGCAGACCCAGTCACCGGGCAAGATGGTGTGACCTGGGTCCGTGGAAGCCTCTGGCAAAGCAATTTGCACCTGTTGGCGAATAACACTCAGTTTAGCAGTCAAGTCATGCATGTAGTCAATTAATAAAGGTTATGGTATATCCGAATACTTTCTGGGATGAGGGACTCCCCAAACATTAGCTGGGCGTACACATACCACTTCATATGGGCTAAGTCCCATACGAGAGTGCACAGTAGTTCTGGTTGACAAAAGAGCTAGGGGCAAGGCATCAGGCCAGACAAGACCTGTGCTAGCTTGAATCTTAGCTAGTTTAAGCTTGAGTGTACCATTGTAACACTCAACCAAACCCGCTGACTGTGGATGGTTTGCCGCATGAAACTTCTGTCTGATACCAAGACCAGAACACACTTTCTGCATAATTTGACCCACAAATTCACTTCCATTGTCACTCCAGACAACTCGCGGCAAACCAAATCTAGGAAAGAACTCCTTAAGTAACACTTTAGCAGTGGATAAAGCAGTGTTATCTTTCAAAGGGTAGGCCTCTATCCAACGGGAAAAGGCACATACCACCACCAGAACATACTTGAGGTTGTTGCCTCGATCCAGATGAATGTAAGCGATCTGCAATACCTCAAAAGGATATGATGGGGGAGCAAAATGACCTGCCGGAGTTGGGGTACCCTTTCCTGGGTTATGCATTAAACAAACAATGCAATGCTTAACCACATTCTCAGCACATTTCGGAATTCCTTCATTCTGCCACACAGGAGCCAAAAGCTTACATATGCCTTTCGCACTAATGTGAGCTAGACCATGAGCCATAGTCACAACCGGCAACACGTAAGCGTCCGGTAATAGCCATCGTTGATGTTCTGACAACTGCGTCCAACAACCCATTGAGTCTAACATTCCCGTACTTTCTTTCCATGTACTTAATTCTTTCTCAAAAGCTTCTCCCTGGATCGTTTTCACACTCTCAATCGTGTCTTCACACATTCCAATCTCCCTAACCCAATTCGCAGGACCTGCCACATCCATTCGGCTAGTAACGTGTCTAGCTGTAGTTTTTGCCACCTCGTCTGCAAACGCATTTCCACGGCCAACATCATCTGTAACTTTCTTATGTGCACTGCACTTTATGATCGCTATCTGTGTAGGTAAAGTGAGTGACTCTAGAAGATCAGTCACCAGCTGACCATAATGAATCTTCGTCCCATGAGAGGTAAAAAATCCTCTCTCCCTCCATAATCTACCGAAACTATGTACAACGCCAAAAGCATATTGGCTATCAGTGTACATACACATTCACTCTCTTTCCCTTTGACAACACACATGCTCTAGTCAAGGCTATTAATTCAGCTGCTTGGGCTGAATTATGTCCGACACGTGCCGTTTCAACAATCGTGCACAATGTAGTGACAGCATAGGCAGAAGTAGTTTCCCCATTTGGAAGCTTGAAACAAGAGCCGTCCACCCATAGGATTCCATCCGGATCCTTGAGCGGAGTGTCCTTCAATTCAATCCTGCCCTTCGTTTCTTCTTCCGTACGAAGAAAACCATTATGTTTTTCCTGAACGTCTTTCTCATCTGAGAGTGGCAACAGTGTAGTAGGATTTAATGTGTTACATCTTTTGATATGTACATGACTCGCTAAAAGTGTCAGCTCGTATCCAGACGAACGAGCACCCTTGAGATGCTGTGTCCTTGTTCTATTTAACAAGGTATCCACTGCATGTGGAACCATAACAATGAGTGTGTTATCTAACACTAATCCAGCAGACTGTCTGATAGAAATCGCCGCAGCTGCTGTAGCTCTGAGACAACTGGGCAAAGCTTTAGCTACTGGGTCTAATATAGCAGACAAATTGGCGCATGGCCTCTGTTTATCTCCAAATTGCTGTGTCAGGACTGACAATGTGCAACCCTCTCTCTCGTGAACGTCCAGTGTAAAAGACTTACTATAATCTGGGGTACCCAACACTGGAGCAGAACACAGAGCAGTATGTAAGTCAACAAAACTTTTCTGACATTCATCCGTCCAGGGGAGCGGATGCAGCGTATCTTTCAACGTAAGTGCCAACAATGGTTTGGCCAAAAGTGAAAAATTAGGAATCTATTGTCTAAAGTAGGAAGTGATACCCAAAAAGGCACGCACTTCTCTCTGCGTAGTAGGCACAGACATCTGAGAAATAGTCTGAATACGTTCTGGGGTCAATCGTCGTCCCTCCTTCGACAAGAGATGACCTAAATAGGTAACCTCTTGGCGGGCATATTGCAACTTAGAGGGCGACAACTTATGATTTAAAGCAGACAAATAATGCAACAATGCAACAGTCACACTCTTACACACGTCTTCCGTATCAACAGCCACCAACAAATCATCCACATACGGAATGAGCATAGCACCTGGAGGCAAGGAAAAAGCATCAAGTTGTGACTTAAGAGCCTTGCTAGAGATAGAGGGACTTTCGCAATAGCCTTGAGGTGCTCTTTTGAATCAAAAACTTCGGCCACTCAGAGAGAAACCAAAAATGTCCCTACTTTCTTCAGCAATAGGAATGCTAAAGAAAGCATTTTTGAGGTCTATCACCGAAAACCAAGCTGCCGAAGTGGAAATCATCGGCAATAAAGCTGTAATGTCCGGAACAACAGGAAACTGTGGCACAACAATCTTATTAACTTCTTAAGGTCAATAACACATCGACAAACAAGGGGCTGTGAAGGATCAGTTCTCTTAAGAATTGGGAGAACAAGACTATTGCAAACATTGCCTCTTGTTTCTTCAACCACACCCTTCTGAATAAAGTCATCATCAATAGCCAAAAGCGCTCTCTCACCATCGCTAGAAATACGGTACTGGGGAATGCGTGGCATTCTAACATTCTCTTTAACTGTAACAACGTACGGCGGGATCGTAAGATGACCCACATCATTTGGACCCGTAGCCCAAAGACTGTCAGAAAGCAACTCAGATGGAAACTGATCTTGGGATAAATACATAGGAGATGTCATTCTCTTCCCTAACGTAAGATGCACACCAGAAAGAGAACAGTACAATGTTGCATGTAACCTTTTCAACAAATCCAAACCCAACAAATTCTCACCACAACCAGTTGTCAGAATAAGGGAAGCATCCAATTCATAGGGACCAATCAAAACAGGCAAGGGACAAGAAACTGGATTACGAACTGGGGCGCCAGAAAATCTAACCGAAGTATTTATTAAGCCAGACAAAGGTGCCCCAGGGAGTTTAGAATGAATAATAGAACTTCTCATCGCACCAGTATCCAAAAGAAACGGCTCTAAAACACCCATAGCATTGACAGTAACATACGGTCCTTTTTGATCTACTGGAATCGACACAACTCCCTTACTTCGTCCTTGGCTGTCCTATTCAGTATGGAAATCTTCAATCCCATCTTCAACACGATAATCATCATTATAATACTGCGCAGACTGGACTCTCTGCTGATCAAAGAAATTCATAGCAGATGGAGGGAAAGAACGCTGCTCCTGAGAGGACCCACCTCGTCCTCTACCTCTAGATCCTGACTGAAAATTACCACGACCTCGTGGAGCAGAGATCCCATTATTACGCTGTAACAAAATTGGACAATTATTCTTAAAATGTCCTTCTTCCTTACAGTACGTACATTGATTAGGACCCACCAAAGATCGCGGTACAAAAGACTCAGGCTTCTGAAACACCTTCTGAAACTGTGGAGATTGAGAAAACTGAGACTGTGCAGGACGTGGAGGATAAGCCTGCTGCAAAAGAACCTTCGTTTCCAGATCTTTATTTTTCTTTTCTTGTTTCTCTTTCTCCTCCTTATCTCTATTCTCATAATTCTGTGCAGTAGCGAATATTTTAGCAGGGGAAGAAACAGTCCATGCACTTTCAGAACTCTTTAATTTATTCAATAATTCCGGAAGCAAATTATATACAAACTTATCCACAAACAATCGCTGACCACCCTCTACACTCAGATCCTGACCACTATGGTTAATAAACGTCTCTTCGAAACGAGTGAAGAAATCCGAAACACTTTCGGCTTTCTTCTGCTTGCATGCGGCCAACTTGTCCCAATTTACTTGTATCGCAGGCATCATTGTCTTCATCAATTCAATTATTCTGCCAGGTAAGGCAGTAATCAGATCATCGGGTTTCGCACCACCCACTTGACCTGCATCGGCGGCTCTAATAGCAGCCCAATTACCACCTAATTCAGCAACATGATTTTCTCTACGAATTCGTGCCCATAATGCTTGCGGAACAACATTCCCAAATAACATATCAATATCAGCCAAATTCAGAATACAAGCCTCAACTGTTTGAGACAATTCTTTATAATACCCAGCAGGATTTTTACGAGGGTCCGGAAGAGTCTGTTTAAGAGCCAATACTTCAGACCTTTTCCAGGGTTCGTGGACCCATATACGCTGGAAATGAGCAGGTATCTGTGGTGGACCAACTACCTCTTCTCTCCATACGGGAGGAACTTCACGCATCGGTGAATTCTTAATACCCTGTCTTTTTACGACATCAGTTTCAGAAAGAGTCAGGGACAAAAACATGGCCCGAAACGCAACGAGTTTATTCACTGCGTCTGCAACTAGCGGTCCTACAATAAAACCTTTATCAAAATCAGCTTCTAACTTCAGTAACTCCAAAGGAACAGAATCTAGCTCCATATCTTCCCATCCTCTAATAAGAGTTTGGCACATAACGTTAAAAACATATCTCTGAGTGGGCTCCACCCACTGATGAAAAGAACTCATAATGTCCTCTGTACTATATTCTAATTCTTTCTCAATCCATTTACGAGCAAGAGATCCCAAAACTACTTTCTCGTCCATAAGAGGAAGCTGACAACGAGATTGTCGTCTAGAGAAATCTGGAGACAAATTTAAAGACCCAAGAAGAGGATAAAAGAAGCTCGAGACAGCATCTGCTATTCTCCTCTGTGAAGTAGGAGAATCCCTTAAAAGAATAGGAGGCATTACAGATGTAGAAGGCAATGGAGACTGAAACGTAGCCGACTGAGAAACAGGAGCAGGAGACTGTAGAGCAGGTGGGGGCTGTATTACAGAATGTGAAGGTGGAGCAGAGGCAGGCAAGGGAACATTAGTAGGTTGAGCCTGTTGCTGAACAACCGGAAATGGAGCAACCACTTGTTGAAAAGCGGGAGGGGGTAATGGAGGTACATTAGGAGTTTGGGCATAGGGCGAAGGTGAATTCAATAAACAAGACATTAGGGAATCTTCTTCCAGTTCCTTATTTTTATCTAAAGGGGAAGTAGGCAACATCGGATAGCATCGATCTATCGCCATGCGATGTTGTCTTTCCAGTATCTCATTCGCACCATCTACTTCATTATTTTTAAACTGCTGCGCAGCCTGTATAATTGACATGTCTTGTGCTTTCTTATCATTTTTTGCTTGCTTAATTTCTTTCTGTTTGGCTTCCTTACGCCAAAGACGGAAAGAGTCAAACATTGCCGGCCGGGCTTTTCTCCTAAACAAATTCGCTTTCAAATTATCTAATATGGCGGGGTCAAAACTACCATTTTGGGGCCATCTTAAAACTCCACTATTTTTCGTGTATCGGACCCATGTCTCATTAAAGGTAATGGGACCAATACCATGTTTCGAATAGAGCTCATAAGTGGGAGTTCCAACTGGAGGAATCGGACATGAATCCTCCAACTGGGAATCCCTAGTACAACCTAAACAACAAATTCTTTTAAACTTACTCAGTCTAGGCATCGTTAATTCTCTAGACTGCTCACAAACAACAAGGGGTATGAATTAATAAAACAGCACAAACATACTCACCCCTTGGCTTCAGGTATTGCAATAACTGAATAAAAACCAAAAACAAAACCAAACAAAGTTTGTGGGAGCGACCCACCGAATACTTAACTAAGAATCGTCCTACACCAGCGAAGGTCCGTCTATCGTCTCGCTTTACCAAACGTCATCAAAGGGTCCAAGGCAGAGCAACAGTCAGGGCAGCAGTCGTCAGCAGCCGTCAGAAAGGAGTAGCCACGTTGTAAAAGACCTTCGGTCCACTTTTGACATACAGGGGTCGATCACGTGGTGCGCTTCCTCCGGAATTTTCTTGCGGGGCTCCTCACGACCCTCGGGCTCAACTGCTACCGCTGAAGTCACCCCACGTGGGCGCCAGTTGGAGAACCCTAGCCTTTAAGCTCGGCGGCGCAGGGTACACCTGAAATCCCCGGAATTCACCTGCCTTGTCAAATACAGAGACACGGACTCTTCGTCTGGCGTAGAAGATCGTATTTATTAGCTGCAGCTAGTACAGTGGTCTTGGAAGTCGTTGATATAACGAGGTTCAAAAGAGACTGCCACTTAACTCCGTGGCGCACAGGCTTATATAAGGGACAATACAATGCAAAATACAAACACACAAGAGCATGAGGCATAGGCAAACGTTATAGACATTGCTATAAGGCTCAAGTAACCCAAGTTCCCGTGATTATGTTTGTCGCTCGACCCCTTAAGTAAATTACAAGCAAATCCACACAATTCAGTTTATGAGAAGAGAAAACACAGTTGTATACTCTAGAAGGACAGTCGTGAAACAGGAGAATGCATGAGGCATGTAGCGAAGGACAGCAGATAAGATAACTCACAGGAAAGAATGGTGGGAACCAACAAATAGTCCGGACGGGGATTAATCAGCTCAGACAGGAACTAGTGTTCTCGGCCAGACCCTGACACTCGTTAGTAAACAAGGGCGAAGAAGCCACCTGACACGTAAATGCAGAAACGACAAAAACATTGTGCTGGCCGTGCTGCCTGAGTGAGGGCAACACAAAATGGCGGCGGTTACAAAATGGAGGCGGAGTACGAACGAATTCGTAATTTACAGAACCTCAAAAGATTGGATGGATTAATGAAAGGTAGGAAGGATGGATGAAATGGTGGATGATGGATGAGTGAAAGAAGGGATTGAGTAAAAGGGTGAATGTAATAAAGGAGTGAAAGGGTTGATGGATGGATGAGCGAAAGGATTGATGCAAGAGTGAAAGGGTGGATAAAGAGATGGATGAGTAAAAGGATGAATGGATGGGTTTGGAGATGGGTAGGTTTGGATATGAAGGGTGGATAGACGGAATGGCGAAAGATTGAATGATTGATGAAAGAATGAATAGAGTATAGAATTTTCAGCAGGTAAATTGTAGGATGAATGGATAGATCGGTGGAATAGACAAGAGATAACTTCTGGGGAGGGTCATGATGAGTTGCTTCATTTGCTTGGTGCCATAGGAGCTTTGGTTTGATGTAGGGATATTTTTAGTTTCTTCCTACTCGTGTGCTCAAAATTATATAGTATTGTGCCAAACAGCAATTACCAGTATGACATTAAGAAGGTGAAACTATTGCAAAAAAAGGAAATGTTAACATATTATCGCATTTCTCTTTCATTTTGTGTAATGAGTTAACCTGCTTTGTTTATATAACACATTTCTCATGTGCTTTGGTATGTGCTGCAACTAATATAGAAGTTGTTAAGTATCATCATGTCTTGCCCTTAACCCCGCTCCCTCTCTCATTTTAATGAGCACCTGCACTTATTTTATCCCATTTAAAGCACTGAGTAGGCCTGAGCCTACTGTGTACCAGCTCAGGGCCGGCTCACCTCCACCTAAGCCATTGTTGCCCCGTCAGGATTTATTACCGCTGGGCTGGTACTCTGCTTGCCAGATTATTTTGCAGATTTTGAGGGGATTAACGTGGATTGTTGAAGCTTCTCTAGCTCACAGCCATCTTCTTTGGCCTACGGCCACTCCTCCGGTATTTGACAATCTTGCTGGGGTACAGGGAGTGTGAAAGGAAAGACAGTAGCACACAACAACATATCAACAATATCAGTAAAACTGCATTTCTCTGCAAATTTAGTGGCCATTTCAATGGAAAATGTGCTGTTTGTGAATAATAGTGCGCTACTACACCATGCTCTGGTAATATAATCGCGACAGTGTGCTACAAAGTGTACCACTGGTTTCACACAACACCCTTATCACTATCCTGGAGAATGGGTGTGTCTCATTTGCTTAGCATGACACTTTGATTTTTTATAATCCCTATGACTTCATTATTTTTACACTAATGGCAGAATGTCAAGTCAAGTCAAAACCACTTTATTCGATTAATTAAAATCATAAAAGTATGCTTTACAATATATTCATAGATACAATTTTATGAGACACAATAATAAAATACAAGAAGTTCTCACTAAAAACAATTTCATGAGTATTTATAAAACCATTAACCCCTTCGCAGTGCGGGCAATTCCCCTGCTTGGCTGGGGGGTAGGGGGGGCGCACAGAGCACCGGTGCTCATGACAAACTCAGCTCGTCATGAGGCACAGTGCTCGTGTGCTCATGAAGAGCTGAGCTCGTCACAGCCACACCTGTTTTCGTGGAACGTTCAGCACAGCAGGGGAATTATCCCCGCGTGTGAGCGTTCCACGGCTCATGACGTGCTCAGCTCGTCATGAGCACACGAGCACCGTGCCTCATGACGAGCTAAGCTTGTCATGAGCACGGAAGGAGTTAAAATTCATAATTCTAGCAATATTGTGCGTCTTAATTTCCTCATCCGGACAGCTGATACAAAATAATTTGCAATATTAAAAATATTCCCTGGGTTATCCAATAGTTGTAAATATAATAATGCTGGTTTAACCTGTGAGAAACTCCTACCCTTTAACAATGGGATTATATATTTTTTTCTAATGTCTGTATAAAAAGCACAAAATAATGTAAAGTGCGTGGTATCCTGAATTGAATAGCAGTCACAGATACAGAGAGCTACATCCTCTGGTTTACTCCATCCCTTAAGGTCCCCCGGAAGGAGGTGGATCTGGTTAAAGCGAAATCTAGTCAGTAACCAGCGATGGAACGGTTTGGTAACAATTTTTAAATATGGTTCTATGGATAAAGATGTGACTAATATGAAATGCGCCCTAGCCAGTGTTTTTTTTAATTCTATTGCTTCTCGTTCCTGTTCTCTTAAATTCAGGAAATGTGTCAATTCTGTGTCTGTTCCCCCACCACTGCGCATAAATCTGCAAATCAACACTGGAAGTCACTGTATTAAGTCTCTCTTTATTCACTTTTATTGCTCTGGTTGATAAATAGAACCATTCTAGGGCGTAGAAAAGTCAAGTCTGTGGGGCAATTTTCTGTTGCATGATCCTTCCGTCGGTATCTAGCAGTTCAAACCCGCTTTTTTCAGTCAGCAGGATTGCTTTAAAAGGTACATTATCTGAAGCACAATATGCTGCTTTTAGCACAGCGACAATGATGTACTTTGGTTACTATTCACAGTTGACACGACTTTTCAGTAAGCAAATACAAACAATCCAAGCAAGCACGTTATAGAATGCAGAGAGCCTCTGTATACATTTTCCTTAGTGGGCAGAAACCGTTGTGTGCGTACAGTGCATTGTTCACCTACAGGCAGCAGGATTAGAGGGTGTATATAAAGGCTGCTGTGCGCCCCTCTACCGCATCGAGGTCGACCAACCATCCAGCAGCCAACATGGGAAAGGTGAGTGAGAAATGTCAGGTTGTGATGTTTTTGGGGGGAGACAGACACATCTTACTTAAGAATATGCTCATTTATATGATAAACAGAATACGAGAATTGAATCCAGGCATGAACATTTAATATGCACCTAACTACCCTTAATGCCATTTTGTTTCCAAATGATTCTCTCATTCATAGTTTTGTGTGGCACGTTTATACCAGTATCTGATCACTAGGAGGGGATTGCTTGTTGTAGTACTTACTTTGAAGCCAGGATTGATTATAGAAGGTCTTAGTTGGCCATTGCCTCACTGCACTACATTGACACATGACTACGCCTTTCTTAGCTCACAGCACCCAAATGTCATTTGGCAGTTAAATCAGCGAATTAAGATGACATATGCATTTTATATATACATATGCTTTGGCACATTTTGCATCCTTTCGAATTCTTCATGTTGGAACAAGCAATCACTCAGCCATCTGATGGTATGCATTGCAAACTTTATCTTCTAATACAGCTACACCGGTCTTTGCAAAGAAAAACGGAAAAAACATGCCTTCTTTAACAAGGAGAAATGTTTTAATGTCTCAAAAAACCCAATCATGTATTGCATGTGTGCTAAAATGTACAGCACACATCCAGTGCGGGGCATTTTTCAACGAGTGTGCTTCCAACATAAATCCAATGCAGGACAGTGCACACTGACCTCTGTGAGGTTGTGGGTCATGCAAGATAGCCTTTCGGAATGACAACTAAGGAAGGCCAATGTTAGTAGATTGGCTTTGTGCTGTGTTTGCCCCAGTGTGCAGTGCAGCAAGTTCGGTTGCTGCACTGTGTTGTGTAAAAAAATAGTAAATCTGCCCCATACAATGCTTAATTTGAGCCGGTGGTTTCCAGTGCTCGGTACTGGCACTTAATTTGTTTCCTGTGCTTGGCAGGGCACTTTATTGTCATCATCACACGTATAACAGTCTGCCACATGGTGGCACTGGTCATCTAATTTCGAGATGAGCAGTACAACCAATCTTTTTTAATACGATATACTAATACCTGCCTCCCCAGCCATTCCTTTAGCTTTGGGGTCCTGGAATAATCTGATCTGTCGCAGTTGCAGCCGAGAAAGATGGTTAGTAGCTGTTTTGGTGCTGTCATTGGCAGCAATGACGGGCAATAGGTGGTGCAAGCTGCAGTGGCCTCCGCGTCAGGGTGAAAAGAGGCGATAATTATATTGCAATATCATCAAGGACACGTTGGCGCGTGTTTTCCTTACTTAGCACCATTTCCAGCACGCCTACCATTGCATCGCTGATCAGATGCAAAGTAGGCGTGGCTGTCAAAGCAACAGGGGTAAATATCGCAAAGGTTGCTTCGCGATATTAGCAACAAGTTGCAGCGATAATTTTAATCGCGCTAACTCTGCCTTAACGCAGGAATTTAACGTCTGTTAAATTCCTGACTAAGCCATACCTGACATGGGGGTGGATTGTGCAGCTAAGGCCACAGGGCCTTATTATCAAGCCTATTGCGGTTTTCCATGGAGCATTGCTGGAAAATCAGCGATGTTCCATGGAAAACCCAGCTATCGCTGGATTTCTTATCGCCTTTGAGATAAGCGTTGATAATACAACGCAATCTTGGCGATTAAATCCAGCGATAGCCAGTGATAAAAATAGCAGTGCTAAGCGCGCTTTGCAATATTTATTGCAACTCCTTGAAAATACGCCCTAATTATTTTACAAATTAAGCACTGACCCCATAGTATCCTCTAGAGTTGGTAGGCTACTTCTCAACATGCTTTACTACTGTCGAGTGGGTAGTGGTGTCATAACCTTCTGTTTATAACCCACACTGTCCCAGCTCTACTCTTTCCACAGCTGTTTAACCATTCCATGTGATACAATAACCCATAGACCCCTCTCCTGTTTGGGGCTATTTAAGTCACCTATCCTCATGGAATTGTGTTTAGACCCCAAGTAAAATGATTTTAATCTTGGCTGTATTGAGGCTAAACTATTTCCCCCACCAAAAAGCTAAAATTCTACAATTATAAATGAGTTTTGTTTTTTAATTAGCAGCATTTATTTCAGATTCATACCAGAGTCTCGTTAAGTATAATAAATCCACCTTACACAGAAATTGATCAGGCATAGAAATTACACTGTTAATATTATTTCCATCTCGAGTAGGTAGAAGGTCCCATAAACATATCTTTCCATATTATATCATGACTTTGCCTGGACAAAAGTAAACTCAATGACATGAATTTAAGAGCAGTACGTCTAATATTTAGGCATTTGTGCACGTCATAATCATAAAAAGAGCAATCATTTTTTTTAAATGCTCCCAATTGTGGCAGGTATGGGAAATAAGGCAAAGGGAAACCAAGTAGAGAACTGGTTCGTGGCATCTAAAGTCACCATATCGTCATTAGCACACACTTCCCCCTGTTGGGATGTTTCCGTGGAATTTTCAAATTTACGCAATTAAGAAATTAATTATTCAACAGTTTAGAAGCAAAGGTATGAAATGCAGAAGGATCTAAATAAACTCCTCCCCCTAGGTTTGAACAGTATTGTCCTACATGCATCTTGTGACCTCCCAGCAAGGCTCTTCTTGTGTTTCCGCCATTAGACGTTGCCTCAGAGTCGGCCCTCCTTTCGGGTGATAGCCAAGAAGAGGAATATTTTGCTGGTTCACATCAGGTCCAGTCCTGACCAGTCAGTCTACAGAGGAAACTGTGTCTTTGAATCTGTTTTACTAAAGATTTCTTAGAACGCTTTTCTTATATTAATATTTGTACTTTCTCAGCAGCACTGACACCTTTTTTCGGCAAGAGTGTGTTCAATTAATTTAAAAGGAAGAGAAATCGATTTGAGTGAGAACTAGATTTAGATATGAGTTTGCCTCCTTTTGTGCACTAAATTCAATGATCCAAATTTCAACCAAGGGACGTTTTAGTGTGTTTTGGTTCTACTCCACTAATATGGTGTTCCTCATATATTAACTGGTAACAAGCTACCTGAGCCAAAAGTAGCATTGTGCCATTCCAGTGCAATTATTTACTATTCGATACTATTAGCACAATATGAAATTGATTCCGTAAACATGAACCGACAGAATGAACATGTAACGAGCAGGTAATCGATCTGTAGAGCTTTGGCATTCATTAATCAAGAACTATGAAAATAATGTGTGGAACTTCACCTTTCACAGCAGTGTATTTAATATCCTCTGTTCGACTACAAATGTCACACGGTTATCCCAAGTGCATGCAGAAATACATAATACATTGCAATTTGTATTATCTTTGTTACAGATCATCTTCTACGAGGACAGGAACTTCCAGGGCCGCTCCCATGAGTGCAGCGCTGAGTGTCCTGATCTGAGCTCTCACTTCAGTCGCTGCAACTCCATCCGGGTGGAAAGTGGCAACTGGATCCTGTACGAGCACCCCAACTTCAGGGGCCACCAGTACTATCTGAGAAGAGGCGAGTACCCGGACTTCCAGCACTGGATGGGCTTCAACGACTCGATCAGGTCTTGCCGCTTGACCCCACAAGTGAGTGTCACTCTGTTTCATTTTGTGTATTTGGAGAATCTTTTTAATCAATCAATCATAGTATTTGTAAAGCACACTACATACCCGTGAGGGTCTCAAGGCCCTTGGGAGGGGGGGGGTGTAGGAAAGGGGGGAAGCTGCTACTGTTCGAAGAGCCAGGTCTTGAGAAGTCTCTTGAAGGTTAGGAGGTCTTCGGTCTGCCGCAAGTGGATGGGGAGGGTGTTCCATGTCTTTGCGGAGAGGTGGGAGAATGATCTGCTGCCGCCGGTCACTCTTCCAATGCGGGGGATGGTGGCGAGGGCGCGGTCTGCGAGCAGAGCAGGCAGGTGGGGGTGTAGAGGCTGAGTCGGCTGTTGAGGTACGCTGGTCCGGTGTTGGGGAGTGCCTTAAGTGCATGGGTGAGGAGTTTGAAGGTGATCCTCTTGTTGATAGGGAGCCATTGCAGGTCTCTCAGGTGGGGTGTGATGTGGAGCTCTTCGAAGACACCAGTCCATAGCATACACACTGGGACCAATTCACAAAGGCAAACTTACACTTTTGTGTAACTTTCCACTTGCTGAAAGTAAGTTTACTATACTTTTTGGTATTCAAAAACTAGAAGTGTGATTTTACAACTAGTGTGAGTTCACCTTTGTGAACCAAGCCCTCAGTTTTCATCTACCCCATGACAGAGTGTCCATATCCCATAAATACACTGTCTGTGTTATCTGTGAGTGTCTGCAGTATAATTAAGAGAGCAGCCGAGCAATACGACACTGCAAGGCATTAGGAAGTAAAGGAGTGTGTTGGCAGCTTGTGAAGGCCAAAAGTGTGTGCATGCCACATAACATTCCCGCACTCTATTTCGCCGGCACTTCCTGCAATACATCAGCAAAGTTCATTTCCGGTGCATTGTCTGCTGAGTTAGTCATTTCGTATATCCTTTTTTCCAAGACACTTATAGGGTTACTAAAAGTACCTTAAATCGAGTGGTACTTTCCGACTAGGCTTACTTTTCTTTTGTTTAAATAATTGTCTTTTTAATATACTGAAAGACACTCGATGGTCTGCCGGAAATATTATGATAGGTTTTTACATATGTGCTGGAAGCAGCATAATAATTATAAGGTGATTACATTCCTTGAGTCATTCTATAGGTGGTATTCATACATCTCTGGAACTCTGCGGCAGGTAAAGTGAAAAGTACTCGCATCAGGTGCAGGCCCCCATTGTGCATCGAATTTGGCATGTTCTGTCCCCTAATAAGAGCAGCTTATGCATCAGTGCATGGCATCCTCCTGGCCTCCTGAACTAGAACCCTAAAATGATGATGCCCAGAACTCTAGACCTCTTCCAAGCCGTCTAGACTGCCCCAATACCACTGGTGGGCTTGGCAGGGTAATGGTCCAGTGTCTGTGCCTGGTCTCTGCGGATTCCCCCATTTCCACTGATTGGAAGGGCCTCGATTAAAATGAAGGGACACCCTCACATCAGTGTGATTTTTAATCTTCACTACACATCAGTTATTACTGAAACTGCTGCACGGACATCTTATAATTCAAAACTACAATCCACAAAGAACAGACTGAGGTTTGCCCTGACTCCTACACACCTTTTGTAATATGCTTCTATAATGCTGATAGAGTAGTGGTTACATTTTGTCTCAGGTTGTAAAGAATAAGGTTCACAAAGGGCTACCTTAGAAATGTAAACACTTGTGAGTAAATTGTTGTCCTATTATAGTTTTGAAAACATAATTCTGCCTCTTGTTATGAAAATAGAGATGAAAGTACAAGTTTTCTTTGCCTAACAAAAGCGAAGTAATCTATTCCGATATTTGAACAAAGGCGTTGACATTCAATTAAATTATGAAGGGTGTCTTATTTTGTCATAAATCTTGATTTTAAGAAAGGTTTTAATAGTGGTTTGCCTTCTCTTGCCATTCCAGCACCGTGGATCCTACAGAATAAGAGTTTATGAGCGCGAGAACTTTGGAGGTCAGATGATGGAGTTCTCTGAAGACTGTCCCCATGTTTACGAGCAGTTCCGCTACAATGACATCCACTCCTGTAATGTGCTTGAGGGCCACTGGGTCTTCTATGAAGAGCCCAACTACAGAGGCCGTCAGTACTACCTGAGGGCCGGAGAGTACCGGAGGTACAGCGACTGGGGAGCCATGAGCCCCAGGGTCGGTTCTTTCAGGAGAGTTAGGGATCATTATTAACGTTATCTCTTTTGCAAAGGCTAATCTGTACATGTAACCAATAAATTAACATGCAAAATCATTTTGTTATTTTGGGTACTTATTGATACTTAACTGTTACTATCTATGAACATTTGATTAAAGCTAAAGAGAACTCAAACATGTTCACCGAAAGTAAATGCATTCAAGCGTTATGTGGAGATATCACCAATATGCTCCCTCAGCATGTGATTCTAAGTATCTATTGGATCAAAGCAGATTCATGTTTCAAACCTCGACACTACAGCCCAACACTACTATCTCTATCCCATACATATTACCCTAGACCGCTACCTTACCTTTGAGACCTTCGATTGGCTCAGAACTCTCCTGATTCACTGCTTCAAGAGATAGCCCGTTCTGTATTATGGCGCCCCTACACTTTCATTACCGCCCTCCTACTAACGTGCATCATTGACGACCTTGTGCAACTAAATACTGTTTGTTGTTTATGTCCAAATATTATTCTCCTTGCCCTCTCTGACACACATCCCTTTCAACAAAGAATCAGAAACCTTGGCATCATCAGCCACTTGAGGGTAGTTCATGCCATACTCTGAACTCAGCAACAACAGATATTTCACAACTATACTCTACTGCAGACACACAAAATCCCTCTTCCATCTCATTGTCTTTTGAGAACATCCTTCCCTTTATCACCCTCTCCTCACTTCCTGCCTCACCCTCTCTTGTACTATGTTAGGTAAATCTGTTAGTGTTCGCTTCAAAATTTTCAAGTGGCTTTCCACTATAATTACTGCGATATCAGCCATTGCCGGCTTCCCCAGATAAAAGTTATATGACGTCTTGAAAGTCTTGCTCATAGCCAAAGGGCCACAATACTAGCTTTGTATGGTCTCTCATACTTTTCCTTACTAGTCCTTGAGAATCTAGACCGCTTTCCCAGTCATATGCTCACTTCCTCTTCACACACTAGATTCATTATCTAAGCACCTAACAGTACCATATGCAACATCCTTTCCCTAGCATTCAATCCCACCCTCTTTCCAGAACCATTCTTTGCTGACTGAATTTCCCTCTACCTTCTATCAGCCCACTGCTCAATTTTCCCTCCACTACATCAGATTCAGGTGTGTTGTTATTCTGTTATTTATCATTGCTCCGTGCTTGTACTCTGACTGCATGCAACCACTTACCCTCCACCTCGACTGAGGCAGCCAAGATGCAGTTCCATTTATCAATCAATCAATCAAAGCTTTATTTGATTGTATAAAAACAATCATAAAAGCAGCACAACATAAAAAATATTAAAATACAGAATAAATCACAGAATAAAAAGAGGAAAAGGTTTCATACAGTCAATAAATTAAGTTTTGGCGTGGCTGACTTCAGAAAGTCTCCCACATGGAAACAAACCAGCTAATTCGGAAGCATACGCAAGAATAAAAGACAGGTTTTCTCTGAGGAAAGCTATAAAAATTAAGAACTGTTTTTAAAAATGTCTATGTTTAAATTTCATAGTATTTTCAGAAAAATATGAGATGTTCCAGAGTTTAGAAAAAAGTGCTGATGAGAGGCAACACACAGAATCAACGTCTTTTTATTTCTCAAAAGTCCTTTTAGTACAAATGGAAAACAGCCAATGCATTTCACCCTTCACAAGGGCTTCTTCGGGGCAATGTAAGGTAGCCAGATTTGTGTATCAGTGTGTTGGTACCAGCAGTGATTGAAGTCACAAAGCATCCTAGTTGATGGATATAGACTCAATAAATGAGTGAGTACCGTTATGGAGTGGTGTGGCTCACTGGTTAGAGGCGACAGACCCGGGAGCAAAAGTCAGCCGGGATCAGGGTTCAATTCCCGACGCGGCAACTCTGGGAATTAACTTGCCTAATCTCCACAACGGCCCCATCAACGCCGGGGATGCCTGGCTCCACCTTTGGGACTCCCAGCAGGGACCATCCCACAGGGAAAGCCAGGACGGGTTCCCCAGCGTTATACAGTGCCAGGAAACCTACGGGTAGCATTGCACTTTACAAGCTCAAACATTAATTAAAATTAATTAATAATGTCCTCAGTCCCGATCAAGACCTACGTTGCCTTCAAACAGAGGAGAAATAACTCTTTAGGGCAATTAGTAAGCCTATAGTGTAATTAATATTAGAACTATTGTTATCTTTACGTTGTGTTCCGAATGGCCTGTGTCTGGCAGCGCTGCTTATACACACTGATACACGTATCTGGCTACCTTAGAAGAATGAAACGTGTTGGCTGTTTTCCATATGTACAAAAAGGACTTTCGAAAAAGAAAAGGCTTACAATCAACAACTTAAAACTGAACTTTTCTTTGTGTATACTATAACCTGTTAATTCTGTGTGTTGCCTCTCAGCTTTTTTTCTAGAATTGATCTGTGGTCATGTGGCAGCTAACCATTTGAGGTGGGCAGTACGAGCTTAGTTTACTTTCAGTGACAAGCCTAGGTGGTGCAGTTGTCTTTCACCCTGCTACCTTTTTGCCTTTGTTGATATAGATGTTCAAGGGTTTGCACAGATATCTCAGCACAAGAGCTGAGTACAAACCCCCCCTGTGCGGAATGCCCCAGGGTTCTGCCTTGAGCCCTTTATTGTTTAATGCCTATGTGGCCCCTCTTGCCAAGGTAGTAGAGTCCTGGGGTGTCAGGGTGGTCTCTTATGCTGACGATACTCAGCTTGTTTTTTCCTTTAGAGACCATTCTGACTCCCTCTTTTCCAACTTTAGAAACTGCCTTGGCAATATCTGCACCTGGATGTCAGCCAATCACCTTGCCCTCAACACTGACAAAACGGAGGTTCTCTTTTTCAGCAAGAAATCCCCTCCCCCTGCAATTCTTTGGTGGCCTACCGTTTTGAATCCTCCACCCACCCCTGTACAGGCGGCCCGTAACCTTGGCTTCACCTTTGACAACTCTTTATCTGGAAGTGCCCAAGTCAACAAAGTTGTAGGGGCTTGTTTTTCCAAATTGCGCATGATCAGGAAAATTTTCCCCTACCTCCCTCAATCATCTCGCAAAACAGTTGTCCAGGCACTTATCACCACCCATCTAGACTATGCTAATAGTCTTTATGCAGGTGCCCCCCTATACCTAATTGACCGTCTGCAAATTGTCCAGAACGCTGCAGCCCGGCTCATTGGTAATATTCCTGCTCGCACCTCGGTCAGAGCCTACCGGGCTGAGCTTCACTGGCTCCCTATAGCCCGACGCATCGATTTCAAAATTCTGACCCTGACATTCCGAGCTATCCATGGAATTGGCCCGCTCTATCTGAGAAATCGTCTCAAGATCTCTTTTTCAGCTAGACACCTGAGATCCAACAGTCTACGTCTACTGATGGTGCCAAGATTTAGGCTTTCTCGTAGTGGCGGCAGATCCTTCACCGTTACTGCTGCCAAGCTCTGGAACAGCCTCCCTCCTGACCTCAGGTTCACCGAATCCGAACCAGCCTTCCGACGCAAACTTAAGACCTGGTTATTCACTAAACGCTAGGTCTTCAGTATTTTCAGGTTTTCAGTGTTTTCCTTCCCTCAGTGTGATGTGATCCTGGTTACTCTCAATGGGGACTCTCATGTAATCTTAGCGCCGGGACACCTCCGCCGGAGGTAGCCGAGCGCTCTACAAGCTTCTAAATAAATAAATAAAATAAATAAGAGCAAATTAGGACAGAAGATTCATCATATTGGCCCAAGGAAAAACAAAGTTGTGAATCATAGTTCTCAGTCCAAATTTAGCTAAGAGCGCCCTTCCCCAGGTGCGCTTAATCAGCGCCAAATAAGGTTCTATTATTTTTACAGTTTGGACAATGACATAGTGGAGAACCGGGCCTTATGGGCCTGACGGCGCAGGGCACGCCTTAAATCCCCGAGCTCACCTGCCTTGTCGAACAGAGACACAAGACACTCTGTTGAGCGTGGAAACTAGGTTTATTAGCTGCAGCCAAGCACAGTTATCCCAGAAGTTACACACAAGGTGGGTTCTGAGTAGACTGCCACTTCAATCCGTGGCGCACAATCTTTTACAGGAAACACATTTACGAAATTCACTCCTTACACATTCAAAACGGACCAATGAGAAAAGTTGAAAAACAAGCTATCAAGTATCTCAAATACGCCCCTTTTTCAGACCCCGTGTGTTACCCCTCCCAACAAATTGATCAGTGCTGGTTGCAACAATCCAATTTGCAGGTGACAGGACGTATTTGTGTGCCTCAAAGGATAGCTGTGTGACAAGAGAATACAAGGAAAGAATAGTGAAGGCCAGTCGGATAAGATAATGTAAAGAAAGAATAGGAGAAGGCAAATAGTCAGTCGAGATGGGGATCAGTCAACCCAGACATGGATTAACAAACTCGGCCAGACCCTGACATCGGTTTCATAAACAAGGGCAATGGAGTTACTCTTTAACTAAAAGGACATCCAGCAGCTGGGAAAAGCAAAAAACACTCCGTTCGCCGTGCGGCCTCAGTGAGGGCAACACAAAATGGTGACGAGAAACAAAATGGTGGCTAGATACGGAATGCAGTCAGAAACCAAAGAACCTCAGACCCTCCTTTTGCCATTACTCAGGCAAAACACCAAGGACTCAAGTTAGTCTGAGTCGATGTCAATGGCCATGAGGTCATCGATCTGTTGCTGTAACATCACTCTAATATTCTCTGTTTTCTGTGACACAGGCTTTGGGACACACATGGTAGCACAAAGACCACAGATGGCAGGTCCACACTGTACACAGAGACAACAAGAGAAAATGATGGCCAAAACCATTCCAAGGAAAGTTAATATCTTCCATCCACATGTGGACAGTATTCCCCAAAACCATCCCATCACAGACCAATCTCCCTTGTCCTGATGTATAGACTCGGAGAAGATATGCAACTTGGAGATAGCTTGGTATACCATAGGGGCATTATCAGGAATGTAAACACAGCAGCTAGACCCGATCAATTTACAGACTCCTCCACGATCTGCAAGGACAATGTCTAGAACCATTTGGTTCTGCAAAGTTATATGGCGATGCGCCTGAAGTTCGTCTGTCAGATTACTCAAGACTCCAGAAGTTACATTTATAGTAGCTTCAACAACACAAACAAGTTGTCTAATGTCTCTGCTGTTGGCCATTGGGCCCCAGAAAGGAAGCAACCCTTTAATAAAGTCACCTCCTTCTTGTCCTGCCGTGTCTTTCGAATCAATAACTCCTCTGCCATACCTTTTCCTATGATGACCTGAAGGAGCAGTATATGTTGGAGGAAGAAGAAAAGCCACATAGCAAGTTCATGAAAAATAAGTGGGAAGCCATGTATAAGCTCTATCATGGCAGATAAAATATGTGCCTTGTGATGGCACTAATGGTGAGGGAATCTGGTGTGTATAGACTTAAGTATTGGAACAAACACTCCTTTCCTGTTGATTCTTAACATTCTGACCAATAATTTGTAGACAGAAATTACCTCGATGATGCACAGTCCAAATTAGTGGGGATCTCCTTCGCCTAGCCTTATCCGTGAGGCTAGTAACATAACGAGTTATATTCCAGCCATCATATGCTCCTTTCTCATCCACGGGAATCTTACTAATCTCAGCAAGTCTAGCCATAGCCACTATTCCCTTTTATTTATTTATTTTTTTATTTTTTTTATTTTTATTGAAAGTTCATGACAATATAATGTACTCTATACAAAATAGTAAGTATTAATACAAGATTATAAATATACACACAGGCAAATGAATAGACATAGTAATAGTAAAAAAGCTGACATAACACGGGGTAATAAATACAATACATACACTCATACTGGCTACGATAAATGTTTTAGATACTATGGGCCCCCACTTTTTAACTGTCTCCATGATGCCAATGGCGCCCAAATCCTTAATCCCATTTCCCTGGATTTTGCGCCCTTTAGAGCGTATAATTCTGACTCTATGTTATGAATCCCGAGCATCCTGCACATCCACATTTGAAAGGTAGGGGCCTCAACGTCCTTCCAAGCAGCAGCAATTAAGATTCTAAAAACAGCTGTTGATATAAAAACAAGTGCCTCGGATTCTGTATTTAGGCCCAGTTTGGCGTCACACCCAATTATTAAAAGTGTAGGGGATAGGTCTATTTTGACTGCTAGCAGCCCCTCTAGAAACTTTTCAATTTCATTTTTAATTGTTCCTAATTTCCCACAGCTGCAAAACATATGTAGAAGGTCAGCCGGACCGTTATCACATCTAGGGCAATTACTATGCTCCCTCTTCCCCCATTCATACAATTTAGCCGGAGTGTAATATAGGTTGAAGAGAGTCTTAAAGTGCTGTGCTCTTAAGTTTGAGGAACGTAGGAACCTTTTATCCATTAGGATAGCTTTATCCAAATCAATGTCAGGATCGCTCAGTTTATCAGCCCAAGTAGCCTCTGTCTTAAGAATATCATCAGGAAGCGTTTCCAAGAATAAACCATAGAGTGTTCTGATTCTGCAACCACCTCCCTTCATATAGTCAAGTATTGAACAATCTTTAGATATGTCTATACTCGGTCTTTTTGATTTTATTGTGTTGGCAAACTGCATATATTTGAACTCTTGGGATCCTTGAAGTGAGTATCGTGACTTAAGGAGTTCAAGGGGCCTCAAAGCATCCTTTGTCATCACTTGACCTAATGTATTGATTCCCTGTCTTTCCCAGTGTCTCCATGGGCCATCTCTACTTAGATGTGGAAATAGTCCTGACTTCCAGAGTATAGTATGTTTATTAAACTTTGGGATACTCTGGTTCTTCTGTATAGAGGACCATAGCCCCCAGATGTCTTCCAAAATTTTATAACCCGTTGTCTTATAAAAACGTTTATCGTATTTCCTTAACAATACCCCATGTGCCTCACTCCCTAGGGCCAGCTGGTAGATAGATGGAATGTCTCCATGGCTATGTGGTGCAGCTTCAGGGAAAAAGAGTATAGCCATTTGTGTCAGAAGGCAAGACCAATTATAGAACTTAAGATTAGGAATTCCCAACCCACCCTTTTCTTGGGGGAGAGACATGTATTTAATTGATCTCCTCACTTTGCCATATTGCCACACAAAGTTCATAAAAACTGACTCCATTTCCTTGATCAATATGTCGTCTACTTTAAAGGGGATAGCCATAAATTTGTACAGGATCTTGGGGAACATTGTCATTTTGATGACATTGACCCTGCTTATAATTGACAGATGAAGAGTATCAATTCTTTTTAGGTCTTGTTTCATCTTTTCAAGCAGGGGCAAAAAGTTATCTTTGATGATTTCCCTTGGCTGTGCGTTAATTGTTATTCCTAAGTAAATTGCTGAGTCTACATACCGGTCATCTAGTTTTACTATATTCCTTGAGCATAAAACCTGTGTTTTTGCCACATTAAGACGATACCCAGATAACCTCCCGAAGTCTGAAGTAATACTAATTATTTCTCTCATTGCACTATCTGGTTCGGTGGTAGTTATGGCTAAATCGTCCGCATATGCGAGAATTTTAGTGTGAATTCCACTAGTGACAACCGGCTTTATATTGACATTATTCTTTATAAGAGTAATTAGGGGGTCTATGTATAATGCGAACAGGATGGGAGAGCACGGACACCCTTGTCTCGTGCCTCTCGTGATATGAATCTGCCCAGAGCTTTCACCCATAAGTTGGATACTGGCTGTTGGATTAAAATACATAGCCTTAATTGCCCGCAAGAATCTGGGGCCAAATCCTCTGTCAACCATCACTTTCCACAAAAAGCTCCACTTAACGCGGTCGAACGCTTTTTCTGCGTCGAGGAGGATCATCGCGACCCCCCCTCCACCAGCAGCATGGATATCGAACAGTGTTATGGCCCTTCTTATATGGTCGGTAGTATCCCTACCGGGGACGAAACCATGCTGCCAAGGCGAAACAAGGGTCGCAATAATCCCCCCCAGCCGTGTAGCCATTATCTTTGCATAAAGTTTGTTATCGCTATTTATTAACGATATGGGCCTATAGGACCCAGGACTTTCCTTGGGTTTCCCTTTTTTGTGGAATACCACTATATTGGTTTTGGTCCAAGATTCAGGTATAACCCCGGTATTTATAACCCCGTTGAAAAGATCTAACAGAAGAGGAGCCGTTTCTTCCTTCAAGTATTTATAGACCTCCAGGGGTATGGCATCAGGCCCTGCTGCCTTGCCTACTGAAAGGTCTTTTAGTGCCTGGGAGAGCTCATCCATGGTGATATTCTGCTCCAAGGATTCTGTCTCGCTAGCCATAAGTTTAGTGCCTGTATCTGGCCAATTTATGCCTGAGTCGTCCATATCTGTTTCTTCCTTGTAAAGATCCTGATAGAACCTTCTAAAAACTTCAAGAATTTCAGTTGGTTTATTATAAATCTGATCACCTTCTTTAATTTCGGTGATAGCATTTTTTGATGTAGCTTGTCTTATCCTTAACGCTAGAGCCCTACCTGCATTCTCCCCTGTTTCATACATACTGGCTCTGCGGGTCTGATATTCTGCTGCTGCTTTTTTTGTCAATTGCCGTTGAATATCTGCCTTTATGCTATTCAGCTTTTCTAAACTCTGATTGCCCTGTGTCCCCTGGCAGACGTCTAACCTGTGTTGTACCTCTGCCTCCGCTAGTTTGGCCAAAAGGCGTTCTTTGTCTTCCTTAGCTTCTTTCCAGATCCTACCCCAGAAGCTGATTGTCTCTCCCCTCAGGCCAGCTTTGAAACTATCCCAGACCATAACCCGGGATGCGCTATATCTGTTCGCATCAAAGAAGGATTGAGACCAGTTCTTAATGTGTGCTAAATAATTGCTATCCGCTAGAAGATTTCTGTCAAAGGTCCAGGGTCTGATCTTCTCCCTCTGTATGTTCAGGGTCATTGTAAGAATGAGGGGGTTATGATCCGATATTAGCCTAGGCAACATTGCAATTTTTACATTAGGAAGACAGGTTGCTGATAATAGAAAATAGTCCAACTTTGTATGTTTATTAAATGGGTGTGAGTAGTATGTGAACCCGGGTTCGTCTTTCTTTTGGCACCCCCACACATCCCTCAGCCCATGAGATTGAATTATAGAGGACACGGACCTGAATACCCGGGGCTTCCGACCGATATATGGGGTATCCCCTGCAAAATCTGCTGAAATATTGAGATCACCACACATTATTATAGGTGAAGACCAGTTAGTAAGTTCCCTCTCTATATGATCCATCACCCCCGGATCATCCAGGTTAGAGCCGTATACTGTACACAGAGTTATACCTAATTTCAGTTCACATATCGCCCATCTTCCCAATGCGTCAGCCTTTGATTTTTTTTGCCCCTCCCAGACCTACCCGACCTATAATAGCTACCCCCTTTACTGTTGAAGTCTGTGAAGAGCAGGACAAAATTTCAAACCCCCTAAGATTTAACCAATGTTTCTTTTTCCATGGTAAGTGGGTCTCTTGTAAACATTTGATATCTGCCCTAATTAATTTTATATACTCTTCAAACCTCCCTCTCTTTTTCCAGTTATTCAGCCCACCAATATTTAGACTAACTACCCTAATACTAGACATAGCCCTGTAAGGAGCAAAGCCAGCACTCTAACCAATTACATTTTCTCCTAAGCTTTTCATGAGTGTGCATATCCACTTTAAACATTACACTATATTGAAAAACACATTTGTTGCATGAACTTTCTTTTTCCTTTTTATTTTTTGCTTCCCCCATCCCCCATCTCCCCACCCCACAGCAAACCTTGTCCCCCCCTAGCCCCGACCCTCTCCCCAGTGAAGTGCGCAGACTGAGTCTGTGCGTGTGATGGGTGCAACCCAGCAGTGGACACTTTGCAGACTACTTATTAAAACATGTCCTCAACTCATAAATGAACCATAAACCATAAACCACCATAACGTGACACCTTTGATTCTATAAACCTCGATCTAAGGTTGATATTTAGATTTGAACATACTACAAAGGCCTGTATGAACTATACAACCATAATACTCGTCCCCCTTAAGCTGCATCCCTCTTTTATATGGATCGATTGGAGGCTAGTAATACAACACACTCCCCTGGTACCATATGATATATTGTATGTAGGATATCCCTACACTACACAAACTATATTAATTATCCACCATACTAAATTGAGTCCAGATACTCCCGAGCTTTGATTTCTGAAGAGAAATACATGGTCTTGCCTGAATGAATTATTTTTAGCTGGGCGGGATTAATGAGATAGACCTGTACTCTTTTGTCCTGAAAAGGCTTGATTAATTGTCTCAGCCTCCAACGCCGTTCAACGGTGGCGTGACAGAAATCAGGCCTTACAAAGAAAGAGCCTCCCTCAAAGGTTCTTTTAGCGTCTGGTCTCGCTTTCCCTGAGATGGACTGTCGTAAAAGAAAGTTGCCTATGTATATTAGAATAGCTCTAGGCTTGTCGCCTTCTCTGGTATTCTGTCTCAGCTTAAATGGGGTCCTATGTGCTCTCTGGATTTCAGTGGTCCAGTTCCACCCAGCAATATCTGGAAAGGCTTTCTCGAAAGTTTTAACTATAAAGGCTTTGACATCCTGCCCTTCACTTCCTTCCGGAATCCCAAGGACCCTGAGATTGTTCCTTCTCTGACGATTTTCCAGGTCCTCCAGCTTCCACTGGACGTCTGCTGCTTGTGCGCCAAAGGATTCCACTTTACTCGTGGCGGCCGCGGCCTCTGACTCAGTGGCGACGATCCTTTCTTCTAGGTTTGAGACCCTGTCGCCTATATTTACACAGGCCTTTGAGAGTTTCCTGACCACTCCTTTCATTTTTCGCATTGCAGCTTGGGCCTTAAGACTGTCTGATCGAGTCTCTTCTCTATGTGCTGTTATTCCTTGATGGATTGAGTCCATCATTGCCATCAGTGACATCATTGAGAGCTGCGTGGTCTCCTGATGCTGCGTCTGGGCCGTCCCCTGATTAGGGTTTCCCTGAAGAGATGTTGTAGGGGAGTGATCCCATGTTAGTTCTGGATGATCCCTTTGAGAAGGCATATTTTTGATGGTGGTTGAAGGAATCCCTTCCTCATTGTCACTCTCGGTTTCTGGGTTGCTGCAGTCGATATCAGAACTATGGAGCTCCTCATCCTCTGACCAATCAGCCTCCTCTGTCACGGAAAAGAAACATTCACTAGGAGTCTTCTCCTTTTCTTTCTCCTTTTCGCCATGTATTAATCCAGAATGAACAACAGTTACATTATCCACTGATTGGGAAGATTCGTCTGGGACCATAATGGACATAGTAGCCTCTTTCAGTACCTCACACGTTGTAGAACCTTCTTGAGTGCCTCCATTATTAGTTGTTGGGTATATAGATCTATGTTCTGCTATGCTTTCTGGTACTGAGTCTAGCGTGGCCTTTGCTGATATAGAGGCTATACTCTCCGTGGCACCGTTACCAGCTCTCTCACCATCCTCCGTAGTTACGCCCATAGGATGTATCAATTGTAATGTCAAGGCCTGAGTGCCCCTCAAGGTATCATCCCCTACTTCAACCTCCTGATCTGGTTGACATGATTGCATCTGCCTTTGTGATTGACTTTGAGGCTGTGAGGGTTGAGAGGCTGGTTGTGAAGCTGGTTGTGAAGCGACCTCAATGTTAGAACCAAGATCAAGCCCTACAACTTCCTGAGTGGCCGATATTGTCGGTAATGTTGCCACAGGGACTGCTGGGGCCGTCTCTAGGTCTATTACCATAGCTGGTTCCATCTCTTTCGGCTTATTTTTTTCTCATTCCGGTTCAGCATGTCTACTATACTTATGGTGGCAGTAGCTGTAGCTGTGGCTTGTCTGGTTCTAGCAGCAGGAGGCCGCATCTCTTTAGGTGTACTTGGACCTGGGGTCGACTGATGCTGCTTTGCCCGGCCTCCTGATCCTGCTTCTGACACTGCCCCCTCAAGCCCTGTGCTGATTATAGGCACAGTATTCACAGAAATGTCTGTAGCAGCGTTATCAGCATTTTTCTTTTTTGACAATGGCTTACCTCCAGTGTTAGTTTTGGGGGCCATTAGTAAAACCAGTGCTGAGAGTAGGAAAAGTTGCTGCTTCAATCTGATCCTGCCTCTCGGTTCTGCTCTGCCTCTGTCTGATCCACAGCCACTGCAACCGCTGAAGCTGCAGCCTCCGCTCCTCTCTCCCGACACCGTCCCTGTGAGGCTCCGCCTCCACACTCCGCGGACTCCGCCGGATCTGCAAACCAGCCCAGACCTCAGGAAGGGGGATGCAGCAGCCCTCCGCAGACCAGGGGGAAGCGCCCTGTAAAGGGGATCGGCAAGGAACATCCAGGCAATCAGACCGATGCGCTGAGACACCAAGATGCAGAATCGGAGCCGTCGAGCTATCGCGCTGTATGCCGTGTTACGTCCCGGCTTGTCTCGGCGTCTCCTCCGTGTGATCACCAATCTATAGTCCGGGGGAATCAACAGAGCTGGAGCTGCTCGGTTTCCTTATCTTATCTTTCTGGTAAGCTCATAGCAAGCTCAATCTCGTGGCATCTTTTTCCGAAAAAAGTTTGTTGAGGTTTTCTTTTTTGCTGGAGTGTCTGTCTGCACTGCTGCGGTTGCCGCTCAGCCGCTCCTCACGGCCGCCATCTTGCTTCCCTACCGCCATAGCCACTATTCCCTTTATCAAAGAACTGTGACTGAAATCTATTCCACCACCATATGGACTACCTGGAGGATACCGTAGTTGATTCTCATAGACATTAGAGAACATAGCCAGATAGGCCCAAGCGGAGCCTTCATAGAAAAACGGAAGGACCAAATATGGCATCCCTCTCTCCGTATAATGAGGCATGAGCCCACAGACCCAACAATCAGTAGTATTCATTACCAGTTGATGCTGATGCAATAACTGAATAAATGAATTATTAAAATATTCTGTTCTCCTAATCTGTTCGTGTTCTGGGAGTGTATGAAACTGATGTGGAGAGGCAGTAGTAAAGAGAGATAAAGAGACAGAAGTTGAAACAGGTGATGGCTGCATAGTATAAACAACCCAACTTACACACGCTAATGAAACACATGAACATATTGAAATACATAATATTATTCCACACGGACTAACCAAATGTTTCTTAATTTTACTTTTCATTTTCAAATTTTGGTCATTAATTTCCACCTTTGTATCCATACTCTAAAGAGTTGCTCATGGCAATCTTCCTAGATCACTTAGCTGTGATTGTTAGCTGTCCTATGACACTGCAAGTCCTGCAGACCTATGTCACTACTCAGGTCACAGCTTAAGACTCCTACCGTGACCCTGTAACTTGATGGATAGTGGAAAAAAAAGAATCAATGTCTCTCAAAAAGAAAAAAAAAACATAATCAGAAAAAAAAGAAAAATTCAATTGTTCTTTGCTATTCTTAGTCGCAAATTATTCCGAGTCTTATTAGGGATCGTTTGCTCTTTAAACAAAGTTTCTGGGTTGGCCGTGTTCAATCGCAGATGTGATGGCACAGCTTCTTGCAACACGTTGTCGTCTTTTTTCTCAGAGTTTGTTTGGTCTAGGCGTACACTACTGAATGGTACAAATTGAGGGACTCTTTTGCCTTCACTATCACTCATGCCCCTACGAACCCATTGATCAAAAGGTAGAGGCAAAGGTACCCTCTTACAGTGCACGCCATGGACCCAGTTCTGTTTCCCGACGACCTTTACGGCTGTACGTGTTGTCAATAAAACTTGCCGCGGCGGGCCCCAACAAGGTTCCAGACTCTTTTTCCGCTGAAAATTCTTCACACAGACCCAGTCACCGGGTTGTATGGAGTGACCTGGGTCCACAGAGGCCTCTGGCAAAGCGTTTTGAACCTTTTGATGAAGAACGCGTAATTTAGTGGTGAGGTCATACAAGTAGTCAATCAACATTTGGTATGGGATATTAGTATACTTTTTAGGTCGAGGGACTCCCCAAACATTGTCTGGGTGCCCAAAAACGACCTTATACGGACTAAGACCTAAACGAGAATACACAGTAGTTCTCGTGGACAGAAGTGCCAATGGTAAGGCATCAGGCCAAGCAAGAGCTGTGCTGGCCTGAATCTTTGCCAATTTAATCTTGAGAGTGCCATTATAGCACTCTACTAAACCTGCTGACTGAGGGTGGTTTGCCGCATGGAATTTTTGGCTAATTCCAAGACCTGTACATACTTTCTGCATGATTTGGCCTATGAATTCACTCCCATTGTCAGACAAGAAAATGCACGGCAAACCAAATCTCGGGAAAAACTCCTTCAAAAGGACTTTGGCAGTAGACAAAGCAGTATTGTCCTTTAGGGGGTAGGCCTCTATCCCTCTGGAAAAGGCACACACCACCACCAGAACATACTTGAGGTTATTACAACGATCCATATGAATGTAACCGATTTGTAATACCTGGAAAGGATACATAGGAGGAGCAAAATGACCTCCTGGAGTTGGGGTTCCCTTTCCTGGATTATGCATTAGACAAACAATGCAATGCTTCACCACATTTTCTGCACATTTAGGAATTCCTTCATTCTGCCATACTGGAGCCAAAAGTTTACATATGCCTTTTGCACTGATGTGAGCTGGACCATGCGCCATAGTAACTACAGTTAGTACATAGGCATCAGATAACAGCCAACTCTGATGTTCTGACAATTCCGTCCAACACCCAGTCGAGTTCAACATTACTGTACTTTCTCTCCACTTACTCAATTCTTTCTCAGTAGCCTCTTCTTGAATCATTCTCACACTTTTTATCGTGTCCTCACACATTCCTCCTTCTCTGACCCATCTTGCAGGGCCCGCAACACACATGCAATTTGTAACATCTCTCGCTGTTTCCTTCGCTACTTCATCTGCAAAAGCATTCCCGCGAACCACATCATCAGTAATATTCTTATGGGCACTACACTTGATTATTGCTATCTGTGTAGGCAGAGCAAGTTATTCGAGAAGGTCAGTCACCAACTGACCATGCTGTATTTTAGTCCCATGGCAAGTAAAGAATCCTCTTTCCTTCCACAAGCGACCGAAACTATGAGCCACACCAAAAGCATATTGGCTATCAGTGTAACCATTCACTCTCTTTCCCTTAGCCAACAGACATGCTCTCGTCAGGGCAATTAATTCAGCTGCTTGGGCTGAATTCTGTGCAATACGTGCTGTCTCCACTACCGTATACAAGGTGGTGATGGCATAAGCTGCAGTCGTCTCGCCATTTGGAAGCTTGAAACAAAACCCATCCACCCAGAGGATCCCATCCGGGTCCACAAGTGGTGTGTCTTTTAGATCTATTCTGCCTTTCGTCTCCTCCTCTGTTCTGAGAAAACAGTCATGCTGTTCTTGAATGCCTTTCTCGTCCGGAATGGGCAACAATGTTGCTGGATTCAAAGTATTACACCGCTTGATGTGTATATGGCTGGCCAAGAGCGTCAGCTCATATCCAGACAAGCGACAACTCGTGAGGTGTTGTGTCTTCGTTCTATTCAAAAGAGTATCTACTGCATGTGGTACCATGACAACAATAGTGTTATCTAATACCAATCCAGCAGATTGACGGATAGAGATTGCTGCTGCTGCTGTAGCTCTGAGACAACTAGGCAATGCCTTGGCTACTGGATCCAACGTAGCCGAAAAATAGGCACATGGCCGTTGTTTGTCTCCGAATTGCTGCGTTAAAACTGACAACGTGTAACCTTCTCTTTCATGAACGTAGAGTGTGAAAGGCTTACTGTAATCTGGAGTACCTAACACAGAGGCAGAACACAAGGCAAAAGAAAAACTTTCTGACATTCATCAGTCCAAGGAAGAGGTTGTGGTGTATCTTTCACGGTGAGTGCCAATAGAGGTTAAGCCAGCAAGGAAAAATTCGGGATCCATTGCCTACAACAAGAGGTAATGCCCAGAATTGCATGCACCTCCCTTTGTGTAGATGGCACATGCATTTGTGCAATTGTTTGAATTAGTTCTGGGGTCAACCGCCTTCCCTCCTTCGACAAGAGATGACCTAAATGGGTAACCTCTTGGCGGCAATATTGGAACTTAGAGGGGGACACCTTATGATGCAAGTCAGACAAATGACGCAACAAAGAAACAGTTGCATCCTTACATATATCCTCCGAATCGGCAGCAACCAACAAATCGTTGACATACTGAATCAAAGTGGCACCTGGGGGCAAACTGAAAGCATCAAGTTGGGATTTCAAAGCCTGACTGTAAATGGAGGGACTTTCGCAATAGCCTTGAGGTGCACGTTTGAACCGGAAACTTCGACCTCCGAGAGAGAAACCAAAAATATCCCTGCTTTCCTCAGCAATAGGAATGCTAAAGAAGGCATTCTTGAGGTCCATAACCGAAAACCATGCCGCTGAAGCTGGTATCATAGTAAGCAAAGCAGTGATATCTGGGACAACAGGAAACTGGGGGACAACAATCTTGTTGACCTCCTGAAGATCGATCACAAAGCGATATACAGGAGGCTGAGAAGGGTCAGTACGTTTAAGAACAGGCAAAACAGGACTATTGCAAACTTTTCCTCTCGTCTCTTCCACCACACCCTTCTGAACCAAATCATAGATAATACCGGACAGAGCTCGTTCACCATCATTAGAAATCTTATACTGAGGAATACGTGGCAATTTAACATCACTTTTAATAGTAACCACGTAAGGTGGAATCTGTAGCAGACCAACATCATTCGGACCTGTAGCCCAAAGCGTAGCAGGGAGAGATCGCAATTCAGGCGGAAACCGATCTCTGGATAGATATGTAGGGGAGACCAATTTCTCATCCAAGGTAAGATGTACACCAGAGGGGAAAAATACAACGTTGCATGAAGACGTTTCAACAAGTACAAACCCAAAATGTATCACAGTATCCCCACACGTTGGCACAATACATTAAAACCGGTAAGCATTTAAGCATTTAAGAAATTTGCCTGGTATTTTTAATTGTTGCTTTCTGTACATTGTTTTCCATGATTCTGTTTTTTTTCCGGTTATATATTATTTGTATTGTTCTATCCATACACGGAAAAAACAAGAAAAAAAAATCATATTCCAGTACCATGAGGGGATGGAGAAATTTAGTGCAAATGATCACGTTGTGCACATTTCACTCATGGTTCACAGCACACCTTGAGAATGAGTACAGACGTCAGAGTAATTAGTTTGCTTTTGGACATCATTATTTTAAGATGGCCACCAAGAAGTGGGACATGCCTTTAGTCTTTCGTCTATTTTGATAATCAGGTTGTGTGAATGAGATTTGGTCTTTGTCCTCTCTTCATTTCAATGAATGAAAAATTTCCTAGCTATCGTAACGGAAAGTTTCAATTCTATTAAGGACAAGGAGGCGAGGATTATGCAGTCCTTTCTTCTCTTTATTAAAATAGCAAATTTAAAGTGGACCAATAAGAAAACTTTATAGAAACTTCAACTCCCATGAGCACATGGGCCACAGTGTCCATAACAACCACCATCCAATCACGAGGCTGTCCGCTGTATAATTGGTCCTGACGTCCCTTCCTCTTCCTCTTGTTCTCTGCAAGGAAAGATGTCATTCCTTCTGGTCTTGTCCTAAACCAATATAAGACAAACCGTTATCTTGATTCCTTTCCGTATACGGAAGCACAGAACGAGATACATAAAGCTGCACACCAGATAACATTTGAAGCATGTCTTAGAGAATCTTGGAATATTCACATATACCATCAGACCTGATTACAAAAACCTCAAGTAGCCTCATAATCATCTTGAAAGCAATACAGTTGCATTAACATCATCAAACCCATTCGAAAGGTTACTTACTGAGATTACGTAGACTCCGGGTGGGGTGAGACCGTCAAGTCTCGGGAGGGATAATCCTCGCCTCCTTGTCCTTAATAGAATTGAAACTTTCCGTTACGATAGCAAGGACATTTTTAATTCTATGTCAGGACGGAGGCAAGGATTATGCAGGTTCAAAGCCTGTCCACCACCAATTCTGCTGCACCATAGATGGGTTTGAAGTAAAAAATGTTGAATATGGACTCGGAAGACCAGTCCGCCGCAGCCATAATATCCTCTAGGCGGCCACCAACCTGAATAGCCTTAGAAGCCATTGCTCCTCTCGTGGAGTGAGCTCCGAATCTGGTCACGTCCACCCCCGCCTCGGTCATGACCCATCGGACCCACCTGGCGATTGTTGGAGAGGAAACCACCTTAAACGGTTTCTGTAAAGCAATGAGGAGTTGACATTCCCCCAGGAGGCGGTATTCCGACGTCAAGTCCTCATACGCCTTGAGGCACCGGACCACACATAGTTTGGGTTGATCTGGAAAAAAAGGGTAAGATACAGACCTGATACTAGTTTTGGTCCTTCTAGACACAGTGAAGGTGACTCCCTCCGGGGTGAACGTCCGTGCCCTAATGTCCAAGGCTCTGACATCTGAGACACGCTTGCACGAGACCAAACAGAGCAAGATGGCCAACTTGGCAGGTAACTCTTTCTGGAAAGATATTGATTGTCCCTCCACGAACAGAGGAAACGGAGAACGATATTGACGTCCCAAAGGGAGTCATATCTGGCCTCTGGGGGTTTAGACAGTCTAGCACCCTTCATCAACTTACAAACCCAAGGGTGCTCTCCTGCCGGTCTCCCATCGATATGGGCATGTCCAGCCAAAATGGCTGATCGGAAAGAATTGATAGACCGATAGGCCAGTCCTGAATGGGCTAATTCAGCCAGAAAATTCAAGATGTAACTAACATCCGCCCCCACGTTGCCAAGCCGAGCGGTACCTCTTGACCGTTCCTGGAGCCCAGGCTCTACGGATGAGGTCCTCAGCTTCTGCCGAAAGGCGTCCGTCCTGCTAGCGTCCCCTGAAATCCTCCAATCCATGAGTCGCAAGGTCTCCTGGATCACCAGAGGATGAGGCTCCCCCTGAGGGCCCGGGAGCAACGAAGGGGACAAGGGCAGTAGGATGGGATAGTCCCATGACAGTTCCAACAGAGAGGGAAACCATGCCTGCGCCCTCCAGAAGGGCGTCACCAGGATCATGGAAGCTTGTTGACGGCGAACCTGAGCCGCCACTCGTGGAATCATGAGAAAGGGGGGAAACGCGTACGTTTGTTCCTGAGCCCAGTCCTGCAAGAACGCGTCGACTGCCGACGCTTCCGGATCCGGTCTCCAACTCACGAATCTCAGGAGTTGTCGATTGAGCCGGGATGCAAACAGGTCCATCGAACATGGACCCCACCTGACCATCAAAGCCAGGAAGACCGATCGCTCCAGTCGCCAGTCACTGAAATCCTTGAAGTACCTGGAGTGCCAGTCCGCAATGGAGTTCTGCCTGCCCGGCAGATACTCTGCTGTCACCGAGATCTGCTTTTCCAGACAATAATGCCAAAAATCCTTCGCCAGGTTCGCCAGGGCCCGAGATCGTGGGCCGCCCAGGCGATTGATATATTGTACTGCTGACACATTGTCCATGCGTAGCAGAATGCAGCACGATACTTGGTTCCGAGTAAGGGATCTCACCGCAAAGGAACCCGCTAGGAGTTCCAGACAATTGATGTGGAGGTGAAGCTCCTCCTCCGACCACCGACCTCCCATCGTAATCTCGCCGCAGCGGGCACCCCAGCCCGATCTGCTGGCACCCCAGCCCGATCTGCTGGCATCCGACTCGATGACCAGATCCGGGCTGGAACCGAAGATCGCTCTCCCATTCCAAGCACTCATGTGCTCTATCCACCAACCCAATTCCGTTCTCGTTTCCTCCGTGAGGGAGATGAGTTCGGAATACGTGAGCCCCTTCCTTAGGTGCAGCGCTTTCAACCGCTGCAGGGCCCTGTAGTGAAGAGGGCCCGGGAAGATCGCTTGGATCGAGGAGGATAGGAGACCGACTATTCGAGCCAACTGTCGTAGAGAAATCTGTCCTTCCGAAGGACATGGGAGAGTTCTTTGCTGATTTTGGTAACTTTCTGCGAGGGCAGACTGAGGGAGGCCGATACTGAATCTATCTGAAATCCCGGAAATGTAATCTGAGTCGATGGTCGGAGTTCGGACTTCTGGACGTTTATCACAAAGCCCAGGTCCTGGAGTAATGCAATAGTCATGTTCAAGTCTAGTTGGAGACGCTCCGGCGATTGATTCAAAATCAATATATCGTCGAGGTAAATAATCAATCGAATGCCCCTCTCGCGCAGGGTTTCCACCACCGGCCGAAGGAGTTTCGTAAAGCACCATGGGGCCGACGAGAGGCCGAAGGGGAGAGCTTGAAACTCGAAGACCGTGTCCTTCCAAAGAAACTGGAGGATTTTCCGGTGTGGTGGAAAAATCGGAACCGTCAGGTAGGCGTCCTTCAAGTCCAGACGCACCATCCAGTCCCCTTGGAGGAGAAGATCGCGAAGCAAATGAATCCCCTCCATTTTGAAGTGGCGGTACACCAGCCACTCGTTGAATTCCCGTAAGTTTATAACCGGGCGAAAGCCCTTGTCCTTCTTTTGGACTAGAAAGATGTTGCTTAGAAAACCCAAAGGGTGTAAGTGTGTCATGCGGATTGCTCCTTTCTTGAGGAGATCCGCTACCTCGCTGTCGATCAGAGCCCTGTCTTCGGAAGAGAAGACGAGGGGGCGAGGATGAACCTTCTGGCAGGGCGTTCCGTAGAATTCTATCTGGAAACCTCATACGGTTTGGAGAACCCAAGGGTCTGAGGTGATCTTGCACCAGTTGTGAAAGTGGTTCTGTAACCTCCCCCCCAGTACGGACGGGGAAAAAAGGGTAACACTCATCGGCTGGACCTCCGGGTGCGTTGGCTCCGCCACGGTAGGCTCTGCCGCGCCCTTTGCCGGCGCCTCTACTGGGATAGAAAGATCCCTGTCTGCCGTCGTTCCATCCGTTATCACGACGCTGCTGGTTTTTATTGTTGGGGCCTTGCTGATACTGGCGGCCGGAGGAGCGACCCCTACCTCTTCCGACCCCTGCAAAAACCCGTCCGGGAAAAATCTTTTTAATCGACGTTTGTGCCTTATCTAAGGCTGAAAAAGTAGTGACGAACTTATTCAATTCTTTAATAAATGGTTCGCCAAACAGTTTGCCCTGTGCAATAGGCCCCGCTTCTGAGGTGGCCAGGTCTCCGAGTTTGGGGTCAATTTTAATGAGGAGAGACCTCCTCCGCTCTGCTGCCAACGCGCAATTCGCGTTGCCCAAAAAGCATAGGGCTCGCTGGGCCCAACCTGCCACGATCTCCGTGGACATCGCGGTCCCCGACTCCTTTGCCCTCTCGGCCAACTGGATGATCTGAGTCACTGGTCCCACTGCGTCCAGGAGCTTATCCTGGCAGTTGCGCCAGGAGCGGTCTATACCCTTTTTGGGGTCCTTCATGAATTTGGCGAAAAAGGCGCAGAGCTTTTCGTCAATATCCGGAGTGACTGCCACTCTACCGTCCAACTTAGGGCGAGGGCATTATCCCCGCATGCGGATTCTAACTTCCTTTTCAAGAAGTTGGCGAACCTTGCTAGCGACATACTTCGTCACCTTGGGATCTGGGATCCACTCCGACGACCTAGGGTGGTAAATCCTGGTTGGGTCAAACATGTCGGAGAATTTTTCCTCACCTTCCTGGGATTCCGAGGAATGAGACGCTGGGCGCCAGGGTCGACCCGAGAACTCGTCCTCATCCACCGAGGAGGCGTCATCATCAGAAACACCCTCTCCCTCCACGGGGAAACCATCCTCCTGGTCTGTGTCTGGGGCGACCTCGTCGCCATCATCTCCGGGGTAAAATCCCTCCCGGCAGGGTACATTCTTTAACGTCCGCGCACTCTTACCGAAAGAGTCTCTGAGACAGTCAAACTCTTCCAGGTGCCCCGCGTGACGTTTACCAGAGACTTTGCCACCACCTTGCCCTCCTTTGGGGCCACGGTCGACAGCCGCTGAGCACCCAAACACCCTGGGGATGCTCTGGGCGAGTGCGTCCACTCTCTCCCTCAGCGGCGCTAGGACAGAGTCCATGGCCTGCGAAAGCGCGCGACCAACCGCAGGTGGCAAGTGTTGGGAGACACAAAGTTCCTCCGCCTCCTGAATAGAGGAATTTAACTGCTCTGCAGTCTGCATTGCTGGAGGGTGTGAGCACCTAACACCTCTGATAAATTCTATGGAGGTAGCCCCCTCGCCGGTGCCCAGGACGTAAACCGCCCGAAACTTACAAGAAATCAGGTGCGGTATCTTCAAGCGACCACCAGGTGGCGCTGCGCTGAAGCACGTTAAGCACCGAAGCCGAAGCCGGTGTCTGGCGAGGGTTGGTGAGGTCGGAGAAAACTTCCTCAGCGCGCCTGAAACCGAGCGAAACACTGCGAGCGCAGCCGTTCGCCAGAGTCAGGCGCCTCACAGAGCCGGGAAACGGCAAAGCGCGTTCCACACGATTCCGCGGTGAAGCGGCAGAGACGGCGCAAGCAGCGCCTGTCGCTCGTCGTGCTGCCGCGCCTAACGCTGAACACAGCGATCAACAAAAGCACAGTAAAGCGCAAATCCTACAGAAGCAGAGAATGCTGCACAGGATAAACTCAATAATCACAAAAGGCACAATACGTCAGAAAGTAATGAGAAATGACTTATCTGACGAGCAGAGAAGAAAGAGGAAGAGGAAGGGACGTCAGGACCAATTATACAGTGGACAGCCTCGTGATTGGATGGTGGTTGTTATGGACACTGTTGCCCATGTGCTCATGGGAGTTGAAGTTTCTATAAAGTTTTCTGATTGGTCCACTTTAAATTTGCTATTTTAATAAAGAGAAGAAAGGACTGCATAATCCTCGCCTCCGTCCTGACATAGAATTGATTGGAGGAAGTTTGTATTTAAGCAACTTTACATGGCTTCTTTCTGTGTTCTCGTGCTTGAGCTACACGGAGATTGACTTTTTGGACGAGAAAGTCAGACTCACGGTAAGAGTGGGACTAGGTTTGGGTGATGTGTTTGTCTTGTAGTATGCCCCGTGGTCCGGCCCACCCACTCCAAAGGGGGGGGGACGTGGCTGGACCGTGGGCCTTACTGGACGCCATCCGTCGGGAGCAGAACTCTGGCTAGAAAGGGCGGAATTAAGGGGAGCGCAGGCAGAGAACTGGCTGGGCAGCAGATTAGGACACTGGGTTCAGCCCAGCCATTAATTTAGGCAAGGAATTTGGCTGAAGGTGGTGGGGTATTTAAGCACAAGCGCGGGTCGCAACACCCTCTTTCTCCTGGTAAGGTTACAGAGAAGAGAGGTGCTGCTGCTGCAGAGTGTGAGGTGAGGGGCGGAGGTTTGGGGGAGGGCAAGGGGAGCCGTGAGGCTTTCGGAAGAATAGTCGGCTAGGCAGCAGGGAAGTGCCTTGTGGCAGTGGATGGCGCTGAGGGATCGGGCCGGATGGGGGGGTTGCACAGGGCGGGCATCCCACAGGGGCAGGAGCCCGTCTGCTGGAGTTTCTTGGTGGCTCAGTGCAGTGTCTGCCCGAGTGAAGGGCGCGGGCTGGGTGCTTAGGGCCCGGCCTTTGGCGCTTTCATGGTGTAGTAAATAAGTACAGGAACACTGGTTCTAGTTGCAGCATTTATTCCAAAGGAGATACAGCTTAACATCCACAAGGGAGAAACTGGAAAGCACAACCAGTCCTCATATCTACAGCTTCCAACGAACACCCTATGACCTAATACAGTGACCTAAAATCATTCTATAAGCACTACATTCTATAATCTAGAATACTACACATGGCAGAGCCCCGATACCACAGGTGGCCTTTAGGCGTGGAGGGTTTGGGGGCATCGGTTCTCCCCTTGGCCTCCGGCTTGCACATATGCTGGGATGGGTTATTACAGTTCTGACGGTGTGAGGATGGGGGTTTTCCTGCGTGCTTTCCGTCCCTGGGGCGTCCAACAGGACCCGCTGCCAACTCTGGGAGGCATTCAGCCGTAGTGAAGGCTGGGCCTCAAAGTCTTTTAGGACAGTGCAGCCGACAGCAGGGGAGGGGGGATCCTGGGACAATGCATGGTGCATGCATGCTGTGACTGCGTGCTCAGATTGCCAGGAATGACTGAGCGTGTTTGTCTCTGGGATTGGTAGGAGGGATGTGCTGGGATTTGCAAATTAATAAAATGTGGGGCTCAAGGACGTGCATGGGTTCGAGAAGGGTTAGGGTGGGGGAGGAGCGCTTTCCTAATTGAAGACTTTAAGGATGGATACGGAAATGAATGCCGGTATATTGGTAAATAAGACAAGGGAAGGGTTATAGGTAAACACAGGGTTTATGGCTTTAAAGAATAGCGGCTGCTTAGGGGACCGTGGAGGCGCGCATGAGGGGGCAGCGCAGTGCAGCAGCACAGTGGAGCAGCGCAGTTACGTGCGCCTCAGTTGCAGTCAAAAGATGTGTTCAACTCTTTGGGTGCAAAGGTACCGCGGATGTCGAGTCAGGGTTGTATAGTGATTAATGGTGTTTCTGCACATCATGCCCCAAGGGCAGCGCTCTTCCGTACAGCACATGGACTCCAATTACATCTGGGTTTCCCCCCTCCAGCTATCCTCATTTCTCCCCAGCCTTAGGTTGAAGAGGTGGGGTGGGCTTCCGAGGAATGCATCAGTATTCCTGCCACATCTGGAAGCGGAGGAGTGTGGGGGGGTTGCAGTGCCAGGCACTGGGGAGCGCAACACCCACGGCTGGGTCCCGGGTGACTGGGGGTGAAGCGCTGTCTGGGGGCCGGAGGGAGGGAGAAAGAGGCTCTATACAGGGAGCAAAGCCTTCGAGTTACGCAGAGGCCCCCGGGAGCAGGTGATATCAAGGACTAAGCATGGGCTGAAAATTCGTTTCGCTCGCGGAATTTGAGGATTTTCCACGATTTTGCGATCCGCGAAATCGCGGTAAAATCCACTAATCAGCGGGGACGAATTTTCAGCCAAGCACTTACAGGCTTACAGCAGCAGGTGCAAAAGTTGAAGCTAATTTTTTGTAACCTTTTACAAAAGGGTTACAAAGAAATTAACTTCAACTTGGGCACCTGCTGCTGTAATCCTGCAAGTGCTTCCTGGCGCCTCGTTGCCTACTTGCAACTATTATCTGACCCTGTTCTGATCCTTGAAGCAGGGTCAGAGAATAGTTACAAGTAGGCAATGAGGCGCCTGTCACGAAAATTAAACCTCAACAGGAAGCACTGACAGATATAGTAACAAGCATTTGCAATGCAATAGTTCTCGCATTAGGAAAGTTTGAGCTATTGGACTTGTAAATTACAATTTTTTTTATTTATGTGTTGGTTTTGAAAATAGCTAAATTAATAGCTTTGTCATTTACAATGGCAGTAGTTATAACTTTCGCAAATGTGATACCTATAGCATTTGTAATGCAACATGTTTTGTATTTACGTGACTTAGATGTATTGATATTACAAATTACAATGACTTTTAACTTTTTTTAAATAAATAATACTTAAATAAAAGTGATTTTAATTTATAATGGCAATAGCTTAAACTTTTGTAAATAACTTTTGTGAAGATTATGTTCAGTGTATTTTATTGTGATGAAAATCCAAGAACAGAAGTGAAATATTAACATCTTTTTGTGACATTTGTAATAAAGCTTGAAACATTGAGAGAACATATTTGAACCAGTTGTTGTTGAATGGTTGTGCAGATTGATGCTTGGGTGGCCCTGAGTGGTGCTGTGGTGATGCTGAGTGGTGCTGTGGTGGTGCTGAGTGATACTGGGATGGTGCTGAGTGATGCTGGGGTGGTGCTGAGTGGTGCTGTGGTGGTGCTGAGTGATGCTGTGGTGGTGCTGAGTGGTGCTGTGGTGATGCTGAGTGATGCTGTGGTGGCACTGGGTGGTGCTGTGGTGGTGCTGAGTGGTGCTGTGGTGGCACTGAGTGGTGCTGTGGTGGTGCTGAGTGGTGCTGTGGTGGTTCTGAGTAATGCTGTGGTGGTGCTGAGTGATGCTGTGGTGGTGCTGAGTGGTGCTGTGGTGGTGCTGAGTGATGCTGTGGTGATGCTGAGTGATGCTGTTGTGGTGCTGAGTGGTGATGTGGTGGTGCTGAGTGGTGCTGTGGTGGTGCTGAGTGATATTGTGGTGGCGCTGAGTGATGCTGTGGTGGTGCTGAGTGGTGCTGAGGTATGCTGTGGTGGTGCTGAGTGATGCTGTGGTGGTGCTGAGTGGTGCTGTGGAGGTGCTGAGTGATAATGTGGTGGTGCTGAGTGATGCAGTGGTGGTGCTGAGTGGTGCTGTGGTGGTGCTGAGTGATAATGTGGTGGTGCTGAGTGATAATGTGGTGGTGCTGAGTGATGCTGGGGTAGCACTGAGTGATGATGTGGTGATGCAGAGGGCAGAAAGGCACAAAAAGCAGTCTAACAAAGGGCAGAAGGGCAGAAAAACAAGGGAAAAACGAGTCTAACAGAGGGCAGAAGGGCACAAAAACGAGTCTAACGGGACAGAACGGCACAAAAACGAGTCTAACAGAGGGCAGAAGGGCAGAAAAACAAGGGAGAAATGAGTCTAACAGAGGGCAGAAGGGCAGAAAAACGAGTCTAACAGGACGCAGAATGAATCCCGCCCTGCGTGTTTGTCCACGAAGATGCCACCGTTTTGTGCAATACCTCTACTCAACTGGAGTACTTTCTACTGTCTAATCAGGAAGTGCTCCCTCGTTGGCTAAATGTAGGGTGTGGGAAGAGACTGTCCTCTACTCACAACTCTTACAAAGCCGAAGAGCGTAAATAGTAGACTCTGATAAACACCATCCACAGTAATACTCCTTTCTACAGTAGCAAGAGTGCATACTACAGTGTATTCCAAGCTCACATACTCCTTTGTAATTCTCACGATCCCACAAGAGTCTCCCAAGCTCGTAACGTATTGAGAAATCATCTACTCATTTTTGCTATTCACGATCCTGTGAGTCTTGCAAAATCCTAAAAATGTGTTAAAAACAAACACTTCTATTTTCTTCACAGTAGTTATCCCTTAGACACTTTTTCTCTACATCTAGGGGAACAGCATGACTGATAGATTTGGGGGTCTCTAGTTGGCACGGGTAGGTACTTGTGACAAATAGGGACCCTTGGCTCTAGTCAGGGTAACAGGGTGCACTCCTAAAATAGCCCCTGCTCACCCCCTTGGTAGCTTGGCACTAGCAGACAGGCTTATGTCAGAAGCAGTGTGTAAATCATTTGTGACCACATACATTAATCAAGTGACAACACTACAGATGGACACCACACAAGTTGTATATTAAAATAGGTATCTTTTATATAGATTTAACACAAGACCATATACGACAAAAATCCACATTACTGCACTTAAAATGGTAGAATTAGCTTAGATCTATATAGCATATGCAATTCAAATGCGACACTTTGAGTCAATGTACCTTAAAATGCATAACGCAATCCAATGAAAGTGTTGCAGGGAAGGTGACGCGTCAGTTCCCTGCTGCAGCATAGGAGATGGTGATGCATCAGTTTCTTACTGCGCTTCCATGGAGATGCTGCGAGCAACGCCGTGATGCCATGAAGTTTTGGTGCAAAGAAATAAAGATGTTGTCTTCTTGATGCGGGCCGCGACAGGCCCTGCGAACGCTTTCAGGTGATGCGGCGGCATCTGCTGCAACGTCGATCCTGTTCTCCAGCAATGTGCGGTGGGTTGACAATTATGCGAGCCACGACAGGCCCTGCGACACGCTTCCCGGTGATGCTGCGGCATCTGCAGCGACATCGATCCTCTTCTCCGCCCATGCGAGGCGCTCTTATGTTGTGAAGCGGCAGCGGTAGTTCGGTGTCACGCTTCTTGCTAGTGAGTCGGGCTTCCAGATCCCTGCGATGCACAGCTCCTCAAAAAGTCCAGCACAGCTGCAGACACTTCCAAACAACTCTTGGGGAGCTGGTGAGTGACGTTTTTTGTCCCTGAGACTTCAGCAGGAGGCAAGCTCCATTCTCAAGCCCTTGGAGATCCTTACAAGTTGATGAAAGTACACAAAGTTGCTCTCTACTTTCTTTGGCAGTCAGGCAACCACTGCAGGCCAATCCCGCAAGCAGCCCTTCAGCTTAGGGATAGTCTCTCTGGTTCCACTACTCAGCAAAGGTTTCTTCTTTTTGTCCAAAGTGATCTAATTCTCTGGGTTTTGGTTCCCCTCTTTTATACACAGTTTCTCTTTGTTCTCTAAAGGCAGAGAGGCCTTTGCCTAGTCCAAATCAGTTCTGGTCAGTCCTGGAGCACTCTGTCAACATGACTCCTTCTTTCCTTTCACAGTGCAGGGCAGAGACATCAGACGCACCACGGGAGGTGGAGCCAGCATTGTGGAGGGCAGGCACAGTCCTATTCCGGTCCCAGGTGCAACTCCTCTTTCCGATCTAGATGCAGATCTCTCTATTCACCACTGGGCTGACTCACCCAGCCTCCTGAAATCCCCCAGCCCCTGTCACTGATACTCCAGACAAGGAATACACAGCCTAGCAGAGGCAGGCTTGGATAGTTAGACAAGAAAATACGTACTTTCTAAAAGTGGTATTTTCAAACACAGAATGTTAAAACCAACTTCACTAAAAGATGTACGTTATCATTCTGAATTCAGGCATACTAAACTCGAATGTCTACCTAGTTCCCTGAGTCAGTTAGGATTCTAAGGTGTAATAATCAAACTACCCATTCTGGCCTATGGGGATTAGGTAGCCTTGCAATAGTAAAAAACAAAAATGGCTGTAATTCAGTATTAGAACTTGCCACACACATCAGGGCTTGTCCTACCTTATACTTACAATGCTCCCTGCCTTTGGGCCTACCATAGTGGTATCTGATATGAAGAAAAGGGAAAGTTTAGGGACTAGCAAGTGGGTGCACGTGCCCAGTCAACATGGCAGTACCAGACTGCACACAGGCTCTGCAATGGCAGAACTGAGACACACTTTTACAGGTTGCTTCTATGGGTAGCACAATCAGTGCTGCAAGCCCACTAGCAGCATTTGGTTTACAAGCCTGGGCACACCCAGTGCACTGTACCAGGGCCTGACCAGTAAACCAAATCAGCCAATCATGGAATCACTAATCCATACATCAATTTACAATAGAGAGAGCATAAGCTCTTTAGCACTGATCCGCAGTGGTAAAGTGCCCAGAGTCATAAAACCGACAAAAACAGGTCGGACAAAATACCGGAGGAAGGCAAAAAGTTCAGGGATGACCCTGCAGAAAGGTCCTAGTCCAACACAACCCCCTTCCAGCCAAAACGCAGAGTAGACCAATCACTACCTTGGTGTGCTTCCCTGCTTTAGGCGATAGAACATGGACCTGGCCCGCAACCGCAGGAGCATATTCCGGTTCTACGCCAATCTGAACCCATTTCAATTCCTCTGTCCATACTCTCAGGGCCCACCAAGCTAATCTGTGGGGAACCCTTCTCCTCACCTGTGGACATCACCTGTGCAGCACCTAACCTTACCTTGCTTACAGGTGTGTCCCAACAGACAGACAGCAAGCACAGTGGCCACTGACCGTAGTCAGTAATGAGACCCTTTCCTTATGCCTCTCAGGGCTCTCAAACGTCTGAGGCATCAGCGAACAGGGAGCAGTAGCCCAAGGTGCTTGGCACCCTTTATTCACTCTCTCTCCTGTCAGGTCAGGTATGACATCCTGACATTGACCCACCAGCCCCAGGCCTGTACCCGGTGGCTGAACAGGGAGACTGGGGTGGGCTCTCCCACACCCAGTCCTCCTCTTTGGGGCTCTGTACCCTCCTACCTAATGTGGTACCCCCTTCCAGAATTGTCAGGGTGCCGGTAGAATGTGTCCTGCACAATTCCCCCACCAGTTCAGGAGTTCTATACTGCAACAGGGGCCTCTAGGTCAGAAACTGGGGACCCTGAACCTGGCCCTCCAACCTAGGGTCTAAACCCCCCAGTTGAACCGGGGTCAGAGGCGAGGACTCCCTCCCTCTGCACCCCCTTCCAGAGTGCTGTACCCTCCCACCAGGAGTGGTACACCTATAAGACCAATCGGTCAGGACACTGTTTACAGTTGTCCCTCACTCCAGGTCAGACAACACCTGAACCTGGCTCTCCAACCCAGAGTCTGTACCCAGTGGTTGAACACTTGCCCGTCGCACCAGGACTTCCTTGGGAGCACACATGCCCTCCCTGAGGGTAACACATAACTCATGTGTCATGTGATAGTCTGCCTGGCGCAGATCTCCCGACCCCTGTCCATCTGACAGTGCACAAAGAACACCCAGGACAGAAGTGGTGTCACCATGGTCATTCAGTGGTGATGCAGCCCTTCTGGCTGGCCCCTGACCCACTGGTTCTCCCACTGGGGACTCTCTCCCCCTCTCCCCACTTAGTCTGGACTTCTGTACCCTCCACTTAGGAGCAGCACTGCCAGATACCAGAACTAATGGAGGCCTGCTTACAGACACCTAGTTCACCAGACACCAGGGGATCCCCCTCAACGGGCGGCCCATCAGGAAAGCCTAGACTCTCCATCTGGTATTCCCTTAAAGAACCATCCACGCTTTGAGACAGGGTTTCAGGCAATTTGGGACATGCAGCCCCACACTCACTTCTTCTCCACTGAGACAGGACGTGAGCCCCTACAACCCTCCCACTACAACATGACCTGGCTGGGCTACTCTGCACCACTTCCACCACTCTGTGTTGGAAGATACCTGAGCCACTCCCCACAGGGTCACTCCCCAATGCCTCTCCCGACCCTCTAGAATCCACCAAACGGTCTGCCTCCAATGTGAGCTCTCTGGGGACAGAGAACTCACTCTCCAACAGGTTTTGGCATAGCTCTGGAAAACAGGGACTTACAATATGCTCTCCCACGATTGGATCACACAGCCCCCTACAAGGGTTAACCAAACTATCCTTCACCTCACCATCCAGTGCCTCGCACACGTACTCCACTCACTCTCCAGAGATTGGCAAGACAGTATCTCACTATCTCTGTCACTCAACCCACACTCTTCTGGGCAGTCTTCACACTCAGGACTTCAACCTTGGGGGAACCGCTCTCCCTGCACCTCTCATCTAGAGTCAGTAGAGTGTCCCTTTCACCGCTAGGATCATGAACCCCTGCATCAGTTTCCCCATTTACCTCAGAGACACTGCGCACTACTGGAGCTACCTCATGTCCTTGATAGGGATATGCATAAAAGTAGGAGAGAACTCTGGGTAGTTCCCAAGTTTCAGTGGAGAGCAGCATAGAGTGATGCAGAAATTATTCAGAAAAGAAGCAGAATCAGAGTGCTGCTGGTGTTGAGGGTGCTCTATGCAGGAGCTGCTCGCTACCTAAACTTGGTAACTACTCAGAGTTCTCTGCTTCTCTTTTGCATAATGTATGCATCACTCTATGTCTGAAAGGGTATTTTTTGAGTTATACTGGGTGCTCCCTTGTGTCTGGACAAAGCTAAACCTCTCTGAAGAGCTATAACGATAACAAAACACGTGTCAGGGGTTATTTTTATTCATTTCATGTTCTTTTTTGCATATATATATATATATATATATGGTATGTGTCGTCCTCAGCTTGATTCAGCTCAGCATGCATGTACTGCCAAAGGATGATGCGAGACCCAATTCTTAGGTGTTTTAAATGTTTATTTCAGACCCAAACACCAGTTTGCCACGACGCGTTTCGGCCAAAGCCTTGATCACATGACGCAGTCATGGGGGCTGGCAACCCATTTAAAGTGAAAGGTGCATGACGCGCAAAAGGACATAAAGGAAATACTTGTCCTCCATATTACTGCATAAATGCCTGTGCAATATGAGTTAACACTGCAACTTAAAAATATATAAAGGCAATTGCCATCTCATAATTACTGTATAAATACATTGGCTTGGCTACAATCATGAAGTTCATAGGTTGTATACTAAACAACCAAACCTTGCACGAGAGGTTGAGGATGTGCTTAACATGTTACAAATAGAACTACAGCTCATAAATAGCTAAAATACTATTAAAACCTAGTAATATTTTCAACTGAATCTAAAATCAGATAGCATCAGTTCATGTTTAAAATATCAACTGTATACTAAATAAGCAACAATAAGATATGTAAACATAATACACATTAAAGCCTCTCACAGTAGTGTGAAGTAGTGTGGCTCACTGGTTAGAGGCGGCAGACCCGAGAGCAGAGGACGGCCCGGGACCAGGGTTCGATTCCCGGCGCGGCAGGTTTCTGGACCAGGGTCAGCAGACTCGATAATTCTCTCGCCTCGGTGCCCACTCTGATCAGCGTTCACACTCGGCAACTCTGGGCATTAGCTTGCCTCATCTTCACTAACGGCCCCACCAGATTGCCGGGGTGACCTGGTCTCACCCTGGAGATACCCATTAAGGGACCATCTCTCAGGGAAGCCAGGAAGGGTTTCGCAGCGGTCGAAGCGCCTTGGGACCCTCCGGGTAAGTAGTGCGCTATATAAATGCCTATACATTTACATCACAGAAGGACCTAAGTCAGTTATTGATATTGCCCCTGTGGGCTTAGGTCCCAATGATTGTGCAAATCGAGCTAGTGCAGTTAATCCAAGTTAATTGGATGTGCAAAATGCGCGATACAATGTGATATAAAGTGCTACCAGTGAATAAATATAAAGTGGAACTAATCAAAATAATAGATAAGCAAATGTACATATTCAATGTATGTTAAAATCATCGTGTGGAGGTCAAAGGGAATCGTTTAAGAGCTATTAAGATATTGAATAGCTATGTATACAAAAGGCATTACATAATTACATCCATATTATACAGGTCATCAACTTGCATTACACAATGGTAACAGATTCAAAGATGTGTGTAGCAATCCTCACTATTGTTTAAGCCATTAGGCGTTTTTGTATCCAACATAATGATATATCTTGTTTCGAGTCTCCGCAGCATCATCTCTCTGTCGCCCCCTCGCCTCTGCTGGGGGACACAGTCAATGACGTAGTATATCAGACCTGTAGGATTTTTATCATGTTCTATTTCAAAATGTCGGGCAACAGGGTAAGTTGGATCAGCATTGTTAATAGCTCTCAAGTGCTGCAAGATTCTTTTGTGCACTTGAGGACGTGTGCTGCCAACATATTTGAGCCCACATGGGCATTCTAACACATAAACAGCAAATTCCGATTTGCAGTTGAGTTTTTCCCTGATCTTGATTGGGACTGGGGATAGTGGTGTTTTGAATTCTGTCTTACTAATCCCATTTCTGCAAGCCTTGCACGTTGCACATTTAAAAAATCCTTTACTACCCCCTAACCACGAGCCCGTGGCTAGCTCAGGGCTGCTGGAGACTAGACTATTCTGCATGCTTTTTGCTCTTTTAAATGTAATATTGGGTGATGGAGACATTAGACTGCCTACAATTGGATCACTTTTGATCAGGAACCAATTGTTCTTCACAATCTTACGTATGGATTTGTGTTGGTTATTGTAGGTGACGGGTATCACTTTCAACATTGCTTTTAGGGACCCTGTTCGTCACTTCCAAGTTACACAGCAATGTGTGCCTGTCATGTTTGTTAGCTCTCTCAATGGCACTATTGATTACTGGTTCCTGGTAGCCCCTTGGCAGGAATCTAATCTTACACTCCTTTTGGGCCTGAAGGCAATCTGACTCATTGCTACATATTCTTTTGATTCAAAGCATCTCCCCATAGGGGATGCTCTTTATCAAATGCCCAGGATGGTGGCTGTCTGCATGTAATAACGTATTACCCGCAGTGGGTTTACGATGGAGCCTAGTATGTAACTGATTGTTGGTTATATAGATCTCAACATCTAAAAACACAATTGAGCTTTCACTGATAGAGCTAGTGAACTCAATATTGAGATTGTTGTCATTGAGTTGATTGATGAACACATTCACTTCCTCGACAGTGCCATCCCAAATGAGGAAGATATCGACTATGAATCTCCACCAACATTTGACTTTGGTATTAATGACCTCTGTATGTAAGCCCATGAGGACACTCCCCAATGTCTCTCCCGACCCTCTAGAATCCACCAAACAGTCTGCCTCCAATGTGAGCTCTCTGGGGACAGAGAACTCACTCTCCAACAGGTTTTGGCATAGCTCTGGAAAACAGGGACTTACAATATGCTATCCCACGATTGGATCACACAGCCCCCTACAAGGGTTAACCAAACTATCCTTCACCTCACCATCCAGTGCCTCGCACACGTACTCCACTCACTCTCCAGAGATTGGCAAGACAGTATCTCACTATCTCTGTCACTCAACCCACACTCTTCTGGGCAGTCTTCACACTCAGGACTTCAACCTTGGGGGAACCGCTCTCCCTGCACCTCTCATTTAGAGTCAGTAGAGTGTCTCTTTCACCGCTAGGATCATGAACCCCTGCATCAGTTTCCCCATTTACCTCAGAGACACTGCGCACTACTGGAGCTACCTCATGTCCTTGATAGGGATATGCATAAAAGTAGGAGAGAACTCTGGGTAGTTCCCAAGTTTCAGTGGAGAGCAGCATAGAGTGATGCAGAAATTATTCAGAAAAGAAGCAGAATCAGAGTGCTGCTGGTGTTGAGGGTGCACTATGCAGGAGCTGCTCGCTACCTAAACTTGGTAACTACTCAGAGTTCTCTGCTTCTCTTTTGCATAATGTATGCATCACTCTATGTCTGAAAGGGTATTTTTTGAGTTACACTGGGTGCTCCCTGGTGTCTGGACAAAGCTAAACCTCTCTAAAGAGCTATAACGATAACAAAACACGTGTCAGGGGTTATTTTTATTCATTCCATGTTCTTTTTTGCATTATATATATATCCATCGAAAATGGCAGAGTGCCAAAACAGGTCTGTCAGTGCGGGAAGGGTTTGCACCTTAAAACAGAAACTTTAATCAAATTCCCGTCAGTGTTCTCCTTATTTACAGTTGATCAGAGATAGATTTGCTGCAGTGAATCTCTACATTGCGCTTCACCACCACGGGAGATTGCACCCGGGGAATGAGGTGCAGCAATGGTGACTTTCTCTGTGTTCTTGTATATATATATATATATATATATATATATATATATATATATATATATATATATATATTTTTTTTTTTTCCAATGTTGCTCGCTCCAGCCACCAACTCCAGCAGGGTTAGTAAAGAAAACGAGGCAGACCCATCTCGGTGCAGTTTTAGTTTATTTTCACCAGTCCTCACGGTGACTTTCTCTGTGTTCTTGAATATATATATATATATATATATATATATATATATATATATATATATATATATATATATATATATATATATATATATATATATATATATATATATACTCCACAAAAAAAGTCCCCAGAGGCAGGATCGCACTCCGCAGCAGGTTAGTTTAACAAAACTCTTTTATTTAGGCATGTGACTTCCCTTCCCCGTAATTGTCTGCAGGCCTGACGCGTTTCGAAGCTTTTTGCTTCTCTTCAGAGGCCGGTATCCAGCAGGACGTTCTGTGAGGCTCTCCAATCTCCCAGCTGGAATGCTTCCAATCATCGCACAGCTTCCGATGTGCCTCCATTAAGGGAATCCGTTTTTGATTGCATCTTGGGAATTGGAGTTTTTTTAGCCTAATTTGCACCCTCCATTAGGTTTGTCCGCTGTACCACAAGTTCAGACATTCTTTAAAGCCCTCCATTAGGCTCCCGGATGAGATTTCACATGCCTTTAGTTTAAACCTGCTGTGCCCATCAAAACGTGACGTTACACTTTTGCGAGACCATTCCTATGCTCTTTGGCGGTGCGTGCTCCTCGCGGCCTGGAAGCGCCGCGTATATAATCCACAAAAAAAGTCCCCAGAGGCAGGATCGCACTCCGCAGCAGGTTAGTTTAACAAAACTCTTTTATTTAGGCATGTGACTTCCCTTCCCCGTAATTGTCTGCAGGCCTGACGCGTTTCGAAGCTTTTTGCTTCTCTTCAGAGGCCGGTATCCAGCAGGACGTTCTGTGAGGCTCTCCAATCTCCCAGCTGGAATGCTTCCAATCATCGCACAGCTTCCGATGTGCCTCCATTAAGGGAATCCGTTTTTGATTGCATCTTGGGAATTGGAGTTTTTTTAGCCTAATTTGCACCCTCCATTAGGTTTGTCCGCTGTACCACAAGTTCAGACATTCTTTAAAGCCCTCCATTAGGCTCCCGGATGAGATTTCACATGCCTTTAGTTTAAACCTGCTGTGCCCATCAAAACGTGACGTTACACTTTTGCGAGACCATTCCTATGCTCTTTGGCGGTGCGTGCTCCTCGCGGCCTGGAAGCGCCGCGTATATAATCCACAAAAAAAGTCCCCAGAGGCAGGATCGCACTCCGCAGCAGGTTAGTTTAACAAAACTCTTTTATTTAGGCATGTGACTTCCCTTCCCCGTAATTGTCTGCAGGCCTGACGCGTTTCGAAGCTTTTTGCTTCTCTTCAGAGGCCGGTATCCAGCAGGACGTTCTGTGAGGCTCTCCAATCTCCCAGCTGGAATGCTTCCAATCATCGCACAGCTTCCGATGTGCCTCCATTAAGGGAATCCGTTTTTGATTGCATCTTGGGAATTGGAGTTTTTTTAGCCTAATTTGCACCCTCCATTAGGTTTGTCCGCTGTACCACAAGTTCAGACATTCTTTAAAGCCCTCCATTAGGCTCCCGGATGAGATTTCACATGCCTTTAGTTTAAACCTGCTGTGCCCATCAAAACGTGACGTTACACTTTTGCGAGACCATTCCTATGCTCTTTGGCGGTGCGTGCTCCTCGCGGCCTGGAAGCGCCGCGTATATAATCCACAAAAAAAGTCCCCAGAGGCAGGATCGCACTCCGCAGCAGGTTAGTTTAACAAAACTCTTTTATTTAGGCATGTGACTTCCCTTCCCCGTAATTGTCTGCAGGCCTGACGCGTTTCGAAGCTTTTTGCTTCTCTTCAGAGGCCGGTATCCAGCAGGACGTTCTGTGAGGCTCTCCAATCTCCCAGCTGGAATGCTTCCAATCATCGCACAGCTTCCGATGTGCCTCCATTAAGGGAATCCGTTTTTGATTGCATCTTGGGAATTGGAGTTTTTTTAGCCTAATTTGCACCCTCCATTAGGTTTGTCCGCTGTACCACAAGTTCAGACATTCTTTAAAGCCCTCCATTAGGCTCCCGGATGAGATTTCACATGCCTTTAGTTTAAACCTGCTGTGCCCATCAAAACGTGACGTTACACTTTTGCGAGACCATTCCTATGCTCTTTGGCGGTGCGTGCTCCTCGCGGCCTGGAAGCGCCGCGTATATAATCCACAAAAAAAGTCCCCAGAGGCAGGATCGCACTCCGCAGCAGGTTAGTTTAACAAAACTCTTTTATTTAGGCATGTGACTTCCCTTCCCCGTAATTGTCTGCAGGCCTGACGCGTTTCGAAGCTTTTTGCTTCTCTTCAGAGGCCGGTATCCAGCAGGACGTTCTGTGAGGCTCTCCAATCTCCCAGCTGGAATGCTTCCAATCATCGCACAGCTTCCGATGTGCCTCCATTAAGGGAATCCGTTTTTGATTGCATCTTGGGAATTGGAGTTTTTTTAGCCTAATTTGCACCCTCCATTAGGTTTGTCCGCTGTACCACAAGTTCAGACATTCTTTAAAGCCCTCCATTAGGCTCCCGGATGAGATTTCACATGCCTTTAGTTTAAACCTGCTGTGCCCATCAAAACGTGACGTTACACTTTTGCGAGACCATTCCTATGCTCTTTGGCGGTGCGTGCTCCTCGCGGCCTGGAAGCGCCGCGTATATAATCCACAAAAAAAGTCCCCAGAGGCAGGATCGCACTCCGCAGCAGGTTAGTTTAACAAAACTCTTTTATTTAGGCATGTGACTTCCCTTCCCCGTAATTGTCTGCAGGCCTGACGCGTTTCGAAGCTTTTTGCTTCTCTTCAGAGGCCGGTATCCAGCAGGACGTTCTGTGAGGCTCTCCAATCTCCCAGCTGGAATGCTTCCAATCATCGCACAGCTTCCGATGTGCCTCCATTAAGGGAATCCGTTTTTGATTGCATCTTGGGAATTGGAGTTTTTTTAGCCTAATTTGCACCCTCCATTAGGTTTGTCCGCTGTACCACAAGTTCAGACATTCTTTAAAGCCCTCCATTAGGCTCCCGGATGAGATTTCACATGCCTTTAGTTTAAACCTGCTGTGCCCATCAAAACGTGACGTTACACTTTTGCGAGACCATTCCTATGCTCTTTGGCGGTGCGTGCTCCTCGCGGCCTGGAAGCGCCGCGTATATAATCCACAAAAAAAGTCCCCAGAGGCAGGATCGCACTCCGCAGCAGGTTAGTTTAACAAAACTCTTTTATTTAGGCATGTGACTTCCCTTCCCCGTAATTGTCTGCAGGCCTGACGCGTTTCGAAGCTTTTTGCTTCTCTTCAGAGGCCGGTATCCAGCAGGACGTTCTGTGAGGCTCTCCAATCTCCCAGCTGGAATGCTTCCAATCATCGCACAGCTTCCGATGTGCCTCCATTAAGGGAATCCGTTTTTGATTGCATCTTGGGAATTGGAGTTTTTTTAGCCTAATTTGCACCCTCCATTAGGTTTGTCCGCTGTACCACAAGTTCAGACATTCTTTAAAGCCCTCCATTAGGCTCCCGGATGAGATTTCACATGCCTTTAGTTTAAACCTGCTGTGCCCATCAAAACGTGACGTTACACTTTTGCGAGACCATTCCTATGCTCTTTGGCGGTGCGTGCTCCTCGCGGCCTGGAAGCGCCGCGTATATAATCCACAAAAAAAGTCCCCAGAGGCAGGATCGCACTCCGCAGCAGGTTAGTTTAACAAAACTCTTTTATTTAGGCATGTGACTTCCCTTCCCCGTAATTGTCTGCAGGCCTGACGCGTTTCGAAGCTTTTTGCTTCTCTTCAGAGGCCGGTATCCAGCAGGACGTTCTGTGAGGCTCTCCAATCTCCCAGCTGGAATGCTTCCAATCATCGCACAGCTTCCGATGTGCCTCCATTAAGGGAATCCGTTTTTGATTGCATCTTGGGAATTGGAGTTTTTTTAGCCTAATTTGCACCCTCCATTAGGTTTGTCCGCTGTACCACAAGTTCAGACATTCTTTAAAGCCCTCCATTAGGCTCCCGGATGAGATTTCACATGCCTTTAGTTTAAACCTGCTGTGCCCATCAAAACGTGACGTTACACTTTTGCGAGACCATTCCTATGCTCTTTGGCGGTGCGTGCTCCTCGCGGCCTGGAAGCGCCGCGTATATAATCCACAAAAAAAGTCCCCAGAGGCAGGATCGCACTCCGCAGCAGGTTAGTTTAACAAAACTCTTTTATTTAGGCATGTGACTTCCCTTCCCCGTAATTGTCTGCAGGCCTGACGCGTTTCGAAGCTTTTTGCTTCTCTTCAGAGGCCGGTATCCAGCAGGACGTTCTGTGAGGCTCTCCAATCTCCCAGCTGGTCGTCCTGCTGGATACCGGCCTCTGAAGAGAAGCAAAAAGCTTCGAAACGCGTCAGGCCTGCAGACAATTACGGGGAAGGGAAGTCACATGCCTAAATAAAAGAGTTTTGTTAAACTAACCTGCTGCGGAGTGCGATCCTGCCTCTGGGGACTTTTTTTGTGGAATATATATATATACATACATATATACATATACATATATATATATATATATATATATATATATATATATCACGTCCACACCGCTGCTTGAACGATCCTCAACCAGACAACGTTGATGCCGTCGGTAGCAGCAGCCGCTACCTTAATGTCTGAAAGTACTGGATCCCACCAATTAGAAGGAAGCAGAGACGGCACACCAGGAAACCTTGCACAAACCTTTTATTGTGCACTCGTTAACCCAAGACGACGCGTTTCGGCGTAAGCCTTTATCAAGTAACCACCATTTTGTTTTTTTGCAGTACTTATAGTCCCACAACTCTTTCATGCATATAATAGACATAAAGAAATTACTTCATGGCAAAAACATTTACAATGAGAAAATCCATAAAACAAATTATATTTCATGGTTCAATATGTCAGCAATTCAACATTTAATGTATGCTGTTGAATAAGTGCGTTTAGTGCGGAAAAATAAGTGATATCGGACAACTCCGCTGGCCAAGTTTCTAAGGTCGTAATATAGATTGACCATCAACCCTGCCGAAAATTACTTGCAATCAGTTTATTGTGTAGTAATGCAGGCGAATATCCTCGTACTTTTGTGTCTGCATCGGCCTGACGTCACCCATGGCTGGTAAGTCACCGCTAGGTATCCTGGGTAATGTAGTTTGATACCGCGGATCGGGACATGAGTCCCGAAGAAATCAATCAATGGGAGCTCCCTGATTATAATGAATGGATAACACTAGCGGATAGGGCTATATACAAAAGAGGAGAGCTCTCCTCGTGGATCATAATATGCCAGGGGATGTTCTGGGTGGTAAAGGTCAAGGTGTGAGTGCTTTTAATCAGGACGAGTGTAAAGTGAGAAAATACGATCCAAATGCATGTGTATATACAGTGAAAATTCAAAAATTAATAATAACATAAAAATTAGGTAACAACCAACTCAAATTTCAATCCATTATCCTGAGCATGGTGTCAAGTTCCCATGTTGCACTCTTATAGCATTTACTAATAATTCATACAGTGGGGATAGTGCAATACAGTCTACTAGCTTTTAGAGGCTGAGCTCCCCCACTAATTATTTTACGCATGTTTCAACATAGGGAAATTTTTAAACAAATAAAACGTGAAGAAGTGTAACACACAAATCATTCATCACAACGCGGGTATACTTCAGCTTAGTCCTGGTCAGGTTTAGGAGCCTATGTGGGATGCCAATTCTTCCCCATAATTCAGTCCTTTAGGGGCCTTACTCTCCATGTCAATGATTTTTCTGGACTCTCTCTTCCTAAGCTGTGTTTCGCGGTCTCCCCCTCTGATAGTTCTAGGTATTTTATCTATTCCATAGATCCATACACATGCATTTACCACCCAGAACATCCCCTGGCATATTATGATCCACGAGGAGAGCTCTCCTCTTTTGTATATAGCCCTATCCGCTAGTGTTATCCATTCATTATAATCAGGGAGCTCCCATTGATTGATTTCTTCGGGACTCATGTCCCGATCCGCGGTAACAAACTACATTACCCAGGATACCTAGCGGTGACTTACCAGCCATGGCTGACGTCAGGCCGATGCAGACACAAAGGTACGAGGATATTCGCCTGCATTACTACACAATAAACTGATTGCAAGTAATTTTCGGCAGGGTTGATGGTCAATCTATATTACGACCTTAGAAACTTGGCCAGCGGAGTTGTCCGATATCACTTATTTTTCCGCACTAAACGCACTTATTCAACAGCATACATTAAATGTTGAATTGCTGACATATTGAACCATGAAATATAATTTGTTTTATGGATTTTCTCATTGTAAATGTTTTTGCCATGAAGTAATTTCTTTATGTCTATTATATGCATGAAAGAGTTGTGGGACTATAAGTACTGCAAAAAAACTAAATGGTGGTTACTTGATAAAGGCTTACGCCGAAACGCGTCGTCTTGGGTTAACGAGTGCACAATAAAAGGTTTGTGCAAGGTTTCCTGGTGTGCCGTCTCTGCTTCCTTCTAATTGGTGGGATCCAGTACTTTCAGATATATATATATATATATACATTCAGCTCAGCCTCGGAAATATAATATCTAAAGAACCGCACTCGTGGAAACCAAAAGATTGCAGTGCTCACACCAAAAGTTTAATCACACTTGTTGACAGACGCGTTTCAGCAATACGCCTTCCTCAGTGTCAGTTACACTGTGAGGACTTGCCTGGGATATAGCATCAACACAATCATCAACATGGTAGATGGACTACCTCAGTCTAACGGGCGCGCCATCTTGGAACATGTTAATACAGTTCACAGTAAGGTGCATATTACCCAAAGGGAAACAAATTAAATCAAGCCGTGGATCGGCAAAGAACCCCGTGTATCCACATCCGGGGTGATGCGGGGTGCTCTAAGATAAGGCCCCTGGTCAACGTTTCCAAAGTCCATCCTGCCATGTATTGGCAAGTACTCCAGTGTCTAATATATACAGTGTCCCCATACGTCCTTAACCCATTAATGAACTTATTAAGTTAAACTATAATAAACAATTGATGAACAGTATATAGATTACATTGCTGTTGATTTCACCAAGTCTTTGTACATCAGTTCATGAAGAAGTGTCGGGAAAAACTCATGTTACTTATTTCCCCAAATGAACCGCCAATTCCTCCCCATGATTTAGCCCACCTGGACTTTTCGTCATGAGGTTGATTATGTACCTTGATTCAAGGCGTCTCAGAGTTTTTAGCCTATCTCCTCCTCTAGGGTTTTCAGGTACAAAATCTATGCCAAAGTACCGTAGTTTAGTCCTGTCCCTTTGATGAACCAAATCAAAATGTCTCGCGACTGGATATGCCGGATCCGCCTTGTCTATTGCCCTTTGGTGTTCTAGTACCCTGATTTTAAGATTTTAAGTGTTAGATATAACTAGCCTATACACCAACATTAGGCATGACTTAGGCCTGGCGGCAGTGGAACATTTTCTGAACAAGAGACCCGCCAGATTCGCATTGCATAATCGCATGTTGCTGGAATTCATTGAATTCTGCTTAACAAGCAACATCTTCCTGTTCAATGACCAGCTATATACACAGATCTCTGGGACCGCGATGGGCACCTGCTTTGCTCCCAGCTACGCGAACTTGTTCGTCGGCTGGTGGGAGGAGCGGGTGCCCATGGTCCTTCAGACTGAGGGACAAGGAACAGAGAGAGTAATACAGTGGTTCAGGTACATCGATGACCTCTTCATCGTGTGGCAAGGGACGATGGAGGGGGCACAGCAATATATAAGAGTGCTGAACGATAACAACTGCAATCTACACTTCTCAGGATCTATCAGTACAACAACAGCTGAGTACTTGGACCTGAGGGTGGAAATAGATAATAACCAGCTACATACATCACTGTATCGCAAAGCGACGGCAGGCAACTCCATCCTGCGAGCCGATAGCAACCATTCGAAGAGGCTGATACAAAGCATCCCGTATGGGGAACTTCTCAGGATGAAAAGAAATAGCAGCAGAGAGAAGGACTTTGAAACAGCGGCAGCAGGTTGCATAGAAAGGTTCACAAGGAGGGGATACGATCCAGATTCGTTGGAAAAAACCCTGAAGAAAGTGAGAAAAACAAAAAGGGAAGATCTCCTAAAGCCAAAAGCACCAAATGAACTAACCAAGGATGAGGGGAAATTTCGTTTAATCACACCATACACCAGTGATTCCATGGGATTGAGAAGAATTATGCAAAAGAACTGGCATATTCTAGAGACAGATCCGATCCTGAAAGAAGAAATCCCTACGAAACCCCTGATCACATACCGTAAAGCAAGATCATTGAGAGACTCCCTAGTGAGAAGCCATTTCAAGACTGTGACCCCAAGAACAGGTAAAATCGCAGAGATGGGTGGGTTTTTCCCTTGCGGAAAATGTAAGGCCTGCTCGGGATGCAAGAGAGTGCGAAACTATGACATCCCGGGAGCAAATATCACGAAACCCATCAAGAAATTCTTAACCTGCAGCACTAATTACGCGGTCTACTGCCTAATTTGCCCGTGTGGACTGAGATACATCGGGAGTACGATCCACCAACTTAAAATCAGGGTACTAGAACACCAAAGGGCAATAGACAAGGCGGATCCGGCATATCCAGTCGCGAGACATTTTGATTTGGTTCATCAAAGGGACAGGACTAAACTACGGTACTTTGGCATAGATTTTGTACCTGAAAACCCTAGAGGAGGAGATAGGCTAAAAACTCTGAGACGCCTTGAATCAAGGTACATAATCGACCTCATGACGAAAAGTCCAGGTGGGCTAAATCATGGGGAGGAATTGGCGGTTCATTTGGGGAAATAAGTAACATGAGTTTTTCCCGACACTTCTTCATGAACTGATGTACAAAGACTTGGTGAAATCAACAGCAATGTAATCTATATACTGTTCATCAATTGTTTATTATAGTTTAACTTAATAAGTTCATTAATGGGTTAAGGACGTATGGGGACACTGTATATATTAGACACTGGAGTACTTGCCAATACATGGCAGGATGGACTTTGGAAACGTTGACCAGGGGCCTTATCTTAGAGCACCCCGCATCACCCCGGATGTGGATACACGGGGTTCTTTGCCGATCCACGGCTTGATTTAATTTGTTTCCCTTTGGGTAATATGCACCTTACTGTGAACTGTATTAACATGTTCCAAGATGGCGTGCCCGTTAGACTGAGGTAGTCCATCTACCATGTTGATGATTGTGTTGATGCTATATCCCAGGCAAGTCCTCACAGTGTAACTGACACTGAGGAAGGCGTATTGCTGAAACGCGTCTGTCAACAAGTGTGATTAAACTTTTGGTGTGAGCACTGCAATCTTTTGGTTTCCACGAGTGCGGTTCTTTAGATATTATATTTCCGAGGCTGAGCTGAATACTATTGCGGGTACCCATTACCGCAAACTGCACCCGCTCGCGAGTGCCCCGACTCTTCAGTGGGACAGGGAGCATCATTTACGGACGGGCACCGCTGCAGTTCTGAAACGCGTAACTGAAGAATAACGCAAACCGGAGGAAGGAGGCGGACCGCGAGAGAACGGGAGGACGACGCGGGACACGCACAATCACGGTGAGAGCGCGAGCCCGGATTTATACGGGCATCAGAAGCAGCAGCAGGGCGTCAGTGGCTTAACCATACCAGTGCTCACACCCTCGCACATTGTTTACAGTATAATCCATGATAGGATATGTACTGTGAGGACACGCGCAGAGATGCAGCGAGAGGGATGTTTAAGAAACAAGAGACTATAGCAGCAAGCTCCAGTGCGGGTGCAGCTCCCCAGCCACCTAAAACTAAACTGAATGAACTGCTGTTGAAACTTGAGAGACTACACGAGAGAGAAATTCGGAAGTGGTGGGAGGCCACCAGCCTCCAGAGCTATATAGATGACAAGAGGGTACCGAGGGGTTTGAGAGTGTACACAATCCCGTCCTACGAGAATCCGGACCCTCAGCTTCTAACAGATTGGGCAGAACACACCGCACATTATTGCGAAGGAACTTTGGCAATACTTGTGAAATACGCGTGGAGTGACCGCGAAAAAACTCTGGCAGAGATAGAGTTATTAGAACAAGAACTGCTGAAAGAAGAGAAACCCGATAAACTAGCAACGTTTAAAGACCAACTCAAAATCCGTCTGAATAAGTACGAGGAAAAGATCAAGACTCGCAAACAAGAAAAATACATAAGAGACGAAAACGACTACCTATCGGGCAGAATCTTAACTTTTGCCAAAAAGTACGACGCCCCAAGGAAAGAAGTTGATCGAAAGAGAGCTCAGGGTACACTATCTCCACTGGACACGTCGGAATCAGAAGTCACCGACAGTGAGGCTGTTGATGAACAGAGGAAGAGAACGACAACCGGGAGACAGAGAGGAGGCCAAACACCACTCCCCCCTCCTTTTCACAACGAGTGCACGGTAATCCGCCAGTCATGGCTACGGGGCGGCAAGAACAAGCCGCCAGAAACCATGGCAGGAGAAGAACAAGAAGAGCCGGAGGCGGCAGGAAGAGGAAGGGCACAAAGATGGAGGAGCAAGCGAAAACCGAACAAAAAGTGAATGTGAACCATGCAGACGACCTCACGGTGGTTAACCTAACAGACAGAATGTTAACTGAAGTTGAACATAACTTACTAAGTCGAGGATTAAGCTTTTGTCCCAACAACAAGAGTGAATATACACAGATGAGGATTGATCTACATGCATTTGTGAGGAAACTCAAGTTACACAAATACCACAAAATCAGAATCAATACGAAGGGATCGAAACTTGTACAGAAAAGACTAACAGCCACCGACATCCTATCTTGTGAAGATCTGAGAGGGATAGAGAATCTTGAAAATCTGAGATTGGAAAGAGAAACACAACCATCACAGGAGGACACCATGATTAATAGAGCTCTTGCAAATGAAATAGACCAGGAGAGAGAGGAGAGCAATATGAAGCCAATGTCAACATTCTGCCCGATAATGCCGTGGGATGCAATAGATGCATTCTCAGAGACGGTCTTGAAAGACTTAGTAACTCTGAGAGGAAAACGAGAGAAGCCAACCAGGCGGCAATGGCTAATTAAAGAGTTTGCACGAATTTTGGGTCCATGCTCGTTCTTTCCGTGTTTGGAGTGGAGTGAAGGCGAAATAATCTGGAATACATATATATATATATATAATAATAATAATAATTACTTCATGTTTGCCAAAAATGTATGGAGACAAGTGCGAGGTGTGGCGATGGGATCGTGCTTCTCCCCCAGCTACGCGTGTTTACACGTGGGCTGGTGGGAGGAGCGCGGTCTCATCAACACACCGGGATTTCAAAATGTTCAATACTGGAAACGGTTTATTGATGACGTGTTCTGCATTTGGGAGGGGGATGAGGAAAGTGCTCGTTCCTTTGTGGATGCGCTCAATCTGAATAATGACAATCTTTTCTTTACGGCCAACATTAGTAGAGTGCAAGCAGATTTTCTAGACGTCCATGTAACCGTCGAAAATAATACTGTTATTACATCATTATACCGTAAACCTACGGCTGGTAACAGTATTTTGCACGCCAGTAGCAAACACCCTCAGCACGTAATAGCCAATATTCCATACGGCGAGTTGCTGCGAGTTAAAAGGATCAGCAGCACTCCAGAAATATTTGAACATGAGGCTCAAAACACCATCAACAGACTTAGAGCGAGAGGCTACAAAGATAACATTTTGAATAGCGCCCTCAGACGTTGTCGAGAAAAACCAAGGGAATCACTCCTGACATCTGAAACAGTAGATTTGGAGTTAGACAACTCTGCCCCTCGCCTAATTCTGACGTACAGCAAACAGGAGAGACAAATAAGGTCTATTGTTAGGAAGCACTGGCCTATCCTCCAGACTGATAGTTTCCTGGGTGATATACTCCCCAGTGCCCCTACCATAACCTATAAAAGGGCTCCTAGTATGCACAACTGTCTAGTCAAGAATAGCCCTGAGCTGGGCAGTGGCAGTGCCTGGCTCAAACAGAAAGGTTTCTTCAAATGTTCCTCTTGTAGGGCGTGCAAATTCGGTGTTAACACCTCCTATTATCATACACCGTTCAGTTCCATGAGGAAAGCTATCCGTGGATACTACAACTGTCACAGTGAGTATGCAATATATGTCCTGACGTGCACCTGTGGCCTTCGTTATGTGGGCAGCACCAAGCTACAGGTGCACGTCAGGATCTTGCAGCACTTACGTGCAATAGTTAACAGTGACAATACCTACCCGGTATATATATATATATGAAGAAAGCAGTCCTTGTACCGTCTGTAAACGGCGGAACTTAGTAGGTCTGGACCTCCGAAGCCTCACACAGTACAGCGAAATACAGCCAGGAAACAATCACTCCTCAAGTAAGTTTGCAGGAAGACGGTTTATTAAATGAAAGATGACGCGTTTCACTCCACTGGGGAGCTTGTTCACATAGCGCGCCCAAAACACTGAGAAACATTTATAGTAACAATAAAGGTGGGACAATACAAAAAAGTGTACACGCCTTCTCTGCATTTCATCATGAAAATAGTGAAAGGACTAACTAACATACAAGTGCACAAAATAATGAAGGTCAGACTAGTATTTACAAAATCAATTAGAAATACATATGTCGATAATGTGATCACAAAAATCCATGAAATTTCAAACACAGAATATAAAGTGCATTTCAGAAGAATATTAAATACATTAATGAGCAGTTTTTTCCTACATAAATGTTAATTATCCTCCTATTTCATTGTGAAAAAACAAAGATAACCTTCCAAGGGAATAACGACATAGTGCCATAAAATGAAAAGAATCATGAATATTCACAGTGATTAGATGGAAACACAAAAACCATGCTGTGACATCTTGTCTATAGTGAAATATCATGAGTGATCACATTATAATGATAGCAATGATTTGTACTGTCTGCACAGAAAAATTTATAACCTAAAAAAAGATGAAGGAGCTATGGTGTCAAAATATAAAAAGAAGGGTGCACAGATAGACAATAAACATTGTTAAATATGTACCAAAAGACCACAGCCGAGAATATGACAGATTGAATCAATTTAGTCTCACATTTTAAATTTGCAGTCTGGGAAAAGCAATACCTGACACAATATTTCCATATATCGGTTATATAATAGTATATAATATAGGTAGTCACCAGACGGGACTAAATCAAAAAATGTTACAGCCAAGCGGCCAACCAAGAGGTGAAAACAATATAGTAGAAAACAAAAATGAAGAAAATCTGAAAGATTATCCAGGACTAGAGAACATCATGGGAATTAAGAAGGACCAAGTATATTGCAATAAGTAGAACAGTTCATAAAAAATTACTCTGGTCCTCTGTTAAATTCAGCCCATTAGGGGCCTTAGTATCTAAGGACAGTATGAGATGTGATTCCTTCTGCCTTAGTAGCTTCATGCGGTCCCCACCCCGGCCGGGTTGAGGTACCGAACACAGAAAAGTGTATTCGAAATCTTTGAGTTTTTTGTCATGCACTGAACGGAAATGTCTTACAACAGGGTAACTGTTGTCACTATTCACAATCGCACGAATGTGCTGCAGAATACGTTGGTATACAGGAAGCTTAGTACTTCCAATGTACTCAAGATTACAAGTACATTTCAATTTATATACAACAAATTCAGACCTGCAAATAAGATATTCACGAATGGGAATCGTTGTAGTACTGAATGCTGTGACATAATGTGTGCTGTTTTTGGCGAAGGTGCAAGCACGGCAGGAGGTGCATTTAAAGAAACCTGTTCTATTTACAAGACTCTTTTTGGTTGGTCCCTCTGGCATCAGCCTGTCGAGTGCATCCCGCATGGAAGGCGCCCTTCTGAATGTTATGGTTGGTGTGTGTATATATATATATATATATATATATATATATATATATATATATATATATATATATATATATATATATATATATATATATATATATATATATGCAAACTACCAGCTCCGGTAACTTGCCAGTTCCGCTCGCGGGTGGGTCGAGGTAGGGCTCCCGGTCACCCTGTATATTCAAAACAAGTTCCTATACTTGTCAAAAGAAACGTACTCGACACTCCAAAATTGCTGGTGCATGTAGAAATTTAATGGCAGGAAACAACGCGTTTCACCTCTCGGCTTGATCACGTTTCAGCCGTGAAAACCCAACAGTGTCCTTTAAATTTGTTTGTAAACAGAGAACAGAGGAATAGGACTATCCCAGTGTGAAAAAACAAAAGCAAAAATAGGACCAAGGGCAAGCCAGGTTTCAGATGCTGTAGAAAATGCAAGGCATGTGGAAACAGTAAGGATTGTGTAACTTTAACCATCCCCACTTCTGGCAGGGAATTTGCCATTCGCAAATCACTCTCATGCAACACCATGTACTGTGTCTATGTACTCATCTGCCCGTGCAACAAATGGTACGTAGGCAGCACAATACACACAGCCAAAAAGAGAGTCATGGAACATCTAAGGGCAATCAAAAATCATAACGAACAGTACCCTGTGGCATGACATTTCTATGAGCATCACTTCCAGAATGTAAACAATCTAAGAATGGTCGTGATAGACACGATTGATATGGGAATACGTGGAGGCGACAGAAAACTGGCCCTACGCAAACTTGAGTCGAGATACATAATAGATTTTGAATGCATGACCCCGAATGGGTTAAATTTCAATGAAGAATTGGCTGTCCATCTTGCATGAGAATGTATTGAAATATGGATGTATTGAATTGACATGTATCTACAGTTGCTTTTCCAGGTGTCTGATTTTATATATTTTTTAACTTTTTATAGGCTTTCTGAATGATTTGGTTGGACCATTAACTTGAAAAATACCTTGTGGATTAACTTGCAACGAATGGGTTGAAGCAATAGACTATGGACAAGTGCTATGAAATTTGGAAATCGGGGTAGATGCCCACTTGGGCGGGACCCTGTCACAGGTTGAAATGTCGAATGTATGTTGTGGATACATAAACTTTATCAATTTGTCAATATGCCCACTTGGGGGGACTCCAACAAAGTGGAAAGATGGACTTTCATCATATAATGTCGACTAAGACGTAATTGTAAATATGTGTATTTTCCACCGATTGACAGCGTTTTAGATACTACAGCATGACATTCGATAAACCCATTCATAAGGTCCATTTATAATGCTGATTTAAAAAACATTAGCGTTATTGTATGTTGAAGATACATATACAATCAGAACGTTGCATCCACAGTCTCATATTGCATCACACGATTGAGAAAGGATATGTTACATCAGTTAGTAATGGCCGCCACTAATTTGCACTGTTTGTTTTTTCACACTGGGATAGTCCTATTTCTCTGTTTGCAAACAAATTTAAAGGACACTGTTGGGTTTTCACGGCTGAAACGTGATCAAGCCGAGAGGTGAAACGCGTTGTTTCCTGCCATTAAATTTCTACATGCACCAGCAATTTTGGAGTGTCGAGTACGTTTCTTTTGACAAGTATGGGAACTTGTTTTGAATATATATATATATATATATATATATATATATATATATATATATATATATATATATATATATAATATATATATATATATATTCGAGAACACAGATGTCAGTGTATATCACTGAAGCCAAACTCCCGCTACTTCCAACATCCACACGGCGGCGGCGAAGGAGACTCAGACCCCATTAAACTTCTGGCAAGATGTTTTATTCTTTATCCCAACCCACGTACGATGCGTTTGAGGTCACAGGAGCCCTTGTTCACATGTATATAATATTTTTTGAACAAACGCTCGATGCATTGTGTGGTTCACAATAGAATGCTGCTCTCCATGATAAAGATGTGTTTGGAACAGAATTACTTTGTTTTCAATAACCAGATTTACCTGCAAACCAGGGGGGTTGCGATGGGGGCCTGTTTCTCCCCCAGTTACGCATGTTTACACATGGGACTGTGGGAGGAACAGGTCCTGTCGGGAGAACTCAGGGACATCATGGCGTCAAATATTGTTGTGTATCTCCGCTACATTTACGATTTGTTTTTTGTCTGGCGGGGAACAGAGCAAGCAGCTAATGAATTTGTGAATAAGATGAACACCAATGCTTTGAACCTTAGATTTACATCTCATTTTCATGCGACTTCTATTTGCTTTCTGGACATGCAAATTTATGTGCATAGCAACACTTTAGCGACCAAGCTTTACAGAAAGCCAACAGCTGGCAACACCATTCTTCACGCCACTAGTCACCATCCCCGTCATTTGATCTGCAGTATCCCCTATGGGGAAATGCTGCAAATCAAATGATTATGTAGCGTTGAGTTGGAATGTGTAGTTGCACAAGAAGATAGTAGGCAAAGATTCCTGGAAGGGGGGTATTCGAAGAATATTGTGGAATCAGCACTAAGGAGGACACAACAAATGTCCCGTGATGAGGCCTTAATTACTAAACCACGGGCTGTAGCTATTGCCTCACAGGATGACAAAATACAATCACGCATGATCGTTACGTACAGCAGGCAACACTCTGACATTAGGAAGATCTTATATTGAAATTGGAACCTCATTAAAGGGGATCCAGTGAAAGGTCAGAGGGTTCCAAACAAGCCTATGCTGACTTTTAGGAGATGTACCTCAATGGCTAAATCTTTGGTTAAAAACACCCTGGAACCACAGTTGTCGAACACATGGGGGGCTTTAAGTAAAGGCTTTAAAAAGTGCAGTCGGTGTAAGGCTTGCCGGTATGGTTGTAACAAAAGTAACTACATTAGCCCATTTGTACAACGTCCGCGAGAGAGTACCAAACGGTTAACATGTAAAACAGATTTCTCGGTTTATGTGCTGGAGTGTTCGTGTGGGCTGAGGTACGTGGGAGGTACCAAATTGCCAGTCCACAAAAGAATACTCCAGCACATAAGGGCTATTATTGGTAAAGATCTGGCCTGGCCGGTAGCCAGGCATTTTGAAGCATCACATGAATCAAATCCATCAGAGCTCCAGTACTATGTTATAGATACGGTGTGGCCTCTGAAAAGAGGAGGAGATAGAGAAGCGAGGCTTCGGCTTCTCGAAACCAGATACATTCTGGAGCTGGACAGTAAACAACCGAATGGTTTAAATGCCACAGAAGATTTACACACTTGTTGAAAATAATTTAGCCTTTACATAGGAAATGCACATATATGATCTTACTCTGCAATTTTGGGATCATGTTAGTGATATTTTTTTAAGAAATATGTAGCATTTAGAACTGCCTGTACTGTATATCAATGTTTTTGCTGAATCATTTTATTAATGATAAAATTTTGCACCTCTGATTATGAAGTTTTTAAATGGTGAGTGGTCAAAGCGGGATTGTCCCGGATATTCAAATTCATTTTTGCACTTGCACCTTCTTTTTGTTATTTACACTTAATATGACTTCTATGTACCAGTATATTAGTCATGTGATTCATGGTCAGAGTAGGACTACTAAATGGATCAATGCCCACTGGGGCAATATCAACTATCGATACAAAAAGCCATTAGGTTGAATGGAGAGATTGACAACTATTTTCTCTGCTGCAAGGAATTAAATGATGTATTTACAATGAATTTATCACTGCAGTTGCAAAAATACTTGAGGAATAATTAGTTGGAAAATCGTTAATGAGTTTTTTCCAAAGAAAATGATAATAACTATTTTTACAACACTATGAATTTTATATGATTTTACCATATTTATTCATCTTATAATCATTCAATTGTGGTATTTATATCGAATTTGCCAATTTGAACAGTTATTGAACAGTAGTATTTCTTCCATGTTTGTCCGGCAGATACTCTGTATTACCTATGCACTGTCACTTTAAATACTGGTCACTGCCTACCGCAATTTGCCATGTGATCAAGCTTCGTTGGAGGCGAAACGCGTAATGGCGGCTGGCTGGCTGTAAAAATAAAACCACCTTGAATTAGCACGAAATCTGGGTCTGCTTTCGTCATTTGTGCAGAAAACTTTGGCGGCTGCCTGGTTTAAGTGATGCGCTACGTGTATATATATATATATGTATATATATATATATGCCCATGACATACTCAGGGATTTGTGCCTTCCTTACTACTGCTCGGCGGGTCTGTCCTCGGACAGATCTTCCGCTCCTTCATGTCACCACTGTTTTTTCACATGTTGTATCTTCAATAAACATATGTAATACTAAAAAACCTATGAAATTCACTGAAAAAAACATAGATTTCACAACAGTTATAGTTAGGAATTAGCATTTAAAAAAACTATTAAATTCACTGAAAAAACCATAGGTTTGACACCAGTTATAGTTAGCAGGAAATGCTACTGACATAAAACCATTGAAATTCCCACGTTATAGTTAGTTGGACTCACTATAACTTTGCGCTCCTGCAATGCACTGCTGATGACGTCACATATTACATCACTCATGACATGGTGATGACCCCCCTGATCCCCATATCAAACCTAGGGGGTCAGGGGGGTCTACCCTGCCCCCTTTTGGTCATTTCCTCCTTTGTTTTTGCCACCTCTTGTGTCTCGATCCTACCGAAACACAAGATGGCGCCACTCCGGACTGTTTGGAATGTTGACAGACACCCGAGAGCCAATCAGCTTTCCGCTCGCGAACTCGCGTAACGCGCTGGAGCGCGCCCCGGTGCGCGTACCGGGGCGTGCTTATAGATATATATATTTTTTGGAACCTAAATTACGCAAAATCCACTGGAGCACATATCTTGAGACATAGCAAAGGCACATCAGGCTACCAGTCCCTACAATTTTGCCCGCTTTGGTGGAAATCCATTCAGCCGTTCGGGCTAAAAGTGAGTCCAACCGCCCTATGGAAATTAACATGGGGAAAACACGTTTTGGAACCCCCCTTTTATCTCGGCCCCCGCTTGACGAATCCCCCCCAAACTTTCAGGGAAGGAGGTGAGCCCTCAATCGGCGCCAAAGTTATTCCCAATAGAATGTTGCGATTTCCCTATACAAAATAATCCTAACTATAACTACCTACTGGCGACCGCCAGTAGGTAATATATATATATATATATATATACACGTGAGTTACATTGTTTTTGGCTGAGCCATTTATTTTTTTCTGACTCTTACATTTTGTATTATGAACTTGTTTAAGGCGATCTGGCATTTGAGTCTGGTGAGTCCTATATAAAACCAACAAATAAATACATCATCAAATTAATAAATGCAAATATTATCATAGTGGCTGTACAATAGAAATCCCTCTCATTGCACTCCTAGTATAAGTAATATTCTTAAACTGATCGTTCTTCGATGGATCTATTGTCTGAAACGAGAATTTTTAGTGAGTGCAGCTAGAAACTTACAAATAAACAATTGTTCCAGCGAGAACTCTAGAACGTTTTTTGTTCTGTTTCTTACTGTCATGTGTTCTAAATAGGGTGCTGGTAACACTTTCACAACGTTGTGTTTTGGATTCTGTTCACAGCAAAACGATTGCTCAGTAAGCAACTCCAAACAATACCAGTGGGTATTTTACTGCATTGAAAAGGGCACTATTTACATTTACCTTACTGTGCAGAAACAGTTGTATGCGGGCAATGTATTGTCCACGTACAGACGGTGGGATTAGTGCATGTATATCAGGAGGGGTCTTGCCCATCACAGCACCGAGGTCTCAAATCCATCCAGCAGCCAACATGGGGAAAGTAAGTGAGAGATACCAGTGTGTGTAATTTTGTGATAGAGCCTCATTTATAGGCAAGAATGTGTCAATTTATGTGAATAGCTGGCTCGTTAGTTAAATCTGAAATGCCTTCTTATAAAATATGTGGCATTAGTTAAAGGTAATTTCTTTCGTAAATATAATGCGAATCTTGGTGATTTTTGTAGATGGTTAAGTCACTTATGTTGGAGCCCTGAGTTCCGAGTGGGTATGTATGGCCCTTTGCGTCCAGTGCGTCTGGAGCGCATCACTCCATCGCTACATTAGCGAACTGTTTCACTTTGCGATAGATGGCATCAGAAAAGTCACGAAGATGCAACCTGCATTTTGTTCGTGTTCAGTTTAGTGACCATGTATGTGCAGATACTAGTGCTTTGCGATTATGCATTCAGCAATGGACTCATCTCATAGGATTACATGCAGGCGAATTAGAGTTCGAGCTGCTCCATGTAATGGCAGAGTCACTGTTTCCACCGTCGAGAAAGAGGACAAATGGCATTGTTTTGTCCAGTAGTATCTGTGTTTTGTACATCATTTCTGCGAGTTTCAACTCATTCAGAACATCTCTTAGGGGAGGGGCTTCCTGCCAATTTCATATACACAATCGGGATTTTCATTCAACTAATTAATTAGGGCCTAGTAATTTTGGCTGGAGATTCAAATATATTTTTATCGCAAGAGAACAAGGCTAATATTTTGTGGAGGCACGTGTAGGGACAGACTTACCAGTTTGTCAAGCTGCGCAGTGCTGTAGCCGCAAATGCTGTGTCCGCATTGCATGAGAAGGAAAGAGCAAGGGAGCGCCATATTTACCGAAATATGACCCTCTCCTTCACTCTCTCTAACTCTGGTGTAGAAATATGCAGCTGTGCCCCGCGGACACCCCTTTGCACCACAGAGCAAGGGGGTCTCCACGAGGCTAGCATCATTTTTGTACTGGAAGGTTAACCTTCCAGTACAAAATACTATGCTTAGCCTAACTTTAAACATGTTCCCACTTTGTATGTGTGCTGTACAGTGCAGCACACGTGCAAAGTCAGTAAATAAAGGAGAAAAAAAATGTCTCCTTCATAGCACCTAACTGTAATGGGCGCTATTCTCTGATGCTAAGTAAATAGGGCGAAGTGACAGAAACCTTGGGTGGTTGTGTGGGAACACCCATGGTATGTCCCTTTGGCTCTAAGCAATGCAAAGCAGGATATAACTTATCACTGTGCAAAATGTATGTAAAGTCAGAAAATAAACAGAGAATAATAACATTTCCCCTTTTAATGCCTGCTTTACAGCTGCATTGCTTCTCTGCGCTAAACACTGTCTACTAATGTTAGCAGATAGGGCTTAGCATTAAAACGCATGGGTGGTTGCATGGGAATTCCCATGCATCACCCAAATTTCACCCCTTGGCACACAGTAATGCAAAGCAGAGTGTCATGCATCTTTACATTACTATTCCATGCAAACCTACGCTAATACCAAGTAGCGTTGGTTTGTAAAAGGCTTAGCATAAGGTTGGTATTAAAAAAGTAACACTAACCCAGCACTAAAGGCCTTATTATGAGTTTGGTGGTGCGGGAGCGGGACCGCCCTGCTCCTCCACTGCCATACCCATGTTTGAACTCCCCACCAGATTAGGAGTTTTATCCTGTCTAGCAGACTGACCGCTGGCGTTCCCAGGGTGGTGCCAATGAAATAGGCACCATAATGGAACATCAAAGGCAGTACCTGCACAGCATGGACTACAGCAGTCCGTGCCATGCAGGTACAGCAGTCCGTGCCATGCAGGTACAGCAGTCCGTGCCATGCAGGTACAGCAGTCCGTGCCATGCAGGTACAGCAGTCCGTGCCATGCAGGTACAGCAGTCCGTGCCATGCAGGTACAGCAGTCCGTGCCATGCAGGTACTGGTGTTCATGTACTTAGGGGGGCACTGTGTGCATATACAGCATGAAGCACAAAGGGGCCCTGCAGGCCCCCTTTGTTTCCTCTCCAACACACTTTTCATGACGGTCACTCTGCTATGAAAAGTGTGGTGGTGAGTAAACTCTTAATATGCTTGGTGGGGCCGCAGAAGCACCACAACGCATAATGAGGCCTTGGACTGCCGCACAACCTCCAGGGTTTAGCATTTCCCTGGCATTTGCGTCGGATGTTGTGGTCTTAGGGTGGCCCGACCTCCCTAATCATATCAGGGCAATTAGTAGACCACCACTGTCCATGGTCCATGGAAAGTGGACCTCCAGACTCATAATAAGGCCCCTAAATCTTCGTGAATCTGGGCCTAAGTGTGAATAGTATTTTGAAGAAAACCAAGCAGTAGCGGAGATAAGGATAGGAGGTAAAAGATGATCTGAGTCTCAAAAACGACATGCACTCATTGAATTGCAGAAAAAAATCCGAAATAATTGAATTTTGTGATGTGCCATTGTTTTTATTTCACAATAATTTTATGTTGAACATGAAAAAAGGTCTGACCTGCGCCAGATCACATGGAAGGCTCTGTCAGTAGCATAGCTTGAGACGCCCTACTTTGCATCTACCTGTATAACTGTGGATAGTTCACCTTACAAGCCTTTTTATATTTTCCACTGTCTGAGTCTGCTGATATTGTAACCCAGACATTCTAATATATTTTTTCCAGTGACTTCAGAAACCCCGATGTTCGAAAATTAAAGTTAGATAAGCAATAGATTACATATTTGACAAAAAATAACGAATCATAGTTTGTAATTTTCAATTGCTAGTATTAAACAATAAAATGTTCTTTCTAACAGATCACCTTCTATGAGGACAAGAACTTTCAAGGCCGCTCCTATGAGTGCAGCACTGAGTGTGCCGATCTGACATCCTTCTTCAGCCGCTGCAACTCCATCCGAGTGGACAGTGGCAACTGGATCCTCTATGAACACCCCAACTACAGGGGGCACCAGTACTATCTGAGAAGAGGCGAGTACCCGGACTTCCAGCACTGGATGGGCTTCAACGACTCGATCAGGTCTTGCCGCTTGACCCCACAAGTGAGTCTTACTCCGCTTCATTTTATTTATCTGTACTTTAAAATCTTCACTACCTCAAAGAACTGTACTCATGAAATCTAACTGTTAATCAGCTTCATGACAGAGTAGGTTGGCGATCTTGAAGTCCTCAAGTGGAAATTTGCTTTCCACTTCTAACATATGACCCAACCAAAGTGGCGTGGCCAAGTAACTGAAGATGGCGGACACATGCTAGTTTAGCTCTGGCCAGCAGGCACAATAATTCAACAATTATTCTGCTTAAATAAGCGGGATGCCTGTGAACAACTGCCGAGGGTCGTTGCAGCCACTTGAGAAGCCCTACGCTTCTTATCCAGGGAGCCGGGCCACTCTGCTACGTATGTTCTGTGGTAGGTCCAGCAGCATCAAGCGGTCTTGGTTGCCCTGTGTGAGGTGGGCATTGTGGTGCCTGTAGCAGGCCTGTAGCAGGCATGAGGCATGACCCCTGACCCTATGGTCCTTTCTAATTGGTAAGCGTAGGAGCTCCTAGCCGGACCAATTGTCATACCAGAAACAGACGAGGACTGCTTTAACCCTTTCGATGCTGATGACGAGCTCAGCTCGTCATCACCCACGGGTGTCGTGTGCTGATGACGAGCTGAGCTCGTCTTGGTGCCACTAAAATGGCATTTTCCAGCACAGGGGGGGGGGAAACGCCCAGCAGCCATGTGGTTAATGCACCTTTCCTCTTATAAAGAACCAATAAGTGATGAGGGACTTTATGGGACTACTAACTTGCCTTCCTGGCATGGCCTGTCATGGATCATACTGCAACAGTGCCCACTGAAAACACTCAGCACTATTAGATAAAACCACCTGCATAGTCTGATCCCTTTGTGATATCCCTGGTGGGCTAACAAAGGCTTGACCACCACAAACACATGCGGCATGATATAGTGTACTATTCCTATGCACGAGGAACCTAGCTATGGATCCGTACATGGAACCCCTTTCAGAGCCTCCGAACGGTGGTTGATAATAAGGTAGATATGTTTTTACAGAAGACCAACTAGTGGTGGTCTAGTCTTTTTGGAATGTATACATGCTCGTAACTCTGAGCAAGTAGTATACGGCTGCCCTATCCGGGATCCTCGCCCTATGGGTAGGCATTCTGTGGTAACTGGGAGGGGACTATAACAACATCCTGTTTCTTTCCCTAGACCGCTGTAACCCTCTTCTTCTATGCACCCCAGCCCATTAGCACTGGCAACAATTTGCCCAGATGACCCAGCAATGGTCTCTCCTAGATGCCTGGAGAACCCGTAGTCCACACTTGTGTCTATACTATCTCAACTCGGCCATGCACAACCTAAATGTCTGACTAGACCGTTTTCTCTGCTCCCCGTCCTCACCCCACTGCTTTCTCATTCTAACTATCAGGGGCAGGTGATGTCCGATCACACTGCCCACATTGCAGACATTAAATGGGGTGCATCGCATCCCCTGGTCCAAACCTGGTGACTCTCCAAAGACAAATTGGCTAAGGCAGCCTTCTGCAAGGCACAGTGTACACATATTACCTGCTATTTTGTAGGTAGCCATGCCACCGCTACCACCCGCGCTATAGAATGGTACTCTTTTAAGGTGGTAACCTGTGGCTTCTGTTTGCAAAATATAGCAGGGGTTGGTAGAGAGTTGTCTTGGGATTCGAAGGCCTCTGAGGAGGAAGTAAAATCCATAAACAACAGCCACTCCCAGACGAGACAAACTGCTGTGCTCAGACTGACACTAAAGCATGCCATTCTTCATTGATTGAGCCTCTCCTTGCTATTATTCGCAGGCTATCATTATGGGAATTACAAGAGCTGCACTCACTTTGAAACAGATTCCTTTTGTAACCTACTTTCTAACGCCTGTCTGAACTGCTCATTTAGGATTACGTTACCTTAATCACAGCAAGCATCCCTCCTGGTCCCTAGAAATGAAGATAAACACATAATCTGCGCACTTATAAACGCACGTTCTCTTATAAAACATAGGGAAGACGTGGCGGAACTCATAGCCAACCAAAATATAGACGTTCTGTTTATAACTGAGACCTGGGCAGATCCAGCATCTGGCCAGATTTTAGTATAGCCACCCCGGACGGCTATCATGTGATTAGACTAGACAGATCATCCGGCAAAAGGGGCGGTGGTCTAGCCATTATACACCGAGCCAATTTAGCCATAAAAACAGAACCATTAGATTGGGATTTTGCTGAAGTTTTAGGTTTCACTATTACTCTCTCTCCTATACAAACCTTCAAGGGAACTCTGTTGTATTGACCACCTACCTCACGCATACCCTTCTTGAAATCCCTCAATTTCCTATTAGAACCAGTAGCTGCCAATTCGGACTACACAAAATTGGGAGACTTTAATTTTCATTTAGAAAATCTTGCAGATAAAGACTCGTCCACTCTTATCTCGGACTTCTCGGCTTAGAACAGCGGGTCTCCTCAGCCACTCATCAAGCAGGCCACATCCTGGATGGCTTATTTACAAACAATTCTCATATGACTTACCCTACAGTGTTCCCGCTTATATGGACGGATCACTCGGCAGTGAAATTTATTATCTTAGTCAGGAATCATAAAAATGTATCCCCTCCCATTCGCCCCCAGATTAAATGCCGCGACTGGAAAAACATTGATCCCACCATTTTACATATTACCTTGGAGTCCACGAGACCAGAAGACATATCTGATCCACATGAAGCATCTAATAACTATGGACATTGGCTGAACAATGCCTTTAACCGCTTAGCACCTAACATAAAGATGCAGCCAAACCGCACTAAACCCTCCGCGCCGTGGTTCTCGAACCACTAAGGCTTGAAAGACAATGATGCCGAAATTTGGAGAGGCGTTGGTGTATGAAATACGACAACAATGACAGAGATACATACAAGAAAGCTTTGTCAAGCACAAAAAACTCATAATTGCAGAAAAATGTAACTTTTATAGTACACAAATAGAACTAGCTCCAAACTCGAGCAAACAGCTATATCAGGTGGTTAAAAAATTAGCCAATCCACCAGCTCTTGCCACCACAGAACCATCTCAAATTTTCTGCAATAAGGTAGCGGAATATTTCAAGGCAAAGGTCAAAGACATCTTTAACAACTTTACTAAAAGAACTATCACTGATTCAGCCTGCTTGGAGATCCCTCTCACGTCCCCTAAGCCAACCTTTGAGGCTTTCTCCCCTCTATCCCAACTGTCTATGAAAGAACTTATGAACACTGTTAAGTCAGGATCACCGTTGGATCCATGTCCCCCACTCATCCTCAAACCCATATCCAATCCGATAGCCCCGGTGCTCACTAACATCTGTAATGCCATGTTTCAGACAGGGGACTACCCCTCAATCTGGAAAAAGGCCACTGTAAAACTTCTCTTAAAAAAATCGACCCTAAATCCATTAGAGCCAAAAAGCTATCGCCCTATTGCCTCGCTCCCCTACCCATCAAACGTTTTTGAAAAGGCAATGAACTTACAGCTGTCGAACTATATTGATCAGAACGATCTGCTGGATGACACCCAGTTTGGGTTCAGGAAGGGCCACGGGACTGAGACTGCTCTGATAAAGGCAGCAGAGGAGGTCAGGATAATCATGGACCAGGGTGGTGCAGCGGTCCTAATACTGTTGGATTTGTCTGCAGCCTTCGACACAGTCGATCATACCATCCTGATCGACCGTGTCGCTGCAATAGGCATTCAGGGCAAAGCCAAAGCACTCCTGGCATCCTTCCTGGCTGATAGAGAGCAGTCTGTGAAGATGGGGAGTTATTACTCCCCTGATTTCACTCTGCCTTGTGGAGTCCCCCAAGGCTCCTCGCTAAGTCTGACACTTTTTAACATCCACGTGTCGGACTTGGCGAGGGTGATCAAGTCATTTGGTATTGGACTGACCTCATACGCTGATGACACCCAGCTGGTCCTGGCGATCCACAAAAATGGATGAGCAGTGGCCGCTAACTTCCAGGAGGGTATGAGAGCCATCAGTACCTGGATGGATCAGAATTGTCTAAAGTTAAATTCTGACAAGACTGAGGTCATGGTATTTGGTGAGCTGACCCCGTTTTGGTCCCCAGTTTGGTGGCCTTTGGAGTTAGGAACCCCTCCATCACCAGTATCCAAAGTTAGGAATCTGGGGATTCTATTCGACAACAAGCTAGCTTTTGTCAGCCATGCCAACGCAGTGGTCTCAGCCTCCTTTTTTTACCCTAAGAATGGTAAAGAAATTGCTTCCATTTCTTCCCCCAAATGCAGGCAAGACCCTAATGTCCACTTTGGTATTGTCTAAGGTGGACTATTGCAATGGCCTACTGTTGAACGCGCAGGAGCAAGTTTTGAACAAATAACAGCTTGTTCAAAATGCTGCCGCAAGGATTCTAACTGGCACACCGAAGTATTCATCTATTTCTCCCATCATTCGTCAACTACATTGGTTGCCGGTTAGAAGCCGTACGAAGTTTAAGGGTTTGTGTATCACATATAAGGCATTGAACAACATTGGACCAGAATTTTTTAAAAAGGCCATTTGTGTTAATACACCTAGTCGAACATTACGTTCATCTGCAGCCCAACAGCTTCAAATCCCACGCACAAAAAAACCCACATGGGGAGACAAACGCTTTGTGGTTTCCGCTTCTAAACTGTGGAACCTGCTCCCTTCCTACATCAAACTTAGCCCATCACTGCTAACATTCCGAAAGCATCTTAAAACCTGGCTTTTTAATCAGTAAACTCCCAATAGGAACCCCGTTGCAATCTGTAAGCTCTAGCGCCGAGACACCGGAAGGTATTTGTGTGCTATAGAAATTTTATAAATAAATAAAATAAATAAATAAGACTCAAATTCATGCTACGGGTGACAAACCTGGACGGGGGGCATCCGTTGCAAGCCCAAGTAGACATAGTGCAAATATTCAATTCCTACTACACCAGGTAATATCTGGAACAACCAGCAACAACCCCAAGGCAACTCACCAATTTTTAGATCCCGTAATCTTACCTACATCACCGCCATCGTAGGAAGGATCTTGATGGCTTGATCACTGTAGACGTGGTGAAGAGGGCAATACATGACTGGGTCCAAAATAAGACCCCTGGTTTAGATGGCCTGCCAGTAGAATATTATGATCGCATCACCATGCTTCAAATTGCCAAATTGGTTGAAATTATATTAAGTATAATAAGACTCTTACCATAGGCTTGCTCCCAACTTCTCTTCAAGAGTCTCTTCTAGTTCCCTTGCTCAGCCCTAACAGGGACCCCACCCAGCTCTTCTTGCACAGACCTCGTACAGACCTATAGGTATATTAGGCGCAGATCATAAAATCCTTGGAAATTTGCTATCGGATCGGTATGGGCAGTTACTACCTACACTGACCCACCCAGATCTGGACAGGTTTATACCAGGTCGTAACACATCTAACAACATCAGACGACTTTTCCACATCATGGATCAGTCCACACTGCGCTAACCCTTAGCAGCATGCCTCATCTAGACCTAGAAAAGGCCTTTGATTCCCCGTCCTGAGAATACATGTTTGATGTCCTGAGGGCCATGGTGCCGGGTCGTTTCTACACATGAAATCTACTTCTTGAGCACGCGTAGGCAACCTGATCTCAGCCTCCTCCTTAATTAGCGGCAGTATGTGGCAGGGGTGTCCTCTCTCAGCTATGCTATTTACCCTTGAAATGGAGCCCTTGGTGTAGTGACTCAGAGCGGGGGTACGATGCTGTGGCATCCCGCTAGAGGGCACAGTGCATGTAGTGTCCCTATATGCAGACAATGTACTACTATATATTCGGACACGCTGACTGAAGTGGCCCCTATTTTAGCAGCATTTCAAGATTTTGAGCAGGTAGTAGAGTTTTGGGTGAACTGGGAGAAATCATGCATTTTCTCACTTTTACTCAACTGTGATGGCCCACCGCAGGTTAGCCAACTGGGTGGAGAGTCATTGACGTGATTGATAGCAGTGGTCTGGTATCTTAGGGTCTGCTTTTATCATTCTTAGGAGGATTTATTTAATGGCAACCTACATAGGTTATTTAACGCCCCCAAGTCTCAAATGCAGTTTTCGCAGTGGTTGCTGCTGGAATGCCGGGTAGAGTTGCTCTCTCAAAGATAATTTTGCTTCCCTGACTATTTTACTATTTTGTCAATGTCCCAGTATTTCCTAATAGGCAATTCTTTCTTGACTTGGGAAATCAGCTCTGGGATAACAGGAAATGTAGAGTAGCACCAAATAAGCTTCAGTTACCAGTCAGGGGGCAGAGGGCTGGGAGCGCCATCTTTTGAGGCTTATAACCTCATGGTGCAACTTTAGGGAGTGGCCAGGTGGCTTTTGGGGAAACAATCTTTATAAAGCCAGTGCAGGGAAGGGTCCCTAACCCTGCATGTAATTCAACAACTTCTACATTGCATTGTTAATCTGAACCATTCATGGTCCTCCCATGTGTGGATTGCTTGGAGGTGCTTGGCAAAATCTTCCAGTTCACAAAGTGCACACTACCCTACTCCCCAGCCACTCGCTCCAGGATCTACCTGCACCCTTGGGGCATTTTATTGCTGACAAATTAGCAACCTGGTATGAACATTCAATTGACACGGTGGAGGGTTTGTTTCAGGATGTCCATTTACTCCTGTTTCACCAGTTGTGCCAGAAATACAACATTCCAACACATCAATATCTTTTACACAGGCAGTTATCAGGTCACTGTGGGTGTAATTTATGCAGAACCACCCACCCATGTAGTGATGCATACACTACACACCATGGGAGAAGGGTGGCATCTTATCACTTGGCTTTACAAAGCCATATACAACCATACTGGGGTCCCACTGACTCAACTCTGGAGTACCACCCCTACATGACATTGAATGGACACGGGCACTCAGTCTCTCCAAGTTATCTCCAAAAAAGCGCAATTCAAGAACATTCACTATATGATACGCCATACGGCTTACCTCACAGCTTACCGTCTAAACCGTATTTTCCCAATGGCTGACCTTATCTGCCCCAGATGTCAAGCCCAATCGGCAGCCTTTCAACACATGTTTTAGTCATGCCCCAGTATAACCAGCTTCTGGCATTCTTCAGTTTACACACACTCTATTAGCCACTCTTATAGAGCTCACATCACCTGTCCAGGTTTACATTTCATTTGTTATGATACTGTATCAGCAAGGTTGTGTGATCTAAATAGGATTAGATACTACTGTATAATTGGGGCCTCCATCATGGAACAAGAGGAGGTTGGTAAAGATAGGAAACTCCAACATGTATTACTGTGTTACGTAGCACTGAACAACCTGACTATCCAATAAAACTTAATTGAAATGACCCAACCAAAAATTAAAATTGATGTTTCTTTCCAGCTATATATTAAATGTCATTACGCCCATAGCTTAAGAAATTAACAATGAACTCAGTGTTATATCACGTATCTGATAGTTGTGTTAACTATCACATTTAGGAGAATGCTTTGACAGCATTTCGTTTAAGACGATGCAGAGATATCACTGTTTGCATGGTTTGGCAATTTTTGGAGTTACTTTGACATGAAGCAGATTCTTGATCTATGTGACAATGAAAAATGCAACAGTGAAGAAACTTATATTGTAAGGAGTAGTAATGAGAAATTCCCCTCGAAGAAAAAGACATTACAAGGAATACCGGAATGAGAAAAACCATCTTCAAAAGTTCATATCTAACACTTTCCCTTACCAAACCCAAAAGCTAGCCCTCAGGCACATGCATCAAAGCCTTTCGCGATCGCAAACGGTGCGATTCGCAAAAATCGGCCGTTTGCGATTGCAAAATTACCTTTTGCGATGCATCAAGAAAAAAAGGCCCTCACAATTCGAGAATTCGCAGTTAATTGCGAGTTCTCAAATTACAATTGCATTTAAGGAATTACATTTTGCAATTCCTTAAATGGATGAAAGTAAAAAAACAACTATTTCGCTATTTGGGGGAGCAAATTACCATGAAGTTGAACTTCATGGTAATTTGCAAAAACTTTAAAAAATTCACTTTTGTGCATTTTTTAAAGTTTTATGTTGCGCACACACATGCCATTAGGGCATGTGTGTGTGCAACATATGTGCACAGATCAATTTCAGGTGGGCACCCTTGAAATTGCATTCTCAATTTGCGATTCTGTAATTGAGATTCACAAATTGAGAATGTCTTCCCATTCATTCCTATGGGCCTCTAGGCCCATAGGATTGAATGTGGAGGTATTCCTTAATTGCGACTCGTAATTTGCGAGTCGCAATTAAGGAATGTTTAAAAATCGCTATATTTTAAGCAATTTCTACATGTATAGGCTTTTGCGATTCCTTAATTGCAATTCCTTAAAAATCGCAATTATGGAATTGCGAAAGCCAACAATGATGCATGTGCCTGTAAGTACAGTAACAATCTCTAATTTAGCTGTCAAATTCAGTCTTTTCGTCCTTTTATTAGTATTGCTTATTGTCCTTTTAACCTTTATATTTTCTTGATTTTCACATTATGATGGATGTAATTGTGTATCTAGGAAATCACTGACTTTCGTTGCAACAAAATAAATTCTAACAAGTTGCCTTTTCTCTGCACCAAAACCTCATTTAAAATAGGTCACTATTAATATTGAGCATGTTAATATTTACACCTTTGATGGACTGCGCAGCACACAGAGCAAGATGGGCTGCTATAGAACGATCGTTTGGTAGCATTTACTTCTTGCAGAAATATTCCATATTCCCGAGCAAGATACGAAAATAGGGAAATAGAGATACATGTTCATCATGGTTTGCAATTGATGTTTGAAGTCTCTTTACTATTTATTTCGCCTGAAAAAATATTCTAAGAACTTTGAGATGGTAAATCGTTTACTGATGTTTTGGTTTATGCATATAGGCCATTCTATTTTTATTTGGGCAGAAACTGTGCGCCGATTATAAAATTTACATTTCGTGCTATATCAGAGGCACAAACGGTCATAAGGTATTTTTTACTTATAGGGTTGTTTTCTGCATCCAGTCTTATATATGTGTCCAGGGTTCATAGTTTTTTTGTACCCTACTAGCAGCCCGCCCCAGCATTGCCTGGGGCAGAAAGGGGCTGGGGGCAGTGCACCCGCTCCTGCCCCGAACCCCTCCCGCACCGACTCCCTCCCGCCCCGACTCCCTTGCGCCACCCTCCAGCCCCGACTCACTCGCGCCCCCCTCGCGCTCCAAATCACTCCCGCCTGACTCACTCGCGCCCCCCCTCCCGCCCCGACTCACTCGCGCCCCCCTCCCGCCCCGACTCACTCGCGCCCCCCTCCCGCCCCGACTCAATCGTGCTCCGACATTTTCATTTACTGCTGCCTCCTTCTTGCCTCCCCCTGCATCACATAGTCTCACTTTCCCTTTCCTTACCTGTGCCGCCGCTCCTCACTGCACAGCCGCTCGTCAGTGCACCACCCTCCTCCTTCATCGCCATCACGCATGTCGCGTTGCGCCCAGCGCTAGGTCCCGGCCGGCGCTACTTTCAGGGGACTACTTTGTTTACAAACTTAATTTTTTTAATTTACTTTTTTTTTTTATTTATATAGCCTATGTCCATCTACACACCCTGACAATTTCATATATGTATCGGGTGTGGTTCCCGAGTTTACCTGGCCAAAAGGTGCAAGTTCTCTCTTTATAATAGTAGTATAGATTAAGCTCTAATAACCCCATTTTACATGTTCACACTCACTGTCAAAATCCGGAAAACGCTGAAGACGGGAAAGTAGTGAGTGCTAAATGCGAGCCAGCTGCAAAATGAGCTTTCAGACCAAAATACCCGTTAGTGCCCAAAAGAGTGCATACAGCACTGAACACTTTTTCACACTACGGCACGTATAAGTAAATTTAATAAATTAGTTATCATCGTAATAGACTGTATACATCCGCTATTTCTCCATGCTGAATTTCCCTTCTCATTGCTGCCTTAATCTTCGAGATTGCCTAATGGTTTACTTTGAACTCAGTTCATTATCATCCCAGCTAGTATCGCTTTAGCACCCCATATCATCATGGGGTGAATGTTGCGCTTTATAACCACATTATGAGATTACATATCAAGCAAAAGGTACGCTTTTGTAAAACAAGCACGTCTCAACAGAGCACATTTTCTTTAAGTGAAAGTATTGTTTGTTTTTTTATCTTACATTTTATTTTATGGTATTAAGAAAGTTAATTCTAGTTTCTTTTCTCTCCTTGTCCAGCACCGTGGATCCTACAGAATAAGAGTTTATGAGCGAGAGAACTTTGGAGGTCAGATGATGGAGTTCTCTGAAGACTGTCCCCATGTTTACGAGCAGTTCCGCTACAATGACATCCACTCCTGTAATGTGCTTGAGGGGCACTGGGTCTTCTATGAAGAGCCCAACTACAGAGGCCGTCAGTACTACCTGAGGGCCGGAGAGTACCGGAGGTACAGCGACTGGGGAGCCTCAAGCCCCAAGGTTGGATCATTCAGGAGAGTTCGGGATCTTTACTGAGATACTTTTGATGTTCTGCCTCAGCAATCCATGTCACACAAATAAATATTGCATACATTAAGTTGTTTTGGTTTTTTATTAATTTTTTTAAATGTTTTTCATTTTATTTTTCCAACCAGCAGTTACATTGCCCATAAGATTTTACATTTTCAGACGTGTTGTTGCACATGACACTTTGTGGTTACAATACTGACTATATTCATAACATTTATCATTTTCACCATTTCAGCTTCAGCAGACGATTATGTACTTCCATGTGATAATTGAACCCATCTTGCATTGTTGCTGTGCGCTTCGCAGTCCGCCTAGCTCCTTGTGTGTTACTCAGTCAAGTGATGTAGTGGCGTCTGTGGTGATATTAGTCAGTTCATGTCTCTGGTTTCGGAGCAGTTTGCAAGTTTTGAACAAGTGGTTCCCTGAAATCTCTGGGCCTCGAAGTTTGTGGAATGTCTTCTGCGTACGTCTCTAACACTTCCTTGCAAAAGGTCATGTCCGTGATCCAGTCTTTAAGCCTAGGTGGTCTTTTGCTTCCCCACTTTATTGCTATGCGCCTTTTTGCAAGTAGTAGTGCTACCGCTTGGAATTTCCTGCGCATAGCATGTTTAAGCTTCTTGACTCCTAAAATGCATACCAAGGGTGTGTAAGGGATCTGTTCCGATAGCATATCGGTTAGTGTGGCCGTGACTTCACCCCAGTACGTCTGCAACCTAGGACATGACCATGATACATGTAAGAAGTCTGCACCCACCGCATTGCACCTCTGGCAGGCGTCTGTCTCCCTTGGGCCCAGTTTATGTAGCATGGCCGGTGTGTAGTATATTTGGTGAATGAACTTGAAATGTATAATACGTAAGTTGCAGTTAGACGTGAGGAGCGTGAGTTGTGTGGAGCTGTATTGCCAGTCTTACTCTTCGATTGGCTCACTCAGTGTTCTTTCCCATCTGCTCAGCGCTGCTGTAGGTTTCTCAGCCTGCTCATCCTGGGCCACATTGTATAATCGTGTTACCAGGTTTTTCCGGGTCGGAGCCGTTAGTAATATTGGGAACGCATTCAATTGCTCGGGTTCAGTTAGGAAGGTAGTGTATAATGACCTGATTGCCGTGCGTAATCTTAAATATGCAAATTTCTTCAGGGGGACTTAGTGTGCACATAGAGAGGGGTCTGTCCAGTTAATGATTGTATTATGGGGGAATATTTGTCCCATGGAAGTTAGGCCTATCTCCGTAGGCAACGTTTGTATGCTCTTTTCTTGCGTTACAGTGAGTTTGGGGAGTCTCGCCATGGGCAATGCACATGCATATACTGGTAGTTTGTGTGCTCTATGTGCCAGCGCATGCCATGCCCTTGAGGTGCACTTGGCTGTGTTTATCTTGTCACTTGGCGTATATCGTATTGGGTCAGCTATCAGTGCCGTCAGTGGCATGGGAGAAATGCTATCTTTTTCTACTGCGATGTGCGGTATGTAGGTGTGTGGTTTTGTTTAGTAGTGTGCATGTTGTGCTTGTACGCACAGAAAGTATAAATGGAAATCCGGCACCCCAAAACCACCCGAATAGTATGGTTGTGTAAGTACCTTCCAACTTGTCCTGGCCTGTTTAACAGCCCATTTCAGTCTCCGCAGGAGAGAGCGTAGTCTGTCGAAAAAGGCCTTGTTTAGCCATATTGGTATATTCCAGAACAGATACAGGAACCTAGGCAAGACTAATTTTTTGTAGGGTTATTCTGTCCGCCATTGAGAAGGGGATTTTTATCCATCTGTCTACCTGTTCTTCTAGTCTCGCCATTGCCTTTCCATTGTTCTCCCTGATGACTGGCTCTGGGTCCCGTTGAATCCAGACCCCTAGGTGTTTAAGTGTGTCCATACGCCACTTCAAAGGGAATTCCAAATCGGGTTCCAATGTATCCGCAGTGAGTGGTATCACAACAGATTTATACCAATTTATTCGGAGACCAGCGTATTGTTCAAATCTAAAATTTTCCCTAATATGGGATTTAGATACTTAGTCGGATGTGTGGTGTAGAGGACCATGTCATCAGCGTACAGAGCTATTCGAATTGACTGAAGGTCAAATTGTAGGGCCGTGTCGGAGTGTTTCTGGTAGATTTTACAGGCCAGTGGCTCTAGGATTATGACAAAGTGCATTGGTGATAGTGAGCAACCCTGCCTAGTGCATTGCATAATCTCTGTGGGGTTGGATGTATTGCAGTTTATCCTGACCTGCGCTTTAGGTGCTGTATACAGTAAGGAAATCCACTTTGAAAAGGGTTCAGGAAATCCCATCTTTCAAAGAGTGACAAACATAAAGTCCCACTCCACAGACTCGAACACCTTGGCGGCATCTAATAGAGCCGCGGCTGCTGGCACATCCGGGTCTAACTGGTGATATAGTGAGAAGATTGTGCGTATATTGTGGGTGATATACCATGTCGGCATGAAGCCTGCCTGGTCCGGTAACACTAGATTACAAAGAAGTGGTTGTATTCTATTCACAATTATTTTTGGTAAGATCTTAGCAACTATATTTATCAGGGATAAGGGCCTGTATGATTCGCACTGAGATGGGTCCCTACCCGGTTTTGGGAGTGCAATCAGGAGTGCCTCGCTTAATGGGGTCGGTAGCGCACCTTCTTCATAAGCTCCTTCAAGCATTTCTGTAAAGTGTAGGATCCGTATATCTCGGTATTCTCTGTAGAACTCTCCCGGGAGACCATCAAGCCCTGGAACTCTATTATTGGGGAGGGAGTTAAAGGCGTCTATGATTTTATCCTTAGAAACAGGGAGACTGAAGTACTGTCGGTGGGTGCCCGACAGCCACGCCATTGTAATGTCATCTAAATAGTCTTGTATGTCAGATGTGGAGGGCTTCGCCTGAGCAGTATATAACTGCGTGTAATATTTGGTGAAGCATTCCAGTATGGCTGGGGTGTCGTATACCATGTTGTGCTGAGCATCCTGGATCTGCGTGATGTACGATGTGGTGTGAGTGGGTCTTATTTTATATGACAGTGCTCTACCAGGTCTGCCCCCTTCTCCATTGTTCCTAGCTGTGTATTTATGCGATATGTATTTTACCTCGACATCTGCAAATTTGTTATATTTGTCAATTTGTTTTCTAGTTTCAGCCAGTAGTGTGTCAGTTGGGTTTCAGCAAATTCGCGCTCCAATCTATTAATGCCAGCCTCAATTCTTTCCAGCTGCCCTCTATGGGCCCAATGTAGGTCGGTCGGTAACGGCCGAAAATCGGTATTTTCGGCCGTTACCGATCGGTAAATAGGTGATTGGTATGTAGGGGGCATTATTTTACCGAATCGGTAAAATTACCGATTCGGTAAAATAAAAAATCGGTAAATTTACTGAATCTGAGCCACCCATATGTAGGTGGGACTCTTCAGAGTCCCAGGAGCCTTACCGAATCGGTATTTTACCATCAAATCCAATTTGATGGTAAAATACCGATTCCGGTGTGCATGCACATGTGTGCATGCACACCTATGCCATGTGACAGGCAGACCGGCTCTTAGGGCATGTATTCCTGCCACATGGCACCCAAGCCTGTTTTGGGGGTGCCAGAGGGTGTAAAAGTGACACCCCCTGCACCCTTGTGAAAATCTTCAAAGCCCATAGGAATGAATGGGCATTACCGATTCGGTATTTACCGAATCGGTAAATACCGAAATCATCCGATTCGGTATTCCAGCACATCTGGAATACCTACATGTCGACCCCATAGATTTACCGATTTTTAATTACCGAATCGGTAAAATTCGGTAAATCCATTTCACCTACATCTGGCCCAAAATCTTTTAGTATGCCTGCATGTTTACTTATACAGTGCACCTTATGGTGACTTTGAAAGCCTCCCAGAGGGTCCTTGTGCTCTGGACCGATTCAGAATTGTGTCAAAAACATTTAGTATTGCCTGGCGGAGTTCCTCCCGAAATACTTGGTCCTGCTGCGCCGTCTGTCTTAGTCTCCATGTGAACTGTCTTGGGGTGTGCGTTGGGATTTCTAAGTGGATACGAACTGGGGCATGATCAGAGAGTGTTTTGGGTAAGTGTGCCACATCAATATTCCATGTGCTTACATCTCGCGATACCAGCCAGTAATCGATTCAAGTGAGGTGCGTTTTCTCCTGTCTGGATGTCTTTTTCTCTATATGTCCACCATGTCCCAGTCTGCTGTCCCCTCCCTTAAATCTTTGGCCGAATGCTTGCCGTACCTGTCAGTACCAGTTGATATGTCCTATGTGGGGTCCAAGCAAGTATTAAAAACCCCACCCTAAAATGATAGTGCCGGGTTGGAGGGCATGTCATTTCGCCCAGATTTGTGCATAAAAAGAAGAATCGTAGTTGTTTGGGCCATACACATTCACAATTGTTAACACCGTGCCCCCGAAGCTTCCCTTCAATATCGCATAGTGCCCCTGATCGTCCTGCATAGAGTTTATAAGCATGAAGGGCACGGTACGCTTCACCCATATCAGAACACCCCTAGCGTATGAGGAGTAGGATGACGTCAGCCTAAATGAAGCCCACTTTACCCCTATTTGTTTCTCTCTAGATTCAATGAGGTGTGTCTCATGCAGGCAAGCCACATCTACCTTGTGCTTGTCCAAGTACGCTAGCACCTTACGTATTTTCTGTGTGTTGTGCAACCCTCTAATATTCCAGGAGAGGAGCGCTAACGGTCTGCTTTGTTTTAAGGTGTCAGTAGTCTGTCGATTCTCCGCCATCTATCCAATTTATGTGTCTATGGAGTTTGAAAGTGTCTGCTTTGAGTCTGTTTGCCATGTCTCCGCTGGTCAGAGTTTTCTGGTTACCCTTCGTGCCCACCCCCTCCCACTCCACTGTCCCCGTACTAGTGGAGGCACACCCAATAATAACAATCAACATTCCCACAAAAACAAAAAATAAGAGAGAAATACTAAAGTCGGTGTTGTACACACATAGGAGTCAGAGCTGCCCTCCCGTTACTTGCAGCGCAAGCCACATGGGAAAACGCCCTTCCATGCATGTTACAACTTCAATACTTAATGGTAAACAACATTGATCAAAGTTACATGAGAATTGCTCACCCAGCAACGGGCGCGGACCCATCTTGTATAAGGCTTTCGCTAGATGTGATACCACTGTGAAAGTAAAAGCTATACATAATAACTGACAACTTATCTGGAGCAGCGTCTCGAGGATCTGCCAGTGTTCGGTTTTTAATTGTCCTGCGCCTTCCGAAGGATAGCACTCTTCCGAAGGATAGCACTCTCCGTAGAGTGTGGGCATGTCACACCAGTGTCCAACATGTGTCCATGGAATACAGTTCATTCGACATCGAACATAGTGGATTGCTCCTCTTGTTCTCCTCTCGGTGATATCCGCTGCGTGCTCAACTGGCCTTTTTGCTATAGAAACTTCATTACTTCCGATGGTTCAGCGAAGATCCGTGTGCTGTCGGCAGTGATTTTTAGTCTGGCCGGGTATAGCATAGCGTATGGAATATTCAGTTCCCTCAGTTTCTGTTTTGCTGTTGTGAATTTATTCCGCGCTTCTTTTACCGAAGACGTGAAGTCTGGATATAGGGATTTATCCATGCCTTCATGGGATAGCTTTCCCATTTCTCTGGCTTTTCGCAGCCCCACGTCCCGGTCCCTGTAGTTCAGGATTTTGGCGATAATCGCTCTCGGTCTGGACCCAGCAGGTGGTTTCGGCGCTAACGATCTATGGGCCCTTTCAACAATAAAAACATCCGAGAAGGTGTCTCGTCCCAACATGGAGATTATCAGCTTTTCCACATAGGGTTCCATTGGGCCCGTGTTTGTCGTTTCCGAAATTCCCATCAGGCGGATGCTGCTTCTACGAGACCGGGCTTCTAAAGCTCCCAACGTCACCGTCATTGCCGCCAGTTGTTTCTCCATCTTCGTCTGTTTCGTGTCCAACTGTACCTGGCCATCTTCTGCTTCGGATATTCTTCGCTCCGCCATATCTTTCCTTTCTGTGTGTTTGTCGAGTCTTTGGGACATGCTGTCTACCCTATATGTCAAGGAGTCAATCTTCCCATCAATATTGGATAATGCGGTTTGGATTGTAGTGAACATGGATTGTATGTCATCATTCGTTACCTCCTGTTGCTCCCGTCGTGGGTTGTGACGCAGATTGGTCATTGCTGCTTGGTTCTTGTTGTTTCTTAGCCTGGTCAAAGTTTAGTTTTGGGTGGGTGCGATCCGCCTTCCCCCTGGTGTAATGGTAGAGTTTAAAATTTCGCAGGTGTGACTATTCCAGCGCCTCTGTATGGTCGGCGTCACAGGCCAGATCACTCCAGCAAGGTCAGAGCTCCAGAGGACAACTGTCCCGCTGCCACAGACTCATCCCCACTGCGCCCCCTTGGAGCTGTGTCAGAGCAATCTCAAGTGTTTTATTAATAATTATTTAATGAATATGCAGGAGTTGAATTCACAGAGTCCCAAACTAACAAGGAATTTTAACGTCTTCCAGCGCTAAAAAGTAGGCAAACCCAGTAGATTCACAAGAAGCAAGCACCCACATAACTACCCTGGTGATAGGGGTATAACAAACAATTACTTGACCTGAAAGTCTAGCTGAGTCTCATATTGCTCTTTCCAGTGAAACTGAAGGTCCTCTTCCTCGGCAAGTCCCACTTCTTTTAGGCGCCGGAGGAGGCATGGCAATGGCTTGAGGAGCTTCCCCCCGAGAGACGACCGGAAACCCAGGCCAGTGGGCTGCCACCCTTGAATGGTAATGGGCCCGGCCGTCGTCCTCTGGACTCGCATCGCTCCCTCCGACCTCGTCAACTGCGAAAGGGTCGCACCCCGGAAGCTACCCCGTAAGTCCAAAAGGGTTAGAGAAGGAGAAGACGCCACACCGGTGGATCACTCGACTCCAGACTTACGGCGAGCTCACGATCGATCCACACCTCTGAGCAGCACCGGACTGACACCGGAGGGGACAGGGGTGCAGACACTGAAAGTGGTCGGTCCTCCTCTGAATGATAGGAGGTGTTGAATCCCTTGATGCACCCCTTGGCGGATGAGATTTTGGCTCTGGAACAAGCAACGTTGCCCGGCGCCGGCGGCATCCCAGCCTGACCCTCCGGACTCTAACTCCTGAATAAGGGTCTGCAGGACTGACCATGATGTTCACTATTCAGCTGGAGCTTACCGGCTGCACACGCATTACCTTACCCTTATATCTCTATTTCTCTCATCCCTATCCCATATTTCTGATTACTATTCCTCCTTTTCAATTTCTCTCTCCTTCCTTTCCATCCTGGCTGGAGACGGCTGATAGCCAGAAACCGGTCCTAGGATGCTTGATTCCGGTCCAAGGAAGACATGGCTTGGCAGTTCGGTCAGGACTGTTCCCATGAGGCACAGGGTCAAGACTGATTTGCATATGGCCATGTCTGAACTGGGGTGGATTGGTGAGCAAAATAATGATGGATTAAACCCAGATCTTTGACTAGGGGTGAATGTTTTGCCATTGTGCAACAATCCGCCCATCATCTTGTGTGTTTTGCTGTGCACTTGACCACTACCACGACATGGCCACTGTAACCACACAAGGAGCCCATGGGGGTGTATGGGAGATGGGCTTCTGTAAGATTCCCATTTTGAACGTTAATGATCTGGGTGACGACATTAAACGAGGACTGGTGACAGCACACATTAAACGGTTGCACCCAGACATAGTCTGCCTCCAGGAGACCCATCTTAAGGGAACGAAATTTGGATTCTTAGCAAGAGGAGCTTACAAAGTATTAGCCCATGCGGGATCCACAAAGGGATCACAGGGGTAGCTATCATGATAAAAACTTCCCCCCCTTTAACGTGACCCGGACTTGACAGATCTGCAAGGGACGTATGTGGGGGGGACGGGAACATGGGGGAGGCAGCGGGTTACTTTAGTCTCGGTATATGCCCCCTAAAACTGTAGGCCAGGATTCTAACCAGGTTAGCGGAGGTACTACTAGACACACCAGATACACTACACATCATAGCTGGCGACTTTAACAATGTTGTGTCCACCCCCTGGACCCGTCAGTGTCGCGAGTTGACAGCTCCCCAACAACCCCACTGGTCAGGACTATAGGTACCCTGGGGTTGATGGACGTGTGGAGGTGGTTGCACTCGGACGTAAGAAGCTATTCCTATTAATTGAGGGCACACAATGTAGATTCCCGCCTGGACTATATTTTCCTCCCCCGGCATGCTCTTAGGGCTGATGACGTGGCCGACTACCTGGCATGGGGTATTTCGGACCACTCCCCTCTACTGGTCCGACTGGGAGGGAGGCCACGACCTCGTGACGGGGGCTGGAGAGACGACGTGGGATCTGCAAATCACTGAGATAATGCAGGGCCTCTGGACAGACATGAAGGTCTATTTTGCCGAAAATATGGGCTCCATGCAGTCAGGGTTTACAATGTGGGAATCCTACAAGGCAGTGCTCCAGGATAGGGCACAAATTAGGGTATCCTGGAAGAAGCGGAAAGCCCAAGAGGAACTGTGAACATTGGAAACCCAAATTCTAGACCTCGAACGGCAACACCTGACAGAGATCCACTGGTGCTTCGGCACCTGCTGGACACTCAGCGACAGTAAAGGGAACTGGCAACGAACTAAGCAAAGGCACAGGCACTTGCAACCCCGCACAGGTTGTAGGATGTTGCAGACAAGTCCGGAAAGCTCTTGGCTTGGCTGAGTCGCTGGGAAAGGGATGCCCGGTGTGTGGATGGTGTGATTGATGGACACGGACATATGCTGAACGGAGACCCCCAGATCGCCCAGACGCTTGCATCCTATTTCGGGGAATTTTATAAGGCCAAGGAATTGGGTGGCACGGACGAAATCACGGCCTATTTGGCTGAGATCCAAATCCCAGTCTTTACAGACGACGATGGTCAGACCCTCGAGGCTGACATAATGGCCACAGAAATAAAGGAGGCAATAGCTAGACTTCGGCCTGGAAAGGCCCAGGGCCCGAATGGTCTCCTGGCAGAATTTTTAAAGAAAGGAACTGACCTCTTGATACCCCACCTTCTGGAGCTCTTCACCGAAGAAACCCAAGACGGCACTCTCCCGCTGGAACTGAGAATGGCCAAGATTGTGCCTATATATAAATAGATTCAGAAATGGGGGTGGTGATGAACAGAGTGTCTGAATTAAGCAGACCACTCTTACACAGTCCAAAGATCAGGGCTTGATCCATCACCGTTATTTATCTCACTGCCCCATCCCAGCTCAGAACCTGGCTATATGCAAATCAGTCTGTCCTTGGCCCAGTGCATCATTGGAACAGGGCAGACTAAACTACCAAGCCAATTCTTCACCATAAAGGAGACAAGCTACTGGGGACTGGTTTCTGGCATTTCAGCCGTCTTCGGCCCGGCTTGCTTGAATCCTGATGGAGCAGTGAGAAAGGGACTCATGTCTGAGTATACCCTGCCACACCTATAGTGGCCAAAAACCATTCAGAAAAGGGGGTGGTGATGAACAGAGTGTCTGAATTAGGCAGACCACTCTTACCCAGTCCAAAGAACAGGGCTTGATCCATCACCGTTATTTATCTCACTGCCCCATCCCAGCTCAGAACCTGGCTATATGCAAATCAGTCTGTCCCTGGCCCAGTGCATCATGGGAACAGGGCAGACTAAACTACCAAGCCAATTCTTCACCAGAAAGGAGACAAGCTACCGGGGACCGGTTTCTGGCATTTCAGCCGTCTTCGGCCCGGCTTGCTTGAATCCTGATGGAGCAGTGAGAAAGAGACTCATGTCTGAGTATACCCTGCCTCACCTATAGTGGCCAAAAACGATTCAGAAAAGGGGGTGGTGATGAACAGAGTGTCTGAATTAAGCAGACCACTCTTACCCAGTCCAAAGATCAGGGCTTGATCTATTACCGTTATTTATCTCACTGCCCCATCCCAGCTCAGAACCTGGCTATATGCAAATCAGTCTGTCCCTGGCCCAGTGCATCATGGGAACAGGGCAGACTAAACTACCAAGCCAATTCTTCACCAGAAAGGAGACAAGCTACCGGGTGAAAGAATTGGCTTTGTAGTTTGGTTTGCCCTGTTTGGTTTGCCCTGTTCCCATCATGCACTGGGACAGGAACAGACTAATTTGCATACAGCCAGGTTCTAAGCTGGGATGGTGCAGTGAGCTAAAAAATGGTGTTGGATCTAGCCCTGATCTCTTGACTGCTTAATTCAGAAACTCTGTCCATTACCACCCCTTGTTGTTTAATTATTTTGTCCACCATAAGCGTGGAAGGGTATACTCAGATGTGAGTCCCTTGCTCATTGCACCATCAGGATTCAAGCAAGCCGGGCCGAAGACGGCTGTAATGCCAGAAACCGGTCCCCGGAAGCTTGTTTCCTTCCCAGTGAAAGAATTGGCTTTGTAGTTTGGTTTGCCCTGTTCCCTTCATGCACTAGGACAGGAACAGACTAATTTGCATACAGCCAGGTTCTAAGCTGGGATGGTGCAGTGAGCTAAAAAACGGTGTTGGATCTAGCCCTGATCTCTTGACTGGGTGAGAGTATTCTGCTTAATTCAGAAACTCTGTCCATCACCACCCCTTGTTGTTTAATTATTTTGTCCACCATAAGCGTGGAAGGGTATACTCAGATGTGAGTCCCTTGCTCTTTGCACCATCAGGATTCAAGCAAGCCGGGCCGAAGACGGCTGTAATGCCAGAAACCGGTCCCCGGAAGCTTGTTTCCTTCCCAGTGAAAGAATTGGCTTTGTAGTTTGGTTTGCCCTGTTCCCATCATGCACCGGGACAGGAACAGACTAATTTGCATACAGCCAGGTTCTAAGCTGGGATGGTGCAGAGAGCTAAAAAACGGTGTTGGATCTAGCCCTGATCTCTTGACTGGGTGAGAGTATTCTGCTTAATTCAGAAACTCTGTCCATCACCACCCCTTGTTGTTTAATTATTTTGTCCACCATAAGCGTGGAAGGGTATACTCAGATGTGAGTCCCTTGCTCATTGCACCATCAGGATTCAAGCAAGCCGGGCCGAAGACCGCTGTAATGCCAGAAACCGGTCCCCGGAAGCTTGTTTCCTTCCCAGTGAAAGAATTGGCTTTGTAGTTTGGTTTGCCCTGTTCCCATCATGCACTGGGACAGTAACAGACTAATTTGCATACAGCCAGGTTCTAAGCTGGAATGGTGCAGTGAGCTAAAAAACGGTGTTGGATCTAGCCCTGATCTCTTGACTGGGTGAGAGTATTCTGCTTAATTCAGAAACTCTGTCCATCACCACCCCTTGTTGTTTAATTATTTTGTCCACCATAAGCGTGGAAGGGTATACTCAGATGTGAGTCCTTTGCTCATTGCACCATCAGGATTCAAGCAAGCCGGGCCGAAGACGGCTGTAATGCCAGAAACCGGTCCCCGGAAGCTTGTTTCCTTCCCAGTGAAAGAATTGGCTTTGTAGTTTGGTTTGCCCTGTTCCCATCATGCACTGGGACAGGAACAGACTAATTTGCATACAGCCAGGTTCTAAGCTGGGATGGTGCAGTGAGCTAAAAAACGGTGTTGGATCTAGCCCTGATCTCTTGACTGGGTGAGAGTATTCTGCTTAATTCAGAAACTCTGTCCATCACCACCCCTTGTTGTTTAATTATTTTGTCCACCATAAGCGTGGAAGGGTATACTCAGATGTGAGTCCCTTGCTCATTGCACCATCAGCATTCAAGCAAGCCGGGCCGAAGACGGCTGTAATGCCAGAAACCGGTCCCCGGAAGCTTGTTTCCTTCCCAGTGAAAGAATTGGCTTTGTAGTTTGGTTTGCCCTGTTCCCATCATGCACTGGGACAGGAACAGACTAATTTGCATACAGCCAGGTTCTAAGCTGGGATGGTGCAGTGAGCTAAAAAACGGAGTTGGATCTAGCCCTGATCTCTTGACTGGGTGAGAGTATTCTGCTTAATTTAGAAACTCTGTCCATCACCACCCCTTGTTGTTTAATTATATATAAATAGGGCAGGCCCCCTGACGTCTGCAAGTCGTATAGACCGAGCTCCCTCCTCAATGTGGAGGCTAAGCTCCTGGCCACAGTCCTGGCCCTTCGACTGCGTCTGGTGATCTCTGGCTTGGTGCATCAGGACCAGACAGGATTCCTGCCGGACAGGGCGACAAGGCAAAACCTCCAGCTGACCCATAATTGGCTTATGGAGGTGAAGCAGAGGGAAGACCTACATATGTTCCTCTCTCTTGACGCTGAAAAAGCATTTGACGATGTCCACTGGCCCTTTTTGGAGGTGATGCTGATCAAATTCAGGCTCAAACCCAATTTTCAGAAGTGGGTGGGACTTTTATACACAGATCCCAGAGCCTGGGTTAAAGTAAACAAATTACGACTTTCCTGTTCGAAGCGGGACGTGCCAGAGATGCCCCCTGTCCCCGTTGTTATACGACCTCACGGTCGAAATAGTGGCAAGGCGGAAGAGGTGCGAGGCTTTCGTATAATGCAGGCGGACCTATAGGAGGAGCAAATCTCGCTTTATGCGGATGATATTCTCCTATATGTGACACAACCGGCGACCACGGTCCATGCGCTATTCAAACTTTTAGATAGGTATGGCTCCTTTTCGGGATACATGATAAACTGGCATAAATCGATTCTATACAGCCCACGCATGGAGGAAGAATGGCATCCACTACCAGATGACCTCCAGGTCACCCAGTCAGGGTTTAAATTCTTGGGGATTTATCTGACTATCGACAAACATGTTTCCTATCAAAAAAATATCCAGAGAGTGATTAGGAACTTTGCGGATGACGCCCTTAGGTGGAAGTCCCTCCCCCTTACGATCTTAGGCCGGGCGGCAATGTTCAAGATGATCATGTTGCCCCGTTTTCTGTATGCCCTGCAGAATGAATACTTTCCCGTCTCCAGACAGACATTTCAAGCAATAAATGCTGAGCTGTGCACCTTATTATGGTTGGGGAAGCAACCCAGAATAGCCCTAGCTACGCTCCAAAGGAATCAATATAATGGGGGGATCTCCCTGCTGCACGTGGAGGCATAATATTCGGCCGAACATCTCGCACCGATAACTGAGTGGCTCCATGCGCCTGTGGATCACCCGACATATAGGCTTGAAAGGGTCACCATGGAATGCCGCACTAGCCTACACTATTTATATGGGGAGTCAGGAAGTGACAGCTACTACCAGCCACACAAATCACTATAGAGGTATAGGACAGGGCGATGAGGGTGATGGGGTGGACAAATAAACCAACCAATCAAACAGCGATATGGACCCGCTCATGCCTAAGGGAGCTACCTAAACTCACTGGCTTTGGCGGGTGGGACGCTGTTGGGATCTCATAGTTGGGGGACCTAGTGGCGAGAGGAGAGCTTAAAACATATGAGACCCTGAGGGCGGAGTATGGACTGACCCCAGCGCAGTTCAACAAATACGCGCAGTTACGCAACACCTGGAAGGCTGAGGTGGCGCTCACCTCCCCCTTACCAGAATATGCCCCGTTGGAAGGTCGCTTGCTGCAGAAACATGTTCCTGATCAACTGGTGTCCCTGATATATAAAACCCTGAACAACAATGCACCGGACAGGCTGGGGAAACTGAGGGCAGTCTAGAAACAGGACGTGGCCGACATGGACACAATAGACTGGGAAGCAGCCCAGATGCATCATAGAGAGGTTGCGAGTAAAACCCAAGTGCGTCTTATCCAGTATAAAATACTGCGTAGGGTCTACTATGACAGGGCCAGGATGCACCGCATCGGTAGAGCTAGTGATCCACGCTGTTTAAGGTGCGGGCTCCCACAGGGAACCTTCTTTCACACCCTGTGGGACTGCTCTATCATTAACACTTGACTGGACGCACATTCTGGGAGAGTTGAGTAAAATTCTGGAGGTGACGCTCCCACTGGAACCTAAGTATGTATTATTGGGAATAACTACTGAAGTGGATCTGAGCCGCCCATGCGTGATCTTTGCCCTACTGGACCTAGTGAGGGCAAAGAGAGATCTGGAACGAGAGAGGGGAGCATTCCCCCGCCCCCCCCCCCCCCCCCACGTGGGAGACTGGAGGAGGGGGATGGATTTGTACGTGGCGACCGAGAGAGTGACTTACAAAGCCAGGGGTTGGCCTCGAAAGTTTTGCAAGGTATTGTGGAAATGGAGGAAGTATCATGGTTTAGATAGGGGCTTGGGGACTGATTGACACGCTAATAACCACGCGGATTGGGACGTCACCCCCTATTAATAGCTTGTTGGTACTGAGCCTGGGACTTACCAAGTCCCCCTGGAAGATGAGGGCATGTGGTGACTTTGTGTTCGGTGGGTGGAGGATGGATACTATTGAACTGCTGTTTGTGATGCTGTTCATGTGGACGGGGTGGGGGGTGCTCGGTAGAGCGGAAAATTAACTGTGACTTTCCAATTAGGTTTTTGTTGATTCTAAATGCCAATAAAAAGATTTATTTAAAAAAATGATCTAATGGATTCACAAGAGAATTGGGGAACGGAGGGGTTTGACGATTTTGGTTGGATACAGTGATTTGTTGTCAGTAACTGGGTAGGGAGGGACTTTAGAAGAAGCCACTGTCCAATCTATCTCCCCCCTTAGGGGCATATAGAGTCATGGGGAAAAGGGAAGGGCAAGATAAAGCCCAGGGAGCTCCCCATTCAGAAAAGAGGGGCACAGGTGCTATCTGCCATGAATCAATAGATAGGATTGAGACCTTGCTTTCGGACTGCCATGAGATTGCGACCGCAGAATCTACTACGTCTTCTGCCCAATTGGAAAGCTTTCCCAGCTTTGACTGCAATTTTAGCCTAGTATTGAATTCCCCACCTGTGCACGATCGAGTAAGAAATATGAACCTGCAACAAATTCCACTTTTCTTTAAAAACTTCAGTACTGGTAAGAAGCCTGGAAGCTGCCCCCCCCCCCCATGTTTAAAGCCAAACCCAAAGATAGTGACACAGTCCAGTGATATCCAGGACATCAGTGAGGAGATACATGTATTCCAAATAGAGTGCAACAATAGATTTGAGGCCCTCATGGAAAGGGCTACTAGGGAAGTGGTAGGTGGAGCTTCTGACTAAGGTAGAGGGAACTTCGAGCTAGCTGGTCTGGTTCAGGTTCTAAAATCCACCATTGAATCTTTTTGAGAAGAGGTGGCTGTCCTAAGGAAGGAGATCAAAGATCTAGTAGGGAAGGGCAAGAGCAATAACCCAAACATTAGGGACCTACTCTCTATAAGAACCCATCACTCATAGACTCGGGCCCCTTAAGGGGGAAGGAGGAGGGCCAATCCCTCTTAGTCCAAACATGATCCATCATGACCCTTGGCCTAGGCCCATCCTGAATCAATTCATCCACAAGAAAAACAACTCAGATAGTAATGCATATATACATAAATAGGACGGGGGCCCTACCACGCCCTCTACAGGGTAAGGAGGAAGATAACGGTATTCCAAAAAAAGTAATCCCACCAACTGATAGGTGTTCTTGTATGGTTGGATACAGACTTCCAGCAGAAATAGATCCAATAATTGCCAGGTCTGTACTGAGAGGGGAGTCTTGAACTAACACGAGTGGCCCAGGTACAATAGTATGACTGTATAGAAGAGGATTGCTAAACCCAGATGAATGTATGATGCCCCCTGGTCAATCTTGGGAAGGGCTGGCTGAAAAAGTGGTAGAAGAAATGGGGGTGCCCGCTATTATGGTGGGAAGTAGTGTGCAATGGATTGGGGGAGGAGGAGGGGGGCTCAACAACCTTCCATATTCTGAGCTAGGGGAAATCATTGTGAACAATTCTAGCTATATTCCCACAAGCACTTAATCAACAAATCTTAGAAATTTGACAGAAGATATAGGGGTGCCTTATACATTGGTGAGAATTAGTGACCAATGGAGTGGGGAAGGAAGAGAGGGGGGTAACAGTTCCCCAAATGCCGAGCAAGAGGGAACTGTTGAGATTGATTCCAGCTGTACTTCCTCAAGTACTTGCACAACACATTTAAAATTTTGGGTTTTTAATGTGGCAAGGATCACCAGACTTTGAGCTGTCCCTGAGTGGGGCTATCATGTGGATTCAGACGATTTATTATTTTTCTAGGAAACATGAAGTCTGCATACCCCATATCCCTCTGTGGGTCCTGGAAATGTAAACTCCCTTGTCTCAGTAGAAAAGAGGTTTAGTCAATCAATGCTTAATCTACCGATTAGCACGCCCTTGGTCCCCATGTTCCTGGACCTGGACCAGAAAACGCTTCAGAATAAGATGAGCTATGGTCAATAACTGAGCTTATACCATACAGAGCAGAGATGATAGATCTCTTAAAGCGATCCCAGGTTAACTCCATCCCATGGTTTAGCTGTTGGAAGAATCTACTGAAAAGTCTCGGCATGGAGAAATACTGCACTTCCCCAGAAACACTCAGCATTATTCCAAAGTGCAGGGTAAAAAAGATCTACTGGGACGGCATTATCGAGAATAAGGTGGGAGGTAGGCACTTTGACCCAAGAAATTACTCATTTTAAATCTGCTCCATTTTATGAAGAAACCATCAATGAAATTGTCCCTTAGGTGAGGGAAAGGAGGACCGCTCCCTCTTAGTCCAAACATGATCCATCATGACCCTCGGCCTAGGCCCATCCTGAATCAATTCATTCACAAGAAAAACAACTCAGCTAGTAATGCATATATATATATATATATTACCTACTGGCGCTCGCCAGTCGGTATATATAGTTAGGATTGGCTACCATAGGAAATTCCGAACATTCTATTGGGAATAACTTTGGCTCCGATTGAGGGATCTGCCTGTAATTTTCCTTAAAATGGTCTCGCTGCGCTCCGCCCCTTCCCTAAAAGTTTCGGGGGGATTCGTGAAGTGGGGGCTGAAAAAAAAGGTAGGGTCCCAAAACGTGTTTTCCCCATGTTAATTTCCATAGGACGGTCTGACAAGTCCACAGCCCAAACCACTGTACGGAATTACGCCAAACTTGGCAAAATTGTAGGGACTGGTACGCAGATGTGCCTTTGCTATGTTTGGTGAAATTTGCTCCAGTGGTTTTTATGAAAATAGGTTCAAAAACACATATATATCTATATGAGCTTACGGGTCCGCGCACCGTAGGCGTACCGTACGCATACGTGCGCGTACCCTTACGTGCGCGAGCGCGATCCTGATTGGCTGGCAGTCGACTGTCAACATTCCAAACTATCCAAACCAGGAAGAGTTGGCCACCATCTTGTTTCTCAGGAGAACTGAGGCACAAGAGAGCCCAAAACAAGAGTGGAAAACATGAAAAGGGGGCAGGGTAGAGACCCCCCAACCTCCTAGCCCTTCTCAGGGGGTCCCAGAAAGACCCCCAAGGGCAAAAAAAACCCGAAAAAATCACGGGGTGCGCGCACGGTACGCGTACAGGTCCACGTACTTACGCGTACCGTGCGCGTACCCCGTGATTTCATTTAAAAAAAATTGCCCTTGGGGGTCCTCTGGGACAACCTGAGAAGGGCTAGGGAGTCAGGGGGTCTCTACCCTGCCCCCTTTTTGCGTTTTCCACTCTTGTCTTGTGCTCTCTTGTGCTCAGTACTACTGAGAAATGAGATGGCTGCTTAGGTGGTACCAGAAGGATATTAACATATAAAAACGTTATTCGCTAATAGAATTTGCATTTACAAAACCTTTGAAGTTTTTTGAAAAAAAAAATAGGTTTCACGCCAGATATAGTTAGGAATTAGCACTTAAAAAACCTTGCAAATTTTCCAAAAAAAACATAGATTTCAGGCCATATATAGTTAGGAATTAGCATTTAAAAAACCTTGCAAGTTCCCTTAAAAAACCATAAGTTTCAGGCCTTATATAGTTAGGAATTAGCATTTAAAAAACCTTGCAAATTCACTTAAAAAACCATAGGTTTCAGGTCTTATGCGATTTAAAAAAAAAAAAGAATTAATAATTTTGCCCTTGGGGGTCCTTCTAGGACAACCTGAGAAGGGTTAGGGGGTCAGGGGGTCTCTACCCTGCCCCCCTTTTCGCGTTTTCCACTCTTGTTTTGTGTTCTCTTGTGCCTCACTTCTCCGGAGAAACAAGATGGCTGCTCAGGTGGTCCCAGAAGGATAATAACATATATAAACGTTATCCGCTAATAGAATTAGCATTTACAAAACCTATGTATTGAAAAAACATATAGGTTTCAAGCCTGATATAGTTAGGATTTAGCATTTAAAAAACTTTGCAAATTCACTTAAAAAACCATAGGTTTCAGGTCTTATATAGTTAGCAATTAGCATTTAAAAAAACCTTTGAAATTCACTAAAAAAAAAACATAGGTTTCAGGCCTTATATAGTTAGGAATTAGCTTTAAAAAAAACCTTTGAAATTCACTTAAAAAAAGTTTTAGGGGTGTTATAGTTTGCTGGACATTTCACTCATACAAAACCATTGAAATTGCTCCTATATAGTTAGTTGGACTAACTATATTTCGCGCACCCGCAATGCACTGCTGATGATGTCACATATTAGATCATTCATGACATTGTCAGTGACATCACTGATGACATCTCAAATGACATCACTGATGACATCACTGATGACATCATCCAGTGAATTTGGTTTGCTTTTTTATTTAAATATGCATTATATATATAGCAATTTGCACCCCTAAAACTTTTTTTGAGTGAATTTCAAAGTTTTTTTTAAAGCCAATTCCTAACGATATAAGGCCTGAAACCTATGATTTTTTTCAGTGAATATATTTATATATTCCGCGCTAGTCCTGGGCGCATTGGAGGTACTCGCTTCGATCAGGGTGAGAGCCACAAGGACAGCTGCGGCAACTTCTTTCTGTAATCCAAGGTATTGGACAGACTTGAACCCACCGCATCCAATTTCAACAAGGCGCCGCTGCACACAAGGCAGCTTGTGACTCCACGAAAGAACAGTGATTATTATTTCACTTTTCAGGGCGAATCCTGACATTGGGCATATGCGGTTGAAGCATTGGGGACCCAGGAGGATGAATTATTCCACAAGCAGAAGCCTGCCAATCACTGCAAACCACGTTCTGTTCAGGGCCCGTTCAAGGATACAGAGACTGGAGGGGAGTGACTTACCTGCAAGCCGTGAGAGGTGCATGCTGGTAATTGCAGTCTGCACACGCGACTGGAGTGCTGTTTGTGACTTTTCCTCCACCCACCTGAACTTCCACCAATGGAGTAACGTTGGAAACTACATGTGCTGGTGATTTGGCAAGACTTGTTGTGATGGAGTAGGCATCTGATGAAGGCACAGTCCGAAACGCGTCATGCCATTGCTCCTGTGTTCAATAAATCCCTTCTAGTATTCCCCGTTGTGTGCCTCCGGTTCTTTTCAACAAGGAATCCTTTGTGTGAGATATTCCGCGCTAGTCCTAGGCGCGTTGGAGGTACCCGCAGCAATCAGGGTGAGAGCCACAAGGACAGCTTCGGCAACTTCTTTCTGTAATCCAAGGTATTGGACAGGCTTAAACCCACCGCATCCAATTTCAATAAGGCGTCGCTGCACACAAGGCAGCTCGTGACTCCACGAAAGAACAGTGATTATTATTTCACTTTTCAAGGCGGAATCCTGATGTTGGGCATATGCGGTTGAAGCGTCGGGGACCCAGGAGGATGAATTATTCCACAAGCACAAGCCTGCCAATCACTTCAAACCAAGTTCTGTTCAGGGCCCGTTCAAGGATACAGAGACTGGAGGGGAGTGACTTACCTGCAAGCCGTGAGAGGTGCATGCTGGTAATTGCAGTCTGCACACGCGACTGGAGTGCTGTTTGTGACTTTTCCTCCGCCCACCTGAACTTCCACCAATGGAGTAACGTTGGAAACTACATGTGCTGGTGATTTGGCAAGACTTGTTGTGATGGAGTAGGCATCTGATGAAGGCACAGTCCGAAACGCGTCATGCCATTGCTCCTGTGTTCAATAAATCCCTTCTAGTATTCCCCGTTGTGTGCCTCCGGTTCTTTTCAACAAGGAATCCTTTGTGTGAGATATTCCGCGCTAGTCCTAGGCGCGTTGGAGGTACCCGCAGCAATCAGGGTGAGAGCCACAAGGACAGCTTCGGCAACTTCTTTCTGTAATCCAAGGTATTGGACAGGCTTAAACCCACCGCATCCAATTTCAATAAGGCGCCGCTGCACACAAGGCAGCTTGTGACTCCACGAAAGAACAGTGATTATTATTTCACTTTTCAGGGCGAATCCTGACATTGGGAATATGCGGTTGAAGCATTGGGGACCCAGGAGGATGAATTATTCCACAAGCACAAGCCTGCCAATCACTGCAAACCACGTTCTGTTCAGGGCCCGTTCAAGGATACAGAGACTGGAGGGGAGTGACTTACCTGCAAGCCGTGAGAGGTGCATGCTGGTAATTGCAGTCTGCACACGTGACTGGAGTGCTGTTTGTGACTTTTCCTCCGCCCACCTGAACTTCCACCAATGGAGTAACGTTGGAAACTACATGTGCTGGTGATTTGGCAAGACTTGTTGTGATGGAGTAGGCATCTGATGAAGGCACAGTCCGAAACGCGTCATGCCATTGCTCCTGTGTTCAATAAATCCCTTCTAGTATTCCCCGTTGTGTGCCTCCGGTTCTTTTCAACAAGGAATCCTTTGTGTGAGATATTCCGCGCTAGTCCTAGGCGCGTTGGAGGTACCCGCAGCAATCAGGGTGAGAGCCACAAGGACAGCTTCGGCAACTTCTTTCTGTAATCCAAGGTATTGGACAGGCTTAAACCCACCGCATCCAATTTCAATAAGGCGCCGCTGCACACAAGGCAGCTCGTGACTCCACGAAAGAACAGTGATTATTATTTCACTTTTCAAGGCGGAATCCTGACGTTGGGCATATGCGGTTGAAGCGTCGGGGACCCAGGAGGATTAATTATTCCACAAGCACAAGCCTGCCAATCACTTCAAACTAAGTTCTGTTCAGGGCCCGTTCAAGGATACAGAGACTGGAGGGGAGTGACTTACCTGCAAGCCGTGAGAGGTGCATGCTGGTAATTGCAGTCTGCACACGCGACTGGAGTGCTGTTTGTGACTTTTCCTCCGCCCACCTGAACTTCCACCAATGCAGTAACGTTGGAAACTACATGTGCTGGTGATTTGGCAAGACTTGTTGTGATGGAGTAGGCATCTGATGAAGGCACAGTCCGAAACGCGTCATGCCATTGCTCCTGTGTTCAATAAATCCCTTCTAGTATTCCCCGTTGTGTGCCTCCGGTTCTTTTCAACAAGGAATCCTTCGTGTCAAATATTCTGCACTAGTCCTGGGCGCGTTGGAGGTACCCGCTTCCATCAGGGTGAGAGCCACAAGGACAGCTTCGGCAACTTCTTTCTGTAATCCAAGGTATTGGACAGGCTTGAACCCACCGCATCCAATTTCAACAAGGCGCCGCTGCACACAAGGCAGCTCGTGACTCCACGAAAGAACAGTGATTATTATCTCACTTTTCAAGGCGGAATCCTGACGTTGGGCATATGCGGTTGAAGCGTTGGGGACCCAGGAGGATGAATTATTCCACAAGCCTGCCAATCATTGCAAACCACGTTCTGTTCAGGGCCCGTTCAAGGATACAGAGACTGGAGGGGAGTGACTTACCTGCAAGCTGTGAGAGGTGCATGCTGGTAATTACAGTCTGCACACGTGACTGGAGTGCTGTTTGTGACTTTTCCTCCGCCCACCTGAACCTCCACCAATGGAGTAACGTTGGAAACTACATGTGCTGGTGATTTGGCAAGACTTGTTGTGATGGAGTAGCATCTGATGAAGGCACAGTCCGAAACGCGTCATGCCATTGCTCCTGTTCAATAAATTCCTTCTAGTATTCCCCGTTGTGTGCCTCCGGTTCTTTTCAACAAGGAATCCTTCGTGTCAAATATTCCGCTCTAGTCCTGGGCGCTTTGGAGCTACCCGCTTCAATCAGGGTGAGAGCCACAAGGACAGCTTCGGCAACTTCTTTCTGTAATCCAAGGTATTGGACAGGCTTGAACCCACCGCATCCAATTTCAACAAGGCGCCGCTGCACACAAGGCAGCTTGTGACTCCACGAAAGAACAGTGATTATTATTTCACTTTTCAGGGCGAATCCTGACATTGGGCATATGCGGTTGAAGCGTTGGGGACCCAGGAGGATGAATTATTCCACAAGCACAAGCCTGCCAATCACTGCAAACCACGTTCTGTTCAGGGCCCGTTCAAGGATACAGAGACTGGAGGGGAGTGACTTACCTGCAAGCCGTGAGAGGTGCATGCTGGTAATTGCAGTCTGCACACGCGACTGGAGTGCTGTTTGTGACTATTCCTCCGCCCACCTGAACTTCCACCAATGGAGTAACGTTGGAAACTACATGTGCTGGTGATTTGGCAAGACTTGTTGTGATGGAGTAGGCATCTGATGAAGGCACAGTCCGAAACGCGTCATTCCATTGCTCCTGTGTTCAATAAATCCCTCCTAGTATTACCCGTTGTGTGCCTCCGGTTCTTTTCAACAAGGAATCCTTCATGTGAGATATTCCGCGCTAGTCCTAGGCGCATTGGAAGTACCTGCAGCAATCAGGGTGAGAGCCACAAGGACAGCTTCGGCAACTTCTTTCTGTAATCCAAGGTATTGGACAGGCTTGAACCCACCGCATCCAATTTCAACAAGGCACTGCTGCACACAAGGCAGCTCGTGACTCCACGAAAGAACAGTGATTATTATTTCACTTTTCAAGGCGGAATCCTGACGTTGGGCATATACGGTTGAAGCATTGGGGACCCAGGAGGATGAATTATTCCACAAGCACAAGCCTGCCAATCACTGCAAACCACGTTCTGTTCAGGGCCCGTTCAAGGATACAGAGACTGGAGGGGAGTGACTTACATGCAAGCCGTGAGGGGTCCATCTTGTACTTGCAGTCTGCACACGCAACTGGAGTGCTGTTTGTGACTTTTCCTCCGCCCACCTGAACTTCCACCAATGCAATAACGTTGGGAACTACATGTGCTGGTGATTTGAAAGACTTGTTTTGATGGAGTAGGCATCTGATGAAGGCACAGTCCGAAACGTTTCATGCCATTGCTCCTGTGTTCAATAAATCCCTTCTAGTATTCCCCGTTGTGTGCCTCCGGTTCTTTTCAACAAGGAATCCTTCATGTCAAATATTCCGTGCTAGTCCTGGGTGCTTTGGAGGTACCCGCTTCAATCAGGGTGAGAGCCACAAGGACAGCTTCAGCAACTTCTTTCTGTAATCCAAGGTATTGGACACGCTTGAACCCACTGCATCCAATTTCAACAAGGCGCCGCTGCACACAAGGCAGCTTGTGACTCCACGAAAGAACAGTGATTATTATTTCACTTTTCAAGGCGGAATCCGGACATTGGGCATATGCGGTTGAAGCGTTGGGGACCCAGGAGGATGAATTATTCCACAAGCACAAACCTGCCAATCACTGCAAACCACGTTCTGTTCAGGGCCCATTCAAGGATACAGAGACTGGAGGGGAGTGACTTACCTGCAAGCCATGAGAGGTGCATGCTGGTACTTGCAGTCTACACACGCGACTGGAGTGAAGTTTGTGACTTTTCCTCCACCCACCTGAACTTCCACCAATGGAGTAACGTTGGAAACTACATGTGCTGGTGATTTGGCAAGCCTTGTTGTGATGGAGTAGGCATCTGATGAAGGCACAGTCCGAAACGCGTCATGCCATTGCTCCTGTGTTCAATAAATCCCTTCTAGTATTCCCCGTTGTGTGCCTCTGGTTCTTTTCAACAAGGAATCCTTCGTGTCATAATATATATATATATATATATATATATATATATATATATATATATATATATATATATATATATATATATATATATTACCTACTGGCTATCGCCAGTAGGTATATATAGTTAGGATTTTTTCCCTATGGCATTTCTGAAAATTCTATGTCTAATAACTTTGGCGTTTGTGGACGGAATCGGCTGAAATTTTCAGGAAAATGGCACATTTTGTTTCTGAGCAGCCCTTTTCCCATGTTAATTTCCATAGGGCGGTTGGACTCACTTTTAGCTCGAACGGCTGAATGGATTTTCACGAAACTTGGCAAAATTGTAGGGACTGTTAGCCCGATGTGCCTTTGCTAGGTCTCAATATATGTGCTTCAGTGGATTTTGAGAAATTAACGTTTAAATCAAGATATATATCTGTAACAGCGCTCTGGGCAGCGATCCGGTCCGCTTACTTTTCGCGAAACGGAACTTTGCGCGCAGAAAGCTGATTGGCTCCCCGGTGTCTGTCAACATTCTAAACAGTCCGGAGCGGCCGCCATCTTATCTCTCGGTAGGATCGAGAGAGAAGAAGAGGTGAAAAACGAAGGGGGAATTTAATGAAAGGGGGCAAGGTATCCCCCTCTTGACCCCCTAGGAATGTTGTTGGGGTTATTAAAGGGTCCTGTGGGGAAAATAAAAAAAAAAATGATTTTTCACGGTAGAAGCGCTTCACGGGCCGCGAACTGGGCCGCAAACTGGTAGCGAAACGGGATCTCGCCATTTTGTGCTTCGTTAATTAAATTACTAGGTATAAGGGGGTGCGGGAGACGTATCCTAATCCCCTATGTTTCCTGAGGGTGGCTGAGGAGGCTCATATATGTTGATACATCTCTTCCAGCGGCTGTGCGTGAGCTTTTTTTTTTTTTGCTGCGTGACAGTCCGGAGCGGCCGCCATCTTATCTCTCGGTAGGATCGAGAGAGAAGAAGAGGTGAAAAACGAAGGGGGAATTTAATGAAAGGGGGCAAGGTATCCCCCTCTTGACCCCCTAGGAATGTTGTTGGGGTTATTAAAGGGTCCTATGGGGAAAATAAAAAAAAAAATTATTTTTCACGGTAGAAGCGCTTCACGGGCCGCGAACTGGGCCGCAAACTGGTAGCGAAACGGGAATTCGCCATTTTGTGCTTCGTTAATTAAATTACTAGGTATAAGGGGGTGCGGGAGACGTATCCTAATCCCCTATGTTTCCTGAGGGTGGCTGAGGAGGCTGATATATGTTGATACATCTCTTCCAGCGGCTGCGCCATCTTGCCTTTTTTCCAATGCCACAATTTTGTCGTGCACGGCAGCCATTTTAGATGCCAGGCTGGTCCCAGGCTATCACCTACCCCTGCGGATGTAGTTTATGGCCCCAGCTGTAGAGAATTCAGACATGCCAACCCTCCCGATTCAGGCGTGTGACTACTGATTTCAGTGCTAGTCTCCCGCCTGCCGATTTCTGCAAGCAAAAACCCGGGGGCATATTACGAACAACTAGCGATAATTTTTGTCTCTAACTTGTTTAGAGACAAAAATTATCGCCGCACATCGGCGATTTTTATCGCAGATAAACCTTGCTATTATCGCAGAAAAGTCAGCGATATTCATGTATTATCGAGCAAATGCTCTTAGCCATGTTATCCACCTCCCATTGGATAACATGGCTAAGAACTGCTCAGGGCAGGTGTTAGATTTTGGAGATATTCGCGCTTAGCGTGAATATCTCCAAAAGTTGGTAATAGGAGATAGCGATGTTAGGGACTGTTTCCAGTCGCTAACATCTTGGCACGCCACTTTGCATGTCATTAGTGATAAGTATCACTGACATGCAAAGCGGGGCCCAAGATGGTCGCTATCTCCTTTTAGCTGTCACTAACTGATGTTAGCGACAGCTTGGTAATAGGGAGATAATTTTATCTCCGCTTTCATGGCTTTTAAAGCCAAAAAAGCGGAGATAAACCCCCTTGATAATATGCCCCACGATTCCTTGGGGGTTTCAGCTGACAGGGCTTGGTATTGTGTTACATGGTAATTTTTCCAGGAAACGTCAGAGGGTCGATGCAGGGGTTCTAGAAGAGGTGATAAACCATTTAAGCCTCATGAACAAGCGCATGGTCTTTTAAAGATTTGTGAAGTACTCGGGGCGGCGGTGTGTGTGTGCCCTCTTTCAGGAGCGGGCGGGGGGGCACGGCCAGCAACTTGCCAGGTCAGGTAGTGTTCAACACGTGCATCACCCTTTCTCTGCCTTGTATTGCGCTCCATGCTTCGGAAAGGTAAGAAAAAGAACGTGCATTTGAGTTTGAAATGTCCGATCCTGCAGCAGCACACTTCCAAAGCCCACACATGACAATAACCCGATTCAAGGCCCTATTCACCCGTTTAAAAAAAAATAGATAACACTCCAACAAAGTAAGATTATAAAACTTTATTAACTTTTAACTATAATGAACGGAACAAAAAGTAAAAACATTTAAACATTTTTCAACTCAAAAAGCAACAATGGTTAGAAGCTGTCTTTTGTGCGAATAGTCCCAAGGCAGCACAACGTGCAGAGTTCTGGACGGCACCCAGGTGATGTCGCCTGGGTGCCGCACTGGTTTTGGGATCCTACAATGCAGCACAGAAAAACAGCGTGGGGCGTCCCGGGTGGTGCGGGGGGAGGCCTCGTCAGTAGCGGTCTGTTGTGCGAACAGTCCCAAGGCAGCAGAACGCGTTGAGATGTGGATGGGACTGTGTCCAGTGTCCCATGGCTGACACAACATGTACGACAGGCACCCAGGTGATGTCCAGTAAACTGCCGCACTGGTTTTGGTATCCTACAATGCTGCTCCGAAAATTGGCGTGCGGCGGCCCGGGGGTGGGGGAGGCGGCGTGAACGGGCCTCCCCAGGTGGCGGCCATCTAGCTGAGTTGCGCCCGCTCTTGCGGCTACAGCGTCTCGCTCACCATGTTGTTGAGTTGCTCCCACTCTTGCAGTGCAGCGATAGGCGGCTGCCACATGGCTCTTAAAATGGCGGACGGCTCCTCGGTTTTGGGCCTGGTCCACTGAAATGGCCCTGGGACACCTTGGAACTCGGACGCTTGCCTGCTAGGGCTTGGGCTCCATTCTCGAAAAGCGTCCCCTCAGCCGTGAAGATTCTACAAAAGTCTTGGGGGCCCCCGACTCCCGCAGGCTGCCGGTGGGGAGCGGCTGCCATGATTGCTCGCGGAATGACCACGACGGAGCCACGAGATGGTGGTGCTCTCATGCTGACGCCAGCTTCAGTCTGAATGATCCAGAAACAAGGTGGGGCTTTCATCGTTTGGGAAAAAAAAATGTTCTAAACCAATGAAAAGTGTTATTTTTAGGTCATATGACCAAGCCTTCCATCTTTAGGAAACCAAAAGTAAAATGAACCAATGAAAAGTTTTATAAACAAGTCACATGACCTGTTATGCGGCATAGGGCTACAAAAAGCGTAGAAAATCCGTTGGCACGTGAGGCGGCGTCAGTAGCGGACCGATGTGCGAATAGGCCGAAGGCAGCACAACGTGCCGAGATCCGGATGGCACCGAGGTGGTGTCCAGCAAATTGCCGCACTGGTGTGGCCATCCTACAATGCTGCACCGAAAGACGGCGTGTCCAGCTGAGTTGCGGTCACTGTTGCGGTACAGTGACTCGAACGCGCCGAGATCCGGATGGCACCGAGGTGGTGTCCAGCAAATTGCCGCACTGGTGTGGCCATCCTACAATGCTGCGCCGAAAGACGGCGTGTCCAGCTGAGTTGCGGTCACTGTTGCGGTACAGTGACTCGAACGCGCCGAGATCCGGATGGCACCGAGGTGGTGTCCAGCAAATTGCCGCACTGGTGTGGCCATCCTACAATGCTGCGCCGAAAGACGGCGTGTCCAGCTGAGTTGCGGTCATTCTTGCGGTACAGTGAGTCGAACGCGCCGAGATCTGGATGGCCCCGATGTTGTGTCCAGCAATTTGCCGCACTGGTGTGGCCATCCTACAATGCTGCGCTGAAAGTCGGCGTGGGGTGCCCCGTTGGCTTATGAGGTGATGTCAGTAGTGGACCGATGTGTGAATAGGTCGGAACCAGCACAAGGCGCCAAGATCTGAATGGCAAGTCCTGGATGTTGAGTGCCTGAGTTGAGAGTTCTGAGCAGTGCTTGCAAGACTGTCTGAAGCTTATTTGCACCTGCTGCAGCTTCACTAGGTCCGGCGGAACTTTTTTCCTTTTCCTTTCTGCTTCTTTTCCTACAATCCGTTTCATCTGAAGACACGACCAGGTCCCTGAATGTGTGCAGGGGGACGCTATTGATTGAATGAAAATGGCGGCTTGACACAAAGCTGACTCAAGCGTTACTGTTGATGCTATACAGACAAAAATTGGTTTTCAGTTTGTACATTCTTCAGGATTTTTTTTTCTATCCAAGTCTGATTGAGAGTTTGTAGAAAAATGGCTTCAGATTTTCCACATACTACTCTTCAGCATTCTTCCTAAATGTAACAATGTGAAACTCACTAGGAGAACGGCTGTTTCTGTTTCCTTTCAAAATGCTGCCAACAATATTTTCTGAATGGAAGACACCATCTTGTAGCATAAAGGGCCGAAAGGGGTTCTGGTCTGGCCGATGGTTGGTGGAGACATTTTGACTATATCTTGGACCTGCCCGGCCTCGCCCAAAATGGCGCCGGTATAAATGGGACTCGTAACTCCTTGCCCGCAAATGTATATCTAGAAAATGTTATTGTAAGTGGCCCTGTCGTATTTTAATTACAAAATGTACGTCCACCGATTCCGCAACTGTTAGACACCTTTGTTCTTGCAACCTAATGGCCCGCTCGTTACGTTCTTCTACAGTGTAAATGTCTCGTCATCATATACGATTTCAGTTTGCTCCGTGGCCGGCCCACGTGGTTATAGGCCCGTATTTGTATACTGACATTTTCACAATAAAGGTTTTTAAAACAAAACACGGTAGTAGTATTTACATTGGTAAAGTTTTTACTTTTAGTCACTGTTTTCGAATCAGTAAAGGCAAGTGAAATAAAGCAGTCCAATTACATGACGGATAAAAGGTATAATATGTAGGAACGCAGTAAAGATAAATGCTTAAGGGCAGTTGTGTTTTTCATATCTGCAATATAAAGTGATCGATAAGAATCTGATAATCAGGCGTATCGGCGACTAAGACAGCAGGCCGAATCTCTTTTACTCAACGGCTTCGTCATGGAAGGAAGAAACGCCCTTTTTCTCGAAAAAGGAATATATTTTACTTACAAGACAGTTGTAAATTTTCCGGGAAAGTACATTAGCCTGGAATATTATAACATATGTTTGAAAAAAAAATATTGTTCGAAAACAATAAAAAGCGTAATTTTTAGGTCATATGACCAAGCTTTTCATCATTAAATTAACAAAAGTAAAATGAACCAATGAAAAGTTTTATTAACAAGTCACATGACCTGTTATGCTTACGTTACGCGCTGCGCGCCGCGCCTCGGATCACTTCCGGGTGCGGTAACGCGGCGTGTCATATAACGCATTACGCGACAACGTAGGTCAAGAATATAGTCAAAATGTCTCCACCAACCAGCGTTCGGAACACAACCCCTTTCAGCAGTCCAAAAAGTTCTGTTAAATGACAACAGAGGGGACAGGCAACAAGAACCATCAGTCAAAGAGGGGAGGGCAAGTTCTTCTCTTCCGGGTCATGTTGGGGCGCTACCGGAACTGATCGAATTGGTAGTCTACAGTGTTTCTGGATGTTTCAGACTAAAGCTGGCGTCAGCATGAGACTACTACCATCTCGTAGCTCCGTCGTGGCCATTCCACGAGCAATCATGGCAGCCGCTCCCCACCAGAAGCCTGCGGGAGTCGGAGGCCCCCAAGACTTTTGTAGAATCTTCACGGCTGAGGGGACGCTTTTCGAGAATGGGACCCAAGCCCTATCAGGGAAGCGTCCGAGTTCAAAGGTGTCCCAGGGCCATTTTAGTGGACCAGGCCCAAAAGCGAAGAGCCGGCCGCCATTTTGAGAGTCCTGTGGCAGCCGCCTATCGCTGCACCGCAAGAGTGGGCGAAATTCAGCTGGATGGTGGGGAAGACGCTGTAGCCGCAAGAGTGGGCGCAACTCAGCTGGATGGGACAAGGTTCAGAATTGAAGAGTCATCAAAAGGCAAAAAGTTCCGCCGGACCCCTGGAGCCGGCCGCCTATGTCGGGGGCGATCTCAGGCTACACCAGTGCTATAAGACTTGGGGAGGGTGTCGGAGCCAAGCGTCTTCTCCGAGTCCATGGCCATCACACCGCCCCTCAGGGGCCTCCGTCAAGCTGTTTAGGAAGGTAACATATCACATTGTTTTCTAATGCAGTCAGGTCCACAAACGACACTCACTTACTTTGAGAATAGTGAAGCTGCAGTAGGTGGAAATAAGCTTCAGACAGTGTTACAAGCGCTGCTCAGAACTCTTAACTATGGCACCCAACATCCAGAACTTATGCCATTTGAGAATGGCAGTGACATCGAAGCAACTCAGGGACCAAAACCATTAACGTACTTTCACGTATGAAAATCTTACTTGGGGAGGGGGCAGGAGCGAAGCGCCCCCTCCCAGTCAGCGCCACCACACCGCATGTTGAAAATTTGAAGCCATCGTTCTACAAAGTCAACCAAACTTGGATTGAAAAATCTAGAAAAATGTACAAACTGAAAACCAGTTTCGGTCTGCATAGCATCAGTAGCAACGCTTGAGTCAGCTTTGTGTCAAGCCGCCATTTTGATTCAACAAAGCACAGGCATTGAAAAAGGCTCAAACTCAGAACTCTGAACTATGGCACCCAACATCCAGGAGGTTGCCATCCGGATCTTGGAGCCTTGTGCTGCTTTCGACCTATTCACACATCGGTCCACTACTGACATCATCTTATAAACCAACGTTATGTAAATAGTTTTTTAATAAAATGTTTTACCCTGTTTCTTTGCTGGTGTGTTGTCTATATTTTTAATATTTGCATAGGGTTTGTCGTTATTTTGTGCGGGATGGGTGATGGAGCCGAGCTGTCTTGCAGCCCTCATGGTGTGGAGCTCAGTTCATCTCACTATTTTCGTATTTCTCATGAAGGGTTGTTCCTAATATTTCTATTTTAGCGAGGTCAAAAAGAGATCCAATTAGTGGCCTACTGATTTTGCTCGATTACTTTTATTTTTTTACACGATTTTTCACTATCTGCAAAGACTAAACAGCGTATTGCGACTTTGTGCTTGTTTGTAAATAGAGAATGATCCAAAGAGAACCAATTCTAAAACAGTAAATGCTTGGACAACAATCAATCAAATGGAGAGACAAGCAGGCACGACGGATTACAACGGGGGTAAAGGCCTGCGTTAACTACCCTTCAGTATCTGCAAAGAGAGAGTACTACTAAGACAAAAGAGGGGAGGGGGGGGGGGTGCAGCGTTCAAAGCACATCAGCGTGCATAAATACGAAAATGTTTTTATCTATCACGTACTTGACATTTTAAAGCTTTTCATATTTGCTATTAAAAAACCAATGAAATTCACAGAAAAAACCATAGGTTATAGTGGATATATAGTTAGGAATTTGCATTTACAAAACCTTGAAAATTCAATGAAAAAACCATTGGTTTTAGGCCATATATAGTTAGGGATTTGCATTTACAAAACCTTATTTTACTCGCATAAAACCATTGAAATTCCATATATAGTTATAAGCGCTAACTATATATCGCGCACCCGCAATCCACTGCTGATGATGTCACATATTACATCATTCATGACATGGTTAGTGACATCACTGATGACATCACTGATGACATCTCAAATGACATCACTGATGACATCACTGAAAACATCTCATTTGACATGACTGATAACATCACTGATGATATCATTCATGTGATAATACGATGAACCTCTTCAGACTCTAATATAACCTTAGATACAATCAGTGTAAACAGACACTCACAGACTGTCACTCATCCATGGAGTTACTCACACACCTAGTCAGTCATGCAAAGAATCAATCACACCTCCATTTCCTCAACTATACAGTTATACAAACTTTACTTATTCAAACATATACTAACACATATTTACTCTATTATACAATCCCTGATACAAGTTCACAATGATCCATACAGCCACTCACACATTCACTGGCTCTTATGCACAGTTATTTATATATGTCAACTCTCACATGTACTGTGTTTTACATATGTACTTACTTTGACATGTAGCACTGAGATATCCATTCACTCACCAATACACTCATGCACACAGTCAACCGCCCATACAGCTGTTTCCACATGCACTTTTGAAACCATACATCTAGTGAATCAACTGCTCACACATCTATGCACAGAGTCACACACCTCCCAGCCACCCACACACACACTCAGTATCCCATACAAATACTTGGGCAACCAATCAATAACCCATATAGTTACTCATATAGCTACTTATCAACACATGCAACAGTTTACAGAACAACAGACATAATGATGCACAAATTAAGACAGTTTAGTCACTAACCCATGCACTCAGTGAGACACATTTAATCACTCACTCATACAGTCAGTCATGCACCTACTAAATCCTTCATCCAGACACTTATATATCCACTCATTCTTCAATATGTGAGAGATATTTTAACTTTACAGAAACATACAGTCACTGGGTGTTGTCATCAGTGATGTCATCAGTGATGTCATTTGAGATGTCATCAGTGATGTCATCAGTGATGTCACTAACCATGTCATGAATGATGTAATATGTGACATCATCAGCAGTGGATTGCGGGTGCGCGATATATAGTTAGCGCTTATAACTATATATGGAATTTCAATGGTTTTATGCGAGTAAAATAAGGTTTTGTAAATGCAAATCCCTAACTATATATGGCCTAAAACCAATGGTTTTTTCATTGAATTTTCAAGGTTTTTTTAAATGCAAATTCCTAACTATATATCCACTATAACCTATGGTTTTTTCTGTGAATATATATATATATATATATATATATATATATATATATATATATATATATATATATATATATATATATATATATATATATATATATATATATATATATATATATATATTATATATATATATATATATATATATATATATATATTTTTTTTTTTCAAACAAAGGTCCAAGCATTTTGAGAGGCACACGACAGCTTCCCCATTTCCTCCATGTTGCAGCATATTTGTTCGCCCTACGCGTTTCGAGACCGTTTTACCTCTCATCAGGGGCAGGCAGCTTTACTCTCCGTCTCTCGAAGGTCTCTTATCTGCATGCATGATTAATGAATTGCACCCGGTGTGCCGTGTGAGGAGAATGCACGCTGGGACTTGTGGTCCCTAGAGAATTAGTTTTAACCTTTAGTGGGTTCCAAGAGATAGTTCATTTTGGCATATTATGCCTTTGTAGGTATGCAATCACGAGGTGCTCCTTCGTGGGTGCTGGGCCCCGCTGTGCTAACCTCGTACAATATGCCGAAATGAACTATCTCTTGGAACCCACTAAAGGTTAAAACTAATTCTCTAGAAACGTTATAATTTACGGACTTGATACGAATTATACCCTTGCAATGGATAGAACACCATTCTAATATGGCGCCCGCAGTGGTGCAAAGGGGTGAAGTCCTATGTCAGTGTCAGTACTTGTTAACAACTTTATTTAACTTGCTGTTTATATGTCACGAGTGACACACTGACGAAGGCTTACGCCGAAACGCGTCTGTGCTTTCTTGTTTCCCGAGATTAAAACCACTGTGATACCTTTCAGTCTACGAGTGTTGCCTCTTTCTTTAAAACTTAGAAGAGTTTTGAGCGTAATGTTATGCGGCTTCCCGCGAGCCGCTAGCAGCACCCGTTCGTGAGTGCACAGATCTACGTGGGAGTCGAGCGTTTCCGAGGAGGATTTACGCTGTGCACCGTTGTAGCCGCTGGACCATTATTCAAGGAGTATAACGAATCCGGATTAAGGGCGCCGACGTGAGGAGAACGCTGGATTGCTTCTGGAGCCCCTGACGGGAGACGCGCTTACCGGTGAGTCGATTCTCTTTCCTTTCTTTTACGTATGAGAGTAAAGACAGAGCGGCACTGTCAACAGAACCTTCGTAATACTGAGAGGTCTCACAGTGTAGGGGAAATATGCACTAAAGTTGCGGGGACAATAAATGCGCAACTGTTATAAAAGCAGCATGTTTTCTGATACAGAGCGTATTAATAGCAAAAGATATGTTCAAGCGTAAGGGAACACCCTCGCAGGCGGCAACCATAACAATGCCGGAAGCATCACCACAGGACCGAAAATTAAAAGAGACACTCGTGAAGTTGGAGAGACTTCACGAGCGCGAAGTGCGCAAATGGTGGGAGGCCACGAGTCTAATGAACTATGTGGACGAGAAGAGGGTCCCGAGGGGTCTGAGAGTCCATACGGTACCCTCTTATGAACATCCTGATCCCTAATTGCTCACGGACTGGTTTGAGCATACTGCCTCCTATTGCGAAGGCACTCTCAAAATCCTTGTAAAATATGCCTGGAGCGATAGGGGGAAAGCGTTGGCAGAAATCGACCTGATTAATGAGGAGCTGGAGAAAGAAGTGGATCCTGGGAAGAAAGCACTAATATCCCAGATGAAAGACGAAATGAAGGCAAGGCTCACAAAATATGAACAGAAAACCACCGTGATACCTTTCAGTCTACGAGTGCTGCCTCTTTCTTTCTTGAAAACTAAGAAGAGTTTTGAGCGTAATATATATATATATATATATATATATATATATATATATATATATATATATATATATATATATATATATATATATATATATATATATATATATATATATATATATATATATATATATATATATATATATATATATATATATATATATATATATATTACCTACTGGCAGTCGCCAATCAATAACCCATATAGTTACTCATATAGCTACTGATCAACACATGCAGCAGTTTACAGAACAACAGACATATTGATGCACAAATTAAAACAGTTTAGTCACTAACCCATGCACTCAGTGAGACACATTTAATCACTCACTCATACAGTCAGTCATGCACCTACTAAATCCTTCATCCAGACACTTATACATCCACTCATTCTTCAATATGTAAGACATATTTTAACTTTACAGAAACATACAGTCACTGGATGTTGTCATCAGTGATGTCATTTGAGATGTCATCAGTGATGTCATCAGTGATGTCACTGACCATGTCATGAATGATGTAATATGTGACATGATCAGCAGTGGATTGCGGGTGCGCGATATATAGTTAGTGCAACTAACTATATATGCGAATTTCAATGGTTTTGTGTGTCAGTAAAATAAGGTTTTGTAAATGCTAATTCCTAACTATATATGGTCTATAACCTATGGTTTTTTCAGTGAATTTTCAAGGTTTTGTAAATGCTGATTCCTAACTATATATGGTCTGTAACCTATGGTTTTTTCAGTGAATATATATATATTACCTACTGGCTATCGCCAGTAGGTATATATAGTTAGGATTTTTTCCCTAAGGCATTTCTGAAAATTCTATGTCTAATAACTTTGGCGTTTGTGGACGGAATCGGCTGAAATTTTCAGGAAAATGGCACATTTTGTTTCTGAGCAGCCCTTGAAAATTTGGGGGGGTTTTGTCGAGGGGGGGCCGAGAAAAAAGGGGGGTCCCAAAACACGTTTTTCCCATGTTAATTTCCATAGGGCGGTTGGACTCACTTTTAGCTCGAACGGCTGAATGGATTTTCACGAAACTTGGCAAAATTAGAGGGACTGTTAGCCCGATGTGCCTTTGCTAGGTCTCAATATATGTGCTTCAGTGGATTTTGAGAAATTAGCGTTTAAATCAAGATATATATCTGTAACAGCGCTCTGGGCAGCGATCCGGTCCGCTTACTTTTCGCGAAACGGAACTTTGCGCGCAGAAAGCTGATTGGCTCCCCGGTGTCTGTCAACATTCTAAACAGTCCGGAGCGGCCGCCATCTTATCTCTCGGTAGGATCGAGAGAGAAGAAGAGGTGAAAAACGAAGGGGGAATTTAATGAAAGGGGGCAAGGTATCCCCCTCTTGACCCCCTAGGAATGTTGTTGGGGTTATTAAAGGGTCCTGTGGGGAAAATAAAAAAAAAATGATTTTTCACGGTAGAAGCGCTTCACGGGCCGCGAACTGGGCCGCAAACTGGTAGCGAAACGGGAATTCGCCATTTTGTGCTTCGTTTTAATTGTTTAGAGACAAAAATTATCGCCGCACATCGGCCACAATGCATGAATATCGTTGAAAAGTCAGCGATATTCATGCATTATCCAGCAAATGCTCTTAGCCATGTTATCCACCTTCCATTGGATAACAGAAAGCTGATTGGCTCTCCGGTGTCTGTCAACATTCTAAACAGTCCGGAGCGGCCGCCGTCTTATCTCTCGGTAGGATCGAGAGAGAAGAAGAGGTGAAAAACGAAGGGGGAATTTATTGAAAGGGGGCAAGGTATACCCCTCTTGACCCCCTAGGAATGTTGTTGGGGTTATTAAAGGGTCCCGTGGGGAAAATAAAAAAAAAATGATTTTTCACGGTAGAAGCGCTTCACGGGCCGCGAACTGGGCCGCAAACTGGTAGCGAAACGGGAATTCGCCATTTTGTGCTTCGTTTTAATTGTTTAGAGACAAAAATTATCGCCGCACATCGGCCACAATGCATGAATATCGTTGAAAAGTCAGAGATATTCATGCATTATCCAGCAAATGCTCTTAGCCATGTTATCCACCTTCCATTGGATAACATGGCTAAAAACTGCTCTGTGCGTGAGCTTTTTTTTTTTTTTTTTTTTGCTGCGTGACGTTTGTTAACGTTCGATTCGATGGAAATCAGGAAGTGTTGAACACCATTTTGTCACTGCGAGTAAATATTTTGTTATAAATGAATCCTTATTGATAAACATTGTCTGCGCCATCTTGCGTTTTTGTCCAATGCCACAATTTTGTCGTGCACGGCAGCCATTTTAGATGCCTTGACCAGGGCCACTCTCTGCACGCCGCCGATTCTCAGCATGGCTCCCCACCCTCGCACGCATCTCCCCCACGCAATGGTCACCCCCGCTCTCTCTCTCATGCATGGGCCATATACTTCTCCCATCTGCGCTGCTCTTCTCTGAGAATCACACCCTGTGCCCGCTCGACACCTCCCTTTCACCCTATTCACTACCGCACCCTCTGACACTCCTCTTCCTCTGTGTCTGATTGTCCAGGCCGGACCTAGGCTATCACCTAGCCCTGCGGATGTAGTTTATGGCCCCAGCTGTAGAGTATTCAGACATGCCACCCCTCCCGATTCAGGTGTGAGACTACTGATTTCAGTGCTAGTCTTTCGCTTCCCGATTCCTGCAAGGAAAAACCCGGGGGCATATTACCAACAACTAGCGGTAATTTTTGTCTTTAACTTGTTTAGAGACAATAATTATCGCCGCACTTCGGCGAATTTTATCGCACATAAAACCTTGCTATTAGCAAGGTTTATCGCAAATGCGATAAAAAACGGCCGCAATGCATGAATATCGCTGAAAAGTCAGCGATATTCATGCATTGGTCAGCAAATGCTCTTAGCCATGTTATCCACTTCCCATTGAACAAGCGCATGGTCTTTTAAAGATTTGTGAAGTACTCGGGGCGGCGGTGTGTGTGTGCCCTCTTTCAGGAGCGGGCGGGGGGGCACTGCCAGCAACTTGCCAGGTCAGGTAGTGTTCAACACGTGCATCACCCTTTCTCTGCCTTGTATTGCGCTCCATGCTTCGGAAAGGTAAGAAAAAGAACGTGCATTTGAGTTTGAAATGTCCGATCCTGCAGCAGCACACTTCCAAAGCCCACACATGACAATAACCCGATTCAAGGCTCTATTCACCCGTTTTAAAAAAAATAGATAACACTCTAACAAAGTAAGATTATAAAACTTTATTAACTTTTAACTATAATGAACGGAACAAAAAGTAAAAACATTTAAACATTTTTCAACTCAAAAAGCAACAATGGTTAGAAGCTGTCTTTTGTGCGAATAGTCCCAAGGCAGCACAACGGGCAGAGTTCTGGACGGCACCCAGGTGATGTCGCCTGGGTGCCGCACTGGTTTTGGGATCCTACAATGCAGCACAGAAAAACAGCGTGGGGCGTCCCGGGTGGTGCGGGGGGAGGCCTCGTCAGTAGCGGTCTGTTGTGCGAATAGTCCCAAGGCAGCAGAACGCGTTGAGATGTTGATGGGACTGTGTCCAGTGTCCCATGGCTGACACAACATGTACGACAGGCACCCAGGTGATGTCCAGTAAACTGCCGCACTGGTTTTGGTATCCTACAATGCTGCTCCGAAAATTGGCGTGCGGCGGCCCGGGGGTGGGGGAGGCGGCGTGAACGGGCCTCCCCAGGTGGCGGCCATCTAGCTGAGTTGCGCCCGCTCTTGCGGCTACAGCGTCTCGCTCACCATGTTGTTGAGTTGCTCCCACTCTTGCAGTGCAGCGATAGGCGGCTGCCACATGGCTCTTAAAATGGCGGACGGCTCCTCGGTTTTGGGCCTGGTCCACTGAAATGGCCCTGGGACACCTTGGAACTCGGACGCTTGCCTGCTAGGGCTTGGGCTCCATTCTCGAAAAGCGTCCCCTCAGCCGTGAAGATTCTACAAAAGTCTTGGGGGCCCCCGACTCCCGCAGGCTTCCGGTGGGGAGCGGCTGCCATGATTGCTCGCGGAATGACCACGACGGAGCCACGAGATGGTGGTGCTCTCATGCTGACGCCAGCTTCAGTCTGAATGATCCAGAAACAAGGTGGGGCTTTCATCGTTTGGGAAAAAAAAATGTTCTAAACCAATGAAAAGTGTTATTTTTAGGTCATATGACCAAGCCTTCCATCTTTAGGAAACCAAAAGTAAAATGAACCAATGAAAAGTTTTATAAACAAGTCACATGACCTGTTATGCGGCATAGGGCTACAAAAAGCGTAGAAAATCCGTTGGCACGTGAGGCGGCGTCAGTAGCGGACCGATGTGCGAATAGGCCGAAGGCAGCACAACGCGCCGAGATCCGGATGGCACCGAGGTGGTGTCCAGCAAATTGCCGCACTGGTGTGGCCATCCTACAATGCTGCGCCGAAAGACGGTGTGTCCAGCTGAGTTGCGGTCACTGTTGCGGTACAGTGACTCGAACGCGCCGAGATCCGGATGGCACCGAGGTGGTGTCCAGAAAATTGCCGCACTGGTGTGGCCATCCTACAATGCTGCGCCGAAAGACGGCGTGTCCAGCTGAGTTGCGGTCACTGTTGCGGTACAGTGACTCGAACGCGCCGAGATCCGGATGGCACCAAGGTGGTGTCCAGCAAATTGCCGCACTGGTGTGGCCATCCTACAATGCTGCGCCGAAAGACGGCGTGTCCAGCTGAGTTGCGGTCATTCTTGCGGTACAGTGAGTCGAACGCGCCGAGATCTGGATGGCCCCGATGTTGTGTCCAGCAATTTGCCGCACTGGTGTGGCCATCCTACAATGCTGCGCCGAAAGTCGGCGTGGGGTGCCCCGTTGGCTTATGAGGTGATGTCAGTAGTGGACCGATGTGTGAATAGGTCGGGACCAGCACAAGGCGCCAAGATCTGAATGGCAAGTCCTGGATGTTGAGTGCCTCAGTTGAGAGTTCTGAGCAGTGCTTGCAAGACTGTCTGAAGCTTATTTGCACCTGCTGCAGCTTCACTAGGTCCGGCTGAACTTTTTTCCTTTTCCTTTCTGCTTCTTTTCCTACAATCCGTTTCATCTGAAGACACGACCAGGTCCCTGAATGTGTGCAGGGGGACGCTATTGATTGAATGAAAATGGCGGCTTGACACAAAGCTGACTCAAGCGTTGCTGTTGATGCTATACAGACAAAAATTGGTTTTCAGTTTGTACATTTTTCAGGATTTTTTTTTCTATCCAAGTCTGATTGAGAGTTTGTAGAAAAATGGCTTCAGATTTTCCACATACTACTCTTCAACATTCTTCCTAAATGTAACAATGTGAAACTCACTAGGAGAACGGCTGTTTCTGTTTCCTTTCAAAATGCTGCCAACAATATTTTCTGAATGGAAGACACCATCTTGTAGCATAAAGGGCCGAAAGGGGTTCTGGTCTGGCCGATGGTTGGTGGAGACATTTTGACTATATCTTGGACCTTCCCGGCCTTGCCCAAAATGGCGCCGGTATAAATGGGACTCGTAACTCCTTGCCCGCAAATGTATATCTAGAAAATGTTATTGTAAGTGGCCCTGTCGTATTTTAATTACAAAATGTACGTCCACCGATTCCACAACTGTTAGACACCTTTGTTCTTGCAACCTAATGGCCCGCTCGTTACGTTCTTCTACAGTGTAAATGTCTCCTCATCATATACGATTTCAGTTTGCTCCGTGGCCGGCCCACGTGGTTATAGGCCCGTATTTGTATACTGACATTTTCACAATAAAGGTTTTTAAAACAAAACACGGTAGTAGTATTTACATTGGTAAAGTTTTTACTTTTAGTCACTGTTTTCGAATCAGTAAAGGCAATTGAAATAAAGCAGTCCAATTACATGACGGATAAAAGGTATAATATGTAGGAACGCAGTAAAGATAAATGCTTAAGGGCAGTTGTGTTTTTCGTATCTGCAATATAAAGTGATCGATAAGAATCTGATAATCAGGCGTATCGGCGACTAAGACAGCAGGCCGAATCTCTTTTACTCAACGGCTCCGTCATGGAAGGAAGAAACGCCCTTTTTCTCGAAAAAGGAATATATTTTACTTACAAGACAGTTGTAAATTTTCCGGGAAAGTACATTAGCCTGGAATATTATAACATATGTTTGAAAAAAAAATATTGTTCGAAAACAATAAAAAGCGTAATTTTTAGGTCATATGACCAAGCTTTTCATCATTAAATTAACAAAAGTAAAATGAACCAATGAAAAGTTTTATTAACAAGTCACATGACCTGTTATGCTTACGTTACGCGCTGCGCGCCGCACCTCGGATCACTTCCGGGTGCGGTAACGCGGCGTGTCATATAACGCATTACGCGACAACGTAGGTCAAGAATATAGTCAAAATGTCTCCACCAACCAGCGTTCGGAACACAACCCCTTTCAGCAGTCCAAAAAGTTCTGTTAAATGACAACAGAGGGGACAGGCAACAAGAACCATCAGTCAAAGAGGGGAGGGCAAGTTCTTCTCTTCCGGGTCATGTTGGGGCGCTACCGGAACTGATCGAATTGGTAGTCTACAGTGTTTCTGGATGTTTCAGACTAAAGCTGGCGTCAGCATGAGACCACTACCATCTCGTAGCTCCGTCGTGGCCATTCCACGAGCAATCATGGCAGCCGCTCCCCACCAGAAGCCTGCGGGAGTCGGAGGCCCCCAAGACTTTTGTAGAATCTTCACGGCTGAGGGGACGCTTTTCGAGAATGGGACCCAAGCCCTATCAGGGAAGCGTCCGAGTTCAAAGGTGTCCCAGGGCCATTTTAGTGGACCAGGCCCAAAAGCGAAGAGCCGGCCGCCATTTTGAGAGTCCTGTGGCAGCCGCCTATCGCTGCACCGCAAGAGTGGGCGCAATTCAGCTGGATGGTGGGGAAGACGCTGTAGCCGCAAGAGTGGGCGCAACTCAGCTGGATGGGACAAGGTTCAGAATTGAAGAGTCATCAAAAGGCAAAAAGTTCCGCCGGACCCCGGGAGCCGGCCGCCTATGTCGGGGGCGATCTCAGGCTACACCAGTGCTATAAGACTTGGGGAGGGTGTCGGAGCCAAGCGTCTTCTCCGAGTCCATGGCCATCACACCGCCCCTCAGGGGCCTCCGTCAAGCTGTTTAGGAAGGTAACATATCACATTGTTTTCTAATGCAGTCAGGTCCACAAACGACACTCACTTACTTTGAGAATAGTGAAGCTGCAGTAGGTGGAAATAAGCTTCAGACAGTGTTACAAGCGCTGCTCAGAACTCTTAACTATGGCACCCAACATCCAGAACTTATGCCATTTGAGAATGGCAGTGACATCGAAGCAACTCAGGGACCAAAACCATTAACGTACTTTCACGTATGAAAATCTTACTTGGGGAGGGGGCAGGAGCGAGCGAAGCGCCCCCTCCCAGTCAGCGCCACCACACCGTATGTTGAAAATTTGAAGCCATCGTTCTACAAAGTCAACCAAACTTGGATTGAAAAATCTAGAAAAATGTACAAACTGAAAACCAGTTTTGGTCTGCATAGCATCAGTAGCAACGCTTGAGTCAGCTTTGTGTCAAGCCGCCATTTTGATTCAACAAAGCACAGGCATTGAAAAAGGCTCAAACTCAGAACTCTGAACTATGGCACCCAACATCCAGGAGCTTGCCATCCGGATCTTGGAGCCTTGTGCTGCTTTCGACCTATTCACACATCGGTCCACTACTGACATCATCTTATAAACCAACGTTATGTAAATAGTTTTTTAATAAAATGTTTTACCCTGTTTCTTTGCTGGTGTGTTGTCTATATTTTTAATATTTGCATAGGGTTTGTCGTTATTTTGTGCGGGATGGGTGATGGAGCCGAGCTGTCTTGCAGCCCTCATGGTGTGGAGCTCAGTTCATCTCACTATTTTCGTATTTCTCATGAAGGGTTGTTCCTAATATTTCTATTTTAGCGAGGTCAAAAAGAGATCCAATTAGTGGCCTACTGATTTTGCTCGATTACTTTTATTTTTTTACACGATTTTTCACTATCTGCAAAGACTAAACAGAGTATTGCGACTTTGTGCTTGTTTGTAAATAGAGAATGATCCAAAGAGAATCAATTCTAAAACAGTAAATGCTTGGACAACAATCAATCAAATGGAGAGACAAGCAGGCACGACGGATTACAACGGGGGTAAAGGCCTGCGTTAACTACCCTTCAGTATCTGCAAAGAGAGAGTACTACTAAGACAAAAGAGGGGAGGGGGGGGGGTGCAGCGTTCAAAGCACATCAGCGTGCATAAATACGAAAATGTTTTTATCTATCACGTACTTGACATTTTAAAGCTTTTCATATTTGCTATTAAAAAACCAATGAAATTCACAGAAAAAACCATAGGTTATAGTGGATATACAGTTAGGAATTTGCATTTACAAAACCTTGAAAATTCAATGAAAAAACCATTGGTTTTAGGCCATATATAGTTAGGGATTTGCATTTACAAAACCTTATTTTACTCGCATAAAACCATTGAAATTCCATATATAGTTATAAGCGCTAACTATATATCGCGCACCCGCAATCCACTGCTGATGATGTCACATATTACATCATTCATGACATGGTTAGTGACATCACTGATGACATCACTGATGACATCTAAAATGACATCACTGATGACATCACTGAAAACATCTCATTTGACATGACTGATAACATCACTGATGATATCATTCATATGATAATACGATGAACCTCTTCAGACTCTAATATAACCTTAGATACAATCAGTGTAAACAGACACTCACAGACTGTCACTCATCCATGGAGTTACTCACACACCTAGTCAGTCATGCAAAGAATCAATCACACCTCCATTTCCTCAACTATACAGTTATACAAACTTTACTTATTCAAACATATACTAACACATATTTACTCTATTATACAATCCCTGATACAAGTTCACAATGATCCATACAGCCACTCACACATTCACTGGCTCTTATGCACAGTTATTTATATATGTCAACTCTCCCATGTACTGTGTTTTACATATGTACTTACTTTGACATGTAGCACTGAGATATCCATTCACTCACCAATACACTCATGCACACAGTCAACCGCCCATACAGCTGTTTCCACATGCACTTTTGAAACCATACATCTAGTGAATCAACTGCTCACACATCTATGCACAGAGTCACACACCTCCCAGCCACCGACACACACACTCAGTATCCCATACAAATACTTGGGCAACCAATCAATAACCCATATAGTTACTCATATAGCTACTTATCAACACATGCAACAGTTTACAGAACAACAGACATAATGATGCACAAATTAAGACAGTTTAGTCACTAACCCATGCACTCAGTGAGACACATTTAATCATTCATTCATTTCAAATCTTTATTTCGGCATTGCGCCATAAAAGAACAGTTTAAACATTACATTTCATTAAAAGTTACATGTCAATAACATAAGCACAATCACTTAAAAAAAAATAAAGTGGAAAATACATTCTATTTAACTGTGCAACAAAAGTTGAATAATCGTGGAGCATGACAATAAAAACATATGAGACGGGAGGACACCTCAATAATTCTGTAAGCAAATTCAATTGTCTAAAGCAGTTAGTGCTACTATAAACAAATCTATTCCATAGATAGGACAATGTGAATGGAGATTAGGAATTAAATTCACAACTGAAGGCCCATTTTTTTCCTACGGTAGCAAATGGCAAGTAAAAATCTACTCACACTAAATATGATCTGTTGTGAAGTATTAGTAGTCAAAATTCTCAGAGCCTGACCACAAGACCTCAGACCTAATAAAAGACATATCGGTTTGATCCATCTTTTCCTCTCATGGGCATAGATAGGACAAAAAAAGAGAATGTGCTGCACATTCTCAATTTGATTATGTTCACAAAGTGGACAAACTTTGTCCAATTCCTCGGCCAATGGGTCAAGGTTCCTTGCCCAACATGACAAAGTTGCTTTCAATCGAAGATTTCCATATCTGAACTTTAGAAAAAGTGTCTTGGCAAGTGGAGGCTCTATCTCGTCCATAAAGGACTCATAAAGGGGTTCACCCTTAAAACTTAAAAATTTTGATACTAATGAACCGCTAGTACTGAGGTTTACAGCCATATTTGCTACATAGGACCAAAAAGCTTTTTTCAGGACTACTTTGGGATTTGGTGGAAGCTGCTCAGGATGCTCCCAAAAGTGTTTCAGGCCTATAAAATTTAGCCAAGTCCTAACGTGTGTTAGCCAAAGTATTTTTTTGTTACTATCCAACCCCATGATCTCCATCAGCCCTTCTCTATATACCTGAAGCTCAGGAACGTGCCACAATCTTACCCACAGCATAAGTGGTCTGATAAGAACATGATGGTCAGTTCTTTTAAAGTCGAGGTCCAATTGCAGGGGTACTAATGGGGTCCCTCTCGGAGCCCTAACCAAGCTACGCATAAAGTTGTTATCATGAATGCTAAAAGTCTCCTTGGAGCCTGGCCCCCACAGTTCAGCACCATATAGCACTGAAGATTGAACCTTGAATTTAAAAAGTTCCATAACGGGACGTACCGCTTTGCTGGTGCTTAAGCTTTGCTCTCTAAGGATTGGTTTAACGTTCTGGGCAAATAACAATTTGCTTTTTTCCATTTGAGCTTTCCAGGTAAAGTTACAATCAAGCGTCACCCCTAAATATGAAAAGTGAGGCACTGATTCCAACTTTATCCCTTTCAAGGATAGACAACCCTTGTCTGGTTTGGTTGGATTAAGGGCCATGTATTTCGTTTTTTTTACATTTATCTCTAGCCCCTTTTGACAACAATAATCGTTAAAAGTATTCAATAAAATCTGCAAGCCATTTTTAGTTTGGGATATCAGAATAGTATCGTCAGCAAACAATAGAGATGCTACCCTTTCGCCATTCAATTTAGGTGCATCATTTTTACATTTGTCTAAGTAAGAGGGAATATCATTCACGAAGATAGAAAATAACGTGGGGGCCAGAACGCATCCCTGGCGAACTCCACGTTCGATTGGAATTTTCCGTGAAAGTTCGCCGTTTTGTCCCCATCTAATTCTCGCGAAGTTCCCATCATGTAATTTTATAATTTGAGCTACTATATTGTTTGGCATGCCCGCTGCACTCAGCGTCTTCCACAGAAGATCACGTGGCACCAAGTCGAAAGCTGCCCTTAAATCAACAAAGGCAACATACAAGTGGGCCTTCTTTATCATTACGTACTTCCAGTAGAGGCAGCAGAATCTAAAGCACTGATCTATTGTGCTGACTTTAGTTCTGAACCCGGCTTGAAATTTAGTTAAAAATGAATTTTCGTCCAACCAATTACTCACTCGTAATAAAATATGGCGTGAGTAAATTTTCTGAAGGATGTCCATTAAGCTTATTGGACGATAATTACAGGGGTCCTTCCTATCTCCTTTTTTAAAAATTAAAACAATTTCAGCTCCTTTCCAACTTTCAGGAAATTCTAAACTTTGGGATAGTTTGTTGCATAGGTAGTTGATATATGGTGCCCATATTTTCAAGTCGTGCTTGTAAAGATCCCCAGGGATTTTATCCAAGCCTGGGGCTTTCCCATTTTTTACTTGGCTAATAGCCAACTCTGTTTCCCCCAAGGTAAAAACCAGCGGGTCCACTGGAAGTTCATGACTAACTACAGTAGATGCTGTATGGGGATCATCATATTTCGTATATAAATTGGTAAAGTGGGTTACCCAGGTTTGCTCGTCTAGGAATGTGTCTCTGATCACCCTTCCCACCTTGTTCCCATTTGCTATCAGCTTCCAGAATAATACAGTATCTCGCGATCTTGCAGCTGACAGTAATTCCGCCCACTTTGCTTCCTCCCACGCAATTTTTGAAGTCCTTTGGATAGTTTTGTAGTTGCTTCTAGCTATCTTAACATCCAGTTGCGATTTGGATTTAATAGCGATTAGCATTTCCCTCTTTGACTCTCTACACAGTCTGTCATACCAGGGCTTACTGTGAGACAAATTCTGAGTCTTCTGCTGGGGTTTTTTGGGCATTTTAGTTACCAATAATTTTAATTTTTTGAAAAACTCCAAATGTATGGACTGAAAGGAAGTTCTTGCTTCCTCCTCAGGAGTTAAGCTTAGATATGCAGCAAAGGTACCTGCAAAAAGTGAGTAAATTTCACTCAAAATATCACCATGATCCAAAATAAATGGCCATTTTAGCGATCTCCTGTTGTTACTGATGTGAATATCAATACCATCCCTAACACCCCCCTCAAAGCAGGTAGGAGAGGAGGGGTCGCTAAAAAGTGCAGCGTTTAGTGACAAGTTTAGTGGAAAGTGGTCACTTTCAGCCCTCTCCATTACTTCAAGATCTATGAGATACGACCAAAGAGGGATAGAAACTATTACAAAGTCCAAGATGCTTCTGTATGTATTCCTCCTAAAGGTTGGTTTTTTTGGGGTGTCGGACGGTAACCGGCCATTACAGGCCCTAAGGTGATGCTCTGTACATAATTTGATCAGTTGCAGAGCCAGAATGGAACATTTCACGGATTTGTTACTCCCGAGGAGGGGGATTTTGTTTGCCTGATCTTCCTCCTCAAAAATCTCACTTATGCCCGACACTGGTTCATAGTCACAATTTAGATCACCAGCCAAGATGATAAGATCCTCCCCAGGATTCAACCCCCTCAAAAAGTAATCCAGTTTAGAAACAATAAGGGATTCCTTTGATGACGGTGTTGGCCTATTATAAATGTTTATTAGGACTAATTTCTTCCCATTGGAGGTAGTTATTTTTAATGCTAGGATATCTACCGAATTTGTGTCTATCACCTCTATGTCAACCCTGAGATTGATCCTTGCCCAGATCAGAAGACCCCCGGACGGCCTACCACTCTTGGATGGGACTGCTCCAATACCAAAAGTCTTGTAGCCCACCCTGTGAGGAATATCGATTGCCCAGGTCTCCTGGAGTAGACAAAAATCAAAGGATTCCACAAAGGCAGCCCAGTCTTGATCCCTCAATTTGCTGGCAACCCCAGCTACATTCCAACTAACAAGCTTGACCGAAATCCCCATTGCAGAAGACATGATAGTGTTAACCCTTGACATCTCATCACCAGTATATGCTACTTGTTCAGTTCCCGGAGATATTTCCTCAAGAGGTAAGTGTCTTATGGTAGGGATTAGTCCTACCTGTTCTTCAGGAATATTATCATGACATGTAACATTCATACCCAAAGGTCGAAATACAACAGTTGGCAATAGTTTACGCTCTGTTCCAACCCTCATCTCAGTATGGTTCCTTGAGTCCCCTCCCTCGACCCCCCCGCCCAACAACCTTCAATCACAACCATCAAGGCCACTGAAGACGTCAAAACGATTGGACGTCTCAAGAGGCGTGAAAGGTTTCAGATGGTCCATCCTTCTATCCTGAAAACTGTGAAAGTTATGGTGACTAGTTGGGACGGAATGCCATCCCAGGGGGTCTTGAACCGTTGCAGGGCAAGGGGCACCAGGCATGTTTCTCATACCCTGGTAAATCAGGGGGTACTGAGAGCAATAACTGTTCCCAACATTCTGTACAATTGGACAATTAAGTGGCTGAGTTAGAATTGACCCCTGTGAGAGGGGAAAATGAGATGGAACAACCACTGACCTAGGGTAAAAATACGTTAGAGGTCTTGGGATTATAGTACTGTTAGAACTCCCCGTCTGCCAGTTCAATATGTAGTGGACAGCGTTTGGGTCCCTAAAATTAACAACCACTACATCACCCTCGATATCTTTGGTTCTTCCCCCCAACCATTCGAGGCGTCGAACATGAACTATGTCCCCGTTAACATAATTTGCAATAGGCCTATGTGCTCTCAACCAGTGCGTTATCTTATTTTTTAGTTGAAAAAAACCCTCCCTCTTATTTTGTTCAAGGGCCGGCACACCTGTTAGGACTACCACATAGGGTACTGCCTCTGGTGGAAGTTCAGGCAGTGGAACCCTTTTAGGTTTCCCCCAGGTGCGTCTGGTTTCCCTCGCTTCCCTTGTTAGGTCTGTTAAAGCTAGATTGGTTATATTACCAGAATTTTTAGATGTATTAACGCTGGTCTTGCTAACAACAGACCCCAGCATTGAGTCACCAGTTGCCTCTTGGGATGGCCTAGAATTAACATGGTGGTGAGCAATAGCTGATGCTGGGTTCTCTGAAGATTTTGGTACGGGTAGAGTTGAGGGAGGTGTAAGAACAACATGAGCAGCAATAGGGGGAGGAGGTAGCATAACAGATGACGAAACTTGAGATACACCCTTAGATGCTTGATTATTTGCATAATTAACATCAGCATGGCCTACAAGATCTATTTTAGGCAGTGCAATCTCAATTTTTGACAGCCTACACTCCACCTCCGTTAGCCTCTCCAAGATAGATACAGAATATGATCTAATTAAGTTCTCGATATCCTGAAGGGACACGGGGCACCTGTTCTCAGTATGGACAATGACTGTCTCACTTGGCTCCCTATTGATCTCTTTATCTATAGGGGTATTAGATATGACTGGTGATGCAATAATACAGACCAACCCCTCAGAATCAGATTGAACAACACAGGGATTCTTAACAACAATAGGCAAATTTTTCCCAAAGTCACGGCAGCTCAGTTTGGGTTGCAAAGGATCCCTCCTTTTCCGTCGCTTTTTGTTCGGCGGGGGGCCATAGATTTTCCCCGTAGTTGGTAATTTTTTTGCCTTAGCACGGGCTGCATGCTGTTGTAATAAGGCGTCTCCCTTTAGAGATGACAAGCCACTTCCAATGGATGATGACGACAAGTCGATCAAATCAACTCGAGATACGGTTTCAGATGGAAAAGCAACCGTATTTGCCTCCGGGAGCGAGCTGTCTAATGGAGGAGTCGATTCGTTTGTTAATGCCCCAGCAGTATTATCAGAGGGTCCAATCACGGGGGATATTAATGGTAAAGCTGATCCATTCTTCATGCTTTCCACTGAACGGCGACGGTCTGCCCGCCTCTCCGCTAGCACAATCTCCCTGGTGATATCAGGCGATGGTTTGGAAAAATAACTATCCAAAGTCCCATTAACTAACACACCCTGTTTATCCTGCGCATGCAGCTCAACATTAACAGTTGCCATGGCTAGTTTAAGGGGTCGTTTGGTGAGGCAGATGACGATGGTTGGAGTTATAGTATAATGAACACAATCAGTACCTGAAAGCAAGAGGGTATATCCAGTCCGGTCTCCTCGTGTCACGGAGGGTCGCAGAGGGTCCGCCCTTAGTCCGGGCTTCGTCCCGGGAATAGTCCCGCACACGCGTTCCGCTCACGCGTCCCCGTGGCAGTTTTTATAGCAAAGGGAGGTGGTGAAAGGGAGGAGTCCCGGGAAGAGGCGGCAGGTGTGCTGGATGTTGGACGCACAGCCTGTCGGACCTCGCAGTCCCGTCTCCCTTTGGCCCGCACTTTCACACGGTACAGCGTCTCTTCACTCCGGCACGTCCCCGGGTTGCAGGCAAGGGCTCCTTAGAAACAACAGCAGCAAGCACTCCTCTGCGAGCGGCACCCGCGAAGCGGGGGCCGCGAGGAGTAATAAAGGGCAGTGATAGAAGGGAGGAGTCCCGGGAAGAGGCGGCAGGTGTGCTGGATGTTGGACGCACAGCCTGTCGGACCTCGCAGTCCCGTCTCCCTTTGGCCCGCACTTTCACACGGTACAGCGTCTCTTCACTCCGGCACGTCCCCGGGTTGCAGGCAAGGGCTCCTTAGAAACAACAGCAGCAAGCACTCCTCTGCGAGCGGCATTTAATCACTCACTCATACAGTCAGTCATGCACCTACTAAATCCTTCATCCAGACACTTATATATCCACTCATTCTTCAATATGTAAGAGATATTTTAACTTTACAGAAACATACAGTCACTGGGTGTTGTCATCAGTGATGTCATCAGTGATGTCATTTGAGATGTCATCAGTGATGTCATCAGTGATGTCACTAACCATGTCATGAATGATGTAATATGTGACATCATCAGCAGTGGATTGCGGGTGCGCGATATATAGTTAGCGCTTATAACTATATATGGAATTTCAATGGTTTTATGCGAGTAAAATAAGGTTTTGTAAATGCAAATCCCTAACTATATATGGCCTAAAACCAATGGTTTTTTCATTGAATATATATATATATATATATATATATATATATATATATATATATATATATATATATATATATATATATATATATATATATATATATATGATGAGGGCCCTACCACGCCCTCTACAGGGTAAGGAGGAAGATAAGGGGTTTCCAAAAAAAGTAACCCCACCAACAGATAGGTTTTCTTGTACGTTTGGTTCCCGGGGGTCAGTAGGAATGGGCAAGATGGGGAATGGAATCTATATGGTTTGCGAGCAGGACACAAATCACGAAATATATCAGACTGAAGTCCCTAAATTGCTAAAGGGTGGTCATGAAGATCACAAATCACTCAAAAATAAGGTCATTTATTGGTTTAGGGAAATTTAAGCACTTCTACTCAATTATAAGCAAAGAAATAGTGTTAAAGGAGTAGCAGTCCCAGGCTCAGCTAAGGATGTAGTTATTGTTTCATTTTGCTCCTTGGCCATTGTTGACGGTCTTATGTCAATCGACTCACGTACTATACCCACAGCTATCACATCTATTATGATGAGATACAGACTTCCGGCAGAAATAGATCCAATAATTGCCGGGTCTGTACTGAGAGGGGAGTCTTGAACTAACACGAGTGGCCCAGGTACAATAGTATGACTGTATAGAAGAGGATTGCTAAACCCAGATGAATGTATGATGCCCCCTGGTCAATCTTGGGAAGGGCTGGCTGAAAAAGTGTTAGAAGAAATGGGGGTGCCCGCAATTATGGTGGGAAGTAGAGCGCAATGGATTGGAGGGGGGAAGAAGGGGGGCTCAACAGCTTCCCATTTTCTGACTAGGGGACATCGTTGTGAACAATTCTAGCTATATTCCAACAAGTACTTAATCAACAAATCTTAGAAATTTGACGGAAGATATAGGGGGGCCTTATACATTGGTGAGAATTGGTGAGCAATGGAGTGGGGAGGGAAGAGAGAGAGGTAATAGTTCCCCAAATGCCGAGCAAGAGGAAACAGTTGAGATTGATTCCAGCTGTACTTCCTCAAGTACTTGCACAACACATTTAACATTTTTGGTTTGCAATGTGGCAAGGATCACCAGACTTTGAGCTGTCCCTGAGTGGGGCTATCTTGTGGATTCAGACAATATAAGACTTTTCTAGGAAACATGAAGTATGCATACCCCATATCGGAACGGATTCTCAACCTGTGGTCTGAATGCTACTAGGAAAAAGAAACGGGCCACAAGGAGGCTTGGCAATTTGGGTCAGAAATGTTTTAGGCCTAAAAATAAAAGTAGTTCATATTGACTCTCCTGGTACACTAGCTTTAGATCTAAATATATACGTGGTGACCTAAAAATTAGGATCCGTAATGTGTATACTAGAGTCGATCAGGGTTCCGTTGGTACCAATACTATTAGAATTTTAGAACAGGTATTATCCGAATCCAATGACAGCGTGAGAGCCCTGGTAGCAGGGGACCTAAACTGTACCTTTGAGCCCTTAACTATGATTCCTAGAGACCTGACCGAGGATTGGGATAAGGTATGGCAGGTCACCCAGGTCGATCTTCCCATAGTCAGGTAGTCTAAGAGAGGTAGCCAGGTGGCTCTCTTTTGTTACAGCATGACCTGAGAGTCACCAACGAGAGAACAAAGACGGACCCAAAAGGGGAGGTAATATATATTAGAGCTGGCTATGCCAGTAGAATTGATTATTGCCTGGTTGCACTTAGTCTCTGGCCCCTAGTACATGACATGATAGTGGTCAATTTCCTAGACAGCTATCTCAACGCTTTGATCCTGTCCCTAATGAATATGGGTAGCAACAATGTTGAAATAGGTAGTTGGGGTACGAAGGACATAGGAGTACTTTCTTTAACGAATAACACAATACTATTAGATGAAACTGGGTGTAGACTCATCCCGAAGCACTAGAACCAGTGAAACGCTTAGTATGCCAGAATGTAGAAGATCTGTCCAAATACCCCAAAGCTAGGCTAATCAAGAAGTTGTCTACCAGTCATGAAACTATCTTTAATGAAATCAGGGACTTATCGTCTAAGCCATATAGGAAGCAGAAATATCAACATAGGCAGATGCAGGCAGTATGGTACAACCAGGACTGTTGGAAACCCAAGGGTGATCTTGTCTGGGCAGCAAAATCAAATGCCCACCTAGATCTGCTGAATTGCAGACGAAATTTCAAGATAGCATTAGAGTCAGCCAGAAAGAGTTGGGTAGACTATCTCTGGACTACCCTCCAAATGGCATCCCTGGCCAAGGATTATAAATCCTTCTGGAAACAAGCAGCCTATTGGCTAAATGGTACTGAACAGAAGCTGAGTCCAGCCTGAGGATTGGGTGACCCACTTTATGCAGAAGGTGACTTTGAGTTGGAGGCACCCCTTGGTGAAAGAGGGAAAACCCAGGATGAAGCTGTGGAGACCCTTGTGTTCTCCATGGAAAAAACACGGGTGGCAATTGGCTCTAGAATTGCAGCTAAAGTCCAAGGACCAATCACATCTTAAATGACCTGTACAAAGAGGACTTAACAGTCTGGGCACTATATATTATTATGGTCACAAATGCCATAACAGCAGGTATGGATATTCCCCCGTCATGTAATATAGCAGAGATTATTCTAATTTTAAGGAAGGGAAATAGAGCTAGTCTGGCCAATTATAGGCCTTTAAGTTTGAATTGATTCATTGCAAATAATCTTTTGCAAACAGGTGTTTTGACGAGTCCAGGACTCGATCTCAGAGCACCAAATTCTGAGCATTTTCCAAGTAGGCTTTCGTGCGAAAATTATCATGTTGGACCAGGTTTTTAATTTTGTTATGTATTTATTGGAGGGAGGTTAGCAATAGAGGTGGCAAACTATATGTAACATTTGTGGACTTACGTACCGCATTTCATTTGGTCCCGCGCGTAATGCTGTGGAGAGTGTTGGCGGAAATGGGGTCGCCACGTAATCTATTAGAAATCCTAATATGACTGCACTCCTCAAACACTGCACAAGTTAGGTGGAGGGATAATAACCAGCTCACTGAACAATTCCCTGTCACCTGTGGAGTGAGACAAGGATGCGTTTTAGCGCCCATGCTTTTCTCCCTCTTTATTAATGGTGTGATTGGTTATTTGGACATGGCTCGATGTGATGCCCCAAAGGTGGGGGAGCGCAAAGTTCCAGCTTTACTCTTCATGGATGACACCCTTTTAATTTCCAAATCCCTCCTAAGCATGCAACAACTATTGAATAATTTTATTAAATTTTGCAAGGAACGTGGTGTGGTATTAAATGAGGCAACAACGAAATTTATAATATTCTCGAAGGGGAGTTCCACGCCATCCAAGAGATGTAGGAGAATGTACCCTTGAGCATGATTTGCATTTGATTATTTAGGTGTTCACTTAACCACAAATTTAAGCTGGGCGCCACTAATCGAAAAGGCACAAGTATCCCTAATCAAAAAAAACTGCACACCTAGGTAAGATACATAAAAAACAGTGTCTAGGAAAGTGGGACCAGCCCCCCTAGAGATCTATAATACTAAAATACTGGTGGGAACCCTCTATGGGGCTGAACTGTGGGGTCCTGGAAATGTAAACTCCCTTGTCTCAGTAGAAAACAGGTTCAGTCAATCAATGCTTAATCTTCCGATTAGCACTCCTTTTGTCCCCATGTTCCTGGACCTGGACCAGGAAACGCTTCAGAATAAGATGAGCTAACAGCCGCTAATGTTCTGGCACCGCCTGTGGTCAATAACTGAGCTTATACCATACAGAGCAGAGATGACAGATCTCTTAAAGCGACCCCAGGTTAACTCCATCCCATGGTTTAGCTGTTGGAAGAATCTATTGAAGAGTCTTGGCCTGGAGGAATAATAGATTTCCCCAGAAAAACTTGGCCTTTTTCCAAAGTGCAGGGTAAAAAAGATCTACTGGGACAGCATTATCGAGAATGAGGCGGCAGGTGGGCACTTTGACCCAAGAAATTACTAATTTTAAATCTGCTCTATTTTATGAAGAAGCCATCAATGAAATTGTCCCACCTTTGGCAAGGAAATTATTCATATAATATTGCTTTAAAACCTTGCCAACTAAATTGTTCTGCAAAAAGTGGTGTATCAATGTGTCCATAGACGACCAGTGTCCGGCATGTAAAGCTTGTCCAGAATCAATAGTCCACCTGTGGGCATTCTACCCTCACTACAAAAAACTGAGGACCAAGTGGATTGTGTCATTCTGCAGACTGGTCGGTCCGGGTCACTATTTGGAGGTTATGAAAATATTAGCCATGGATGCGTGTAGGGTAGTTGTATTTGGTCTTTTCAGATTCTGATATGCACTATGGATCAATCGCTCTAAATGTACTACATAGTCTTCTAAATCATTGTATGTTAAAACTGGGGTTATTTTGTGGACTTTTAACTCTGCATATTTCTTAAACAATGTTGTATATTGTATTTTGTATATTTTTTAACCATTGTTGTATATTGCATTTTTGATGCAATTCTTATTACTTGTACTACTTTTAAAGCACCTTGCAATTTATAAGATCTTCACGATCGAAAATAAAGTATTTGATGATGATGATGTATTAAAAAGAAAACAAGTTTAAAGTTTAAAACAACAGAAAAATTGGAAATGCCGGTCAAGAGCCTCCAGAGTTACTAATGTTTTAACAGAAAAAAAATGTATGAGGCTTTCCTAGACAACAATTGGGATCTAACAAGTCAATTTTGGGAGCACATTTATTAATACTTTACGCCAGGTTTGCATGAGAAAAGTGGTGCACCTGGCTCCAAATGTAGACTTGGGATTTCTTTCCAGTGATACTTTAACTTACTTTGCATCAATGGGGAGTATAATGGATGATCCATGATGTAAGACATTGGGTTACTGGTTGAGGGGGGTGAAACTCTACGCAAACAGGAACCGCATTCCTTGTCAGGGTGCAGTCACAAGCAAACCCCAAATTAACCTCTGCTCAACCCTCTGGGATCTTGGGACAGATCAGTCAGGCTTAACTTATAGGCAATGTGTAAACTACTTATGCAGCACTTCAACCAGTAACAAAGTGAAATCCCATCCAAAAAAGGTTCCTACAGCAGATTAAAAAAATAGAGTAGATTTTACTAAATAAACCAACACCAAAACAACAAAAATCCAATCAGTCGAATCAGCGCTATGCAGTAAGAAATATTTGAAGTAAGCATAAAACTTAACACCACAAGGTGTCAACTGGAGTTATCTGGACGCACTGGACTGGGACAAAGTCACAAGTTCAGGCTGGCTGTGATGGAGTGCGGGCCAGAAACGGTGAATAGATAGTCCCACTGAGAATTAAACCTTATGTCCCTGATGTGGGCATTGTGTTGTGCTGCGCTAGTTCCGATGAAGAGCTGTGAAGGCTGTGATGCGAGTTCTTGATTTTAGTTACATTGTGCTGCATCAGTTTCAATTAGGCCGTTGACCAAGGACTGCAAGGGGCTGTAATGCAAAGGCTTGCATTGAAGTGTGCAGTGCACCAAGTTGCGTCACAATGCGTCACTTCTGAGGGAACCCCCAGTTCGGCTAGGAGGAGTACACTCTGATGCCAGCCAAGGATCCTGGACCTGGGAGGTACATCTTGAGGTTCAGGACTCACTCCAGCAGTAAGGCAGAGGCAGGTTCATCTGAGCCCGGGCAGATACAGGACAGGTATCTGGAGCCTATTAAGTCCATGTAGCTCAGAACAGAAGGACAGTCAGCTAGCCCTTGGAGTCATTCTAGTGGTTCTGGATTCAAGGAGCAGGTCCAGTCTTCCTTCTTCAGCAGCAGGTCAATCCTTCTTGTAGCTGGCAAAAGAGCAGTTCTTCTGAGTCTTTCACCACAGCTCCAGCAGTGATCTGCACAGTGGGTCTGAGTGTTCTACTTTTATACCTTGATCTAGCTTTGAATTTGGCAAGGCATCTTGGGTTTTCCCCCCACAGAGGTATTTGAAAGTTCCTGCCTCCCAGCCCTGGATCCAGTCTGTCTACAGTCAAAATAGGTTAGTGTGAAGTTCTTTGTGTGTGAGCTGAACCAGTGTCTTTGAAATGCAAATGTCACAGGTGACAGCTCCGCCCCCGTATAAGTCATGATGGCCCATCCTGCCAACACTGCCATTGATCATAAGAAAAGAAATGGATGAATTTTTTGGTATTATATGGTTTAAAAAAGCCAGATAGATGAACACAGGTCTTTCACAATACCTCAAAGGAAGAGAATGAAGGATTAACCAACTTGAAAGAAAATAAGGAAATTATAATAAAGCCGGCTGACAAAGGTACCACTGTAGTCATCGTCCCTGTAGAGATGTACAGGCAAGAGTGCAAGAAGCTATTGAATGACAGCAGAAATTACAAAAAACTGAAAAAAGAACTAACCAGAGACATCATGGAGGGCATTACATACTTGGTAAAAAGGAAAGAAGAATGGATAACAAAACAGGAGCCAGATTTCCTGGAAGAGGCAAAACCAATAGTGCCCAACTTCTACATCTTGCGAAAAATACACAAAGGAAAAATACCACTACCAGGTCATCCAATTGTGGAAGGAATAGGTTCGGCACTAGAATCCTGATCTAAATTCGTGAACCACTTCTTACAACCCATAGTGAAGAGAATGCCATCTTTTGTACAGGACATGAAGGATATGTTAAAACTAATGTTCTGAACCAGCTACAATTTGTTCCTGGAAATCAGCTGCTTCTAACTCTCGACGTAGTAGCGCTCTATACGAGCATTTCTCAAAAGGAGTCACTAAGAGTATTGGATTAACTTTTACAAAAGGAAAAATGGACATCGATAGCCCCACTGGAGTTTGTAATGAATTGTGCTCACACAGCACTTACAAGGAACTGCTTCAAGTTTGAAAAAGAATTTTATTTGCAAACCCATGGGACTTCAACGGGCAGTGCCTTCGCCCATAGTGTAGCCTGCCTCTATGTCCACGCCTTTGAGGTAGAACACATCTAAAATGAAGAAAATCCTTTCCATTATCACATCAAGGTATGGTAACGCTTTATTGATGAAATTGTTGTCATTTGGACAGGCACAGCAGATACAGCTAACCAATTCATAGCCTGGATCAATAGTGTGAACGAATATCTGAAATTCACAATGACAGTGAGCTACAAGGAAATGCCATTTTTAGATGTAATGATCAGTCCACATAAAAACACACCGATGAGTGAAGTATACTACATACCCACAGACAGAAACAACTTGCTACAGCAGTCATTTCGGGATAATCTCCCTATAGGACTATTTCTCTGATTGAAAAGATAACGTACAAACAAAAAATACTTACAGAAAAGTGCAGAACGTTATCTGATAAATTGAGTGAGAAGAAATACCCTTGACAAGTCATCAATCAAGAACGCAGAAGAGCATCTCATACTCCGAGTTAAGTTCTACTTGAAAATTAAATTAAAGAGACTCCAGATAGCGTGGTCTGTGTAACCACCTTTGGGCAATACTCCAAACAAATTAAAAAAATTGTGAAAAATGTTGGAATATTCTGACATCTGGTACATTAAAATGTACTAATCCAATGTTTTCATTCATACATGGGAGATATATAAAAGATGAACTAGTCCACACCCTTCCAAAACAAGAAAAAAATAACCAACTCACATTGTGGAACCCACCAGGGATATCAGGTCATATCCCATGAGGACATTGTAGTGTTTGTGCTCTAACAAAGAGGACAAAGCAAATAGACTTGGGCCTGAGAACCCCATGGGTTCAAAGGACATTTACAGACTGTGATTCCACCAATGTGGCATACATCCTTAGATGCACCTGTCGTGAAAAATATCTGGGAATCACCACAAGGAAAGCTAAAGTGCGGGTGAACAAAAATAAAATGATGTTAAAAAGAACACCACAAGGCTGATGAGACATTTAATTGAAAAAAACACTCTGAACGTGATTTTGAATGGACCTTTATTGAAAGATTCCAACCCAGAGACATCAATAACAAGCAGCTATTTTTACATGAACAAAGATGGATATACCATTTGGGAACCTCAAGTAGGGGCCCGAATGATGAAGTACAATGGACATAATTATAAATACAGTAATAATGATCAGTGTTCCAGTAGTCACACCCAAATGAATATCTTATCTTGAACATACTAAGATAAACAACCTCATACACAAGAAAGCTAAACTGTAATCTCCTTGTCAGTGTGCCTCTAATTATGTCCACATGATTACAGGAATTAGGAAATATCACTTATAATCGCATAACAGCCTTACACACATCGTTGATTATATAGGAGTACCTATCCAAAAAAAAAATAGGAGTCTACCCACAAAAAACAAGTAATTGGTTGTACATAAGGAACGATTTCAAACAAATAAATATATATAACTGCACCGTAAAGTTAGACAAGTGTCTTACACACACACACTTCAATTGATGAACAGTACTCAAAGCCCGTGAGGAGTTCTAAATGTACAACCAATCACACTAAGCCCAAGACACTCATCAATTAGAAGAGATAATTTTCTCTAAAGGATGTTCCAATAGTCACACCGAAACTCATTTTTCATTTGTTTAGTTTCCTGAGTATAACTATGAGTTCTAATAAAACAAAAAGGAAGGTGCACTCCAATTAAGTCAATTATAACAAAGTAATATTTAGAAAATGTCTCTTCTTTATTCAAGTCTTTTGTTTCTCTTAGAACAAGGGCACAGCCAACGCTTTTCGTTCCCCTAGTGCCACGGGAACTTCATCAGGGCATGAGTAAAGACAGCATAAGTGGTGTTATCCTTGTACATCTGATAAGGTTAGTCGGAAAGTAGCCATGCCAGGTGGACCGTCCAGGATTGTTATTTTCTGACTCGATATTCAAAAAAGGTAAGTGTTTTTCTTATTTTGTATTGCAAACAGGTCACTCTTAATTGCAAATACAAATTGGTTCCCCCACTGTACGTTCGAAATAACAAAGTAAAACTTTATACGGTTCAAGAATGAGTCGTAGATGGGGTAATTAAATTGGTATGTGGTCTCCGTATCATTAATATCGAGGCAAATATATCCCTACGATACAGAAAGCTGTCATTCACGATTTGACCAATAGTCGGCGTCGAGCAGGGACCCAGTACCGGTAATAGGGCAACGGAGTCCAAAGTAACAGCAAGCCGGCTCGACATTTTCTAAATATTTCTTTGTTATATATAATTGACTTCATTGGAGTGCACCTTCCTTTTTGTTTTGTACATCTTGTAATTACATCTTTGAGCAGCGGATGTTGGAAGTGGTTGCACCGACTGATATTTTGGAACAGACGGAACTTTTGTGCTTGACCTTGGTCTGCTGCTTTGTGTTTTTCGTATTTTTCATAGGAGTTCTGATAACTCAGCAATCTCGGGGCATCAGTATAGTTAAGGCTCACATCACCATTGTAATAGCCTGCTTGTTTGATAAGAACTACAACATCCAGCGCTTTTGTAGTCCTAAGCACACGGATGATAGTGACAGTCAAAAACTGGCTGTTTCGAAATAAACTACAACACCTGGCGCTTTTGTAGTCCCAAGCACACGGGCTACAGTAACGGCCCATCAACGCACCGTCCACTAATTATTTGCATCCAAAACCTGAGGCCCCAGTCTCACATTACGTTATCAAAGACAGGGTTAAACCCAATATAGTCAATAGGGACCTGGGTAACAATTGGAACAGAGGGAAGGGGTCCCGTGACCAAACTAAGGTAATTACAAAATTACACCATTTGTATTCAAACAATTTGAGGAAAACCTTTTGGAAGCAAAAGAGAATTTAATTCAAGATTTCATATATCCTATTCAATGGATATCATATTCATTTACAACATATTCTTAGTACCACAGTTTATATATAATATGTGTGCCCACATTCACAACAGGAAGGGGGTGACGTGAGGGAAGGTGTAGGGGTAGGATGTATGTGATCTGATTCATTCCGTGACAAGTCTTATTCAAGCTTCTAAGACAATGTATATGTGGTCCCTGAAAAAGGGCCACAATTAGTGGCTCAAAAAAGAGTCCAAATTATCGACTACACCACCTACGACCACCTACGACCAACTCCGGTCCCCATTCAGACACTTACGGCTATAACGGAGTTAGGCCGGCGTTTATCATTTGATAATTTGGACTCTTTTTGAAGGGTAGCTACCAGGCCAGGGGGATGAAGGGCTAGTGCCATGGAGGTAAAGGGTCAGTGCCAAGGGGCGAGTAGTGAATGCCAGGAGGGACCTGGGTGAGTGTCAGGGAGGTGAAGGGTATGTGCCAGGGACGGGAAGTATGAGTACCAGGAGGGGCGAGGGTGAGTGTCAGGGAGGTGACAGTTGAGTGTCACAGAGAGTCAGTGCTGAGTGCCAGAGAGGGAGAAGTGTGAGTGCCAGGTGCGAGGAGCGACTGCCAGGCCTGAGGGGTGAACGGTAAGTGCAAGGGAGGTGAGGGGTAAATGACACACTACAAACAGTAGTGAGCTGAGGTCTAGAAGGAGGTGCAGAGATCATCACCCGGTGTGTGCCAGACTGGGACGCACCAGTGCCAAGCCAGACTTGGGTGGATGCAAGAACCTCGTAACCTTGGTACAGGAGTAGGGTGCCTAGGAGAGAATAACATCTTCAAACAAGAAACTATTCAAAATCCTGAAAACCCAACTTTATGATCTTGCAACCTTATGTGGAAAATAATGAGCAAATTAATGGGCTTACGTAGCAGACTTGCAGCTTGTTACAGCAACTTATTGAGATAAAGATTGCATTGCGAATAAGCCAAAGGTAACCCAATTTGAATTAGTAACGGTAAGATTCGCAATGAACTAGCAATGAGTTAAAAAAGCACTCCAGAATCGAACAGAGGATACAGAATAATAAATATGAGGGCACTATTGGTCTCCTTTTCACAGCTGGTAGCCAAAAAAACAGGGTGTTGTGGAGGACTCAGATTCTGGTGGTATCAGAATTTGTAAAAGAGTCGATTAGAATAGCTGTTTGCTGTTTAAAACTAAGTGGGGCACAAATGCAGTTTAGTATTCTGGTTATTGTGGTTGGGTGTGGTTGTGTGTGTGTGGTTGTGTGTGTGTGTGATTGTGTGGTTCTGTGTGTGTGGTTGTATGTGTGTGTGTGGTTGTGTGTGTTTGTGTGTGGATGTGTGTGGTTGTGGTTTTATGTGTGCTTGTGTGTGTGTGGTTGCGTGTGTGTGTGTGTGTGTGTGTGTGTGGCTGTGTGTGTGTGGTTGTGTGTGTTATGTTGGCGTGTGTGTTTGGTTGTGCGTGTGGTTGTGTGTGTGTGCTTGTGGTTGTGTGTGTGGTTGTGTGTGTGTGGTTGTGTATGTGGTTGTGTATGTGGTTGTGTGTGTGTGCTTGTGGTTGTGTGTGTGGTTGTGTGTGTGGTGGTGTGTGTGTGTGGTTGTGTGTGTGGTTGTGTGTGTGTGGTTTTGTGTGTGTGGGTGTGTATGTGTGAGGTTGTGTGTGGTTGTGATTGTGGGTTCGGTTGTGTGTGTGTGCTTGTGGTTGTGTGTGTGTGTAGCTGGGTGTGTGTGTGGTTGTATGTATGGTTGTGAGTGTGTTGTTGTGTGTGTGGTTGTTGTGTGTGTGTGGTTGTGGTAGTGTGGTTGTGTGTGTGGTTGTGGTTGTGTGTGTGGTTGTGTTTGTGGTTGTGTATGTGGTTGTGTGTGGGGTTGTGTGTGTGATTGTGTATGTGGTTGTGTGTGTGGTTATGTGGTTGTGTCTGTGTGTGGTTGTATGTGTGTGTGTGTGGTTGTTTTTGTGGTTGTGTGTGTGGTTGGGTGTGTGGTTGGGTGGTTATGTGTGGTTTTGTGTGTTTGTGGTTGTGTGTGTGGTTCTGTGTGGTTATATGTGTGTGCAGTTGGGTGTGGTTTTGTGTGTGTGGTTGTGTGTTTGGTTGGGTGTGTGGTTAGGTGTGGTTGTGTGTGCGTGTTTGTGTGTTTGTGTGTGGTTGTGTGTGTGGTTGTATGTGGTTGTGTATGTGGTTGTGTGTGTGGTTGTGTGGTTGTGTGTGTGGTTGTGTATTTGGTTGTGTTTGTGGTTGTGTGTGTGGTTGTGTGTGGGGTTGTGTGTGTGATTGTGTCTCTGGTTGTGTGTGTGGTTGTGTGTGTGTGTTTGTGTGTGGTTGTATGTGTGGTTGTGTGTGGTTATGTATGTGGTTGTGTGTGTGGTTGTGTGTGTTTGTGGTTGTGTGTGTGGTTGTGTGTGTGATTGTGTCTGTGGTTGTGTGTGTGGTTGTGTGGTTGTGTGTGTGTGGTTGTGTGTGAGTGTGGTTGTTTTTGTGGTTGTGTGTGATTGTGTGTGTGTTTGTGTGTGTGGTTGGGTCGTTATGTGTGGTTGTGTGTGTGTGCGTTTGTGTGTGGTTGTGTGTGGTTGTATGTGTGTGCAGTTGGGTGTGGTTGTGTGTGTGTGTGTGGTTGTGTGTTTGGTTGGGTGTGTGGTTAGGTGTGGTTGTGTGTGGTTGTGTGTGTGTGTTTCTGTGTGGTTGTATGTGTGGTTGTGTATGTGGTTGTGTGTGTGGTATTGTGTGTGATTGTGTGGTTGTGTGTGTGGTTGTGTGTGTGTGGTTGTGTGTGTTTGTGTGTGTGTGTGTGTGGTTGTGTGTGTGTGTATGTGTGTGTGGTTGTGTGTTTGTGGTTGTGTGTGTGGTTGTTTGTGTGTGTTTATGTGTGTGTTTGTGTGTGTGTTTGTGTGTGTGGTTGTGTGTGGTGATGTGTGGGGTTGTGTGTGGTGATGTGTGGGGTTGTGTGTGTGGTTGTGTGTGTGATTGTGTGTGTGGTTGTCTTGTTGTGTGTGGTTGTGTGTGTGGTTGTGGTTGTGTGTGGTTGTGTGTGTGGTTGTGTGTGTTGTTGGGTGGTTCTGTGTAGTTGTGTGTGTGGTTGTGTCTGTTTGGTTGTGTGTGTGGTTGTGTGTGATTGCGTGTGGTGTTGCTGTGTGTGGTTGTATGTGTGTGTGCGGTTGTTGTGGTCTGGTTGTGTGTGTGGTATGGCTGTGTGTGTGGTTGTGTGTAGTTGTACGTGTGTGGTTGTGTGTGTGGCTGTGCATGTGGTTGTGTGTGTGGTTATGTGTGTGGTGTTGTATGTGTGGTGTGATGTGGTGTCAGGCCTGAGTGTGATGTGCTCTACTTTGTGTGATATGGTGTCAGACCGGAGTGTGATGTGCTCTGCTGTGTGTGATGTGGTGTCAGACCTGAGTGTGATGTGCTCTGCTGTGTGTGATGAGGTGTCAGGCATGAGTGTGATGTGCTCTGTTGTGTGTGATGTGGTGTCAGACCTGAGTGTGATGTGCTCTGCTGTGTGTGATGTGGTGTCAGGCATGAGTGTGATGTGCTCTGCTGTGTGCGATGTGATGTCAGGCCTGAGTGTGATGTGTGCTCTGCTGTGCGTGATGTGGTGTCAGACCTGAGTGTGATGTGCTCTGCTGTTTGTGATGTGGTGTCAGGCAGCAGTGTGATGTGCTCTGTTGTGTGTGATGTGGTGTCAGGCCTGAATGTGATGTGCTTTGTTGTGTGTGATGTGGTGTCAGACCTGAGTGTGATATGCTTTGCTGTGTGTGATGTGGTGTCAGTACTGAGTTTAATGTGCTCTGCTGTGTTTGATGTGGTGTCAGGCCTGAGTGTGATGTGCTCTGCGGTATGTGATGTGGTGTCAGACCTGAGTGCAATGTGCTCTGCTGTGTGTGATGTGGTGTCAGGCCTGAGTGTGATGTGCTCTGCTGTATGTGATGTTGTGTCAGACCTGAGTGTAATGTGCTCTGCTGTGTGTGATCTGGTGTCAGGCCTGAGTGTGATGTGCTCTACTGTATGTGATGTGGTGTCAGAACTGAGTGTGATGTGCTCTGCTGTGTGTGATGTGGTGTCAGTCCTGAGTGTGATGTGCTCTGCTGTGTGTGATGTGGTGTTAGGCATGAGTGTGATGTGCTCTGCTGTGTGTGATGTTGTGTCAGACCTGAGTGTGGTGTGCTCCGCTGTGCATGATGTGTGTGCAGTTGGGTGTGGTTTTGTGTGTGTGGTTGTGTGTTTGGTTGGGTGTGTGGTTAGGTGTGGTTGTGTGTGTGTGTTTGTGTGTTTGTGTGTGGTTGTGTGTGTGGTTGTATGTGGTTGTGTATGTGGTTGTGTGTGTGGTTGTGTGTGTGGTTGTGTATTTGGTTGTGTTTGTGGTTGTGTGTGGGGTTGTGTGTGGGGTTGTGTGTGTGATTGTGTCTGTGGTTGTGTGTGTGGTTGTTTGTGTGTGTTTGTGTGTGGTTGTATGTGTGGTTGTGTGTGGTTATGTATGTTTGTTGTGTGTGGTTGTGTGTGTTTGTGGTTGTGTGTGTGGTTGTGTGTGTGATTGTGTCTGTGGTTGTGTGTGTGGTTGTGTGGTTGTGTGTGTGTGTGTAGTTGCGGTTGTGTGTGTGGTTGTTTTTGTGGTTGTGTGTGTGTTTGTGTGTGGTTGGGTGGTTATGTGTGGTTGTGTGTGTGTGCTTTTGTGTGTGGTTGTATGTGTGGTTGTATGTGTGTGCGGTTGTGTGTGGTTGTGTGTGTGTGGTTGTGTGTTTGGTTGGGTGTGTGGTTAGGTGTGGTTGTGTGTCGTTGTGTGTGTGTGGTTGTATGTGTGGTTGTGTATGTGGTTGTGTGTGTGGTTGTGTGTTTGGTTGTGTGTGTGATTGTGTGGTTGTGTGTGTTTGTGTGTGTGTGTGTGTGTGTGTGGTTGTGTGTGTGTGGTTGTGTGTGTGGTTGTATGTGTGGTTGTGTGTTTGTGGTTGTGTGTGTGTGTGGTTTTGTGTGGTTGTGTTTGTGGTTGTGTGTGTGGTTGTGTGTGTGGTTGTGTGTGTGTGGTTGTGTGTGTGTTTATGTGGGTGTTTCTGTGTGTGTTTGTGTGTGTGTTTGTGTGTGGTGATGTGTGGGGTGGTGTGTGGTGACGTGTGGGGTTGTGTGTGGGGTTGTGTGTGTGATTGTGTGTGTGGTTGTGTGTGTGGTTGTTTTGTTGTGTGTGGTTGTGTGTGTGTGGTTGTGGTTGTGTGTGGTTGTATGTGTGGTTGTGTGTGTGGTTGTGTGTTGTTGGGTGGTTGTGTGTGGTTGTGTGTGTGTGGTTGTGTCTGTTTGGTTGTGTGGGTGGTTGTGTGTGGTTGTGTGTGGTGTTGCTGTGTGTGGTTGTATATGTGTGTGCGGTTGTGTGCGTTGTGTGTGTGGTGTGGTTTTGTGTGTGGTGTGGTTGTGTGTGTGGTTTTGTGGTTGTGTGTGTGTGTGTGTGTGTGGTTGTGTGTGTTTGTGTGTGGATGTGTGTGGTTGTATGTGTGGTTGTGTGTGTGTGTGTGGTTGTGTGTGTGGCTGTGTGTGTGTGGTTGTGTGTGTGATGTTGGTGTGTGTGTTTGGTTGTGTGTGTGGTTGTGTGTGTGTGCTTGTGGTTGTGTGCTTGTGGTTGTGTGTGTGTGGTTGTGTGTGTGTGGTTGTGTGTGTGGTTGTGTGTGTGGTTGTGTGTGTGGTTGTGTGTGTGTGTGTGCTTGTGGTTGTGTGTGGTTGTGTGTGTGGTGGTGTGTGTGTGTGGTTGTGTGTGTGTGTGGTTGTGGGTGTGTATGTGTGAGGTTGTGTGTGTGGTTGTGATTGTGTGTTTGGTTGTGTGTGTGCTTGTGGTTGTGTGTGTGTGTGGCTGGGTGGTTGTGTGTGGTTGTATGTGTGGTTGTGTGTGTGTGGTTGTGTGTCTGAATGTTGTGTGTGTGTGGTTGTGGTAGTGTGCTTTTGTGTGTGGTTGTGGTTGTGTGTGGTTGTGGTTGTGTGTGTGTGTGGTTGTTTTTGTGGTTGTGTGTGGTTGTGTGTGTGTTTGTTTGTGTGGTTGAGTGGTTATGTGTGGTTTTGTGTGTGTGTGGTTGTGTGTGGTTGTATGTGTGTGCAGTTGGGTGTGGTTTTGTGTGTGTGTGGTTTTGTGTTTGGTTGGGTGTGTGGTTAGGTGTGGTTGTGTGTGTGTGGTTGTGTGTGTGTGTTTGTGTGTGGTTGTATGTATGGTTGTGTGTGTGGTTGTGTATTTGGTTATGTTTGTGGTTGTGTGTGTGGTTGTGTGTGGGGTTGTGTGTGGGGTTGTGTGTGTGATTGTGTCTGTGGTTGTGTGTGTGGTTGTGTGTGTGTTTGTGTGTGATTGTATGTGTGGTTGTGTGTGGTTGTGTATGTGGTTGTGTGTGTGGTTGTGTGTGTGGTTGTGTGTGGGGTTGTGTGTGTGATTGTGTCTGTGGTTGTGTGTGTGGTTGTGTGGTTGTGTGTGTGTGGTTGTGTGTGAGTGTGGTTGTTTTTGTGGTTGTGTGTGTGTTTGTGTGTGTGGTTGGGTCGTTATGTGTGGTTGTGTGTGTGTGCGTTTGTGTGTGGTTGTGTGTGGTTGTATGTGTGTGCAGTTGGGTGTGGTTGTGTGTGTGTGTGTGGTTGTGTGTTTGGTTGGGTGTGTGGTTAGGTGTGGTTGTGTGTGGTTGTGTGTGTGTGTTTGTGTGTGGTTGTATGTGTGGTTGTGTATGTGGTTGTGTGTGTGGTATTGTGTGTGATTGTGTGGTTGTGTGTGTGGTTGTGTGTGTGTGGTTGTGTGTGTTTGTGTGTGTGTGTGTGTGGTTGTGTGTGTGTGTATGTGTGTGGTTGTGTGTTTGTGGTTGTTTGTGTGTGTTTATGTGTGTGTTTGTGTGTGTGTTTGTGTGTGTGGTTGTGTGTGGTGATGTGTGGGGTTGTGTGTGGTGATGTGTGGGGTTGTGTGTGTGGTTGTGTGTGTGATTGTGTGTGTGGTTGTCTTGTTGTGTGTGGTTGTGTGTGTGTGGTTGTGGTTGTGTGTGGTTGTGTGTGTGGTTGTGTGTGTTGTTGGGTGGTTCTGTGTAGTTGTGTGTGTGGTTGTGTCTGTTTGGTTGTGTGTGTGGTTGTGTGTGATTGTGTGTGGTGTTGCTGTGTGTGGTTGTATGTGTGTGTGCGGTTGTTGTGGTCTGGTTGTGTGTGTGGTATGGCTGTGTGTGTGGTTGTGTGTAGTTGTACATGTGTGGTTGTGTGTGTGGCTGTGCATGTGGTTGTGTGTGTGGTTGTGTGTGTGGTGTTGTATGTGTGGTGTGATGTGGTGTCAGGCCTGAGTGTGATGTGCTCTACTTTGTGTGATATGGTGTCAGACCGGAGTGTGATGTGCTCTGCTGTGTGTGATGTGGTGTCAGACCTGAGTGTGATGTGCTCTGCTGTGTGTGATGAGGTGTCAGGCATGAGTGCGATGTGCTCTGTTGTGTGTGATGTGGTGTAAGACCTGAGTGTGATGTGCTCTGCTGTGTGTGATGTGGTGTCAGGCATGAGTGTGATGTGCTCTGCTGTGTGCGATGTGATGTCAGGCCTGAGTGTGATGTGTGCTCTGCTGTGCGTGATGTGGTGTCAGACCTGAGTGTGATGTGCTCTGCTGTTTGTGATGTGGTGTCAGGCAGCAGTGTGATGTGCTCTGTTGTGTGTGATGTGGTGTCAGGCCTGAATGTGATGTGCTTTGTTGTGTGTGATGTGGTGTCAGACCTGAGTGTGATATGCTTTGCTGTGTGTGATGTGGTGTTAGTACTGAGTTTAATGTGCTCTGCTGTGTTTGATGTGGTGTCAGGCCTGAGTGTGATGTGCTCTGCGGTATGTGATGTGGTGTCAGACCTGAGTGCAATGTGCTCTGCTGTGTGTGATGTGGTGTCAGGCCTGAGTGTGATGTGCTCTGCTGTATGTGATGTGGTGTCAGACCTGAGTGTAATGTGCTCTGCTGTGTGTGATCTGGTGTCAGGCCTGAGTGTGATGTGCTCTACTGTATGTGATGTGGTGTCAGAACTGAGTGTGATGTGCTCTGCTGTGTGTGATGTGGTGTCAGTCCTGAGTGTGATGTGCTCTGCTGTGTGTGATGTGGTGTTAGGCATGAGTGTGATGTGCTCTGCTGTGTGTGATGTTGTGTCAGACCTGAGTGTGGTGTGCTCTGCTGTGCATGATGTGGTGTCAGACCTGAGTGTGATGTGCTCTGCTGTGTGTGTTGTGGTGTCAGACATGATTGCAATGTTCTCTGCTGTGTGTGATGTGGTGGCGGGAAACAACCTTTACAATGCAACTTTTACAACGCACCACCATTACAATGAACATTTTACAACGCAACATCCATTACATCTCATGCTATTACAATGCAACCATTACAAGGCATGACACTACAACACATACCACTACAACGCATGTCATTACAACGCAGTCATTACAATGCATACCATTACAACGCATACCATCACAACGCATAGTACTCTTACACTATCCAACACTTACCCTACTGTTGCACTCCCTGGAGTTAGAATAGTAATCTTTACCCCTACACTATCCAACACTTACCCTACTGTTGTACCCCCTGGAGTTAGAATAATAATTTTTACCCCTACACTATCCAACACTAACCCTACTGTAGCACCCCCCTGGAGTTAGAATAGTATTTTTACCCCTACACTATCCAATACTTACCATACATGCAATGTAATGGTATGCGTTGTAATGGTATGCGTTGTAAAGGTAGTATGCGTTGTAATGGAATGCGTTGTAAAGGTAGTTTTTAAAAATTCCTTGGAATGGCATGCGTTGTAATGGAATGCGTTTTAATGGATGTTGCGTTGTAAAAAATGTGTTGTAAAGGTATGCTTTGTAAAAGTATGCGTTGTAACGTCAAACATCCGTGGTGGCAGACCTGAGTGTGATGTGCTGTGCTGTGTGTGATGTGATGTCAGGCCTCAGTGTGATGTGTGCTCTGCTTTGTATGATGTGGTGTCAGACCTGAGTGTGATGTGCTCTGCTGTGTGTGATGTGGTGTCAGGCATGAGTGTGTGGAATTAAAACCCTGCACAATAGTGCTGGCATCTTTTTTAGACACTTAGTTGTAATCATCAAACCTATCCACGGTTAATGCCCATTTAATCCATGGCCTCTCTGGAGAGACTGCCGAGGGAGTGCCCTCACAGGGCATACTGTACTTGCAAATGTGTGGTAAATAGGGAGTGGAGGTGCAAAGTCCGGCAGAGGGGTGGAAGTTGTGAATGCATCCCGAGGACAGCTGGCTCTACCTATATGCATGGAGTCACGGATAAACTTGTTACACTTGCTGGTGAGTGGGCACGATTTATCATAGGGCATAAAGTAACACATCGTAGTGGCACTGAGGCATACTGGCGAGGCCCTCATTCATAGATGGCTTGGCTCACTGCATGTTTTACACTCATCCACTCACGCGGTGTGTCCGAATCCACAAGTGCATAATGTGTAAGCAACAGAAACCAGCTAATAAAATGTATTTTGGCTGTGCCCCACAATAAGATGAATTATTTTTAAATCATGTAAATGTATCCAATCTAGGTAAAAGCCCTTAAACCTAGTAAAGTACGTTGTGAAACACATATTTGGAGAAAACCTTCTATTTTCTTGTATTACACTCAGTTTTGTTGCAGGTGAGAAGCCCCAAAGATGCGGAGAATTTGTGGAAAATTCGAGAAACCTGGGCAGCAGTGTGAAAACAGGAGTATTGCAAGCTGCTTCTAAGGTCCCTGAAGAATGCTTCCGATGTGTGAGGCATTCAAACTCAACAGCACAGGGGCGCTGGAAGTTGTGGTGCGGGAGACACAGTAGCACCCCCCTATAAACTTGGAGTGAGCAATAAAGAGGCCTTCAGATTTTATGTGCATCTTTTTGTTGTGCGATCAATGACAGAGTCCAATTGACAAGAAATTAGGGTCCAAGTGACAGGCAATTACTTCGGACAATTGCTGCTTATTACATGGAGATTGGTGTTTACTTCTCCTTCCTCTGGCTCTAACGGGAATTGATTTTGTAAATCAAATGACAATCTTGGTGGGTAAAAAGTAAGAACAACGATGCCCACGGTGCAGTTTTTTTTGTATATATTAATTGTAGGATAGATACCACTAATTATCTTTCCTTAACACAATATGTTATCTTCTGAATTAAATCAATCCTATATTTTAAATAAACTTCATTCCTATACATGCATGTTCATCAAGTTTATAACTCCAAATGTTGATTTTTATGTTATGTTTATATTTCTCCTTTTTCTCTTATTTTTGAAAACACACATATATATATATATACAAACATTTAACAAATATACATACACATATATACAATATTTATGCAAATCCACAAATTACAAACATAGAAAAAATTCAAACATAAATAAAGAACCTTACTTATGGTTCAAATGCCCACAATCAATTCTAGTAAGGGATGTTAACCTATCATTATGTCAATACATTCCCAATACATAGGTCACCAACAAAAAGTATAATGGAGCTTAAGAAGGTCTAATCTTTTCTCCCTCCATTTGTATCCAGCTCCTTTCCTGTAATTTCATATACTTTATATTAATTATCTTATGCTGATGCCATAAACAATTCAGAAAAGGGGGTGGTGACGAACAGAGTGTCTGAATTAAGCAGACCACTCTTACCCAGTCCAAAGATCAGGGCTTGATCCATCACCGTTATTTATCTCACTGCACCATCCCAGCTCAGAACCTGGCTATATGCAAATCAGTCTGTCCCTGGCCCAGTGCATCATGGGAACAGGGCAGACTAAACTACCAAGCCAATTCTTCACCAGAAAGGAGACAAGCTACCGGGGACCGGTTTCTGGCATTTCAGCCATCTTCGGCCCGGCTTGCTTGAATCCTGATGGTGCAGTGAGAAAGGGACTCATGTCTAAGCATACCCTGCCACACCTATAGTGGCCAAAAACGATTCAGAAAAGGGGGTGGTGACGAACAGAGTGTCTGAATTAAGCAGACCACTCTTACCCAGTCCAAAACAAGCAGTCGACGCGTATCAGCCTCTCTTTTGTTTCAGGCCTCTTCAGGACTTTAGGGCATTTCAAACAAATACTTCCTAGATTCCATCTCTCCCTGCGTGTATTATTCCATCATATTCTGTTCTTCGCAGGTTAGATAACACCGCAATTTAAATGTCCATAAACCCTCATTCTTGATATTGGCAGCCGGGTTTCTCAAATCCACAGGCGATGTTTCTTAATTGCGCTACTCAAACAATGGGAGTCGCATTACACCCCTTCCCACTTTCACAGTTTCCACTCTTCCAATCGTAGTGGGTAGACAAAGCAGGAAAGGGTAGGTTGTCAAATTGCAAAAAAAAGAACAATCTCAAGAAGTAAAGAAATAGACAAGCATGGTAAAATATTAACACACAATTGCTTATCCACAGCAGGACAGCAAGCAAAAGAAACACGGCAGTCGTTCAACGCGAAAGTGAAAGTGATTGCGATCAAGCGCCCATATGGCACCTCTGCTCAAGCGCCTGCTAGAGGAAGGGCAGGAAAGGCAGATGGCCGTGTGTGCACGTGCACTCAAGCTTGCAGCTAGCATGCAAACCTGGGTAGAATTTTCGAGATCCCCTTTACTAGAAGTCTAGCAACAGCGCATGCGCTGTTCTAGGCTTGACCTAAAAAAGAGGAGGTAGGTGGAAGTAGTGAGGAAGAATTAATAATTTGGAAACCAAGCCTACAACAATTTGACCTGCATAACTTAAATTGCTGCTTGCTACGCACGTGGTACAGCCGCCACTAACAGCCATCTGCTCCCCCGGACACAGACTTGCTGGACATAGACATCATACTGAATAGACAGATTTACAGCTGCCTACCAGTTGCAGCACATGCACACAGATTCTTACAGACTGAACTAAGCCTGCCCTCCCAACACCCAACCCCCAGAGCGTGTTCCTTTTAGTTATCTAATTACCCCCAACGCAATCGGCCTATACATATGGCGCCTGAAATGCTTACTACATGCAGATACCGAGAACATATTAGAAATCACGTTAAGGATGATCGTTTATGAGGCAGGAGGACAATGCATAGATGATGGGCACTGCGGACAATTTAAGTCTTTGGGAACAGTGAGGATTCACATACATGCTGTGAGAAAGTGCTGATGTTTATTGCATGGATGCACGGCTTTACGACGCGTACTTTTACAACGCGTGCCGTTACAACGCGTTTTTTTCAACGCAAGTCGTTACCACGACTTGCGTTGGAGGGGGTGCGGACTTAGGAATTTTTTTATTTACTATTCCAACACCAGCCTACGTACAGTAGGGAAGGTGTTGGATAGTAAATTAAAAAACTTCCTTGTCCTGCAGCGCCCTCCAGCGCAAGTTGTGGTAACGACTTGCGTTGAAAAGACCGCGTTGTAACGGCATGGCGGTGTAACAGCCGCGTCGTAAAGGCTAATCCCCTTATTGCACAGCTGAAAATTTAAGTATTTGGGAACAGTGATAATTCACATACATCCTGTGTTTGGTTTAATAAACTGTAATGTTGTTCATGTATATTTGGAACCTAGGCCACCCTAAGAGTGCACATAACAACTGAATTGCCTCTTAGTTCAATATTGTCAGTGTGGGGGTAAGAATGAATGTTTCTAAATTCATATTTGTAAACCATCACTTACAAAAAACCTTCTCAATGCACTTATGTAATCTGATTTACTAATGTCAAATGGTTCTGAATGGTAATAAAATACACATTTGGAATAGATCTTATCATATGTTTGCACTTTTGGTGCAAGATGGCTTTGAAAATGAAGGTGTTTCTAAAGTTGAGTAGTGCTGGACAACAGATTTACTTCAATTCTTTAACTTCACTTAACCTTTGAATAAAGGCTTGCCTGTATATTTAACATCATTGTACTGTTAATTCTGAGTCAAGTGAACAACAGCAGCAGTCCTGCTCTTGATCAGGAGGTCGCATGTAAATGTCAGGAGGGTCAAATGCGGCCCCTGGTCTGTACATTCAGTATAACTGATCAAACAAATGCCAAAGATCTGAAATACTCAACAGCCCCCCTAAGCAAAAGGACCTACTTCAATTTCTAAAGGAGTCTTGTCTCCTATTTTCACACTTGAGTGTCTAGGTGTCCTCCCTCCAGATTCAGGGCTGTCAGCAAAACATTTCCACTGTCTGGAAAATCAACCTTACTGTCATCTTGTGCTCAGGGACAGGCCAGCAGCTTAAAGCTTCAATATGTATGGCACACTCATTCACAAAATAGTCTCCATCATACTTACTTCACATATTGTATAGTCATATTCAATTAAAAGATAGTTATTAGCACCAATGAGTTATCTGTTTTAGAAAATTGGCCAATATTGGAATTTGTTAATGTGTGATGTTGATGTATGAACTGCACATTGTAAGTCATTTACACTTCATACATTTCTGAAAAACTAGAATTAACATTTTAATATGCTTGAGGAAGCATGTGTCAGTGCACACAATCATAGTTACTGTGGATCTCACATACGGGGTTGATGGAGTCTGTTTCAACAGTGCTGTTGCACACATTGGAAAAATAAATATCAAACCAGATATTTGTACAAACTAGTTACCTAGTAGAAGTCAGGATGCTTTGTTGAGCCAGTTTCTATATGATTTTGTTTTCCCAGAATACCCTGAACACTTTAGATGCAATAGTAGATTTTATGTTCATTTATGTTATAAAATGTTATAATTCTATGTGGATACATAAAATAATTATTAAGTAGCCTTTTAACAATTTGCATAATACAAATAATAACCCACTAATGTGACTGTGCCTATCACACACAATAGAAATACTTGCAAATTTAAACAATATATATTGCATGTACTTTCAATGTTGATATTGGTCATCACAATTTTGGTACTTTCTTGTATTTGGTAATAAGCCTAGACACCTGTGATATAATAATTATAGTTAAATGAGTGTAATCCTCAAATTACTAAATAAATAACTATACAAACATTTGTGTTAGTGATTCATTTTTTCAAAATATAGGATTTGTAATCAAATGTCAGTAATAAAAAGTGCTATTTGTAAGACTTTGTAGGATATATATATATATATATATATATATATATATATATATATATATATATATATATATATTTATGAAAACGTGTTAAACTATAAACAATGTGGATTTTAAAGTAGTTACTAATTAATTCAACATGAAAAAAGTAAATTCACTGATAAAATTAGATGTTCTTATAATTTCAAAACTTAGTTTCATATAAATTATGGAGTAAATGTTTTGTTTTTAACCAAAATAATCAAAAATGTGAGGAATACTCAATGGCAGAAAGAAAATGTCAGGAAATAGAAGCCTAACAGTACCCCGTTGGAGGTTAACAGTAACATGTTTAAGAACTAGAGACAAAATAAACTATTACAAAATAAATCACTCAATAGATGTAAACGTTTTTTTGTGGGAAACTAATGACGTAGTAGTTTATAATATTAAATGGCAGTTTTTGATGTAAGAAAATGTGAAATGATTACAACATAGAACATATAATAGGTGAAAGCAGAACGGAATTAATACACTGATGTCTATTTTTTTACATTGCGGTACAATAGTTATGTTCTCATCTTCATACTCTGATGGCTCCTCATGCTTTCTGACTTTTCTTTAAGGGACAGATACTGGTGTAGTGTGTATATTGTGGTTGATGGTGTAAGCCGCATTGCCTGCAAGACATTAGTGAGTCTATTGAAGGCTGCAATATATACTTTGCAAGGGTCTGATGAGAAACTATAATAGAGACAGTTTTCTGATTTAGAACACCTATGAAGTTAATGCAGGAGTCTACTTTTTTTCGTTTTGAGTCCTTATCGAAAATTTTAATTTGAAGAATTTTCCAGATGGCTATTGATGGTGGTAATTTCAGTTTTTATATCTGTCCCTTGATATTGTTCTTTGATGGCCTCAGCAATATCAATTAGATAGTCAACAATGCTATGCAACCACAAATCAGTATCTTTAATGCTCTCTGGCATTTTTTTATTTTAGCTCAGATATCTCCAGAGTATTAAAGAGTGTTCTCAACTATCCCTTTGTGTGTCCTGTGTCTTTCTTGATGAATAATGGATTTCCGCCATTCAAAGGAGCATGATGATCTCTTACTTGTCTTGGAGAAGAGGCTTGTGTTGTATTGGAGATATTCTAATATTGTCTTTCCTTGCCAGGATTGGAGTGTTGCCTACATCACCCATTAATCTGCAAAATGAGTATCTTCATCCAAGAAGGGCAAGGATGCCTTTAATGACTATTACAAACAATTTGGCCAAACATTTATATTATATAAGTATGTTTGTTAAGGTAAAAATATCGCAAAATTATTTGAGAAGGACACCTTATCGTGGCATTCTTAAACATAAGGCCTTCACCCTAGATAATTCTATGTCATCTGTCTGGGCTCACCATGTTACAGGAACTCTTACATATTATACATTTTCGATTAGAACAATTAGATTAAAATAACCTAGGAATACCCTACAAGGACCTTAATTTCTGGGTCCCTGGTAAGGTTAAAAAGTATCAAGGAGGGTCGTCACTGAACTATAGTGGTTCTCACAACCTAAAGTTGGCAGTTGGTCCCTGACTCTCCCGGGACTGTCAAGAAGTCAACTGACCTGGAGCGCTGTTTACCGCCTGCACAAACCCCATGGTGAAGACTTAGACGGTACAAAACGAGGAGGAATGTAAGCAGCACTTTTCCCTTATTTCCGCAGTAGAGCGGCTTCGTCATAGAAGCGGCCCCTATCTTAACTCGCGCTCCAGGAAGATCTCTGCAGCGCGTTTTACCCACTGCATTTTTTTTTCTCTGTGTAACTGCACCATGACTTTCAGCAATTTAAATACCTCACTGTCTTTAAATTGTGGAATTGGAGGTTCTTTTCTGGGTTTCACTGAAAGTGTATATTTACATGAAAAATTACAATAATACCCGCATTAGGTGTTTGTTTTCTCTGATGTTCTGCAGCATATTGAACAAATCTGAGGTACCCTAGTATTTAAATTCTAATTTCTACCTGTGCTGGATTGGATACCGCCTCTTGCCCATCCACCTCAGCACATTAAGGGGTGTTACATTGAGGTCTGAGGTTCTGGCTATGATCCTCTCACCACGTTTCCCTGCTGTTACAACATCGCTACGGATGCCCCTTTCTTTCCTGTATGACATTGCCTGCAATTTTCAGTGATGGTCTACCTTTTATCTTGAGATTAGTTATAGCTACTGATGTGAAATCTATTGATGGTGCTTACAGGTTGCTGCTTTGATTGTTGTACAGCAGCTGCACCTCTTATGATGCTCTTCTAGTGAATCTGGTACACTTTGTTTTCTCATGGTCTGCATGTATGGGCAAACTAACTAGAGTTTTATCTCATCCATCACCTGTGATACGTCCAATATCAACTCACTCTAAATCCTGAGTGTATTGTTCCTCAATGGAGGATTCAGCAAACACTTTACCAAAGGGCGCCACAGCCTCCAATATTGTGGCCTCCTCTGGCACAAACAAAACGCTAAGTAAACGTCTTAAAAAAGATCCTCCTTCTCCCCCCAAGCAATCATCTTCAGTCTCTTTGGACTTACTACTAGAGAAAATTAGAGCTATACGTCCATTTGTTGAGGAGACTAACTCTAAACTACAAATTCTAAGTGACAGATGGACAAGCTTGGAAGACAGAGTTACCACAGTAGAACAGATCATTGATTCTTTAACTTCTGCCAGCAGCAAAATGGATGCCCTTCACAACAATTAGTTTTTGATTTGTTACGGAACTCCTATGGAGGTCCACAAAAATACACAAGTACAGTAAAAAACATACTATAAATACTTTTTTTAAAAATACACCAGTAAAAAAAAAGAGAAACATACTTTATAACGAATACAAAATTCTACATTGGCCAACCAGCAAACATTACACATACCAACTAAACTCTTTAAAACATTTTTTTTTCGAATAGATGGCCAGGAATGTTTTTAAAAATTTAAATATTCTAAGGTAAACCATTTCATTTGATGGGGACAACACATAAGATCGGGCCTCCTGAACAGAATGAATATTAAATTTGATAAATGAGGGTCTTAAAAACATTCACCTTGCCCTTAGAAGTTCTGGACACACAAATAGCACATGATTGAGATCCTGTATTTGGGAACAGCACAATTCACAAATTCTCTCCTCTCTAGGAGTTTTTTCACAAATGCCTGTTACTTCTCTCAAGGGCAACAGGTTGGTTCTTAAAAGTAGTATTAACCTTCTAATTCCATGTGGGACATTCCATGAAAGATAGGGATGGGGTCTACTCCCCATCGCACTCACACAGATCACCTCATTGCAGGCTTTAGGTTGACTTAAAGCTGTATCTCTTACTGTACTAACCGTGCTTACTGACTTCTTTAGGAATAACTTCAGTACAGACTTAGACATAGGTAAATCACAATTTAAATTATGCCCAAATGAGTGGTTTGCATGGGCAAATGATCTGGAAAAAGCTGATTTATCTTTTAATTTAGCACAGATTTCCAACATCAAGGCGGCCCTTAGGGTGCCCTCATCACCCCAAAAAAGGGAGTTGCCCCACCTCAGGACCACTGCCAAGGATCAGGTATAAGAAGAAACTAAATGGAATTCCAAGCGAAGAACATGTAGGGCAGCCAAAGAATTTTAATTACAAATTTGGTGGAAAAAAATGGCCTTCAGCCTTATCAAAAGCAGTAATTCTTATCCAATACTTCGGCAGCATATGTTAATGTAGGGGGGATTTTGACCTTAAATACTGACAGAACTTGATTAAAATGACTTCTCCCAAAGGTCTTATAAAATCTATTTAGAGCTTCAGCTGGAAGGCGGCCTTACCAACACACCGTTTGATGTGCACTGAGTCACGCCCGTTATTTGAAAAAACCTTCCCCAAATACAAATACGAATTTACCAATTCAAGTCTTCCTGCCCCAACAACTACTTATACCATTTCTTTATTCCGAGACCTTTCTTGTGAAAGACTAACATTTTGCTTTAGCAATGGATGCCCTTTACTCTCAAGTGTCGACGCTTCAAAAGCAAATCGAAAACTTGGAAAACAGAAACAGCAAAACAACCTTCGTATATATGGATTACCAGAAGGATCAGAGGGTTCAGACACCATTAATCTTGCCAAATCTTTTCTTCCCAAGTTCCTCAACTTGCCTCAGAATACTCTGCTAAATATCCAACGTGCTCACCATTTAGACCCTGCTTAGCAACAACTTCATATACCACGAGGAAAGCGAGAGAAGTCATCTTATATTTCTTAGAATATACTGACCTGCTCAAGATTCTCACCTGTGTTACATGGGCAGTCAATCCTCTGTTTTTTTCTCAGGACTATTCACAGCCCACCGCTGATAGACGTAGAGAATTTTTGGCAATGAGACTACAACTTCACTCTCTAGGGGCACGTTATGGCCTGTTTCACCCTCTTCAAGGTGACCATCAACAATAAGACTACTTTGTACGAGGATCCTATAAAGTTGAAAAGTTTTTTCAATTCTTGTCATGAAGAATCTATGGATACATCCACTTCATCCTCATCGCATAACAAATAGTTTTTGTTCTTATTTTGCCTGAATGTTTAATTTTTCTTATGTACTGTTCATGATTTTCTTCATGTTGAATTGATTGAAAATATTGCTCCTCCTTGTTTGGTTGTTTTGTATGATCATTAACCTCCTTTTTCTTCTTTGCAGGTTTTGTACCATCATTGTATCTCCCGCTATGTTGTATTGCTCGTCAGTTCTCGTTCCTTCCCGTTTCCGTTGGAAGAATGGATACGTCATTCTTCCATGTGGCCTGATCTCCCCACCTTACATGTGTCTTGGATCATTTGTAAGTATGTCACTTGTGTTTTCTTCATTGGCTCTCACATTACTCCTCTCTCTTTATCTTCTCACTTCTTCCTCCTTTTCTCTCTTCTCTTATTGTCATATTCGCTAGTTCCACAGTGGGGCTTTCTTTTTCTTCACTACTTTTCTCCTTAACTTTTCCTTTACCTACGAACCCTCTTCTATTCTCATCTCTTCCACCTTTTATATTTTCATAATCTCTCCTATGCTCATCAATTGTCCTTTATAATCTCCCTACCCCCTTTTTTCCTCACTTCTTTAAGCTTTAAAGTTAATCTCTATCTAACTGTATCTTATTTGTCTTTTAATGATAGTTGCATTAAGGCTGGTACATTTTACTACTCATTTTACCTCCTTGATTTATGGCTTTGAAAATCATTAATTGGACTGTTGAAGGTTTGAACTCCCCTATTAAGATACAACTGGTATTATCTTACTTATCTAAATTGGATGGTAACATTGTTTTATTACAAGAAACACATCTTACAGAGTCTGAATCAATGAAGCTTAAAAAAACATTGGGTTGGTGAGGTCTTTTTCTCACCTGGCGATAGTAGATGGAATGGTGTTATTACTATAGTTTATAAATCACTGAAGATCTCCCTTATTTCACAAGAGAGGAATAATGAGGGTAGATAGTTGTTTACCAAATTAGAGATTGATGATGGTTCGCTTTCTCTTTTTAATATTTATGCCCCTAATTCTGGTGACGCCCCTTTTTGGTCCCATATACACCAATTGATTCCTCATAACAATGATATTGATGTCATCCTTGCTGGGGATTGTAATCAAGTATTTGACCCTTTTCTAGATCGTAAATCTACAGTTTCTTTCATTCCATCAAAACCACATAAAACTTTCGTACAAACTATAAAGCACCACCTAACTGACGCTTGGCGAATATGCAATCCGTCCCTGCTAGAGTTTACTTTTTACTCATCATCTCATCAGACCCAGTCATGAATTGACTATATTTTCACATCTCATAATGTCTCACAGACTCGCATATCAGCTGATTTAGACCCCATACTCATGTCATATCATGCCCCTTTTTCCATCCAGTTAGACATCCCAGAAGATGGTGCTTTAATAATTCCTTGCTTTTAGACCCTCACTTTAATACTTCCTTTATTTCTTTTTTCAATTAATACTTTCTTTTAAATAATAATGATACTATATCCTTTTATATAATTTGGGATACCTTTAAAGCATCTGCTTGTGACGTCATTATTCATTATACCTCAAACAAACGGAAATGGGCTCGGGCTCTAAACACAGAATTTCTTTCTTTCTTTAGTGCAGAGTTGTGTTGCAGCAGCCAGGGCAACTGACTTCGGAGCAGAGTTCACGGTTCAATCCCCGGCTCAGGCGGCATCTCAGCTCAGCACCATGTATCAATAGCTCACTTAATTTCCACGATGTTCCCCAGTGCCTTGAGACCCATAAGGGTAAGTAGTTCGCGCTTTACAAGCACAGATTTTTTTTTCTAAGATAAAAATATTGGAGCACATTTATCACACCTCTAAATGGAAACAATGTTTAACTGATCTCATTAATGCCAATATTCAGTATAACAAAGATACGACTGAGAATGCCTCTCTATTTCTTTTAAAGACTAGTGCTAAATTCTATGGTGGACAAAATAAGTCTGGTAAATTGTTCGCCAATTATCTTAAGACCAAGCAGAATGAACTTAACATAGAATTTATATTAACAGACACAAACTCTTCTAAATGCAAAGATGCCTATATTCTTCAAGAATTTTTTCGGTTCTATGAACAACTTTTTACACCTGAGTCTACTCCCTCTGACAATGACATTTTCCGTTATCTCTCCTCAATTCAAAAGAGCCCATCCTTGTCTTCACATCTAGGTTTATTAGAACACGATTTGACTGAGACTGATTTACTTAATGCTCTCAAAACCCTTAAGAAAGAAAGGCCACAGGTCCGTATGGCTTTACCGTTGAATTCTATTAGCATTTTTCCCAAATAATTGTACCTAAATTACATGCTTTAATCTCCTCTTTTCTTTCTTCTGGTAATGCTTCAGGCTCTTTTCTAGAGGCTTTGATTTGTCTTATCCCAAAGGAAGGAAAAGAGCTACATTACTGTAAAAATTAGCGACCCATTTCCCTAGTTAATATAGATTACAATATCTTCTCGAAATCGTTAGCTCTTTGATTGGAATTTCATCTCCCTCAACTTTTAGGTAAGGATCAAACAGGCTTTGTCAAAGGATGATCAATCAATGATAACACCTGTATGTTTTTTGACGTTAATATTAGTATTATTTTTTTTATTGAGCAATACCATCAGGAAACATCTAGTATTTACACATTGTAAGAAAAAACAAAGAGAAACAAAATATTTTACATTGAAAGCACTTTCCATCTTAATTAAACGCACAAGGCAAAAAAAACTTAATCAGTCAGCAAAAATGATCACAGACCCTTGTAAATTTCGGTGCACAGACATAATATCGAGTCCAAAATATCGATTGGACATAATATTGTGTTTTTAATATAGACTGGAAAAAATATCGACAGGACAGAATATAGACTACAAAAATATCATTTTTAAGGTAAGTGAAGTAATATCGACTGTTAAAAATATAGATAGTTAAAATATCGAAGTATATAATATAGATAGTTAAAAATATCGATTTTTTATTAATATATAATTTTTTATAGTGTATTTGTATGTTATAATATGTGTGAAAAGTGTGTATTTATGTTATAAATAATTATATTTAATGAATTTTGTTTTTATAATTATTGCGTAATTTTATTCTGTAGCGGGTTGTGGGCTTATAGGGGAATAGGGTGGGAAGTAATTTAATTATAATTAATTAAATATGTAAATTTAATTATTGATAGTAATTTATAATTAATTGTTAAATAATGTATATGTGTTAATTAATTTAATTGTAATTGGAAAATAATTTTTATTAATTGATTAATTGGTAATTATGTAAATTTTACTAATGTAATTCTGTAGCGGGTTGTGGGTTTATAGGGGAATAGGGTGGGAAGTAATTTTATTATAATTAATTAAATATGTAAATTTATTTAGTGATAGTAAATAGTAATTAATTGTTAATTAATTTATATTTGTTAATTAATGTATTAAAAATTGTTAACTAATTTATATTAATTGATTAATTGGTAATTATGTAAATTGTACTAATTTAATTTCTGTAGCGTGTTGTGGGTTTATAGTGCATAGGGTGGAAAGTAATTTATTAAGAATTAATTAAATAATAAAACGAATTAACATTTATTTATTTGGAAATAATTGTAAAATAATTTTAAATTACAAAATAATGAATTGTTAATGTTTAATTAATTTGTATTAATCGGTGATTAATTGAAATAATTATTGTTAATTAGTTTTTTAAATTAATTATTAATAGATATTCATTTTTAGATATTTTAATAATATATGAAATATTTACCTTCCCTAATGTTGTATTCTCTGGAGTGGGAATAGTAATTGTAACCCCTACGCTATCCAACGCTTTCCCTACTGTTGCGTCCACTGGAGTGGGAATAGTAATTTTTACCCCTACGCTATCCAACGCTTTCCCTACTGTTGCACTCTTTGGAGTGGGAATAGTAATTTTAACCCCTACGCTATCCAACGCTTTCCCTACTGTTGCACCCACTGGAGTGCTAATAGTATTTTTAACCCCTACGCTATCCAACGCTTTCCCTACTGTTGCACTCTTTGGAGTGCGAATAGTAATTTTTACCCCTATGCTATCCAACGCTTTCCCTACTGTTGCACCCACTGGAGTGGGAATAGTAATTTTAACTTCTACGCTATCCAACACTTTCCCTACTGTTGCACCCACTGGACTGGGAATAGTAATTTTTACCCCTACGCTATCCAACACTTTCCCTACTGTTGCACCCACTAGAGTGGTAATAGTAATTTTTACCCCTACGCTATCCAACGCTTTCCCTACTGTTGCACTCACTGGAATGGGAATTGTAATTTTAACCCCTACGCTATCCAACACTTTCCCTACTGTTGCACCGACTGGAGTGGGAATAGTAATTTTAACCCCTATGCTATCCAACGCTTTCCCTACTGTTGCACTCTTTGGAGTAGGAATAGTAATTTTAACCGCTACGCTATCCAACGTTTTCCCTACTGTTGCACCCACTGGAGTGGGAATAGTAATGTTAACCCTAGGCTATCCAACGCTTTCCCTACTGTTGCACTCTTTGGAGTGGGAATAGTAATTTTAACCCCTACGCTATCCAATGCTTTCCCTACTGTTGCACCCACTGGAGTGGGAATAGTAATTTTTACTCTTTTGTTATTGTACATTAATAATATTGGCTATTATTTAATTATATTTTGTTACTATATATATATATATATATATATATATATATATATATATATATATATATATATATATATATATATATATATGTTTTAAGAAATATGAATTAAATTATTTTATTTTTTTACTTTCATTAATTATTTCATTATTATAAGTTAATTTAAGTATTTTTAAGTATATTTTAGTACTTAGTTTTTAATATTAATTTAATTTAACATTGTTTTTAGTAAAGTCGATATTTTTTAAGACTATATTTTTGTAAACGATATTTTTAACTCGATATTTTTGTACTTACCTGTTTGTAGATAGAAACTCGATATTTTGTCCGTTGATATTTTCTCAACGATATTCTTGCAGTTCGATATACCCTCACCCGCCCCACCCGCTTAGCATAAGCCTCTTCAAAATACTTTCATGTTGCATTTTATTCATCCATTTCCCAAACATAGGTATTGTCATTGATCTCCAGTTTTGTAAGATCAATGAACGAGCAACTAACATTACAATGGCAAGAAAGCGCCCCTGAGATTCAGAAAGTATCACCTCCTTGCTAACTATACCAAATATAACTGCTTCTGGAGAAGGTTTATAAGTTTTCATTATCACGGTACTAAATTACCCAAATATTTGTTCACAAAAACTTGAAGCTTAGGACAAGAGAAAAAAATATATCGCCATCCTCCTGCTGCCAAAATTCCGCAGCGAAAACATCTATTCCGCACTTCTGGATACATTTTATTTAGTGCTTCTGGAATGTAATAAACCATCCAATTAGCAAAAAATGACATCCTTTTGTAGTTAGCTGCTCTCAGAACCTTGTTACCTAAAGACGAGATGTTTTGCCAATCCTGATACGAAAAAACACATTGTGTATGTACCTCAACTTTTTCCAACATCTTTTGTACCAAAGGAGATTCATCCCACGCGGTGCCTGCCATGCTGTGCACCTCCACACCCCCCGGAGTCCCTGGGGGCCCGCAACGGGCCCCCGCTGGGATTCTCCGCATGCCTTTCCATGGCGGCATTACCGCCACGGAAAGGCATTCAAAATTGCCCATCATAATGTGGCTGGCGGTGACTGAAAGACTCCGCCACCATATTATACCTTTCCCGCCACGGTCGCGAGGCGACCGGGGCGGAAAAACGGCGGGCGGTCTTACCGTCCGCTGCGGTCCTGTCCGCCATACTAATATGGCGGGGGTCTTTAGAGCACGGATGGCGGGCGGTGGCTACCGCCAGCCTGGCGGGGGCGATCCGCTCGCCATCCTAATGGGCCCCTTGGTATCTAATTGCAAAATCGGGAGCCTCACTCTAGCAATCTTTTTATTCCACACAAAAGTTATAATCCTAGCATCAATTTGTTTAAAAAACTAACATTAACTGTAACCGGGATATTTGTAAACAAGAAAATCAAAAGCGGTAAAATAGACATCTTGTTTAATGCCACTCGTCCTATTAATGTCAGGGGAAGATTGGACCATTTATTCAGGAGATTTTGGATCTTGATGTTTGTGATATCATAATTAATCTTAAATAAGTCCCTATGATAAGCTGTGACATATATCCCCAAATATCGGATGTGCTCATTTTTCATTGCCTGGTGTTTTAATTTATCTGGAAGACAACCCAACCCGGAATTTAATATAAAAATTTCTGTTTTAGAAGGATTTATTTTATAACCCACTATTTGTTCATGTTTCAGAAATTCCTCCGTAGTAGACTGGATATTTAATTTTATAAAATGGCATCATCTGCAAAAAGTTTTAGTTTTGCCATCCCTTCAATAGGGGCTCTACTATTGCTATTCGTGCATATTTTAATCGCAAGGGGTTCAATAAGAAAAGGTAAACAAAAGAGGTGATAAGGGGCAGCCTTGCCTAGTTCCCCTATTTATCTTTATTAAGCCTGCTTGATCCCCATTAGTTATAATCTGCGCCTGTGCCCCCTGAAAAATATGTTTAATCATAGTTGTTACAGAGAATGGAAACCCAAACCTAAAATGTGTGTAAAATATTTAATCCCAATTAACTAAATCAAAGGCTTTTTCTACGTCTACCATCATGATACAAGCAGGGGTATTATTTACAATAAAAAAATCCAGAGCTTGAGTCAAAAAGCGAGTATTAGTTGACATCATTCGGCCCGCAATAAACCCAGTTTGATCCTCATGAATTACTTCCTTAGCTGCGGGAGTCAGACGCAGAGCCCATATCTTCATAAAGATTTTATAATCAGTATTCATTAAACTGATAGCACGGTAAGAATTCAAATTATTGGATGGTTTGCCTTTTTTCACGAAACTAACAACTATCGCTTTTCTAAATTCCGGAGGTACTACTCCGCCCATTTTAATGTAATCAAATAGTTTAACCAGAAAAAGGGTTAGCTCCTTCATAAAACACTTATATCATTCACTAGGATATCCCTCCTCACCACATGTTTTAGCACCTGCCAAAGATTTTATTACTGCCTCTATCTCAAATGCAGTTATTTTCGTTTGCAGCATTGTCGCCAGATTATGCGATAATTTGGGGACTTGAAGTGAGTCAAAATAGCCCTCAATCAACTCTTTATCAACCGAATAATTAGTGGTATAGATCTGTTGAAAATGATTAAAAAATATTCAAGAAATATACGCTCTATCAGTAACCACTGTGTTCGATTGATGATCTAATATTTCAACGATGCAAACAGATTCTTGTCGAGCCCGAGTTGACCAAGCGAGCATCTTACCCACCATTTGGCTCTCTTCATACACCTTCTGTAAGTAAGTCTGGGAGCTATTTATTTCCTCCAAAACAAAACAATCTCGTAAAGCCTTCCTAGCCTGTTCCAGCATAGTTTGAATTATGGATCCCGCTGGATTAGCAGCATTAGTTAATGACTGTTGAAGTTGTGATATCTTATCAAGGCGTTCCCTTATTTTCTTGGCGGAGGTAGCAATCATCCTCCCATGAGCTGGCGCCTTAAACCCCCCCAGACTGAAAACATATTGGCGGTCCTTCATTAATGGAGAAGTATTTTTTTATCCAGTCTCTGAATTCGTTGATCCACACTGGGTCCTGCAGAAGGAGCCGGTCAATCTGCCACTTGGACCTGACTCTTCTGCCAAGACCCAGTTCTATGCATACTTTCACATAAGAGTGATCAGAAAAGGCAATAGCGCCAATATCGGCATCACTGAAACTCAAAGAGCGTGATAGAAATAAATAATCTATACGAGATGCAGTTTGATGTTGACGTGAAAAACAAGTATTTTTCTGATCAGTTCGATTTAAAAATCCCAAGCAAATCCCAAGCATCAATTTACTGGAAATCATCTGGAAATCATCTATCAATGATTCAAAGAGTTTCTTTGTTTTAGGTTTCAATAGTTTTTTCCCTCTATTGCAAGTATCTAACTTCAAATCCTGAATACAATTAAAACCGCCCCCCAAAACAATTTGACCCGGGACCCCTAATAGCAAATAATGTAGCAAACGTAATGTGGATTCATCATCAAATATTGGACCGTAATAATTAACAAAATTCAGAATCTGGCTACAGGGGCGTAACACAGGCCCCTGCAGCCCCCGCATTGCGGGGGGCCACGCTCTCCAGGGGGCCCCCGGGCCGGCCGCCCACTCATTTGACTTACACATGCCTGATTTTAATGGTGCGCTATGCGCACGGCACGCCGCACGCCCGGTGTACCATCGTTTTGCAGCTTAGCTAAGCAGTGATCCTCCTCTTAATAAATTGTTGCTCGGGCCCCGGTCGGGGCCCCTGAGCTCTTCAGAAATGGTGCGCGGGGCCCCTGGGGCTCGTCTTCAGAAATGGTGCGGGGGCCCATGAGGCTCTTATAAATGCTGCGCGGGCCCCGACCAGGGCCCCCTTCAGAAATAGTTTGCGGGCCCTGGCCGGGCCCCCTGAGGCACTCTTTCTATTAAATGGCGCCGGGACAGGGTGGGTTGTTTACTTGCAGGAGTTTCCCCGCGCATGACATGCGCATTGAGCGCACACGTATTTAAAAATGCTCGGGCGCCTAACTCTGAGCTGCAGGACAGGCCCTGGTCAGGTGAGTGAGTCTGCAGCCCAACCGACGGTCCGAGCGAGCCTAGTAGGCAGGAGGAGTGGTTCGGCAGTGGGCGAGGACCGTTTGGGTGGTGGTGGTGGCGGCGGCGGGTTGGTATTGGCGCGCGCGCATACCATTCCTGATCAATGCACAGCCGTTCCCCAGTACGTACACAGACACTTTTAGATCAGTGTAATGCTCCAAGTGTGTGCCTCACTCCAATCATGCACCGCAGTACCTGGAACCGAAACCTGTACACACTGCTGCACGACCAGCAGCTCGGGCCACAAGACGCAGCTCTACAGATCAGCTGCACACACCACACGGCTGCCATCCATCCGCTGCTGCCCAACGAGACACCTCTGTGTGCCCCTTGCCTTCACCGAACTTCGCTGTGCGCTGCCAGCGTGCATGACCTGCCCCTTTGCCGCTTGCATACCAAGCCACTCTTGCCCCTCTGCCAGGCCATGGGTGGGAAAAGCACCCGTATTGCAAAGGAGGAGGGGGCACTCCCCGGACGCCTACCCTAACATTAACGAATGCGCAACTCAGCCGCAGCACGTGGCACAGCCCGAAGTCTCTCCCCTATTCCAAAATTCAATGGTACCACTACAACCTACGCGAGGGGGGGCTGCCGTGGACTCTGCTTGCCACTGCAGAATTGTCTCAGCCCATATGCATGCTGCTCTGTCCGCACTTACGCAGCTGTATTCCTGCCAACAAACCCACTTCAACCCGCACCGCTTTCATGCCCGGCGCGCCAACGCACGCACAGTCCCTCTGCGACCGAGGCAGCAGCCGGGCTTCCCCCCAGCACTCTGAGAAATTATAGGAGCTGCTGTTTCCAAAGGCCGAGCTTCCCATGCGGGGCGCGAACTGTAACCTCAACCTTACACGCAGGAATATGCAACCTCCTCCAACCCACTGAGCTGCCTTGTGCCTCCCACAAAATTGGCACGCACCATTATAGGTGCTGCTGTTTCCCAAGGCTGAGCTTCCCATGCGGGACTCGAACCTGTGACCTTAACCTTACACGCACGAACATGCAACCTCATCCAACCCACTGAGCTGCATTGTGCCTCCCACAAAATTGTCGTGCGTGCACGTCCTCCCCTGTGGTGGCCGCGGTACAACACTTGCATCGGGCCCCTCGCTCAGGCCCAGGGCAGGGTATTATTACCGCCAAGCCTTTCCCCAGTACGTACATAGACACTTTTACATCAGTGTAATGCTCCAATCAAACCATAGGCTGGCGAGCACGACGACAGAGACTTGTCTAAACCAAGCACTTAGGTCGGCTTCGGACAAACTAAGGCTTAAGTCTGCAATAGTGTTTTCACTTTTCAAGACACATACTGCCCCAGAGCAGTGCACACTGACAGTGCTGCAGGGAAGTGCCTACATCCCTTGAGGTTGCCAGTGACTGTGAGCAGACCGGGACGGGATGACAGGTATTCCGTGTGCAAACGTCGACGAAACCCTGGGGGCAGGTGGTGGGGCGAAGGTCGCGGTGTCGTAGCACGAGCCAGGGTCATCTGAGGGATTGTAAGAGCTAGTCCATAAATCGTGTTAGGTTTTAATTTACATTTAATATTCCAACACTTAACTAACTACCTTGGACGTGGGTATTTAAAGCAACCAAATATATATTGCACCCGTTTGCATGGCCATACGAGTGCAGATCTTCAATAGTCAAGTCAAGTCAAGTCAGAGAATTTATATAGCGCACTACATACCCAGAGGGTCTCAAGGCGCTTAGAAAGGGGAGGAGGATTACTTGTCAAATATCCACGTTTTAAGTTGCTTTCTGAATGCTAGGTGGTTCTGGGTAAGGCGAAGGTAAGCGGGGAGTGAGTTCCATGTTTTAGCAGCCAGGTATGAGAAGGATCTACCTCCCATGGTGGTCTTGTTGATGTGAGGTACAGTGGCGAGGGCTTGGCTGGAAGAGCGTAGTTGGCGGGGGGTGTAGAAGGACAGTCGTGAGTTGAGGCATTCTGGTCCGATGTCGTAGAGTGATTTGTGTGCGTGGGTTAGCAGTCGGAAAGTGATCCTCTTATTGACGGGTAGCCAGTGGAGGTCTTTACGGTGACCAGAGATGTGTTCGTTGCGTGGGATGTCTAATATGATCCTGGCTGAGGCGTTTTGGATTCGTTGGAGTTTCTTCTGGAGTTTAGCGGTAGTGCCTGCGTAGAGGGTGTTTCCGTAGTCCAGTCGGCTCGTGACCAGAGCATGGGTGACTGTTTTCCTTGTTTCGGTGGGGATCCAGCAAAATGTTTTTCTGAGCATGCGAAGAATGTTGAAGCAGGAAGAGGATACGGCGCTGACTTGTCTGTTCATTGAGAGTGAAGAATCCAGGATGACGCCTAGGTTCCGTGCGTGGTCTGTCGGGATGGGTGCTTTTCCGAGGGCTTCCGGCCACCAGGAGTCGTCCCATGCAGAGGGGGATGTACCTAAGATGAGGACTTCTGTTTTGTCTGAGTTCAGTTTCAGACGGCTTTGTTTCATCCATTCGGCAACTTCTTTCATTCCTTCGTGTAGGTTAGTTTTGGCGGTGCTGGGGTCATTGGTGAGAGAAAGGATTAGTTGAGTGTCATCCGCGTAAGAGATGATGTTGAGGTTGTGTTGGCCGCGAGGGGGCTCATGTATACGTTGAAGAGGGTGGGGCTGAGTGAGGATCCTTGTGGTACGCCACAGATGACTCCAGTGGCCTCGGACTTGAATGGTGGGAGGCGGACTCTCTGGGTTCTTCCGGTGAGGAACGAGGTGATCCATTCAAGTGCTTTTCCTTGTATTCCGATGTTATTGAGGCGTTGTAAAAGGGTGCTGTGGCAGACTGTGTCGAATGCTGCAGAGAGGTCGAGGAGGATGAGGGCGACTGTGTCTCCATTGTCCAGTAGAGTTCGAATGTCATCTGTTGCTGCGATGAGGGCGGTCTCAGTGCTGTGTTTTGCTCGGAAGCCAGATTGTGAGGAGTCGAGGGATTTGTTGGCTTCGAGGAAGGCGGCGAGCTGGTTGTTGACAGCTTTCTCGATGACTTTGGCCGGGAATGGAAGGAGCGAGATGGGGCGGTAATTTTTGAGTTCGGTGGGGTCCGCTGTGGGTTTTTTCAGAAGGGCGGTGAGTTCAGCGTGTTTCCAGCTTTCCGGGAAGGTGGCGGAGTTGAAGGAGCAGTTGATGACGTCTCGGAGGTGCGGTGCTATGACGGAGTCTGCTTTGTTGAAGATGTGGTGAGGACATGGGTCTGTGGGGGATCCTGAGTGGATGGAATTCATCAGGCGGATTGTGTCCTCAGTGGAGATTGGGTTCCAGTCGATAAGGGTGTTCACGGGGGGAGAATGTTCAGCAAATGGTAGGGTGGGTTGGTTTCCGGGTTGGTTGTCGAAGCTGTTGTGGATGTCCGCAATTTTGTTGTGGAAGAATGAGGCTAGGGAGTCGCAGAGGGCTTGAGAGGGGGTGATGTCGTTGGAGTTGGCCGAGGGGTTGGAAAATTCCTTGACGATGTTGAAAAGTTCCTTGCTGTTGTGGGCGTTGTTGTCAAGTCGATCCTTGAATGCTGTTTTCTTGGCCTTTCGGATTAGTTGGTGGTGAGTGCGGGTGGCGTTTTTGAAGGCGTCCTTGGTGCTAGTGGTTGGGTCTTTTTTCCAGGCCTTTTCAAGGGAGCGGCAGAGTTTCTTGGACTTCTTAAGATCATCGTTGAACCATGAGGCCTTTTTGCTGCCAGGTTTGCTTTGACGTTTCTTCAGTGGTGCTAAGGTGTCGGCGGTGTTGGATAACCATAGGGTGAGGTTGGCGGCGGCTTCGTTTGCGTTAGAAGAGTGGGCTGGGGTGTTTAGAAGGAGCGATGCGGAGATCTGGTCCGTGGTGATTTTGTTCCAGTTTCTTTGCAGAGTTGGTTGGAGGTGGTTGGTGGGTTTTGGTTTGTTGTAGGTGAAGTGAACGCAGCTGTGGTCAGTCCAGAGGAGATCCGTAGCGTGGCTGAAGGAGACATGATTGCTGGAGGTGAAGATGGGGTCGAGTGTGTGACCTGCGATGTGGGTGGGGGAAGTGACCAGTTGTTTAAGTCCGAGGTTGGCGAGATTGTCCAAGAGGGTGGTGGTGTTGCGGTCGTTGATCTTTTCAAGGTGAAAGTTGAGGTCTCCCAGAAGGATGTAGTCTTTGGAGGGGAGCGCGTGAGGAGTGATGAAGTCCGTGATGTCTTCACTGAATTTTGCGCGGGGTCCTGGTGGTCTGTAGAGGAGGGTGCCTCTGAGTGTGGTCTTGGGGTCGATGTGGATCTGGAAGTGAAGGTGTTCGGAGTTACCGAGGTTGGCGTCAGAGCTGGCTGAGATGCGGATTGATTTCTTATGGACGATAGCGATTCCTCCTCCTGTGTGGCCGGTACGGTCCTTGCGTGTGATCTTATAGTCTTCAGGGATGGCAATGGTGATGTCTGGGGCGGAGGTAGCGTTCATCCATGTTTCTGTTAGGAAGGCGACGTCTGGAGAGATGGTGTCTAGTAGGTTCCAGAGGTCAATGGCATGCCTGTGGACCGAGCGAGTGTTGAGAAGGATGCACTGTAGGTGGTTGGGGTCAGGAATCTGTGGTGTGGTCTTAGCGGAGATGTTGTCGGTGCTGATGAATTTGCAGGAGTAGCATGAGAAAGGTCCATGGGTGTGTCCAGGAGCAGCTTGGACGCAGTTGGGGGCGCGACCGGGGTTAAGGGCTAGGAGGGTGGCGGCGTCGTAGGTAATGCGGGGGGGCTGGGAGGGACGGGGGCAGGGGGTCTGGCGCTGGGCGCGGTCCAGGCGCGGACGGGCGTAGACGGGCTTACCTTTGGCGCACCTTCGGCGCGGATTGGGCGCGAACGCTGCGCGCGGGAACTCCTGTCATATATGGATGGTGGAGGGGGAGGGGCGAGGGCGTCTCAGCTGGGAGGCGGGTCGGGCACACGAGGACGGCAACAAACAAGCAAAATGGAGGCGGGGGGAGGAGCAGAGCGGAGCGCTATTGACAAATGCGCAATCAATGTCAGCAAACAAGCAGAATTGAATAGTTACAGCGCTATTTAGGCAAAGCGCTATACAGGCACGCAGCAGGCGAAAATAAATGCAATTTTGAAAGAGCTTCTGAAACGGAGCAGCGCTACGATACCAGGTGTCTGCCAGGGAGCGACCACTCAGACCGTGAGGAGGAGCGAGTCACAGGGTCTGCAGGGCGAGGAGCGCTATTATAAGTTAGTGGGAGGGCGTCTCAGCTGGGAGGCGGGTCGGGCACACGAGGACGGCAACAAACAAGCAAAATGGAGGCGGGGGAGGAGCAGAGCGGAGCGCTATTGACAAATGCGCAATCAATGTCAGCAAACAAGCAGAATTGAATAGTTACAGCGCTATTTAGGCAAAGCGCTATACAGGCACACAGCAGGCGAAAATAAATGCAATTTTGAAAGAGCTTCTGAAACGGAGCAGCGCTACGATACCAGGTGTCTGCCAGGGAGCGACCACTCAGACCGTGAGGAGGAGCGAGTCACAGGGTCTGCAGGGCGAGGAGCGCTATTATAAGTTAGTGGGAGGGCGTCTCAGCTGGGAGGCGGGTCGGGCACACGAGGACGGCAACAAACAAGCAAAATGGAGGTGGGGGGAGGAGCAGAGCGGAGCGCTATTGACAAATGCGCAATCAATGTCAGCAAACAAGCAGAATTGAATAGTTACAGCGCTATTTAGGCAAAGCGCTATACAGGCACACAGCAGGCGAAAATAAATGCAATTTTGAAAGAGCTTCTGAAACGGAGCAGCGCTACGATACCAGGTGTCTGCCAGGGAGCGACCACTCAGACCGTGAGGAGGAGCGAGGAACATCCTTTGTTTTTGGGAGTAGTGAATTATGTATAGTAAATACACACAGCAACGAGGTCTGAGCTTTCAAGTTTCTCGGGTACAGGCGCGGGTAACTCATCCAGTCTAGAATTTAAGGTTGCATCGTGGGAAATGTAGTTCATTTTTATACCATTAAAAAAATCAGGACCACAAACACCAGATTGAAAAGAAAAAAACCTGGACCGGGTGAGCTACTCGAGCAATGATCTGGAAAAACAGAGCGTTCGAGTTTCCCATGTTTCAAAGAAAAAAACAGGACAGGTCTTTCTTGATCTTTTGGGATTTGTAGTTCTGTTTTATTTCATTACAAAATTAGGACTACAAGTCAATGAATACCAAAAGTAAACCTGGACTGTTTGTACTACTCACAAATGGACTTTGGAAACCTTAGGAGGTTTAAATGTATTTTAACTTCACATCACCTTTATGAACCAACACTAAACTGGCTATTTAACAACTCTCTCTCAGCAAAACACAAGCAAGCACCCATGCAGAACCATGAAGATCCCATACCTGTGTCCAAGAGACACCCAGATTGTGTACCTGCAGCAGCGTCATGATAAGGGCTGAAAGTGCTAAACAATGCTGTCACAATGAAGACAATATCCGATTCTAATGACCTTGGGGACTATTTCAAATATGTAAAGGCAAGAGAAGGCTAATGCACTGCTAGAAATCTGGTGTGCTGAATATTTAGAGGATTTGATCGCTTCAAATGTAAAGGTCTTTGTTGGAACTTTGTCCTTTCTGTAAGGTCACCCCACATTGTCTTTTTTTTTCCTTTTTATGAGCCCTATTTTGCTGGCTATTTTTTTGTGCTTTCCTATTTCTGATTTATTCTGCAATAGTTGAACTTTTCATTTACAGGCATCTACATTTTGTTGTGTGCTAGAAAAATACAATTGTACATCCTTGCTCCAGGAGAGCTCCTAACAGACCCCGAGAGCAGGTGATGACGCAGCAAAAGTGGAAATGTAGAGAAGTGGAGAGAGAGAGAGTGGAGAGAGAGAGTGGAGAGAGAGAGTGGAGAGAGAAAGTGGAGAGAGAGAGAGTGGAGAGAGAGAGTGGAGAGAGAGAGAGAGGAGAGAGAGGAGAGAGAGAGAGAGTGGAGAGAGAGAGTGGAAAGAGAGAGTGGAGAGAGAGAGAGTGGAGAGAGAGAGAGAGTGGAGAGAGAGTGGAGAGAGAGAGAGTGGAGAGAGAGAGAGAGTGGAGAGAGAGAGAGTGGAGAGAGTGGAGTGGAGAGAGTGGAAAGAGTGGAGAGAGAGAGTGGAGAGAGTGGAGAGAGAGAGTGGAGAGAGAGAGAGTGGAGAGAGAGAGTAGAGAGAGAGAGTGGAGAGAGAGAGTGGAGAGAGAGAGTGGAGAGAGGGAGTGGAGAGAGAGAGTGGAGAGAGAGAGAGAGGAGAGAGAGAGAGGAGAGAGAGAGAGTGGAGAGCGAGAGGAGAGAGAGAGAGAGTGGAGAGAGAGAGTGGAGAGAGAGAGAGTGGAGAGAGTGGAGAGAGTAGAGTGGAGAGAGTAGAGTGGGGAGAGAGTGGGGAGAGAGAGAGTGGAGAGAGAGTGGGGAGAGAGAGAGTGGAGAGAGAGAGAGTGGAGAGAGTGGAGTGGAGAGAGTGGGGAGAGTAGAGAGAGAGAGTGGAGAGAGTGGAGAGTGGAGAGAGTGGAGTGGAGAGAGCGGAGAGAGTGGAGTGGAGAGAGTGGAGTGGAGAGAGTAGAGTGGAGAGAGTGGAGTGGAGAGAGTAGAGTGGAGAGAGTAGAGTAGAGTGGAGAGAGTAGAGTGGAGAGAGTAGAGTGGAGAGAGTAGAGTGGAGAGAGTAGAGTGGGGAGAGAGTGGGGAGAGAGTGGGGAGAGAGAGAGTAAAGAGATATAGTAAAGAGAGTGGAGAGAGTGGAGAGTGGAGAGTGGAGAGTGAAGAGTGGAGAGTGGAGATAGAGAGATGGGAGGAGAAGGAAGAGTGGAGGGAGAGAGTGGAGGGAGAGACAGTGGAGGGAGACAGTGGAGGGAGAGAGAGTGGAGAGAGAGAGAGTAGAGAGGGAGAGTGTGAAGAGGGAGAGAGTGTGGAGAGGGAGAGAGTGTGGAGAGGGAGAGTGTGGAGAGGGAGAGTGTGGAGAGGGAGAGAGTGTGGAGAGGGAGAGAGTGTGGAGAGGGAGAGAGTGTGGAGAGGGAGAGAGTGGAGAGGGAGAGAGGGGAGAGAGGAGAGAGGGGAGAGAGGGAAGAGGGGAGAGAAGGGAGAGGGGAGAGAGGGGAGAGAGGAGAGTGGGGAGAGAGGAGAGTGGAGAGGGGAGAGAGTGGAGGGAGAGGGAGAGAGTGGAGGGAGAGGGAGAGAGTGGAGAGGGAGAGAGTGGAGAGGGAGAGAGTGGAGAGGGAGAGAGTGGAGAGTGGAGAGGGGATAGAGTGGAGAGGGGATAGGGGGGAGAGGGGATAGAGTGGAGAGGGGATAGAGTAGAGAGTGGATAGAGTGGAGAGGGAGAGAGTGGAGAGTGGAGAGGGGATAGAGTGGAGAGGGGATAGAGTGGAGAGGGGATAGAGTGGAGAGGGGAGAGAGTGGAGAGGGGAGAGAGTGGAGAGGGGAGAGACTGGAGAGGGTGTGGAGAGGGAGAGGGAGAGGGAGTGGAGAGGGAGTGGAGAGGGAGTGGGAGAGGGAGAGGGAGAGGTAGTGGAGAGGGAGAGGGAGAGGTAGTGGAGAGGGAGAGGGAGAGGGAGTGGAGAGGGAGAGGGAGAGGGAGTGGAGAGGAGAGGGAGAGAGAGAGGGGAGAGGGGAGGGGGGAGAGGGAAAGGGAGTGGAGAGGGAGAGGGGAGGGAGTGGAGAGGGAGAGAGAGTGGAGAGGGAGTGGAGAGGGAGAGGGAGTGGAGAGGGAGAGGAGAGAGAGAGAGTGGAGAGGGAGAGGAGAGAGAGAGAGTGGAGAGAGAGAGTGGAGAGAGAGAGTGGAGAGAGTAGAGTGGAGAGAGTAGAGTGGAGAGAGTAGAGTGGGGAGAGAGTGGGGAGAGAGTGGGGAGAGAGAGAGTGGAGAGAGAGAGAGTGGAGAGAGAGAGAGTGGAGAGAGTGGAGTGGAGAGAGTGGAGAGAGTGGCGAGAGAGAGTGGAGAGAGTGGAGAGAGGAGAGAGTGGAGTGGAGAGAGTGGAGGTGTGGAGTGGAGAGAGTAGAGTGGAGAGAGTGGAGTGGAGAGAGTAGAGTGGAGAGAGTAGAGTGGAGAGAGTAGAGTGGAGAGAGTAGAGTAGAGTGGAGAGAGTAGAGTGGAGAGAGTAGAGTGGGGAGAGAGTGGGGGTGAGTGGGGAGAGAGTGGGGAGAGAGAGAGTAAAGAGAGAGAGTAAAGAGAGTGGAGAGAGTGGAGAGTGGAGAGTGAAGAGTGGAGAGTGGAGATAGAGAGATGGGAGGAGAAGGAAGAGTGGAGGGAGAGAGTGGAGGGAGAGACAGTGGAGGGAGAGAGTAGAGGGAGAGAGAGTGGAGAGAGAGAGAGTGGAGAGGGAGAGTGTGGAGAGGGAAAGAGTGTGGAGAGGGAGAGAGTGTGGAGAGGGAGAGTGTGGAGAGGGAGAGTGTGGAGTGGAGAGGTGTGGAGAGGGAGAGAGTGTGGAGAGGGAGAGAGTGTGGAGAGGGAGAGAGTGGAGAGGGAGAGAGGGGAGAGAGGGAAGAGGGGAGAGAAGGGAGAGGGGAGAGAGGGGAGAGAGGAGAGTGGGGAGAGAGGAGAGTGGAGAGGGGAGAGAGTGGAGGGAGAGGGAGAGAGTGGAGGGAGAGGGAGAGAGTGGAGAGGGGAGAGTGTGGAGAGGGAGAGAGTGGAGAGGAGAGAGGGTGAGAGAGGGAAGAGGGGATAGAGTGGAGAGGGGATAGGGTGGAGAGGGAATAGAGTGGAGAGGGGATAGAGTGGAGAGGGGATAGAGTGGAGAGGGAGAGTGGAGAGTGGAGAGTGGAGAGGGGATAGAGTGGAGAGGGGATAGAGTGGAGAGGGGATAGAGTGGAGAGGGGGAGAGAGTGGAGAGGGGAGAGAGTGGAGAGGGTGTGGAGAGGGAGAGGGAGAGGTAGTGGAGAGGGAGAGGGAGTGGAGAGGGAGAGGGAGAGGGAGAGGGAGTGGAGAGGAGAGGGAGAGAGAGAGGGAGAGGGGAGGGGGGAGAGGGAGAGGGAGTGGAGAGGGAGAGGGAGTGGAGAGGGGAGAGGGAGAGGGGAGGCAGTGGAGAGGGAGTGGAGAGGGAGAGGGAGAGGGAGAGGGAGTAGAGAGGAGAGGGAGAGAGAGAGGGAGAGGGGAGGAGGGGAGAGGGAGAGGGAGTGGAGAGGGAGAGGGAGTGGAGAGGGAGAGGGAGAGGAGAGGGGAGGGAGTGGAGAGGGAGAGAGAGTGGAGAGGGAGTGGAGAGGAGAGGGAGAGGGGAGGGAGTGGAGAGGGAGAGAGAGTGGAGAGGGAGTGGAGAGGGAGAGGGAGTGGAGAGGGAGAGGGAGTGGAGAGGGAGGGGAGTGGAGAGGGAGTGGAGAGGGAGAGGGAGGAGGGTGTGGAGAGGGTGAGGGAGTGAGGCAGTGGAGAGGGAGAGGGAGTGGAGAGGGAGAGGGAGTGGAGAGGGGGAGGGAGTGGAGAGAGAGTGAGGCAGTGGAGAGAGAGGGGAGTGGAGAGAGACAGTGGAGACAGAGTTGAGAGAGAGAGTGGAGAGTAGAGACTGACTGACTGACTCAGAGACTGAATACTCACTGACCGAGAGACTGACTGGCTGAGAAACTGAGAGAGAGATAGAGACTGGCTGACAGAGAGAGACTGACTGACTGACAGACTGACTGACTGCGGTAGAGAGATACTGACTGACAGAGAGAGAGGCAGAGACTGACTGACTGAGAGAGATAGACTGACTGCGAGAGACTGACTAAGAGAGAGGCTGACTGCGAGATAGACTGATTGACTGAGAGAGAGACTGGCTGACTGAGAGAGAGAGAGACTGGCTGACTGAGAGAGAGAGAGACTGGCTGACTGAGAGAAAGAGAGACTGGCTGACTGAGAGAAAGAGAGACTGGCTGACTGAGAGAAAGAGAGAGAGAGAGAGACTGGCTGACTGAGAGAGAGAGAGAGAGAGAGACTGGCTGGCTGAGAGAGAGAGAGAGACTGGCTGGCTGAGAGAGAGAGACTGGCTGACTGAGAGAGAGAGAGACTGACTGACAGAGAGAGAGAGAGACTGTGATGGAATTGGGGTCAAAGTGTGTATGAAGCTATGCAATGCCTCTTAAGATTGGTATTGTCTACTAATAAAAATGTATTCTCAAAATGTGCTCTTTGTAGTTTCATCTGCTTTTGAAATACTGCATTGTGGCATTGTCTAATGTTTTAAAACGGAAATGAGAAGGAGCAGTGGATGCACTTTTGTCAAAACTGAACGATGAGTGGGCCCGATGTATATCATGACAGGAGTCTGCTTCAGGAAACCCACCTAAAATTGGGCAAACTTCCCCGGCCCTACTGATGGCAGGGACCTGTAATGAATGGACCACCACCTATGATAGCCTGCTGGCAGACTAAGCCCAACCTTTAACTCCACCATCCAGTGTTACTTACAACAGCTGTATTGGTGACTGTGGCGTAACAATAGCCCCGCATCCCCTGCAGTATGGGCGGGTCGCAGGCCTGAGAGCTCTAGAATGGCACGGAGACTGGCGGGGGGGGGCCCTCCATGTAGTTTGCAGGGGGGCCCCCTCAAGTTTCGTTATGCCACTGTCTGGCTATTTAACACCTTGGCTGCTAGGCGTTTTCCCCCTCCTGTGCTGAGAATTACCATTTTGCTGGTGTCATGACGAGCTCAGCTCGTCATCAGCACAGCTCAACTGTGCATCATGACGAGCTGAGCTCGTCATGAGCATCGAAAGGGTTAATGACACTTGTACCCAAATCCACCTACCTTGAGGATCTCTTTCTTCCTGGAGAAACACGCAGCCGAACTCACGAGAAAAATAAATCGCCACCCCCCGCATTGCAACCCACGCTGCAGCAAAAATAAACCCTTGAAAACGTTCCCGGGATATAACATTTTGACATTATTATCAAATCTCTCAAAACCCCAAGTTGCCATTACCCTTGATGCTGAAAAGGCTTTTGATGGAGTGCACTGGCTTTCATTTTTCAGACACTAAAATGGTTGGCTTTGGTTCAAAGATTACCTCTTTGATTTCTCTGCTTTACTCCAACCCTAAATCAGCAATTTTTACTAACAGTCTCATCTCCCCCTATTTTACTCTTCACAGAGGAGTGAGACAAGGCTGTCCTTTATCCCCTTTCCTATTTAGCCTAGCCCTAGAACCCTTCTTGTCCAAAATAAGCCAAAATCAATCCATTACGGGTTTCATCTCCAATTTCTATACAGGGTTAAATTAACTGCAGGCGCTGATGATGTTCTTTTATTCTTTTCCCATCCTCAAGACTTCCTACCGGCCTTTTTAAATGAAGTCCAATCCTATTCCGTAGTTTCGGGCTACAGATTGAATAATTACAAAGGCAAAATTTTACCCTTAACTAAATATACTTTTAAAGAAGATTTTTCCATCTCTAACTTTCCTTGGAACCCACTTCACATAACATATCTTGGTACATGGTTTACCTCCTCCATTAAACCATCAATTCCTCTTAATTTTACTAAATGTATTTAGAAGCTTAGTTCCCTCAGATTCAAATGGCAACCTTTATCTTTCATGGTGGGGACGTCTCAACACTATTAAAATGATGCTAACACCTATTATCCTTTATCTTTTCTCTAATATTCTATTGTGTTTTTATCTAGGAACCTGAATCAATATTTCTATTCTTTGCCCTTGTACGGCTATATCAATATTATCCCTATAATGGCATAAGAATCAGATCCATATTTAAGTAAAGCGCCCTTGCAGTCCAAGGCACGGCAAAAGCTACTTCCTTGGATTCCTAGAAAGCACAACGAGTTCTTTCGAGACAACAAACCTCCAGCAACCTGGGAAATCCCCACTTACATTATTATCAAATCTCTCAAAACCCCAAGTTGCCATTGCCCTTGATGCTGAAAAGGCTTTTGATGGAGTGCACTGGCTTTCATTTTTCAGACACTAAAATGGTTGGCTTTGGTTCAAAGATTACCTCTTTGATTTCTCTGCTTTACTCCAACCCTAAATCAGCAATTTTTACTAACAGTCTCATCTCCCCCTATTTTACTCTTCACAGAGGAGTGAGACAAGGCTGTCCTTTATCCCCTTTCCTATTTAGCCTAGCCCTAGAACCCTTCTTGTCCAAAATAAGCCAAAATCAATCCATTATGGGTTTCATCTCCAATTTCTATACAGGGTTAAATTAACTGCAGGCGCTGATGATGTTCTTTTATTCTTTTCCCATCCTCAAGACTTCCTACCGGCCTTTTTAAATGAAGTCCAATCCTATTCCGTAGTTTCGGGCTACAGATTGAATAATTACAAAGGCAAAATTTTACCCTTAACTAAATATACTTTTAAAGAAGATTTTTCCATCTCTAACTTTCCTTGGAACCCACTTCACATAACATATCTTGGTACATGGTTTACCTCCTCCATTAAACCATCAATTCCTCTTAATTTTAGTAAATGTATTTAGAAGCTTAGTTCCCTCAGATTCAAATGGCAACCTTTATCTTTCATGGTGGGGACGTCTCAACGCTATTAAAATGATGCTAACACCTATTATCCTTTATCTTTTCTCTAATATTCTATTGTGTTTTTATCTAGGAACCTGAATCAATATTTCTATTCTTTGCCCTTGTACGGCTATATCAATATTATCCCTATAATGGCATAAGAATCAGATCCATATTTAAGTAAAGCGCCCTTGCAGTCCAAGGCACGGCAAAAGCTACTTCCTTGGATTCCTAGAAAGCACAACGAGTTCTTTCGAGACAACAAACCTCCAGCAACCTGGGAAATCCCCACTTGCTTTATTTTGATTTGTAATAGGACTCCTCCGAACACTGTAAGAACGGCCAGTTCTTAGTGACATCTTTATTGACGTCTTATGTCCAAACCTTACGTCAAACTCGGCACCTTTCAGGTATAAATATACCAACGTTGCCTTAAGCAAACACACAGTGGTGGTTTTGGAGCAGAGCAGCTATCTACTTGCCGAGAGCCCAGCTGATGTGAGAAGCCCACGGAAGCTGCCCCTCCTCTTTGACGCGCTGAGAAAGACGCTGTCTTTTCTCCTGCCGAGAAAATCCAGCTCCGGCGTTTCCAGCCTACCCTTGCGGGTGACTGGGATATCGAGTCCTGAAAGAGAGATACCAGATCTCCTACATTCTAATCCCAAGGTACAGTGCTGACTAAACCCTTAGAGAGAATTCTTGAATCAGATTCTTGGCAAAACCAACTTAACTTAAACTGCTACTTACTTACTCCTTCCCACGTATTAGGCTTAGGTCAGGTACACCGGGGTAGGCGTATTTTAGAAGCACCAGTTGAGCACGTTAGTCAATGTATATATGTATGTATATATTTTATCCATTTTAAAGTGTCTTATGGCTAAGAAACCATATCAATGCTTTTACAGTATTATTTCATAATACTCCTTTTACTGTACGTACTTTACTTTATATTAAGTATTGCAATTGTGGCAATTCATTTCTCTTGCATGAGAAGGAAGACTGCTCAATAAATAATACCTTTTATTGAAAACGCCCGTCTCTCTCTTCTCTGCACTCTGGTGAAACTAAGAACGCACATTTGACTGAGTGAAATAGCTGTCTATTGTTTTCACACGACTCTAGAGATTTACTTTTATTCTGGGGGAGCAAAGATGTCATGTTATATGGTTGTCGGAAGCTGAATTCCTTCTTGTCTGAGCCAGGGAAGCTTATCCCTCCCTATTCATTCAAGAAAGTTTCCAGTGACCTCTGAGCTAGCTGGCGCAAACCTAAATTAAGTTTAACATAGTAGAGACCTAGATGACCTCAGTCCTACGTCTACACTGCTGTTTATGTTATTCCAATGCGCAGAGCCTATTGGGAAAATAGGAACTACACTACAATTCCAGTACCCATTCCTACAAAATGGTTCCACGAAATTAACTCCATTCTTACTTCCTTTCTTTGGCTGAGTAAAAAACCTAGAATGTCCTTATGAAAGTTATCGCGTCCAAAATCTGAAAGGGGTGTTCGCTTCCCTGTTTTTCTCAAATATCGTAAAGCCTTTTTACTAAAACATATATCTAAATGGTTGTCTGTCCCCTCTCCTGATTTGCCTCTCTGGATTGGTCTAGGTAGCTCCTTCCTCTCCCCATTCTCTTTCCAAGAATAATTATCTTTCACACAAAAACCACAAAACTTATGTACACCACTCGTTAAACATTCTTGTACCAGTTTGAATAAACTTCTTCATAATGAACCGCATGATTTTGATACATTTCTTAATTCCACCATATGGCACAATACCTTTATTTGTATTAAGAATAAACTGGTCTATTGGAGAACCTGGAGGGATGGGGCATTTTGTGTGTTTTTCAACTATTTGAGAATGACACTTTTCTCACATTTTTACAGGCACTCTCTCTTTTTCATTTACCCCCCTCATTTTCACATACATTTCTTGCCTTACTCTCAGCCATACTAGATTCTCACTCTTATTTTAAATCCTTGCCTCATCTTTCTTAACCATCAGACTACACTTATGGCCTGATTCTGATGCAGGTTGGAAAGCTTTCCAACCAAATCAGTTTGGAAATGGATTCTGACCCACTCGGATCGGGAGAGACCGACCGACGGAGTATGATGCATCTGGTTGCTTCCAGATACGATTTGGTTGGACTCCCATTGACTTCAATGAGAGAATATGTTCCTAACCACATCATAATTGGGCCTTGGGTTGGGAAGACACGTTCCCGATCCAGTTTGGAAGGAGCAAATGTCGTTAGGAGGCCTTCCTAACCGCATAAGAATCAGGCCCTAGGTGGGAATGCTTTCCTAACCGCATCAGAATCAGGCTCTTGGTCAAGAATCCTATGTAGGATGCCTAAGGCCTCCACTCTTTACACCTGCTTAATATCCCCACTTTTCAAAGAACTAAAACAAAGACTGAAATTTCTTGGGAGACTGACCTAGGAACACATTGGCCCATTTCTTTTTGGGATAAAATTTGGTTGAAAATTAGAAAGTCTTCCAGAGCAGCTCGCGCCACACAAACTCTTCTCTTTATCTATAATAGATTATTGTTAACGCCTGTTTCCTTGCATAGAATACATTCTGGTTCTCTTGATAATTGTTGGTCTTGCTCACTTCCATAGGCAGATCTGCAACACTTACCATATTCATGTCCACAAGTTATGCAATTTTGGAAATTAGTCTGGTCTCAAATTAATATCATTTTTGGCACTAATATTCCCCTTACATTTGAAAATATTTTTCTAGGTAGCCTCTACAATAATTGTAATAAAACAAAAACACTAACGCAAATCATTGACCTTTTATTGACCACAGCCTTTTAGCAAATAACACAAAATTGAACGGATGGTCCAAACTTTTGTATTTAGCTGGGTGGTACTCCGTATGCCATACCACAGACTTGACACAACTTTTGTATTTCCAATGTCTCTCAAACAGAAAAGATTACATTTATGGTCTTCTGTCACACAATTTTTCGATAATAGGGCCAAGAGATCCTTCGCTCCAGTACCATGTATTCAAGAAGTTGCTCAACCTCCTTGGCTTTTCTGTTTTTATTATTTCTCAATGTAACCTATTTCTAGATGTACGCCTATTAGTTTTTTTATACCGTTTTTACCCTATTACTCTTGCCTTAGATTTCTGTTCATGTATGATTACCAGCCTATATGCTATTAATGATATTTCTCTGAATGTGTTTTGATGTTCTGCTACTTGATACTCCATGGCAAACTAGAGTCACCTGAGTGGGGGTGTTTTATCGGCACCCAGGATGTTTGCATGTTCGAGGAGACATGGGCAAGGCAGGATAAATGGCGATCTGGTTATGCAACCTTCTCTATTCCAGCAAAGTGGGAGGGAAAAGGACGGCCTTCGGGGGGTCTCTGCATTTGGGTGGCTTCCCATTTGGGATGTAAGGCTAAGGTCTTGAAAACCAATTCAATGGATGTTCAGTTTGTTCTGTTGGAATGGCCTAACCGTATTCAACTCGCGCTGATGAACATATATTCCAGACCTATGGGAATAACAAAGCCCTCGCCCACCTTTGATGAGCTTTCTCGATTTTTGCCCACAATACCCCAGGGGGCGAGGATTCTCTTGGGGGGAGATTTTAACTGTCAGTACGAGCCACTAATACTGATGGGGGAGGGAGCACATCTGGAGGAGGATGACCATTGGGGAATTCCGCATTTAGTTGGCCCCACAGCTAAGTCATGGTCACCCTTAGCAACCCAAATACTGGCACTCACCCTCGGCAATTCTTTGAGGGCCTGCAACGGCCGAATCAGGGGTGACATCCCCTCAAAACCCACCTTTAATAATCCAGGGCATGAGTCCCATCTGGACTACATTCTTGTCCAGACATTCGACTGGAACAAGGTTTCTAAATTTGAGGTAGTGCAAAGAACTGATAGTGATCATAATGCGCTGGTTCATTCGATGGCATCACCGGGTGGTCCAACTGGTGACCACTAGGTTGAGGCAGACGTAGATCCAAAACTAATCCTAACCAATGATAGGCGCAGAGTGAAGTGGGCCAAGCTCGTGGATAAGCCTGCCCACATTTCCGAGCTGTATGCACGGATTCTCCCTATACTCGAACGTGCTGAAGCCCTCATTCTTCAACCCCTTTCGCCAGAATTTCTTCCCAAGATGGGTACCCTCCATACGGAATTGGTGGACACGCTTGTGGATCTCCTAAATCCAATTGTACGGAAAGGGCCGCGCAGGGGACTGAGAGCCTCCTGGTTTAACGCAGCCTGCAGGAAGGCAAAGGCCGACCTTTTGGCTGCATTGAAGCACCCCAGGATTAAAGGGCTAATTAAGACTAGGAGTGTGGAACTAAAGCAAGTAATCCACCAGGCAAAGGTGGATTGGGACTATGCCAACTGGGAAAATATGATAGCCTCCTTACAGACCAGAGATGCTCACAAATTTTTGCAGATAGTGAGAACAGGGACCACCGAGCCGACCCCAGCTGTGGATGCCAATACAGCGGCTTCGGTGTGGAAGGATCACTTTCACAGCCTCTATGAAGAGGCTAATCCTAGATTGCCCAAGCTCCATCATGGGCTATTGAGTAACCCCTTCCCTACCTCTGGTGGGCCAATCACGCAATTTAAAACTATGGAGGGTACCGAACAATTGCAATTTTCATTGGGGGAGGCCCTTAACGTAATATCCAAGTTGCCGCCTGCGAAAGCACCTGGGTTAGATAAAATCCCGAGAGATCTATTCAAGCATCAACCCAAGGTTTGGGCCCCCTACCTTTTGGAAGTTTTTAATGCAATCCTTGCGGGTATGGCGGTCCCCAGTAGCTGGCTGGGAGCAGAGATTGTACCTATATTTAAGAAGGGCTCTCCTCTGCTCCCAGCCAATTACAGGCCAATCAGCCTCATCGATGTTTCACAAAAAAATGCTGCGAGGCTAATACTTGACCATCTCCAGGACTGGATGATGGATCACTCGATCCTTAGTACGTTCTAGGTGAGGTTTAAGAGTAAGGTGTCAACCACGGACCAAATTTTTCGTTTGGCCCTTCTTTTTTGGAAGACGGTGTGGGTGGAGGGTGGCTCGTTGTATACCATCTTTGTTGATCTCCGCGCAGCCTTCGATTTGTTTCCGCGGAGCAAACTATGGACGGTACTCGCTAAACTGGGTATCCCCCCTCTTTTAGATATTATAGTGCGGCTACACACACACAACTTCGCTCAGGTTAGGTGCGGGAAGATGGGTGGCCTCTTGAAAAGATTTCCCGTTGACAGAGGGGTAAGGCAGGGATGTGTCCTAGCACTGACCCTGTTTTGCCTTTTTGTCAACGGGGTAATCGATCACCTAAACAATGTCCCCAACATTGTTTAGGTGAACAAAACAGCATTCAAGGATCGACTCGACAACAACGCTCACAACAGCAAGGAACTTTTCAACATCGTCAAGGAATTTTCCAATCCCTCGGCCAACTCCAACGACATCACCCCCTCTCAAACCCTCTGCGACTCCCTAGCCTCATTTTTCCACAACAAGATTGCAGACATCCACAACAGCTTTGACAACCAACGCGGAAACCATCCCACCCTACCATCTGTTGATCATCTTCCCCCCGTGAACACCCTTAACGACTGGAACCCAATCTCCACTGAGGACACCATCCGCCTGATGAACTCCATCCACTCAGGATCCCCCACAGACCCATGTCCTCACCACATCTTCAACAAAGCAGACTCCGTCATAGCACCGCACCTCCGAGACGTCATCAACTGCTCCTTCAACTCCGCCACCTTCCCGGAAGACTGGAAACACGCTGAACTCACCGCCCTTCTGAAAAAACCCACAGCGAACCCCACCGAACTCAAAAACTACCGCCCCATCTCGCTTCTTCCATTCCCGGCCAAAGTCATCGAGAAAGCTGTCAACAACCAGCTCGCCGCCTTCCTCGAAGCCAACAAATCCCTCGACCCCTCACAATCTGGCTTTCGAGCAAAACACAGCACTGAGACCGCCCTCATCGCAGCAACAGACGACATTCGAACTCTACTGGACAATGGAGACACAGTCGCCCTCATCCTCCTCGACCTCTCTGCAGCATTCGACACAGTCTGCCACAGCACCCTCCTACAACGCCTCAATAACATCGGAATCCAAGGAAAAGCACTTGAATGGATCACCTCGTTCCTCACCGGAAGAACCCAGAGAGTCCGCCTTCCACCATTCAAGTCCGAGGCCTCTGAAGTCATCTGTGGCGTACCACAAGGATCCTCACTCAGTCCCACCCTCTTCAACGTATACATGAGCCCCCTCGCGGCCATCGCACGACAACACAACCTCAACATCATCTCGTACGCGGATGACACTCAACTGATCCTTTCCCTCACCAATGACCCCAGCACCGCCAAAACCAACCTACACGAAGGAATGAAAGAAGTTGCCGAATGGATGAAACAAAGCCGTCTGAAACTGAACTCAGACAAAACAGAAGTCCTCATCTTAGTTACATCCCCCTCTGCATGGGACGACTCATGGTGGCCGGAAGCCCTCGGAAAAGCACCCATCCCGACCGACCACGCACGGAACCTAGGCGTCATCCTGGATCTTCACTCTCAATGAACAGACAAGTCAGCGCCGTATCCTCTTCCTGCTTCAACATTCTCCGCATGCTCAGAAAAACATTTCGCTGGATCCCCTCCGAAACAAGGAAAACAGTCACCCACGCTCTGGTCACGAGCCGACTGGACTACGGAAACACCCTCTACGCAGGTACTACCGCAAAACTCCAGAAGAAACTCCAACGAATCCAAAACGCCTCAGCCAGACTCATATTAGACATCCCACGCAACGATCACATCTCTGGTCACCTTAAAGACCTCCACTGGCTACCCGTCAATAAGAGGATCACTTTCCGACTGCTTACCCACGCACACAAATCACTCTACGACATCGGTCCAGAATGCCTCAACTCACGACTGTCCTTCTACACCCCCTCCCGACAACTACGTTCTTCCAGCCAAGCCCTCGCCACTGTACCTTGCATCAACAAGACCACCATGGGAGGCAGATCCTTTTCATACCTGGCTGCTAAAACATGGAACTCTCTCCCCGCTTACCTTCGCCTTACCCAGAACCACCTAGCATTCAGAAAGCAACTTAAAACGTGGATATTTGACAAGTAATTCTCCTCCCCTTCCTAAGCGCCTTGAAACCCTCCGGGTATGTAGTGCGCTATATAAATCCTTTGACTTGACTTGACTTGACACTGATGCACCCAGGCTCGGCGGCAGCAGGGTGCCTGCAATCATGTTTGCGGATGACACCCTGCTGCTGTCGAAATCCCCAATGGGGATCCAGCGCCTTCTGGAGGGCTTTGAGGCATACTGTGGAGAGCATGGTCTTGAAATAAATGCCCTCAAGACCAAGTACATGATCTTCATTCCCCCCAAGAAAACACGCCCTAATCCCTCTATAGGCCAGAATAGATTAGAAAGAGTCTACATGTTTGAATATCTGGGTGTGACCTTGAATGATAAATTGGAATGGGGTGACCACCAAGCTAAGTCGCAGATCAGATTAGCTCAATTAACAGGGGGAATAATCGGGCTAGTCAATTCCAACAAATCATCTGCTAGACCGATAGGCCCCCCGATGGAGATCTATAGACTCCAGGCCAGAGGTGCTATTCTCTACGGCAGTGAACTTTGGGGTCACGTGTGCAAAAAAGAGCTGGTCACTGTTTAAAACATGTTTATTAGACAACTCTTAAAGCTACGAGCCAGCACTCCCCTTTTGCCCCTCAGGCTGGATCTGGATCTGAAACCCCTGGATAAAGTACTGGGTGTAAAGCCCCTGACCTTCTGGAGAAGGCTATGGTCCACTCCTGAGTTAGATCAAAAAATGGGGTTGCTGCACTGTTCCTAGAGGAAAAAGAGGTGGGGGGATTTTAGCTGGCGTGACCAAAGGGGGGATTTAAATGATACCCTGGGGCATCCATTATGTTGGATGTATTTGCCTCACACACCCCGAGGAGTGTCATGCTTCATCATCGGCGGTTGCTCCTCGTCGGGGAGGCGGTGCAATCCCCGACGGGCACACCTCAGAGAGGGGCTCTTTGGCGGAGATCTTTTTCCAACTGCCTTTTGGTGAAGTGGGGGTATGTGGGCAGGGTAGTGTATTCCTATGATGAGGCGGCTAAAATGTAACAAGGGGTACCGGAATGGACTTTATTCTGGGGGTCCCCTGGCTACAGTTAAAAGGTGAAGCTAGTTGCCTAGGTGTCAACCTATTATGTTGTGTGACCCCTAGTAGAAACTAGCAGTGTATGTGGTCAACATGTTTCTCGCTAATTTTATATTAACCGCGATTCTTCAGGACCAAAGTGAAGACAACAACATGCTAGTATCATATGTGTTGTATTGTTACCTTAGTGGATCCTCCTATGCCTATAGAAAGGATAAGGAAACAGTAGTTAAACAAAAATGTAGGTCACAATATTGCCAGGAAGATAATATACTAACATGCTGGTGGTATTGAAAGTGGTTTTACACATCCACCGCATGCCAAGTGTATTGAGCGTGCAATGTCAAGGTGAAGAGCACACACAATAACTATAATTGTGAATAGGACCGTGGAAAGTGAGGGTGATGGTTTTAAAACAACAATGTAAACATACAGAGTTAAAAATGCAGCAGTCTTAATATCAATACCTGGCTGTAGAATGTCAGGTACTAGGCAGGTCTTATGTGTCAACACCACTCGGTAGCTTAGTAGGCATAATAGCACTCTCCCTGTGATCTACATAAACCATTTAAACAAGCATGTGTAAATGCTCCTACTCACCTAGTGGTCATAAATTAGAGGCCACATGAGTGTTCGGCAGGGCTGAACTGCAGTGCTAAGCCCTCGAGGTGTGGCTGGAGAAGGGGTAGGAGAAAACGCGGTCATGAAAAAGCGTATCCCTGCATTAGATGTTGGTGGACTGAATCAGGCCAGAAAAACCTGTATAGGCGCTGGTTGCTCACCATTTGTCAAGCGCTAAACGCACTCACCTGAAGTCTTCTGCGTCCGGGCGTTGTGACCTACCCATCCCCGCCGAGCTCGAGTAGATGTTTGAGCTCGGCGGCGCGGGTTATTTCAACAACGCCGGACGTTCAGCGTGACGCGTTAGGTAGCCGCCCCCTGCCCAAGGTCACGTGTGCAGAGCCGAGTGCGTGGCGGCCATCTTAGGATGGTGTAAACACTGCGGAGAAGCTGTTGCCCTGGATTACCGCCCCATGTAAAAGCGGTTAACAAAGCGTGAATTGCCTCGGTTGCTCGGACATTTGCATAGTATAAGAAACCAAGGGGTCCGGCGAAAGGGCGGTAAATAGATTTGATAGTTAAGAGATACACGTAGTTGTGAACAAGGCTAGTGTCTAGTTGCGGATGGCGGCCATTATGTAAGGGGTACCTTTGGTTGCCAGTGTAGCAAGGTGCAGGTTAATTGTAAAAGGTAATGCCGCCCTCAGGTCGCCATGGTGTCAAGGACTAACCTCACTGTGTCACAACATGTAAGTGGTAAACGGTAATGCCGCCCACAGGTCGCCATGGTGTCAAGGACTAACTTCACTGTGTCACAACATTCCAGTGGTAATCCCTGGTCTATCCATGTAGTGGGACCAAGGTGTCCTTATGTTGGGGGTACATGTTAGTGAGTGCCATAGGGTCAGTGGAGGTACCTGCAGGGAAGGGAGTGCCCCGGAAGTGGTGAATGGTCAATGTCACTGTCAAATCTCGTGGCAAGGGAATGTATCTGGTCACTGTGTCTCATGGATAGATATTAAAATGTCGGAATTTATAATGAATGCCAGGGGATGTCTTCATTTAGCCCATGTTGGTCAGATGACAACCGATGCACCCATCTCTGTTCCTTATTGAAGAGCACTTTTGTAGGGCAGTTGGGACTGGACTCCAGAACTACCCACTTCATAGAATTCTCATCATGGTTTGCTTCCACATAATGTTTGCACATTTTGGTGTGGGTCTTTCTGCAGCGGAAATTGCTGCGATGTTCTATGATTCGAGTCTTGATAGGGCGGGTTGTCATCCCTATGTACTGTAGGTTGCACGGGCATATTAACAAGTATATGCAGTGGGATGTATTGCAATTTGTGTGTTGCCTGAGTTCCCATTTGAAGGTTTCGGAGAGTTGTATAGTTTTGAGAGTCAGGGTGTATCTACAGACCCCACACATGCCACAGGGGTAGTGGCCCACCACAGGGGGTAAGTGCCATAAAGTTAGTTGGGTTTCTTTCCTCGTATGTTTAGGTCTGGTGCTAATCAAGATATCTTTTAGATTTTGTGACCTCTTGAAAGCAAATCTGGGTTCCTCTAGGGTCATGTCACCTGTGTTGAGTATGCCCCAATGATGTTTAATCGTGTTCCTGATTTTATTGGACAGGGGGGTAAAGGTGGTCACACAGGTGATCGGTTGGTTTTCAACAGGGGCTCTCTCCTGTCGTTCCAGCAGGGCTTCTCGATTATTATTTCTGGCACGTTTCCTTGCCTTGAGAACATCACTCTTGGGGTAACCCCTGTCAAGGAGGTTCCTCGAAAGAAGAGCAGATTCCTTCTTGTAATCAGCCACAGCGCTACAATTGCGCCTAATTCGTAAGAATTGTATTTACAACAAGGGGTGGTGAGGGACAGAGTCTCTGAATTAAGCAGAAAGCTCTCACCCAGTCAAGAGATCAGGGCTAGATCCAACACCGTTTTTTAGCTCACTGCACCATCCCAGTTTCAGAACCTGGCTGTATGCAAATTAGTCTGTTCCTGTCCCAGTGCATGATGGGAACAGGGCAAACCAAACTACAAAAGCCAATTCTTACACTGGGAAGGAAACAAGCTCCCGGGGACCGGTTTCTGGCATTACAGCCGTCTTCGGCCCGGTTTGCTTGAATCCTGATGGTGCAATGAGCAAGGGTCTCACATCTGAGAATACCCTTCCACGCTTAGGGTGGACAAAAATATTTACAACAAGGGGTGGTGAGGGACAGAGTCTCTGAATTAAGCAGAAAGCTCTCACCCAGTCAAGAGATCAGGGCTAGATCCAACACCGTTTTTTAGCTCACTGCACCATCCCAGTTTCAGAACCTGGCTGTATGCAAATTAGTCTGTTCCTGTCCCAGTGCATGATGGGAACAGGGCAAACCAAACTACAAAAGCCAATTCTTACACTGGGAAGGAAACAAGCTCCCGGGGACCGGTTTCTGGCATTACAGCCGTCTTCGGCCCGGTTTGCTTGAATCCTGATGGTGCAATGAGCAAGGGTCTCACATCTGAGAATACCCTTCCACGCTTAGGGTGGACAAAAATATTTACAACAAGGGGTGGTGAGGGACAGAGTCTCTGAATTAAGCAGAAAGCTCTCACCCAGTCAAGAGATCAGGGCTAGATCCAACACCGTTTTTTTTTAGCTCACTGCACCATCCCAGTTTCAGAACCTGGCTGTATGCAAATTAGTCTGTTCCTGTCCCAGTGCATGATGGGAACAGGGCAAACCAAACTACAAAAGCCAATTCTTACACTGGGAAGGAAACATGCTCCCGGGGACCGGTTTCTGGCATTACAGCCGTCTTCGGCCCGGTTTGCTTGAATCCTGATGGTGCAATGAGCAAGGGTCTCACATCTGAGAATGCCCTTCCACGCTTAGGGTGGACAAAAATATTTACAACAAGGGGTGGTGAGGGACAGAGTCTCTGAATTAAGCAGAAAGCTCTCACCCAGTCAAGAGATCAGGGCTAGATCCAACACCGTTTTTTAGCTCACTGCACCATCCCAGTTTCAGAACCTGGCTGTATGCAAATTAGTCTGTTCCTGTCCCAGTGCATGATGGGAACAGGGCAAACCAAACTACAAAAGCCAATTCTTACACTGGGAAGGAAACAAGCTCCCGGGGACCGGTTTCTGGCATTACAGCCGTCTTCGGCCCGGTTTGCTTGAATCCTGATGGTGCAATGAGCAAGGGTCTCACATCTGAGAATACCCTTCCACGCTTAGGGTGGACAAAAATATTTACAACAAGGGGTGGTGAGGGACAGAGTCTCTGAATTAAGCAGAAAGCTCTCACCCAGTCAAGAGATCAGGGCTAGATCCAACACCGTTTTTTAGCTCACTGCACCATCCCAGTTTCAGAACCTGGCTGTATGCAAATTAGTCTGTTCCTGTCCCAGTGCATGATGGGAACAGGGCAAACCAAACTACAAAAGCCAATTCTTACACTGGGAAGGAAACAAGCTCCCGGGGACCGGTTTCTGGCATTACAGCCGTCTTCGGCCCGGTTTGCTTGAATCCTGATGGTGCAATGAGCAAGGGTCTCACATCTGAGAATACCCTTCCACGCTTAGGGTGGACAAAAATATTTACAACAAGGGGTGGTGAGGGACAGAGTCTCTGAATTAAGCAGAAAGCTCTCACCCAGTCAAGAGATCAGGGCTAGATCCAACACCGTTTTTTAGCTCACTGCACCATCCCAGTTTCAGAACCTGGCTGTATGCAAATTAGTCTGTTCCTGTCCCAGTGCATGATGGGAACAGGGCAAACCAAACTACAAAAGCCAATTCTTACACTGGGAAGGAAACAAGCTCCCGGGGACCGGTTTCTGGCATTACAGCCGTCTTCGGCCCGGTTTGCTTGAATCCTGATGGTGCAATGAGCAAGGGTCTCACATCTGAGAATACCCTTCCACGCTTAGGGTGGACAAAAATATTTACAACAAGGGGTGGTGAGGGACAGAGTCTCTGAATTAAGCAGAAAGCTCTCACCCAGTCAAGAGATCAGGGCTAGATCCAACACCGTTTTTTTTTAGCTCACTGCACCATCCCAGTTTCAGAACCTGGCTGTATGCAAATTAGTCTGTTCCTGTCCCAGTGCATGATGGGAACAGGGCAAACCAAACTACAAAAGCCAATTCTTACACTGGGAAGGAAACATGCTCCCGGGGACCGGTTTCTGGCATTACAGCCGTCTTCGGCCCGGTTTGCTTGAATCCTGATGGTGCAATGAGCAAGGGTCTCACATCTGAGAATGCCCTTCCACGCTTAGGGTGGACAAAAATATTTACAACAAGGGGTGGTGAGGGACAGAGTCTCTGAATTAAGCAGAAAGCTCTCACCCAGTCAAGAGATCAGGGCTAGATCCAACACCGTTTTTTAGCTCACTGCACCATCCCAGTTTCAGAACCTGGCTGTATGCAAATTAGTCTGTTCCTGTCCCAGTGCATGATGGGAACAGGGCAAACCAAACTACAAAAGCCAATTCTTACACTGGGAAGGAAACAAGCTCCCGGGGACCGGTTTCTGGCATTACAGCCGTCTTCGGCCCGGTTTGCTTGAATCCTGATGGTGCAATGAGCAAGGGTCTCACATCTGAGAATACCCTTCCACGCTTAGGGTGGACAAAAATATTTACAACAAGGGGTGGTGAGGGACAGAGTCTCTGAATTAAGCAGAAAGCTCTCACCCAGTCAAGAGATCAGGGCTAGATCCAACACCGTTTTTTAGCTCACTGCACCATCCCAGTTTCAGAACCTGGCTGTATGCAAATTAGTCTGTTCCTGTCCCAGTGCATGATGGGAACAGGGCAAACCAAACTACAAAAGCCAATTCTTACACTGGGAAGGAAACAAGCTCCCGGGGACCAGTTTCTGGCATTACAGCCGTCTTCGGCCCAGTTTGCTTGAATCCTGATGGTGCAATGAGCAAGGGTCTCACATCTGAGAATACCCTTCCACGCTTAGGGTGGACAAAAATATTTACAACAAGGGGTGGTGAGGGACAGAGTCTCTGAATTAAGCAGAAAGCTCTCACCCAGTCAAGAGATCAGGGCTAGATCCAACACCGTTTTTTAGCTCACTGCACCATCCCAGTTTCAGAACCTGGCTGTATGCAAATTAGTCTGTTCCTGTCCCAGTGCATGATGGGAACAGGGCAAACCAAACTACAAAAGCCAATTCTTACACTGGGAAGGAAACAAGCTCCCGGGGACCGGTTTCTGGCATTACAGCCGTCTTTGGCCCGGTTTGCTTGAATCCTGATGGTGCAATGAGCAAGGGTCTCACATCTGAGAATACCCTTCCACGCTTAGGGTGGACAAAAATATTTACAACAAGGGGTGGTGAGGGACAGAGTCTCTGAATTAAGCAGAAAGCTCTCACCCAGTCAAGAGATCAGGGCTAGATCCAACACCGTTTTTTAGCTCACTGCACCATCCCAGTTTCAGAACCTGGCTGTATGCAAATTAGTCTGTTCCTGTCCCAGTGCATGATGGGAACAGGGCAAACCAAACTACAAAAGCCAATTCTTACACTGGGAAGGAAACAAGCTCCCGGGGACCGGTTTCTGGCATTACAGCCGTCTTCGGCCCGGTTTGCTTGAATCCTGATGGTGCAATGAGCAAGGGTCTCACATCTGAGAATACCCTTCCACGCTTAGGGTGGACAAAAATATTTACAACAAGGGGTGGTGAGGGACAGAGTCTCTGAATTAAGCAGAAAGCTCTCACCCAGTCAAGAGATCAGGGCTAGATCCAACACCGTTTTTTAGCTCACTGCACCATCCCAGTTTCAGAACCTGGCTGTATGCAAATTAGTCTGTTCCTGTCCCAGTGCATGATGGGAACAGGGCAAACCAAACTACAAAAGCCAATTCTTACACTGGGAAGGAAACAAGCTCCCGGGGACCGGTTTCTGGCATTACAGCCGTCTTCGGCCCGGTTTGCTTGAATCCTGATGGTGCAATGAGCAAGGGTCTCACATCTGAGAATACCCTTCCACGCTTAGGGTGGACAAAAATATTTACAACAAGGGGTGGTGAGGGACAGAGTCTCTGAATTAAGCAGAAAGCTCTCACCCAGTCAAGAGATCAGGGCTAGATCCAACACCGTTTTTTAGCTCACTGCACCATCCCAGTTTCAGAACCTGGCTGTATGCAAATTAGTCTGTTCCTGTCCCAGTGCATGATGGGAACAGGGCAAACCAAACTACAAAAGCCAATTCTTACACTGGGAAGGAAACAAGCTCCCGGGGACCGGTTTCTGGCATTACAGCCGTCTTCGGCCCGGTTTGCTTGAATCCTGATGGTGCAATGAGCAAGGGTCTCACATCTGAGAATACCCTTCCACGCTTAGGGTGGACAAAAATATTTACAACAAGGGGGGGTGAGGGACAGAGTCTCTGAATTAAGCAGAAAGCTCTCACCCAGTCAAGAGATCAGGGCTAGATCCAACACCGTTTTTTAGCTCACTGCACCATCCCAGTTTCAGAACCTGGCTGTATGCAAATTAGTCTGTTCCTGTCCCAGTGCATGATGGGAACAGGGCAAACCAAACTACAAAAGCCAATTCTTACACTGGGAAGGAAACAAGCTCCCGGGGACCGGTTTCTGGCATTACAGCCGTCTTCGGCCCGGTTTGCTTGAATCCTGATGGTGCAATGAGCAAGGGTCTCACATCTGAGAATACCCTTCCACGCTTAGGGTGGACAAAAATATTTACAACAAGGGGTGGTGAGGGACAGAGTCTCTGAATTAAGCAGAAAGCTCTCACCCAGTCAAGAGATCAGGGCTAGATCCAACACCGTTTTTTAGCTCACTGCACCATCCCAGTTTCAGAACCTGGCTGTATGCAAATTAGTCTGTTCCTGTCCCAGTGCATGATGGGAACAGGGCAAACCAAACTACAAAAGCCAATTCTTACACTGGGAAGGAAACAAGCTCCCGGGGACCGGTTTCTGGCATTACAGCCGTCTTCGGCCCGGTTTGCTTGAATCCTGATGGTGCAATGAGCAAGGGTCTCACATCTGAGAATACCCTTCCACGCTTAGGGTGGACAAAAATATTTACAACAAGGGGTGGTGAGGGACAGAGTCTCTGAATTAAGCAGAAAGCTCTCACCCAGTCAAGAGATCAGGGCTAGATCCAACACCGTTTTTTAGCTCACTGCACCATCCCAGTTTCAGAACCTGGCTGTATGCAAATTAGTCTGTTCCTGTCCCAGTGCATGATGGGAACAGGGCAAACCAAACTACAAAAGCCAATTCTTACACTGGGAAGGAAACAAGCTCCCGGGGACCGGTTTCTGGCATTACAGCCGTCTTCGGCCCGGTTTGCTTGAATCCTGATGGTGCAATGAGCAAGGGTCTCACATCTGAGAATACCCTTCCACGCTTAGGGTGGACAAAAATATTTACAACAAGGGGTGGTGAGGGACAGAGTCTCTGAATTAAGCAGAAAGCTCTCACCCAGTCAAGAGATCAGGGCTAGATCCAACACCGTTTTTTAGCTCACTGCACCATCCCAGTTTCAGAACCTGGCTGTATGCAAATTAGTCTGTTCCTGTCCCAGTGCATGATGGGAACAGGGCAAACCAAACTACAAAAGCCAATTCTTACACTGGGAAGGAAACAAGCTCCCGGGGACCGGTTTCTGGCATTACAGCCGTCTTCGGCCCGGTTTGCTTGAATCCTGATGGTGCAATGAGCAAGGGTCTCACATCTGAGAATACCCTTCCACGCTTAGGGTGGACAAAAATATTTACAACAAGGGGTGGTGAGGGACAGAGTCTCTGAATTAAGCAGAAAGCTCTCACCCAGTCAAGAGATCAGGGCTAGATCCAACACCGTTTTTTAGCTCACTGCACCATCCCAGTTTCAGAACCTGGCGGTATGCAAATTAGTCTGTTCCTGTCCCAGTGCATGATGGGAACAGGGCAAACCAAACTACAAAAGCCAATTCTTACACTGGGAAGGAAACAAGCTCCCGGGGACCGGTTTCTGGCATTACAGCCGTCTTCAGCCCGGTTTGCTTGAATCCTGATGGTGCAATGAGCAAGGGTCTCACATCTGAGAATACCCTTCCACGCTTAGGGTGGACAAAAATATTTACAACAAGGGGTGGTGAGGGACAGAGTCTCTGAATTAAGCAGAAAGCTCTCACCCAGTCAAGAGATCAGGGCTAGATCCAACACCGTTTTTTAGCTCACTGCACCATCCCAGTTTCAGAACCTGGCTGTATGCAAATTAGTCTGTTCCTGTCCCAGTGCATGATGGGAACAGGGCAAACCAAACTACAAAAGCCAATTCTTACACTGGGAAGGAAACAAGCTCCCGGGGACCGGTTTCTGGCATTACAGCCGTCTTCGGCCCGGTTTGCTTGAATCCTGATGGTGCAATGAGCAAGGGTCTCACATCTGAGAATACCCTTCCACGCTTAGGGTGGACAAAAATATTTACAACAAGGGGTGGTGAGGGACAGAGTCTCTGAATTAAGCAGAAAGCTCTCACCCAGTCAAGAGATCAGGGCTAGATCCAACACCGTTTTTTAGCTCACTGCACCATCCCAGTTTCAGAACCTGGCTGTATGCAAATTAGTCTGTTCCTGTCCCAGTGCATGATGGGAACAGGGCAAACCAAACTACAAAAGCCAATTCTTACACTGGGAAGGAAACAAGCTCCCGGGGACCGGTTTCTGGCATTACAGCCGTCTTCGGCCCGGTTTGCTTGAATCCTGATGGTGCAATGAGCAAGGGTCTCACATCTGAGAATACCCTTCCACGCTTAGGGTGGACAAAAATATTTACAACAAGGGGTGGTGAGGGACAGAGTCTCTGAATTAAGCAGAAAGCTCTCACCCAGTCAAGAGATCAGGGCTAGATCCAACACCGTTTTTTAGCTCACTGCACCATCCCAGTTTCAGAACCTGGCTGTATGCAAATTAGTCTGTTCCTGTCCCAGTGCATGATGGGAACAGGGCAAACCAAACTACAAAAGCCAATTCTTACACTGGGAAGGAAACAAGCTCCCGGGGACCGGTTTCTGGCATTACAGCCGTCTTCGGCCCGGTTTGCTTGAATCCTGATGGTGCAATGAGCAAGGGTCTCACATCTGAGAATACCCTTCCACGCTTAGGGTGGACAAAAATATTTACAACAAGGGGTGGTGAGGGCCTGTCTCCTTTCTGGTGAAGAATTGGCTTGGTAGTTTAGTCTGCCCTGTTCCCATGATGCACTGGGCCAGGGACAGGCTGATTTGCATATAGCCAGGTTCTGAGCTGGGATGGTGCAGTGAGATAAATAACGGTGATGGGTCAATCCCTGATCTTTGGACTGGGTAAGAGTGGTCTGCTTAATTCAGACACTCTGTTCATCACCACCCCCTTTTCTGAATTGTTTTTGGCCACTATAGGTGTGGCAGGGTATACTCAGACATGAGTCCCTTTCTCACTGCACCATCAGGATTCAAGCAAGCCGGGCCGAAGAAGGCTGAAATGCCAGAAACCGGTCCCCGGTAGCTTGTCTCCTTTCTGGTGAAGAATTGGCTTGGTAGTTTAGTCTGCCCTGTTCCCATGATGCACTGGGCCAGGGACAGGCTGATTTGCATATAGCCAGGTTCTGAGCTGGGATGGTGCAGTGAGATAAATAACGGTGATGGGTCAATCCCTGATCTTTGGACTGGGTAAGAGTGGTCTGCTTAATTCAGACACTCTGTTCATCACCACCCCCTTTTCTGAATCGTTTTTGGCCACTATAGGTGTGGCAGGGTTTACTCAGACATGAGTCCCTTTCTCACTGCACCATCAGGATTCAAGCAAGCCGGGCCGAAGAAGGCTGAAATGCCAGAAACCGGTCCCCGGTAGCTTGTCTCCTTTCTGGTGAAGAATTGGCTTGGTAGTTTAGTCTGCCCTGTTCCCATGATGCACTGGGCCAGGGACAGGCTGATTTGCATATAGCCAGGTTCTGAGCTGGGATGGTGCAGTGAGATAAATAACGGTGATGGGTCAATCCCTGATCTTTGGACTGGGTAAGAGTGGTCTGCTTAATTCAGACACTCTGTTCATCACCACCCCCTTTTCTGAATCGTTTTTGGCCACTATAGGTGTGGCAGGGTATACTCAGACATGAGTCCCTTTCTCACTGCACCATCAGGATTCAAGCAAGCCGGGCCGAAGAAGGCTGAAATGCCAGAAACCGGTCCCCGGTAGCTTGTCTCCTTTCTGGTGAAGAATTGGCTTGGTAGTTTAGTCTGCCCTGTTCCCATGATGCACTGGGCCAGGGACAGGCTGATTTGCATATAGCCAGGTTCTGAGCTGGGATGGTGCAGTGAGATAAATAACGGTGATGGGTCAATCCCTGATTTTTGGACTGGGTAAGAGTGGTCTGCTTAATTCAGACACTCTGTTCATCACCACCCCCTTTTCTGAATCGTTTTTGGCCACTATAGGTGTGGCAGGGTATACTCAGACATGAGTCCCTTTCTCACTGCACCATCAGGATTCAAGCAAGCCGGGCCGAAGAAGGCTGAAATGCCAGAAACCGGTCCCCGGTAGCTTGTCTCCTTTCTGGTGAAGAATTGGCTTGGTAGTTTAGTCTGCCCTGTTCCCATGATGCACTGGGCCAGGGACAGGCTGATTTGCATATAGCCAGGTTCTGAGCTGGGATGGTGCAGTGAGATAAATAACGGTGATGGGTCAATCCCTGATCTTTGGACTGGGTAAGAGTGGTCTGCTTAATTCAGACACTCTGTTCATCACCACCCCCTTTTCTGAATCGTTTTTGGCCACTATAGGTGTGGCAGGGTTTACTCAGACATGAGTCCCTTTCTCACTGCACCATCAGGATTCAAGCAAGCCGGGCCGAAGAAGGCTGAAATGCCAGAAACCGGTCCCCGGTAGCTTGTCTCCTTTCTGGTGAAGAATTGGCTTGGTAGTTTAGTCTGCCCTGTTCCCATGATGCACTGGGCCAGGGACAGGCTGATTTGCATATAGCCAGGTTCTGAGCTGGGATGGTGCAGTGAGATAAATAACGGTGATGGGTCAATCCCTGATCTTTGGACTGGGTAAGAGTGGTCTGCTTAATTCAGACACTCTGTTCATCACCACCCCCTTTTCTGAATCGTTTTTGGCCACTATAGGTGTGGCAGGGTATACTCAGACATGAGTCCCTTTCTCACTGCACCATCAGGATTCAAGCAAGCCGGGCCGAAGAAGGCTGAAATGCCAGAAACCGGTCCCCGGTAGCTTGTCTCCTTTCTGGTGAAGAATTGGCTTGGTAGTTTAGTCTGCCCTGTTCCCATGATGCACTGGGCCAGGGACAGGCTGATTTGCATATAGCCAGGTTCTGAGCTGGGATGGTGCAGTGAGATAAATAACGGTGATGGGTCAATCCCTGATTTTTGGACTGGGTAAGAGTGGTCTGCTTAATTCAGACACTCTGTTCATCACCACCCCCTTTTCTGAATCGTTTTTGGCCACTATAGGTGTGGCAGGGTATACTCAGACATGAGTCCCTTTCTCACTGCACCATCAGGATTCAAGCAAGCCGGGCCGAAGAAGGCTGAAATGCCAGAAACCGGTCCCCGGTAGCTTGTCTCCTTTCTGGTGAAGAATTGGCTTGGTAGTTTAGTCTGCCCTGTTCCCATGATGCACTGGGCCAGGGACAGGCTGATTTGCATATAGCCAGGTTCTGAGCTGGGATGGTGCAGTGAGATAAATAACGGTGATGGGTCAATCCCTGATCTTTGGACTGGGTAAGAGTGGTCTGCTTAATTCAGACACTCTGTTCATCACCACCCCCTTTTCTGAATCGTTAATTCGTAAGAATTGGCCAAAGGGCAGATTGGTGCGTAGGGCTCTGGGGTGGTGACTCGTATAGTGCAGGAGGCTGTTACGATCTGTAGGTTTACGGTACATGGTGGTCTTTATGGAACCTGCTTCTAATCTGATCGTTAGGTCAAGGAAACCGATTTCATGGGGTGAGGATGTCATGGTGAAGTGTAGGTGAGGGTTAAGTGTGTTGACCCAAACCAAGAAACCTTCATGTGAGGTCGGTGGACCGCTCCATAGGATAAGGATGTCATCTATGAAGCGTTTCCACATTCTGATGTTATTGCGGAAGGGATTAGACTCATGGTGTATATGAGTATCTTCAAATTTGGCCATGTACAAACAGGCTACCGAGGGGGCGAAGGTACTGCCCATAGAAGTCCCCTGGGTCTGATGGTAGAATTTGCCTCTGTATTCAAAGTAGTTTTCCATCAGGGCTAGTGTGGCGCACTCCATGATGAAGGTCTGGGGAGTGTTGGAGCTCCACAGTTCTTGTCCAAGTCTTTCCTCAATTACCTCAAGAGTCGCCCTCTGGGGGATATTTGTATAAAGTGCTTCGACGTCTAGGGTAATTAGGAGGTCAATCTCTCCTGTGTCCTGGACTGTATCCAGTATTCTAAGAACATCTGTGGTGTCCTGAATGTAGGAGGGGATGCTTTTCACCAGGGGTTGCAAGAAGTGGTCGCAAAACTGAGACAAGGGCTCTAGCACAGAGTCAATCCCAGAGACAATAGGCCTCCCTGGTACTGGTCTAGTGGCTTTATGGATCTTAGGCAGGATGTAAAAGTATGGTACCCTGGGGTCCTTTTTCATGAGAAATTCTGCCTCCTTTTTACTGATCCATTGATCACATTCAGCACCGGATACCAGGCTTGTGATCTTGGTCTGTAAACGCGCGGTTGGGTCATCAGTGATTGGAGTGTAATATCTCTGGTCACTGAGCTGTCTGTTGCACTCCAACTCGTAATCCACAGTGTTCATCAGAACTGTGGCTCCCCCTTTGTCTGCCTGTTTGATTGTGATAGAGGAATCATTAGCCAATGATTTAAGTATAGCCAATTCGTTCTTGGAGATGTTGGAATGTGGTGTCAGCCGGTCAAGCCTATCGATGTCTTTCAGTACTGCCTGTTCAAACGTCAACACTTCGTTGGGGACCATACCGTTGTGAGGTGTAAAGGTTGAGGGATTACGGAGCCCGGAATCGTCAGTGGGTTCAATGGGTTTCCCTTCAAAGAAGGCTTTTAACCTTATTTTCCTGAAGAACGCCTTGAGTTCCTTAGTTTGTTGGAATTGGTCGATCCTGGGTGTAGGGACGAAGCCCAAGCCCTTTTGTAGGACTTCTTCCTCTCTTTGAGTTAGGTGGTGATCTGATAGATTAACCACCAAACTCACTGTTGCCCTGACCGACTCGTGCTCCTCGTGTCCATCCCTTGGGGGCGTGTGTCCTCCCATTGTACCCTTTTCTCTGCTGTGTTGGGCGGCATTACCGTTTACCACTTACATGTTGTGACACAGTGAGGTTAGTCCTTGACACCATGGCGACCTGAGGGCGGCATTACCTTTTACAATTAACCTGCACCTTGCTACACTGGCAACCAAAGGTACCCCTTACATAATGGCCGCCATCCGCAACTAGACACTAGCCTTGTTCACAACTACGTGTATCTCTTAACTATCAAATCTATTTACCGCCCTTTCGCCGGACCCCTTGGTTTCTTATACTATGCAAATGTCCGAGCAACCGAGGCAATTCACGCTTTGTTAACCGCTTTTACATGGGGCGGTAATCCAGGGCAACAGCTTCTCCGCAGTGTTTACACCATCCTAAGATGGCCGCCACGCACTCGGCTCTGCACACGTGACCTTGGGCAGGGGGCGGCTACCTAACGCGTCACGCTGAACGTCCGGCGTTGTTGAAATAACCCGCGCCGCCGAGCTCAAACATCTACTCGAGCTCGGCGGGGATGGGTAGGTCACAACGCCCGGACGCAGAAGACTTCAGGTGAGTGCGTTTAGCGCTTGACAAATGGTGAGCAACCAGCGCCTATACAGGTTTTTCTGGCCTGATTCAGTCCACCAACATCTAATGCAGGGATACGCTTTTTCATGACCGCGTTTTCTCCTACCCCTTCTCCAGCCACACCTCGAGGGCTTAGCACTGCAGTTCAGCCCTGCCGAACACTCATGTGGCCTCTAATATATGACCACTAGGTGAGTAGGAGCATTTACACATGCTTGTTTAAATGGTTTATGTAGATCACAGGGAGAGTGCTATTATGCCTACTAAGTTACCGAGTGGTGTTGACACATAAGACCTGCCTAGTACCTGACATTCTACAGCCAGGCATTGATATTAAGACTGCTGCATTTTTAACTCTGTATGTTTACATTGTTGTTTTAAAACCATCACCCTCACTTTCCACGGTCCTATTCACAATTATAGTTATTGTGTGTGCTCTTCACCTTGACATTGCACGCTCAATACACTTGGCATGCGGTGGATGTGTAAAACCACTTTCAATACCACCAGCATGTTAGTATATTATCTTCCTGGCAATATTGTGACCTACATTTTTGTTTAACTACTGTTTCCTTATCCTTTCTATAGGCATAGGAGGATCCACTAAGGTAACAATACAACACATATGATACTAGCATGTTGTTGTCTTCACTTTGGTCCTGAAGAATCGCGGTTAATATACCATTAGCGAGAAACATGTTGACCACATACACTGCTAGTTTCTACTAGGGGTCACACAACATAATAGGTTGACACCTAGGCAACTAGCTTCACCTTTTAACTGTAGCCAGGGGACCCCCAGAATAAAGTCCATTCCGGTACCCCTTGTTACATTTTAGCCGCCTCATCATAGGAATACACTACCCTGCCCACATACCCCCACTTCACCAAAAATAGTTGGAAAAAGATCTCCGCCAAAGAGCCCCTCTCTGAGGTGTGCCCGTCGGGGATTGCACCGCCTCCCCGACGAGGAGCAACCGCCGATGATGAAGCATGACTCTCCTCGGGGTGTGTGAGGCAAATACATCCAACATAATGGATGCCCCAGGGTATCATTTAAATCCCCCCTTTGGTCACGTCAGCTAAAATCCCCCCACCTCTTTTTCCTCTAGGAACAGTGCAGCAACCCCATTTTTTGATCTGACTCTCTAGTACTCAGTACGGACACTAAGCTGCTACTGGACCTTCCACCATCTTGAGTGGTAAATAGTGTCCTCTCGCCTCCCCCCTCTTTGAAACCCACTCCTGAGTTAGTCAACTACAAACAGGAACTACAGGAAATTCTTGCTCTCCCCACAATAGACAACATTCCCTGGTTTAAATACCTAAAAACCGAGTTTGCCCGGCTCGGTCTCTCGACTCTTTGGACTGATCCTGAAGTGGCCTGTCCTGGACTTTCCCTCAAACACCTGGTGGCCACTTTCCATGCTTGCAAACTTGCTTCTCACACACAGATTTCATGACCAGACTCCCTAACCAAGGTCTTTCTTGGGGTTAAAGAATCCTATAAGTTTGAGACAGTCCTCGATGATATTTTCCCAAATTTCGCCAGGAAATTGTATCTCCAATGGCGGTACGTTACTCTCCCGCTAAGGGCATTTACCAGTAAATGGAAGCAACATTCTCCGGAAAATTGTCCTGGCTGCAATTGCACTCCTGAAGATGATTTGCATCTGGTTTTCTTTTGTTCTGCATATACTGAGGCTAGAAGGTTCTGGATAATCCCATACTGTAAAAATCATGGGTTTATTAAATGCCATGAGGCCTTCAGAATCCTGAAGACTGTTTTTGCAATGGCCAAATTTTTAGAGGCAGCTTGGCATAAGAGACTGCGTTTTATCACTCAGGATACTCCACTTATCATTCAGACTACGCACTAGCAAGCACACAAATCTTTAGACACTAGGTTAATTCAAGTAAGATTTAGATGGACTGTTAAAATTGCTTCGCCAAACTGATCATATTTTTAACTGCAAACTGATAGCTTGTTCTACTCAGTCTTGATTATCCATCAGCTTTTATAGTATTAATTGTATTGTACTGTGGTAACTTCTTTTTTATTCTGTTCGTACTAGTGTGCTATCCTGCTATTGATGTAATACCATGTCTGATTTTCGTTGTGTCTAAATTGTATGTTTTATCTTTTATGGCTAAATTGCCGAAATAAAGAGAATGGAATGGAATGGATACTCTGATGTTTCCTTTTTGACATACTTTTAATAAACTTATCTTTTGAAAATCTTTTTCATTGATTGATATATATGTATACATATCAATCAATGTAATATATTTATATGTTTAGTCCTAGTCTCATATTACATTACACTCATAAAAACATTAAAACATTCAAGAGTGTCTAAATCTCATGACCCACTACACAGCACACAATGTGCCCATCATATCTATGTGATGACAAAAACAAAAGATTTATAAAACTTAACACATTACAAGTTTGTCTCACCCTGCGTAAAAAAATTAAATACTTCATGGTTACAGGGAAATCTCTGTAGGCACACACTTGTAAAATCTGAGAGGCAATAAAGGATTTAGAGGATGGTATAAGGAAAATATCAATGAAAGAAAACCTACTTTGTCAACGGTCTTTACCTTACTGTAAATCTAGACCCAGATTTACTATGATTTTGCATTGGAGTTTTGCCACTTTTGTGGTGCATCCCAGATGCAAAATAATTATTGGAATTTATTAAACCACACAAAGCAGCATTGCGTGGCTTTGAGTGGTTTAGTAAATACAAAGAAACTCAAGGACGCACATAGAGCTACCTTGCCTCACTTTTAGTCGGGTAGGGGCAGGGGCATCCCAAACACTTGTAAACCAGGGTGTGTACCAAAATGGTGTGGCTGCACGACAGAGGTGTAACATGTAGAAATATCTCTACTTCCCCTCATTACTTTCTCTTTCCATGTGTGCTGCATTCTGCAGCGGATCACTGACATAATATAGAATGCCAAAATATCGACCTGCCAAAATATCGTGGACAAAATATAGAATGCCAAAATATCGAATTCCTATCTACAAACAGGTAAGTACAAAAATACTGAATCAAAAATATTGTTGTAAAAAATATAGTTAGTCAAAATATCGAATTTTTAAAATATCTTAAAAGTAATGTAAAATTAATAAAATAATAAATATAATTAACTAAAACATACTTAAACATATTAAAAAAACTTTAAAAATAATTAATTCAAGTTGAGAAAAAAATAAACATATTTATATTTTTTAATACATATATATTAACATAATATTAATAAAAAATATTCAATATTTTTAGTGTAGGATAGCGGGAGGGTAAAGTTTACTATTACTACCCCAGTGAGTGTGACAGTAGGGAAAGCGTTGGATAGCAGGAGGGTAAAAATTACTATTCCCTCTCTAGAGAGTGTAACAGTAGGGAAAGTGTTGGATAGCGGGAGGATAATAATTACTATTCCCACTCCAGAGAGTGCAACAGTAGGGAAAGCGTTGGATAGCTTAGGGGAAACAATTGCTATTCACACTCCATTGAGTGCAACTGTAGGGAAAGTGTTGGATAGAGTAGGGGTAAAAATTACTATTCACACCCCAATGAGTGCAACAATAGGGAAGGCTATTGGATAGAGTAGGGGTGAAAATTTCTATTCCCACTCCATTGAGTGCAACAGTATGGAAAGCGTTGGATAGCGGGGGGGTAAAAATTACTATTCCCACTCCAGAGAGTGTAATAGTAGGGAAAGCATTGGATAGCGTAGGGGTAAAAATTCCTATTCCCAGTCCAGTGAGTGCAACAGTAGGGAAAGTAATAATTTAATATTTTAATAAAAATAAATTAATTATCAATATCAATAAAACATGATTTACAAATTACAAAATATGTATTAAATAATTTAGTATAAATACCAATAAATATTTTTCTTTTAAAATTAATTATCTATAAAAAATTATAATTAACAACCAATTAATTTTCAATACCAAAAATTAATAAATAATAAAAGAAATACCAATTAATAATTAACAAATTAATTTTCAATACCAATAAAAAAATTACTTAATTCCAATTAAATTACTTCCCACCCTATTCCCCTATAAACCCACAACCCGCTACAGAACTAAAATACAAAATTAAATTAAAAACAATTACTAATTCCTAAAAATTAATATTTAATTTACTATAATTAAATTACTTCCCACCCTATTCCCCTATAAACCCACAGCCCGCTACAGAATTAAATTACGCAAAAATGAAATAACATAAAATTCATTACTTTAAAAAAATTAAACATACATTACAAAAAATATTATACACTTTTAACACATTTACTAACATACAAAACACTTAAAAAATCGATATTATTAAAGATTTGATATATTTTAATGCCTATATTATGTACTTCAATATTACTTACCTGCATTTCGATATTATTGACCACTATATTATGTTCATTCGATATTTTGTCCATTCTATATTTTGTACTCAATATTGTCCATTCTATATATTTTTTTCGACATTTTGTCTATTTACCTTCTGCAGCGCACATGGAAAGAGGGATATACCTCTGGATTGTTTTTGTGCAGGAAGGAGTCCCTTCCTGCATGAAAATAATCTGGCCCATAATGCAGGCACCATTGCACCATAGTGCAATGGTGCCACCATTTATGCCAAAGCACACAATGTGCCAATGCAAGAATAGATCATAAATTATTTATACCTTTGTAAATATTGAGCTTTTCTGCTCTCTTCCTTTCACTTAATTCAGCACAGCAAGTTCAAGTCCATGCTGTGTTGCTTGAAAAAATAATAAATATTCTCCCTAGTGTCTTACCCGAGCATCTGAATGATGTGGATGCCCCGGAGAAGGAACCTTCTTAAATAACAGATTATTCTTCCTGGGAGGGCATGTTCCCAAGGGTGGTAGTCTTCTGTATCACATTTGATCAAAGTATCATGCATTCAATTGATCTAAATACTAGGATAACTTTTGCTTATCTTGTTTCCTGTCTGAAGTCACTGTCAGCAGTGGTGGCTCACTGAATATCCTTCTCAAAAGGTGAGGTAAAAGACTGTGTGTTTGTGCACAACTTTCTGGTGTAAAATTCTGGAGCTGCACACGACAGAAAGAAGCCAGGGCCCTAAAACGAGCAAAACAAATGTATCTTGATTAATTGAATATTTGTGTTTAATAGGTTATCATGCTTTGAGGTCTGCATTAATGTTCCAGCATTCTTGTTTAAGCTAGGAAATTTAGAACATATTTTTCTGAATTTTCTTCTATGTGGATGGACCCTTTACCAGAGTGTGGATTGAATCATTAGGGTGTTTTTCTTCTGGTAATTTCTCAGGCCACTTCTGGCAAGTCATAGGAGAGTAAACTGTTTCTTATCTTTTTGAGATTGTGCCTGGGTGGAACTATATGTTTCTTTATCAAAGTTGGAGCTGTCAAAGCTGGACATCTGAATGCAGAACTAGTCTTGTCACACGACAAGAGAAATAAGGCCCAAATATTATGGAAAAGTAACACAACGCAGCTCAGCAAGTCACTTTGCTGCACTGTGTTATAGGAAAATGACAGAACCACGCTGTTTTTAAAAGAATACATTCCTGCCTTTTACCATGTACTGGTGCTATTTTGGCTTCCCAGCACAAATGAGGGCCACCTTGCACCATGGTACAAGTGTGCCTGTGTTGCACGCAGGATTGTGTTTGTGTAGGAAGTGGAACAAAAACAATCCTGGGAGGCATATTTCTCTTTCTATGTGTGCTACATAATGGGAAGGTGTAAATATTTCGACACACCCCCAGGTTTACAAGTTCTTGTAAATCTGGAAATGTGTCAAAACCATGGGAGTTACATGGGAACCCCTATACAATGCCCATAGAATTCCTTCCAAGGGTAGAATAATGCAATGCAGCAATTTGCACAGCATTGCACTATTCCAGATATTTGGAGCCACTCTGAGCCACGTAAATACGCTTCAGGTGGCTTCAAACATCGGTCTTAAGGTTTCCGTCACTCTTGCGCCATTTTGCAAGAGCAGCTCAAATGTCATCATGAATAGGCCCCTAACAGTCTTGAGCCTCTCTTTCTGCATCATTAGAACATGTTTTAAAAAAGAATTTGTCATTTAGTTGCTACCGGTTCTTGGCACAGCAATAGAATTTGTTGATACAGATTGGAGGTATTGATAATGTAATAGCAGAGCTCTCCTGAAGTAGAGTTAGATCTGTCATCCTTAGGGTGGCCTTTCTCCCATCATTTTGCCTTTTGCCTCCCATTTTTGCTGATTATTTTTGTTGACCTTAATACTCTGAGCACTTTACCAGTGCTAACCTGTGCTAAAATGCATGTGCTTTTCCCCTAGGCATAATGACATTGGTGTATACCTGATTGGCATACTTGTTTTACTGGTAAGTCCCTTGTAAAGTGGTGTATCATATACCCAGTGCCTGTACTTCAAATGCTATTAGTGAACTACAGCGGTGATTGTGCCACCCACAGAAGTAGCCTTTCAAACGTGGCTCAGGCCTGCCACTGCAGTGTTTGGTGTGCAGTTTGCTGCCACTTCGACTTGGCCTTTTAAACTACATGCCAAGCCTAAAACTGCACTTTTATTACATATCAGTCACCCCTAAGTTTGTCCCTAAGAAAACCTGAAGGGCAGGATGCTATCCAAGTAAAAGGTAAGATATGTACCTTTATGTATTGGATGTCCTGGAAGTGACAATCACCCTTTTTAGTTTTTCACTACTGTGAGGCCTACCTCTCTAATTGGCCAGCATTGCGAATCCCTTAATATACTTGTAAGCTATAATTCCTGTTCAGAGAGGAGTAGCTTTTTCATGTTTGATATGTTTGGAATGGCAATGATAAAATCTCCTTACAGGCAAAGTTTCATTTAACCTTACTGTTTTAGAAAGTGAACAATTCTTTGTACTTACTGCTCTTTGTGCCTAACAGCATTTCCCCACTACATGTTTGGGTGGGGTGACAGCTACACTTTGTGCATTCCCGTTAGAAGACCACACACTAAGGGGCCCATTAGGATGGCGGGCGGATTGCTCCTGCTGGGCCGGTCACCACAGGCCCGGCGGGGGCAATTCGCACACCACCCCTGTAGGAAAGACCCCGCCATATTATTATGGCTGAGGGGTCAGCGGCGGACGGAAAGACCATCCACTGCATTTCCGCCCGGGTCAACTTGCGACCAGGCGGAAAAGGCTGCAATATGGTGGCGGTGTCTGTTTGACTCCGCCAGCCATATTACAATGTGGTTTGAGGAATGCCTTTCTGTGGTGGCATTGCTGCCACGGAAAGGCATGCAGAGTCTGCCAGGGGGGTAGTTTGCAGGCCCTCAGGGTCTCTGGAAGTGTGGGGGGGTCAACATAGGGGGGGTACCTATAGTACCCCCGAGTAGTTCCATGCACAACATGGCAGGCACCGCGCGGTGCCTGCCATGTTGTGAATGGAAGTGCACAACATGTCTCCCTAACATTGTGGTGGGCAGTGCTGAGTTCACCGCCCGCCACAATGTTAGAGATGCAGGATGCGCCTGCCACTGTGGCGGGTGCATCCTACTAGCACCCACGGTACCCACGCCATTATGGTGGGCAGTCCATTTAGACGACGGGATGACCGGCGGACTTTGTCCCCCCGCCATCCTAATGGGCCCCTAAGAGAGGTGAGGCTCATCAGCATTCTGATGGGTCTTTCTGGGCAGGGTGGAATGGGAGGGACTGACACTTAAACTTCAATAGGTTGGTTCCTGTCCATACACAAAGCACGGATATACCCCCTGGTTAATATAGCAGATAGGATTGGGTTGTAATGGGTCATTTTGCACGTAAGAGAGCTCCTTTTATGTCCCCCCAACCTCAGAGGCATTTTTGGAATTTGTACTAGTTCCCTGTCCCCTTAAAAACTGACACTTTTGGACCTGTAAGCATATACTGCTGGATTTACATCTGCACATTGCCACATGGACTGTTGTGTTGCCTAATGAACTCATATTTGGGCTGCTGACCGGGAAGGCCAGCCTTGCTTTGCTGTTGCCCTACTGCCTGCTACTCTCTGTCTGTGTTGACGGATAGCTGGACTCTGCATTTGATTAAGTGTTCTCCAAGAGCTTGTTGGCTTGCCCACTTTGCGAAGAAATCTAAGGGCCATAAAAGACTTAATTGGCACTGATTGGGCTTGCCATGTCAGCCCCCCCTTCCATGACTGCCCTACCCACAGCTGTACTTGCTTCTACATTTGCCACCGCCTTTGTGTTGGACTGACTAGGCTTGCTAAGTCAGTCTTGCTCTCCAAATCACAGTAAATGATCTTGAGAAGGTGCCTCGGTGCTGAGAGAAGCCCTCTAGCTCTGCCCTGTCATGTTGCCATGGCAACGCTGAGTTCCCCAATGATATCAGCCATTCGCGCCAGTCCAGAGGGAGGGGCCCGACCTTCAGTTGAGATCGCCACCTTTGTGTTTTGTTTTGCCATCAGATCGCCAAGTCTATCCCACCAATGCCCAGATAGCCTAGCATGGCCAAGCTCCACACCACATACCAGAAAGGTTAACATCCTGACTCTGAGCTAGAGAAATGGTCCTGTATTCACTGAATCATAACCTGTGAGGTCCTTTTAGTTGTCCTGCATGCTTTCAGGCAGCTGAGCTTTACTGCCCACCCCCGGTCCCAACGGGCCAATGCAGACCTTTTGTAGGGTGCCCCTTGGGCCCTATTTCAACCCAAAATGATGAGGAAATAACCCTTAGTATTTCCTGAATAGACTTGGAGTTGTTCTCTCCCCAGACTCCTGTAACTCCCAATAAGTTTATTATCGTAATTGCTACTTAGGCACGGTATTTACTTGTATGCTTAAAACTCATAAGTTGCAAAGTACTTATTGGATTGTTGCCATTTTGGTCTTGTTCGGTGTATAATACAATAAGCTATTTTTACAGGCCTGGATGGAGTCTTTTTTTGGTGTATTCATTGTGTGTCTGTGTTTCACAACTACTTAACGCATTGCCCCTTTTGAAAAGCCTTTCTGCTCTGTGCCAGGATACCAGAGGGTGAGCACAGGTTATCCTAGTTGTGTACCTAGCTGATTTTCACTTGTGATGGGTTCAGCTTGGCCTTGGTGTATACCGCAGCCTACCAGAAACCCCATTTCTATCATCTGTATCAGCAGTGAGGATAGAACATGTGTTTGTGCCATACCATTTGGTAACTCATTGCTCACTACAACTTTATATTGAGACTATTTGACCCTTTTTTCAGTTCTCCCTGTTCTGACATCTTTTCATTATTCCATAGTCCTATTTCCCAGGACCCATTTTTCTCATCAACGTCTGTGGTCCTATGGGAGAAACTGGCCTGGTATATGATGTACAATTATGTACGTGGACACCTTGCACCAGCCAGACAAACCTTATGGTGATTTAAGAGGTCTTAGATAACCTTAGAGAGCTATCTAAGTGGTAGCTGTGGAGAGCAGCTTTCAGGCTCAGTCCAGAAGGAGTGTAAAGCAGCTTGTGTTACCAATATGCAATCTTAAAGTATAGATTAAGGGAAAAATAACCACACAAGGTATTTATAAAAATTTATATTTATTACATAATTCTCTCTAACACATACAAATATCTCCTACCGGGAGATATGCACAACACACCCAATACTTTGCAAAGAAATCACAGGAAATAACTCAAAGTACACAGGGATACTAGCCTTAAACTTGGTGAGAGTGCAGGGCAGGTCTCGGGAGCTGTGGAAACCACCACCTGTGTTTCAAAACCTTCACGAGTCTGGAGGAGTTCAGGATTCAGCAGACCGGTCTACTTAGTTGCGGTGCCTGTGAATGCTGTGAAGTGACTCCTTCACTCCAAGGGAGATACTTTAAGGTGTCTATGATGCCCACAGACCTTGGAAGGTTCATGTATGGTGCACAGGCACAGATGATGCAGCAGACTGTAAGGGAGATGAAGTTGAGCCCTAACGAAGTCTAGTGAAGTCCAGAGTGCCCAGACGGGAGAAGAAGAAGTGGTGTCTGATCTGAATTTTATCCCTCGACGAATCTAGGGACCCACCTACAGGTACGCCCTGAAGTACCCTAAGGAAAAGTTTAGAACGATTCAGGGAACCCTCCCAGGGGACTGTCTGGACAGTGGGGAGGTTACTCCCATGTCCTTTTTCCAGTTTTAAACCGGAACCGGGAGTCAAAGGCTTTCAGGACTGGTTTGAACTGGACTATGCAGGGGGACAACAAATGTGCCCCACATGCAGACTGAGTACCACTGGCAAGCGCACCTACCCTGCCCCAATACCCTAAATCCTGCCTGGGAGGTGGTCACACCTCCCTGTGACAGGATACCTATTGTTCTGACTTCCCCTGCTCAAAAGCAGCAAAAGGGCAGAATCGTGTCTCTGGTCGGCAGCAACCATTTTATGCTGTCTGGGTCTGGCTCCTCCAGTGCTTGGAATCATACCTCCCACACTGTTTATGGTGTGAGAGTATAATTCCAACATGTTTGATACCAAATATGATAGGATTTGTTGCAGCCAGTTTCGATATGGTCAATAATTAAGTGGTGCCCCGAAGTGTATATAGTTGCTTCACTGACAACTGGGAGAATGGACTCCGTAAGCTGTAGGGGTGTCCTGCTCGTGCAAGGGCATCCTCTCACTTAGAACCAAAAACCCTGCCTTCATGATTGAAAAGGCCTGCTATATGGGTGATTTATAGTTTTTTAAGTGCAGTGACCCTAGATATATGAAACCTACATTTTTAGTAAGTGGTGCAAGCAAATACTTACACAGGTTGCAATGGCAGGCCTGTAGTTCTATTTTAAATTGTTTTCCTCGGATGGCATAATGCATGCTTCAGCCCATAGGAGACCTCTGTAGTACCTATCCCCTTTGTACCATAGGACCATATACTAGGGACTTATAATCTGGGCGTACCTAAGTATTGAATCTGGGAGTACCTAAGTATTGAACATAACAATTTAGGGAGAAAGCAGATAGACTGGGGTCGTGATTAGCAGGATCCCAGTCAGACTAGTCAGTAACAGCTTATCACCAGGCAAAAAGTGGGGGTTACCATAGAAGCATATCCTGCTCTCCTACACGCACACCCGAAACATAGGGAGTTGAGACTAACCTTTCCCAGCTGAGTCTTCATTTTCTAAGTGGAAATATCTGGAAAGTCCATCTGCATTGGCATGGTTAGCGTCAGGTCTAGGTTCCACTGTATAGTCCATCCTTTGTAGGGAAATGAACAATCTCAAAAGCTTGGGGTTTTCACCCTTCATCTGTTTAAGCCATAAGAAGGTTACTTGTAATCTTAAAAGACATAACTTGCAAAGTACTTATTGGAATGTTGTTATTTTGGTCTTGCTCTATTTATAATACAATACACCATTCCTACAAACATGTGTGGAGCCATTTTGTGTTTGTGCTTGCGTTACTGTGTGTGTTGCAAAAAATACTTTACACATTGCCTTTTTTGATAAGCCTGCCTGCTGTGTGCCATGCTAATCGAGGGTGATTGCAGGTTCTTATTTGTGTATCTAACTTACCATGACTGGAGTGGTGGGTTCTGCCTGGCCTGGGTGTATACCTCAGTCAACCAGTAACCCCATTTCTAACAAATCTTTCACCCCCTTCTTGTTGTAGAGGCCACTTTTCTGTTCTTAAAACATTCTTTTGGATTGGATAGTTCTCTGACATATGATTGCTTCCCTGCTTGTCCTGGGAACATATCTTTCCAGGGACCCTGCTTATATGATTAAGTTTGTGCCACAATGTGGAAAATGTAAGCTCGCTATACTTTTTTCAGGCAACAGTTCTTCTCAGGCTTATTGGTGGCATCTAGCCATTAGAATTTGCACATGCTGATCTCTTGACTGGGGTATTGACTTATCCTATGAAAAGCTCCTTCCAGCAGATATGTGCTAGGTTCCTGTTTGATTGTGTGTACGAGGTTTAATAGAACACTGGTGATGCAGATTTACCAAAATGTCACGCGACTCAGTGCAGCACAGTAAGACACCTTGCTGTGCTTCATTGTGGGACAGGAAGAGGACAGAAATGTCCCATATTACCTATCATATAGTGCATTCCAATCCTCTCCCTGCACTGGCGCACTATGTGAAAGGGTGCCTGGAATGCAGAAAATATCACTTTGTGCAGAAAGGAACAAAAAGAGTCCTCTGAGGATTGTTTCCACTTTCTCTGTGTGCTGCAGAATGCAGAAAATGTAGGAAGGGGAAAGAATATGGGGAAATAAGGATATTTCTCCTCATTATGCCTCCCTTGGGAAGGCGTAGCTTTTAGACGCATTTCCAGGTCCACCACGAATGGCAAATCTAGGAATGTGCCAAAATCTACGGTTAGACACATGGTAACACTTGTAATCCACCCAAGGAACACCTCCATGGGGCTGAGTAAGAGAAGACAGTGAATTGTGTTGCTTTGTGTTATTCCAAATTTTCCAAGACACACAGGGTCACACAAGGTGGCTTTGTGCGGCTTGGTAAACCTAATTATAGTTTTTGTGCCGTCCTGAATCCCCTTTTAATGGCACAAGGGTGATGGAAAACTTTTGATTAATCTTGCCTTGGATCTTTAGCTGTCTAGGAAGACCTGTTGTTGCCACACACTTAACACACAACAAACATCGTACACATGCTGTAGTGACCGGGTTTTTGGCTCTACTTTGGAGTGATGGTGACTTTAAGCTTGCTACCATCCTGAATCTCTATTCTTGCTTTGTGTTGGTCCTTTTAAGGCCATTTTCCAGACCTAGAAGCATAAACTAGAGGATAACTGCTTAATATGATGATAGATCCCTTATTCTTGACTCTAATCCATCTATTGCCTATTGGCTTTGACATAATTATGTGTCCTTTCATCATCCTACCTATAGTAGAGGGTGGATCCTGTAGTCCTGACTTTATATTACATATTGGTATGGTTTGTGTAGGTACTCTGACAGAGCTAAGTGTTATTTCATCCTTCTCAGGCCTACAAGGCCCAGAACTAGAGAGACTCCATTTTGCTTTCTGTCCCTGCAGAACTGAGATGCTTGCAGGGTAAAGGTAATGTTTTAGTTATAAGGTGTTGTTCGCCCTAAGCGAACTGGAGAGAACCGGCCAGAGCTGAATCTATTCAGGAAGTGTCTCTGGGCTCAGGTCTCTAGACGAAACAAGCAGCTGGTCACTGTGGGAGCGTCTAGCGCAAGGAGCCTGGTACATGGAATCGGTGGGAGGAGGCTGCTGGCTGGAACTTTCCATGAGGAGACAGCATTCCATATTAGTGAAGTGCAGAGGCGGAGTCAGTTAGTTGCAGAAGGAGTGGAGAATCAGAAAGAGTTTGAGTTGGAAGGAGTTCAGTCGATGATTGGAACAGAGAGAGTTAGTAGCAGTTGGAGTTGAGTTGGAGCAGAGGAGCAGAGAAGAAGATACAGTGGATGCTTGGAACAGAGAGAAGTCCGTTAGTCAGTTTGTCTGTGAGACAGTTGGAATCAGAGAAAGAAGAAGATGCTTGAAACAGAGAGAAGACAGACAGACAGTCAGTGAGCTGGAACTGAAGGAAGTAGTCGGAAGCAGTTACTTATCAGGAGGAGTTGTGAGCAGCTGGAGTCTGAAGTGATGCCTTTTGGAAGAGACTGAAGTTATATCGTGGATTAATCTGTGGGAGCAGCTGGAGTGAATTGGACATTGGAACAGAGATAATCAGACAGAGTGAAGAAGCTAGTGGAGCAAACGGTTATCAGAGCGGCAGAAACAATTAGGCTGAATCTGGAAGGTGGAGAGAGTTCGTGGGGTTGAGGAATCCAGTGCAGAGTGATCAGCGCAGGTGTGTCCAAGAGTGCAGGAGAGGATCTAAGACGAGCTAAGGCACAGATGAGAGAGGAGCCCAGATGACAGCTAGAGCAAGACCTCATACTCCTTAGGTGATACCCTTCATTATCTTTAAATATTAACCTTGTCCCTATTGTATGTCTAATCCTTTTTCTTTCAGCGGTGTGCAGTCTATTTACAGTCCCTGTTAGTTACATGTGGATGTGGTCAGTCTATTTACAGTCCCTGTTAGTTACATGTGGATGTGGTATAGTAATAGAGCTTTACAGAGACCCCGCAGATCTGTGTATGTGTCTATTCCCATTTTACCTTTCAGGCTATGTGTTATAGTATAGTGTTATATTGTAATAAAGATACCCCAGTTCTTAGTGAACCAGTGTGCATGTGTTGTTCTTATGATAGAGCTGACCTTTCTTCTAACCAGATGCTGTATAGTAACTGATGGATCAAGAGGGAGTAGGAGCGCTTAAATCAGGGAATAACTTTTGCATACTGTGTGTGCCTCTTATTTTTATACAGTGAAGGTAACCTTTTCTTCTAGTCAGGTGTTACAGCCAGAACAGATGCTACCCCTGATCAGGTAAGTAACAACTGAATAATTAGGGAGAGAGGAGCCCTTGAACTAAGTAATTCGGCCATTCCATAATATTGTAGTAGTGATCCCCTAGTGCAGTGGTTCCCAAACTTTTTTGACCTGTGGCTCCCTTGACCTAATCGGCAGTTGGCCGTGGCTCCCCACCATTTTTTTACCGGTGGGCGGGTGGGGGGGGTGTAAGCCCAACGTAGGGAGTACTTCCTGTTGTCTTCCTTAAAGTAATTGGGACGCAATAAAGGTATTATAATCACATTTGTAACAAAATAAGAAATATACGTTTTTATTAAACAACTGTTAAGTGAGAAACAATACCAAATTTAAAGCCAAATATGTTTCCATGCAACTTTTTTTAACTACATCAGTCCCAGAGTGGAGTTGGACACACCATTGCACAATATGGCAGCTTTTGTCCACCCATTCCCACAACTCCAGATTTATGAAAGATTCTAAAACATTTGTTGCCTGCAAATAAGAGTTCTGCTGAAAGGGCCAGACCGCAGATCTATGAACATTGAATGGCAGGCTGCTTGAGAAATTTAACCCATCTATCTAAGTCTTAAGGTGTCAAACATGCCAGATTTACAACTGGTGTCTTGGTCTCCACTTGCCTTATGGCCAGGGCTCCAGGTCGTGGACATATTGGTCTGTTTTACAACTTAAAATCATGAAAATCAGCAGTAGTGATTCCTCCAACAAAAGAATTGGGAAGTTATAAGTGAGAGGAGTATGTCCTCTGCATCTAACAGTAGAGCTCCTGGGGGAGGCCTAGGCAACACCCCACTTAAGCAGCCATATTGGAATAAATACAATGTCACTTGAATGGCATGAAGGAGCTTGCAGTGAAGCTACGAAGAAGGAGGCAAAGTTTCCGCTCCCCACCATCAGCACTCATTTTTTTTCCTTGCCCATGGTCTTTGATCAGCTGTAATCTTCACTATCATCCCATCCCTTACAATACTCTCACTCATACAAGCACCTCTCTACTATAATGCTCAGTCACTCTCATTCCCTTGTCAAGTGAGAAACTTTTTTCTGTAAGTTTCGGATTATATTAGGCATGAAATGTTAATTATATCAGAGAAATTAAAACAATTACTGAATTTACTGTTACGTGCAATATTGCTAGAAAATCTCTGTAGAAGAGAAAGGTTCTGCTATCCTATGGTCACCCCAAATTTTTGCTTTTTGCTTCACTGGTTTATGACTTAATGTGGCTGTGGGCCTGCTAATCAGACCCACAGCCTGCTGTTCTCTCTCTAAATTACTGCCAATGCACTCTAGGTGCATTACGAATTGGAACTGGTTCACCTTATTGACCCCTGTAACAGTGTACCCTAGGTACCCAGGGCATAGGTGTTTCCAAGGCCTACCAGGGGCTGCAGCATGTATTGTGCCACCCCTGGCCTGGCCTCCACATTTGGCACAACTGGCTGATCACTCAGCTGGGGTAAGTTGGTGTAATCACCTCTTACTTAGGTATAGTATCCCTATGCCTGACCTTAAACTGGACACATATGTTCCTATCAGCCACTCCTATGGAAGGCCTCATCAATCCTGGAGGCAGAGTGCTTGGAAATATGTGAGATGGTGCTCTAGCGTGAGCTGAGCCTGTCTGCAGCTGTCGGGAACCACTCCCTAAGCTGTTCTGGGATATTGCCATACCATATACTCTTAAGTGCATTATAATCCTCGCGGTTATATGCTATCTTTGGTTTGGCTTTATCAAAACATGTCGAGTAAGGTGTCATACGAATTGGAATACTATCCCCTCGACAGTTCTGTCGACAGGGATAGCATTCCACCCTTCTAGAGGGACACGACATGTGTGTAGCCTTAACCCTGGTTAAAGTTAAATAGAGCCTCAGCATCACAAAATGGATGCTGCCACCACAGACACGAGTCTGACCCCCTGCTGCTGGGAGTCCTTCCAGCGAGGGAGGCTTGGACAAAGGGTTTCCTGCCTTGGGAGGTGCGAGCACCACCCCAGACAGGGTTTTTTGTATTGGGTAGGACAGGGCTGAATAGATTGAGACATGCCCGGGGCACACAAGGTGTTCCCGTGCATAAGCCAGTCCAAACCGGTCCTGGGACTTTCCAGACCCAGGCCTGGCGAGGAGCTGGACAAAGGAAAGGGGGTGTAACCGCTCCCCTTCCTGGTTCCTCCCAGAGGAGGGACCTAGTAGGTAATCCACCCCTCAGATTGGGAATAAGAGTGGGAGCAGTGCCATTGCACAGCAGATCATCCTGAATCAACTTTACACGAAGAAGACGACTGGACTTCGACATTCTGCTGCACAGAAGACTGAAGAGAATCTCCCTTGTGGCCTAGGAGTGGCCACCCTGTGAACACAGGCACCAACCAGCGAATCGACATCTGCTTTGCCGCCACCTCCCGCCGGAGCCCGAGCCCAGAGCCTGACAAGACCCAGACTCCCAGACTTCTTACAGCCCGATCCACATTCCCTGCAAAGAAGGGACCCGTGGAGGCACCGAGAGACGTGGGACCGGACTTCTTGGAAGACACCTGAAGAGCTGACAGCGCAGCACCAGAGGCATCCTTGACGTTGTGCTTTGGGGACTGAGAACCCCCACCACCGAGCAGCCTTTGCACCAAAGGTCAGCCCCCCAGCATCTCCACGATCTGCGTGGGGCCCTTTTGCATTGTGCCACTCGACACGCCATCCCGGCCACTAGCCACGTGGTCAGCGGCCATCTTGGTGACTACAACTATGAACTACACCACGGGTCTGGTTGCTCCAGACTTGCCCTAGCTCCTGTGAAAAGGAGCACCCGCTCTGACCTTGCTGGTCCGAGTGTTAAGCCTTTTTTGACTCCTGCGTAGCTTGCATTAGCCAAGGCCTGTTTGCTCCGCTCAAGTTGCCGACACCGCCAACTGCGAGAAGCCTGCGTTAGACAGCTCGTGACTGACTCCTGGATGTCCTCCATGCCCGGTGTCCACGTGGCTGCAGAGAGAAGCTACACCTCAATGCCTGTTTGCACCCGACATCGCCTGGTTCCAATCTGGTTCCACGGTAGTCACTGGCTAGTGACTTTGAACATTGTCCCCTCTGCTTTCAGGTCTTCACATCTTCATATCCACCCTTGGATCCACCGGAACTCTTCACATCGAGCCGCCTGCAGCATCTTCAGATCCAAGCACCACCGACCAGCGTGACGAAACCCGACGCTACTTTGACCCTATGCACCCGCTTCCTGTGGGTGAGGTAACTCAGCTCCGCCAGTGTTCCTACACTGGTACACACCTCTAGGGCCTGTGTCTCAAGTTTCAGCTTTCTAGGTCACTCGGAAGGTTCAGAATTAACTCACTTTGTACTTTTTACGCACCATAGACTTTACATTGGTGAGTGCGTGCACTTTAAACACTGCACCCGAGTCCCGCAGGCCTTTCCAGACTCATCACTGCTAGTCTCGAATAGCTCCAGCGATTCCCAAGGCCCTAGGCCTGTTTCCTTTCCGATTGGTATCTCTTATACCACTTTCTTAGTATATGGTTTAGGTGGCCCCTAGGGCTCATCCATATTGTGCAACTTTTGTGTATTTTAAACTGTCTTGTGTTTAACGCTTGTGCTTCTGTGCTCATAAAGAGTCCAGGGGATACTTTTAGTTAATAAATCAATATATATTTTCAATATATATCTGTGTGGTGTCCTTTCATTTGGTATTCAAGGGGGTTGTGTATGGTAATACAGCTGGCTTCACATGCCTTTCAGAGTTTAGCCTAAGACTGCTTTGTCCACGTTACCACTAGGATAACTGGTCTATAAGGTGGACTTACAACCAATCATCATAAGGGTTGCTTGGCATGGTACAAAGTGATCACTAGAATTAGTGAGCATTATATACCAGGCCAACTTCTCACAATCTCCAATACGAGATTTATTTTCTGATTTTCCACAGGCAAGAGTCTAGTTCAGGTGGATAATGACTTGCTCAAACCACCCCTGGCAGTATCTCGCATTACGTTTTTACCCTGGGAATGCCTGCGCATGAAAACAAAGTCGGCAAGACACCAGCAAACTATATTTTTCAAAAATAGTATCATAAACATGTCACATAAACGCAAATTCTCACACCTCCGGATCAGAACATCTGTTGGTGCAGGTGTGCCCAACACAGGCCCTGGAAGGCTGGACCCAGACATATTTTCAAGATATGTGCACGAGCTAGATATACAAATAATTAACTAATATAGCAAATTGGCAAGGTCCTGGCTCTACTTGGTCGCCAGGGGCTATTAAAACATTCAAAAATATTGAGCAAAGTTTAAGAACTGTCACGCAGCCTTGTGGGAAGTCCAAATCTGCATACAGTTCTTTTAAATGTCAGCACTTCTCTGGGTGAAGTGTTGCAAGAAATACTTTAAATAATCCGCACCATGTGCAACGCCCTCTCCATATTTTCTTTGCTGTCATCTGTTTGCTGCGCTGGCAGACCCACTGTCTGTACCAACAAACGAATAAACTGCACAGAGGTATAATGACAAGGATGACGTCACTGAAAAATCCAGGCTGGCCCTTTTCTAGGCTTTCACACTGCACGCAGATTTTAGCAGCATTACTCGCTAACATGCTGCAGCTGATTCCTGGCATTTAGGAGGACTTCACTTACCTATTTCCTTGTGCAGAGGGTCCCACGAGGCACGGCGGGCAGCAAACACGCTGCTGCTATTTCCCACATTGTGCTCGCGGCACCCCTGGCACCTCATTACGGCGCACCGGGGCGCCGCGGCGCATAGTTTGGGAACCGCTGCCCTAGTGAATAGTGAGAGAAACTTCCCAATATAGAGAGAGAGAGAGCTGAAGGTATTCATAGGAAAGTGATCATCGTTGGTAAGCGGCGTTAATGAGAACACCAGGGGGGACACTGGTGCTTAGACCCGCAGGATTGCGGCTTGGGATGTAAGTAAGAGAACACCGGGGAGGAGACTGGTGTTTATACCCGCAGGATTGCGGCTTAGGATGTAAGTAAGAGAACACCGGGGAGGAGACTGGTGTTTATACCCGCAGGATTGCGGCTTGTTATACCCACAGGATCGTGGCTTGAGTGAGCACTGGTTGTGGCCAGTGTGTAATGGTATATAATCAGAACTGCCCCAGGGTAGATTAGTCTGGGCCCATGTGGTCTCGAGACTATGAGGTATGAGTGTGGTGTAGGGCATGGACGTCCTTAGTAATCAGTGAGTATTCCTAGTAATCCCTATAGCTTTAGTGGTGTTTCTGATGATATGACCTTGTATATTGCGAGTTCCCCATCCTCAGGTAGGTTCCCAGGTGCCTGGATAGATGGGTCCTGAGGAGGGAGGTGGTTACGTTTTGGCCGGGTTGGTGGTGCTCTGGTGAGCTGGTCCTATCTGGTCTGAGAATCCGGTCATAACATCTGGCATCACGAATTGTTTACATAGCCTGTGTGCGCTGTATTGTTTTTATCTTGTTGGTTTGCACTTGGCACGAAAATAGACCTATGGGCTTGAACAGTTGCACTGTAAGGAGATTGCAGTACATCATGGCTTTTGACTTATGCAGGGTGAAAGAAATGCTTTTTATCTTGGTGTTTGAACTGTCAGGCTTGAAGGGTAACTGTACATGAGGGAGCCAATTACATCTTGGTGATGATGCAGTTGTATATATGTGTGTGAAAAATGCTTGTAAATTGATCATTAAATGGCTTGCTGCATTTGCTTATGCTGTGCAATGTGAAATGTATTCAGTGTAATATGACTTGTGGAGTTCCTTGTAAATGGCTCCTTGTAAATATGCCTTGTGAGGAGCATGTTCTCATTTTGACTTGCTGAGTTCCTTGTGAATTGTGCCTTGTATATATGCCTTGTGAAGAGCATGTCATTATTATGACTTATTGAGTTTCTTGTAAATATGGCTTGTGAATAGCGCCATGTGGATATGGCTTGTACAGAGCATGCTATTGTTACTTTAGGCAGGAGAGAGCTGGATCTCTTTCAAGTGCTTGGAGAAAATGTTTTGAAGATGTGCGCACGTGTTATGTGAAAACGCGGAGAGATGAGTTCATGACTTTTCCATGTATCTGCAGACATTGGGGAATGATTGTGTTTGAGCTGCCAAAGGGTTAATATCTTGGATTGAGACGGCAGTATTTATTTTAACATGCTGTTTAACATGCATGGTTACAAAAGCTGACGCTAAAACTCAGTGACTGTTTGGATTAATGATGGTTTGATTTGACTTTTTAATTAGTTGCAGGGTTCGCCTATGTGCTTTGTCAGCTAGCTGACAGAATGGTAACATCTTGCACGGAGTAAAGATAGCAGTGTTCATTTCACATTCTATTTGAAATGTGTCCACAAGTTTGTGTGGGTTTGCCTTTGAACACATGATTTAATGTGTCTGACTCGGAGGTCGGAAAGTTGTAAATCAACCAGTCGGATTGAGATAAGGGTTTTCAGCTGAGCACAGAGGGTGCTTTAACGGTTGTGGAGATAAAATAAAACAGACCCATCTTAGAATGTGCTTTAATTATTGAAATGTAATCGTGTGCTTTTTAAAAAAAAATGTTCTAGAAAATATAAATGATTATTTTCCTAATGCAAGCTGCCCTTTTTTCAAATGCAAATGTTTCTGATATGTAGCAGACCATTGTGTGAGTAAACCCACTCAGTTAGGTAAAATGGCTATCTGAAAAAAAATCTGGCCCTTTTAATAGGTAGAATAGAAAAGCTTGCACACCAAATTATGAATTCTTGGTTATGCAGTGCAAATTTACATGTATGCCCCTTGTTTAATTTGATGGTGTTTCACATGTTATTTAAAAAAAAAAAGAACTGTGTCTGCATGAAATGTTGTTCTAATATTTTTCCTTTTCAGCAAGTAGCAGTACATTATGACAGAATTATTTTACAATGCTAGCATATGACTAAGTTACAAAAATTATGTCTTTCTTAATTCCTGTTTTTAGGATGCTTTTTACCACGTTTAAATCTGCTTAAATTAGTTAGAAGTAATGGTGCAGTGTTTCTGGCCTGGGAACAGCTGTATGTTTTCAGTTAGAAAGAATTTGCTTTGACCTTGGCTGATATGAGCCAGCAGCTGTTCTCGGCTCAGAGCTTTAAAAGGGTGTAGGCCCCGTGGGTGACTTTTGAGAGCAGAGAGAGCCAGTTTGTTATTCTTGGCTATGTTACAGTTTCTTTCCGCGGAGAAATGTTTATGTAAGGGGGGGTCAAGTTGCTCTTCCTTACAGTCGGCCCAGAAAGCTTTATTGACTTCAGATAAGGGATGCTTGCAAATGCAGAATAATTGGCAGACGCTTGGCCCTTGGAGTTAGATAAATACAGTAGGCCCAGAAAGCTTCCCTGACTAGAGATATGAGAAGCTTTAACAAAATAATTGGCAGGAGCTTTGCTCCTGCAATGAGATCAGCATTTGGCAGTGATTCAGAATTACATCGCAGTGTAGCCCGGCTCCTGCTTATTATGGTTGGAGCTGATTCAAAACTCTGAGCGCGAACATCTTTCTGGAGGGAGGGGCTGTTTCTCAGAGGAGTGAGGAGTAGCTAGGCCCCAGCCCTTCTGGCTGTGTATGACAAAATTAGATTTTGCCCAAACAAATTTAAAGAATATGGTATAGGTAGAATGTTTAAATCATTCCTTGGATTTAGAAGGGTTCTTTTCATGAATTAGGAGGTTTCTTATGGAAATAAAAAGCACTTGGGGTGCTTTTTGAATGGAAAATGTGTTTTTGCAGGATTGATGATGCGTGTTTCTCGTTTCAGATGGCTATTATCGTGTGGGGGCCCTGGATGAGTGTGACTTTCTTATTTTGGAGTGATGAGCTTTCTTATTTTCGGAGTGAGTGGCCCCTAACCCCCAAAACCCCCGAGGCTGAATCCAGGATTAGAAGCAGACGTACCAGGCTGACCAGACTGGAGGGTGTGCTTCCTTGGCACCGGATACAGAAGAAGATGGAGAATCATGGCCTACAAGAATGAACTGTTTTCCAAAGGAGAAACCAACTACAGAAGAGAACTTTACAGTTGGCTGCCTCAGCAGTCAGGTTCAAACCCCATATACTATTCTTGATCCACTAAAGAAAAAACTATTTTTTTCCAGATAAAGTATATTTTTGAAAAAAAAATTCATTGACCTGAAATGTAATTCCTTGGCCTGCATTCTTGAGCCTTGCATTTTTTCCCATGTTTCTATTTCAGATGGACATTATGCCACTTTTGCAGTTACCATATACAGGCCCCACTTGAAAAAAAAAAAATTTCTCAGTCCTGTTCATGGTTTTGATGTTTCCAGTTTAAAAGATGCAGTGCCACATTAATGCAATGTTACAAATGATAAATGATATTTAGATTTTAGTATGCTATGCTATTTCATTATTGATACACTTGTTTATCTTTCACCTATTTCATAGTTTTCCTGTTTTCTGCAAAACAGTCTTGTCACTGGAAAGAAAGCAATGTTTTAAAGGATGGTGCACACATGTGTTCCACAGATTGACCCAGAGGGACTAGGTGCAAACTGTTTCCTGAGTTAGATGACTTGTGACCTTTACCTATTGCCTTTGGCATGGTCTACTATTATTCAATTTTCCAAATTTAAGTCTATGATCTTTTAGAAGAAAATATATACGCCACACTTAGATAACTTTCCTTGATTTATTGCTTGATATGCATAGTGCTACACCAGCTATTTTGTAGGAATGGGGTTATCCTTATTTTCCTGTTATTACACTATCACTTTGATCCATCAACTCTTATTTAGAACAGTGGGATTAGTTCCAAGGGTGGTCACACTAGACTTTATGTTGTCCTGGGAGGTGTGTCTTTTAGTCAGGTTATGTCCTACATTTATTTGTAATAGCTGCCCAGACTCTGAGGACCCTTTGTCATGTTTATTTGTCAGATTTTACCAAATCCTTTCTTAAGTTGACCGAAGTAGGTAGGCCTCATTTAGGCCCCTTGTTGTTTTCATTCCACAAACATGGCCCTACACCTATAGATTTAATTAGTTATCACTAGAAGTTGAGGCACATTTAGTTCAAGGGTGCTTTGTTAGTTTATGTTGTTATCAGATCAATCTTAGTTACATTTCAGCATTCAGGACAAGGGTGCTTTGATTTGTTTTCAGTTGGTTGTTAGATTTATATTCCCTACATCAAGTTTTAGGTGGTATTTCCTTAAGTTGTCATTTATTTTAGGGAGTCTTTTGGTTTTTGGTTTTGTGGATAGATTATGTTGATGTTTGTTTATTAGTTGTTTGTTGTTTAAGGATGTTAGCAAATTAAAGTCAGGGTGCAATGTAGTGACCAGGTTTTTGGCTCTACTTCGGAGTGATGGTGACTCTAAGCGTGCTACCATCCTGAATCTCTATTCTTGCTTTGTGTTGGTCCTTTTAAGGCCTTTTTCCAGACCTAGAAGCATAAACTAGAGGATAGCTGCTTAATATGATGATAGATTCCTTATTCTTGACTCTAATCCATCTATTGCCTATTGGCTTTGACATAATTATGTGTCCTTTCATCATCTTACTTATAGTAGGGGGTGGATCCTGTAGTCCTGACTTTATATTACATATTGGTATGGTTTGTGTAGGTACTCTGACAGAGCTAAGTGTTATTTCATCCTTCTCAGGCCTACAAGGCCCAGAACTAGAGAGACTCCATTTTGCTTTCTGTCCCTGCAGAACTGAGATGCTTGCAGGGTAAAGGTAATGTTTTAGTTATAAGGTGTTGTTCGCCCTAAGCAAACTGGAGAGAACCGGCCAGAGCTGAATCTAATCAGGAAGTGTCTCTGTGCTCACGTCTCTAGACGAAACAAGCAGCTGGTCACTGTGGGAGCGTCTAGCGCAAGGAGCCTGGTACATGGAATCGGTGGGAGGAGGCTGCTGGCTGGAACTTTCCATGAGAAGACAGCATTCCATATTAGTGAAGTGCAGAGGCGGAGTCAGTTAGTTGCAGAAGGAGTGGAGAATCAGAAAGTGTTTGAGTTGGAAGGAGTTCAGTCGATGATTGGAACAGAGAGAGTTAGTAGCAGTTGGAGTGGAGTTGGAGCAGAGGAGCAGAGAATAAGATACAGTGGATGCTTGGAACAGAGAGAAGTCAGTTAGTCAGTTTGTCTGTGAGACAGTTGGAATCAGAGAAAGAAGAAGATGCTTGGAACAGAGAGAAGACAGACAGACAGTCAGTGAGCTGGAACTGAAGGAAGCAGTCAGAAGCAGTTACTTATCAGGAGGAGTTGTGATCAGCTGGAGTCTGAAGTGATGCCTTTTGGAAAAGACTGAAGTTATATCGAGGATTAATCTGTGGGAGCAGCTGGAGTGAATTGGACATTGGAACAGAGATAATCAGACAGAGTGAAGAAGCTAGTGGAGCAAACGGTTATCAGAGCGGCAGAAACAATTAGGCTGAAGCTGGAAGGTGGAGAGAGTTCGTGGGGGAGAGGAATCCAGTGCAGAGAGATCAGCGCAGATTTGTGTCCAAGAGTGCAGGAGAGGATCTAAGACGAGCTAAGGCACAGACGAGAGAGGAGCCCAGATGACAGCTAGAGCAAGACCTCATACTCTTAGGTGATACCCTTCTTTATCTTTAAATATTAACCTTGTTCCTATTGTATGTCTAATCCTTTTTCTTTCAGCGGTGTGCAGTCTATTTACAGTCCCTGTTAGTTACATGTGGATGTGGTAAGTCTATTTACAGTCCCTGTCAGTTACATGTGGATGTGGTATAGTAATAGAGCTTTACAGAGACCCCGCAGATCTGTGTTGTGTCTATTCCCATTTTACCTTTCAGGCTATGTGTTATAGTATAGTGTTATATTGTAATAAAGATACCCCAGTTCTTAGTGAACCAGTGTGCATGTGTTGTTCTTATGATAGAGCTAACCTTTCTTCTAACCAGATGCTGTATAGTAACTGATGGATCAAAAGGGAGTAGGAGCGCTTAAATCAGGGAATAACTTTTGCATACAGTGTGTGCCTCTTATTTTTATACAGTGAAGGTAACCTTTTCTTCTAGTCAGGTGTTACAGCCAGAACAGATGCTACCCCTGATCAGGTAAGTAACAACTGAATAATTAGGGAGAGAGGAGCCCTTGAACTAAGAGAATAAGTTATACACTAAGTAATTCGGCCATTCCATAATATTGTAGTAGTGATCCCCTAGTGGATAGTGAGAGAAACTTCCCAACACAGAGAGAGAGAGAGCTGAAGGTATTCATAGGAAAGTGATCGTCGTTGGTAAGCGGCGTTAATGAGAACACTAGGAGGGGCACTGGTGCTTAGACCCGTAGGATTGCGGCTTGGGATGTAAGTAAGAGAACACCGGGGAGGAGACTGGTGTTTATACCCGCAGGATTGCGGCTTGGGATGTAAGTAAGAGAACACCGGGGAGGAGACTGGTGTTTATACCCGCAGGATTGCGGCTTGTTATACCCAAAGGATCGTGGCTTGAGTGAGCACTGGTTGTGGCCAGTGTGTAATAGTATATAATCAGAACTGCCCCAGGGTAGATTAGTCTGGGCCCATGTGGTCGTGAGACTATGAGGTATGAGTGTGGTGTAGGGCATGGACGTCCTTAGTAATCAGTGAGTATTCCTAGTAATCCCAATAGATTTAGTGGTGTTTCTGATGATATGAGCTTGTATATTGCGAGTTCCCCATCCTCAGGTAGGTACCCAGGTGCCTGGATAGATGGGTCCTGAGGAGGGAGGTGGTTACGTTTTGGCCGGGTTGGTGGTGCTCAGGTGAGCTGGTCCTATCTGGTCTGAGAATCCAGTAATAACACATGCACACAACATGCTTCTACAGAAAGAGGTTTTAGGTCAGCTCATTAATACCATTAGCTGGTGTGGGCAAGCACCCTTCATAAATTGTGTTAGGAATTTTTTTCCATGATTGGTATATTTGTTTTACTACTAAGTCCCTAGTAGAGTGCACTGTGTGTGCCCAGGGCCTGTAAATCAAATGCTACTAGTGTGCCTGCAACACTAGTTGTGCCACCCACACAGGTAGCCTTTCAAAGGTGTCTACAAACTTCCCCTGCAGTGTCTGCACACAGTTTTTACAGCAATGTCGACCTGGCAAGTGCCTCCAGACCCTAACATTCCCTTTTCTTACATGTGAGTCACCCCTAAGGAAGGCCCAAGGTAGCCCCATATGCAGGATCCAGTGTATGTGAAAGGTAGGACATGTGGCAGTGTGTCATTTTACACAATTGAAAGACTGTCTGTCTGATAGGTTAACATGGGAGCTGCCATGTAACATCTTACAAATGTAACTTAACATTTGGACAAGACAGAGAAATAGAGTTTAGGCTCTCTGAACTCAAAATTTAATAACACATATCTTTTAGTAAAGGTGGTTTTTAAATTGTGTGTTTGAAAATGCCACTTTTAGAAAGAGGGCATTTTCTTACTTATAACAAAAGATACCAGTAGGTCAAAAAGGAAAAGAAGGTAAACTGTCTGAAAAATGTGTTGATTAGGGAACAGTCACCAGGTCCATACTTAAATGATACGTTGTGACCATCAAATGATTCCCATCAGATACCCATCCTGTGCCGCCCTACATCATTTGGGATCCTTCACCCGAAGGAAGCGATGTACAACCACTTGGGATTAGGTGAACTGTAACCTAATCAAGTGGAAAATACTCAAATATGATGGTTTTGTGTGTATGGCATAAGGAGGGTAAAAATATATAGCAGTGCAAGAATGTGTTAAAGTAACAGTGTTAGAACAGTGAGTGATTTTAAGATTGGGTTGTAGAAGTGGAAAAAATTATTTTAATGATATCCTATCCACACCCAACAATAAAAACAGTGCAAGGTAGTATTAAACATATAACTACTCAGATGTATAAAAGGTCAACATGTTTCTGCGGTAGATGGAGTCTCGAGATCTCCTCCAGCTTCATCAGGACCTTGTGTCAATGCTACTGCATAATGTGAACATTTAATAAAAGTGAAATGAATGACACCTGAAATTCGCCTGCTCAGACAATCACGAGGGACGAACAAACAAATGAAAAACAAGAGAAACACATAATTATTGTCAACAGTTTACAGGACACATAGTGAATGTATTATTTATTTAAAGCCAATCATTATATTGGTCAGGGGGTCTCAATAAATAGGCCATAAGATGTAATTGCCCTTTTATGTGGGATCTATTGAAAGGATACATTTATCTTTGACTCACCCAATGTGTGGGGAATATACGCTCCACCTCACCTGGCTACAGCTCAGGTAAAAACGGAGCACCGCTCTGAGGGAGAGAAGGAGGAAGGAAATAAAGGAGGAAAGATGCATAAACTGTGATCATAGCATCTATATTGGTAGCACGATAATTAAGACAGATAGTCCATAGCATTTCTGTATAGAACGTATATTACATAGTGTCTGGGTATGTTAATCGGTGGTAGCTAATAGGATAGTAACCCATTCATTTGTACCTGCTTGTAAATGATGTCTATAGAATAAAAAGACAGGAAATTGTCTTCAGCGCTTAGCTTTAATTTTGTCACACAAGGCTGCATATTGCTGTTCAAGCTTGCAAGAAATTACATGCATGTCTTGCGAGTTTGAGTCTATGAGGTGATCGAGAAACGATCCTCCAGCGTGTCTAAAACACCACACCACTGCAAAAAGGATAGTACAAGCTTTATTGCCCAATGCATCTCCTTTCCTCGATGTATTTGGAAACGACCACTCACCCCCTACCCTGCTTACCTGTCCGTCGGTACTCCGGACATCCGTCTTGGCTGTCGTGGAGGGAGGTACTGTGACGGACAGGAAGTGGGTCTTTATCCTTCCTGGTTGCCGAGCATCAAAGACGCGATTGGATGCAAGTGTCACGTGATGTTACGTCACGCTAGGCAACGTCTTTGTCCTTCCTGGTTGCCGAGAATTAAGGACGCGATTGGAAGAACGCGTCACGTGGTGTTGCGTAGAGACCAGCATCACGCAAGGCAACGTGGTGGTTACCGGCTATAATGGGAATTGTAGTTCATATACGTTGTAGTTCACAATGAGCGAGGAAGAACTCGTTTTACTCCAAAATGGGGCAGACCCATAGAATGTTTTTATATTTGCGTGTTTACAGATATAAATATAAATATATCTCTCACTCAGGACTTGTGTGTGTTAGGTACCCGGAATTAATTAAACAAATTAGCGCAGGGTACGTGCCCTATTGTGACCACGTCGCCTTATGACAAATCACAACATCAAAATTTGCTCAGAATCCTAGTTTTTGCATGCCGTTGCATTGACTGTCAAAAAACGGGGTGTATCAATATGCTGATGTCTAGTCTGGCGTGGAGCGTCTAGGATAGATAAAGTCTCGATGGTGTCTGGACATTTGATTAAGTATATCAAGTTTGTACTATTGCAGCTTGTGAACCTGCGTTGTTCCCAAACTCGCTCTGTCCCGATATCGATAGTCGTTGTTCTTGTTGTTTGGGGACATCCTACACATTGTCCACACGGGTGATGCCCTGTAACTGCCGGCATGTTCCATAAGGTTCCAACTGCTCTTGGTCCCTCGTTTTTGAGTCTCGTATGGACCAATTTATCCTTCAAATTTTGTGTTCTCTTATAAGCAAAGAGGGGAAAAGGCAAAGTGTCTTTGCCGGTGTTTAGTATACCCCAATGCCTCTTCACAATCTTAGTGATTTGATTTGAGAAAGTACTGAATGTGCTTACGCAGGTCATGCGTTCAGTTTTTGGCTTAGGTGGTAGGATTTCAAGAAGGCCGGCTCGGTTGTTATTAGCCGCTCGTTTTTTTGATGTCTGAATCAGTCTTTTGGGATATTCCTTGTGTGACAGATCCAGAGATAGCTGCTGGGCATGTGTCTCAAAGGACGTTCGGTTAGAGCAGTTCCTTTGTATGCGCAAAAATTGCCCATAGGGTAAATTGTCCCGCAGGGCCTTCTGGTTTCAGCTGTTGTAATTGAGCAAAGAATTGCGCGTCATCGGTTTTCGGTAAAGTTCCGAGGCAAGGCCGGTAGGTGTGCTCAGGATAAGCAAATCTAAAAAGGCCAATTTCTGGGTGTCATGCTCCATGGTAAATTTCAAGAATTGATTCCTCAGATTGAGCCAAGTGTGGAACTCCTTCAACTGTGTCTCACTTCCACGCCACACCACGAAAATATCGTCAATGTAACGTTTCCAATTTCGCAGACAACTAAGGTGGAGATTGGTGTCTTCGAACACGTGCTCCTGCTCGAAGTGATGCACGTACAGATTAGCGAGACTAGGGGCAAAAACGCTGCCCATACTAGTCCCGCTAATCTGCAAGTAGAGACTGTCCTCAAAACAAAAGAAGTTCTCTGTCATCGCCAAAGTGGCTAAAGTCATGATGACACTGACTGGTGTTATAGAATTCAGTTCTCTGGCTGAGAGTAGTGTTTCTATAACTTCCAATGTCTCTGCCTGGGGTATTGACGTGTACAGGCTTTCAACGTCAAATGACACTAAGATATCAGACAGAAGTCGAAAGTGGTTCCAAAAGTGACATTGACGATATTTTCGTGGTGTGGCGTGGAAGTGAGACACAGTTGAAGGAGTTCCACACTTGGCTCAATCTGAGGAATCAATTCTTGAAATTTACCATGGAGTATGACACCCAGAAATTGGCCTTTTTAGATTTGCTTATCCTGAGCACACCTACCGGCCTTGCCTTGGAACTTTACCGAAAACCGATGGTGCGCAATTCTTTGCTCAATTACAACAGCTGCCACCCGAAGGCCCTGCGGGACAATTTACCCTATGGGCAATTTTTGCGCATACAAAGGAACTGCTCTAACCGAACGTCCTTTGAGACACATGCCCAGCAGCTATCTCTGGATCTGTCACACAAGGAATATCCCAAAAGGCTGATTCAGACATCAAAAAAACGAGCGGCTAATAACAACCGAGCCGGCCTTCTTGAAATCCTACCACCTAAGCCAAAAACTGAACGCATGACCTGCGTAAGCACTTTCGGTACTTTCTCACATCAAATCACTAAGATTGTGAAGAGGCATTGGGGTATACTAAACACCGGCAAAGACACTTTGCCTCTTCCCCTCTTTGCTTATAAGAGAGCACAAAATTTGAAGGATAAATTGGTCCATACAAGACCCAAAAACGAGGGACCAAGAGCAGTTGGAACCTTATGGAACATGCCGGCAGTTACAGGGCATCACCCGTGTGGACAATGTGTAGCATGTCCCCAAACAACAAGAACAACGACTATCGATATCGGGACAGAGCGAGTTTGGGAACAACGCAGGTTCACAAACTGCAATAGTACAAACTTGATATACTTAATCAAATGTCCCTGTAATAAGATGTATGTGGGCATGACCACTCGTAAGATTAAATTACGAATATCAGAACACAAAAGCTCCATACGATGCAGTAGACAGGCTACCAAGCTCACAAATCACTTTTGTTGGACTTGGCCCTTCTGGCAGGTTCACCCCTGAACTTTTTGCCTAGTGATTTCTGGTCTTTGCGCACTTTGACACTGTGGCGCAGTGTAAAGTGCGTGCTCTCCCTGAGTGCGTGTGTGAGATTGGCCTGCTCTCCCATAGGAATGCATGGGGAATGTCTGTGTCCCTGGTAGTTCCTGATGCATGAGGCGTGCATGGTCAAGTCTGGTATGTGCGAACTCGTGTGATTGAATGCTTCGCAACGATGTATGTGGCCTGGTTGTGTCTTGTGCGGAAGTGCTACTTCTAGACATGGCTGTGTATGTGCTGTGAAGGTGCTGGCGTGTGATTGGCTGGAGCTGGCTGGGATGCCAGGCTCCAGGAGTCTGTGTGGGTCTGCCCTGGTGGTGAATGGAGAGATTAGCATGCTGATGTGAGGGAGGGGCTGCACCTGTGTCCTGAATGAGGCTGGGTTTCCCCCACACAATGCTGGCTCCGCCCCCTGTGGTGCGACTGATGACCCTAGCCTGCCTGATGAATGAAAGGGGTGGTTGAGCAGTCAACAGTGCTCACAGACCAGCTGTGACTGGTTCTGCCCCCAGCCTGCACCTACAGACAAAAGAGAAAGGTGTATAAAAGAGGGGCTGTGACCCCATGAAGATGTTCTTGTTTCTGACTTGGATCTACCAGGGGCATGCTGCTGCTTGGGCCCAGGGGAAGGCTTGCCCCCCATGGGCCCTGCCCAGCCCCTGGCTTGCTGATGGACTCCAGAAGGACTTTGCTGGAATTGCCTCCTAGCGCTTGGAAGCGCTTTATTCTCTGGTTATAGCGCTGGGAGCGCTTTATTTTACCCCTAGCGCTCGAGGGCGCTTCACTTGTTCCTCGCCGATGCCCACCCGGCATTTGGCCCGTTTCTGCCGTTTTCGAAGTCCCCTGGCAGGTGCCCACCCTACCAGGGACCTGGCGCTGTTCTTTTGGCCTTAAGCGAGTGCCCACCTCGCTTCTACGTTTATTTTTCACTTTGAGGGTGCTCACCCCTCTTAAATGCCCCCGAGAATCACCGCCGCGGCCCGAGCGCCGCAAAACAGGAAGCCAGGCACTACGGTGCCTGACGCGGGGCGGGACTTCCGGTTTTGGAGGGAAGTCCCGCCTGCCGCCGCGCACCGATTGGCTGCTCGCTGCTACGGGGGAAAAAGAAACAAACAGCCGGCCAAGAGATGTCGTCTCGCGGCCCGGCGCTCCAGTGAGTTATGGAGAGCCCCGGGGCCGCCAGCAACGCCGCAGCCAGTGAGAGGAGTCCCCGCCACAGCAGATCCGGTGAGTGAGGGTGCTTGCAAAGGGGAGGAGGGGGGCGTCGGGACACATTGCCGGTGTCCGCCCCCCACCCTCTCAGTAGCACGAAGTCCTGGGCATTTCCCAAGAGCCTGAGAGGCTCCAAAAACGGCCGCATTGTATGTTTGAGCCTGGAAGGCTCTGGGGCATATTTATTCCTCGAGTCCCCAGGAGGGGGACTCCACCGATTGCCCCACATTTATTTAGAGCCCACGAGGCTCCTTGGGCATGTGTACTTTGAGCCTGAGAGGCTCCAGCAGTGCGGGGGCATTATTATATTTTAGGAGCCAGAGTGCTCCAATGGGACCAGTTGTTTCTCGAGCCCTGAGAGGCTCCATCATCTGCATTTCTCTTTCGAGCCTGCGAGGATCAGCCCCAGCACCTTTGTTCTCGAGCCAGAGAGGCCCCGCAGCCCAGGGAGGCTGCATTGATCCCTTTTAGAGCCCTGAGAGGCTCACCTCTTTGCACCACATTGTTCTGGCCAGAGCCTGCGAGGCTCCAGTGGTGGCCCAACAGTGTTTCCAGTTGCCCAGCACTTTGTGGGCAACTGCCACCTTTAGGCCCTGACATTGGGACACAGGGACTGCCACAGGTGGTGGCTAATGTGGATTTTGCGCTATTGTGTTTGCTGTTCTTGCACCTCTGAATGTGTTGGTAATGCGGCATGTGCTTTGTCCTTACACCCCTACAGGTATTGTAATACTTAGGTGGTTTCCCTCTTGCTAGTACAGGTGGTGCTAGCAGAGCCCAGGTTCCCTAGTGTAATCTCCTAAGGTAGTGAGGGTTGCATAGGTGGTGCTCACCTGGTACCAGTAGTGACTGGTTGTATGTTATTTTTGTGCTACAGTGATTTTACATTCTAAAAGTGCTATTTTTAAAAGTGTTACTTCTGAAAGTGCTGATTCCTGACAGTGGTCCAGGTGGCCCTGTCTTGTAAATATCCCTAGTAAATTCTGCCCGTGCCTCTGGCACAATGTAAAGTGTGTGTTTTATCTAATGTATGTTTATTGGAATACAAAGGCTATTTTTATATATACCCTTGTGTGGAGTTTCCTTTGTGGTGGGCCTTGGGTGTTGTTGCTGGGGTGTGTGCGCGAATACTTAACTAAACAACGCCTGGAGAATAGCCTTGTCTGCTCACGCCATGCACATAGAGGGTGAGTAAGGGTCATTCTAAAGGGGTCATCCTTCGCCCTGACTTAGAGGAGAGGGTCCCTGCTTGTCACAAGTGCATACTTGCGCCAACCAGAGACCCCCAATTCTAACATTGGACGCAGCGGTGAGGATGAGGATTTGTGTTTGCGTTGTACCACAGTGCCAACTGACGGCACTACAAAACTCTACATTTTAGATAAATCACATTTTGGGGATTATTGTATGGAGTTTGCTAAAAATGTAATTTCTGTGGAAATGTGTTTCTTGTGCACTTTGAGTTAGGTGTCCCTAGCTCAGGAGGGTAGATCATCCCCCTAAGTGCAGTGTGTTTTCTGGATTCACCAGGAGGGTGGGATCCAGTGGTGGCAGCATTAATGTGTTCAGTGCATTTGTCCCCCGTCCCTGCCCTGGAGTTATGGTACCTGTGTCACGTGTGGTCAGGTTGAGAAATCAGGGGTGGTAGAAACTGTCTTACCAGTCTGGGGAGGGGTGTGTGTGGATGAATGGTGTGTGGCACTGGACGTGTGTGTGAGTTCTCTGGAGGGGAGCTTGCTGAATGCTTGTGTACTCTTGTTTTGCTCAGATACCAAAGTTCCGTGTGTTAAACTTTTCCCAAGAACGTCTGCAGACAGTGGAGCCGGCTTTTGATTTCTGTGGTCTATTTAGAGACAGATGTTTTGAGTTGGTAATGTTCTGGGAGGAGAGAGGCATAGGGGATGGAGTGATTCCAAAAGGAGTGGCTGAGGTGTCTTCTAGCCCAGTGTGGTGGAAGAGGTTAAGTGTAGCCCAGCTAGGTCTCGGTGTAGGGGCTCACGTCCTGTCTCAAAAGGAGAAGGAGTGGGTGGGACTGCATGTCTCCAGGTGCCCGAAACCCAGTGTCAGGGCCTGGAATGTTTCTGCAGGGAACGTCAGGTCGGGGGCCTAGGCTGTACCAATAGGTCATTTGAGGAAGATCTCCCAGAGTGTTTGAAGAATGTAGAACATCAGTGAACAGGATTTCATGGGTGGGCCTGAAGCTCATGGGAGTTTCCAGTGCCCTGTGCCATTGTTTTAATTGTTGGGGAGTGACCCTAAGGAAAGGTTCTGGTCTTCCAGCCCAGTGTGGTGGAAGTGGCTCAGAGGAGCACAAGCCTGGTCTTCGTAGTCTGGGTGTTTTTTTTCTTAGGAACACCAGGTGAGGGAGCCTAGCATGTCCGTATGGAGCGTCCTTCTAGAGAGATCTCCCTGTGTGGAGAGAACGTGGAGCGCCTGTAAGCAGGGCTCTAGTAGTTCTGTTATCTGGCAGTACCGCTCCAGTTGGGAGGGTGCAGAAGTCCAGATGGAGGGGTGCGAGGGGGATAGGTTCCCCAGTGGAGTAACCAGTGGGTCAGGGGCCAACCAGAAGGGTTGTGTCGCCAAGGAGTGACCAGGGTGATGCCACTTCTGTCCTGAGTGTCAGGCAGACTTGTACACGACACATTAGTTATGTGTCACCCTCAAGGAAGTCCTGGTGCGCCAGGCATCTGACCAAAGGGGTACGTCCCTCGGTTGGGGAGCCAGTAGCCGGTGTGTCCGGATCTGGACGTAAGGGCAACTGTATGTAGTGTCCTGAAGGAACTCCTGCCTGAAGAGAAGGAACCGTATGGTGTATGGGGGATTGACCCGCAGTGGTTGCCTTGCTGCTGAAGGAGGAGTGAATTCGAATCCCAGGTGGTAGACCAGTTAAGGGAGCTGTGACTCTGTCATGACCAGCCTGGTGTCCGGTAGGCACCGCACTGAGCCGCGTCTGCCTTTGGCCGCACAGCCTATGCCGCTCGCCGTCCCCGTCTCGACGCGGTCCGCGAGCCGCTGCCTGCGCCGCATCTGGCAACCCGCAAAGTGCAACGCCTCACTACACCGATCTTGTGCTGGTCTGACCGTGGTCACTGCTGCTTAGGGAGTAAAGGTCCCGAACTGGTGGGAGAGTTGTGTTCTGGAGGGTGCTTCAGAAGTAGAGGTAGGGTGGGGCATTCTTGCCCGTGACCTCTGGTCAGCCTGAGGGTGCGACCCTAGGTTGAAGGATCAGTGGTAGTTTGGAACTACACTGAGAAAGGGAGTGGAGAATGGCTATGTAGGCCAGGGGTTACCACCCCCCACTCTGTGGATTGGTAGGGACCAGTGGTATCTGGGTGGCCTAGGGCCTGGTCCTAGCCGTGGACAACTAAGGAGTACCAGTGGGGTAGCCTAGTTGGGCCTGTTTTTTTTTTAAGTATGTGCTTGTCTTATGAATAAACGTGGCGTAGAACCGGAGGGTGTCCCTGCAGTGCGGGCCCGCGTCCGTGTTCTATCGCCCCAAGCAGGGAAGTCCATCACGGTGGTGATTGTTCTCCCCTGCGTTTTGGCTGGAAGGGGGTTGTGTTGGACTTGGCCCTTCTGGCAGGTTCACCCCTGAACTTTTTGCCTAGTGATTTCTGGTCTTTGCGCACTTTGACACTGTGGCGCAGTGTAAAGTGCGTGCTCTCCCTGAGTGCGTGTGTGAGATTGGCCTGTTCTCCCATAGGAATGCATGGGGAATGTCTGTGTCCCTGGTAGTTCCTGATGCGTGAGGCGTGCATGGTCAAGTCTGGTATGTGCGAACTCGTGTGATTGAATGCTTCGCAACGATGTATGTGGCCTGGTTGTGTCTTGTGCGGAAGTGCTACTTCTAGACATGGCTGTGTATGTGCTGTGAAGGTGCTGGCGTGTGATTGGCTGGAGCTGGCTGGGATGCCAGGCTCCAGGAGTCTGTGTGGGTCTGCCCTGGTGGTGAATGGAGAGATTAGCATGCTGATGTGAGGGAGGGGCTGCACCTGTGTCCTGAATGAGGCTGGGTTTCCCCCACACAATGCTGGCTCCGCCCCCTGTGGTGCGACTGATGACCCTAGCCTGCCTGATGAATGAAAGGGGTGGTTGAGCAATCAACAGTGCTCACAGACCAGCTGCGACTGGTTCTGCCCCCACCCTGCACCTACAGACAAAAGAGAAAGGTGTATAAAAGAGGGGCTGTGACCCCATGAAGATGTTCTTGTTTCTGACTTGGATCTACCAGGGGCATGCTGCTGCTTGGGCCCAGGGGAAGGCTTGCCCCCCCTGGGCCCTGCCCAGCCCCTGGCTTGCTGATGGACTCCAGAAGGACTTTGCTGGAATTGCCTCCTAGCGCTTGGAAGCGCTTTATTCTCTGGTTATAGCGCTGGGAGCGCTTTATTTTACCCCTAGCGCTCGAGGGCGCTTCACTTGTTCCTCGCCAGTGCCCACCCGGCATTTGGCCCGTTTCTGCCGTTTTCGAAGTCCCCTGGCAGGTGCCCACCCTACCAGGGACCTGGCGCTGTTCTTTTGGCCTTAAGCGAGTGCCCACCTCGCTTCTACGTTTATTTTTCACTTCGAGGGTGCTCACCCCTCTTAAATGCCCCGAGAATCACCGCCGCGGCCTGAGCGCCGCAAAACAGGAAGCCAGGCACTACGGTGCCTGACGCGGGGCGGGACTTCCGGTTTTGGAGGGAAGTTCCGCCTGCCGCCGCGCACCGATTGGCTGCTCGCTGCCACGGGGGAAAAAGAGACAAACAGCCGGCCGAGAGATGTCGTCTCGCGACCCGGGGCTCCAGTGAGTTATGGAGAGCCCCGGGGCCGCCAGCAACGCCGCAGCCAGTGAGAGGAGTCCCCGCCAAGGCAGATCCGGTGAGTGAGGGTGCTTGCAAAGGGGAGGAGGGGGGCGTCGGGACACATTGCCGGTGTCCGCCCCCCACCCTCTCAGTAGCACGAAGTCCTGGGCATTTCCCAAGAGCCTGAGAGGCTCCAAAAACGGCCGCATTGTATGTTTGAGCCTGGAAGGCTCTGGGGCATATTTATTCCTCGAGTCCCCAGGAGGGGGACTCCACCGATTGCCCCACATTTATTTAGAGCCCACGAGGCTCCTTGGGCATGTGTACTTCGAGCCTGAGAGGCTCCAGCAGTGCGGGGGCATTATTATATTTTAGGAGCCAGAGTGCTCTAATGGGACCAGTTGTTTCTCGAGCCCTGAGAGGCTCCATCATCTGAATTTCTCTTTCGAGCCTGCGAGGATCAGCCCCAGCACCTTTGTTCTCGAGCCAGAGAGGCCCCGCAGCCCAGGGAGGCTGCATTGATCCCTTTTAGAGCCCTGAGAGGCTCACCTCTTTGCACCACATTGTTCTGGCCAGAGCCTGCGAGGCTCCAGTGGTGGCCCAACAGTGTTTCCAGTTGCCCAGCACTTTGTGGGCAACTGCCACCTTTAGGCCCTGACATTGGGACACAGGGACTGCCACAGGTGGTGGCTAATGTGGATTTTGCGCTATTGTGTTTGCTGTTCTTGCACCTCTGAATGTGTTGGTAATGCGTCATGTGCTTTGTCCTTACACCCCTACAGGTATTGTAATACTTAGGTGGTTTCCCTCTTGCTAGTACAGGTGGTGCTAGCAGAGCCCAGGTTCCCTAGTGTAATCTCCTAAGGTAGTGAGGGTTGCATAGGTGGTGCTCACCTGGTACCAGTAGTGACTGGTTGTATGTTATTTTTGTGCTACAGTGATTTTACATTCTAAAAGTGCTATTTTTAAAAGTGTTACTTCTGAAAGTGCTGATTCCTGACAGTGGTCCAGGTGGCCCTGTCTTGTAAATATCCCTTGTAAATTCTGCCCGTGCCTCTGGCACAATGTAAAGTGTGTGTTTTATCTAATGTATGTTTATTGGAATACAAAGGCTATTTTTATATATACCCTTGTGTGGAGTTTCCTTTGTGGTGGGCCTTGGGTGTTGTTGCTGGGGTGCGTGCGCGAATACTTAACTCATATCGCCTCCAAGTTTAGCCTTGCTGCTCGCGCCACGTTACCTAGAGGGTGAGTAGGGGTTATCTTGGCGTGTAACTCCCTTGCTCTGACCTTAGGAATGGTGATCCCTGACTGACCTTGATGCGAGTCTTGGCCAGCCAGGGTCCCATTTCTAACAACTTTATACTGTCAAAACATCTTCCCACAGATATAAGGTGGACAGTCTTGGAGCAACCTACAATACCGACACACATTGTGGACATCAGTACATTTCTATTTAAATGTGAGCAAAACAGGATTGAACGAAGACATTCCATGGATGTCATTATGAATCACATCTCTGTTGTTTGCTCTCAGTTGCAGGATATTGCAGTAATCTTTTCTACTTAAAAATGAGAGTGGACAAGATTAAACTGAAGGTTTGTGCAATACATGTGAATATTTGATCCACATATACCACCTGGTCAATTCGATCGCTAATTACATGGGGTTCACATTATAGGAATGCCTAGATGGTTAACATATTATAAACATCATGCACCCCTTTGACATCAATGTGTTGCATTATTCACTGCACATATATATGAAAGATATAGTGCATAAACAATAACGTCACAAACACCACCTAATATTCAGACACCATCGAGACTTTATCTATCCTAGACGCTCCACGCCAGACTAGACATCAGCATATTGATTCACCCCGTTTTTTAACAGTCAATGCAACGGCATGCAACAACTAGGAATCTGAGCAAATTTTGATGTTGTGATTTGTCATAAGGCGACGTGGTCACAATAGGGCACGTACCCTGCGCTAATTTGTTTAATTAATTCCGGGTACCTAACACACACAAGTCCTGAGTGAGAGATATATTTATATTTATATCTGTAAACACGCAAATATAAAAACATTCTATGGGTCTGTCCCATTTCGGAGTAAAACGAGTTCTGCCTCGCTCATTGTGAACTACAACGTATATGAACTACAATTCCCATTATAGCCGGTAACCACCACGTTGCCTTGTGTGATGCTGGTCTCTACTAACCCTGGGCGTAGTTCGCGGAGTCGGACTCCGCGGAGCTACGCGAAGACGTAGTTGCACTCCGCGAACTACGCGTAGCTCCGCAAGCATGCGGAGTTGCTTGCTGGGCCCGTTCGCGCGCCGTTTTTCGTCTTCGGGAGCGCGGTGCGCGTGTTCGGGGCGTTGCCTGCATGCTCGGGATGGCTAGCGCGCTAAATTACCACAGAGGTTTGTCCCGCCTGCTTGCGTTCCCTTATTTCCTGTTCCGGGTCACAATTAACGTGGTCGCGTTGTGCAAGACATTTTCGGGAACTCATCTTCTCGTTCGCACTACAAAAGTGCGTGATCGCGCTAAATATCGCGCGAACCTACCCATGCGGTCGCGATGGGCGCAGCCATCTTGTGGATCACACACTCTGGCTATGGTTTTGGGCCTACTTTTGCATCCTGTTAAAATCTCTTTAATCCTTGTCTGTTTACCCACTTTTTCTAACTTTCTTTAGTTATTACCTATTTCTCTCTGTGCCTAGGTTTATATTTTTCATTTTATTTCTACTTTTACAACTTTTCTATTGCTTTTTACTTCCTTCTTGTTCTTTTACCTTGCTTCTTCTTTCCCCTACCTTTTTGTCTTGAACTTTTAGTTTTCTTCTACCCTCCACCCAGAACCATGGTCAAGGGCGCCAGCAGCAGCGGCGGCTCAAAGGGCAAGGCGCCAGTGCCCCAAAAAACTAGGCTGCCTTGCGGCAGAATGCGCCCCCAAGGGGTGAGGCCCCGCCAACTTTTTGGGGAGGAGGAGGTGGCTGCCCTTGTTTTTTTTATCCAGCGCCACCTCCCCTTGATGTTGGCAGCAGGTGGCAGGCCCGGCTCCGGCTACCAGCATATTGAGGAGCGTCTCCGGCGGTGGGTGAAGGTGCGCCGGGCAGTCTTCCGCTGCTCCGGTATCCGGCGTACCCACCACCAGCTGACCCACCGTTGGGCAGACATTTTGGACCGGGAGCAGGACCTGTTGGACCTGCTTGGCGTCGAGGTCGTGGGTCTTGGTGAGTGGCTACCCAAAAAAAAAGTGTGTGTAATATATCTCTATAGTAGTATAAGTATTGTTGTTGTATCTTTGTAAATCTTGGCTGAATAAGTAACGCAATGACTGGTGCTCCTAGTTACATTTCCGATGTATTCCGTTATTATATCTACTGTAATTGTATGACACTGGTCTATGCTGCGCTTCTTCATCTTCACTGACTCTTGCGTGTTCAATTTGGCGCTAGCTTTTGCTGTTTATTGGTGTGAGATTTTCTTTATTGTAGAGAACTGAAGTTAGTTAATGCTATTAATGGAGTCTTGTCCTTCCTTTGTCCGTCAGTGAAATAGCCGTTGATGGATAATTGTACGTGTTTGCAATGCATATTGTATCTTTTTTTCACGGCCTTCTCTTCTGCATGAATAATACTCCTCTGGCAATGAATGCAAAAGTTACTTTGTTCTTCTTACCTCAGCCAGGGCCGGATTTAGGCATGTTCAAGCTGTGCAACTGCACAGGGCCACCAAACGCCAGGGGCCACCCCACCAATATATATCCTTAATTTAATAATCCTCAGAGGATGGATACATATTTGCGTGGCGGCCCCTGGCAGGGATTTGGTGCCTCCGGCTCTGTTCCACTTCCAAACACCCTGACTCCCCCCTCTTCACTGGCCTCCGTGCTCCGCCCCGACCTCCTCTTCCGGGCCCCCCACCTACGCTCCCTGGCCAGGAGTCCAGGACCACCATGAGCCTATAGCTGCCCCTGCCTCAGCCCTCCATAGAACTGATGTAGTTTGTTTATTGAGTGGGTAGGGCAGCAGTAGCATTCAGTCAGTAGCAAAACAAAATATGATGCCATGAACGTACAATTTCGTGTTAGTTAGTATGCACAAAGTTAAGCTTGTCTCCTCCTTGCGATCTATGTATTTTGCTGGCAAAAAATGAAAAAGAAATGGCTACTTACATTCTTGAATCTGTGGTGTTGTTCAGGTCTTACTGCCTCTGTGTTACTTAGTAATCTGCAATCAGAATGTTTATGGAACATTTGATTTGTTTTCACCAAGTACACTAGTCAGTGAATCATGCAAGGCAGTAGTCATTTGGTAGACCAATGTTTGTTTCTTTTAATGTTGTAGCAGTGGTTTTTGAAATGCTTGCTGTCTATGTTTCACAGCACTCAATGTTTTCTCTTTCTTTATTATTTCTTACATGAACCACAGAACCCAGGGGCAAGCAGAAGGCTGGGACCGAGTCGGCGGGTGAACGTGATTGTGAACCACAGGCACAGAGCTCCTCTACTGAGGATCCTGCTGCTGTCCCTAGTAAGTCCAACAGTGTTTTCTTTTGGAACAATGATATTTCCCTAACTTTCTAACGGAGCTTTTTTTCCAACCGATTAATGACATTTCACCTAACTGTTTAGTTAAGGTATCAATCTTTTCAAAAAATCTGTGATCGAATAGCGGAAGGCACAGGGTCCACTCCTGTCTTATGCTTTTTCCTCTATAATGTCTCTTCTTTGGCAATTGACACCAACCAAGTATGCATGCAGATAATGGTCTACTATTTTGTAAGCGTTAGTAAGAATACCACTACTACTCTTGCGGGTATTCTTCTATGCAGTGACATACATAACTATGTATGCACCCCAAAATTGGATGTTGTTGTTGATAGGCAGGTTGGACCTTACTTACTTACAGTCTTACACCTCAGTCACAGAACTCAGAGGAACCCACAATTCAATGAACGACAACCTATATGGGCTCAGTCATTGGTCAATTATTCAATTACCCCTTTCCTGAACCCCAATATGAAGATGCCAAATGCTTTTTTTATTACACAATCCATAACCTAAGTAACCCCCTTTTTCTCACTCTCTCGTGTAAGTCTACAAGACAACAGACACTGAAAATATACTCCCGAGTCAATGTGGTACTTCAAAACCTTTATTTTGTTAGAAGTAACTAAGTAAGTAACATCAATGTTTTTAAGTTGTTCTGTCAAATACGTCAAGGGCAGGGCCACCAGAAGAAATCCAGAGTTAAAAAAGGCTCAATAAAAAGTATCCTACATTTGTACAGCTACCAGTGCACGATAGGGAAATGTGGGAAATGTCCGAGACCCCTCACCATTGAACGTATACTGGTTGCATATGCCTCTTGTTGGTAAGCTCTGCAAATCTTTGCTTCGTAGAAGTAAATCTTCTCATCTGCCGAAAGATAATGACAAAAGTGGTGCACGTTAGACAGTATGAAAACATTACATACATTTATTCAACTTTTTAGCTGTCATGCAAAAAAGAAGGTGTAACCTGAGGCTGTAAGGAAACTGGACTCCACAATCCACATTCAAAAAGTAAATACGGGCCTCTATTTTCCAAACTCTTCAGGTGTATGCTTTGAACTATCATGTGGCCTCAAAGGCGTCTCCTCGTACTGCGCAACAAGCTGTGAGGTAGCATGCGCAAAACTGTAGACATGTCATTAATGTACAAAGTAAACTGGTTAGGTTACATGGTTCAGTCTAACTTTACAAGGACTAGAGTACCAGTATAGAATAGATGAGATGAGCTTGGGTACCATACCATACCAAATAAATGCTGATATGTGTAGTGTGTTACTTACTCTGCTGTACTAGGCAATGTGGACTACTAGTGATTACGTTGTACTTAACTGTTTTGCAGAACTCCGTTCTTGGTGAACAAGTACAATGGGGGCTGTGCATCCATCTAAAAAGGTGTACTTAATTACTTATTTTTATTTTTGCAGAACCGGTACCATCCACCAGTGCCGACGGGGGCAGCGGCGCTGCAACGCCGTCAGCAGAGGCGATCCCGGAGGGGAATGGAGGACCACCACAGGCACCTACAGCAGCACCGGCAGCAGCGGGGGAGGAGACAACAACGGTGGGCGATGGTAAGTTACATTCAATAGTGATCGGCATTACTTGGTGGGTGGGGAAAACTTCCTCACTGTACTCTGATATTTATAGTGAACTTGAAGTTCTACTGGACAATATATGACGCCACTGTTCTCATTACCAAGCTTAGCAAAAGCATTACCACCGGCCAGAATTGATAAAATTAGTTATACATGCCTCTTCTATGTGACTACAACTCAGCTGTGAAAGGTTGGTGGCAGACTAAAAAAGTCTTATCCACAACATTACATGACCGCGATGGATTAACATGAGATTGATTTTAACTAAAGTATGATGAAAGTTGCAAGGAAAAAGCTCTAATCATATAATATAGAAGGATACTTTGGAATCAGCAATGCAGGTGTTTGAGAGCAGTTGGATGCGTGGGTTGTTGTGGAAGCATAGAAAGTGGAAAACACAGCTGCCTGCGTGGGTGGGAGACACATCCAATATTGGTGGTTAGTGGATAGTGGATACTAGTGTTGGCAGCGGTGTTTTGGTTAAACACAAAGGCAAGGGAAGGAGGGGACCACTGGATGCATTCTGGGTCGTTGCTGGCGAAACACAAACCACCTAACGTTTGTTGGCGATATAAAGAATGATAGTCTCTAGAGTAGACATTTATTAGTACTAGCTGGCCACTGTTAATTTAATGTTAGTTTGAGACTGTCACTTTTCCCGGAAGCACAGAGTATATGATATAAAAGAACGAGATATGAAAAAGACAGGTGTTCGTATGTGACCGTTCAAGTACACCCATACTATGTTACTAGGGCAGGCATAATGCCGTGCCAAAAAGGCAGACAAATGAAGTATATAAGGCGTAGAATAGAATGTTCAAGATAGATAAAACAACATTTTAGGTACTCAACTTGCTTGCTATTGCTACTGTACTGTGCCGCCCACTATGTGTTGGATCCATTTTGCGTTCTTTATTTGCTGGGATTTTTGATTACAACAATTCTGTCTCTTTCTTTATAGTTACTCCTTCTAAACCAACCAGGAAGGAGCTGGCAGTCCGGGCCCGTCAGCGGAAACTGCAGGCCATCGTTGAGGCCTACCGCCGGCTGGTGGCTCAGGCCGAGGAGGAGGAGGAGGAGGCGGCGGCAGCAGCTGCTGCCTCTTCCAATGCCCCGGCCCCCAAGCCTGCAGGAGTACGTCGGCGTGCTCAGGCAGCCGCCCGCCGCCAGATTTTCCCTGCATCGTCCACCCCCCCACAACAACATGGCTGCCAATGTAGGTGCCGCCAGTTCCAGCGAAAAATTCTCCTCCGGGTAGCCAGGCTGGAGGCTCAAAGCAGTCAGACTAAAAAACAGATAGAGGAGCGTGTCAAGATCCTGGTGGATCAACACTTAAAAGCCCGCCGGCTATGAGATGGACCCTGTTTGCCCCTTTTTCAATCCTTTTGTTGGTGGGTGGGAATTGGGTGTTGGGTTTTTACTTTTTTTTTACATGACATTGAGCGTGGGAATTTGGTTGGGGTTAGGGGAGGCGGGTAGGGGGACAGCTTGGTGTAGGATTTATATATATTTTATTTTTGTATCATCTTTAGTTATATATATATTACATTATGTTAAAATAAACGAGACAAAGTTATTGTAAAAAGAAAACATTTGAAGTTCATTTGCGTTTCTTGTGGGGTTGGAGGGGGGAGTGTTTCACCAAATAATGTACGTTGTGCAACCTCGCAAGGTTTAATTTGGCCATGCAGGTCGGCGGACAGTGCTTTTTAATAATAAAATATATTGCCCACATCTTTAACATGCAAACAGATAGATGCAGTAAACCCTCACCGAGTTATATTGGTAGTATTAGAAGAACGACCAGTCTGTCTTGCGTTATACCTCACTGCAAACTTATCTTACCTGTGATTGCTGATGAGATGATGATGATTTATCATGAAGTGTGGCACTGCAAGGGCTGCATTTGATTTCCAAGACAATGGCGAAGAATCTGTGGTTCAGAATCAGAACTTCTGTGATAGTAGACAGACCCTGCCAGTAGCGACAAAAAGAAAGAGACAGTCATTCGCGTGACAGACAATGTGGGGGTAGTATAAGTAAGTACAGTACATTGCATGGGTGACCCAATATTGCAACTGCTAAACTGAAACAAAACAATGGTTTTGGGGACTGGAAACAAAGTGCAAGAGAAGATAAGAAGTTCAACGTTACTTGTAGTACTCACGGCAACGTCAAACTTTTCTAAATCATAAATGCTTTACACTTTAAACCCAAAAAATAAATTACGCCAATTCATTAGATGCATTCGTTGTTTGATGTTAAATGGTAAATTATTTGGCGTTATACACAGAGCTTGAGTTGGGAAGCCGCAGAAGATCCTGGCCATGCCTTGTTGACATTTCACTATTGTTGCTTTGACCACATCTGCCCCAGCAAGCGCGTGATCAAATTGTTGGTGTATATTTAATGTAAGAAACATCACACCTCAATGTAACCACGCAGCCCGGGGGAAGAGGAAGAGGGATTGTTTAATGGATGGGTACGGGGGTTTTGGGAAAGGTTTGAGAAAGAAAAACAGTACGCATGGAGATTGGAGACAACAAAAGCAAAACAATGAAGACGATGATTTATGATGTTGATCAGCTAGCTAATGATTGTAAGCAATGGACGTAAGAAAAGGACACGCTGAATATGATTCTTGGTTTCCCGCAATCCAATTGCTTGATGATGAGGATCTGTGGTAAGGATGAGAGTTGATGCTCATACTATAAAGCAGTGGGTGAACCGTGAAAGATGTCCAGCCTGAAAAAGAAAAGGCAAATACAAAAGAATGTGAATGACCTAAACAAATTGTAATACAGTGAAGATAAAAAAACAATACAAAACAAGAGGAGTAGTCGTATGAGAGGACTTTCAGACTGAGGCGGCTTGGATACAATTTGTATAAGTCTACTAGTTGCATATCATTTTTAATGTAGAAGTACAAAAAAAGACAGGAGCAAGCACACAACAACAGGCCCACGACGACACAGGTTTGGCCGTTATACAAACTGCATTTCCCTAAAAATTTCAGACCCACAGAAAGGTGAATGAAATTGAAAAAGCAACCTAGCATTTACAAAATTAATCAACAAAATCAATGCGTCATTCTCAGTCATCAATCATACCACTATTGTACTCTACCACAGCACTGTGCACAAACATGTAGTAGCCTGGGTCTACTGTGCTGTGACTCTTATTTGTATTTTATTTATTACCTTGTATTCCACTCCAAGAAACATCGTGCATCAATCAGCTCAGATCCAACCGCCGGACAGCAAAGATAAATTAAGTCCTGACTGCATCTGTAGTAGTAGGAACACAAGTGCGTAAATAATTTCTATTATTAGTAAATAACATGGAAGAATTGGCTATCACGTGAGTCTGAACTGAAGTTACTAATATACTTCAACTCCATGCACATTAGCTCAGAGTCAGCCAAAAAATACATCCCATGCAATGCATGGCATTCATTTTTATACCTGTTTTGCTCTTCTTCTCTTTCACTGTCAGAAGATTGATCACAGATGCTGCCGAGCCTTTGTAATGCGAGTCATCATCACAACAAGTTGACTTCAGTTGTGGATGCCTGCTCAAGTTTCTTTTGACACAGAAGAGTCGTCTCTGAATGCCTGCAGACAGAGGTGGTAGCCTTAACAGTAAGACTCAGCAAGGCAGTTATTATGAGTTGCAGATTTCAAATGAAATAGAGGATGGCTGTAGTCATGTACGGTTCACTTATTATGGAGGGACTGTTAGAGGCTACATTATTGTTATTGTACTATACTCCATCTACAACATCAAATGTATGGCTGCCAAGATGGAATTGTATTGACTTGAGTGGGAGTCAAGAAGATGCAGCAAGACTCTGAGGAGTGCAGTCAACATGGAACATAAATGCACAGGCGTGCAACTCCAGGAGGTAACTAAAAAAGATACAGCGAAAATAAAATGCACAGGTGTGCAACTCCAGTAGGTACATTAAAAGAATGAGTGGTGGGGATGGATTTGGTTGAGCTTTTTATTTTAAGATTAGCAGTTATGCACCAGAAAGTCATTTTTAATAAGAAAATAAATAACACAAATAAAAGAAGGGAAAAAGTCACAATTTAACAGCCTATTGGTCAGGGAAGAGGTGCTCGTCCTCAAACTCTGCGGGTCCGGACAGCAGTAGGTCATGTAACCCAGCAGTGATAAATTCTTCGGGCTCGCTTTCTTCATCCTGCTCTGATTCACGTACAGTATAGTCTGGTGGTATGAAGTGTTGATTCATTTTTATCATTGTCAGCCTCTCGACGCTTTTGGGGGAGAGACTGGTCCTTTTCGATGTCACAATGGCACCAGCAGCACTGAAAACCCGCTCAGAGGCGACACTGGCTACAGGACAAGCCAAATACTTTATCGCCAGCCTGCTCAGCACTGGCCACTGTCTCCTTCTTTCATACCAATAGACCAATGGGCTTTGCTCCATGAACACCTCTGTTGTGTCATCCAGATAGGCCTGAACCATCCGCTCAGTGTTCAATGGTGTTCGGCTTTGCTGCTCCTCTTTCCCCTTTGCAACAGCAACGGACTTACCCATTCCCTTCTGTAGAAAAAAAGCAGTTATGCTTTTGGTTGTGTCTGCTGAATCAGATCGTGCAGGTGCTGCTTTTGGTACTGTTGGTGCCTGCTGGGAAGCGGACGCACCGCTCTCATGCTGTGATGAACTTGCCAGAGTTGCCTCAGGAGGATGGCCTGGAGTACTTTGACTGTCCTGGGCTGGCACTGTCAGGCCTTTAAGTAACAGCCGTTCAGTTTCGAAATCATTAGCTTCCACAGCTATGGAACTTTTGTAATTGGCAACATCCCCATCTGAAAAAGGAATGACTGCGCTACTGCTGACAAACAATTTGTACCGTGGATCCAAGATTGTTGCAGTTATGTAATTTGGATCTGACACAATCATTTTAAGCCTTGCATTTACAGATAAGCGGTTGCGTAAGGCCTTGGCCAAGGTACATGCATCAACTTTTTCTTCGTCACCTTCGTATGCTTCACAGACCTCCTTCAGCTGTTGCTCGAGCATGTACAACAATGGGATGGCTTGGCCCATAGTACAGTCCTCCCTGCTAACTGCACGTGTGAACACCTCAAAAGGTTGTAGCATCTCTGTCAAGCATTTAATGATGTCCCACTGCCACATCTCAACGGTCAGGCTTTTAAGATTAACAGTAGGATCCACTAATCTTCTTGACATTACATAAGCATTCAGTGGTATGTACTGCTCAAAGAGACGCTCAAGCATGAAATAAGTCGAGTTCCAACGTGTTGGGACCTCCTGGATCAGTGCTTTGACTGGCAAATTATGCTCCCGCTGAATGACGCGTAGCAGCTTCCGCGCTTTGAAAGAATGGTTAAAATGCGTGCATATTCTTCTGCAGATGGTCAGTATGTTGCTGACTTGTTGTTCATGTTTCAGAAAGTCTTGCACGACTAAGTTAATGCAGTGTGCCAAACAGGGTACCCTGAAATACTGTCCATCTTTCATTGCCCTCACTACATTACTGCCATTGTCGGTGGCAACAAAACCAATCTTAAGGCCTCTTGGTTTCAGCCATTCAAAGACCTTGCTGTTAAAGTCAGACAAAATGTTGTCAGCAGTATGAGTTTTCTCCATACCAAACATGGCTACAGTTGCATGTTTGCGAGTGTCATTGAAAATCCCAGCAACATCAAGAAGGCCTGATGTTAACTTGTCTTTCACACCTGCAAAAGAGATCCAGTGTGCGGTGATGCACATGTAATCTGCTGTGGCTTCGCGACTGCTCCACATGTCGGTTGTCAGGTGGATACAATGGACAACACTCTGTTGTAAGGCTTTCCCAATCAATCCCAGCACGTCGTGGTGTAGTGCTGGAATAGCAACTCTTGCAAAATAGTAGCGACTGGGAACGTCCCATTTTGGGGCGAGTGTTGCCACTAATTGCCGAAATCCCACTGCCTCAACAAATGAAAATGGGAGAAGGTCCAGTGCCAACATTTTTGCAAGTTTCGCATTGTACAAACGTGCTGTTGGGTGGTTCCGCTCGTACTTTCCCTCCTGCCTAAACATGCCAGTAATGGTAAGCTGCTTGGTAATTCTGTCTGTTCTGCTAGACGGACCACCTTTCAACGCAGACTTTTCACTCCTTGCCCTTGGTGTCTCCGGCTGACTCTGGTGCCACTGAGAAGTTGCTGATGCTGAGGATTTGGACTGCACCACTCCAGTGCTGGCGACAGGGCTCATTGGTGTACCACTCCCAGATAGAAGGTCATCGTCTCCCTCTTCTTCCATGAGTGGACCTTGTAGTACTGTATCCTCCCCACCAACACCAGTGCTTACATCTTTTTGTAAGCTTGCAAGGTGGTTCTCCCATACAATTGTGTGTGTTTTTTTCATATGGGTCGTTGGGCCTCCAGTACCATAGTTTGTACCAATCTTACCATGACTAACGTGGGTGTGACAAATGGAGCATATAGCAATGTTCTCCTGATGTGGGTGAACCGTAAAAAAATCCCAGACTGGGGAGCTAAACTTTTGTCTCCTGCCATAGGAAGAGGAGGACCCACTTCCAATCCCGGATGAACTGGAGCCTTTTGGTTGCATTTCCCTATGTGACAGTTCAGTACTAGTACTGCCACTACCTCCTTCTGTTGAGGTGGCGCTTGCGCTGGATGTCGCACGCTGCCGGGCCTTCGCTGATGCAAAAATGGGAGCTGGTGTTACTTTGGGCGCTGAGTGTGTAGGAGTTACACGTGCTACCTGCTCATCACTAATCGCAGCCCTTCTAGATAGGGTGAAAATGCTGGTCTCTACATCCTCTGCACCAGGAATAACGCTTGTGATGATGACATTGTCAGTGTCAGACCCGTCTTTATCACCATCAGTATCCTATTCACCTACATCGAACTCCGGAAGTTCAAGCCTTGACGGATCCTTCCTTTTTCCCAGCCTGGTCTTTTGATGCCTCTCCTTTGAATGCTCAGTTCTTCGTCGTGGATGATAATCCTTATCAAGGTCATCTGAAGGGATGCTATGCGAAGAACTCGATGCACTGCCACTAACCCTCCTTTCCTTTCGTAAATTTAAAGACAGTAGATCACCTCCAGAAGTGGCTTCCTCTTCTTCTTGCTCGGAATGAGGCTCTACTTCCTGAACTGCCCCGACATCGGGAGGAACAACTTCCACTATTGCGTGTGGAGACGGTGGTTGTTGTTCTTGAGGAAGTACTATAGCGTGCTGTGGTTCTTCAACAACTACTACTGTGGGATTTGGTTGTTGTTGTTGAACAACTATTGCGGGCGGTGGTTGTGGTTTTTCAACAACTATTGCGGGAAGTGGTTGTGGTTGTTGAACATCTACTGCTGGCGGCGGTTGGTCAGCACTTTCAGCTTGCATAGATTGTGTGCTACTTTGAGACAGCGATAAGTTAAGTTCAGGCTCAGTATCACTGCTTTGTAACACTAGGTCGGCTACCTCTTCGACCCTCATGTGCTTGGCCCTGGGTTGGTGGCTTGCCCCCGCTAATGCCGATGTGCTGGCTCCAGCTTGCACCATGGACACCGCTGCTGCAGGCGTACGTTTTGGGGGCCCAAAAAAGGTTTGGGGGTCCATACCAGCCTTAAGTGACACTTCCTTTTTCTGTACCTTCTTCTCAGCAACTTTCTTGGTGGTGGAGGACCTGGTAACTGCTCTCTTAGGACCCATCTTCTTCTGATGTCAGCAGCACACAGCAGCACTCAGTAGCACAAATTGCAGAGATGTGTGGTCAGATGAGTCACACCCCACACGTGGCGTACAATTGAAGGACGTCCGTCTGGCAGTTGAACGGGCGATGGATGAAAACAGCCAGCACCTCCTCAGTCTTTTTCTGTGCACCTACAAGCAAAGAAGACAGAAAACGTCAGTCAAACAAGCAGTAAGCCAACAACACATGAACAATTGAAAGACACACAGGGCAATGTATAAAACACAAAAAAGAAGACTAATAGTACGAGCACCACAGCTCCCAGCTAGAAATAACAAATAATAAAGTCAAGCAGGCCTATCATATACCAACATGGACAGAAAAAGGAGGTTGCCTGCTACACATGAGTCATGACAGGTTAATGCAAGGAAAATCAAAATACACCATGGCTAAGAGTTTGTAAAACTTCACGGCAAAAACACATACAAGTCATAAAATTATTCCACACACAAAAAAGTTACCTACCCCCCTGCCCAGACAACCAACTTGGAAATGCAATGGCATACACACATGCCGTAATGATGGTAATTAAATAGACCAAATAGAAACAGCTACATAAAGCAGCCCCGCTCACTAGTAACTAACTACCACCTCTGGGAGTCTATCCTACTATCAGATCAGACCAAAAGCAGGGAGGCCAATGATAAATGCACAAAGGAAGTACCTACAAAATGGCCGCCACCACATGGCCTGTCCAGGAAGACAAAGCTACAACCAAAGAAGTAAATAACACAAAAAATGAGGACTTTTTGGTAGCACAGGGGACACATTAAACATTTTCGAGGAACTTTTATGCAACTCGGGACATATTGTTCGCGAGAATGCAAAATCGGCGTGTTCGGCAACGCGAATCGAGTAAAAAGTCGTTATCGCGTTCCCGAGCCAGTACATTGAGCGCGCGAAAAAGACAAAAAAGGTAAGGTCGCGTTCCCACACGGCGCGACGTTACCAAAACTACCCGAGCTGTATTCCTAGGGTTACCTAATGGCAGGGAGTGCCATAATAGCTACACACAAGCAACCAAAAAACTAAAAGTACCACCATTACAAAAAAATGTGAAGCAATCCAAAGCCATACACGGTGTAATTAAAGTTACACCACAAAAATAGTTGATTAACTTGAATGCACCTATGGCTTTGAGTGGTAGTACCTACAAAAGCCTTGGATGGCTATGGCAAAAGAAGAGGACCAGGGAAGGACACAGAAAATGGCCGCCTCCATAGGGCCAGGAGGACAGGGACACCCAAAGACAACATGGAAAGGGGATGCACCCAAAATGGCCTCCACCACATGGCAAAATCAGTCACAAAGGAAGCATACACAAAATGGCCGCCACCACATAGCCTGCCCACCAACAACAACATAGCAGAATCATCACAAAGGAAGTACACACAAAATGGCCCTCACCACTACATGAAAAGAAAGAGAGGACAGACAATAAATGCCTATGCCAAAGGGACAATGCTTTGCTTCACAAAATGAACACACCAGACACCACCCCCCAAATTGGTCACCCCAACCATAAACAAGAAATCATTACATAGAGGACAGAAAGGAACTGGGAGTGGCCCATGCTCCAGGAAGACAAAACTACAACCAAAGAAGTAAATAACACAAAAAATGAGGACTTTTTGGTAGCACAGGGGACACATTAAACATTTTCGAGGAACTTTTATGCAACTCGGGACATATTGTTCGCGAGAATGCAAAATCGGCGTGTTCGGCAACGCGAATCGAGTAAAAAGTCGTTATCGCGTTCCCGAGCCAGTACATTGAGCGCGCGAAAAAGACAAAAAAGGTAAGGTCGCGTTCCCACACGGCGCGACGTTACCAAAACTACCCGAGCTGTATTCCTAGGGTTACCTAATGGCAGGGAGTGCCATAATAGCTACACACAAGCAACCCAAAAACTAAAAGTACCACCATTACAAAAAAATGTGAAGCAATCCAAAGCCATACACGGTGTAATTAAAGTTACACCACAAAAATAGTTGATTAACTTGAATGCACCTATGGCTTTGAGTGGTAGTACCTACAAAAGCCTTGGATGGCTATGGCAAAAGAAGAGGACCAGGGAAGGACACAGAAAATGGCCGCCTCCATAGGGCCAGGAGGACAGGGACACCCAAAGACAACATGGAAAGGGGATGCACCCAAAATGGCCTCCACCACATGGCAAAATCAGTCACAAAGGAAGCATACACAAAATGGCCGCCACCACATAGCCTGCCCACCAACAACAACATAGCAGAATCATCACAAAGGAAGTACACACAAAATGGCCCTCACCACTACATGAAAAGAAAGAGAGGACAGACAATAAATGCCTATGCCAAAGGGACAATGCTTTGCTTCACAAAATGAACACACCAGACACCACCCCCCAAATTGGTCACCCCAACCATAAACAAGAAATCATTACATAGAGGACAGAAAGGAACTGGGAGTGGCCCATGCTCCAGGAAGACAAAACTACAACCAAAGAAGTAAATAACACAAAAAATGAGGACTTTTTGGTAGCACAGGGGACACATTAAACATTTTCGAGGAACTTTTATGCAACTCGGGACATATTGTTCGCGAGAATGCAAAATCGGCGTGTTCGGCAACGCGAATCGAGTAAAAAGTCGTTATCGCGTTCCCGAGCCAGTACATTGAGCGCGCGAAAAAGACAAAAAAGGTAAGGTCGCGTTCCCACACGGCGCGACGTTACCAAAACTACCCGAGCTGTATTCCTAGGGTTACCTAATGGCAGGGAGTGCCATAATAGCTACACACAAGCAACCCAAAAACTAAAAGTACCACCATTACAAAAAAATGTGAAGCAATCCAAAGCCATACACGGTGTAATTAAAGTTACACCACAAAAATAGTTGATTAACTTGAATGCACCTATGGCTTTGAGTGGTAGTACCTACAAAAGCCTTGGATGGCTATGGCAAAAGAAGAGGACCAGGGAAGGACACAGAAAATGGCCGCCTCCATAGGGCCAGGAGGACAGGGACACCCAAAGACAACATGGAAAGGGGATGCACCCAAAATGGCCTCCACCACATGGCAAAATCAGTCACAAAGGAAGCATACACAAAATGGCCGCCACCACATAGCCTGCCCACCAACAACAACATAGCAGAATCATCACAAAGGAAGTACACACAAAATGGCCCTCACCACTACATGAAAAGAAAGAGAGGACAGACAATAAATGCCTATGCCAAAGGGACAATGCTTTGCTTCACAAAATGAACACACCAGACACCACCCCCCAAATTGGTCACCCCAACCATAAACAAGAAATCATTACATAGAGGACAGAAAGGAACTGGGAGTGGCCCATGCTCCAGGAAGACAAAACTACAACCAAAGAAGTAAATAACACAAAAAATGAGGACTTTTTGGTAGCACAGGGGACACATTAAACATTTTCGAGGAACTTTTATGCAACTCGGGACATATTGTTCGCGAGAATGCAAAATCGGCGTGTTCGGCAACGCGAATCGAGTAAAAAGTCGTTATCGCGTTCCCGAGCCAGTACATTGAGCGCGCGAAAAAGACAAAAAAGGTAAGGTCGCGTTCCCACACGGCGCGACGTTACCAAAACTACCCGAGCTGTATTCCTAGGGTTACCTAATGGCAGAAATTGACAGACACCCGAAACCTGACATACCCCACACATAAACATAAGATTTTCTAAATCAATCCAGTCCATCCATGATTTCCTAATTAGAGGTACACCAGAAAAACAGTTGATTACCTTTCATGACCCTATGACTAGTACCTCTGGCCTACTGGAAGAGTAGGCCACAAGTTTGGAGGCCTATGGCAAGACCAAAGTGGCTGGGAAACATAAAATGGCCGCCAACAACACATGGCCAGGCCAACCACAGAAAGTTATTACAATGAACTCAAACATGCCTACACACTAACTACATGGAGTACTAGGGTCAGCTATTGGCTTAAAAAAATAAAAAAACTTTTTCATTACACAAACAGAAATTCCACAGCAGACATTGCTATTGCATAATGATGACCATAATCCAATGCCAGCCATGATGTTTGTTTACAAACTTGAATAAAAATTTAAACACAGAATTATGATTTTAGTTACCCATGGGTACCTCTCTATGTAGCCTGGATGAAATTTAAAAAGAAATACAAGTTGGGACCTCATAAAAGTAGGCACCCATCAATAATTTAAATCAAGGAATGAATAATGTAGTTAAAACATTTTAAATCAAACAAACACAAGTCTACAACATCATACTCACTCATACATTACTGAACTTACTTGAAAAAGAGAATTCAAAATCCAAAAGTCCTCAGTAAGATTCAAAAAAAGCAGTAATGCAGCCAACACACACAGAAAGTGATCCTGCCAGCTCAAAATCCAAATGAAAGTGACCACCTCATGGACAAAGCACTGGGAGGAGCCTGGTGGACAGGAACAGGAAGTTGTAAACTCCAGAGCCCTTCCTCCTTAATATTCAAAAATACAGTAGAAACAGAAAGAGGACTCCTTCCCCCCCAAAAATACATCCAAAGGTACAACTTTGAGGGGTTTCTCACTTGTTTGCTAACCAAAATGGTAATTTATTATTATGGTTTAACTTTTAACATGCTCGCGAGTTATTCTGTGCAAGATTGCAGGTTCTGCGTGTTCGGCAACTCGATCTTACCAACAAACATACTCGCGCGTCCTTATGGCTTTATCGCGCTTCCAATGACGTTATCGCGTTCGCACAGCTGCACGGAAGGGTTTACAAACATGGTGGCCGACGCGACCGGGAAAAAGCGAACGCAGAACCAAGGTAAGCCATTGCCGCGCACGCGATAATGTTATTTAGCGCGCGACAATGTTATTTAGCGCGCGACAACTACGCTCCGCACCGGATAGCGGAGTTATCGGCAGCTACGCGAACTCCGCGGAACGCGGAGTTGCCAAAACTCCGCAAACTCCGCAAACGGAGCGTAGTGCTTCGCCCAGGGTTAGTCTCTACGCAACACCACGTGACGCGTTCTTCCAATCGCGTCCTTAATGCTCGGCAACCAGGAAGGACAAAGACGTTGCCTAGCGTGACGTAACATCACGTGACACTTGCATCCAATCGCGTCTTTGATGCTCGGCAACCAGGAAGGATAAAGACCCGCTTCCTGTCCGTCACGGTACCTCCCTCCACGACAGCCAAGACGGATGTCCGGAGTACCAACGGACAGGTAAGCAGGGTAGGGGGTGAGTGGTCGTTTCCAAATACATCGAGGAAAGGAGATGCATTGGGCAATAAAGCTCGTACTATCCTTTTTGCAGTGGTGTGGTGTTTTAGACACGCTGGAGGATCGTTTCTCAATCACCTCATAGACTCAAACTCGCAAGACATGCATGTAATTTCTTGCAAGCTTGAACAGCAATATGCAGCCTTGTGTGATAAAATTAAAGCTAAGCGCTGAAGACAATTTCCTGTCTTTTCATTCTATAGACATCATTTACAAGCAGGTACAAATGAATGGGTGACTATCCTATTAGCTACCACCGATTAACATACCCAGCCACTATGTAGTATACGTTCTATAGAGAAATGCTATGGACTATCTGTCTTAATTATCGTGCTACCAATGTAGATGCTATGATCACAGTTTATGCATCTTTCCTCCTTTATTTCCTTCCTCCTTCTCTCCCTCAGAGCGGTGCTCCGTTTTTACCTGAGCTGTAGCCAGGTGAGGTGGAGCGTATATTCCCCACACATTGGGTGAGTAAAAGATAAATGTACCTTTTCAATAGGTCCCACAGGTCCCACATAAAAGGGCAATTACATCTTATGGTCTATTTATTGAGACCCCCTGACCAATATAATGATTGGCTTTAAATAAATAATACATTCACTATGTGTCCTGTAAACTGTTGACAATAATTATGTGTTTCTCTTGTTTTTCATTTGTTTGTTCGTCCCTCGTGATTGTCTGAGCAGCACTTTTATTAAATGTTCCCAATACGCAGTAGCATTGACACAAGGTCCTGATGAAGCTGGAGGAGATCTCGAGACTCCATCTACCGCAGAAACATGTTGAACTTTCATACATCTGAGTAGTTATATGTTTAATACTACCTTGCACTGTTTTTATTGTTAGGTGTGGATAGGATATCATTAAAATAATTTTTCCACTTCTACAACCCAATCTTAAAATCACTCACTGTTCTAACACTGTTACTTTAACACATTCTTGCACTGCTATATATTTTTACCCTCCTTATGCCAAACACACAAAACCATCACATTTGAGTATTTTCCACTTGATTAGGTTACAGTTCACCTAATCCCAAGTGGTTGTACATCACTTCCTTCGGGTGAAGGATCCCAAATGATGTAGGGCGGCACAGGATGGGTATCTGATGGGAATCATTTGATGGTCACCACGTATTATTTAAGTATGGACCTGGTGACTGTTCCCTAATCAACACATTTTTCAGACAGTTTACCTTCTTTTCCTTTTTGACCTACTGGTATCTTTTGTTATAATTACGGTTTAGGGGATGATACCACTGTATGGTCATTAAACATTCCCCATTGACCCTCTTCACTGTTAATCATTTTCTTACTTAACCATCCTGTGTGTCTCTGCCTGTTTGTGTATTCACTGTGTGGTTTTGGAGTGACAGGGGCTGGGGATGTGCATTCACCCTAGATTGTCACAAGGGGGTTGATGTGTGTCCTGCCTCTCCTAGGTGACTCATAACCAGGTTGAATGGATCTTTTCTGTATTTAGAGTGGTGAGAGGAGTGTTCACTAGAAACCTGAATAGGCTGTGTCTGCTCTGTAAATTGCTGTCTCCATCTCATGTAGTGAAGCTGGATCAGGGAGGACAGAACTGGTTTCTACTGAATTCGGATACTATCTGCCTACAACTTCAAAAGGAAAAGTACACATTAAGGCCCTGACCCCAGACCTTTTCAACTCTTTTGGACTAAGTACCTGCCAAGAAGAAGATCTGGAGAAGCTGCCAGGAGGAATTACCACTTTGCTGTGTGCTATGTTGTGTTGGCCTTTAGTGGCTGCTTCTGACTTGGGCAGTGAAAGGACTCAACTGGACTTTCTGCAACTTATTTCCTGAGTTTCACCAAGGGCTTGAGGTAGAGCTTGACCCCTGTTCAAGTAGCCTCAGGAACAGCAAAGATTTAAGAACATCTGCTACGAGCAATGGGAACTGTGTGTTTCCTGCTGCAACAGAAGAAAAAGCAACCCAATACTGTTGACGATGACGCTGCTGGCTCAGTGACCTGTTTTTACTGCAGAGAGTACTGCCCTACTCTGCACTGCAACCCTTGTCTCACCGACGACGGCATTCAGTGCCACCACTGAGCTGCTGCTTGCAGGGCGACCTGAGGGCACCGCACTTTGCACCACCTCGCTTCACATTGCCGCCCTGGTATCGCCAACAACGATGTCCGTGCCGACATCAATGCCCCTGCTTGTGCCATGGCATTGTAGGACCGTTCGTAAGTTACTCAACTAACCCTTCCATACCACACTGCATCCTTGGCCTACCAACACCAGCGCCATAGACTCCAGTGATTCAGCAACAACTGCTGCTTGCACCGTGACCTGCCAGCACTGCAATGAGCATCCCCCCACTTTGCACCGGAGCCCCGGTCTAACCCACACTGCTGGGTGCCATCGTCAAGCAGCTGCCTGTAATGCAACCTGAGGGCACTGCAGGCCCAACTGCTACACTTCGCACCGCAGCCCTGATGCCTGCCAAATTCAATGCTCCTGAATTCAACCTCAGGGAGTTTGATCTACACTGCATGTGAAGTCAATGGCCCGATGACTCCTGCACTGACCTCCGGGACCTACGCATGCCTCTTTGGAGCCCAGCGCACGGTCCACAATGCACTGCATTTCCAAGGTACTGTTTACAGGTCTTCCCGATACCATAGCCGGCCCACAACACTGCAGTCAGCCCAAACTGTTGGATTTGTCTGTTCACGATGCCGTGATAACCCCGGACGGAGCTAACTACTCTACTCAGAGCTGTATTTTAAGTTTATTCTTGCAAAATGCATATCTTGATTAGAGTATGTTGGATTGGTATTGTTTTGGTCTTGTTTCACACAAATAAAAATTGGCTATTTTTCCAAAACAGGTGTGGTTTCCTTTTGTAGTGTTTTAACTGTATCACTGTGTGTTGTGGGGAAATGCTTTACACATTACCTCTGAGATAATCCTGACTGCTTGTGCCAAGCTAACAAGGCAGTGAGTAGGGTTTATTTTATAAGTATATTCGCCCCTATCCTAACTAGAAGGAAGGGTCCCTACTTGGACAGGGTACAAACCTGCCAACCATAGACCCCATTTCTAACAGATGCCTAATACGCATCTCTGATGGCTGTAGTGCAATGGTAATTCATGGCATTGTGTGGACATCCTTGGCAAGATGGCAGTTACCCATCCATGCTGGCCTTGCCTAATGGTGGATGATATTTGGTAACTTTGGGGCATCCATCTGATGATGCCCATTGCACATCTGTAGGAAAATGCTGAACCGCTCATTATGAGGATAATTCTTGGAAACTTGAGGTCATTCATGAGATGTTGCCCACCCATGGTTAAATGCGAAACCTCATATAATGGTGGCATTTCTTGGCAACTTGAATACATAATGAAAAATGTCCTAGGTAGCGTAATGGAAAGTTTCAATTCTATTAAGGACTCGGAGGCAAGGATTATGCTTTTCTCTCTTCACTTTATTAACAAAAGTCACTTTAAAGTCAAACAACTACTATTCCCATGAATCAAAGGGAATAAGCAACAAAAAACAATAGAGTGTCCACATATAGAACGTCCGATCCAGAGCACCAATCAGGAGACCCCAGGGTGCCTATAGTCCTCTTTCCACGTCCATGCTTCTTCTTTTGTCTCTCAGTCAGCCAATAATTCCACATCATGAGTCCTGTTTAGTCAAATCCCCTGGAAATTTAGGAGAAGACGTAAGCGACTGGAGTGGGTAAGGATTAAGCCTAAGAAATGAAATCGTCAAGCATGAACATGATCACAACAGTCACATGAACATAGTATAACATTGAAATTGAACACCTTACTTACCCCATTATGAGGGAGGGAAGGTGACAACCAAGTTGTACCCTGGGTGGGATAATCCCCGCCTCCGAGTCCTTAATAGAATTGAAACTTTCCGTTACTCTAGCTAGGAAATTTTTCATTCTATGTCAGGACCGGAGGCAAGGATTATGCTCGTTTAAAGCTTGCTCACAACCAGTTGAGCCATGTCAATAATCGGTTTGAAGTAAAACCGCTTAAAGGTAGAGTCTGAAGACCAATCTGCTGCATTGAGGATGTCTTCAAGACGAGCTCCCAGGGTAAAAGCTTTGGAGGCCATAGCCCCTCTGTTAGAATGCCCCCCAAAGGCTTGTAAGTCAATGCCTGCTTCCTGCATAACCCAACGAACCCAACGGGCAATAGTGGGTGAGGACATTGCCTTTTGAGATTTCTTGAGTGCTATAAGCAACTGACGTTCCCCAGGGGGTCTCAATTCCTCCGTCATTTCCTCATAAGCTTTAAGGCAGGACACTACACACAACTTCGGAGAGTCCGAGAAAGCAGGATAGGAGACTGACATTGTCCCACACTTTGTGCGTCGACGTATAGTAGATGTGACACCCGTGGGAGAAAAACGTCTTCCACACACGTCCAGGGCCCTAACATCGGATACCCGTATGCAGGAGATAAGGCACAGCAGCATGGCTAGTTTTGCTGACAACTCCTTTCTGGTAAGGAACCTATTCAGTTGCCAAGATTGAAAAAGGTTTAAACGTCTATTGACATCCCACAGCTTAGATTAAAGAGGTTCTGGGGCAAGTGAAAGCTGTATACTTCAAAGGAGGCGGCAAACCAAAGGATGTTCCACAATAGGGGTTCCATCGATCAAAACATGCCCAGCGGAAATGGCAGACCTATATGTATTGATGGTCCTATAGGCAAGACCGTCCTCAGCCAGGGATGCCAATAAATTCAAAATATTGGTCACATCTGTTGCCACAGGTTTGAAACCCCGTCGCAGACACCAACGACACCACTGTCTCCAAGTGGATTGATACTGTTTGAGGGTGCTGTCGGCCTATGCCTTGGACAAGAACGTCTCAGCTCTTCCCGAAAGGCCCGGGACTGCCCATCGTCCCCTGTAATCCGCCACACCACGAGAGCCAGGGAACCCTGCTCTATCAATGGGTGAGGACGGCTCTCCGGACTGAGAAGAAGAGTCGGATAGAGGGGGAGTGGGATTGGAAAATCCCACGAAAGTTCCAGAAGTACTGGAAACCAAACTTGAGACCTCCAGATCGGCGAGTTGAGCACCACGGTCTCTGCCTGGTGAAGAACCTGGGCTGACACCTGAGTTATCGTTGCAAACGGGGGAAAAGCGTAACCGGCTTCTACCCGCCAATTCTGGAGGAACGCATCCTTCTGCTCCACCAGAGGGTCCGGCCTCCAACTGTAAAACCTGGAAAGCTGGTTATCCAGGCGAGAGGCAAAGAGGTCCACAAAAAAAGGACCCCTGAGACTCTGGAGGTCCGCAAAGACTCCTGGGTATAGCTTTCAGAGGCTCAGGTCGTGAAAATGACGGGAGTGGAAATCCGCCACTTAGTTGTCTTGGCCAGGAAGATACTCCGCCGTGACGGAGATTTGATGGTCCTGGTGGTATTGCCAAAAGTTCCCTGCTAGATCCGAGAGAGCCCTCAATCGCGTTCCTCCCAAATGATTGATATAACGGACCGCGGAGACATTGTCCATTTTGAGAAGAGCACAGGACTGCACTGAGTCCTTGGTCCAGCAATTGATCGTGAACGAACTCGCCAAAGGTTCTAAACAGTTAATGTGTAACTGTTGTCCTGAGGGAGACCACACACCCCATGTGGTGAAAGCACCGCAAGTAACGCCCCACCCGGATCTGCTCACGTCGGATTCCATGAAGATATCTGGTGCAGAACCGAAGATGGCGCGGCCATTCCACGCTTCCATGTTGGAGAGCCACCACTGAAGCTCCTCCCTGGTCTCCTCTGTCAGACTCACGTTGTAGGAATAAGGGCAGCCCTTGGGAAGCTGCACCGCTTTGAGGCGCTGCAGTGCCCTGTAGTGGAGCAGGAGGGAAAAATCGTCTGAATAGAGGCCAACAGGAGGCCCACTATCCGCGCCAACTATCTGAGAAAAAATCTGAGCCATGGATAACGCTCTATGGATCTCGTGGCGAATTTTCATTGTCTTGTGTGAGAGAACACTGAGAGTAGACTCCACTGAGTCTATTAAGAAACCCAAGAAAATTATTTTCTTGGGTTTATGAACCCCAGGTTTTGAAGGAGGTTCACCTCTGTCTGTAACTGTCGCGAGTGGGGCCTAGGATCCTGCGCCATCAGCAGGATGTCGTCGAGGTAAATGATAAGCTGCATGCCTGACACTCGAAGGCACTCCATTACCGGCCACAAAACCTTGGTGAAACACCAGGGAGCGAAGGAAGGGCCGAAAGGCAGAGTGGTGAACTCGTAGAGTTTTTCTCGCCAAGGAGACTGAAGGAACCGGCGATGGGGGTGGGGGAGAAATCTGTATGGCCAGGTAAGAGTCCTTGAGGTCGAGGCGCGCCATCCAGTCACCTGGCCTGAGAATGTCTAGAAGGAGGTGAATCCCCTCCATCTTGAAGTGGTGATGACACCAGCCACTCGTTGAACTCCGTCAAGTTTATTACAGGATGTTGGCCACCGTCCACCTTGTCCACAAGGAAGAGGTTGCTGCGGAAACCCCTGGGATGTGGCAGTGTTTCCACAATTTCCCCGTTGAGGAGAACGGCCTGGACCTACTGATCGATCAAAGCAGCTTCTGCCTCGGAAAAACAAAGTGGCCGGAGAGGTGTTACCTGCAAAGGAGTTCCCTGAAACTCTATATGAAAGCCCTGTACAGTCTGTAGAACCCAAGCATCTCTTGTAATAGAAGTCCACATTCGGAAAAAATGCGGCAGTCGGCCCCCCACTTTTAGCAGGGAAGAAGGGAGAACACTCACCAAAGGAATTGCAGATGCCTCCTCCTCTGCCACCACGGTTCTTGCCGCATCCGTCCATGGGTGGGATAGAAATTTCCAAAACGGGCTTGATTTTGGTATTTTCCGTGGTTGGAGACTTGCCCTCTGTTCTGATTTGGATGGCTGGACAAATGGCCCCTACTCTGTCCGGCCCCTCGGAAAACCCGAGGGCGAAACACTTTCTGAATGGAGGTCTGTGCCCTGTACAGGGAGGTAAACGTATTAACAAAGCTTCTGAGCTCCTTGCTAAAGGGCTCACCAAAGAGGCCTCCTTGAGCCACTGGGCCCGCCTCGGTGTCAGCTAGATCCCCAAGCTTAGGGTCAACCTTAATGAGGAGGGATCTGCGCCTCTCAGTAGAGAGCGCACAGTTGGTGTTCCCCAGGAATATCACCACCTTTTGGGCCCATGAAGAGAGATGTTCGGAGGAAATGAGGGAGCCCGAAACCTTCGCTTCTTCCACCATATCCAAAATTCTGGTGGCAGGCCCCAAGACGTCTAACAATTTATCTTGACAGGCACGCCAGGACCTGTCAATACCCTTCTTGGGGTCCTTGACAAATTTTTGTAAAAAGGTAGCCATCCTGGGGTCAATTTCAGGGGTGGCTGGAACTTTCCCTTCCAGGGAAGGGCGGGGACATTCTGCCCTAAGGCAATTCCTAGTGGCAGAATCAAGAGGGCAAATGCAAAAACAGCAATTGGTGGACAGAATGCAGAACAATGTCATACATTCACCCCAGTACAGAGATCTGGGCCTAAATCCATCATTTTTTTGCACTCCACACCACCCCAGTTCAGACATGGCCATATGCAAATCAGCCTTGACCCTGTGCCTCATGGGAACAGTCCAGCCTGAACTGCCAAGTCATGTCTTTCCTGGACCGGAATCAAGCATCCTAGGACCGGTTTCTGGCTATCAGCCTTCTTCAGCCAGGATAGCTTGACTCCAGTGGTGTGGAGAGCATGGGACTCACATCTGAGCATACCCATCCCACTCGGGGTGACAAATTCAGAAACAACAATTGATGGACAGAATGCAGAACAATGTCATGCGTAGTAAATCACCAATTATCACCAGAAACGTTTAGAGAGTAACTCAGTAAATAAACAGTAAATTATCATTTTTGACAAAAGGAGGGAAGTGTGTGCCTTGTAATGCCTCGTAATGTCTTTGCTTCTGCTATTGTATGGAAAAGGGGAGGTGAGCGTGTTGTGTTCCTGGTTACCTTAGTGTGCGTGGTAAGGTCTCTCTCACTATTTTACCCCTAGTTTTCCGGTAACCTTTGGTTTACGAACCACTTACTGTGGTTATTGATTCACATTATTGTTACCTAGTTGACATTTATTGTCGGTTTTCCTCACTGTTTGCATTGTGTGGGTGAATGGTTTTTCCTGTTTGGACTGCATAGAAGAAGACACCTTTTCATGAAGCTTCTTTGTGTGTATCTTGATGTGAGGTTGTCACCTGCGTGGTGAAAGGTTTTTCCTGTTTGGACTGCGTAGGAGAAGACACCTTCTTACGAAGCTTCTCGATGTGTACCCTCACTGCTTGGATTGTGTGGGTGAAATGTTTTTCTTGTTTGGACTGTGTTAGAGAAGACATCTTCTTACGAAGCTTCTCTTAAAGGTTATCCCTGATGAGACTGGGTTGGAGAAGACAACAAAGCTTCTCTTAAAGGTCATCCCTGATGAGACTGTGTTGGAGAAGACATCTTATTATGAAGCTTCTCTGGTTTTACCTTGATAAGAGTCTTATGAGGCTTCTCTGGTTTTTCTTTTGAAATGTTTGACTTGAATTTTAGTATTGTCTAAGCATAATGCTTTTCTTGAAACTCCTTCATTCTGATTCTAGGTGTGTGATTTCATTGGCATTATGAAGTGTCATGCATTTAATTTGATTTATTTTATGTGTCCTTGATTCATTTGCTCAATGTATTTTCATGCATCTTTTACAATCTAATGTAATCACTATTTTGATTGCCTTATTTACTTTTTATTATTCTATTTGTGTTTTGATTTCCTTAGGAAGGGGGATGTGTTATGATCTACTGTTGCCTTTCCCCTTGCCTATGTTTCTCTTCTGTACTGCTCAGCCAGAATGAGTGTTGGTGTGCCTGGAGGTGTCTGGAATGTTGGATGATTGATGATGTCGTGGAATGATGGGTGCCTGGTGAGGTTGTGAGTGTCAGTTAGAGTGTGCAGGCTAGGCAGGACAGAGGCTGCTCCTTGTGGGGCATCACATGGACTTAACATCTTCCTGTAACTATCTGATGCTGCCTACTTATGAATAAATCTACAATATATATCTACACATCATCTGGCTACTGAAGATTACTTATTTACAACAGTATCTTGGCTGCAAGCAGTGAAGAAAGAGGAAGCATGGACGTGGACAGAGGACTATCAGCACCCTGGGGTCTCCTGATGTGTGCTCTGGATGGGATGTTCTATATGTGGACACTATTGTTTTTTTTGTTGCTTATTCCCTTTGATTCATGGGAATAGTAGTTGTTTGATTTTAAAGTGGCTGCTGTTAATAAAGTGAAGAAAGAAAAGCATAATCCTCGCCTCCGGACCTGACATAGAATTGGCATTTCACCTATCCATTAAACCATGCTTGCAATAGTAATTCTGCAATATTCAGGGACAATCATGATACATTGGTGTCTATTTCTAGAATCTTTCTGGTCCTTGTGCCTTTTCTGACATATTGAATGCATTCGTGGGACAATGATGCCCACAAATGGAAAAAAATGGTCTTGGTAATATTTTGATAATTTTTTGTATATTGAGTGAATCCATTGTGCAATAGTGCCCAACCCTGGGTTAATGGCACTATGGTGGTATTTCATGTCCTATTTTGTGCATAAATTGGGTTGTATGATAATTCTTAGCACGCTGTAGGCAACCATGGCACCCACACTTTTTGTAATACTGCTCCATACGTTTTGGTGATCATTTATGATACAATAGTACTATAGTAATAATTTGTGGCATATTGTGGGCAGCCATGGCATGATAGTGCAAATAAACTACTGTAAATAACCAGTTCAAGTGAAAATATGTAATGTATGTAACAGTGCACATGCTTAGTCAACCTTCCTTCCAAAACCCACGGTAGATGGCTGTTTGATTATGCCTGGGTTATGTTGAGAGGGCGTGGCAAGGTGAAGGCTACTGTACTTGCAAATGGTTGTTTGAAAGCAGCAATGAAGTTTGGCACTACCTTTACCCAGGAGCAAAGTAAATGAGAGCGATGATACTCCAGAAACTGGACTTCATAATTCTGAGATCTGTTCCATTGACCCTGCACATCTGTGGTGGTATTCTCCTTTTGTCAAGCCTGAATGTTCTCACTTAGCTGAGTAGAATGTTCTCCCTTAGCTGAGTACAGGCTCATCATCTTCCAATACACCTTGTACAGAGTCGTAATTGTGCCCCACATCCAGCCTCTCATATAGGAATTCTGGCCTTCCCACCTGCCTCTTGATCCTTCCATTCGACCTCTCACTACTGATGATGATTGTTTATCTATACAGGGTCAAAACCAAGATATAAACTTTAAAAAGATTAATATGAAAAAGTGCCAAGACCAAAAAAAGCGCCAATCATTAATCACTGTTTATGGGCAGCGTGACCTAGTCATGATTTCAGGTCAACTGTGATGGAGCATGATTCAGTCAGATGCGCCAAGGAAGTTCATCCCAATCACAGATTTTACATTAGGATTTGTCTCTGAAATGGACATCCTTCAATGGGACAAAGTTGTAGACTGTATCTGAAAAAGTCCTTTCAAAGCTGGATAGCTATTTGAAGAGGTACAGCTAAAGGTGTTGGTTTTGGAAGGAAAGGCTCTGACCTGGAAAAGTTTACATTTTGCAAAAAGTGAAGTCCTTTTATCAGTCAGATGCTTTTCATACCTTCGTAAGGTCAAGCTTTTTTCATTCAGACTTAGTCTCCTTTTTTGGAGCTAAGGGCAGAGGAACAGGTACGGACTGTATCCGGGAAAGTCGCACCAAAATCAGATAGGCTTGCTGCGAGAGTTCACTGAACAAGTTTTTTGCCCTGTGAGGTCATGCTTGGAGCGGATTGTCTTAAGTGGTTGGTCCAATTCCTGAGGGGGTCTGTCAGCACACAATTTTGTCTCAACTTTTTGAAGCAATGAAACTAGACACAGGCCGGTGTTCAAGGACCTCAGGGAAGGCACTTGCGGTCCGAACTCATTGAAGCAAAGGTAACCAGCAGGTCCAGCAGCTCCAGTCCAGATAAAACTGCAACTTGCCAGGTGGGCACTTCAGGGAAAAGGCCTCTTGTTGCTTTTTGTGTCGCTGCTTCACACAGGAGGTCAGCCAACTGACCCATGGTGTCCACTTCCATGTTTCCTACCCTGTCTCAAACAGCAGCTTCAGTCCTTCTTCTGTTCTGCCACAGGTCCAGAAAGTGTTCTGAGGAGTTTGGGTGAGGTGCCAACTTAGTAGGTAGCCTAGGCAGTGGGTAGGGGTATCTCCTTGGCTCTCTCTAATCAATGGATAAAAAGTCCCTGGGGGCAATTCCTCACACTTTCATAGCTCATCCTGTTTATCTTACTGTAACTAACCCAGACTGCACTGTTCTAAGGGAAATCTAAGATGGGGCAGACCTTCTGCCCTTGGAGAGAGCGTGTGTGCCAATCAGGAGTGTGTTTAGGAAAATGAGCAGTCCCCTTATGCTAAGGTGTACCAAACTGGATCTGGGACCAGCTCCCCCTCCTACTGAACTGATACCCCAACAACCAACTTTTGGCTTAAAGAACAAGGCTATTTATTCCTTAAGGCTCACCTATCAGTAAATTTGAATGGGCACCCTTCACCTATGACCCGTTCAAGTTAGTGAAGTTCCTGGAACCTCCCCAGCTGCCCTTCCTGCGCTGATATGTATCACATTCTCACCTCCTAGTCAATCCTGTGACCAGAATAAGACATTGTCTCTGCTTTGGGGGCAGTTTTAACACCTCATAAAGGTTAAGCACCAGCAGTGCAGAGCGGTCAGGCTAATGCAAATTAGGTTCTGGCAAATAATGGTTTAATCATTTACCTAGTTTGTCCCAAACTCAGGCATGTAGAAATAATATTTTAATCTGCACTCTAATTTCCTGACAGAACAGCCAAAGCCTTCAACAGTGAAAGCATTTTTTGGGGTCTTGCCACTGTGGGACATGGCAAAATTAAATTTCTAGGGCTTCCATGTAATAATAACATGTATAGCCTACATGGCTTATTAATATTTAAAAGGAGGATTTTGCCCCTGGAAATATGATTATTTTGACAGGTCAGGCTGCAGGTTTAAACTGCAGCAGTCAGGCTACAATGATAGGCCTACAATTATGTTTTCATTTGTCACAGAAGGGAAGGCCCCAATCAGTGCTGCAGTTCACAAGTGGTATTTATCTTTCCATGCATGGGTTTATTTCTTTACCATATAACATGGCCTTTTAAGATGGTTAAATATGGCAATTACGAGTTAGCCAAGTTTGTCAGGTTTTAGGGATCAGTGCACATGCACTGGGGCTGATTAGCAGAGTTCCAGTTCACAGAGTCCAAAACCAGCAGCATCAGTCTGAAAAACATTGTGAGTGTTCACACCAAACACTGAACTTTCTCCCAATTTAGTGTATAGCGTCATACACGGATATTGTTAATAATATTGGAGTTTGCTACCACATTAAAACTGTTCTCCTTTTTCACACATGTATTCACTGTGTGCGCCACTTGTGTCCACCAAGCACTTCAACTACAATTGGTTCTTCAGTTATATCCTGTCTTTTATTTCTTACTTTTTAGGTCTCGCCTACGCAGCACACATGTGCTGCACTGGTAAAGACCTTTAGCCATCGATTCAGTTTGGCGTCCAAATACGTGCACGCATTGCATTGCCTTCAATGGCAACGCGTGCATGTTTGGCGATTCCCTTGCGGGAGTGAGGTTTGACATATGGTTCCTGCTCCCTCCTGCAAGGGAATCCAGTGCAGGCCCCCTCCTCTCCTCCCCTTCCCCTGCTGCCTCCTCCTCTCCTCGTCAGTACGAGGTGCCCACTTGTCTTTTTTTAGATCCATTTCACAGGGAAGCAACTAAATGAATGAAGGAAAGAGAGGTTGTGAACCGTTTCTTCAAGTCATGGTTTTCAGTAAGTGAGGAGCAAGACAGAAAGAGGGGGAATAATAGGAAGAGAGGGGGAGCAGCTGCCAGACATTGTTTTTAAATGGATCTGTGAATTGCTTATGGGAAAATGTAAGAATTCACCCTGTTTAAAGCGCAATCTTATAATGATTGGCTCATGTAAGGGTTTGTAGACTGTTCTCATGAAGGAGTAGAGCTGACATTGTCTTTATAATACATGTGTTGAGAGTAAATTTCTCATTGGACAACTTGAGAGGTCCTCGAATAGAGAGTGCGGAAGTCTTGTCGCGAATCCTGTGTGAGGTACTTGCATGGGCCATTCCATTTGTCCCAAAACTGCTCCACCTCCACAAGACTGATGGAACAGGTGGGAATTGTTATAAATACCATTTATTATTTCTTGAGCTCACACTAGCGTTAAAGAGCTAACGCTTGACAGTTGAAAGCCAGTGTACCACCTTCTGTGGGGACATAGAGCGAGGGATGGACTTCTGTTTGGGGCTGGAAATAGCGTTATCCAGGCTATGGGATACCGCCAGAACCATCAGAAGATTTGGCAGAGATGGGAAGATTATAGGAGCTTGTTCTTGGAGCCAGTTCGCATTGCCGAGCTACAACTGAATGCCGAAATCAAACAATATGGCCAAGATATACAGAGGAATGCAATTATGTAGGTGTTTCAGGCACTGCTTTGTGGAGGAAAGGGGAGAGCCTGGGGGTATTCTGGGCATATGTTCCTGATTTACATGTTTGTGGGATCTCATCCTGCAGAGTCCTGTGTATGTATACGGACAGTCATTATCATTTTGTTGGCAAGGGGGCGTGGCTTGGACGCCGATCGGGATGGCAGCGTGAGCTCGCAGCTCCGCGCGGAATCCCGCTAATTCTCCTGTTTTCTGCACCCTGGGCGACCCGAGGTCGACGCTCCTGCCCTCTGAAGTGTGAGGGGACAGCTGGGCACAGACGGAGAGTCGCTGGGGGACTTCTGGCCCCGAGGAGATTGAGCTGGGTGACGGCCGAGGTGTTGCCGAGAGTGAGAAGAAAATGGCGGCGAGGAGGTCGGGAGGCCCCGGACTTCAGCTTTGGGCCGAGTTGTCGCCGGCTGGCAGGAGGTCCTGCACCCGATAGATCGAGACACTAGGGCCAGCGGTGTCGGATCCGGCGATCGGGGGACAGTAATTCACCCCGCTCAGACCTTGGGGACCCTCGCTGGCCACCATCTCTACATCCTTCCTTCCCCCCTCGGGCTTCCGAGGGGGTCGGCTGAACAGTGCTCGCCAAGCTGGTCATTGATCCTGAGGGCATCGGAGGCGGCATTTGACCCTGCTCGGTGCCGGGGAGTTGGCACTGAACTACGAGTGCAGAAGATAGACGGGCTTTTGGGCCTGTGGCGCAGTACCCTGGAATGGCGGCGGCGGGAGGGCTGATGGCCGAGGAGCGCCCTGAGGGGGACCCAGCGACATCGACTCGGATGGGCGAGACTCCCTCACCGGGGTTGGACCAGGAGCAGCGGCTGAACCGACGTCTGGATGCCATACTCGATGCGATCACCTCGACCAAGGAGGCGCTGCACCAAGACATTGCCCAAGTGGCTACGGGACTGGGGCTATTGCGAGCGGACCACGCGAAGCTGGCGGATAGGGTCAAGGACCATGATCAGCTGTTACTGGACCTGAAGCCATCGGTGGTGACCGCGGAACACAAGATCACGGACATATTGGCCCGGTTGGACTCGCTGGAACGACGGGCGGAGGATGCCGAAGGCCGCAATAGACGGAACAACGTGCGGGTCGTAGGCCTGCCGGAACGAATTGAGGGGGAGGATGCGGTGGCCTACATGGAGACCTGGTTCCGCAAGTGGTGGCGCCGGAGGGGCTTACTCCTTTCTTCACTCTGGAGCGAGCCCACCGGGTGCCTGCTCGCCCGCCAGGGCTTGGCCGCCCCCCCCGACCGATGGTGGTGCGGCTCCTCCACTATAAGGACCGGGATCTCCTCATCCAGCGGGCTAGGATGTCGGGCCCGTATGAGGTGGAAAACAGTAAGGTCACGATTTTCCCGGACTACACTCAGGCGGTCCAGAAGAACAGGGCATCGTTCTTAGCGGTGAAGAAAGAGCTCCGGGAGGAAGGCATCCAATATTCCTTGCTCTACCCGGCCAAGCTGCGGTTCATACTGGATGGAACTACGCACTTTTTTCAGACTCCGGACGAAGTTTGGCAGTGGCTGGAGTCGTATAGAGCGGGGACGGACAGATCACATAAAAGCAGGCGAGACCAGCCTAAGCCACCCCGGATCAGACAATCGCAGCGCATCCGGTCCCGCAACAGGTGCCAGCGGGAGAAACGGGAGGCTCAAATGGCGGCGGAGAAGAGGGATGCGCTCGCAGCGACGGCGGCCATCACGGGGTCGCAACAGAACAGCGAACTAGCAGAAACGGACTCGGGCGGGGAAGGCAGCAGAACGGGAGAAGACCTCTCAGAAGCGGAAAGCTCGAAGGGGCCGGTGGTGACCCCCCAGACGTCGGATGGAATATTTTGCGGCTGAGACTGTAGTGGGACTTGATCGAAACTTAATGGTAGGGTGCTATCCTGTTGAAGATGAGTGGGTAGCCGGGAAGGGGGGCTGAGCGCATAGTAGGGGATGAAGGCGTGGGGCGCGGGCTCCGCTAGCTGGGGTCGGCGGTAACTCACCCCCCTTGGGCCCTTAAGGCCTGCTGTGGTGGAGACCACAGGGTAGGAGAGTGTTAAGTTGGTTCAAGGTTTGGATGGGGGCTGCCTTTGGGTTCGTGGGCTCTGTCCTGGGGAGTGGGGTTTGGGGTGTTTTTCAGTTCAGGGTGTGTTCGGGGGGGCAACTGCTTTGGGGGGTTTTTGAACCTTTGTTATCAGGATCGGACTGTTCGATGTTGGTATGGGGACATTACCTAACTTGAAATGCCTGACGTGGAATGTCCGGGGGCTGCGAACCATGGTTAAACGTCACAAAGTACACGCATACCTGGTGCGCAGGGGGGTTCAGATTGCTATGTTGCAAGAAACTCATCTGACCAAAAAAGAGTGCGCTGCATTGCAAAAAAGATGGCATGGTCAGGTGTTCGGCACCACTTACTCAGCGTATGCCAGGGGGGTGCTGATCTGGGTGAGGGCGGGGATACCATTTCAGGTTCTGAATCAAGTGGTGGACCCTGATGGTCGGTTCGTGGCGGTGGAGGGGAGGTTGTATGGAAGGGACGTGGTTCTCTGCTGTGTGTATGCGCCGAACACTGATCAGGCTCGGTACTTTGATGGCCTCTCTGGGTCTTTGGCTTCTTTCCTGGCGGGCCCGATAGTGTTAGGGGGGGACTTCAATTCGATCACGGATGTGACCCTGGATAGGTCCCATCCCCCCCTGGTAGACTCCCCGGTGCGCAGGTTGGCCATGCACAGGAAGGATTGGCAGGACAGATGGGGGTTGCAGGATGTTTGGCGGGAGCAGCACAGGGACACCAGGGATTATTCCTTTTACTCTGCTCTTCACGACCTGCATGTCAGGATAGATTCGGTGCTTTGTGGTGGGTCCCTAGCCCCATTGATTTCCCATACGGAGTACCTGGCTAGGACCATCTCGGATCATAACCCCCTATTGGTACACATTCAGTGGCAGAGGGAGCGCTCAGCGATACCAACATGGCGGCTCCGGCCGGAGACGCTGGAGGACTCAGTATTCAGCGACGCGGTCCAGCAAGGCATTGACCGCTATTTTGGCGAGAATGAGGGCACGGCTACGAGTAGGTCCACTGAATGGGATGCAATGAAAGTGGTGGTGAGAGGGGTGTGTCTGGGTAGGTTTTCGAATGCGCGTACGACTGTGTTGAATGCACTCATGAAAGCGGAAGAGACTTTGAGGGGTTTGGAGCGCCGCAGGCCGGCCAGGCCGGACTTACAGACCCAGTTATTGGAGGCGAAGGAAGCGGTCGCCACCGAGACAGAACGGTTGAGGTGTTACGACTACAGGCAGTACGTCATCAGAGCGCATGCAGAACGGGACAAGGTGGGCACCCTCTTGGCCAGACTTGCTAACCCGGAGCTTAGGGGCTGCCCGATCCTTAGCATTAGCAACGCACGGGGGGAGATGGTGTGTTCCCAGGCAGCGGTGTTGGAGTGTTTTCGGGTGTACTATCAGGAATTATATCAGAGTCAGTTGGGAGTGGAGGTCCAGGAAATAGCAGAGTACCTAGGGGAGAGGCAGCTTCCGGTCCTAGACGAGGAGGACGCGAAGGAGCTGGGTGGCCCGATCACGCTCCCTGAAATACGGGGGGCCATTAAACACATGGCTCGTAATAAAACACCCGGGGTGGACGGGTTGCCAATTGAATTTTATCAACAGTATGTCGACAGCCTGGCCCCCAGGCTTCTGGTGGTGTACACGGAAGCTTATGAGGCAGGGGGACTGCCTTGGTCCCTGCGTGAGGCCTTGATTGTACCGCTCCTAAAGCCTGGCAGGGACGCAACGGATGTGAGATCCTATCGCCCGCTATCAATGCTGACGGTAGACTACAAGATCCTGAGCCGAATCCTAGCCACCAGACTGGCCCGATACATGACGGGCCTGGTGCACAGGGATCAGGCTGGTTTTATACCCACGAGGAGCACGGCGCTGAATATTCGCCGCCTGGTGGGAATAATGGACGCCATCTTGGGTGGGGACGGGGCTCCAGCGGTCCTGTCCGTGGACATCGAGAAGGCCTTTGATAGCTTAGAATGGACTTTCCTGGATGGAGTGTTAGAGAGGTTTGGCATGGGAGAGGGGTTCCGCCGGTGGACGAGGGTTTTATATGCCTCGGCGACGGCGAGGGTGCGCTTGGGCGGTCTGGTGTCTGCGGCAACCCACGAGACTCCCTTCTCAATCCGGAGACAATGCCTCGAACATCGGCTGATCGAATAATCTGCGTCACTACCTTTTCCACACGCAGTAATGAATTCAAAAAAATCATCAATCAAAACTGGCCTTTGGTTGCAGATTTGATCGCCCAAACAGGATTACCCCTCCACTCATTCAAGAGAGCAAAAAACATCAGAGACATGGTGGTCCACTCCTATTTAGAGTCAACAAACCAACCTACCTTGACAACTCTTTGGAACTTACCCCCTGTAATCGGACACTACAGATGTGGTGCTTGCACGGCGTGCGACACCACCATCCAGACCAAATCGTTTGCCCATGGTGGCAGGACTTACAACTTAAAATATCATACGAACTGTAACTCTACTGGAGTAATCTACATAATTCGGTGCCCTTGTAATAAATTATACGTAGGGCAAACTCAGCAGAAAATTAAAGCCCGAATCTCCTCACACTCCAGTAGATTGAGGTGCAAAGTGGTAGGATCGCCCCTGGTTGAGCATTGGGGGTTAGCGGGACACACTGTGACAGACCTACGCTGGCTTGTCATTGAGCAAGTATCCTTGGGTAGAAGAGGTGGTAACCTGCCCACAGTACTCAACACACGAGAGTCCAAATGGATGTCCCTTCTGGACTCCATTAAGAATGGCCTGAACGAACAAGATAGTAGCTTAGCCCAATTGGCAGCACTTGGCTAGTAGAAATCCTTGCACATTATCCTGTTAAACAGTTTCAAGCCAGACTTGTTATACTCTCATGTTGCAGAATTGAGCCTTTGTTATATATCACCCTTTAAACTGTATTTATGAATTTGCCACTAATTAAGAACACGCTTCTTCCATTTACGACCTTTTGCAATAAGAGTCGCATGGAACCTTGCCCAGCACATTACTGATTCAATAATTGTTGCAGCAATGCGGGTAAATATTTCTCAGCCTCCTGTGAAATGCTTCAAGCCAGACTTGTTATACTCCTTTGTTACAATTTTTATGAGCTTTTGCTATATATTATCATTGATTGATTCTCTTTAACTCTATTTATGAATTATGCCACCCATTAAGAACATGCTTCTTCCATTTACGACCTTTTGCAACAAGAGTCGCATGGAACCTTGCCAGTACATCACTGAATCAATAAGTGTTGCAGCTGAGTGGGCAAACAGTTTTCAGCCTCTTGTATGAGAGCTGCACTTTTCTTGCTTGCTATGCTTTATTTAATTACAGTTGCCATTGATACATCATAGGCTGTCCAAATCAGATGTCTCCACTTCGTGCACTGGTTTCGATAAAATCTAGAGACTACGGGAAGTAACTCTTCCCTTGTTACCGATACGGAGTTTAGCCCCGCCCCAAACTCCGCGGAGCTCTGACTTCGGAGTTCGCGCTAGAGACTCAAGTAGCTGGTAGCCTGTAAGTACTTTTTAAAGTAGTTGGCGACCCCATTTCGGCATTTCACAAGTCCCGCTTTCATAGTAAATTAGATCTAATCTTTCCGCAGACCAAATAAACCGGAGCACCTTGTCCAGACCGATCCGAGGGTGCCCCACGCTGCAGACGGATTTCCAATTCGGGCGGAAAGGCGCCATACTGAGAGTTGCCGTTTTGAACTTGCGAGAATAATCATCTTTGCAAGTAAGACCTTGACCTTTTCTTCCCATTTAGATTTTTGACGCTGTAATAAATTCGAGCCTGGCTTTAAATACATCTACTCCTTTTCACCAGGTTGTAATGATACATCCCTTCCCTAATTGACTGTTATTCTGAAACCACACCACACAAAGCTTCAGCCCGTTTTCTCAAAGGTGTAATCACGCATCTTTAATTGTGAGTACTAGCTTACCTGTCATTTGTAATACTGGATTTTCATGTATTGCAATCACTCATGCAATGGGTAATTATTTCCATTCTCTTGTATTAGCCATGGCATACCAAGTATAGAAGCTGGTTCATCACCATCTGAAGTCCTTAATTGCATACGACCTATAGGTATTACCTTATATTTTAATACTCCCCATGTAGCTTAGTTTTAGATGTAGTCGCCCCTAATTAATTTTGTAATCCTCATGTTGTATCGGACCATAGGATTATGGATAAGGTGCAATTTCAGGTTAATTGTCGTTATTCCTCTTTCAGTTAATTGCAGTTTATAAAGTAAGATCTCTCCATTCCTTTACAGATTGGTGTTTCTTCTTTTAATCGCCCTATTCCAATAGACTGACCACGACGTTTAGCGTGGTTCCTCTGCTTATGTATTGAACCCCTCAGGGTCCTCAGCCATGGTAAATCAGATTTAATTTATTTTCACCTGTGTCTAATCTATAGATAGGATGATGTTCATCCTCCTTATGAATAGTAGCTAAATACGTGTTTGTATTCCTTTATACAGAATGCCCCCCCCCTTCTTTCCCCATTTTGACGTCCTGATGAAGACCCCGTAAAAGGACTCCAATTGGCCTATATATAGGGGTCGAAACGTCGACGGTTCTTTCTGTAATTTGTCCTTCCGGCACAACCCTCATATTTCTATTAATCAGATGTGACCGTTGAATTGCATGTTTACATTTGTCATTTAAATTGTAGTCCTGATTTGGGACGTTTGTATTCTGATTATCTGTTGATAATCCTTGTCATTTTGTATTGCTACCTCTTTTACACTATGTTATAACCTTTACACTTCCTCGAGCACAAACCTACACCCCCTCCCTTTTTCCCCCCCTCCCCCCTCTTTGGGGCCTGTAATCTATATGATTTTGTAATTATATGTAATAATCACAACAGCATTGGTCATTAAATAATATATGCCAATTTGATCTTCGCCTGACTTTTGAATATTTACTGTGTATGTAACACACAATACACTTTCCTTCCCACGGGGACCCCCTTTTATATGTATTACCCGGTGGGTAGGGGCACGCGACAGGGGTGCTCCCTATCCCCCCTATTGTTTGCTCTGGCGATGGAGCCTTTGGCGGTCCATGCGAGGTCGGGTGACAGGTACGCGGGGATAGCCAGCGGCGGGCAGCAACATTATATATCATTGTATGCGGATGACCTGCTCCTGTACCTCGACGACACGGCGCGGGCCCTGGAAGGAGCGATGGACCTGCTATCGGAGTTTGGCCGGCTATCGGGCCTTAAGGTCAACTGGGCGAAGACCTGTGTGTTCCCGATGAGAGCGGGGTTGCCCGACCCTGGTCGCGATCTGGGGGTGGTCTGGGAGCCGTCTTGCTTCACCTATCTGGGAGTCCGCGTCTATCACGCGACTGCGGACCTATTGGAGGGCAACATTGGTCGGTGCGTCCGGGCACTGAGGGGCAGCATGTTCTTCTGGTCGACCCTCCCGCTGACGGTTCTGGGCAGGATTGCTCTTTTGAAAATGGTGGCGCTCCCCCGCTTCCTGTACTACTTCCGGACGTTGCCTATCTGGATTCCTAAAGGGATCTTTAGAGAACTGAGGACAATGGTTATTGGTTTCCTATGGGGGCATGGCCGCCGTAGAGTGGCGCTGAGTACGCTGCTTCGCCCCAAGATTGAAGGAGGTATGGCTGTGCCCGACTTTGAGCTATATTATTTGGCGGCACAGTTACAGGTCCTCACGCAGAACGTGGCCAGGGTGTTTAGGGGCCCGGAGGAGGGCCGAGACCGGGGGATACAACGCCATGTGCTGTCCTATATTGTCATGCAGCAGAGACTTGAGTTACGAGGCCTCACTATGGAGGAACGAACACTCCGGCTATGCTGGCAGAGGAGCCTTAGGAGAGCGAAGGCGACGCAACCTTATGCACCGGAGATCCCGATCGGTATGCTGACGGCACTGCCACACGGGGGAGATTGGTCACCATTGCTAGATTGGGAGGAGGCGGGCCTACAGGTAGTGGGTGACCTGTACATCGATGGGGCTCTGGTACCGTTTGAGGTGCTTCAGGAACAGTTTGGGCTGCCTGACGGGGGGTTCCTCCTGCACGCGGCGGTGGTGGCGGCTATCCAGAAGCACTGGAAAGGGGGGCTCATGGAACCAACCACGACTATGGCGTGCCAGTATGTGGTGATGGCGGCGGGCACGTTCAAGGCTGTAACATGCCTCCATAACAGGATGCTGAACGAGGGACTGGAACCGCTCCAGGGGCTCAAGGCTAAATGGGAAGAGAGTGTGGGCCGGCCCATCCCAGACACGGTGTGGGGCCACATCTTGCGGCGCACGTGGAAAGGCACGAGAAATGCGCGCTTCCAGCAAGTGCATTTCTATGTGCTCCATAGGGCCTACTTAACCCCGGAAAAAATACAGAGATACTTCAGGGTGCCGGACCACCGGTGCCCGCGGTGTTCGCCTCCAGGAGCGGACATGGATCATTTGTTCTGGGGGTGCTCGCACTTGGAGGCCTACTGGGTGGAGGTGGGGGACCTCCTAAACGAGGTAACTGACAGGGAGGTGGATTTCGACATGGCGGCGTGCTTGTTGCTCTGGTTCCCGCATACCAAACACACCAAGGTGACAAGCAAATTTATTGATCTGGGTCTGATACTGGCGCAAAGAGAAATATCGTGGCATTGGAAGTCCAGGGGTGGACCGTCACTGCGTAGATGGAAGAATGAATTGCTGCGGTGGTCTGAATGCGAGAGTGTGCTCCGGATGAAGCAGGCTGTTAAGATTGGAAATGAGAAGGCTTTGGATGCAGCGCGTGCGTGGGAGTTGGTGGTGCAGGCTTTGCGTGATTCTTTGGTGGAGGATGAGGACTGAGGGACTTAGGCCAGCGGACATTGCGGGGCGACACAAACAGAATGGTAACTTACACTGTAGTGGACCCAACCAACGCGTAGGGACGAGGCACACACCTTTAGCAGTTGCCAGGGGGGGGGTATGGGGGGGTAGCCTAGTGGGAGTTTGGGGTGGGTCGGATGCCAAGTAGCTGGTCGTCTGCTAGGGCGCCTTGAGATCAGTAGGACGGTGGGGTACTAGGCGGAACGAGAGATGGCTGGGGGGAGCGGCCAGGCATGATAGGCCCTACAGCGCTCGGGGTAGGTCCCGACATGGACAGTACCACTGATCACACAACTGGAATGGCTGACGGAAGCAATGTTGAGGGTGGGGGGGTAAAAGCAGATACGTAAAACGACATATCAACCATGGTCCCTATGGGACAAGCACCGTGAAGTTTTCCTACTGAGTGGAGTATTATGCCGCCCGGCCTCCGGGATGCGGGCTGAATGGCTGTGTACGATATACGTTATACTATTGACCGGGGGGGATGTCACGAGTGGACTGGTTGACTATTTGTATCCTGTGGTTTCTAATTCTGCAATAAAAACAAATTTAAAAAAAAAAATCATTTTGTTGGCAAAAAAACAATAAAATTTGTTTTGGAAAAAAGAACCCTAAGGAATGTCAGGATGGACCCAGAGTTAATTCTACTTCTTTAATTGACAACAAGTGGAAATGCAAGTTAACACTGAGAAAATTGTGATTATGTTTAGAAGTCCTTTAAACAATGAGCAGAAACTGCAGAGAAATGGGCCAAAAACGTATTACTCTACACATGGCAGCTGTTTAAAGTGTAACAACAGAAACAAGAATAAATACAATAAAGAACCAGCATTGCCAAAGCAATAGGTTTCGCCCGTGAAAACTATTGGCTTTTTCACGCTTGTTTTTCACACAAATGATCGCATTCATAAGCCGGGTGGCTATCCTGGAATGATTTTTCGTGATGCAAAAGGAAAACAGCTAAAGAAGGCCAGTGTGTACTCATGCATGCTCATCTTGCAATTGTTTTTCTTATGCTTTACAAAAGTTATTCCATCATGGTGGCTGTGCATCTGCATTAATGCACAGCACCCTTTTCTGAATTACATTTCTTAAATAAATAAATGATAATTTCATGATGACCGCTGTCCACACTCTGCATGGTATCCATCTTGAAATGAATTTGATTTTAATTGAGAAACAACTGTTCCAAGATAATGGATGACCATTTTGGAATAGTAAATTAAAAAACAACTATGCATTTAATGCTGTACAAAGGGGGACAAGTGAGCAGCGCAGTAGTAGGGTAAAGCTGTTAGGACCCCACAAAAAGAAAAAAAAAATAATAAAGAAATACATCAGGAGGGACAGGAAAGAGTGATGCGCTCCTTTGGAGTGCTGAAAAGATATATTGGCATAGCCAATAGGTCTCGACTTTGGGACCTTATAAGTGATTAGCCATCCAACACTTGCTGTTGTTGCTCCAAGGCTATTGTGCTGGATAACTAAACACGTATAAGGTCCGAAAGTCGAGACCTATTGGCTATGCCAATGCGTGTTAAATCTTTACTACCTCTACAGTTTGAAGTATAGCAGTGTACTGCTTTCATTTTCCATTGTCTATTCCTACATTGACTGATTTAGTGACAGGTTCTGAAAACGTTTTAACACAGGAACCATTGCTGCCTTAATTGCATTTATTTAAGTTTTAATCCCAGGTTGCTGTTGAACCTTGTGTGTGCCGGTGTGTAAATGTAAAGCGGCTTCACGTTTAAAAAAAGTTTCCAGAATTTAATGTGTGAAGTCGGGCGTAAGCCTGGATTTCACAAAGCTTAAATAAGAATTCCCAAAATTGAGTTGGAAAATCGGGTCCTTTCTTTTTAATATATTTTCACATTTTTAAAGAATATGCCACTATGCCCTAAAGACACATTGGATATTTCAGTTTAACGAACATTACAGCTGTGTTTGGTACAATACGCCACATTATCTAATTTAAGAAATTCTGAATACATTGCCAGGCAAATTAGCGCTTTTCATTTCCAAGAACTATTCACTGAAGCTGAACTTTGTACCTATTTCGAAACGTTTAAAGAGCAGACAATCCCCTCAACGCGCATTCCACACTAAGCAAAAGTGAACAATGGGAGTGCACACATGGAGGCAATCTGAGCTGCATTGTAGTTTCGAACAGAAAGACCTACACATTTACCTCGCTACACTAGAAAAGTCCTCATTTAGCAATGTACAAATATTTAACGGGTCACTTAGAGAATGTATTTAAGGGACGCAGTGCTCATCTCTCCACTGCACGGAGCCTGCTCACCATCCCGCATACAACATGGCAAAGGTGAGAGAATGCTTTGTCCAAAAATTATTTTTGGGAACTTCAAAACATAGACCAGTTTCATTATTTAAAAAAAGACTTCAGATGCACTAAAGTGTTTCATGTAGGCTGTAGCCAGCGGCGCAACTAGAGTTAAAAATTTTTTGGGGGGGGGGGGCGGATGGGAAGGGGGTTAATACTTCCAGCTATGTGTCTTTGTATAATGTAACCGGCTGCTCATGCAAAGTGCCTCAATACCTTCGGATGGAGTTTAAGCTATATAAAAATGTAGAAGAACGAAGCCTAAGGTTACATTTCTGTAAATGCATTTTCACACTGTGGCAGCAAAAGTAATTTGCAACTTTAAGGACTAGGCAGAGTGTAGATGCAGGGGCTCTAGGAACGGGTGAAAAAACACCAAAGCCTCATTATCGTGTAAATGGTCTTTTAAATAGTGTGCACACAACGTGACACTCTCACCTCTCCCCCACTGCCAACATCCGTCTCAACTCACACCTTGCCATGCCCATGAAGTCACATAAAGCGGTTATATAGTCTAGGGCGTAGATTTTACTTGAAACAGGATAATTTAAAACAACCACTACGTGGGTATAAGTAAACTACTTGGATACACAAAATATACATGCTGCACCCTCTAGTGATATTTACATGTCAAAGGCACTAAGATATTAACATAATTATTACATTTCAACAAAGCATTATGCTGACTATCCTTGTGAACACACTACTGCGCACATTCTGCCGGCAGGCCACAACGTGCTACAGCAAAACAGTTGCATTATCTGAACCAGGGCACAGCATAACGCACCGGCCCTCAGAGGTACCTGAACAATGTCAAAACGTTCCAGCATACACATATCCAAGACATCAAGACATTAGAATTTTCACCACAGGTGAGCATAGCCTTATGTTGTTCATAGTCTTCAACCCTCTGCTGCGCACCTTGTGCCGGCAGGCCACAGCGTGCCACAACAAACAGTTGCCTTACTTGAAATCCAGGGCACCGCATAGCGCACCTGCCCTTCGAGGTACCTGAACACAGGCAGTCTCCCCAAGATTCTTCTTAGTCCTTAAGTGACGTGTTAGGGCAGTAGAGTTGAGGACCACCGGCAGGCCGGTCCCCCTTTTTACTGCCAATCCACTGCACACTTCAATCCTACCCCGTCCTGGGGTCCATCCAGTCACTGAACCTCCTTTGTTGAGCATGCCCCTTCGTTGGTAACTGTCAACGCTCCGCCGTCCCGCTTTACTTCTATCCTGGGTGGGTGGGTGGTTTTCCGTCGCTCTGCAGCTGCGGTCCAGGGAAACAAAGAGGACGTCTCCCCTTGAGGCACAGCCTTAAATACCTAGCGGATAAGATTCAGTTTCGTTTCTCCTTGCACACTCCAAGAAACCGCAACGTAAACTAGGCTGTACCCCTCCTCAATCCAGCCCCCAGATTACGCAGGTGCAGCTGTGGGATGACACCAGACCAGCCATCCCAGCTCAAGGACCGTCTGTGAGTTGTGTGGGGAAGCTGTCTCAGCATGAGCTGACACACACGAGGGAGGGTGCTGAAGCGCTTTGAGCCATATGGAGTTGTACGCCTTTCCGTAGCACTACTATAATAGGCGAAAAGGCCGCCCATTTTTGCACGCCTACTTTTAGTTTGTTTGTTTGTTTTTAACCACAGACCGTATTCTAAGGTGAACTCACACAGTAATTCTTTGCTCAGCTTTTATTACCTACATTACTACCTGCTAATATTGGCCGTTGGTGGAACGGATTCACTCAAATGAGCAATAGCCCCGATTTGGCCCTAGTGACAATCAAAATGGCCACACATTTTGAGGGCTTCCGTTCTGTTGTTACAATCATCTGCCCGAACAGGGGGCTTCAGCCAAAGAATCATCCATCATTCTAATCCAAGGAGAGGACATACATTTTATCAGTGCCGCTTCCATGCGAGGGGCTCTACCAAGAGCAATACTGGTGCACATATTCACTCTGCTCACAGAGGCACTGAGGCCCATATTTATAAAAAATTATGCAACACAGTAAGACCACTTGTTGTGCTGCATGAAAAACAAATGGCAGGAATGCTGCCCTTTCCTCGCGCTGGGGCACTTTGGCTACCTAGCACCAATTCAGGGACCCTTGTGTCAATTTGCAAAGGTACCTGAGTTGCAGGCAGGATTGTTTTTGTGAAGGAAGGGGCACCTTCCTGCACAAATAAAATCTTTATAGGCATTTTAGTCTTTCTATGTATGCTGCAGAATGCAGCACACATAGAAAGAGAAACGATGAGGAGAAATAAAGATATTTCTCCTGACTGAGCCTCAGGTAGGGAGGCGCACAATTCTGACACAGTCCTAGCTCTACCAGTGTCAGTAAGTCTGAGACTGTGTCAGAATCCCTGGGTGAGCATGTGGGAAAACCCACGCTCCTCCCATGAAACGCCTTCCAACTGCAGAGTAACGCAAGACAGCGATTTGCACTGCCTTGCATTACTCTAAATGTATCAAGCCATTAGGTTTTATGTCACACTTGCGCCCCCTTGTGCGGTGCAATGGTGAAACAAACCCTTGATAAGTATGGCCCTGATCATTATCCCAGGCTGAAGCTCTGCTAATAGAATGCCAGCAAAGTATGTTGTCTCAATGTCAAGCAGGGCAATGAGGCTGTATTTTTTTCGGAGAGAATTTATCACCTGTTTTGTGATTTGGAGAAATTGCAGAGCCCTTCCAGGAGACTGGGAGTTGCTCCAGCTGCCTGATTTCACAAAAGAGAGTATCTAGACAGTCTGCCCATCTTGTTTGAAGAGGGCTGGTGGAATCCCATTAAGTTCTGGTGTTACCACTCTCCTGCCTTTCGAAATGTAATATTTAATTTTGACTATGCCAGAAGCCCTGTCTACTTCCTGATATTTTACTTTGGTTTTGGGAGTATGATTGCTCTGGAGGACTTTGACTGTGTTTGAACCTATCATTGCACTCTCCCGGGCATTCCCGATTAGCTGGTGATGTAAGATCTTAGAGATGTGTGATGTCACTCCTCCATGCAGTGGGCGCATTACTGTATTCACCATAGCCCAAAAGAGCATGATGCTTTTGGCTTTAGGGTTAAAAAGGACTTTAACCCAGAACTCATCTTCTCTAGATCTCTTAATGTCCCATTATAGGGCCCTATTCTGATATAGTAAGGAAAGCATCCTGACAGATTCAGATCCAGAATGCTTTCCGTACGATTCAGAGTGCTGGAGTCTGACCGAGCGAGTTCGATGCATCCGCATGCTTAAAGACTTTGTTCGCTCAGACTCTCATTGAACTCTATAGGAACCTGTATACTGGACGTACACCCGATGGTGCCCGCCACACTGTGCATGCTTGGATCAGAGAGACTCACGGCCACCCACACGGGTCCAATTCGGAGGGCTTCAGGTGCAGGGGGCCAGTCACGGGCCCCCACAGAACGATTCCGGATCCCTTTTCAATCCGGACATACCGTTTTGTGGAGGCTGTCCGAATCGTTCATCGTACTTGCTCGCTCTTAAACAGAGTCCATAGAGCTGTACGAATCATCTCCGTATTGGGTTAGTAAACTATTCAGTCAACGAGGATGCAATATTCGCATCGTACTTGGTGGTTCGGAATGGGGGACAAACTAGTCTCGAGCAAGAGCTCCGTAACAGTTTAGGCAATTCCGTACACAAATCGGACTCTTTCCATATGAGATCAGAATCTGGCCCTTAGTTTTTTAAGCATAGTACTTTGTTGCTGCAATGAAGAACTGAGGGTTAAATCTCTGTCTTTGTGCCTCAGTAGTCTGAGCGTTTTGTTTATTGATTTCTTTCACTACTTTTACTTGGTTTCGCTGTGCACTGGGTACTTTGTTTACACTGTGGGATGTTCTGTATTTGAATTAATATGCCCAATACCTTGATGGTGAAAGTTTCCTATTTACTGTCAGGGTTGTTTACAAGCCCATTGTGGTTCTGTAGCATGCTCTTCACAGCCTGGTGTACCTCCTTTAATTATTTTAAGGTTAATTATATAGCTGGAGTGCAATTGCCTGAGGGAGTATCTATTGTGGTTGATAGTCACTGTCCCTCTTGTCCACAGAATCAGAGTAGAATGAAGCTGCTGATGGAGAATCTTCAGGGAATCTGCAGTTTAATACTCTAAACGTAATATGCTCTAGGTCTTCCAGGAGACGTCTGGACATGTTGCTCACTCTGCCGCACAGGCTTCTTTTTTGTTCGGGAATGTTCCAAAGCAGAGACTGAGCCAACACCTCTTCATCATTCGAGTAGCCCAAGATATATAACTGTAGGTCTCCTGAGAGAATGAGGTGTCCTTTTTGCTTATGGTTGACAAGAGATGGTCCATGGTGTGCCCAGAGTATTGGTTTTTTCTTTGGGGTTTACATAGGCATTACAAATTAACATCTCCTAATTTTGTATTTCTAATATTATGGGAGGTCTTGATTGTATTGCCAGCCATTGAGGGAGAGGGAATTTCCTTTATAGTGGATATGCTTGTTGTTGACACGTAGGCTGCCAGCCCGCCTGCTAGAGCTAGGATTGGCTTGAGAAGTGGCAGCCCTGAAGATCCAATTGGGGCTCCTTTCCCAATAGTGGTCCGAAGAAGAGTTATAGGTCCCCAATGGTTGGACCAATATAGGTAACCCAGCTATCACTCTCCAAGGAACAAGGCACAAACGTTCTGGAATCAGTTCGGTATTAGGCTAAGTTGGACTCCTGCAGGCCTCAACCCTGAACCACTGAAGCTTTTCAAAATACATGGTGAATTGAATATGCCTCCTATATTATTTCTGATACTCACCCTTGCACATTTCAGGCTTGGTTTAAAGTTGTGGTTTAAATTACATTTCAAAATGGGGTGACCGGCACTTTATGTTTTTAAAGTATGTGCAGATACAAGCTCAATGCACAATAATGTGAGCTTGGGAGTAGATGGGAATGGTAATAATGTTGTTTACATTAATGAGCTCGTTATTGTATAGGTACTTCAGAATGACATGTTGTTGAAATGGCTAGCCGCATGCTGTCTTGTGCTTTATATCCAAACTTAATCGCACACGGGAAAGGCACCCTTGAAATTCCCATGTGGAACTTCAACGGGCTGGGTAATAAGAACGAGAGTGTTTTGGTGAACCAACAGATGAAAATCAGCAACTACAGGCAAAACAAAGCACCTTTTGAGACCCAAATGCTTCATCTTTTTAGTAAACTATGAATCTATGTTAAAAATTTGTTGGGGATCCGGCACAAATATTAATTTTGCCAGGGAAACTTTGAGCCTCATTCAGGACATTACATAGATCTTTTAAGAATGCTTTGGAAATGTTTTAATTCAACTAAAACTTAACAGATAAACTTTCTCATTCAATTATTTTTAACTGGCTGTGTAAACTGTGTTAAATCCAGGTCATCTTCTATGAGGACCGGAACTTCCAGGGCCCTTTCTATGAGTGTGACTCTGACTGTGCTGACTTGCACTCTTACTTCAGCCGCTGCAGCTCGGTTCGAGTGGAAAATGGTAACTGGATGCTCTATGAGCACCCCTACTACAGGGGACACCAGTACTACTTGAGACGAGGTGAATACCCAGACTTCCAGCAGTGGATGGGGTACAGTGACCCTATCAGATCCTGCCGCTTGACCCCACAGGTAAGTAATACCATGATTATTAGGCCCTACTGTGTGAACTTTATCATCATTAAAATGTAAATATGTTTAGAAAGATACATAACTTTCATATTATATAGTAACATATTTGGTAAATTTACTGTTGGAAATTGCCATCTTTTGCATGGTATTCTCTCAGATGTATTGCCTTCTTTAAAATAATCTGTTTTGTTGGGCATAGGACTTTGCATCTTTTATTCCTCCTAACCAGTGGTAAAGGGTTTGTGCTGCGCTTCTAAACATGGGAAAATTGGCCCTTAATAAGCATTTATAATTTACTTCTACTTCCCTAGTATATGGTACTACACATACCTAGGATTTGTAAATGAAAAGCAGCTAGTGGGATGCAGCATTAATTGCGTCACCCACTAATGTATCCCTGTAAAACATGTCTCCAGCCTAGCCCTTACAGCCTGTGCGCAGTTTTAAACTTACATCCCACATGCCAAAATAAACCTTTTTTGTGGTCTATGCCTTTCTTTTTAATTTTCGCAAGTTTCCCCTGAGGTAGGCCCTAAATACCCATAGGATGGGGGCAAGGTATTTGAAAAGCATGGCATGTATATTTAATGATTTATATGTGTGTCAGTGAAAGAATCCCAAAGTCGTTTGTACTTTCAGAAAGTTGTAATTGTCCTGCCTAAGTCAAATGTGCCAAATCTGCAAGTGTCTAGTGTTACCTGACTGGTGAATGAGATGTGGACCACGGACTTGGATGTAAAGAGGTGTTTTTTTTCTTTGAGCAAGATGGCCTGGGGGTGGCCTGTGCCCAGCCCCTTCCTAAACTTCACAAGGCGTCTACTCTTTCACTCGGAGATATAGGTCACACCTAGGCCTTCCTCCATTTGTCTTCCTATTGAGCTTGACTCCTAACCCAGTGGGAGGGCACAGGAGCCTCAGAACTGGTTAGGAGTGATCACAAGGAAGGAGTTTGCCATTTCCATAGCCATTTCTCTAAGTGGGCACAGTGAGCTCTGGCCTACAGAAGAAATGTTATGACATCTTGGATTTAGATAGAAAACAGTGCTCTTGGATAGCTTACAGTAAAATACACAAGACGTGCTGCTCATGTGGGTAGGGAAACCCCAGGGAAATTTTACCCTGTTGGTTAGGAGGTGGCCAGTAGTTTTCCCCACTACAGGTTGGAACTGGGCATAAATGTGGCACCCCAGAAGCCCCCTCAGAACACTCCTGGACCTGTGAATATCAGAAGGACCGCCCTGCTGTCTATATTTTAGAGCAAAATACTTGGTGCAAAGACACATTTAAACAAAAGCACCACGAACCACAACTGCTCGCGTTCTGTTTTCCGAATGCGTTTGCTGCAATTTTTTACAGCAAATTGGACATTACCCTGAATAGTATGTAAATACTTTAAGTCGCATAATGGCATAATTTTGGGAATTTTGTGTAACAAGCATTACTCAAAATACCCCAAATTAAGCAAATTACACCAACATAATATACATTTCATCAAGGTATACGTGTAACTAGAGTGCTGCTCAATGCCAGCACACTGATCTAATTTCCACTATTTATATTTCCATTTTCTGGGGCCTCCCAATGTTTCTTCTTTGGTGGAGGGGTTTCTAGCATATGCATTCCTCCCTTCTCCCATAGGCTTTCTTATAGTGGAAAGATGGACCGGGGTTTTAGATCCATGGAACATAACAGCACAGTTGGTCACCAACAGTAAAAAGAAGGACCTTCAAATGAGGTTTGTGAGAATTTAGGTTGTTAGTTGAAGGGAACATGACCCCTATTTAGGAAACAGCCACATTCACTGTCAGTGTGAACCACAAAAGTAATTAAAATAACCTTTTTCTTAACCCTCTGGTAGCTTGGCACAAATGCTTAACTTAGAGCCAATGTGTACAGTATATATGAGGAGGGTGGGCACACTCTGCCTCACATCCCAGCACTCAGTTTGCCCCGATGCATTATAGTAAATGCAGTGCATGATAACACTTACTTCGGTGACAGGTTTCAGTTCTTCACCCTTGTTGGTGCAGCCAGTGCTGTGTATCTCTAGGCACGTCTTTCAGGATAGGTATCCTTCTTAAATTGAGAGCAGCACATTCTTTCTGGGGGTGCTGGAAATGCTGCCCAAAGTCTTCTCAGGCCTCCATGCCACTCGCTGGGCACAGCCGCAGCAAACAGTGCTTGTCAGCTCATTAGCTCATGGGATTCTTTTCAAATGGGAGGTCGGTGGGTGCACACTGCCTCACATCCCATCACTCAGTTTGCCCTTATGCATCATAGTAAATTCAGTGCAGGATAACACTTACTTCGTGACAGGCTTTAGTTTTTCGTCCTTGTTGGTGCAGCCATTGCTGTGTATCTCTAGACATGTGATTCAGGATAGTTGTCCTTCTTCTGTAGAGAACAACACAGTCTTTTTGGGGTGCAAGAAATACTTGCCAAAGTCTTCTCAGGTCTCTGTACCACTCCCTGGGCACGGGTGCATCAACCAGAGCTTGTCAGCTCATTAGCTCAAGGGAGCCTTTTTAAACAGGAGGAGGGTGGACACAAACTACCTCATATCCCAGCACTCAGTTTGCCCAGATGAATCATAGTAAATGCCTTGCATGATAACACTTACTATGGTGACAGGCTTTAGTTTTTCACCCTTGTTGGTGCAGCCAGTGATGTGTATCTCTAGACACATGTTTCAGGATAGTTAGCCTTCTTCAGTAGAGAGTAACACATTCTTTCTGGGGATGCTGGAAATGCTGCCCAAAGTCTTCTCAGGTCTCTGTGCCACTCGCTGGGCGCAAGTGCAGCAAAAAGAGCTTGTCAGCTCATTAGCTTAAGGGAGAATTTTCAAACAGGAGGAGGGTGGGCGCACGCTGCCTCACATCCCAGCACTCAGTAGGGCCCCTATATTTGTCTCTCTTTGCATCTGTAAGTTATGCATCTGCAAAGTCATTAGCTTACTTGTTCATTTATCATCTTCTTTTTGATTAACATTTACCTGGACCATCATACTTCAAGAAACCCATTACCAAAAAACAAAAAGACTGCCTGGTATCAGCTCTCTTTTCTAGACTAAGTCAAACATTTTTTTCCAGAAAGCAACTTCAGAACTGCTGTTCAAGCCCTTTTACACTAGCATCTGGCTGATGGTAATACCCAAATCAATGGCCTTGCAGATGCTACACTGGCATCCCATAAGTGCATCCTACATCTACAGTATGTCTCATCCAGAGCCTGAAGAAATATGATCACATCCCCACTATTCAGAGTTTACTACAATGGCTCCCCTTCCAGCCCTCACCATCTTCAAAACTCAGTGCATCATTTACAAAGTCATCATAAACTTTACCACTGCTTATCGTGCAGACAAGGACAACATTTGTGTGATTCTGGTCACACCAGCAGCCAGTACACCATCAGCCAGCCCACTAAGAAGTGAAAATAAATATAAAAAACAAGAAAGCAGGGATTTTCTATTGATGCACTCGGGATCTACAACTACATCCATCAGCACCGCCCTAACGCTCCTCCAATTTACAAAAGAGTTGAAGACTCATCTCTTTAAAGAGAACTACATCATAATTCATTAACCTTCCATGTGTGAAATTGAGTTGTTGGTTGAGGGGGTATGAGCCCTTCTCAAGCAACAGCCACAATCCTTGTCAGGATGAAATATAAAAGTCACCATATTGACCTGTGCCTAATCCTCTGGTAACTTGGCACAAAATATGTCAGGCTTAATTTAGAGGCAATGTGTAAAGTATTTATGCAGCACTCAACATTAATAAAGGGAATGCATCGTACACCAATTTAGAAAAATAGAATATTATCTAATAAATTATTTGAGATAAAAACAATAAAAATCCAATCAGTAGTACTGGCGATATCCTACATCAAAGATTCATGTAAAAATAGTGCTTAGAACCAGAAAGCTCCAACTGTGGTTATATGGTTGCGCCGGAAGGGGACTAAGTCACACGTTCAGCCCAACCGCAAAGGAGCGTAGGCTGGATACAGGGACAAAGTTAGACCCACTGAATATGGTACCTTAAATCCTGGTTTGCAGAACGTAGTGAAATCTATCTTTCAGAATGCATTGCGCAGCTGCAGTTCTGCAGAGCTATAAGGCTGTGATGCAGAGTCCTGCGTCGGAGATGTGTCATACACAGGCACTTCAGAGGAAGCTGTGGGGTCGTGATGTGGAGTCCTACATTGTCATCAAGGATGCTGAAGATGAGGAGTTTTCAATGCAAAGGCCTGGGTCAAGGATGCATAGCGCAGCAGTGGTTCTGAGGAGACTGCGGGCTGTAATGCGAGGTCTAGCTACGAGAGTCTGTCAAACTACGGCAGTTCTGAAGCAGAGCTGCAAGGAGATGCATTACACTCCATTGGTTTTGTTTCATAGGACCACAGCTGGATTGGCAGAGCACCTTCAGTCTTACATCAAAGGGTCCAGGACTAGGGTGGAGCCACTTTAGGGGGTTGGACTCACAGCAGATAGAGTCCAGGTGTGGGGATCAAGGCTGTTAGAGCCTTTTCTGTCCCTGAGAGCCTGATTAGGTGTCTAGCCAAATAACCCTTTGAAGTCCCTCTGGTAGTACTGGGTTTAAGATGCAGGTCCAGCCTTTCACTCAGGGAGCAGGGCAAACAAGTAGGAGTCCTACTTGCATAGCAGTATAGCAGTCCTTCTGGGTCTTCCACAGGTTTAAAGGTGTACTGAAAATTTGGGTCAGAGGTCCCAATGTTTATACCTGGTGCCAACTTTGAAGTAGGAGAAAGTTCTGAAGGTGTCCACCCCCACAGGTGTCTGGAATATCCTGGCACCCTGCTCTGGCCCCTGCTTGTTTAGGGCCACAAATGACTAGTGTCAAACCCTTTGTGAGTGTGCTCAGGCAAAGCCTTTGTGATTTGCAAGTGTGGTAGGTGACAGCTCCTCCCCGTCATCAAGTCAGAGAAGGTCCATCCTGCCAACAACTATTGCTACTGTCTGGGACCAATACAAAAAGAACAACTGTCAGCTTTTCCAACGCAGGTTGCAGGCACCAAATGGTAAGACATGAAAATGTCAACTTTTTAATGATGGCATTTTCAGAACTGTGACTTGAAACCTGACTTTACCATTAAAGAAGGTTTTAAATTACAATTCCTTAGATACCAAAATCGACATTCCTTATTGGTCCCAATTGAAAATTAGCACTTTGTAATGTAATAAGGTAACCCAATGATATCCTATGGGAGAGGTGGGCAGTGTAGTACTGAAAAATAAATGTAAGAACTTTTCACTACTAGGACATGTAAAAGTTAAAAGTACATGCCCTACTTTCTAATTACACTGCACCCTGCCCTATGGTATATTTTGGGCTTACCCTAGGTGTAACTTATATGTATTTAAAAGGAAGGTTTAGTTCTTGCAACATTTTTATTTTTCTAGGTCTAAGTGGCAGCTTAAAATAGTATGCAGGCTGTAATTGCAGGCCTGAGACATGTTTAAAAAGACAACGTAAGTGTGTGGCACAATTACCACTGCAGGATTACTTGTACCATACTGGGTCCATGTAGTACCACTTCAATAGGGACTTACAATTAAGTTAAGTGTGCCAATTTGGCATAAGCCAATTTCACCATGTTTTAGAGAGAGAGACCACAATCACTTTACGACTGGTTAGCAGTGATACCGTGTGCAAAGTCCTAAAGGCCAACAAAAATGGGTTCAGAAAACAGAAGAGTGTAGTCAAAACATCTGGGAATGATCATGCAGAAAGGGCCAAGTCCAACAAACTCCGAGCGCAACTGGTGACCAACGTAGTCTTTCCCTGGGATTGGAAGCGCTCTTAAATGATAGAGAGGTTCACACCCTTCAATGTTGATGATGGGGACTGATTTTCAGTACTACATACACCTTTTTTTGCAAAGAATGTCACTTTTTAGATTTGCAAAGGAACCCCGCTCTATGCAGAAGATGTTCAGACTGACCCTGAAGGTATATTCATACTATTAAGGGAGTACCTAGATGGCCTGCCAGTGGTGTTGGGTTCGGTTTATGCCCTCAACATGGATCACCTATGATATTTAGTGTATCTCTCAATGCACCTAGTGCCTTGGGCGGACCTCGATTGGATCCTGGGTGGAGACTTTAATGCAGTTCTAGATATTACATTGGATTGTTCAGAGCCTCCCCTTAGGGGTACCCTTTGCAGTATGTAACTCTGCAGCGCTAGCTGACTGGCTCTATCACTGGAACCTGGTCAATGTTTGAAGGACTCAATACCTTTAGAGCAAAGGAGTATATGTTTTATTCCTTGCTCACATTCTACATGTTGGTCATGATCACCTGGTTTGCCCAGCTTCCTTGCAAATTCAAGTCCTCCACGTTGAATATATGGGTAGAACCGTATAAGGCCATAACCTGCTGTTTTTGAGCATTGTTTGGCCAACCTCAATAGCTACCTGGCATTTACAACCATTATGGTAGAAGTATGGGATGTTTAAGGAAACTCTATACAGGGAGTCACCGTAAGCACCACGATTGGTGCACCTGACCTGACTGACCAGCTAATTGAGACTAAAACCAAACATGTCAACCTGATGGGAAAGTCGATTTGTTTGATGCAGCCGCTTATGTGGCCAGAACCTATGCCCAGGCTGATAGACTGGGCAGGTTGCTGGTACTTCTGACTTAGCCCTCCATTATGACTCAATACACTCCATTAGGGACTCTTCCAGATCATTGGTATACACACGAAATTATATCAACACTGCATTCACACATCATGATAGGGAATTGAACCGATTGGCCCCCTTCGTTTCAGTCAACGGTCCTTCAGTACACTTTGGAGGTGCTATTCACATCACCCACACGCCTCTGTGGACATTTTCGGACTCTAGACCCTACCTCAAGTACAGGAAATCGGACAGGCAAATTAGGCCCTAGAATGTAGGAAAACCCTTGGCTTGGATGGCCTACCTGTGGAATATTATGCAACTTATGAGACCCTCATTGCCCCTCGTCTGGCGACCTTATTCTCTGAAGATTTTCATCTGGGTAGCCTTCCTCCTTCCATTAGTGAAGCAATCTTTACATCCATGCCTAACACAAACCGGGATCCTGCAAATGTCGCCTCTGGCCGTCCATTATACATCATTAATACGGATTGCAAACTCATCACCAAAATCCTGGCTTAATGCCTTCTTCTCCATCTTCCATACCTCATCCTTTGTGATCAAAACAGATTTGCAGTGGGGTGTGATCTGGCCACAAAGGAAGATGGCTGCTTGAGCCCAGAGCTCTGCACTGAGACAGGCCCAAGAAGGTGGCAGTGGCACAATCGTCTTGGCGGGGGCTGTTTGCACCATTACCCTGACTCACCCGACGGGAGTGCCTGCTGATTGCGATCCCTGACTGTCGCCAGTAGCACTACAGTGGCTCCAGTTCCTCACAGTCTGGCCCACACAAAAAGAGCAGCATTGACCCTAAAGACACAAAGGAAGCCTCTGTTCAGAGAACACAGTGTGGCAAGCTTGCACTTTCTCCAACGGGGGCTGCTGCCCTGCCTCAGAACCTGAGTTGCACTTCACCGGGGAGGGCCACCCACAGTTTATTAACCCCTGGCCCTCCTGACCTTGAAGAATAAAGGGGGTCTTGTGACTAGACTCTCTGCCTCGCAAGCAGTGACCAACACTAATTTCCTGCCCTCTGACCACTGCTGATAGCCTCATGGCTGTACTGGCATCTCCTGACCCGGCTCGCATGGGCATGAGGCCTCTGGGCCTGGAGCTGGACAGAAGGCCTCGACCCACAGCACTGCAGCACTCCCCATCCAGTCCACCTCCGTGGGCCCCACCCTAGCTGTGGAAGCAGACGTAACCCTACGATCAGTGACCAAAGCTGTACCGGCGAAAGACCACAGGGCCTGGAGGCAAGTGGGAAGCCCCAGCCCGCAGCAATGCTGGACTGAAGGGCTCTCGCTGGGACTCACAGCACAGGCCACCACCCGGCCCCGCCTGGAAGGGATGGGACTCGACAACCGGCACTGCTGGTGTGATCGTGCAGTGCAACCCAGCATTCACACTACCAGTCGTGTCCCCTCCCCAGTAGGCACCATTCACTACCTGCCCGCTGATGTCCCTGAATGCCGATGGCCCCTGTCGAACCAGCTACAGGGGGTGCAGGATCCCTATGGAGTGGTGAACTGGAGAAGAAAGTCAGGGCAGATCCCTCTTGACCCGTTTGTACTGGTGTCACCCCAAAAGAGACCCTGTCTATGCGGGCACCCCCACTGTTTGATCCTTGCCTACTGCCCGTACAACAGGGAGCACCAGTCTGACCCGTTGGCATGCTGCTGGGTCCACTTGCCCATGTCAGAGTGAGGGCAGCCTTCCTCAGCATCGTCTGGACTGAGCCGGACCTGCCAGCCACTCCTCGCTCGACCACACCGCCATCTGTGAAACGGCTGAGTTACCCCCCCACCCCCTGGCCATTGCAGTATTTGGCCAGTCTGTGGTCCATCAGCTGCTGGATCTTCTCAGCCAGCGGTCCTTCTGCCTGTGGAGGGACCCTCCGGCTTTTCCTGACCTACTGCCGGACAGACATTGCTGATCAGCGCCCATCACACCTCTTTGGCTCTGCAGGAAGTGCTGTGCAGGGGCTGGTGCTGCATTAACTACTGGTCCCATGTCCTGCCTGGACCTGACACACAGGTAAACTGGATAGTGTGCACCAGCCACCAACGGATGTCTCCAGGCAAGTTCAGGAGTAAACCAGCACAGCAACTCCTCTTCACTATAGCCCTCCACTATACTCACACCATGGCTAAACCAAAGGTGCAGTGTTCCCAGCGACCATTCAGCCCCAGCCTCCCACAAGCAGCACACAGGATGCCACCATGGAGCGCATCCTTCAAGAAATCATGGCTTGGGGAATAGAGGGCATGGACATAAACATTTCTGCATTAACAGCAGAGACCAAATCCATCTAACTAGAAAATTGTGGGTTTTCAGGCATGAGTTGATGGGCAGGTTCAGCGTGTTGCTGCAGTAGAGGACCGTCTAAACACCCTACTGGGGCAGGACCAGGAACTCCTATTCTTGCATAGCAAGCTCATTGACCTGGAGGATCGGAGCCAGCAAGACAATGTCTGTTTTTTTGGCTTCCCGGAGAATGCGGTGGGGCCTGATGTCAAGTCCCTCCTCAGAGACATACTCCTAAAGCTTACCGGTCTTGTCTTTGACCCCCCCACTGGAGAAGCAGCGGGCCCATCACATCGGCCCACCACGTGGGGACTCTTCAACGAGCCCCCGACCCTCAGGACACGCTTCCTGCGGCATGAACAGTCCCGACAACTACTCTCTGCTGCCCGTTCGCATGGTCCTTACACCCATGTGGGTAATGAAATCTGCATTGCTGCGGACTTCTGGCAGGGAGACTAACTTCTGCCGCAAAGCCTTCCTTTCTCTCCGACCCCGGCACCACAAGTTGGACATTAAGTATGGCCTCTTCGAACCAGCCTGGATGCGGATCACCAAGGATGGTGCCTCAAAGGACATCTATGACCTGGAGGACCTGCGCCTCTTTATGGATGGACTCTCCAATCAGGACACGAACACTGCCTCGCCCATAACCATGGAAGCCCTCCACTCGGCAGGGACATCCCTATCCACTTTCCTCGGTAGCTGATGGTGGAGTGACGATGGAACCCAACACCAGGGCAGAGACCCTGACAGGACGCGGGCTCCCCTGGCGATAGAGGGCAGGCCCTGCAGTAAAGGAAGGGGTTCCCCTCTATATGGGACACTTTGTAAGGTCAGGGAGAAGAGGAGAAAAGCAGCAAAACACACTAGGAAAACTCCCTCGTGACCTATATTTCTTTTTTACGATTCAAATTTGAATTCAAAATAGGTTGATATATAATTAAACCATAACAAAATCCAAAGACATATACAAAATAATTTTTTTATTCTTAGCTCTTTTTATTCATTTTCTTTCTTTTATCAAAATTACTTTTCTATTGTTTTTTGTCAGATAGACAGCTCAAATAATTCTTATAAACATGTATACATCATTTTACAATATAATAACATCTTCACATCTCAGCATCGAATACCCCCAGGTAAAGAAACAACAAGAATTAGCATTCCTAGAGGCTCTTATAAATTCATACCTTCTCAACTACATTCTTACTCCATTCACAACTATTTATCTCTGGAAAGTCGGAGACATAGACATGGTTACAATCTCCTTGACCACTATAAGCAACTGCATGTAGCAGGATCAAAATAGCATTAGTCAACGCGTTTCGGTGGTTTGACGAAAGGATGTGCAACACCTTCATCAGGACCCGCCAGATAAAAACCAGAGTCACTACACCCAGGGGATACTATCACTATTTCTTGAATATTGAATATGCAGTTTTATTAACCAGCCCTTGACATCAGACTATTGTTGCCGTTCTCCTCAGTATTCAATTTGATGTTTATTACCCTCGATACTGCTGCAGGTATTGTCGTTAGAGAGGAAATCCTTATGTATTCACTTTGATGAGACTACAAAGTCCTGTATGTTAATATTTAGCACTTTCCTTGTGGCGACATCTTGTAAATAGGAGCCTAGAGGTGTTACAAAACTCTTCTTCCGGCCCAGCTTCTTTCGTTAGCGCAAATCCTCAAATGGCATCAACGGTAGGGACGGTCACATAAGAGGTCAGATAGAAGGCAGGCCCTCCAGGCCGTGGCAGTCCTGACCGAGGACCGGGACAGAGACAAATCTCACTCCCCTGAAACCTGCTTCCACCGTGGAGTGACCGCCCTGGGTCCTACATGCTCTGTCGACCCGGCAAGTCTGGGGGCGCCACTGCAGGAACGTTGGGATCGAGGGCCATTGGACCTCTGAGTATTGCCAAGACTGCATGAATGCTTGAATTTCTGAATGTGTTCATTGTTAATGCTGCATGGACGCTATGTGCATTGTATGCTTCTTTGTTTTAGATCCCCCTGCGGGAGCAATGCTAGACTTCCAAGTGCACTGCGATAGCAGGACAGTGACCAGGGGTTACACTGAGTCCCCTTCCCCTTCCCCAGCCTCCCCGCACACTTGGCCGACTCCCTGCTGGCAATTTTCTGGGCTGCACTGTGGTTCTATTTTCTACTGGCAGCTATGCTGTCCCCCAACCCCTTGTTTCTGGACTCTTGTGGTTGCTTGGAACCTGTATGTAGATAACCCCCCACTCCTCCTCCCCTCAGGATTGTCCCCTGCTTGTTCCTTCTAGTATCCCACCCCCCACCATTGACGGGGTTGCCACCGCCCTGACTACGGTAACCCACTGCCATCCTGCTGCTAGGAGTTTGTTGCTCACCATGCCCACTCCATCCCAACCCACCCCCTGACTGCAGCGCCTCACGAGGGGATGTGCAACCCCCTGGCAAGGGCAGTGCAACCCCACACCTCACTCTACTCACAGCGCCTCGGGCCTGTTTACATTAGTCCCCCCCACTCAGTGAGCCCTAGGAATGTCTATCCTTACTCTCTAACCCCATGGACCTTGACGGATATCCTAGGCCCCCACCCACACATGCCCATGCCCGGCTGCCATCCAGACCACCCTGCCTGCCACAGCAAAAGGTTTAGTATCTCCACCGTGCACTTCTGCAGCAACTTATTCCAAATCTTTTCCCCTACCTTCCCCTTGCCCCCTCCAATAGCTCATACCCAAGGTGCCACCTGCTCGCGCACCGCATTGGGCAGCATCCTGTGGGGAGCCCTTTCCCTGCATGTCCAGTATATTACCTGCCCTCCTTCCCTTCCAACCTCCTCTTCCCGTCTCCCACAGGACTCTCCTCTCCCTTTACCCTCACCCTCCCATCTATCACCCTCTACCACCTCTTACTTTACCCCCTCCAGACTCCTCCACCCCACCACCTAGGCCTGCTCCCCTCACACCCCTGTCCTCACCCCAGCCACCTCACCAACTGCATCATCATGCCACACGCATAACCCCTGCACCACTGCTGTCGCTCTACCTGTGCCTGAATCTCCCCTGCATCCCACCCTAGCCCCACATCGCTGCAGGTACTCTGTGCTCCCATGTCTACCCTCGCTACACACTCCTCCCATCCTCTTCGCTCACCTCTCTTGGAATGTTAATGGCCTCACAAACTACATCAAATGGAAAAAGGTGCTCTCTCACCTCCAGATGGGGTGGGCAGATGTGGCTCTCTTGCACGAGACCCACCCGGAAAACCTAGAATTCAATTGGCTGCAGGAGATTGGGTGGGCAAGGCGATGCATAGCAGCATTTCAGCTGTGCCACCTTCTAAGTGTGGGGTGGCAATCCTCATCTAGAGATCTTAGCCTGTCACAGTCTGATCAGTCTGGCAGGTACCCATTTGCCAAATTGCAATTTGCGGACAGGTCCCTCTGTGTAGGATCGGTATACGTGCCCACTGGGGTGAAACACCCCTTCTTTCTCCAGCTCAATCGCCTGCTTGTAGAGTTCGTGGCCTCACTGTATATCATTGAAGGGGATTGGAACATGGCTCTGGATGCAGTCCTGAACAGGACAGGCTCCTTAAATGAATACAATGACGCCGACAGGGACATATTGAGAGACGTGGCCTTGGACCACAGTCTGGTGGACCACTGACATTTCAGTCTCTGTCAGACAAGGAATACACCTTCCTCTCACCTGTCCATTTTTTTTTTTTAATTTGTTTTTTTATTGTTGCATCAAAGTATATGGGTACAGTGTAAATAATCTGCTGACGTGGCCTCAACATTCAGCCACGAACAGCTAGGCGCGCAACGTTTTCTTGTTTTATACAACTGGTACAAGTATACATTTCCTCAGTTAGTCAGTACAGATCGTGCAAATATGTCTGCAGGCTGGGAGATAGTGAACCTGCATCGCCAAGAGGACGATGAATAATGACAGGCATGCATGTTCCCGCCTCAAGAGCGTAGGATCGGGGTCTGTACAGTCTATATAACGGTGCTACCAGAGAACGGGGGGGGACAAAACTGTGGGGGGGAAGCATGTGGGCGCTAGCAGGGTCTAAGCAGGGGGATACTGGTGACAGGCGTCGGGAGGGGCTACTGAGCTATCCAGTTTGCACTCCATGGGGGGGGGGGAGGGATGGACAGGGGGTGGATACATCCTGTGTATGTGAGTAACGGGATGGGTGGTATGACATATGAGAATTCGACCAGGATGTGTGGGGTACCGGGAGTCAGCCCTGGGATGGTTGACACCAGGTTTCCTCTCACCTGTCCATGGCACACAATCTAGGCTGGACTACTTCTTCATTTCTCAGAAAAGGAAGCTGCATTATCTGACCGCTCCCCGGGTCTCTTATCCCTCGATGTGGGCTTAGCCTCCACAGGGCACAAACCAAGTCACCTAAACATACAGCGATATTGCACCCCTTAGGGCAAGTCTGAATTGAGAGCTCATGTTTCCACATACTTGTTGTGCAACAGGGACTCAATGGAATCCCACAGAATCCTGTGGGCAGCTGTGAAGGCAACAATATGGGGACAACTCATGAAGGATTGTGCCCTGTCCAACAAACAAGCGACTCTCCGCTGGACTAAACTGGCGAGGCAGAGAGCCCCCCCCCCTACCAGCACCTATTGCTCTCAGGCTCGGCGAAGGCGCGCATAAGGCAAGCTCGTCCGCGCCGAGTTCGGGCCTAGGGCCAGCTCCCCTGTGCCCCAGGCTACAGACCGCATACACTACAGTGCCGAATCCCTTCACAGTCTTGGGTCACCCACCAGCAACGGCAATTGTCACAGCTATCAAGCTGAAACCTTGCCTCTGGTCTGTCCTGAATGTCATCACCCCCTCAAACCCAAAACAATTACAAAACCCCTACACGATTTCCGTATGTTCTTACTGAACCGCCGCTCTCTCCCCAAACATACGGCCGGAATTGCGCTCCTAATAGAGGAACATTCACCTGACATTCTGTTCCTAACAGAAACCTGGCTATCCCCTGATGCTGACCCAGGGGCAACAGCTGCCCTTCCATCAAGTTTCCATATCTCTCGCCAGGACCACTCTAAAGGGAGAGGAGGAGGCTTGACTAAAATCCATAAAGAACAGCTTCACTGCCGAGTGGTCTCTGAAACCATCCCGGACTGTGAAAGCCTAACTTTTAATATTGAATTTTCACCCAACAAATGCCTCTCTGGCACTCTGATTTACCGACCTCCTGGTCCCCCAAGGCAATTCCACCTCAGCCTACCCTCAAATGTGGCTGAACGTCTCAATTCCACATCCAACTTCATCTTGCTAGGCGATTTTAATTTTCACTTTGACTCATCTTCAGACCACATTGCCACGACCTTAGCAGACGACCTAGCAGCCCTGCTACTTTCCCAACGGGTCACCTCTTCTACCCACGTAAAGGGCCATCTGCTGGACCCAGTATTCAGCAACTGCCCTGGCCTCCTAACCAGTCCACCCATCCCCTTACCCTGGACGGACCATTTCTTGATCCCCATTAGCTGGACTGTGTCTAAACCCCCTGAACCAACACCTATTATAAGACTTACAAGAGCCTGGTCTTATCTAGTAGTTGACAACTGGATTAACACACTTGCGGAGAATCCACCTCTGATTACAGACAATCCCGGTCTAGCTAATCAGGCATACGTCAAATGGATCTCCCAATCTCTTGACGCTGTTCTTCTCAAAAAGGAAATCACTCTTAAACGCCCCCAAAAAACTGCCCCGTGGTACACAGAGACTCTGAGAGACAAGAAACGTCTCTGCAGGAAATCAGAAAGACGCTGGCGGACCGATTATTCAATGGAAAATAAAACACTCTATCGAGAAGCTATCAGCGAATACAAAACTCTGATAAAAGACGCCCAGGCCTCATACTTCTCTGAGAAAATTGTGCTTGCAAAATCCAAACCCAAGGAAATTTTCAAAATCATTAAAAAATTAACAAAACGGGGGGCGTGGCTAGCAGCCAAGCATGGCGGCCGCATAGAGTGAGAGCTCCCGAGGGCACTGCAGCCTTCCATCATATCCGTCACATTTATCCGCTACCAAGCACGCCTGAAGCGGCGGCGTTCGAGTCCGGGACCAAAGCGGTGTCACCGGTCCAATTTTCAAAGAAATCGGTGCACCGGAGCCTGAGTTACATCGTGTGGCGAGTTGGGGCCTACAGCCGGTGGAGCGGCACCGGCCTTGCGTGCCATCCGGGCCCCAGCGGAAGTGCAGCGGAGCCGGCCAAGTGAAGTAAACGCGCCCCGGTACCTGCCGGAAAATTCCGAACAAGCCTGAAACTCCTGGCGGCATCCTCCGGTGGCACACAGACTGCCACGACCACCAAGCGGGACCTGAGCAGAGCAGAGGTCAGTGCAAACCCAGCCGGGGCCGCGTGGAGCGGGGACAACGTCTTGCACCCCCCCCCCCATGAGAGCTTAACTGGCGGCACAACACTGCGGGGGGCAACATCGGACTCCGCGTAATAGCGGGGGAGCAGCGGAAGCAAATTCCACACCAGACCTGAGGCCAGAAAAGTCGATGCCCCAGGGGGACGACGCCCTACCGGACATACACGCGGGAGCTCAGGGGGAACCCCCAAGGCCCGCACCCTACTGTACGCAACCAGCAACATCGACACAGAGGCAGTGTACCAACACGCGGCGGCCTGTCCAGTGTGCGAGAGGGGGCTGCTGCCCGGGCCCGACACCTATACTAGCCGCTGTGATAGAGAGAGACGGAACAGTACGGAAGAACGAGGGGGGGTCACAGTGACCGCTCCATCCCTGTGGGAGAATACCGGGGGCAACGACACGGAACACACCAGCAGCTCACCGAATCCCACGCTAACGACCAGTGAGACCTACACGGACGACAGGGGAGACACTCTGTCCACCTCCCCCCGACCTACTGTTCTCTGGCTGATACCAACTAACAGAGACCACAGTCGACTCGCAGGTCACGATCGAGTGGGACAGATCTCTGGCCCTCACAGACCCCAACACCATGGCGGGTAAAGGCCTCAGGAGCGGATCCACGCAAGCCAAACTGGATAAATTTGCCTATGGACACCAGGGACAACAGCAAACTACAGGGCGACCCTCCACAGGACATGCCCAGGAAGCAGAAAAAACGACGAAAATAACGCTGGAAGACATCATGAGAACACTCTCAGAAGTCAAAACTACAGTGGGCGCCATCTCCTCAAAAGTATCCCTGCTGCGAGCGGACTTTCACAAAATGGCGGAGAGGGTGTCGCAGGTGGAAGTGGTCACAAAATCACTCGTGGAAGACACCTCAGAGCTCCAGTTGGCCATGGAAAAGATGCAAAAAGTTACCAAGCTCCTGCACGACAAGCTGGACGACCCGGAAGGGCGTTCGCGACGCAACAACGTACGTATCCTTGGGCTTCCAGAGACGGAGGGGAAAGGGGCCATGGACCTCTATATAGAAGACCTCATCAAGAACAAACTCCAGCCCAAAGGCCTGTCTCACTTCTTCTCGGTGGAGAGAGCGCACAGAGTCCCGGGGGGCCCGCCCAAGACGGGGGCAACTCCAAGACCGGTGCTAGCCCGGCTCTTTAATTTCAGAGACAGGGATGCAATTTTGCAGGCGGCCAGGAATTCACCACCAGTGCGGATTCAAAATGCAACCTTAGCATTCTTCCCAGACTACACGGCAGAAGTGGCCAGGCGACGCAAGTCCTTCACGGAGGTTAAAAAAGCACTTCGCGACAGGGATCTGCCGTACTCCATGATGTTCCCTGCTAAACTACGGATAGTGGCCGAGGGGAAGACCTGGTTTTTCGACACACCAGAGGTGGCTCAAGAATGGCTGGAGGGCTGGAGACCAGCAGGACAGCGGCACCGCTCACAGCGAGACCGACCGCGACACCGTACCGAAAAGACACCACCCAGTCAGTCCTCCCAACTACCGCAACAGGGAGGCGAGGAAGACATAGAATCAGACCTTGAGAGAGATCCGCTAGACTCTGGACAAGTGGCTCCGGTGTGACATTGAACTGCACTGTTTTCGAGATTGTGTGGGCCGCGGGGCCATGGCTCGGACGCGGCTGAGTAGGGTGGGCACAGGCAGTGCCCAGAGGGGACTCACCAACCCCACAAGCAAGTAAGATAATTAGGGGAGGGCTAAAGCACTCTGCACAGTTGGGGTTGCGGGCGGGAGTTTGTCCGTGGAGCAGGGTAGCAGGGAGGGGGGATGGGACTGAAGTTTATATGTTGGAATGCTTAATTTTGTTTGTAGTCATCGTTCACCACCTACATTGTACTATCACCCTGACATCTGTATATCTCCTACACAGCACGACACAAGTCGACGCAGGAGTTACGCCACAGCACACGTTGTGTGCAAGACTCATCAGCCTAATGGCCAGGCCACTTAATCACACGCCCGCCGAGGGCTTCTCCGCAGCCGGGAGGGTTCCCCCACTACGCATACTGACATGGAATGTCCGGGGCCTGGGTGACAAAATCAAGAGAGGCTTGGTCCTCCAGGCCATAAAACGTCAAAACCCAGATGTGGTCCTCCTACAGGAAACCCACCTCACGGGGTCCACCTGCAAAGCCCTAGACAGACGTGACTACACAATGGCGGTACACGCTGACTTCACTACTGGCTCCAGGGGTACAGGCATACTAGTGAGAAGATCTTCCCCCTTTATGGTAACCCGCCGTGTGGCGGATGACCAGGGTCGCTTTGCCGCGGTCCATGGGCAGTGGGAGGGCAGGGCTCTAAATGTGATATCAGTATATATTCCCCCAGCCCTACACTCTGTGGCCCTACCAGCACTGGGCAAATTCCTTCTTGATCTCCCCGATGGCGACACGATTGTTGGGGGGGATTTTAACGCAGTCATGGATCCACTTAAGGACACCTTTCCCTCCAGGACCCGACCACGGGGTACTGCACCACTGTCGGACTTTGCGGAAGCCCTAGGCCTTGTAGACCTCTGGCGACAATTGCACGCCGAGGCCACCCAATACACTTACTACTCGGCGGTACATAATAGCCTATCTCGCATAGATTACTTCATGACACTGGGTTTGGGACTAGATATGGTAGAAAAGGTGGACACACTACCCAGGGGGGTCTCAGATCACTCTCCAATTGTCCTATCGCTAACCACCGGAGGGAAACGGAATGCACGACTCTACCCAATCTACCCAAATTTTTTTAAACTCCCCAAGATTCGGAAGAAACTCAAACTGGTGACGTCGCTGTATTTTGCTGAAAACACAGGCACAGTGGAGTCACCTTCCACCCTATGGGAGGCGTACAAAACTGTCTCAGGGGGGCGGCCATTGCTGCGATTACGGGACACAAACAGGACTCACGAAAGGAACTCACAGACCTGGAACTTGCACTCGACACGGCCAACAACGCTCACATGACAGACCCCTCCCCGTCCACGACACACACCCTCATGATCCGGCAGCACCAATACCTAGCTCACCTCAAGACGACAGAGAAAGGGTACATCGCAAACACTAGACATAGAATTTACGATGTGGGCGACAAAGCGGGTCGTATGCTAGCATGGCTAGATAAGAGAGGGAATGGAGCGAGAGGTATTCATAGGCTCAACACAGAAGATGGGCGGACACTGGTACACCCAGAAGAAATAGTTTGCGAATTAGCGCGACACTATCAGGCAATCTACACACCAGAACGGAGGGTCACACGACAAATGGCGACGGTAACGCTCGCGGACATTACCATCCCCAGCATTGCACAAGAAGATAGAGACACCCTAGAACTAGACCCGACGGGGGAAGAAATCCAGCTGGCGATCCAGGCGTTACAGTCAGGTAAAGCACTAGGCCCTAATGGGATACCGGTAGAGTGGTACAAGTCCATGGCTCCAGACCTCAGTGCCCCATTACTGGCCATGTATTTAGAGAGTAGGGACAGACTGGAGCTGCCGCTGGATCAACGCACGGCCACGATTGTTGCAATACCCAAGCCGGGGAAACCCCCGACGGAGTGCACCTCGTACCGCCCGATATCGTTATTGAACATCGAGGCCAAGATACTAGCTAAACTTCTAGCTACCCGCTTGCTGCCCCATCTCAGTACCCTAATCCACCCTGATCAGTCGGGCTTTATGCCCCACCGGAGCACTGCGATGAATCTCAGAAGAGTCCACGGAGTGTTAGCCCGAACACACCTTTTCACGGAGCAGGCGGTGATCCTCTCTCTCGACGCCAAAATGGCGTTCGACCTAGTAGAGTGGGAATACCTCTTCGTGGTACTGGAACGCATGGGATTTGGGCCGAAATACATAACGTGGATACGGTTGCTTTATGCGAAACCCGTTGCACAAGTGGTGGCCAATGGCCACACGTCACCGAGATTCCCTCTGGGCAGGGGAACTAGACAGGGCTGCCCCCTGTCCCCCCTGCTCTTCGCACTGGTGCTTGAACCCTTGGCTATCCAGATCAGGTCAACACCCCGGTTCACAGGCATCAAATGGGAGGAGGGGTGGGAGGACAAAGTCTCGCTATACGCAGACGATATGCTCATCTACATGACCGCACCCGAGACCGGCATCCCAGCCCTACTAGACCTGTGTGACACGCATGGGCGCACATCGGGCTACACTCTCAACTGGTCGAAATCCACCATATACACGTTAAAAGGCCCGGCGCCGAGACTGCAGGGGAACTGTCCAATGCTTACGACGTCGGCCTCTTTCAAATACTTGGGTATTATCATCTCGAGCGGGGAAGCAGAATTTTTTGTTAATAACCTAAAACCACCCATAGATCGCCTGCGAGCAGATGTTAAACACTGGGCGGCCCTCCCCCTGACCCTGCTGGGCAGGGCGGCATTGTACAAGATGATGGCCCTCCCAAGACTCCTCTACGTCCTGGAAAATACTCCACACCTAGTACCACAGCGTTACTTCCAACAGATTGTTGCGCTGGTCACTGTCCTGCTCTGGAATACAGGCCCGGCGCGCATAGCGTATGACAAGCTGGTAAAGAGCTGGTACGAGGGGGGCATAGCACTCCCCAACATTCAGCTATATTACTGGGCGGCCCAACTCAAGATTATAAACTACTGGATCCACGCCCCAAAGGACGACCCGGCCTATCGGGCGGACTGGTCACAACTTGGGACAGACTGTATGCTGTCCGTGCTCTACAACAAATCACAACTGAAGGCCCTAATTGGTCCGACCAAACACAAGGCGGCGCTATGGCACGTGGCACAGGCCCGTCTGGGGTGGGCAGGCCGACTTACTAAAATGACGCCCTTGTGGGACACGAAGGCATTGGGGAACCTGAGAGGCTGTAAGGGGTTTGAACGGTGGGATTCCATAGGCATCTCTACGGTAGGAGACCTCTGGGACAATGACTCAGTACTACCGTTTCCACAACTGCAACAGCAATACAACCTCGGACCCACAGAAACGTTTCGGTATGTCCAAATTAGGCATGCACTACTACAGGCAATCCCTACTGGCACCACACTACCGGACTCCTCTCCCTTGGAAGATAGACTGCTAACAGAATTCATGCTCCAAAGCGCCACCTCCCTTACATACAAAAAGCTGATCAACAATCTCAAAGACCCAACGCTAAAGCTTAAAGGAAAATGGGAAGGGGAACTAGGTGAGACAGACGAATTTGAATGGAATGAGGCCCTGGCCTCCCCGAAGGAGGTGGGAATCTCTAGTAAGCTCAGACTGGTACAACTTAAAATCCTACACCGCATCTATTACACCAGGACACTGCTACATAGAATACAGAGAGTGACACACCCCTTCTGTTTGAGAGGCTGCGGGGAGGAAGGGACACTGATCCACACACTATGGGAATGCCCACAAATACGCGAATTCTGGAGACATGTGCTCCGATCCATCTCCCAGGCCCTTAAACTTTCCATTTTACCTGAACCACGTAAATGCCTTTTAAACATCTGGGACCCCAATGATCTGGGTAGGTATGAACTGATTTGGGCGTCACTGGCAATGACAGTGGCTAAGCGGGATATAGCGCAGAAATGGGGGGCGCCAGAAGTACCCACCGCCAGTAGGTGGGCTAAGAACATGGACATCCTAATGGTGACAGAGAGAGCGGTCTACGTGCTTCGGGCAGCGCCCCGGAAATGGAACAAAGTTTGGGCGGCGTGGAACAAGTACAGAGGGGAAATCTGTGAGCCCTTACCAGAGGGAGAGGAATCAGACTCGGAGGGGGAGGAGGAGTAACTGAACGGTTGCGGGGCAATGGCCCAGGGAACATGACAATGTTACATTGGCGGCACTAACCTGGCCATACACTGCAGTGCTAGTGGAGACAAAGGCTACTACGAGCTGTGGGTGACACAGAAGGGGTACGATGACACATGGTTGGGGGGGTAAGTTGGGAAGTTTGTTAATAATGTTCTAAATGAAAAGAGATGTAGCTATCACTGATATTTGAGGGAGGGGTTAACAGGGGACTGCAATTTACGCAATGTAACTTACAATTGATGTGTATACAAGACCCGTGAAGCAGCAGACGACTCAGTCCTTGTTACGAAAATGTCGCTCATCAATTACTGTAATGACAATTTATACGAAATGTAACGATTACCGAATGGATGTATGCAACTGATTAACCACTATTCCTTCCTATCAATAAAGTTTAAAAAAAAAAAAATTAACAAAACAACCCCCCAGCATACTAGCGGACAAGTCCACTACTCACTGTAACAATGTCGCCGAATTTTTTCATCAGAAAATAAGCTCGATCTACTCGGCCTTTCCCCCGAATAACCTCACCCCCCTAACCCCTCCCCTCTATCCCACAGACCCCCCTCCAGTCAACAGCTACCAACGCTGTCTCACTTTCCTCCTTTGGATCTTGCCACGCTTGAACCTTTAGCACGGAAAGTCAAATCCGGTTCCCCCAATGATCCAGGCCCACCAGATATAATAATGGCAGCCTCGCAGACCACCTTGCCTATCTTAAGGGAGGTTTTAAATACCTCCATCTCTTCAGGCACGGTTCCCACCCTATGGAAGCAGGCTATGGTTAGAGCCCTACTGAAAAAACCTGGACTCCACGGATCTAAGTAACTACCATCCCATATCCCTGCTACCCTGGGCAAGCAAGATCCTGGAGAAATATATAAACCTTCAGTTAATAAACTTCCTTGAAGATTACCATCTACTGGACCCCACTCAGACTGGCTTTAGACCTAAACACGGGACCGAGACCGCCCTCCTCATGGTCACCGAGGAGGCTAGAAAAATCCTAGATCAAGGAGGATCAGTGGCAGTGATCCTCCTTGATCTTAGCGCGGCCTTTGATACGGTCAGCCATGACACCCTGCTGTACCGTATGTCCCAGGTCGGGATCAAGGGCAAAGCGTGGTCCTGGTTTCAGTCCTTTTTAGAGGACATATCCTTCCGTGTGTTCGAAGGCGAGTCTGTGTCCACCAGCAGACCTCTGAAATGCGGTGTCCCTCAAGGCTCCTCTCTAAGCCCTGCACTTTTTAACCTGTACATGAGGCCACTGGCTGATGTCGTCCGCCCATTCGGGATTAAGATCATCTCCTATGCGGACGACACGCAGCTGGTGGTCTCCCTGACGCAGGAAGCCAATCTACCTGTGCGGGGCGGGCTTAGAGAATGTCTGGAGGAAGTGAAGACCTGGATGTCCCTATCGTCCTTAAAACTAAATGGGGACAAAACCGAGCTCATGGTCCTAGGCCAGCCGGATCTCAGCTTCCCCGTCTCCCTGTGGCCACCCAGTCTGGGCCCTCCACCAACCCCCAAAAACAGCATTAAAAGCCTTGGAATTTGGATGGACAGATCCCTGTCCTTCAATGTACAAGCCATGAAACTTTCAGCTACTTGCTTTGGCATCATGAGGATGCTCAAGAAAATTTTCTCTCTCCTCCCCATGGAAGCCAAACAAGCAGCTGTACAAGGTTTGATTCAATCCCGCCTTGATTTTAATAACGTACTTTACCCCGGTGTCCCGGAATCTACTCTGAGAAGGCTCCAAATAGTTCAGAACTGCGCAGCACGCATGCTACTCGACCTTCCCCGCAGACAGTCAGTAAGGTCCGGACTAGTAACCCTCCACTGGCTACCGGTGCGCCAGAGAGTTATGTTCAAAGCCATGTGCATAGCTCACCAGTCATTCTGGGACACTGGTCCCAGGATTACGCGGGATCTAATCACCCACTACATGCCCAACAGAAACCTACGATCTAATCAGACCTTTCTCGCAGTGACCCCCAGAATTAAAAGATCTAGATCTGGAGGTAGGACGCTCTCCTACAACGTGGCCAGGGCCTGGAACGCCCTTCCACTGCATCTAAGAGCTAACTCCAACCTTACGGTTTTCCGTAAACAGCTGAAAACCTTCCTATTTCACCCAGTCTAACTAACTCCAATTCTCTCCGCTCTGGGTCCCCAGGGTCGGGTTCACGGTATTCCTAGCGCTTGGACGCCTCCAGGCAGCAATTCGCGCTTTACAAATCCACGTCCTATCCTATCCTATCCTATCCTACCCTACCCTACCCTGCCCAACAGCTGACACCTAGAACAGGCCCGCATGGCCATAAATAGTCTCTTCACCTCTAAAGCTGAATACACACTATAGCGCCTGAAAGGGTATCACTATGAACAGGGGGAAAAGGTGGCCCAACTGAGACAATGGGAAGCTGCCATGGCCGTCCCTGCCATTCACTCAATGAGTGGGAAGATTTTCACCCTAACATAGGACATTGTTAACAAATTTGCTTTATTGTACAAGACACTGAACACCCCAGAGATGCCAGCAACCGCAGAATGCTTGGCTACCTTCTTGGAGGGTATGGACCTCCCCTGCCTGTCGGACAAGGGTAGAGAACTACTGGTGGAGGAGATCAGTAAAGAAGAGATTATGCACGCCATTTCCAAATCGCCCTATCACAAAGGCACTTGCGAGGGCTACTTCCATGTGGAGTTCTATAGGTAGGGTGGTGAGGAGGAAGTCGACTCCTTGCATGCCTCCTTACAGAAAGCGGAGCGGGCTGCATTCCTGGGACCCCTCTCCAACAGGGCGGTGATCGCAGTTCTGACCAAACCTGGGAGAGGCCCATTATTATGTTCCAGGTACAAACCCATCCCTCTGCTGAACGGCTAAATCAAAATCCATGCCAGCATACTGGCGTCACGCCATGACAAGGTCATTCCCTCCCTGATCCACCAAGTGCTGAGTGGCTTTGTACCGGGATGCTCTTCCAGGAACAATCTTCACACCCTGGCCCACACCCTCTGGGCAGCCAAGGATCTCCTGGCCGATGTGGTGGCCCTCTCCCTGGACTCTGAGAAGGTTTTTGACTGCATCAAGTGGGCTACTTTCTACTTTTTTGCCACCATGAAAACATTTCGACTGGGGGACGAATTCATTGCCAAAGTACGACTGCTGTATGATTGCCCAACAGCCCAGGTCAATTGCAGGGGGTATCTCTAAGACCCCTTCTCAATCCGGAGGGGCACCCGCCAGGGCTGCCCACTTTCTCCCTTCCAATTTCTCCGGTCCATGGAACCCCTCTCGCCCGCTATCTGTCACTCACCTCACATAGCGGGTGTTCCTCTCATGGGCAGACTGTCCAAGGTCTTTCTCTATGCCGACAATGTCCAGCTCACCCTCACAGACCTCCACCACTAGCTCCCAGCTCTGTTGGAAGTTATCTATGACTTTGCTGCCCTATCCGGTTACAAAGTCCCACCACTCTCATCCGGCACCACGAAAGTGCCAATACATGGTTACCCTTTCCATTGGAACTCCTCAAATCTCAAATACCTAGGGATCTAGATTATTAGAGGACTGGACAGGATGGTATCGGACAACATGGATCCACTGATAGCCCAGATTTAAATGGACTTTGAGAAGTGGTCCCTCTTGGAGTTCTCGATGAGGGGCAGGGTGCAAGCAGTGAGAATGGTCACTCTCCCATACTTCAACGCTACACTGGGCATGCTCTCAGTGTTAGAGCTTTTAACCACCCTCTTCCTCATTCATGCACAGATTCGTCCTTTGCATGGGGCTCCTTGCGGCCCAAGTTAGCTGCGTCCAAGCTTACGGCATCCGTTCATGTGGCGGGTTGAGCCTGCCATCAGTAGAGTACTATGCACTGACTCTTCACCTCTCATTAATGTCATACATGCTCCCTGGTACTCTAGATCTACCACTGTAGAACCTCAGAGAACAAACTCTCCTTTCTGGCAGCTAGGGACTCCGCCTTCTCTATGGGGATCCCCCACCCAGTCATGCAACTCACTCCCTTTGCTGCACCCACGCAAAAGGTTTGACTATTCTCCCATCGCCTCTTTGTGGTGGACCCACATTTGCATGCTGGGGCACCGCTGTGGGGCAATGATGGTCTACATTTTGATGAACGGGCCCTACGCTGGATCGCTTGGATGGAGGCGGGCATACTCACCCTGGACCAAATCCTACAGGACAGAGACCTGAAATCCTTTGGGCGTTTCAGGGAGGAATTTGGTCTGCACCTGCAACAAGCCTGGCACTACCTGCAACTGCAGGATTGTGTGCAGTGTTGCTTGGGCCCACACCGCTGGTCCTTACAATAATCAGTAGTAGTAGATTACCTGACTACGTGGGGCTGACACAAGAGAGTGATATTGGGCTGTACGGCATACTTGCCGTCCATCTCTTTTTCCAACCTCTCCTATGCTGCCTCCTTACCAAAAGGCAAACTCGCCTATAGATCACCTTCTAAGAATGGGAACTGGACTGATATTCTGAATGCCCTGGATAAGGGCACCCGGCAAGCACGCTTAAAATTCTGCTCCATTACTGGTACTGGACACCGACTAAATTGAACAGGGCAGCACACATTTCATACGTGAACTACTGGAGATGTGCAGCTACACGCTGCGATCTCACTCATATCCTTAGCGAGAGTCCCTTGATCCAATCTTTCTTGTCTCTTGTTGGGAACACCTGAGGAGCGTCCATGCCACTGCCCCTTCCCCTACCATCATTCTTCTCTATGACACTGGGGATTCCCTGGACATAGCCCGTCCAAAGTGTCACCCCCTCTATATGGCCCCGGGCCACGGCAAAGATATCTATTCTTCACCAAAGGAGGTCATCCATGCCCCCATCACTGGAGGACTGGAAAGTGGCGATGATACAGAAAGCATCACAATAGAGTGTTATCTACAACTTATAGGACCAGGATGAGGTGTCGATGGAGACATTGCCTCCCTTTCCTGAGAAAGAACCTCTGAAGTGGAGGACATTATTCCCATCCCTGCCCTCCACCTCTCCCCTTTGTATCCCTAGTGTTCTGAGATCACTGTCCCCGCATTCCATGTAGCTGACTCTTGCCATACTCAAGGGAGGCCCACCACTCCCACCTTTGCTCCCCACCCACCCTAATCTTCCCAGCCCTGCCACCTCTTTTTCCTTTCCTTCCCCCTTACAAACTATGTACCCCTTCTCTGTCCTCCCCACCTCCCCCCTACTTCTTGATACCCTGCCTCCACCTCCTTACAGCCCTGCCCCTACCCCTCTTTCTCCACCACTCACGCTTCCCCCACACATTCATCCCTCCCTCTACCCATGTACACGAATGCATGCAGAACCCCTCTCGGGCGAGACTGCCACTGTATCCCTCGTCACCCTCTAGTCGACATATGGAGTACTCCTCATATCTCTCTTGTCGGTATGCTGGGGAACTTTCTGACCCAATACAGCGGGCACCTCCCCCAGCTAGTGCATACAACCAGTCTTCCCCGACTCCCCCCACCTATACTATCCAGCCACATAGAGCAAACCCCTCTTCTTCTATCCTCCACACAGACTGGTTGCCCCGATCTCCACTGCCCCCCCACCATGTAGGCCCCAGTCCAGTGAATCCCCGACCCTTGGCACCTAGGGGGATGCCTAGTGTCATTGCAGTAGGCCTTCCTAGTTCCATGTGTATCACGCCTCCACTCCACACCCCCTCCATCATTACCTTGTTGAATTGCATTGCATTGTTTGGGGCTTTAATGCCTCTGTACCACACTGTGCAATTGCTGTACAATTCTATTTCAATAAAAAAATTAATTACGACACAAAAACAGGCTTGCCAATCCTGCGGCGTAACACCTCTCTAAAAATAGCATGTCATGTACAGGGATTCTCTGGGTTGTTTGGAGGCAGCATGTAATATGGCAACTCTTGCCTCTTTTCTAGCCAGGAAAGTGTGGACATTGACTGACGGTAATGTTGGCGCTGCGGGTGGTCTAGATCCTGATGCCGCCGCCACATGGCGAGCCAACCCTCGCAGGCCTGGAGAGGGCGGGCTGTCGGGCCACCCACCATATAGACTGATGTTGCACTATGCACCACACAATGACTTGATACCTCTTCTGAGGAGGCCTGTGAAGGTCAGACTTCTACTGCAGACTTGAGTCACCCTGCAGATGGTGGACAGCCTAGTCTAGACTGGCAGCTCTTGACCCTGTAATATTTTGTATTATATATGTTCTTGCATCAATTTACTTAATGGCCTTGACTGACAGATCTCACCAGTTGCCAGATGTCTACTGTGCACTTACCTGCCCTGCCTTTTTACCTCGCTTGATTTTATGTCTGAATGGAGCAGGTTTGCCTTTTGCTGGTTCCCCCTCCTTCCTTATTACAGCCTTTTTCCCATCAGTTAGCCTTTTCTGCACTCCTCCTTGCACATGAGGGAAAGTCCTCTTGAGTTAGTGCTGGAGCTATATATGCACCATAGGTATTGGTATCACAAAATGTGCTACACAATGTGACCCATGGGCGCTGTAAGCAGGTGCACCTGCTGTTGACCCCCCACTCCCCACGCGGCACTTTCTGTAATATGGTTGCAGGTTTGTAGATCTTGCTCTATTGCTTGCATCTTGAGCTATCACCAGGTGCTAGATGTCTTTGGCACCCCCAACTTTGCTGTCCTGGCATGAGGACCTTCTACACTGGGAGCAGGCTGCAGTCATCTGCTTGCATAGGGAGGAGTAATGTATCTCCGTCGCAGTCCAATGAGTGACCTCTGGGATGCTCTTGTACTTGTTTCCGGTCCAGGGAAGACATGGCTTGGCAGTTCGGGCTGGACTGTTCCCATGAGGCACAGGGTCAGACTGATTTGCATATGGCCATGTCTGAACTGGGGTGGCTGAGTGAGCTAAAGAATGGTGATGGATTAAACCCAGATCAGTTGACTGGGGGTAAGTGTTTGATTTGCTCAAACGCTCCGTCCATCATCCCCTTTTGTTTCGCTCTTGTACTTGCCCATAAAAAACAGCTGTCTAATGACGACCTCCCACCTTGAATACTTGCTCTTGGATAGCCTGATGTAGTTTATTGTGACTGCCACCCCCTCTTCTTCATTCATGGGAACATTTATCCCCAGCCTCCTTGTGATGTCCCCTCAAAGGGAGAGACATGTAACACTGTGATGCTAGGCTTTGCTTTACTTGGATTTGTCATCTGTACTAGAACGATTTATAATCATGCTTCGATTTTCTCACATAATATTCCTACCCTTATGATTTAGTTATGTTCTAAAGTTAATGTTTAGACCGCATCATTATGGTTTGAACATTGTCTGGTCCACTTTGTGGTGATGGTATAATATATCAGCACCTTTTTTTGATGTAAGCATGTGCGAATGGAATGGAATGGAATGAAGATTTGTAAAGTGCAATGGCTACCCAAAGGCATCCCAGCGCTGTGGACAAACTGGAGGGTTGAGCTGTAGGGGCGGGTGTGAGGGGAGCAGAGGGAAAGGTTAAGTGCGGGATTTATTAAAAAGCCAAGTTTTTAAGAGTTTTCGAAATGTGAGCAGGTTGGGCTCTGACCTGATTGGGAGGGGAAGAGTGTTCCGGATCCTGGCCAGGTTGTAGGAAAGCGAGCGGCCTCCGCATCTGGCTCTTCTTATACGTGGTATGGAGGTTAGGTAGGAGGTCGCGGATCTGAGGGCTCGAGAAGGATGGTAGGCTTCCACCAAATGTTGATTTATGGCGGGGCCTGTTCCCCAGTAGGAGCGGTGCGCGACACACATGCTCTTGAATTCTAGTCTGGCTTTCATAGGGAGCCAGTGGAGGTCCTTCAATCTGGCTTTGACTGAGGATCGGTGAGGGAGGTTCAAGAGGATTCTTGCTGCACAGTTTTGGATAACTTGCAGTTTGGACAGTGTGGACTGTGGGGCGCCTAGGTATAGGGCGTTACCGCAGTCGAGGCGTGACAGTATTAGTTCTTGGACCATGATTTGTCTAGAGTGAAACGGGAGAAGGGGGAGAATCTTGCGGAGCAATCTCATCAGCCCAAAGCAGATAGCGGCTAGTTTGGTGGCTTGGTAGTTGAAGGTGAGATTGTGGTCGAGCCAGATCCCAAGGCTCTTAATTTGATCCTTAGGTTGGGGGGGGCTACCTAAACAGAGGGGCTAGATGGTATTGATGGATTTAGAGATGTTATTTCCAAGGAGCTTTACCTCTGTTTTGTCCCCGTTAAGTTTTAGATAGGAGACCGACATCCAGGAAGCAAAAGCTTTCAGGCAATTGTGTAGGCTGTGGTTGGAGTTGAGAGGGAGGTCCAGTGCTACCACCAGCTGAGTGTTGTCCGCGTAGGTGACAATTTTCACCCCAAAAGGGCGGATGACATCAGCTAGGGGGCTAAGGTAAACATTAAAAAGGGTAGGACTCAGGGAGGAGCCCTGAGGCACTCCACAGTTAAGAGGTTTCCTAGAGGAGGTAAACTCCTTTTCGAATACCTGGAAGGATCTGTCTGTAAGGAATGATTCCAGCCAGGTGAGCGCTATGCCTGACACTCCAATCCTACTGAGGCGATGGAGCAGGATGCTGTGATTTACAGTGTCGAAGGCAGCATTCAGGTCAAGTAGGACGATGGCCGTAGAGCCGCCACCGTCCAGGATCCTTCTTGCCTCCTCCGTCACTGCAATCAGGGCAGTCTCAGTTCCGTGGCGGGGCCTAAAACTGGTCTGGGTGGAGTCCAGTATGTTGTTGGATTCTAGAAAGTCTGTCAGAATAGAGTTGACATGTTTTTCCAGAATTTTACTGAGCCAGGGTAGGAGGGATATGGGTCAGTAGTTGGAAGGGTTGGATTGGTCGAGGGTAGGTTTCTTTAATAGCGCTTTGACCATGGCTCTCTTCCATAGGGGGAGACAATGCTAGTATCGAGGGAGGAATTGAGCAGGTCTTGGATGGTAGATGAAATCTGGCTGGTTATTTGGGTGAGAACCCTAGGGGGAGCTGGGTCAGTTGGGGATCCAGATTTGACCATTCTCATGTACTTTTCCAGATTGATTTTGTCAAGAGCTGGGAAGTTGTTGAGAACACTGGGTGGGGCTACCATGGGGTCAGTTTTGGCAGGGTCTCTGGGCGGGGGGGGTGGGATGGGGGGAAGGAGGAGTTGATCAATTCTATTTTTTGATGGAAGAATTCCGCTATTTCCTCGCAATGGTTCTGGGTGTTATTGTGGACTTTAGGAGTCTCAGGGAATCGCAGGAGGGTTTTGGCTGTACGGTAGATCTCCTTGGGTTTATTCGCCGCATTGTCTATTTTTTGTTCGTAGAATGTGGCCTGAGCTTGTTGGATGTCTGCTTTATAATTTTGAATAGCTGCTCTGTAACTGACTTTATCCGCTGGGCAGTAGACAAGGCACCATTTTCTTTCCATCTGCTTACAGGCGCATTTGGCCTTCCGTAGATCGTCTGTGTACCATGGGGCTGTTGGATTGCGCCGCTTGGGACGAAGACTTTTCATAGGGAGTACCAGATTTAAAGAGTTGGTGATCCACCTATTGTAGTTGTCGTTCCCCTGGATAGGGTTCGATGAGTTAGGGGGTTTTGTGCATTGTAAGGAAGTTTGCCATTTGGGTAGGGGGATTTTTTGCCAGTTCCTTGATAGCAGAGTCGTCGGGGTTTTGAATGAGGGAGATGGGGGAGGGTCCAGGTGAATGGGATGAGAAAATGGTCAGACCAGGGCAGTGGGGAGGGGTTTTTGGAATTCATCTATCATCCTTGTATTGAACCATATGCTTATGCCGAAAGAAATACAAATTGTGTTGAGAAAAAAAGAAAAAAAAACTTTTCAAATAAGTCACACCATGGAACAAAGACACTCTCCGAGTACACTATTCATGTTGATACTGGAGTCAGACAAAAGAGCAGGCATTACAACGTTGTCCATAAGGGTGAGATTGATCTGCCACCTGGTAAAGTCCAAAAGAGAAAAATCTCTTATCGGCGCGCCTGGTTTACTCAGAGGAGAACTGGAGTAACAGATCTCCAGTGATCCCTAGTTAAGTAGTCAGCTACTCCATGTTCAGTGCTTATATTATTCACCAATACGGTTTTTATCTCTCCTCTTTCCACATTCCTTCTCTTTCATTGCTCCTTTTCATTCACATAATCTGACTTTCATGCACAGAGAAAAGATACTGTCTTATTTAGGAAAAAAAAACATAAGGCGGAAAGGACTGCACCAACTGTAGGGTATAGTAGAGGGATAGAGTTGGCTGCACAGATTTCAGAGTGGAGCTTGTTGCAGAGACAGTGAATAAAAACAGCCTTCTGGAAGTGGGTGCAGTGGTGTAGGTTGAAGCAGGCTAGATGGGTAAGCTCATAACGTTGTTTTTCTTTGCATGCACCATTATTAGCTCACTGAAACTCATTACCAGACTTGTTCGCCCATTACCAAGGCTTACAAAATATTCATTAAAAGTTTGTCTTCTGAGTGTGAGTATGAGACAATGTTTTTAGAGCAGATGGGGAGAGTGTGTGAGGCCGATGAAATAAATCAAGGAGGTGGTGAAGTTGGAAATGAAGACATGAAAATGCAGATGGAGGAAAGATAGCGGTAGGGTGGTCATAGAGTTGGGTGAGGGGTCTTAGCAAGGAGGGGAAAACAGGGTGGAGAATGTTGAGATTGGGAGCAAGTGCAGGCCTGGGTGAAGCATATGTTGGTGAGGACTAAACTTGGGTGGGTTAGTCAAATTTGCAATTAGAACCAATTGAATGGAAATAGTACTGAATAGAGAGCATTGCGGATGGGTCATGAGAGGGGTCTCGAGGATACCCACGATGGGGAAGAGGAGTGAGGACAAAAGAGCTAGAAGGATGGTCACTACCCGTTTCCTTGCTGTGGTATATTTATACCATCATGAACAACACTTGAACAGTTTTTTTGAAAAACAGGAAAATTAGCACCGGGTTTTGTGCATATTTTAGCACATCCTTTGTGTATACAATGTAATTCAACTGACACTAATTCTTTCTGATTAAATTTTATTTTATGAAAAATATTTTTTCTTTTTTTATTTTTTCTTATATCTTATATATTGTTGTTTTATCTGTGCAAATTATCAAATCTTAAATATATATCAAAATCCACAATTCATTAGATACAATATTTTTGTTCACAATTATATACAGAAAAATTTCCTTCAACGCGTTTCGGCATAGCCTTCCTCAGGAATTCTGTATATATTCTCTGTATCAATGATAACTTAATGTGGTCAAGAGAACACTGTCCTTATCTGTGCAGAATTTTCAATGCAGGTGATGTGCCTCTTGATATCGACGTACTGTGTTATCAAGAGGCATTCACTTATAGATGTTGTGTCAAATGTTTCACAATGTTATTGTACATGGATGCCAGGCTTTTTATTATAAAAAGGTCGCTTCTGCTAGCTCCGCAATCAATGTAACACTTGAACAGTAACATTTTCTATTTGGGTTAGTGAGTGCAAATGTGTGAACATGTTCATAGTCAGGATAGAATTTCTGTACTTCAACAAATAAAGTATATTAAATATATCATAGTAATTAGATAAATGTAATGCGCTACAATTTCTTAAAGCATTTTGAATATATGTCTAAAAATTTACAATGTTGATTCATCAAATGTGGGACAACAAAAATGACACCCTGGAGTTTACAGTGCTGATCCATGCAGTAGCTGCAATGCATCGGTTCTGCTTAGGGTTAGCACTACGTAGCAGAGGAGATGCGTTGGTTCCACTGGATCCCCAGAGGCTGGCAGAGCACTTTAGGCCTACTTCCAAGGGTCCCAGACTAGGGTGGCACCCCTTGGTAGATGCCAGAGTCTGGGTGCTGGGTTCAAGGTTGCTGGAGCGTTCTATCCCTGAGGCTCAAGGCAGGAAGTCAAGCAACTAGCTCTTGGAGTAACTTTGGGGTACTGGGTTCAACAAATGCAGGTTGAGACCTTCTCACCCAGGCAAGAGGGCAGCAGGTCAGTACAGCAGGACAGCAGTTTTTCAGGGCAGCAGTCCAGCAGAGTTACAGTCCTTTCAGAAGCACAACAGTCCTTCTTCCTGGCAGAGTATCCACAGGTCGGGGAGTGTACTGAAGAGTTTGTGCCTGCGGTCCAATATTTATACTTGGTGCCCTTCCTCTGGAAGATGGGAGAAGCTTCTAGAAATTCCCTTTCAAGTACCCAGACATACTATCTTCCCTGTCCTGCTTCCAGACTATTTATAGGGGAATGAAGTCCTTTGTGTGGAGGCAAGACGCAGCCTATTCAAGTGTAACTAGAGATGGGCCCAGCTCCGCCCTCCCTTTCTACCAGTGATATCCTAGCCAGGCACACCTAAGATTTCTATTGTGTATGGCTGTCTAGGAGGAATAGAGAAAGCCCAAATGTCAGCTACACCCAGCAATGTGAAACAAAGACAGGCAACAGGCAAACAAATGGCTAATGCAGGAAAATGCCAACTTTCTGCTGGTGGCATTTTGAAAATGGTCATTTTAAATGCCTCTCTGCCTCAGGAGAGGAATTTTCATTACAGTTCAAAAGACAAAACAAGAGCTTGTTACCTTTTTCCATTTCAAAATGACAGCTAAATAAATGTAATAAGGTAACTCCAATGTTATCCTATGGAAGAAGTAGGCCTTGAAAAAATAAAAAATGATTTTAAGCGATTTCCACCACCAGGACATGTGAAGCTTAAACGTACATGTCCTACTTTTTAAATAAAGACTGCCCCCTGCCCCCTGAGCTATCCCGGGCCTATTCTAGAGGTGATTATATGTATTAAAAAGGAAGGTTTGGACTTGCAAAAGGTTTATTTTGCCAGGTCAAACTGGCAGTTTAAAAACTGCACAATCAGGATACTACGGCAGGCCTGAGCCATGTTTAAAGGGGCTGCGTAAGGGAGTGGTACAATCAGTGCTGAAGACCCACTAGTAGCATTTACTTTACAGGCCCTAGGAATATACAGTACCAGTTTACTATGGACTTATGAGTACATTAAATATGCCAATTAGGGATAAGCCAATGTTACCATGTTTTAAGGAGGAAGCACTTGCATTTTAGCACTGGTCAGCAGTGGTAAAGTCTGCAGAGTCCTAAGGCCAGCAAAAACAAAATCAGCAAAAATGAAGGAGGAAGGCAAACAGTTTGGGGGAAGACCACCCTAAGGTTGACTGGTCTAACACACATGTTGTTGTCCAAAATTTATATTCCCATTATGCCACTCCAGAAATTGCCAGAACCTCTTCAGTAATGAAAATTCTGAAGGAGGAAATTCTGATAATTATAAATAGCCATTTGTAAGGCCGACCCATTGGCCTCATTTAGGGGTTGGTGTTTACGGAATATAGACCAAAAGCCAGCAGATACTAGTCTGCCAACCTCTTTGTCCCTCTGCTATCAGGACAGTTGCTGATTTTCTACTAGCAGAGCCTCAGCTGCCTCGAGTTTTGAAAACATCCAGTATGGCAGCCACTGTTGATCCTCAACTCGATAGCATCTGAAGGCTCATCCTTATTGGAACAGCCCTTCCAATGCAGTGTTCTATGGTTCATGCCAGCCATGCATGGCATGGTGAATGCAAAGATGAAAAAATCAAAAAGTCCTCCATATGCTGGGAGAAAACTCAACCATATCAGAGATATGTATTTAAAAAAACAAAATGCGTTGGGTTTGTTTCTGAAAGACAAATAGCATGCTGACTTTGTTGGAATGACATTATGGCACTCCCATTGCATTTAAAGTGAAAGTGTTCTGGAGTTGTGTCAGCAGCATGTTTGTAAAAAAATCCGGCTGACACAGGCTGCACAGTCAGTTGAGGGACTGCCTCCATGACTCTGATGCCCCGGTATAGGCCCACTGAACTTGAAATTAACTGCTAACTATTTTCTGCAAAGAATATGCTAGGGAGAATTATATTGTTATAGTGTAAATTTGTTTAACTGTTGTCATTATCTCATTTAACAACATACCAAGTTACATATCTAAGTTTGAAAATGGTATAAGGGCATCATCTGAGACATGACATTTTCTAATGACATAAAAGAAAACAAATAACTCCCCCCAAACAACCCCACAAACTAAACTCCCACCCAGCCCCAGTACCAATTGCCATGCATCTAGCAATGACTCTGTGTCTATGTTTATGTGAGGGCCCTTCATTGTGTGGCATTGTCGTTTCCAGTGTGGGATGAGCCTGTGAGTCTCAGTATTTGTAAGTAATGGTGATAAGTCAATTCTCGAGAGAGTAGTGATATAAACGGGCGCCAGGTGGCGCTAAAAGCATCTCCTCCAACAGTGAGTGTATGGGTGTCTCTCCATCCCAAGGACCCCCCACAAGCAGTGCAGTCAGCCCAGATGTATCGGCATAGTGGTGGATCCCCAAAGTGAGAGAATAGTCTGGTGTGCGGCCCCCAGCGCTATTCCTATTTGGCGTCCTTTGCGGGATGCTAGGGAGTAAGTAAGGGGGTTAGGGAGGCCCAGCAGTATGTATCACAGGATTCTTGGGAGTTGTGTTGAGAAGTGTGAATATATGTCGTTTAGGACCGGCTCCAAAACAATGTTATTTTTGGGCACTCCCAAAGGATATGTGTAAGCATACCTTTCTCGCCACATTTCTGCCTGCATTCATCACTACCAGCTGGGTTGCCCCTATGCAACCGTACTGGTGTGAGGTACCAATATGAACAGATTTTCAGAGCCATCTTTATTCCAGCTGTGTTCTAAGTTGTCTATCACGCTCTGTAGTATATGGCTCCCCAGTCTTTCCGAGAAAGCTGACACCCTAGTTTTGCTTCTCGTCAGCGTTGGGCTGGTCTTTTGTTTGGCTTCTGCGTGGGTTACAGAAGAACAGACCGTTCCGATAGGTGGCGTTTGTCAGAGCATTTGCTCACCAGCCAGCTCTCAAAGGGGGTCATTAAACGCTCAACTCCATCTCTCATGGTTGGGTGTAACAGCCAGTGTCTTTTCTGGAGATATCTAAAGAAGGGTATTAGGCTGTTTGTGTCAAAAAAGTGACCGGCTACCCTGCATGCAACCTCCCTCCAAACCCGAAAGGCAAGTCCAGTCCCTGGAGCAAAGGCTAGATTGTCAACGACCGATGTCAGGAGAGATGGGAAGGTGGTTAATTGCCCTCTGTGCACACAGCCATCCCACACCTTAATAATAGTGTGTGACTGGAGAAATAAATAAGCTAGATGCGCAATGGCGGCGCTGTAAAAATGGGACCTTCTCCAATGAAGTCCCAGCTATTGCCCGATCCATAAATAGCCAGTGTTTCTCTAACTCTGGTCTGAATCAGCTGCCTGAAAATATCTAAGAAGGCAAGGTATCCCAAGTCCCCCTTCCGCCACTGGTAGACAACTGCGCCCCTTGATCATCCTCGGTCTCTTACCCACCCACATGAAATGGTGGAAAGCAGCTGCAGAGTCGGTTTTGTCCCCAAATGGGGGGTTAATGGCAGAGTCTGGAAAAATAAAACTATTCTAGGTAAATGCGGCCCATCAATGAAGGTGGATAGTGCTTCCATTGCTCCAATGCTGTGCACACCCTCTTTGCCAGTTCTCGGTAGTTGAGAGCATTTGTGTGCTCCAGTGTTGAGCATAGCTAAACTCCAGAGAAATTTGTTTGAACCATGCCTGTTCACCCTCACCCTTGCTGTTGGGGATCGGTAGCCACTGAGAACCCAAGTTCGGAATTGTTCTCCCATCCCAAAGTGCTCCAGTGTCACATCCAGAAATGGCCAATGGACCCAATTGAACGCTTTCTCGGCATCAACCGATAGTAACATACTGGCCCCCTCCTTACGGCGCACATTATCAATGATGTGGAGCAGCCACTTAGGTCTTTGTGGTATAAACCTAGCTTGATCAGGCCGATCAGTCCCTGCATAAAGGGATTCAAACGGGCTGCCATTATGCTTGTAAAGAGCTTAGCATCCGTATTCAAGAGCGCAATAGGGCGGTAATTAGCGCAGTGACTTCTGTCTTTCCCCGGTTTGGGGATAACAACTATTTCCGCTTCTTGCATTGAGGAGGGTAGACTCGCCATGTGCACTGGGGCTAACTCCAGAATCATATTGTTAAATCATGTTGTTTTTGTTACACAAAAATGTGTGTGACAAATTATTGCAAATGTCATGAACTTCTCATAGGACAAAGCCAATAAAATTTGTTTAAAAAATAAAAATGTACCAACTTAGCACATTTCTATGTATTCCATCATCTGAACCTCACGAAATAATGGTTCTTGCATTTCTTGCATAATTGCATTTATTCTTTTAGAAATTCTATGCATATCCATAACTGACAGGTTCTGGATGTCTGTTTTGTGTGTCATTTGCACAATTGAAGTAAATCAAAAGAAGACTAGCTTGAAAAGAGGAGGGGGTTCTAAACAAAAATAATTAATTTAAGTTCAAAGGACTCAAGTATGTTTCGTCAGGGGGTAGTGGCACCTTGTAGGTGTGCTCATGAAGCCCTCACCCACCAACCTAGTTGGTGGCATGCTTCATCATCGGGCCCACCCAGTGACACCTAGCGTGTCCCGGGTGTGCTTCGACGCCTGATTACAGCGGAGCAGGTATGTCGCTGAGTGTGCGGTGAAGAGTGTTATGAAAATGAGAATAAAACGGCTTGGCGGTGGTCCCAGTACCCGAAGGTGAATTAAACTTTAATACCTGGGCCACCGTCAGCGGTTAAAAATAAGGCTGTGGGATGTTAGAGGCGAGTTACGACCTCCTACATCCTTGGTGGGTCAACATGTTTCAGCCAGTGCCTTATGAATAATCTGGCTTTCTTCAGGACGGGTTAAAAATTATGTGAGTGTAATTAAAACTAGTGGGTGTGTAATCCAGACTATGTGTTTACACGCCCTAAAGTGTTTTTCTATGTGTGAGAGGGGGATTCCCTTCTCAAAAACACACTAGTTTAAGCAAAAGTCTGCTTCAAGGTTGTGAAGTGGCAAGGGTTGGCCAGAATTACTGGGCAGAGCCTGCCTTAGGACCTGTAGTGCCTCCTTCGCAGAACCGGTCCTTTTCTTCATTTGCGCAATTAACATCTTGTCAGGAAATCTGATTTTTAATGTATGCATATCTCTTGTATACGACATGAACAGCACGTATGGTCATTTTAGGTGGTTGTATGGTATTACAACACGGGCTTTTACCACGTGTGCCATTACAACGCTGTTTTTATAACGCAAGTCGTTACAACGACTTGCGCTGTAAGCGCTGTATAGTGGAATAGTTTAATTTTCTATTCCAACTCCAGCCCACGTTACAGTAGGGAAGGTGTTGGAATAGAAAATTAAACTATTCCCTATCCAACAGCGCCCTCCAGAGCAAGTCGTTGTAACGACTTGCGTTGTAATAGCAGCGTTGTAATGGTAGCGCGTGGTAATACCCGTGTTGTAAAGGCTGTTCCCCTTTTAGGTGATTGACGAGAGCCATACACTGCAGAAATAATGTCAATTAAATAAAATGCAGATCAGATATTTAATTTAGAAACTTAATGTCAGTGTTCTTCTTTTCCTTCTTTGTATCTCCTCACAGTACCACGGCCCATACAGAATGAAGGTTTATGAAAAAGAGAACTTTGGGGGCCAGAAGATGGAGTTTAAAGAAGATTGCCCACATGTTCATCAGCACTTCCATTTCCATGACATCTACTCCTGTCATGTGCAGGATGGTCATTGGGTCTTCTATGATGAGCCGAACTACAGAGGACACCAGTACTACCTTAGACCAGCAGAGTACAGGAGATACAGTGAATGGGGGTCATCAAGTCCACGGGTTGGGTCTTTCAAACGAGTGAGAGATAATTTGTAAATATTGTCAATGCTGTTACAGAAAGCTGAACTGAATAATAAATAAATTGTGGTCCTTATGTGCATGTTTCTACTTTGTGCTGGAGCAAATTGTATTTTATCAAATATAAAGGGTATATTGATTTTCCTATTTGGTAGTCTCAGGGAAGTACTTATTTTATTGATGACACAAGGCTTGGTATTATGCTTCTCTTTTACTCAGTTTACTACAGAGCAGCAGTAAAACTATGTTTTGCAATATTCCTGGGAAGAATTTTTTCCACTTTTGCATTATTTTTTAGAGTGAGAATGAGTGCTCTTTAACACCATACAAAGGCCCAGGACTGTTTAGAAATCACTTGGGGGATGGTACACAGTCTCCCAGAAGCCACTAGTAGGGTCCAAGGCTAATCCAGCTGGAACTAGACAGTTGGGATCAGCACAGATGTGGTCTTCTTGCAGCTATTATGTTTGTGCAAATGAGGAGTAGGCTGGGTAGTTAGCCGTTGGAGTCCACTTTTCTGTCCTGAACCAAAGTGGGGAGTAGATCATCCCTTGGGGTTCCTCTCCACAGGTTAAATAGCAGATGCAGTGCTCGGCCTTCCACATGTCCAGAGGTGTTCTGAAGAGTGTACCACGTTTATGGCCAGTGCCATCCCGTGGATGGGAGAGACTTCTGACCAACCCCTAACCAATGGGATTAAAGTTCCAAGGGGTGTCTTTACCCACTTTTGAAGCACTTCAAGTATGTTGTAAGGCAAACTATCCCACAGTGCCCTTCTCTATCTAAACCCAATTTGGCAAAACCTCTCTTTTCTTAGCAGAGCTCTGGGCATACCCATGAATTGTGCCCTAGGAAATGAAAAATTCCTTGTAAACCATTTCTGAAACAGGTTTCCCTCACAACCAGACTGGTACCACTCTGGCTACTTGGACAATGGCAGGCCTAGGTCTCGGTTATATATGCCTGTTACAAGGGATGCCCCTTTGAAGCGTGTGCATTTGAAGGGCACATCCCCAGCCCATCCAGCCAATGCCATTTTGTCCTTTTTCCTGGAATCCATTCACACCTAGCAGCAGGCTGCCAGGTGCCAGTAGAGGTTTAACTCTTGACAGGCCACTAGAGGCTATAGGCAGAAAAATGCTAAGTTTCTAAAATTGGTATTTCCAAAACAGTAATTTAAAATCTGACCTGCCCATTGCTTTGGCTAATAAATTGCTTTAAATCTTTGTCCTTGTTTTATAGTTCTAGCTATTGCCAACCCAAGTGTATGCATTAAAATGTATCATAATGTAACACAGTGCTTTTCCATGTGAGAATCAGCCTTGCACAGTGAAAAATGACTTCGGGTGTTTTTTCGCTGCCAGGACATGTAAAACGAAAGCACAAATGCCCTACATTTTAAATACCACGCACTGTGCCCTATTGACATTTAGAGCCTCCCTTAGGGGTGACATTCATTTTAAAAAGGAAGGTTTAGGCCTGTTAAAAGATTTTTTTGCCAGAGTGAATTTTCTGTTTTAAAACTGCACGTTCAGGCTGCAGGGTCAGGCCAGAAGACATGCTCTGCCTTGTCACTTTAGTGGTGGATCATTAGGTACTGCCGTTCACTAGTGGCATTCAACTCACGAACCCTGGGTCTACAGAGTATCATAAACCTCGGACTTAGAGGTAAGTTAACTTTGCCAATCAGAGATTATCCAATTCTATATGTTTTTAGAGGTACGAGCACATACACTGGTCACTGAATGGCAGAGCTCCCGTGTTCAGAATCTGTATAGCAGTAATAAAATCCAGCAAAATGTGAGGGGGGGTGGTTACGCAAAAGGGTATTGTCTACCACTAATTCTGCAATGTCATCCAAAAACATGCACCTTTTTAAATTGGAGGGATAACCATACTAAATAAAATGTGGATGAATAATACCACAGTGTTTCTGATAACAAATGAACTTTCCTGACAGTATCAGGTAGAAAACCCCACATTGTAGGTGGATGCTTCATGTTACAAATTAAGTTATGTCCACTGGGAAAAGTCCCTCAAGTGCAATGCCTTTGCCCATTTCTAGCCGTGTCCTGTTTGTATTGCATGTTATGTCACATAGGAGTTTGTGATTTACCTGCACTGGAACCTTCACTGGTAACCGGGGATAAGTGGCAAACCCACTTCCTGGTACTGGTGTTTCATTTCTGATGTTGTAACTTTTTTTTAGGAGCATACTCCGACGAAGGGCGTTCACCATGCCTGAAATGCATTGGGGACAATTTGTACCTTATTTTATGATGCTTCATTAATACACACCACCACATGAATGACTGGATTAATTCATGAAATCGTAATGATGATTATGATGACCTAAATAAAAAGCTTAAATGCATCAACATGTTGAACTTTGATTGAACTTGAAGTTGATTCCAATTTGGAGACAGGCAGCGCACTTGAGTGACTTTTCCCAGTGGCGAAAGGCGGCATTCTCATCAAACTTTACGTCCAGGTTCAGAGGACAATACCTCACTGCACACCAAATAAATTAGTGTATTTTTCCGCACAAAGGTTTGAACTTTGGATTACCCCACAGAGTGCGGGATCCATTACTTATTGACAAATTAAGTTATGACAAGTGGAGTCTAATGTTAAAATCCTGTCGTATCATGAACAATGCACCTAACCCACCAAGCTCTTGGTACCCCTGCTTTGCTTAGAGTTAGGGAAGGTACTGCAATTATGGCAATGGAGGCCTTTGATCTGGCAAACCATTCACCTCAAAGCCATCAAGTGAAAGGGTTTTGCATCAAAAGGTCAAAAGGCAGCACTTCTGTAACACTCCTCATTAGTTGGCCCTATCAGAATTCTATTTAAAAAAGTGTTTGTTCCCAAACTATTTTGAAGTAAGAATCATGTGAAAGGGCATAAGGGACTACCAGTGTTATGGTTAGGAGATAAGGGTGTCTGACATTGGGATTGAGAAAACAAGATTAATGGTTTAGGGTGAATGGTTGAAATGGTTAAGGGTTAAGAGTTTGGCGTACAGTTTTAAGTGTTAAGATTTTGAAGTATGTGGGTAAGAGATTAAGAGTTAGGGAAATAAGGTTAATGTTAGGAAGGTATAAGAGTGAAGGGTATGGGGTTAGATGTAAAGGATATACAAATATAGGGTTACGGATTTGCAGTATAGGATTAAAAATTGATTTCTGGAATTTTTGTAAAATATTTTTCTTTAAATTTTGTGTTATAACATTTAACATTTAAGACAGAATGCTGCCAGTACTGAAGCTGCACATTCACAATAAGCAGCAAATAATTTACACAAAACGGCAAAACTGTGTTAGCTTTCAATGGAGGCATATGTTGGTGCAGTCTTTAGGACTGCAGATCACAGGGGTGATCCGGGCCTCTGACCCCCTCCATTCTCTTTCGCCTCATATCTCTTGTGTCTCTTCTCCTGTGCCATCTGTCACTGTGGGTGTCTCCCCTAAACGGTAGTAGCTTAGCATTATCCCATATTTTATAGAAGTTATGGGGACATCCTCTTGACTTGCACATCATTCTTACTGCTCCCATATACAAGTCTATTCCCTGTTACCAGTGTTTATTCCTGGGATCCCCATGTTTTTGCCAGCTATGTTTTAGTAACCACTAGTTCCAGCAGGCAGAGTATTAACTTAGGGCCTGATTACGGCTTTTGTGGTCTGGGAGCAGGCTGAGATTCCAGAGCCCCACACCCAGACTGCCAAAGTCGACAGCCGGCTGGCGGGTGGACACGTCAGCGGTCCCACTGTGTTGCCTTTCAAAAGACATCACAGTGGGAGTATGCAGCCCGTACCTGCACGGCATGGACTGTGCTGTCCATGTTGTGCAGGTACTGGTGGTGCATGCATACAGGGGGGCACTTGTGCATCTTATGCAAAGGGCAACAGAGGGTCTTGTGTGGCCCTCTTTCTTTACCCACCACCACACATTTCATGGTTGGCACACTGCCATGGAAAGGCTGGCTGTGAGAAAAGTTGTAATAGCCACAGTATATGCTTGACGGTGCCGCAGCGACACCCCCAAGCATATTGCTTCCCCTGACCACTGAACAACAACCATGGATTGCTGATCTCTGGCAGCAGTGAACAGGATGAAGACAATTACATCAAGTAGTTTTCCTTTCGGGCAGGGAACTAGACAAGGGTGTCCACTGTCCTGGCTTCTATTCGCAATAAGCATAGAACCCTTGACCTTCTGGGTGAGAGCACAGGAAGATGTAAGGGGATTTCAGGCAGATAGAAATGATAAAGAAGAAAATATCTTGCTGTACGCGACAAATATTTTACTATATGAGGCATGGCTGGAAACCACTATCCTCAGGGTGCTTCGGATGTTCACGGAATACGAAGCATACTCTGGATGCAAAGTAAATTGGGAAAATTCAACCGCATACAAAATAGATGGCTGGGTTCTCGGATAGGAGATGGCTCCAGATACGAGGGGGCTGATTACGATTGCGGGAAGTCTGCCACCGTTGCGCCGGTGGTGAAGACCGCCGGCCCGGCGGTTGCAGACTTCTTGCCATCACCCTGCATATTCCCACTGCCAAATTAGGATGGCGGTGGGAATGGGAAAGGTACCGTGGTGGACAGAAAGACAGTGGGGCTATTTCGGCGGTGCCATGCAGGCACTGCCGTGGGCATTCAGATGCCTGTCTTTTTTGGCAGCGAAGCTGCCCCAAAAAGACAGGCGGAGAATGCCTTTGAGGGCCTGTTGCAGGCCCCCGGGAGAGTGAGGGCGTGGTTGCTGCATGTGGGGGGGACCTATGCTACCCCCCTGCATTTGCATGTACAAGGTGCCTGTCACGTTGTACATACAAAAGCACAACATGTATTTTAACATTGTTGTCAGTGTTGCCACCCGCCGCAATGTTAAAATACAGGATGCGCCCACCAGTGTGGCAGGCGCATCCTAATTCGTATACCAGGACGGCCGCACCAATGGAGGGCGGTCCCTTTTGCAGCTGCGATGGCAGGCGGACACCATCATAATCTGCCCCTTGGTCTCTAAAGAGGGCTTTAATCAGTTGAGAATTTGCGTAATACCACAAGTTTATCTATTCCTTTTAAGGGACATAGAATGCATCCTGGAAAAATTTAGGGTAGATGTGACCCACTGGTGGACCCCTACCCTTACCCTGATGAGACAACCAGCAATTTTTAAAATGAAAACTCCTCAGAAGCTGCTATATAGTAAAACACCTACGATATCCAATACCAGATCCAATACCAGAAGGAATATTTGATAATATTGAGAGTTAAGGACTTCATGGTGGGATGGAGGAACTCCAAGAACAGCAATAAGAACTGTAAATGGAGGTCCCTACATTGGTGGGATTGGAGCCTCCCTGGTGTCAGGGCCTACGTCTGGGCAACACCGATTATTATTATAAAGGACTGGATTTATGCCCCAAGAGATGACCTTGCCTTTAGAAAGAGCAAAAATAATTCAAACCACATTTATTCACTATCTTTAAGGTTGTTGGGTGTGGGTTCACCTATTGGCAGAAACACAGGTAGTACTGGTGGTCTGGGAGAACGCACATGGAACAGTCGATGGAAAATAAAAACATTAAAAAAATGCCAGTATGAGAAAGGAAATGGCTATAGAAAAATAGCAAACAGAGAGGATACAGGACATGTGACACATAGGAATATCAAAAGCGGGGGACCTGCTTGAGGTTGACACAGACCGTTAGAACTTTTGCAATCCTGCAACAAGAATTAGTAGTAGTCCAAACTAAATTATTCAAATACACCCAATTTAGGCACACAATGCAAGTGGAAGATCTGGTATGGGCAGAGATTCCAAAATATGGCCCTCTGGAAAGCAGAGTGATCAAGGACAAGATGAGACAGTCTCTTCTATCTACAAAACTCTTATTAAGAACATGTCAGATCGATCAGTACATCCAAGAACACAGTGGGAACATGATCAGATGGAAATTAAAGATATTGACTGGGAGGCAGTGCTAATACACCAGATAGAGATCACAATAAAGACACAACTATGCATAATACAATTAAAAATACTATATAGAGCATGCTACAATAGCTGTAGTAGCCATAAAATAGAATGCCCCCCCCAATGTACTTGAAATGCAATCAGAAGAAGGTATGTTTCTGCACACAATGTGTGGTTTCAATATGATGCAGGAATATTTGAGAATTATAATTATCAAGGGAACTGGAGCAAATCCTTGACTGTGACATCCCAATTACTCCCCAGTTTTTCATTCTGGGTATCCTCAATGATGTTGATACAACTAGAAATATGGGCCTGATAATAGAACAACCGCAGTCACGGTGGAGGTGCGTTGGCGGTCGAGGGGCTAATTACAAGTGCGAACCGCCAGGTGACCGCTGCAACTGCCAGGGATCCACTATCCCTGGTGGTTGCGCGGCGGTCAGGGGAAGCAATATCTCTGTGTCAATTTTAATCTCCCTCATTATCTTTGTGTCTTTCAATTCCCATGTGTTTCATTTTCAGTTTGATCACTTTTGTATTGCATTCCTTTTCAGACTCACAATTAATGCGGAGTGATCTGAGATCCCTCGCACTTGAAATTCTGCTTTCTCTAGCGATCTCTCCAGTCAGAAAAAAAAATGTAATCTATTCTTGACGATGTATTATAGACTCCTGAGTAGTATAAGTATTAACATGTGTTGGGATGCTTTAGTTCTCGGTGGAGAAGTGTGGTCAATGGTTAGAGCGGCAGACCCTGATGCAGAGGGCCGGCCCGGGACAAGGGTTCAATTCCCGCCTCGGTGGCTCTTGGACTCAATTTCCCCGGACCTGATAATTCTCGCCTCGGTGCCTAGTCTAATCATGGGTCCCACTCTGTGACTCTGGGCAATAGCTTGCTTAATCTCCACAACGGCCCCAGCAGCGCTGTGGATGCCTGGCTTCACCTTGGGGGGGTGCCCAGGAGTGGACATTTCACAGGAAAGCCAGGATGGGTTCCACAGCGGTATGAATACAGCGCTACGAGGCCTCCGGGTAGAAGTGCGCTATATAAAATACACTACATTTACATTTTCAAACATCTGTGAGGGCCATCGTCCATTTGATAGTTCCTAGGTGCCTTATTTTCATGTGATGCACTATGTGGTTGGAAGTGCTATCTTCTTATCGCATCATTACATCATTGAAGTCCCTGCAGCTATATGCAATGGGGTGTTGGCTTCTATCAATATGTGTCTTATTTTTGCCAACACCTCCTGTTGGAGCCGTGGTGGAACGCAGACACTAATCAACATAATATTGTGTTTACTCCATCATCCCTGCACTCCCATATGAGTTCCACTGGGATCTTTTACGTGTTTGGAACAGTCGGCTTTTCTATGCCAAGATCATCCAACCTCTAGTCCCCCTGGTGAATAATGAGTGCCCAAAATATATATATTAGCTTCTTTCGAAGATCTCCACATATTGCCAATAATGAACATTTCCTGAAGAAGCAAAACAGCTGGCCTATGTATCTGTATGGACTGGGCTACCAACCCTTGACAATGTACACTGTCAATTTGGTGTTCAAAGTTTCAGTTTAAGGAAGGAGTATCTCACACTGTATGCAGCTTGCTTTTCATAGTCAGTACAGATGACAGGCATGGTGTCAGCGTTAAGCTATTAGGGCCACCATGTTTGTTAAGCAATGTGTGAAGCTATGGAGATTGATATCGGAGGGTTGGATCATAACACTTAGGCTAAAGTTAGCTCCCCTTTCTGATTATGGTAAACTGAGATAATAAGTCTTTTCCTATAAGTCATTTTTGTATCTTGTTATATTAAGAATAAAACCCATAGTGTATAAGTCCAAGAGGGTTCACTCTTTGTAAAATAAATGTGGTCATTATTGATGGAGCTAAGTCTGAGATTATGGTATTTGTTAAGGTTTTCCAGTCTCCATGAGAGCATAGTGATGGTGGTTTTTTAGGGCAGTTTTAAATAGGGCTGGTGAAGACAATCTATGTTTTCTCGTTACCTGAAATACGGTATGAAGGTCTGTTTATTTTACATTTGGTGTCCATAATAAGAAATGTGTAAGCTATTGATCTTGAGGCTGGGGCCAATGGAGGGAACATGGCGGCCGGATAGGAACACTGGTCGGGAGCTCCATGCAGATATGGGCAGCTCTTTAACTTAAGCCAAGTTTTGTGATTGCAAAAAGTGAAAATCTATCTCTGAAGGTTCTATGTGTTGATATGCCCCTCACTGTTTTGCTGACTAAACCACCGATCTAGCCACTGAATCAGTCTGTGCCTCCTGGGATTCTCCCTGAGGCTCAGCGAGGGACGTCTCCAGCATCTTCAGCACTCTCTGCATTTCTCTCTCGTGCAGAGACGGAGCTGCTGCTGGTGCAGAATCTGGCCCCCGATCAGAGTTCCGCTGTGACCCCCGTGAAATCTGTGAAGCCTGTGAAGACTGTAGGCACAGTGTGGTCAAAGGCGGGGGCAGTATTTCGACAGAGCAGGGAGGCTGCAGCAAGGGTTTCCTTTCGTGTTAAGACTGCTCTCAGTCCCAGCAGCAAAAGAACCTTTGGAGGGGGGAAAGAAGTGGCAGGCACAGGAGATCAAAGGAAAGGCAGCAGGGCTGCCAATCTTTCTAAAAAGGGTCGGAACAGGATACTGAAAAGAGCAGAGAGGAGTCCAATGGATATTCAAGTAAGTGGGAAATTGAATGTAAAATCAGTGTGTAATAATGTAAGAGCCCAGGAACTGGCTTTGAACAAATGTTTGGGGGAGTTTAAAGGAACAGTTACTGATATTACAGGTACTGATAGTGTAGCCATTGACAACTCACCTGAGAGAGGGATAAGATACTGCCTGAGAAGCAGGAACCTCTCAAAAAACCCACTAAACCCACTAAACCCACTAAACACAATGACACTACAAAGCGGAAAAGAAAAAATCTAAGAAAAAATTAAAGTAGTTTCTCCACCACAAATTCTGGAGTCTAACATAGTCTCAATACGGCCCAAAGCTGTAACAAAAAAGGTTAAAATCACTCCCTCTCTTCGTACTTACTTTAAGGTAAAACATACCCACCCCAAAGAATTAAAAGATTTGAGCCAAGAGAGGGAGGGCACGGTTAATTACCCAAAAGAAAGCTCTTCAAGAACTACAATGGCTGAGAAGAACCTAACGGCAGGAATCCCACATAGCCATAATCGTTTTAATGAGCTGGCAATCTTAGAGCAGGATAAGGAAGTGGAGAATGAGGAATTTGTACCCGCCCGGGACTTTAGTTGAAAAGGACATGGGCCTTAAATAAAAGGAGTGGGGAAATACGGCGGACAAACTGATGGAAAATTTGATCGCGGAGATGGGATCGGGTTTTGCCATATCCGAAAAAAATGAACGTAGAATTCAAGGGGTCTGTGAGACACTGGAGACTAAGATAAATACAATAATGGAAAAGGTTACTACTCTGGAGACCAACATGGATGAGTTGGATACAAGTCTTCCTACTAATGACAAAACTATTGGGCAATGCAAGCCAGTGAGAAGGAATTAAGGGGTACAATTGAGTCTCTAGGAAATCAGGCTAGAAGGAATAATCTAAGACTCCTGAATGTTCCTGAAGGTCAGGAGACTGGTGACATAAAGATTTTTGTGATACACCTTTCGAAAGAATTCTTGCCATGGTTCAATACTGATGAACTCTCTGATGACATACAAAGGGTCCATAGAGATCCTTTTTCGAAAAATAAGGTGAACCCTAGGAAGATCTTAGTTAACTTCAAGACCTTAGCACTGAAGGAGAGAATTCTAAAAGAGGCGATAAGTGCGGGATCTCATAAAAATGACGAGTGGATATTCCGAATAAGATCCGATATATCAAAGACGACACAAGACCGCCAATGGCAGTTAGGCCAATACATGCAGGAATTAAAATCCTTGGGAGCAAATGTTCAAATGAAATTTCCAGCACTGCTGAGGATTATGTGGGATAACCATATGTATAATTTGAAGGAACCGCAGGAGGTAGAGGCACTGTTAAATATGATAAAGGCACATAAAATTTGAATGTAAAATGCCAAGAGTAGGGAACTTAAATAGGCAGGATAGACCTGCCAATGAATAAAGGGAGGGTCTCAACGGGAGGGATGAGACTGGGGGGGGAGGGGCACGGGCTTTGTAGAATATACTGCACATTTGGTGTAGGAGCATTATGGGGAAAAAGAAAACCTGGTCCGAATCACGCAAGTTAAAGGAAAAGTGAAATCATCATGCTAAAATATGGGAATTAAAATTCTCAAATGGAATGTGAACGGTCTGAGAGTTGGAGGAAGAAGGCAAAGGATTCTAGAATATCTTAAACGTAAAAACTGGGACATATTAATACTCCAAGAAACCCACCTCCTGAAACCCGAATGGGAAGATATAATGAAAACTCAACGTTAGGTATATTTTTACATCTGTACTCAGCAAACATGTTGTGTTAACGGGGTAATCATTATCTTTAAAAAATCTGCGAAAGCAACCATAGAGTCTTACAAAACTGATGTAAAAGGGAGATGGGCTGTTGGAAATATCCACTTAAGTGGCAGACCACTAGTGATTGCACGTCATTATGGACCTAATGTTGATGATCCCACTGCTCTACAGTCACTCTATGCACACCTTTTAGATGCGTCCGGACCCATTATCCTGGGTGGTGATTTTAACATACTGCTTGACCCTGTAGTAGACAGGTGCCCTCTAAAAAAACATCCACCCTGCCAAAAATGAGGAGATGGCTTAAGAAGTACCTAGAGAATTTAGGTCTAATAGATGTATGGAGAGGTAAGGGTGAAAAAAATCATTTGTTTACGTTCAAAAACAAAAAACTGGGACACTCCTCAAAGAATGTATTACTTTTTAATTGACATGTCATTATCAGGTGAAGTAAAGGAGGTTAGACATCTTCCTGAACATTTATCAGACCACTCCGCAGTATTAATGGAGATTGAAACTCATGACCACCATATTCAGTCAAGCGGGACTCTAAATAAGACATTACTTCAAGACGATAAAATAATAGTGTACCTTTGAGAGGAAACAACATATTACTTCCACTTAAATTAAGAACAGACCTCCAGCCAGATCAGATGGGAGGCCTATAAGGCGGTGCTTATGGGAAAGCTGATTAGCTTAGCAGCCTATAGAAATAAACTAAATAAGGAGGAAATAGAGAGTTTAGAGGGAGAAATCCATAGACTGGAAAAGAATGTCAGTGAGGAATCATTAGCTGCAAAAGCAGAGGCATTTAGGAGTGATCAAAATAGGGCAAAACATACTCTAGTAAACGTATTAGATTCCTGAATTAAGAAGAAATGGGAGGCCAGTAAACTTGCCCACTATAAATATGGTGAGGGGTGTGGCAAGCTCTTAGCTTGGAAAACAAAAACTGATTTAAATAGGAATAAGATAGCATGCATCCAAGAGGTGAATAATAGTCAGCTTCTAACAGAAGAAGCAGACATTAAAAATGCCTTTTACGATTTCTCCTCAGATCTATATAAAGATGATACGAATAACATCAAGTCCCCGACCCAAGAATATCTTCATCAATGGGTTAAGCAAACTTTGTTAGAAGAACAAAGAAAGGAGTTAAATGCAGAATTTACCGAATGTGAAGTCAATGAGAAAGTTAAAGCTTTAAAAAGCGCCACAGCTACTGTCTGTATTATATTAAAACCAGGGTAAGTCCCTAAATACTGTGAATCCTACAGGCCTATCTCTATGTTAAACTGCGATTACAAGATCTTCACGCAGGTACTAGCAAAGAGATTGGGAAAATGGGCAGGACATCTATTTCACATTGACCAGAAAGGTTTTATAATGGGTAGACAGATTCAAGAACTCACTCATGAATTAATAGGAGCAGTAGATCTTGCGGATGAGGAAAATCTTCCCCTCTCAGTTATTACCTTTGACGCCACCAAGGCTTTCGATAGGGTTAATTGGAGATTTTTACATAACACACTGGAGCTTTAAAAATTAGGGAGCAAGTTTACAAGAGCAGAAAGAGGAATATATAGCTCCCCAACCTCATGTGTGTTGATTATTGTGTCCCTGATGGAGAAAATACACATAGAAAGAGGTACCAGGCAGGGGTGCCCGTTATCTCCTATATTGTTTATCTTTTACATAGAACCCCCGGCCTGTGCTTTAAGATCTAATCCAGCTATACTTCCTTTCAGCTGCAGGAATTGGGAAAAAAGTCGCACTTTATGCGGACAATTTAATGATATTTACAAACAATTTGATAGGATCCCTCCCTGAAACACTGCAGCAGTTTGGAAATATATCAGGCTACCAAATCAATCAACAAAAGACTGAGATAATGTGCTGGAATATACAGAGCAATGACCCTTTGGTAAAACATCAAATACGATACTTAGGGATCCTAATTGGGGATGATGTCAAGAAGATTGCTCAAATACATTTTAATAAAGTCCAATCAGAGGCAAAAAAAATACTTACTTCATGGAGATGTCTTACTTTATCATTTATAGGCCGCTCTAATCTGGTAAAGATGATGATCTTGACCAAAATTCACATATTTTTTAACTTGATACCATTAGAGTTTAAAAAAGATTTGGTTATTAAAATGCAGGGTGAAATCAATAGCTTTATTTGGGCTTCAAAGGAGAAAGGGGAGTAGTGGAATGGGGATAAATTTTAACTGGACATAATATTGTAGACTGGGATCGACTGGTAGACCTAACGATTGGGGTGTTGTCTAAGTTCAAGCATTATCAGTTAATAAGCTGGGCCAATTCCCTAGGCAAAGATGGGATGGGAAATACAGAATTAGAGGTCAAGTTCCTAGGGACATTTGATAAAAAAGAAGACGCTTACTGGTACTGGGCGCTTATCGGTGAAGGACGAGAGGAATGTACATTGCCTATCGAGATCTGGGGGAAGACGGTCCCATCGCTGGATGTATCAACATTATGGCAAGTATCTGCGGCTGCATGTGGGGATGTTATCGAATCCGCACCTTTGAAAAAGAACTTTTTATTTACTCTACATAGAGCATATTGGACACCCAAAAGGCTGTCGAAAATGAATAAAGGGAGAGTAAGGAGTTGCTCTAAGTGCGGAGAAGAGCAAGCTGATGACATCCACATGTTTTGGCAGTGCCCGTACATCCAGAACTACTAGGACAATGTAGGTAAGATCCTTTCAGATGTCCTTCATCAAGAAATACAGGTAAGTGCCCCATTGATATTGTTTGGGGTAAAATTAGACAATGGGGGGAGATCTACTCTTGTAAAAAAAACAAAGGAATTTATTATTTTTGCTGGTACTAGCTGCTAGACGTGAGATTTGCATGAAATGTGTTCATTTTCTGCCCTCTATGGTAGAAGAATGGCTGAACTTTGTCCTTAGAATACATTTATTGGATAGAGCTGGGCCACACAGTAAAAGATTGGAAATTTGGAATGACTAGGAACAGAACTGGGCAGAGAAATTGTAATAAACCATAATTTGGCGACCTGGTGAAGTCCAATGATTAAGCGCAGTATGAGTTTTGGGTGTTGGTTAAAGAGATTTCACCTATAAAAAACAGTGGGCAAGCCGCATAAGAGATGCTTAAGAGGTCATTAGGATACCCCCACATAGGATATGGAATAATCCAAGTGCCAGGGAAGGGCCACGGAAGGTACAGATAAACAAGAAAAGCTCTTTTTAAGTGGCTATTTTTGCTATAAACACTCTATTTCTTGAATTGATCTTGAGCAGCAGACACAGTCCCAATTTGCAGCCATGAATTCTCACTAAGCTATCCTGTTTTCGGTTTAAATCTCTAATAACTGATAACCACAGCCCCCCCCCCCCCCAAAAAAAGGGAAAGAACCTTTATCGGTGAAAACATAAGCACTGATAAGCACCTGCAAACCCACAAACTAATATGTCATTCAAAAAAAGGAAAGTGAAAGAGCTGAGTCAGTTTTATTTCTTCCTGAAGGGGCCACATTATGCAACTTAAGTATACAAGGTATCCACAAAATCAACGATTATTATTCTTGACTTTTGATTTTAGAGATGTCACAAAAATGTTGTTTCTTCTTCCTGTTGTTTCCTCCAGTTTTGTGGTCTTAGATTAAAGGCACAGGGCATGTTTTAGTTTGAATCTAAATATTGTATACACTGTGGGGAATAGGGGAATATTACAAATAAATTTGACCATTTGGCAGAGTTTAATTAATATACTGATTGCTGAAATGGCTGGCTCATAAGAATGTTTGCCAACACATAATATCCATTTTACTCGCAGACACAGAATAGGTAAAACTCCTAGATACAACAGCCCCCTTTGCTCACATGTCAGTATTGATAGCAGGTCAAATGCCAAGCACTCCTGGCTTTAAACAATGCAAGGTGTAGTGACAGGTAGTTGTGAAAAGAGTGTTATCACTGTGCACATGGACTATTGGTGAAAACCTAACACGAGTCTTTCCACATTGCTTCAAATGTTTTATCCCTAAGTGGGTCCTATTGTTATGTGTAGTACCTTCAGCAAATTCTAGCCTTTTACCCAACTTTACTTTACTGCTGGTGTCTTTGAGCACATAGTTACAATAGTAAATGCAAAATTTCAACAGGACAGTGACATTACTGGTTTTCCCTCCAAAACTGTCTTTAAAATAAGATGCCAAGCAAGATAACTTAATTTCCCATCACCTATCAGCACAGGAAGTGACATCACTGGATCGCCCATCATCCACCTATACAGGAAGTGACATCATTGAAGTTTCGATCATACATCTGGACAGGAATTGACATTACTGGTTTGTCCCACCAGAACTGTCTTTAAAAGAAGACGTCAAGCAAGTGGACTGCATTTCCCATCACCCATCAGCACAGGAAATGACATCACAGCACCCTGTACTCCTACTCCTTCCCAGGACCTACTTAATGGCAGCTGCACCCATAAACGCCTGGACCACGCCCAGTGAATTTGATCATTTTCTGATCACCACCAAGCTATACTCTGAAACACTACTTAGGTTGCTAGACCCCGTTCCCTGAACTGCTGCGGTGCAGCATCTCACACCACGGTAGGAGCTTTCACCTGCACCCACTGCCAGTTTTTTAGCAGCCACACACTAATACCCCCCGCACAAATACTAACAATGCCCTCAACACCCCCTCACAACACACGCCACACAAACACCCCCCCTCTACACTACACACCACAGCAAACCTGCATGTCAATACCCACTTGCATGCATGCTTCTCAACACAGGATCACTCAGAAAACACACAAGTGAAATATGGGACCTCTTCAGTAGCGATGCACCTCTCATTCTCTTTATTACAGAGACCAGGTTCAACCTCTCATTGACTGCCAAAATCGACACAGCAATCCCTGGAGGCTTGACAGGACCACCTTCACAAGCCAGGAGAAGGACTCACTATTGTCTACCAGGAATCCATCAAATGTACAACTTCTACAGAGAATGCCACCCCTTTCGTGGAACACCTGCAATTCAAGGTGCAAATCTCATAAAACTTCACCTGAACAGAATTCTTGACTATTGAACATCTGGACCACAGACCGCCTTTACAACCTTATCAGCAACTTTGCCGCTCTGCTCACCATCAGCTCCAGAGCATACATTCTCCTCAGTGACCTCAATTTTCACCTGGAAGACTGAAACAACCCCTGCCCACAGCACTCCTCAAAAGCTTAAGAAACATCAGACTCACCCATCGCATCCCAGAAGCAATACGCAATGCAGGGCACACCCTGGACCCTATCATCACCACAAGCAACAGCATTAAATACAACTTCACCACACTGCTTATATGGACCAACCACTCTGTCATGCACTTCGAAATCAACACACCTCAAGTTAACACCCCTATAAGGTTTAGTATTCCAAACTGCAGCTGGGGCAAAACCATAGAAGCAACCTGGCTGAGACATCAGCATGGAGCAACCTACCCTCACAGACAACCTCAACAAGGGCATCAACAACTTTCAATAACGAGATCAAGAACTGCACGGACTCCCTCACACCTATCAAGCCCAACACGCATAGAATGCCAGCTGGTACACAGAAGTCTTCTGAGACACGAACCAACACTGCAAACAGCCAGAAGGAAAATAGAGAGCCAGCCATGACACCACCTACAGAACTACCTACAAGACTGCATTCAGACACTATCACCAGCCAAGACACCATGAAAAAAACATTGAAGGAAGCTCCAACAGCTGCAGGGAGAACTTCTCAATCGTTTAGAATTTCACCTCGTCCTCAGCCACTGTCACCAACTTCACTGCCTCATAGCAACCCATCCAACTTCTACCACAGCAAAATCACAAATATCTATAGCAACTTTGCACACTAACCCAACCCCGGAGAACTCGTTACTAACCCACCCACCCCTTACCATGATGACCATCAGACAAAACGGACAACCCTCACCAGAAATGACATAGCTGCAATCACGTGGACCATCCACTCAGGGGCTCCAACAGACTTGTGTTCCCATCACATCTACAACCTGGGAACATAACCAATCAGCACTACCCTGACCCACATCATTAACACCTCCATCACGTCCAACACTTTCCCGGATGAATGGAAACTTGCAGAATTCAATGCCCTCCTCAAGAAGCCCACAGCCGGCCCGAATTTACCTCATTGTGATCACCTACGACATTCACATCATCATGGGCTGAGGAGAAACAGCAGCCCTCATCCGGCTCTACCTCTCTGCGGCCTTCAGCACTGTCTCCCATAACACCCTCTTCAGAAGTCTCCACAAGATTGGCATACAAAGATTCACTCTTAAATTAATCTGTTACTTCCTCACAGGAAGAACCCAGCGGGTCAGCCTGCCAACCTTCACATCATATACTTAGAAATTGGTATCCAGAGTCCCACAGGGATCATTCCTCAGCCCCACCCTTTTCAACATATATATGACACCACTGGCTAATATCATCCAATCACAAGACATCACCGTCATCTCCTCTGCCAATGACACCCAACTCATTCTCTCCCTGGCGGACAAAAACAACTACTGCCAGAGCCAAGTACACCAACTTCATGACCATGGTAGCAGACTGAATGTTAAAGAAATGCCTGCAGCTCAAATCTAAGTCGGACATACTGGTCTTCAGCAACAAGACCGCCTCTTGGTGGCCATCGGAGCTAGGACCAACACCCACAAACCATGCAAGAAATCAAGCGATTATCTTAGACGACAAACTCAACATGACGGCTCAAGTTAATGTAGTGTGCACTTCTTGCTTCAGCATCCTACTCATGCTGTAAAAAATCTTCAAGTGGTTGCCTCAAAACACCGGATAGACCATCACACATACTCTGATCACCAGCAGGCTGGACTACAACATTCTCTATGCCGGAATCTCCAAACACCCCATTCAGAATATCGCTGCAAGACAAATGCCCCACCTTTCATGCCACACCACTTCACACCACACCTCAGGAATCTTTGTTGACTCCCACGTCACAAGCACGACCAATTCAAACTTCTCATGCACAAACACAAAGCCCTACACAAGACAGAACTAGAGTACCCGAACAGCTACATTCACTTTCACGAACCCACTAGACACCTACGCTCTGCCTCGTTCCCACTCGCAAACATTACCCGCATGCGCAAAAGAAAAACTGGAGGTCACTCATTCTCCTACATCTCACCCAAGACACGGAACAAACTCCCTCAATACATCAAAGCCTCCTTTTCACTTCTTGCGATCCACAAAAAGCAGAGGGACCTGGCTCTTCACAAACCTACGTAGTTGCCCAAGCACCTGGATACCCTCTTGGGTAATTAGTGAGTTATACAAATTAATATAACAGAACATAACATAACAATGTAGTCAAGCAAAGAGTGCAAAAAAGTAGCAGTGAGAAAGCATAGAGCATCGATTTTCAGTGCAGGGCTACAAATTAATCTGGGGTAATTCAAATTTTTAAGTTTTCACAAGGTATTAGACTTTTGTCAGGGACGACCACCTTTAGAATGTCATAATATTCTGTAACGAGTAGTTGAATGACCCCCAATGAGTCCAAGAAATGTTTTCTTAAAACAGTTGAATACAGGACTCTTACTTTTTAAATCCATTAATAGTCTTGTTTACCACAGTCCTGACAGAGTGAGTGTGAGAGGTAATGAGATACGTGTGAGAGTGAAATTGAAATATACAAAGACTTTCTATTCTTCAAACAGTCCAACATAAGTCATTTGGGCACATAGTGATTAGAATGGCATTACATACCCCACGTTACTCCTTTAAATTAAATATGTACTTTATTACAATCACTGTTATAAAACAATATGTTATATAAACACTGAACACATGCAATGTATGTCTATTTTGTGGATTAGGCAGCTGAATAAATAATAATGCACTAATTTTAAACAGTTTTGGAAAACACTGATAAAACACAACTGAAACACACAAAAAATAAACACTGAAAACAGGGCAACCTTGTTATCAGTCAGTACAGAGAGAAAATCTCATAAAAGGATGTCACATTACTTCGTACACAGGACATATAGGTGCAAAATCACCACGGGTGCAACAAAAGCATGAAAGTGCAAAATATTAAGGAACATACAGCACATTTAGGAGCAAAGCACATGTAAGTGTATAATTATCCTTGGAGTTATTCAAACAGGAGCATGGAAACACAGGAAAGAGTAAAAATCACATTTAAGTGCAAAAAGACATTCAGATAAAACACATTTCAGTGTAATATCACCTTGGTACAATACCAACAGGAGTGTGGAGGAATGTTTAGCTGGAAAGACACTTTTAGGATAAAAAATCGCATTTATGGGCCTCATTACATTGTCAGTCGGAAACTAAACCGCACAACTCCTTTTCGGATTTGGTTTCTACCAACTCACGGTCTGCAGTTCCACCCTACCAAGGACCTGATTCCAATGCAGTTAGGAAGTCCTCCTAACACCATTTGCACCATCCAAATCGGATCGGGAACATGTCTTTCCGGCCGACTTGGAAAGGTTTCTGACCGACCAAGTACAATGCGAGTTAGGCATTAGGAATATCCCAATCCAAATCTGACAGCCATTAGAATGACTGAGTCGTACGGAGCAGAATCATATTCTCTATGGGCTGTGTTTCTGAACCACCAAATACAATGCTGAATTTGGACAACCTTTCCGAATCATGTCGTCTGACTCGAATGGCAGTTGGAATCAGTCTTTGGGGGCCCATAGTGGGCCCCCTGCACCTGGAGCCTTCCCAATCGGTCCTGTGGGGGAACCCATGGGTCCCCCAAGGCACCAGGGGGTGCCCACCACTGGGTGCCTGATTTTCCCAGCCACCCCTTTCTTCAATGGGAGCCTATACATTCAGTTGGAACAAAGGCTCCCATTGAAGTCAACGGGAGTCTAACCTAATCGTATCTGGAAGCATCCGGATGCTTCGTACTCGGTCGGTTGGAATTTCCCAATCAGATTCAGTCAGAAACCATTCCCAAACCCATTTGTTTGGGCCTTTTTTAAATCTGCATCAGAATCGAGCCCCAATTAGGATGCTTCCGAACATCATTCGGAAGGACTCCCCTTGACTTCAATGGAAGCCTGTATTCCGACTGACAACACAGGCTCCTATGGGGAAAATGGGTGTCTGCGGAAAACCCTGCACCCTGTTGTGGACACCCCATGATGGCTGCCACACTGTGGATGGTTTTCCAGGGCAGTCCCTTGGGTAGCCCTCAACCCTAAACCAAAGCTGGAATCCAACATGGTAATTGGTCAGTCGGAAACGCTGTCCATTCAGCTGTACGAATCGGCTCCGACCGACTCTGATTTCTTGAATGCTGGTCAGAACCGATTCAGACTGACTGAATAGTTCTTCTTTCGATTGTGAGCATTGTAATCAGTAGATCGGACTAGTTTCTGACAGAGTTGGGCTGATGGGTTCCGACACAGTCTAGAGGAATCCAACTGTTGGTCAGAGGCTTTCCAACCGTCATCGTAATCAGGCCCTATGAGTGCTAACACATTTAGGTGTGAAAATTGCTGTTCATGCAATTTTAGTTGGAGTGTGGTATCATATTTAGATACACAATTACCTGACATAGATGTAGTAGTAAGATGTCATATTGTGAATATGTGTGTGTGTTCATATATAGGAGTGTGCTATCACATTTAGGTGCAAGATCACTCAGCACCAAGGGAACATGATCACATTATGTGTATATGTGTGATTCTGGAGCTGACTTTCTTTCCAATGACCTCTGCAAAATGTATAACTGCAGAATATCCCCTGAGCTAATAAGAAATGTGAAAGACAAATCAAACAAATAATGGCATAAGTAGACTTACCAAAACAGACCAATGACTGAAGGGAGTTGACCCGAGTCCACTATTATTATATTTATGTGTGCTCACAACATGAGCTGTGAGAGACAATTAAAGCTGTGTGTAATCAGACCTAAAATCCTAGGATGGATAGGACACACTGCACCATTGATGAACTGCAGCTAGGCCAATGAAAATACATTCATTCAGATCTTAACGAAAAATGAAAATACTGCTCACCGAATCCACAGAGAATGCCTCTGCCACCCACTGTGAAAGAAACCCAATGTTGGAAATGTAACAGAGTAATAGTGACGGTGCATTTATATTAGAGGTGGGCAAATAATTCTGTTCCATCAGCAGAGTTTTGGCCACTCTGTGTGCTGCTGTGGAATGTGGAGATTCGGCAACAATCCACCAACAGCTGCGCATGGGAGCCTTTTCTCACGCGCAGCTCACCAAAGTTAATATGAAAAGTGCAAGCAAGCAACACTTTGTGTCCCATAGCATGATGTTTGGGCTCTAGAAAGCTTCCCGGTGAGATTTCTCAGCCTTGGTGGTGAATTTGCATTGAGCTAGCTGCCGCTCGAGTGGAACATCTACTCTAGTGGCTGAAAGAAGCAGCACCCTCCGACGTGCCGCATGGTGCTCTTTGTAATACATTTTAAGAACAAGTTTCCGGTGCTAAAAATCAGCATGAGTAGTGTGATGTGCCGAATTCTGCCCACTCACGGAACCCTGCAGAATCTCTCTGAGGTTTCTTTTGTAACTCCACGGAATTCCGCGGAGTGAATCTCCATAAACTCCGCCCACCCCTGGCACTAGCTTCAGATATGAAAGGGTGTATTTTGGCCTATTGTGCTTCTTGCAAAATGAGACTCAGAGACTGCACACAGTCTTTTTTTAATTGCACATTGAAACAACGTTTATAGTTAATTAAGCTGAACTATTCCCCCACCACACAATTACTGGCAATTAAACATTATTAATTTGCAGACATGAAACTGTGCTTTTTGTAGTTACAGACATTAGAGAAATTAAATAAAATGAAAGGGTGATTATCACTGCATCAAGCAAAAGAGGGAGTACTAGGTACAGATGAGAATCTTATGGACTGTACAGCCTGTGAATTAGTGCTGGGTTCTGTGTGCCCATTGGAAGAATTTAAATTCTTCCCACAGGATCTTGACAACTGTAGTACTGTATGATAAAGTGCCAAAGAGAAATTCATAATATTGAGAAAAGCACTAACCTCAATGTCTGAATCCGTCAGGAATTATGATTGTTCAAACTTGCCCTCCACTCCCTGAAGGTTCCAAACATTGCTACAATGCATGCAAGTCAAGAGCAGCTCCAGTGGCTCACGTGTAAGTAACCATGTCCCAATCCAGGCTTTCCCTTCAGCTTGCAGGGAATTGCACATGAGACACAGTTATAGGGACCAACAATCCATCATGATATGAATAGTTAAGTATCTAATGCAATAGTCTCTGTCTCTGTACATGATGTTTACCCAACTGCCAGGCCATATTGTCTGTTTGCTATGCATTTTAAGTATTAGTTGCATTAAATAAACAGATTGATCAGGTTTGTTATGACGAAAGACACAATAGTAATATCTTCTGTGTCTTATTTATACCTACACTTCACTCTCTTTGAAACCCGCAAGTTCTTTTAGTTGTGAGAAAATCCCTATTTTCTGTAATTACCTCCATTTATTGCTGACAGGTGTGGCTACATTATGAACTCTGAGGCGGCGCATGCGCAGTGCGGAGAGGACCCGGGCAGACAGAGTTACCGTTGCTGACAGAGGGTGGTTGGGTCCTACCTGAGGGGGGTCGGGAGTGACTCAAAACCTACACTTTATACCATGTATCTCCATGAAACGGCTCCTGTAACCCTTTTAAACATCATTGGTGTTCGCTCCGGTGAATTCTGACGTGTCTCGCCCATGAAGCCAGGGAGTGTAAGGAACTGCCCTCGGCCCAGGACCTGTGCGGCAGTGTGAGGTGGCCCAGCTTAGGCCTGGCTCCCGGTGGGTTCAAGGAGCCCCTGCTTGTTCGCAATCCATACTCCGGTTTCTTTTCAACGTAGTTCTTATGTCATTAGATTCGGCAACAGACAGATTCAAATCTTTCAAAAACGAATTTGAACACATCTAAAATCAAACTAAAGCGACAGTGACGAGCAGTTCAGAGAGCTTTGGGTTAGCCATCCTTCAACCATTGATTATGGAGTGTTTTAGGGGTTTACCATGGCTTGGATGGGCCGTCCATAAAGGCAAGTTCAGTTTGAGGATGTAACAAGAAGAAGCCCTTGTTGGTTCCCTTTATGGTTTTTTTGTGATGAGGCATCTAGTAGTCCGTTTGTTAAAGTCAGATGCAACCTGTAGCTTGTAACTGAGAATCAGTGTATGTGTTTGCTGGTGTAACCATATCACAGTTGTTGCTTCAAGGCATCTTTGTTGACCCTGTTGTAGGCAGGTCACTCCCCACGACGCACAGCTCCATCAGTTGTGTCTGTGTCCCTCGCTCCTTATCTCTTGCTGCTGCTGCTGCGAGTTTGAGGCCCTTGTCCACCCACAGGCTCCCCCCTGCGCCTCATCCCTGGTAGCCAGTGGTGAGCCGTAAGTATCTCTCTGCCCGCTCTGTCCCTTGTCTGTATTTCTTTGTTTCCTTTTCTCTTAGCTATAATTCTACTGTGTTGTATTTGTAATTGTATTGTATCTGCGGTGTAGTCTGCGTCTACTGCCCTTGTATTCGTTCTCTGTCCCTTTTCCCCTCAGTCCTTCCTTGTGTTTTTCAGCCGTCTCCTCTCCTGCCGCTGTGTCCTCGCTCGCCCAATCGCTCCTGCCTCACAGCTGCTCCTCCCTCCCACCTCCCCTTCCTATGGCGGCCATGCCGTTTGCGCGCCGAATGTGCGCCTAAGGCAAGCCTGTTTGCGCCCGTCCGTGAATGGACAACGCCCAGCACCAGACCCCTCCGGTCCCCACAAATGCCACACTGCTGAAGCCGCTATGACAGCAGCACCCTCCACGCACTCAACACCGGCCGATCATACACTTGCTTCCAGGCCATCCCGAAGCAGACCCATGGACCCTTCTCCTGCCGGAACTGCCGCCCTATCAGCCTCCAAAACACCACCACGCCCACCGGGGTAGGTCGCAACAGCCTCCGCTGCCTTGTACTCAACACCCGCTCTGCCCCCAAACAAGCCATTGAACTCTGGAACTTACTCAACTCCACCTCCCCAGACGTCACCTTCTTGACGGAGACCTGGATAAACTCCTCCTCAGCACCCGACATCGCCATAGCCATCCCTGATGGCTGTAAGATCACCCGCAGGGACCGCACTAAAGGAACAGGAGGAACAATCGCCATCATCCACAGAAACACGCTCAGAATCTCGACCAGCACCGACAACACACTTCTCAACGCCAAACACCTGCACTTCCAGATCCACACCGACCCCAACACTACCCTCAGAGGAACCCTCATCTACAGACCACAAGGCCACCAGCCTCAGTTCAGCGACTCCATCGCTGACTTCGTCAGCACGCACCCCCTTGCATCCACAGGGCTACATCCTCCTCGGAGACCTGAACTTCCTCCTCGAGAACACCAATGACAGCAACTCCAGCACCCTTCTCGACAACCTGGCCAACCTCGGACTCAAACAGCCATGACTCCCACCCACTCCGACGGACAGACGCTCAACCCCATCTTCTCAGCCAGCAACCACGTCACTTTCAGTCACACCACCAAACTCCACGGGACCGATAACCGATGCGTCAACTTCACCTTCGAGAAGCCCACCACACACCACCGCACACAACAGGCCCCCACCGCAGCTGGAGCAAAGTCATTGAAGACCAGCTATTCACCACTCTTGCTCAAAACCCACCAATGGACACTACCGACACAGACTCCGCTGCTCCCTGGATCGATGACTGCGCCAACACTCTTGCCCTGATCAAGAAACCCTTCAACAGGCGCACTGACAGAAAAGCCACCTGGTTCAACGCCGACCCCAGGGATCAAAGCAGGCCTGCCGTAGGCTGGCGAAGAAGCGGTACCACAAACAGACACCAGACAGCAACATAGCCTACAAGAGCGCCATCCTCAGACACCACCAACTCATCCATACCGGCAAAAGGACCTCCTTCAAAGAGCGCATTGACAATGCACACAACAGCAAAGAGTTTTTCAACATCATAAAGGAACTCTCTAACCCCAGCTCCAACTCCAATGACATCCCCCCATCAAAAGACCTCTGCGACTCCCTAGCCACCTTCTTCCACCACAAGATCTCAGACATCCACGAGAGGTTCAGCGAGCAGACCCCCCGACAGACACAGAAACCTCAGACTCACCGCCCTCCAGCCACATCAACATCGACCCCCTGCTTTCCCGGACCCACGTCAACGACGAAGACACCATCAAAATGATGAACATCATCCTCTCCGGTTCACCATCAGACCCCTGCCCGCACCACATCTTCAACAAAGCAAGTTCCACCATCGTACCCCATCTCAGCAAAATCATCAACAGCTCCTTTGAGACGCCACCTTCCCGGAAAGCTGGAAGCATGCCGAGATCAACGCCCTACTGAAGAAACCCAAGGCCTTCAACAACTTACAGCCCATCTCCCTCCTCCGGTTCCCGGCAAAAGTCATCGAGAAGATCGTTAACAGGCAACTGACCTCCTTCCTCGAAAAGAACAACATCCTGGACCTGTCCCAATCCGAATTCCACAGCAATCACAGCACTGAAACAGCCCTCATCGCCTCAACCAACGACATCAGGGCCATGATGGACAATGGAGAAACCGCGACCCTCTTCCTCCTGGACCTTTTGGCCACCTTCTACACTGTCTGCCTCCACACCCTCCGCACAAGCCTCCACAACGCAGGGATCCACAACAAAGTATTTGACTGGACCACCTCCTTCCTCACCAGCAGAAACCATAATGTCCGCCTCCCCCCATTCCGCTCCAAAGACACCAAGATCACCTGCGGCTTACCCCAAGGATTGTCCTTCAGACTGACACTCTTCAAAATCTACATGGTACCGCTCACCAACATCGCCAGATCACACGACCTCAACATCATCTCATACGCTGATGACACCCAGCTGTTCCTCTCCCTCCCCATGGCCCCCACCACCGCCAAATCCATCCTCCAAGAAGGAATTAAGGCCATTCCCGATCAGCCTCCTAAAACTTTACTCGGACAAGACAGAGGTCCTCATCATCGGATCCACTCCCTCCGCCTAGGACCACTCATGGTGGCCGACCACGCTGGGAGCTGCACCGATGTCTACTAACCACGCACGCAAACTGGGAGTCATCCTGGACACCGCATTGTCCATGACCCAGCAAGTGAACGCCGTTTCCTCCTCCTGCTACAACACCTTCCGCATGCTCCGCAAGATCTACAGATGGATCCCCACTGGTACCGGAAGGACAGTCACCCAGGCCCTCGTCACCAACAGAATGGAATATGGCAACGCTCTCTATGCAGGAACATCAGCCAAACTCATGAAACAACTACAACGCATACAGAACGCCACCGCATGCCTCATCCTCGACATCCCTTGCCACAGCCACATCACAGCCCACCTGAAAGACCTACACTGGCTCCCTGTCAGCAAGAGGATCACCTTCAAGCTCCTCACCCACGCTTACAAAGCTCTCTACGACACCGGACAAGTGTACCCCAATGAACTGCTCACCTTCTACACCCCTCGCCACCAGCTTCGCTCCGCCGACCTCACCCTCGCCACCGTCCCCCGCATCCGTTGAGCGACCGCCGGCGGAGGAGCGTTCTCCCACCTCGCCACAAAAACCTGGAACACCCTCCCCATCCGCCTACGACAGACACAGGACCTGCTGGCCTTTAGGAGACTCCTGAAGACCTGGCTGTTCGAGAAGAAGCTGCACCCCGCCCCCCCAGCACCTTGAGACCCTCACGGGTGAGTTGGGCGATTGATTGCACACTAGGGGGTTGCTCTTCAGTCTCCAGTGGGTGCATTCTTGCATCAAAAACATAACAAAATTGCCTTTTTAAACTGAAATGAACCTGTCAAATGAACCTTTTTTGAAAAAACACAACCCTACTTTTAAATATTAAGTAAATTACCCCTAAGTAGGCATTTTAGCCCACAAAGTAGGGTGCCTAGCATTTGAAAATGTTTTCATGTGCCTCAATTAACAAGCTCCAAAAGCTTTTTTGACTGTAAAAGGCTTTAGCTGTTCCTATGAGGAAAACTAAAGTTTGCAATATAATACTATTTCTGCTAACTGAGGTTTGGGATAAGATACAGGAATTATTCAACCACTTTGTTTATTTATTAGTAATCCAATTTATTGGTGATGTCAGGTTTTTGCTAAATATTTAGGGAAAGTAACTTTTACAATATTAGATTTTGTCTGCCTGAACCTCCAGAAGGCTAATTAGCCTTATGATTCATGACACCCTTAATGATGTATAAAAACTGTTCCAAGAGCAGAAAGAATGGCTTAGACATTTTTGTAGGAAGACCTGGTGTGAAGTATGTGACTCCTATCAGCTCAGGAAGGATGGGAAAGGGTTCAGAAAATTCATTGACATGAAAGAGACCTTGCTAAAGCCTGGCCATTCCTAGTTAAGTGTAAAAGGAAATCAGGTAAGAGAGACAATTGTTCCCTGAGCTAACTGTAGCCGGATTGGCACAAGCTCAATAGAAGCTGTTTTTTTTGCTGGAGTTGAGGAGAAGTGGATTGCTCATTTCTTTAACAGCACCCTGGGTGGAACACCAGAAACATCAAAAGGGTGGAAGGGTGCTGCAATGTTAGACTTCGTTCAGAATAATGCACTGTGGGATAGCGTTTGGTAAGGCAAACAGGATGCACTTCAAAAGTGGGAAAGATTGCCTCTGGGAACTTTTTTCTCACTGGTTAGGGAGTGTCCTGGACATAACCCCGACCCACTGGGTAGTGAATTCTATAAAAGTGGCGCCTCACTCCCTACTCCATGGCTTCAGCAAACCAACAAGCTGCAAGAGGCATTTTTCCTGGAGTGCCCAGTAGTAACTGGTTCTGGACTGGAACCTGCTGGCAGCCTCTGATGTAAAAAGTCGTGGCTCCTTAGTGCTGTCCATGAGGTCCTAGGAGACTTAAAGCAGACCATGAGGAGCTACTCCAGAAATGTCTATAAAGTTGGGACTTCGACAATTGTTGGGCTTCATGAGCATCAACGGCAATTTGCGACACAGGAGTCAGATTTCAAGTGGACGATGTGGACTACAGCTTTAGGCTTACCCAGATGGAGGATTTGGAACTCCATAAAAAAACCTAAGGGGTATATTATCAAGAAGGAGCGTTAATATTTTCGCCGCTTTAGCAGCAGAAAACTGCTGCTAAAGCGGTGTTAATCGGCTTGATAATACACCCGTGTGAATTCCCATAGAAGCCCATGTTCTGGTGTTAACTATATTCTATGGGGGTTCACCACGGCGTATTATCAAGCCCATTATCGCCGCTTTAGCAGCATTTTCGGCGATAATATTAACTCTGTGCTTGATAATATGCCCCTAAGGGTTTGATTTTGAGTTTGGTGCTTGACAAATTTAAAGTCAATCATCCTGACTGTATTGTTGCAAGTGAATTATAACCAAATTCACTTGTTATACGGTGGACATATATCGATCAAGTTGAGATAGAGTCATCTCTCCTCCAAAATTTAAATCCTGCTCTATGTCTGAAAGTCAGAGCTTTTCCTTCGAAACGAACAGACAGCTTCAGTGGAACCTCGTCTAATGGCTTTCCAACTTTGAAAAAACTTAGCTGGATACAGTTTGCAGACTTGCCCCTCTGTGAGATTTCAATTTTCAATTTTTATTTCAGAGAAAAAGGCACATGTGGACTTTTCTTTGACTGTGACAACCTGCTTACTGCTTAGGATCTATCTTAATTCTGCTTTAGTGCTGTCAGCCTGACAAGGTACCCAGGTCCTGAGCAACTGTAATTGAAAATGGTGGTCCTTAAATATATAGATTCAACAATGCTGCCAAATGTTTATTTACTCAAAAACATAAGCAAAATATTCTTATTTGTAAAAAAAAATAACAGACGATGGTGCAGTGGGTGTGGGTGAACAAACAAGTAATTGTGCACATACATGTGACAATAGTGATCAAAATTGCATATCTAAAAACAAGAATAGCAAGACCCATTCCCCACTTATGAACAATATAGTTCAAGTCAAAGTTTTGATCACTCAGAAGGTAACAGGATCTTAATCAGGACTCTGAATATAACCGAACCCGAGATACATGAGTACAAATGCATCTTTTTAGAAACACAGATATTAATGAAGAAATGGGAGTTCATTGGGCATGATACCTGAAAAAGGTGAGGAGGTGGTTCTATGTGCAAGAAATTGTAGGAGAAGGTGGTCAACATAATGAAGTCAAGCCACAAGAGACGGACAGATGTGTCCAAACAGAAAGGGGGACAATGTCCCTGAAAGCATAGTCTAGCTTTAGACACTCATTGCACCCACACAGCTGAGGATGTAAAACAGGTGGCAGGAATCAGCATCTGGGTGAGGCACGTTGGGAGCAGCGTCACAGAAGCAAAGTAGGTGGCAGGAGGCAAAACTGTGTGGTAGCTTCATACTGAAACCTATGGCATGGAGCTAGAAATAGGACTGCAGGCACTGTATAATGACAGATAGTGACATCTGATTGGCGCTTTACTTTTTCTCAGTGCTTATTACCTAAACATTTTTTAATACATATCCCTGCTTCCCCTGTATAGATCTTAGTCATTTTTATGCCCTTTGTTGAGGGATTTTTATTGCATTGTGTTTTGACTTTTCAGCTATTTTGCTACTTCTAAGTTCTTTAAATACCTTTCCTTAAGTAATGGCAGTCTGCTCTGTGCTATAGCTCGAAGGGGTTGAGCCGAGGGTTAGTTATTAAACTTGTGTGTAGGACGTGACATTCTATTGGAGTTATTATGTGGGAAAAACTCAAATCCTCCCCAACTAAAATCTCCTGGGGGACAAGGATGAAGGCTCTAGCCATTGAGGGCTCCATAAGTCTGGATACCCTTCCTGCGAGGGGCCGTATTTGGACAGTATAGGATTTGCTGCTGCAGAGAAGAATGTATATAAAAAATCATGGATGGAATACTTGAATTAATCTCAGCCATGGATAATTAGGCAGGTGGCATTCCAATCCATTGTTATTTTGCACACCATGCCCCCTCAGTTTGGACCCAGCTATTTGCCAAGCTAGGTCCTCCCTAAACCAGATCACAAGCAACCCAGCACCAGTGTCGCCTTAGTTATGAGATCATCGGCTGGGTAAAACTTGGTTCCAGTGACAGTTTGCACAGGACCCATGCCTGGGTGTTTACATCCTACTTAGGGTAACGCACTAAAGTATAAAAAAAGTAATCGATGGAATGCTTGAATAAATCTCAGCCACAGCTAATTTCTTCAGGCCACATGCCAATTTATCTTTATTTTGAAAACCACACCACCTTAGTTTGGACCCAGCTATATGCAAATCAGTCTTGACCCTGCTCCAATAGGAAGAGCCCAACCCAAACTGCCAAGCTAGGTCCTCCCTGAAATGGAACACAGGCAACCCAGGACCGGTTTTGCCTTAGTTAAGGGCTTATCATCCTGGTACAGCTTGGTTCCAGTGACACATGGCAGTTCGGGCTGGACTTTTCTGATTGGAGCAAGGTCAAGACTGATTTGCATATAGCTGGGTCCAAACAGAGGTGAGAAATGTTCAAAATAATGATGGATTGGGATGCAACCCTATTAATTACCAGTGCTGAGATTAAGTCGAGCATTCCATCCATCACTTTTTGTATACTTTTGTGGAGAAGAATTTAGCAGGAGCTGCAGTGAAGTCTGGCCATCTGGCATGCACCTTGGGTGGATAGAAGAACAGGTTGGTTCCAGTGTCCTCTCAGTTTTGAGTAAAAGTCCATGTTTTGGATATTGGCTATATTGGCAACTTTAGCACCTCTACCAATGGTCCAAACTGAGGAGGCACGACTTGGAGAATTGGGACTCACTCAGGCTGGGTCCATGTGTGGGTTCAAGATGGTTGATGCCTTTTCTGTCCCTGGGGCTCTGATCAGGAAGTCAGCCAACTAGCCCTTGGAGTCACTCTGGTAGCCCTGGGTTCAGGAGATGGAACAGGGCTCAAGCAGTAGGGCAGGCCCGAGGGTTCAATGTAGGTTTCAATCAGCAGAGAAGTACTTCCAGGTGCAGCAAAGTAGTCATCTGAAGTACACAGCAATCTGCAGCAGCAGACAGTCCTCTGAGAGCCCTTTTGCAGGTCAAGAAAGTGCACTGAATAGTGGGTCTCAGGGTTCCTATTTTTCTTACCTGGCTAAGGCAGGAAAATGCCAACTTTCTAAAAAATAAAAGCAATAAGGTGTAGGATGGAAAGCTTGAATTCATCTCAGGCACTGGCAATTGTTCAGGCTAACTAGGGGCATTTAATATACAGACCCTGGGTAACTGGTATACGACTTTACAAGGGACTTAAAAGTAAATTAAATATGCCAATCAGGTGTATGCAATTCTACCATGTTTTAGGGAGTGAGCACAAGCACTCTAGCACTGGTTAGCAGCGGTAAAGTGCACAGAGTCTTAAAGCAAGCAAAAACAAATTCAGAAAAATAGGAGGGTGAAGGCAAAAAAGTTTGAAGGAAGACCATTATTAAATGCCTCTTGGCAGCAATGCAGTACACTGTTCCCCAAGGGTAGATTACCAGGCTACCTGCACACCTACAACCTAGATTAGGGTACTTGATGGTTTTCCACAAAGAAGCAGGGGCCCCTTTCGAGGAATCTCCCTGTAAGGCCCATGACAAAGAATGAGTGCTACCAACAAGCAAGTGCCTCTGCAGGTGCCTCAAAAGGTGGGACACACACACACACCCACTACAGTATCACATGGGGAGGCCTCTCTCAGTCCTCCATCTCGTCAGGGACACAACGCATGGTAGGGGTCTCCCCAAGAAACCCAAAAGCCACTCGGGATCTTGGGTGGGCCTTGCACATAGGGCCTGTTGTGAGGAGAGAGAGTTGAGATGAGTAGGGACCCTTGCTTATTCGAGCAAGGCCGGGACACAGTGGTAGCCAACCAACTTAGCAGTCCCTCTGCCTTGTGGACATACTTGAGATGCAACTCTGGGGCAGGTCACCATCAATAAGGTGTGCTTCATGGTTGCTGTGGTGACAGTCTCAGCAGAGTCCACCGTGCCTGTGCAATTAGCCAGCCCATGTCGGGAAGCAAGTCTGGCAATCCAGGAGAGGCCGGTTTTCAGGTTTGCAGCTCGGGGCAAAAACACAACACCAGGCCTCACAACTCCATGGGCACAATGATAAATGATGATAAATGCATTCAGTCAGTGAGAGTCCCGGAGTGAGAAGGACCGAAGTAATAGACAGGCTGCTCTTGGGGTTCCAGGAAAACCACTTCACTATGCTCTGGTTTAAAACTGAAGAACTCACCTTGCACTAACTTTAACATGAGGTTAGAGGCACTGGAACATTACACAGCACTCCAGCACAAAAGGAGGGAAAACACAACGGCCTCCAACAACGCTCACCACGTGCTGTACTAACAGGGACAAGGGGCCCAAAACCAGCACTACTTGGAGAACATTCGGGGGCACAAGCCAGGGGCAGGCAGGCAGAGAAGGACACCAGGATCATTTAGCAAAGTTGCAGTCCTTCTGGTAACCTAGCAGGCCACTGGTCAGCACATCAAGGCAGTCAGTCCAATGGTGGTTCTTCCTGATAGTACAATAGTTCCTTCTGGCATTGGGCATTTTGTAGAGCCAGCAGTATCTGTTTACAAGTCCCACGCAGTGTCGAACATCATGGGGTCACAACACCTGTACTCTGAATGTCTTTGTTCCGGCAGTAACTTCAACCAACTTTAGAAGTGTACAACACTCTCATTTAATCCCCAGCCCTGGTTCCTGACACACATCAGGGATGTAGAGACAGCATTGAGAAAAGGAAGTTCAGCCCTATTTAGGTGCAGGTGACAACTCCTCCCACCACTTTAGCGCAGGAAGACTCTTCAGAATATGCAGGGCACACCTCAGCTTCCTCATCTAGAGTGAATGCACAAAAAAGGCCCCTGTCAGTTTAAACCAGACGTTCATTGAGGTCAGGCTGCAGAGCACAAAGAGTCAGAAGAACACAGAAATGCCCACTTCTAAAAGTGGCATTTATGAAATAGTAATAAAAAAATCCCCTTTCTGCAGTAAGTGGGATTTATCACCACTAATTCAAACATACCAAACATTGCCACGCTACTCCTTCCAGCTTGTAGCAAAAGGGGTGTGTCAGACTTGATAAGCACTTTAATTGCCAAGTCAATGTGGCAGTAAAATACGTATGCAGACAGGTTTGAAAGGCTACTTCTATGGGTAATGATAGCAGCGCTGCAGGCCCACTAGTGGTACAAAAGGGGGTGGTGATGAACGGAGCATCTGAATCAATCAAACAGTCACACCCAGTCAAAGGATCTGGGTTTAATCCATCACCGTTCTTTAGCCCACTCTGCCACCCCAGTTCAGACGTGGCTATATGCAAATCAGTCTGATCATGTGCCTCATGGGAACAGTCCAGTCCGAACTGCCAAGACATGTCTTCCCTGGACCGGAAACAAGCTTCCGAGGACCGGTTTCTGGCATTCCAGCCGTCTTCAGCCCGGCTTGCTTGAATCCAGTGGCAAAGTGAGCAAGGGACTCACGTCTGAGCATACCCTACCACACTTATGGCGGCCAAAAGCGGTACAAAATGGGGTGGTGATGGACGGAGCTTCTGAATCAATCAAACACTCACACCCAGTCAAAGGATCTGGGTTTAATCCATCACCGTTCTTTAGCCCACTCTGCCACCCCAGTTCAGACATGGCTATATGCAAATCAGTCTGACCCTGTGCCTCATGGGAACAGTCCAGCCCGAACTGCCAAGCCATGTCTTCCCTGGACCGGAAACAAGCTTCCACGGACCGGTTTCTGGCATTCCAGCCGTCTTCAACCCGGCTTGCTTGAATCCAGTGGCAAAGTGAGCAAGGAACTCACGTCTGAGCATACCCTGCCACACTTGTGGTGTCCAAAAACGGTACAAAAGGGGGTGGTGATGGACGGAGCATCTGAATCAATCAAACAATCACACCCAGTCAAAGGATCATTTAATTTACAGGCCCTGGATATGTAAGATACCTCAGTACAAGGGACTTATAGGTAAAGTAAATATGCAAAACAAGAGTAAACTAATCTTACCAAATTTTCAGGATAGAGCACATGCACTTTAGCGACACAGCCAAAGTGGCATAAAGACATCCTGCCTGATTCCGGTTTCAACTCTTGCAGGTGAGCGGTCTGTTTGCCTTCCCAACGGCTGTGCCCTGAAAAATGGCACTGCAATGGGAATGGCAAAAATGTTCCAGCACGGCATGGACTGTGAAGTCCATGGCGTGCTCTGGAACTGTGGGTGCAAGCAGACTGGAGGCACATATTGTCCCCTCCCTGAATATATTCTCATGGCAAGGGGGGCATGAGGGCCCTGTAGAGCCCCCTTTGTTCTCCAGCCGCCAACCTTTTTGCGGCAGGCTCACTGCCATGAAAACGCTGGCAGTGGAGGAACTCGAAATATGCTTGGAGAGACTTTGCCAGTCCTGCTCAGCATATTGAATTGTCCCTCCACCGCGCCAACAGCATTCTGAAAACCATAATCCGCTGGTCGGACCACCACCAGCACGAGTCTTGTGGTCCATGGACCACCAGAATCCAAATTAGGCCCTTTTGACTTTCCAGACTAATTCATGTCCAAATGCATTTTATTTATGTCATTTCCTACCCTGAAATTGTATCATTCCCAAACTTGCAAGAAGCAACAATGAGCCCATGCACCTTTGTCTCTATTGGGCTGATAACTTTAATTTGGTAAAGCCAACCTCTGCTACTTAAAATTCCAGGTGATGCAGATTGAATAAAAGTGATTCGTGCAAATGTTTATTTCCACTTCAAAACATTTCTCCTATTGTTTTATCTGTCTTTACATTGGGTAGCAAAACTGAAATGCATGTTTGAAAATATTTACTAAAAATGCAATACTCCCAAAGCTTTGCTCCAGGTGAATGGCTTGCTCCTGCCTCTGTGGGTAGTATGTAAAGAAATGGTGGTCACACTTTGAAAGCCTTTGTATTGTAGTAGAATGATAACAACCCTTAATGTATACAATTAACCTGTTGCGTGCGCAAGTTGGCCAATGGTGGTCACAAGCACTACCTCGGTAGGGCTGCGCACGTTCATTGGGCAACTCGTCCCCGCCCACTCAATAGAACTCCCGCACCATGGAGGAATTTGCGCTGCGGTTAAGGAGGGTGTAACTACTGTCCTCTTTACTTTGAGTTAGTAAGTGGTGCCTTTGTTAGGACTGAACAAAGTCAATCTAGGAATCTCACCAAAATAAGAAAGAAAGGCTTACTTGAACTAAGAACAAGAAAGTTTGCATATGCTCTCGGAAATTTTTCAGCTGTTCTCCCTAAGGAAAGGCATTTATTTTTCCCTTTTATGTAGCATTTTTAAACACAAATGTATTTCGTGTTAACAGAACCAGACCAAAATCAGAGCGTTTCTATACCTATTTACATCATACCGCAGGAATCACTAACAGAATATAGGAAGCAAAAATATTGTGGAGAAGTGTGGCTCACCGGTTTGAGCAGCAGACCCTGATGCAGAGATCTGACCCAGGACCAGGGTTTGTCGCGGCAGGGTCTTGGGCTCAATGTCCGCGGACCCGATAATTCTCGCCACGGTGCCTACTCTAATCATGGGTCCCACTCTGCAACTCTGGGCAATAGCTTGCTTAATCTCCAAACCGGCCCTAATCGCTAACGATGCCTAGCTTCACCTTGGGGTGCCCACGAGTGGACGCCTCACAGGAACAGGCAAGGATGGGTTCCTCAGCGGTACAGTGTGGGGACACACTGGCTAGTGTAACCAGGCACTTTATAAGCTCAGTTACATACATACATTGTGTGGCCAGAATCATAACACACAAATATTGAGGATCAAAATATCAAGAAGGTAAGGGCAAATATGTAAGTAGAGATTTACTATTCATAACTCCACATCTACATACCTTGAACAAGCTGTATTGAAGAATGAGTGGATGTATATGTGTCTGGATGGAGGATTTAGTAGGTGTGTGACTCACTGTTTAAGTTAGTGATTAAATGTGTCTTACTGCATACATGGGTTAGTGACTAAACTGTGTGAATGTCTGTCTTTTGTTATATAACCTGCTGCATCCCTTGGTCAGTAGCTCCATGGGTGTCTATATGGATTGTTGATTAGTTGCCTGAGTAATTGTATAGGAGACAGTGTGTGTGGTTGGGTGGGGGTTGTGTGACTCTGTGCATAAATGTCTGATTGGTTGATTGACTGCGTGTATGACTTTAAGAGTGCATGTGGAAACAGTTGTATGGCTGAATGAGAATGTGTATGGATGTGTTGGTGAGTGAATGGATGTCTCAGTGGTAGTTGTCCAAGCAACTACAAAAGTAAAAGGCAGTGTATGTGAGACTTGGAGTAAATACATGACTATATGTGAGAGTCAGTGATTGTGGGAGTGGCTGTATTGATGAGTGTATACTTGTATTAGTGATTATATAAAAGAGTAAGTATGCATTAGTATCTGTATGAATAAATGAGGTGGTGTGTGTATAACTGTGTAGGTGAGTAAATGGAACTGTGATTGATTCTTTGCATGACTGACTAGAATGAGATCATGACTGACTAGGATGAGTGGTGGTGTGTGAGTGTCTGTATAGGTGTATGAGTGCATATGATAGTGTTGTATTAATCAGTGACTACATGTATGAATGGTTCTATGGATGCATGAGTGCATGAGTGCATGTGTCTGTAGACCTAGGAATTAGTGAGTGCATTTGTAGTAACTGGTATTGGTGTGTCGATGGTTTTGAAAATCGTAGGCTGTATTTTACAGGGGGTGTATCAAAGGTTATTTTAGGGTGTAAGAAGGTGCATCAGATTGTCACGTGGATGATGTCATAAGTGATGTCATCAGTGATGTCATTGACCCTTTATGATTTAATCTCTGTGTCTCATCCAATGATTACTGTTGTACTTGTTACCACCACCAACCATTCCCGGAGGGTTGACTTACAATCACCCCACATGCATCCACCACAGATGTCACTGGACATGTTACCCTGTTAATAAAAAGGAGTCGAGCACACATGCCTGTACCAAGTTCCACTATCTATCTGTGTCCGTGTGTTCATTATGTATGCAACATGCTGCCCCTAGGCCCTGCCACATTACATAGTGCTCTGGACAGCGTATGCAACCATCTTACCTTGTCAGCGGTGGAAAACTTTAGTTATGTAACCTTGTCTCGGTCATTGTACAAGTACATATGTAGAGATTGCATCATTAGAGTACTGCAAGGAGAATGTATAGTAAATTTATTGGTGTGTGACGAGCGTCATAGTGATTGTATAAGAACTTATCTTGGCGCTGCCTAACTCTGACAACAACCTTGTCTCTAATTGGCTGCCTCCATGTGCCAAAAACTGAAACTTCAACTTTCCATGGCCCTGTATTGCTACAGCTGCAACACTCCACTGAATGTGCAATAAACATTAATATCTACACAGACATCTCATGTCCACCATCTTTCTTGTGTAGAACTATGGATGAATATAGGGTTAGTAATTCCCCGTACCTTCCATGTTGGCCATATTGTGGGTCTTGGCTCACAGAGTGACACTTTGGCTTTTGCAATCCGGGTGATGGTAGAACTCCAACACGGACAACCGCATCCAGTGTTGTCAGATTTTTTAAGCTTTCTATAGCCAAACACCAACCAAAAAGTAGCCCAAACTAGCCCAATATTGCTATTTTAGGGAAGGAGGGGCAGGGACAGCATAAAGCAGGCGGTGAATGCATTGGAATTGATGTTGCAGCAGTATGCCAAGTAAATATTTGTCTAATAAAGTGTTTTAACATGGTACTTTGCTGGAGCGCTGAATATATATTTATAATCTGGCAACTAGCACAAACCAAATTTTTACCACACAACTGGAAAAACATGGCCCAATTATGCGTGATCTAGACTAATCTGGCAACAATGATGCCACAGCCACTCCCTCACAGCTGGCATACACCCACACCACACCCATCCAGCACAGGTGTCACAGGACACGTGACACTGCTAATGTACAAGACCGGGCTCACATGCTCTACGCCATTTTATAGTTTAGAGTACGTGGTCTCACTTCTCACTGAGTTTGTAGCACCGCAGGCACTGAGTGGGTGTACAACATGCGATGATGATAGGTGCACTAGTATGTTCTCTGCCATGGTGAAATCAAGACTCAGTACCAAATGTAAGACCTATTATCTTGCATAACGGAGCTGCATGATGTGGAGGGTGCCGTGACAGTGAAAAGGTGAGCAGTGAGGTCTTGGTGCGCAGCGTCGAGCAGATATCTTTGGGCGGCTGTAGTGGATGGGGTACAGCAGCCTGAATGCAGAAATACGGCAGAGCAATTTAGGCATACACACTTGTATATACTCTGCCACAAAGTTGGATTGGTAACGCGAGGACTGGTGCAATGCCCGAGATGCCGGTGCACAGTTCCAACTGTGGGATGCTTTTTGGAACAGTCTCGGGGGTAGATTTGGGCGGTGTCACTGTTGTTTGGATACCACCAGCGGCCCAGTGGGTGTCTGAATGGCCTTTCTGGAGGCAAATGTGCGTCATTATCTCACTTTTAGCAACAGGCAGAGGCATCACTTTCTTTCTCTTGCAGTGCTACCCATTATTGTATGCATACCTAGCAGGGCATGGGGCCTGGGCAGAAGTGGGCTCACTTGTTCTTAAGTCACCAGTGTAAACAAATCCATGCATTTATTGTATCTCCCCCACCCCCCTTTTTTAAATAAAATTTCACCTGCAGCAGTGTTTTTAGGAAAGGCAATATGCAAATGAGGGGCACTTTTTTTTAGCGTTCCTCGGCCGATTTTGAATCCTACTCCTCTGCCATTACTAATTTTGTAATATCTTTCAGATGTGGGAGCTTGAGAGTTCCATCATGTCGTGGCATGTGGTTGGAGACAGAGCGGTGGCTCTTAGTGGCCCTCCTCATCTCTTCCTTTCTCTACCCCACACTGTTTCTATCTCCCTTTTCCTCTTACACTGTTTGTCTCTTTCTCTCTCTTTCTTCCTCTCTCTGTTTCTCTTTCTCTCACTCTTCATTTGTTTCTCTGTTCCTTTCTCACACTCTTTCTCTCTCTCTTCCTCTCCCACTCTTTCTCTCTTTCTCTCTCTGTCTTTGTCTTTCTCACTCTTTCTCTTTGTCTTCTTCTCACTTTCTTTTTCTCTATATTTTTCTTTCACTCTCACTGTTTTGCTCTTTCTCACTGTCTTCTACTCACTCTTTCTTTCTTTCTCTCTCTCCTCCTCTCTTGATGTATGCATGACACACAATCTTATCTTGCTTTTTATCAAATAGGCTGTGAATCATGAATCAACATTCACCCTCCAACACCACCAAAGCTGAACGAGTGAAACATCTGAGATGATACGTGGCCATCTTGAACGCATGACAAAGTTGCTTCGGCACGTGGTGGACCCTCTTACACACACCAGTGGCAGAAGGTGGGCAGAGATACTTCTTTTCACAGCAGCGGGCAGTCACCTCTGGGCAGTGGGAGTGGATAGTGTGCAACAGTCTAGGCGCACAAGGGGTGCACAGACACCTTTGAGCAGTGGGAGTGGATGGAGTGCATCAGCCTCATTGCGCATTTGCGAAACAAAGAGTTACACTTGTGCAGTTGTATGTACTCTGCAATTACTAATTCTATACTATCTTTCTGATCACTAAACTTGAGGGCTGCACTATCTCCCGGCATGTGGTTGGAAACACCCTGGTAGCACAAAGGTGAGCTGCAAATATTTTCTCCAGTGTCAACACTCCCTCTCCATCTCTTCCTTTCTCTCTCCCACACATTCTCTCTTTTTCTGTCTCTTAGTCTTTCTCTCAATCTTTCTTTCTCTCTTCCTCTCTCTCACTTTCTCCCTCTCTCTCACTCTTTCTCTCTCTCTTCCTCTCTCTTACTCTATCTCTCTCTCTTCCTCTCTCTCACAGTGTCTCTCTTTCTATCTTCCTTGTCTCCTCCTCTCTCTCTCTCACTCTTTCTCTATTTGTCGGTCTTCTTCTCTCTCACTCTTTCTCTCTTCCTCTCTAATGTTTGTCTCTCTCTCTTCTTCACTCTCACTCTTTCTCTCTCTTTATTTCTCTCTTCCTCTGTCTTACTCTTCCTCTCCCTTGCTCACTTTCTCTCTCTATTCCTCTATCTCTCTCTCTCTTCCTCTCTCTCACACTGTTTCTTTCTTTATCTCTCACTCTCTTCCTCTCTCTCACACTGTTTCTCTTTGTGTCTTCCTCTCTTTCTCACCCTTTCTATCTTTGTCTAGCTTCCTCTCTCTCACTCATTCTCTCTCACTCTTTCTCTCTCTCTTTCCTCTCTCTCTCTTTCTCTCTGTCTCTTCCTCTCTCTCACACTGTTCCCTCTCTTTTCCTTGAATCTCACTCTTTCCCTCTTTCTCTCTCTTTCTCTCTTTCTGTCTTCCTCTGTCTCTCACTTTTTCTTTCTTTCTTCCTCTCTCTCTTTCTTTGTTTCTTTCTTTCTCTTTCTCCTTTGCTGGACGCATGACGGACCATCTTATCTTTCTTTTTGTCTTGCAGGCTGTTATTCACAAATGGACCAGCGATGACACGCCACGGCTGTACATAGTTTTATTTGTTGTTGTTTTGTTTAAATAAAATGTTTTATATGTTAATCTGTACATGACTAAGATTCTTATTTCTCCAACCTCACAAGCATCTTTTTATTAATAGTTCGTAGAGGGACACTTCCGGACCCAAGAAGGTGGTTGGGGGTATGCTGATGATGTGGGAAGAGGATGCGGTATGTTTTCAGAAATGCCTCAGACAGATGCCGGCTGGCGCACTGAATCACAAAATGGCTTTTCAATGCGACTTATGAACAGTTTGTACCCAGGCTTGACTCACAGAGGCAGAACTGCGAGCTGTCTGCTCCCAAAGTAACAGTAGCGTAGTAGCTCGCAGAGGTAGAAGCACAGCAGCGTACTAGCTCGCAAAGGTAGACAGCTGGGAGACGACGGACTGGCTTCTAAAGGCATACCTGCGAAGTCGTGATGTTGGGCACAGGAAGCGTGCCTGGAGTGGAAGACCTTGACTGCGTCCAAATCATCATTACACAGAGCTCCGCTATAATAAATTGCCCTCGGATCCTATCTTTTATATTTTCAATGGATGTATGACGTTACAACGCATACTTTTACCACGCATACCATTACAACCCGGTTTTTGCAACGCATACCATTACAACGCATAGCGCTTTGGGGTGCTGGATAGTGAATAGTTTAATCTACTATTCCAACTCCAGTCCCCGTGGACACTAGGGCAGGTGTTGGATAGTAAATTAAACTTATTCCCTATCCTAGAGCGCCCCCCAGCGCAATGCGTTGTAATGGTTTGCATTGTAATGACTGCGTTGTAATGGTAATGCGTGGTAAAATATTCGTTGTAAAGGTTGTATACCATTTTCACTCGATGCGAGGCACAAGATGGCTGCTATCAGTTCCTGTTAGCAGCCAATCAGAGAACACTTTCTGCTTCGAAGAGTTAGCAGCCAATCAGAGTCAAGCTCGTGCTCGGGAGTTGGGCACTGACCAGATATATATATTTTTTCCCCTTAAAATCTCAAAAACTACTGAACGGATTTACACCATTTCTACAAAACCGAACTTTCTGGACCAAGACCTTTCTCCCTGCCAAATTAGGCGTAATTCCATTCAACAGTTTAACCTGTAGCCTTGTCCAAAGTTTCCTATGGAAAATCCATTGGGAAAACACGTTTTGACACCCCCTTTTTTCTCAGCTCCCACTTGACCAATCACCCCTAAACTTTAAAGATAGGAGCTGATCAAAAAAGAGAAACCTTCGGGAAAATTTAATAAAGAATCGTCAAACGACGCCAAAGTTATAAGCACATGGGAGGGCTCCAGGAGGGGGGGCCGCACAACCCCTCTCCCAACATGAATGAAGCCCCGAGACTGCGGGGACACTAGCATGCACCCGCAGCCCCAGCGAGCCCCCGCTATAATTTTTTTAAGAAATGCCCCGTTAAAATAAAACACCGGAACCCGCGACCTTAGCGCAAATTACGGCTATATGTCTTTTTTTGGGCATGGGGGATACACGTATGGTACGCGTACCCTACCCTGGTACGCGTATTCATTCCTATGGGCCTTGAGGCCCAAAGGAATGAATGTCAATAATTGAAGGGTGGCAGGATGTCACTTTGACACCCTGTTGCACCCCTGATTAGGGCTTGTGTTTCCTTCCATAGGAGTCCATTGTGTGGTTTTCACCAGAAAAGTTTCTAAGTGTCTATTTTTGAAACGTACAAATATTTCTCTAAAATCAGCCGAACTACGAATTACGATTTACTCACCTGTTATCTGGAGAGGAGAAACGTCAGTGCTGCATCTTTCAGCCCACTACTGATCCTGAAAAGTATTTCTAACCATACTTACAGAAACTTGAATTTCCTCCCATAGGCTAACATTGACTGGTTTCACTTGGAAATTCTTCATAGTGTGGAGTTTTGGAACTTTAAAAAATTCCTCTAAAATCAGTCGAACTACAAATTCTGATTTACTCACCTATCAGGAGAGGCCTCAGTGCTGCATCTTTCAGCCCAATACTGATCCTGAAAAGTAATTCTAACCATACTTACAGTAACTTGAATATCCTTCTATAGGCTAACATTGACTGGTTTCACTTGGAAATTCTTCTAAGTGTGGAGTTTTGGAACTTTAAAAAATTCCTCTAAAATCAGCTGAACTACGTATTCCGATTTAATAATCTGTTATCAGGAGAGACCTCAGTGCTGCATCTTTAAGCCCAGTACTGATCCTGAGAAGTAATTTTAACCGTACTTACCAGTAACTTGAATTTCTTTCCATAGGATATCATTGCCTGCTATATAAAACATATATAAATAAAACAAATATACAATTATTAAAAACAAATATTACATTTCAATATTTTTTAAAACATTTTTTTTTATTTTTAATAAAAATATGTAATGTCATTTAAAAAAATAAAATATCTAAAAATAAATTCTTTAAAACAATGTAGTAAATCAGTATTAAAAAATATATAACAATTAATACATTTAAAAATTGTCATTTACAAAACCTTTGAAATTCATTGAAAAAACCATAGGTTTCAGCCACGTTATAGTTAGGAATTAGCATTTAAAAAACCTGAGATATTCACTAAAAAACCATAGGTTTCAGCCACGTTATAGTTAGGAATTAGCATTTAAAAAACCTTAGATATTGACTAAAACCATAGGTTTCAGCCACGTTATAGTTAGGAATTAGCATTTAAAAAACCTTAGAAATTTACTGAAAAAACCATAGGTTTCACACATGTTATAGTTAGCTGGACATTTCACTCATACAAAACCATTGAAATTCCCCCGTTATAGTTAGTTCATATATATATAATCAAGGTACATATACATCGAGTGTTATATAATAAAACAATGCTTACCTATAAGACATTTTCCCTCACAATATTTTTGTCCTAGAAATTTTTGAGATAATATTTTGTCCATGCTATATTTTATTCTGATATTTTTTCTAAACACCTAATTCATGTATTGTTTTAGCTATAATGGGAATGAGTTACTTTTAGAGGAAGGTGTTTTATTTTGCAGAATACACTTGCATTCACAAAATACACTTTGCCATGTGCTGAAAACAATGCTCCTCTTGCATTGCAATGTAAGGACTCCCTAGGAGGCAGATGTATATCTTTTGGTAGCCAGTAGCATGATCGAGAGACCGAAATTTTCCTCTAACTTTATCAAAAATGTAATTGTCACTGTCTAAAATGAATGACTGATGGTGGCTGACACAAGCCAACTCTTTGTGTATTGCACACAAGAGGCTGCCTTTGCCAGGCATAATAAGAAATAAATCAATAACTTATTTCTAACTCTAGCTCATCATTATACGTATCCCTGAAGGACTCTGTGCCACATTTCCAAGGAATCGGCTTAATCATCTCCTTGAACTTTCAGACACAATTTAATTGAATTTGGAAAACATTTTTGAGGTATTGGAAACATATAATTAAATGTACGTTTCCAAAATCTACTTCTGAATTAATCCATTGGCTACCTTTGTGTGATCAATTACAAATTGGCATCATAGAATGGGAGAAAAGACTTGTGTTCTGGTAGCAGATGTGGCCCATTTATCATTTCCTTAGGCAGGTGTTCTGACCGACTTTATGGGCCCTTTCTTGAGGGAAGGTGATTGGAGGTGACTTTAGTCTACTGTCATTCTAATAGAAGGATTAGAACCGAAAATAGAGCCTATTCACAAGGCGTGTTGACACAATCCCATACCCTTTTCCTTAGAGTAGGGCTTATAAACCTATGTTAAGGGATAGATTCATGAGTATTAGTGATAATCCGTCCTTTTGTAAGAGTGTTAGCTATACTTTTCATGGAGGTATGCTAATCTCGGGCCTTGTAGGCCTCAAACGGGAGAGACTCCATCTTTCTTTCTGCCCCGGCAGCTTGAGATGCTTCTAGGTCAAATGTAATGTTTTAGTTACGAGGTGTTGTTCGCTTGGAGAGAACCGGCTCAGGCTGGCCCTTATCGAAAGACTGTATTTTTCTCCATGCCGAAGACATAACATCAGGCCGGCCGGCTAAGTATGTGTCCTTGGTACGGGAAGGTACAAGAATTTGGTGGGCGGCAGGTTACTGGCCGTAACTTTCCATGAAGGTACAAGCTTCCATATTAGCGAAAGCATGAGGCAGTGAGTTAGTCAGTCTGTAGGCGGCAGCTAGTCGTTAGCATCAATGCAATTAAATATTCCAAGGCAGACAGTCGCCATTTTGAAGTCCGAGAAAGACAGAGAAGCTGATACTCACTTTGAAAGATTGAAGTTATTTTAGTTGGAGCAGCTGGCGAGCTTTGACATTAAGATCAGAGCATACAGAGTGAAGCAGTTAGTTGAGGGAACGAATCCTAGAGTGGTAGAAACTGAGTTATAAGATCGAAGCTGAGAAGTGAAGACAGTTCGTGATTGAGAGGAGAGAGGAGTAGTGCAGAACAGCCAGAGAGAAAAAAGCTGATGAGAGGAAGGTTCCAGTGACTTGGAGGGAAGTGAAGGAGACAGAGCATAGCGGTGCAGAAGTGTATCCGTGACTGCAGAGGTGTGACCCTAAGACGAGCCAAGGCCAAACTTCATATAAATAAGGTGACGTCGACCCTTTCTTATTAGCGTGCACATATTCTAACCTTTCATTTTCCTTTGCAGGCTATATGTTATAGTATAGTATTATATTGTTATTGTGATTATAATAATAAATGTACCCCAGTTCTTAGTGAACCAGTGTGTGGATATACTTCATTCTTATATAGTAAAGTTAGCCTTTCTTCTAGTCAGGTGCTGGTGCATGAACGGATGCTAACCCCGATCAGGTAAATGGTAACTGAATAATGAGGGAGAGAGGAGCCCTTGAAATAGAGAATAAGTTGTACACCATGTAATTCGGCCATTCTTGTGTGATCCATAATATTGTAGTATTGTACCTCTAGTGAATAGTGAGAAATTCCCCAACATGAAGAGCTAACGGTATTCATAGGAAAGTGATCGTCGTTGTAAGGCAGCGTTAATGAGAGCGTCAGGGGGGATACTGATGTGTATACCCGCAGGATTGTGGCTTGTCAGTCAGTGTGAAATGGTATCAATGGCTTGGATATTAAAGAGAGCATCAGGGGGGATACTGATGCGTATACCCACAGGATTGTGGCTTGTAGGAAGAAGAGAGCACCAGGGGGGATACTGGTGTCTATACCCACAGGATTGTGGCTTGTCAGTCAGTGTGAAATGGTAAGTTATCAGAACTGCCCTAGGGTAGATTAGTCTGGGTCCATGTGGCCGCGAGACTATATTGTATGAGTGAGGTATTGTAGAAGGCCTAAGCATGTATATTGCTAATTCCCCATCCTTGGGTAGGAAACATAGATAGCTGTTGTAAATAGGTCCTAAGGAGGGAGGTGATTGCGTCTCGGCTGGGTTGATGGTGCTCTGGTGGGCTGATTCTATCTGGTCCGAAAATCCGGTTGTTACAGCAGGTTACTAGTGAAATTAGTGATTGTTAGATTTGGGGGTCTCTAGTTGGCATAGGTACATACTTCTGACAAATAGGGACCCTCTCCTCTAGTCAGGACAAGGGGATTACACTCCTAAAATAACCCCTGCTCACCCTCTAGGTTGCGTGGCGCGAGCAGTCAAGGCTTATTTCAGAGGCGTTGTAAGTTAAGCAATTGTGACCACATACAGTAACCTAGTGACAACAGTACAAATGGACACCACACAGGTTTTATATAAAAAATAAGTATACTTTATATAGAGTTACCACAAGACCATATATGACAAAAATACATATTATGATTACTTTAAGCTGGTAGTTTTAAGCTTACATCAGGTCAGTTCTTAGATGCGACACTCTGCGTCAATGTACCTTAAATTGCGTTGTGCTTCCATGACAAGAAATGTCGCAGCGATGGGAAATGCCGCAAAGTTCAGATACAAAGAAATAAAGACGTGAAGATCTTCCAGTTGCGGCACGTTTCTCGGGGATGCGAGAAGCTCTCGGTTCGATGCGTGGACTGCAGCGGCGACACCCTAATGATGCGACGACAATGCGTGAAGCTTCTGCTCGATGCTACAACTACAGCGGCGACATCCAAAATGCGACAGCAGCAGCTCCGACGGCGGCGTGCTTTTCGGGGATGTGAGGTGCTCTTGGTCGATGTGGTGTATGCAACAGTTCCAACGGCGACACCCTACTTCGGAGTTGCGACGGCAGGCACAGCGACGGCGACACGCTCCGACCTCGTTGCGAGACTCTTCTCCTGATGCGGTGCAGTGCGACAACTACAGCAGCGACACCCTTCTTCGGAGTTGCGACGGCAGGCACAGCGACGGCGACACACTCCGACCTCTTTGTGAGACTCTTCTCCTGATGCGGTGCAGTGCGACAACTACAGCGGCGGCACCCTCCTTCGGAGTTGCGACGGCAGCACCAGCGACGGCGACATGCTTCCTCTTCGTTGCGGCACGCTTCTCTCCGATGCGGTGCATGCCGACAGTTCCAGCGGCGACACCCTCCTTCGAAGTTACGACGGCAGGCACAGCGACAGCGACACGTTTCTTCTCGTTGACTCTGGGGAGCTGGGGGGTGACGTCTCTTGACCCTGAGACTTCAGCAGGATGCAAGCTCTTTTCCAAGCCCTTGGAGATCCTTCACACGTTGAAATCAAAGTACACAACGTTCCTTTCTCCTTTCTTTGACAGTAAGGCAACCACTGCAGGCCAATCCCCCAAGCATCACTTCAGCTTGGGAATAGTCTCTCCTCAGTTTCTTCAGGTTCCTCTCCTCAGTAAAGGTTCTTCTTGTAGTCCAAAGTGATCTAATTTCATGGGATCAGGGTCCCAATATTCATACTTCAAAATCCTTTGTTCTCTGAGGAGAGAGGGGCCTTTGCCCAGAACACACCAGTTCTGAAGCACTCTGTTTACCAGACTTCTCCTTTCCTTTCTCATTGCAGGGCATGCACATTAGACACCCCACAGGAGGCGGAGCCAGCATTGTGGAATGCAAGTACAGTCCTGTAGCACTTTGTTTACAGGACTCCTTCTCTTCTTTCAGTGTGCAGGGCAGAGACATCAGCCGCTCCCCAGGGGGTGGAGACAGCATTTTGGAAGGCAGGCACAGCCCTATTCAAAGTTCAGGTGCAACTCCTCCCTCCCATCTAGATGCAGATCTCTCTATTCACCAATGAGTGACTCAGCCTATCTCCTGGAATTCCCCAGCCCTGTCACTTACAACACCAGACATAGGAATACACAACCTAGCAGAGGTAGGCTTGAGTGGTTAGACAAGCAAATACCTACTTTCTAAAAGTGGTATTTGCAAACACAGAATATTAAAATAAACTTTACTAAAAGATGTATTTTATTATTCTGAGTTCAGGCATACTAAACTCGAATTCCTACCATGTTCTCTGTGTCAGTTAGGATTATACAATGTAATAACTCTAACAGCCCATTCTGGCCTATGGAGAACAGGTAGCCTTGCAATCGTGAAACACGAAAATGGCTGTAATTCACTATTAGGACCTGTCACACACACACCAAGGCTTGTCCTACCTTATCCTTACAATGCTCCCTGCCCTTGGGCCTACCATAGGGGTGACATATGAAGAAAAGGGAAGATTTAGGGACTGGCAAGTGGGTGCACTTGCCCAGTCAGCATGACAGTATCAGACTGCAAGCAGGCTCTGCATTGGCAGACCCTAGACACATTTTACAAAGCTGGTTCTGTGGGTGTCACAGCCGGTGCTGCAGGCGCACCAGCATCATTTGGATTTACACGCTCTGGGCACACTCAGTGCACTAGATTAGGGTCTGACAAGTAAACCAAATGGCCAAACATGGAACAACTGATTAATACATCAATTTACAATAGGGAGCCCTTGCATTGTGGCACTGGATAGCAGTGGCACAGTGCCCAAAGCATCTAACAACAGAAAAAAAAACATGAGGCAACAGAAAAAATGGAAAGGAGACCCACGCCAATGGTGCCAGGTCTAACAGTGATGTACATATTACATAAAAACTGAAGGAGACCAACACATTCCTTTTTTATAATGTTACATGTTACTACTGTTCTCTGCAAAGAGCCTTGTTTATCTACAATCACAGTCACCATAGTTACTGTGTATGATGCTTGTGCCAGTGATAATAGAAACGCTCAAATACTCAAAGAGCCTATTTAGCCTACAATCAACCTCGAGGGTGGTAATAAAATGCTGTTCACGAATACAAAATGGAGAGTGATTCAATTTCTTTAGAATTTGTTTGGGCCTGCAACATTATAAGATTACATTGCCCATTGTGTATATTCGGATCCGATTGCCAAACTTAATTTTGGATTACATAAAGTAGTTTTCAAGTAGTACTGTTTACTTTCTACGTCTGAGAAAGTATGTTAGTTGGGGTGGATTTAAACCAGAGCTCAAACCCTAGGAACTATGGAGTAGACATGCTTACCTTAAGAAAATGTGTGAACAATATAGAAATACCAAACCAGTAAAAAAACTCAAAAGCACAACTCAATGAAAATCCCACTCCAATTTCTAAAATAGAGAATAATTTAAGGAATAAAATGACATCAAAACAACAAATACTCCATTAGATTTCCCAGACAGATGCATTTTTAAGTTATTAAATGAAAAATAGGGCCAAAAAGTATTAAGAGCCAACCACGTTCAGCAGGTCATTGTAGAACAAGACCTAAGCGCAATTTGAGACCAAGAATGATGGAGTGTGGGTCAGGTACAGGAACTAGTTTCAACACTGTCAGAGGTTTTGCCTTCGGATTTAGGCCCCAATTTAACTCTTGCTGTAAGGATACTCCATTGCAACAGAGTATGCTTATGACCAAGAATACAGCATGGACATCAAATTTAATTGTGGGCAGATGTTAGGATCAATAAAGGTGGAGACTACTCCATCGCAGGGTAATTCATCTCCTTTGTTGGCTGTGGAGTAAGGACCTTCAGAGGCTGACCTGTCATTTCGCCCACCTAATTTTGATGGGTGGAATTACATCTCAGTTTCACTGCTCATCCGCACTAGGAAACACTGATGGCAAGGGGCCGATAAAACAGCTAAATTCTCCCCTCACCATGGGAGAGGACTCAGTTTTGGAATCTTCTTTTTGAAAATAAAAAAAGAATGCTGTTTGGTGCAATGCTTCAGTCCATTGACGGAGCCATTCACCAAACAGGAAAATGCGTTGATAAAAACTGCTATGATAGTGGTTCCCTCCAATGTTTTATAAATGACCACCAACTTGGCAGTCATTTATAAATTTGGCAGGTGGAGTAATCTTGGCCTGAAGGACGTAAAGTTCTCCACCAGACCAATGGCAGCTACTCTGTCTGCAAAAATCAAAATCAGACCCATAGTCTTTATTCAATAAGTTAAATTCCTTCCCCTGGGCAAGGCAGCAGATTGTATCTGAGAAAGGCTCCAAGAAAGGGGAGGACATTAGAGGAGGTACCGATAATGCCATTGGTATACACAAGAAAAGCTTAGAGCAGGAACTTTTTTTTAAATTGCCCCTTGGGAAGTTCTCTCTCCGTCTAGATACATTTGGCACTTTCACCTTGACAAGTTTTCTATGTTCGGACTTAGAGCCAGATGTAGGTAATTTCTATTTACCGATTCCTAAATACCGAATTTTACCAATTCGGTATTTAAGAATCGGTAAATAGAATGTAGGTAAAAAATCGGTAAATTTTACTGATTCATTCATATTCGTTATTATCGATTCGGTATTTACCGAATCAGTAAAAAGGAATACCTTCCCATTCATTCCTATTGGCCTGGAGGCCCATAGGAATGAATTGGAAGCCATTAATTATTACCGATTCGGTAAATACCGAATCGGTAATAGGGGGAGCATATTCAAGGGTGGCAGGGTGTCACATTGACACCCTGTTGCACCCCTGAATCCTGCATGTGTGCACATGTGGCGCACATACATGCCCTAAGGGCATGTATGTCTGCCACATGGCACTGTTGAAAAAGCACAAAATTGCTTTTTTTAAGGTATTCAGTATTTACCACCAACTTGAAGTTGGTGGTAAATAACGAATCCTTAAACCAAAAATGCACTTACTTGAGTGCTCCCTACATAGGATTTAAGGATTCAGTAATTTACTGATTCCTTAAATTAAGGAACCAGTATTTTACAGATTCCTTAAAAAACGAATCAATAAATTACTGAATGCTTAAAACCAGCCTCCTACATCGCAAAGGGCTAAATACTGATCGGTAACGAGATATTTAACGATTTTCACCCGTTACCGACCGGTATTAGCCCACCTACATATGGCCCTTAGTCTCTTTTTCGCAGCTGCTTCAGTGTGCTTCTGTCTGCAGAGATTTCCTTCGTGTACTCACTGCCTGCTGCCTGTTGCTCCGGGAAGCCAAGGAGACAGGCTCTTTCATTTCTTCACGTCGGAGGCTGCTTGACAGGGGCTGGGACTGCGAGACCCAGGGTTCAGCGCGTGGAGACCTGAGCGCACCTGGAGTCTCTTCCCACCCCTGCTCCGCCCCAGTTGGTTGCCTGCTCTATTCTGATTGGCTAACAGCACTATTACAGCTCGCGGCCCCCGCTTCGCGGGTGCCGCTCGCAGCTGCTTCAGTGTGCTTCTGTCTGCAGAGATTTCCTTCGTGTACTCACTGCCTGCTGCCTGTTGCTCCGGGAAGCCAAGGAGACAGGCTCTTTCATTTCTTCACGTCGGAGGCTGCTTGACAGGGGCTGGGACTGCGAGACCCAGGGTTCAGCGCGTGGAGACCTGAGCGCACCTGGAGTCTCTTCCCGCCCCTGCTCCGCCTCAGTTGGTTGCCTGCTCTATTCTGATTGGCTAACAGCACTATTACAGCTCGCGGCCCCCGCTTCGCGGGAGCCGCTCGCAGCTGCTTCAGTGTGCTTCTGTCTGCAGAGATTTCCTTCGTGTACTCACTGCCTGCTGCCTGTTGCTCCGGGAAGCCAAGGAGACAGGCTCTTTCATTTCTTCACGTCGGAGGCTGCTTGACAGGGGCTGGGACTGCGAGACCCAGGGTTCAGCGCGTGGAGACCTGAGCGCACCTGGAGTCTCTTCCCGCCCCTGCTCCGCCTCAGTTGGTTGCCTGCTCTATTCTGATTGGCTAACAGCACTATTACAGCTCGCGGCCCCCGCTTCGCGGGAGCCGCTCGCAGCTGCTTCAGTGTGCTTCTGTCTGCAGAGATTTCCTTCGTGTACTCACTGCCTGCTGCCTGTTGCTCCGGGAAGCCAAGGAGACAGGCTCTTTCATTTCTTCACGTCGGAGGCTGCTTGACAGGGGCTGGGACTGCGAGACCCAGGGTTCAGCGCGTGGAGACCTGAGCGCACCTGGAGTCTCTTCCCGCCCCTGCTCCGCCCCAGTTGGTTGCCTGCTCTATTCTGATTGGCTAACAGCACTATTACAGCTCGCGGCCCCCGCTTCGCGGGTGCCGCTCGCAGCTGCTTCAGTGTGCTTCTGTCTGCAGAGATTTCCTTCGTGTACTCACTGCCTGCTGCCTGTTGCTCCGGGAAGCCAAGGAGACAGGCTCTTTCATTTCTTCACGTCGGAGGCTGCTTGACAGGGGCTGGGACTGCGAGACCCAGGGTTCAGCGCGTGGAGACCTGAGCGCACCTGGAGTCTCTTCCCGCCCCTGCTCCTCCTATTTACGACACACCCTCCACGCTAAGCGGGACGCGTGCGGGACGCCGGGCGAAGCCCGGGCAAAGGGCGGGCCGTCTGTGGCCGTCCGGGGACGACCGAGGACGGGACGGGCCAACCCATTAACATCTACGCTCTAAAACACATAGTGACCATCGCAGAGTCAAAACATCGAAGAAAGGTAACAATCTCCCTTCTTTCCCTCTCTTGCGAAATAAGTGGCACGAGTCTTCTCACTAATGGGTCTAAAGAAATTACGCTCGCGAACAATTTTCATGAAAAGAATGGGAACCGAGGAAGCCGTTAGAAAATCCACTGATAAAGGAATAAAAGCTGGCCGTAACAGCCTGACCCCAGCAATCAGTGAATACTTCTCGTCTTTACCAGCAAAAAAGAAACCGGAAAAAACAATGTCTGCCATTGAAAATAAAATATCAGGGAGTCTAGACGATCGATCATGTTTATCGGCATCCCCCCATCTGTCTCATAATGTCAGCGATATTGTGTTTACCAACAAGTCTACCTATACAACAAGAGAACAACAACCTGAAAACTCCAATTCTAGTGAGGTGAAATCATCAACGCCTATAAAAAACCACGAGAGTGTACACAAAACAGAAGACTTGAGTATTCTTAATTTTACATCAGAACAAAAAAGTTTGAACTCCGATTTACTCTTGACAAAGGGCAATGGGAGCCCTCAAACATTAAAAGACCAATGTATATTCAACCGAAAAGCAGGAGAAAACAGTCTAGAGCTAAAGTCAACAAACACAGACACAAAAAAACTTCCTATACACGAACAAGATTCCTTTTTGGATCCCTTTTTAATAGAAAATAATAATCTTGAAAAATCTTCTATTCCCTTATCCAAGGCTTTCTTCACATTACAAGAAATTCTCGAATCAGTTCTCTCCTTTTTAGGTAACATCCTTGAAAATTCTGATCAAACTTTGGATGTCCAAATTGGTATTCTGAAGTTTCTAGTAGAAGAGAAAAGGAAAAAGGAGTCCTCAAAAAACATCGAAGGAAAACTAGAGGATACCAAACTACGAAATGAAAATGATTACAAACAAAGCAACTGTCACTCTTCTACTCAGACATCAGATGATGATCTTAAATCAACTGACAATAGGAAAAAAAAGGAATCTTTTAATGAATCCACTCTATACTCCTTGAAACGTTTGTTTAGAGAAAACCCCCCAAAAAAGCAAAAACAATTCCCGATTTTCAACAAAAAAATGAGAAAGGAAAGATTCTACAAAGACTCTGTAAAAGAAGTCGAGGAACCAAAAGCAGAAATTAAATCTGAAATATCTTCAGGAGAAACAACACCAAATTCAACTAAGGATGTTATGCTAAAAGGAAAAAACAAAAGGAAGAAAAAACCTATGAGAAGGATTCATAAAAAGCAAGCACGTAAATTGAAATTTCAAAAAATTAAAATACCACAAAAAGAACTACAGGAGGAAAATGACGAGAAAAGTACGCCATGTAGGAGTAAAAAAGGAGAATCCCCTAAAGGAACAAGTATTGATAGAAAGAAATCCTTGAACCCTAAGGCGGATGTATATCTCCCATTAAACACAGCTATAACGACAAGATATGAAAATGCTGATAAAACCATTTTTGAGAAGGAAAATGACTGCAGGATTGACACACAATCAAAGGTACTTCAATTTGAAGAACTATTTCCCACTGACAATATCCCTCTTAATAGAAGCAGGATCCTTCACCTTTTACAAAATATAAAGACTCTTCAATCTATGACAAGCAGTGACATCGATCTAGTATCATTCCCAAAGCGAGGTCAGAGCAAAATCGCAATAGTCTCGTTTTGGTCTCCAGTAATACCAAGTATTATTATGAAGGAAAAAGAGATAATATATCGATTTGGTTATGATGTCATTGTGAAAGCTGAGCTCAAAGGAAACAAAAAATACCCAACTTTCAATAACAACACGCAAATTTTTTCTACACTGCACTCGAACGAGGGACAAAGACCCTCGGGGACTTTGAGATATCCAGAGGGTACTCAAATTAGAGATATAGAACAGGGAGAAGAGATACTGAAAATTCGAGTAAAAAAAGGGGAAAGGGAAGTGTGGCATATGGAATCGAAGGCAAAAAATTTTGCTGAAAATAAAATGGAGAATTCATGGTCCTGGCTTCCAGGGATGTTAAACTATAACAAAGGTTCTAATCAACTAAAGTACCCTGTTTAACCAAGGTCTAAAGGTTACAACGTGGAATATCGCTGGTAGAACAATGAAAAAAAATGAAGGAAGTCCTCAGTAACCAGCCCGACATATTGACCCTACAAGAAACCTGGGCAACTGAGCCCTTTTTACAAAAAGGTTACTATGTGTATAACATATGTGCAAAAGCCTCAAACCGGGGCCATGCCAAAGGGGGATTGGCTATTTTAATGAGAGAGGATCATCTGTGGGCACAAGAGATAGTGGAAACCAATAGTGAGAATGTGCAATGTATTAAACTGTCTCTGAAAGCCTACAATTTGACCTCAATTAGAATAATGTTGCTTTTCAATGTATACGCCCCTCCAGGAAAAAAGCACGACACCTTATATGACGATACCTTGCAAATTATTATACAAATAATTGAAACCCATACGTTTCCACCCTATATAATCATGGGTGATTTCAACGGGAAAATCTCCAATACAGAAATAAAAAAGTGGGGAAAAATTCTGGAAGAAGAAAGCCTGGAACCTTTAATCCCTCAATTCCCCAGTGATATTCGATCTAACAAAAGAGGGAAAACACTGTTAACAGTACTGCTTTCCATAAATGGTACAATTCTTAATGGGAATGTGGAAGGCGATATCCCGGCAGCGTATACAAGACAGGGAAACGGGAAACCATCTATAATAGATTATATCATCTGTGGCAAAGACCAGTTTGAAACCATGTCCCATCTCTGCTCCAATTTTACTATAGAGAGTGATCATGCCGTCATGCAACTTAGAACCAGTTGGTCGGTTCCGTCCGCAGAAGAAGGTCTGATGACCCTCGACAGAAAGGAAACTCTGGTAAACAGCGTTCAGAGACGTATCTTTTGGAATCCTACCTCTTTGAGTAAAATGACAAATTTGGTCGAGCACCAACATTTCTTAAGGAATCTATATTCTGAAGATCCTATAGAAAATTTTGAGACCATGCTCATTGAACTTAAGGAAGTATTAATTGAAATGAACTTTCAAAAAACTAACACTAACTCAAAAAGAAAAAATAATAACAAAACAGGGAACTCACTGATAAAGAAAACCCTAAATAAATTGATACGTGCTCAATACTTACACCCCTCACCTACTAAAAAGAAGGAAATAAACAAATTGAAAAATCAATTCAGAAGAGAAAAAACAAGTGAGAGAAAAACCCTTCAAGATCGTAACTGGGTTGAACTACAAATTGCTGCCAAAGAACCAAACCAGAGAACCTATTGGTCCATAATAGCAAAAATATCAGGGACAAAAAAGAAATTACAAGCAGTACCTGTTCCTCCGAAAGAGTGGGAAATCTACTTGGCAGAACTTTACAAAAAAAATGTGGACAAATTACAAGCAAACAGTCCAGATAAAGTAAAGGAAAAAGTTATGGAAAAAGTAATTCCGAAAACAACAACTATAATGGTTGAAACACACATTCGGAGGGCAAGAAGCACAGGAGCCTTTGGTCCCGACCAAATTCCTATAAAGGCCCTGCAGACAAATTCTAAGGAATGGAGCCTTTTACTAACCCCACTTTTCAACTATATTTTCTCCACTGGTCAAGTTCCCAAGTCATGGCAAGGGAGCACTATTATCCCTATTCACAAAAAAGGTTGCAAAACGGTAGCAGGAAACTATCGCCAAATAGCCCTGATGGACGCTACCGGGAAAATCTTCGCAGCAGAGGTACTATTGCAATTAAAAAACTGGGCCTTCTCGATGGGTCTGATACCCATGTTCCAGGCAGGCTTCAGACCCAAACATTCTGTTACGGATAATATAGCAATTATTCAGTTTTTTCTGGACAAATACGTCACACGAAGAAAGCAGACGGTCTACATGGCTTTTATAGATTACTCGACCGCATTCGATCGAGTGGATCGTCCCACATTATGGAAAAAATTGAGGAGTTTGGGAATCAATGATCATTTGCTACAGGTAATAATAAGCCTCCATACAACTACATGGTGTCGAGTCCAAATGGGGGGCGAAAAAGGATTAACGAAAGTAATATATACTGAAAATGGCCTTAAACAGGGTTGTCTACTAGCTCCCATGTTGTTCTCGTTATATCTAAATGATTTGCCAAATCAACTACAAAAGGGCCTAAGCCTGCCCCCAAAAATTAACCAACAAAGAGTTCATTTGTTGCTTTATGCGGACGATATAGTCTTGTTCGATCTTACACCATTTGGTCTGCAAAAATCTTTAGATATTCTGTTCAAATATTCAAATGACAATTTTTTAATCCCGAACGTAAGAAAAACCAAAGTTGTAGCCTTTTCTGGGAGGAAGAAAAGTGTCAAATATAATTGGAGGCTAGGAGATGAAAAGGTCGATGAAGAAAAAGAATATATTTACCTCGGCAGGATTCTTTCTAAGAATCTAACAAATACGAAGCATATCGAGAAGCTAACGAAAAAATCTGATTTACATGCAGGAGCACTATCAAGACTGTATAACGCCACGGGGAGCAGGCATTTTTCCTCATTAATAAAAATATATAAAGTTAAAATACCTGCGGTCCTGTCTTATGCCACAGAATATATTCCCATTCAACAATGGGGCTTCATGGACCGTCAAGAGGGAAAAATCTTGAAAAAAATAATGAAGGTCCCAATTGCTACACCAGTTCAGGTCCTACGGCTGGAATTCGGAATTACTAGTGCTTTTGCCACTGCCGTGGCAAACATAATTAGATGGGCCTACCATCTCCTTCATGCAACGGAGGGAACTCTTAGATTTCTGTTACAAAAAGAGACTTTTGGCACAGATGTAGTTAAGCAAACTTTCTTAGGGAACATGTCTGCGGCGTTCCAAATGGCTGAAATTTCTACAGAAATCTTGCAGACTTGGTCCGTGTCACAACTAAAACTCTTTCTCAAATGTTTTACTCCTAGGTTGAGTTATGATTTGGACTATGCTCACAGCTATAGGCTAAAAATATTCAAGCCATTCACTACACTTATAGAGTATAAACATATACAGCCATATATCTCTTTTTGTCTTTCTCATAACGCAAGGAGGGTAATTTTCATGTGTCGAGCTGGGATTTTACCTGTACAATCCTATAAAGCAAAATGGTTACCTGGAGAACTCTCCCATCTATGTTTGTTATGTCAAGGGGGTGAGCAGACTGTGGAGCACTTACTGTTTATTTGCCCCAACTCTAAAGTGGTAGCAGCTCGTGCTCATTATATTTCACCGATATACAGATCCTGTAGGCTAACAAAGGAAAAAGAAATATTAACAGCGGGCATAAATCCTCCGAACGAATTTGTATGTTATAATTTGTACAAATTTTTTAAATCCATGTTAGCTTTATATTAATTTGTGATGTACTTATCTTTTGTTAAATTCTTTTTTCATTTTATGTTATATTTGTGGTCCTCGGTTGAGTACCTACACAAATAAAATCTTTTGACTTGACTTTGACTAGTCTCTTTTTTGGAGCTCTTATTACTCCACAGGGACTTTGTGTGTGCTTAAGACAGCCACATACATAGTACATAGCTCATTAGCCCAGAAGTCAATGTTAAATGTAAAAACCCACTAATGTAATTCATAAAGCCCTGGAGCCCTATCAGTCTTTGACCTCTTAATTACCTTTAGCAGTTGTTCTTTGGAGTAAAAAAATGGGGAAGATGCCACTACATTGCTATTGTGCTCTATCCTTCTGCGTGGTGCTTCCTTGGCAGATGACAAAACTTCAATATAATGGCCATTTTTATTTATATTTTGTGACGATGCCTGGCACACAGTGTGACGAGTAATTGAATAGTGGGCTTGCAGATGATTATTCAGAATCATTTATGTTTGCGTTGCATGCTCTGACATCACGTTTCCTTATAGAGCTTACTATTTTTCAGAAGTGTTGTGGGTTCTTTTATGTACTTGAGAACCATAATGTTGCTTTGAAATCATCAAGATTGTGTTTTTTTGGATAACCACATTTCTTTTCTGTATATTTCTCGAAGATGTCTTATCTTGCCTATTTGACTTCGATGTTTGGCTGGTGCATGATCAATTAACAGTGCTTTATTTGGACAGGCTGTTAACATCCTAGTGTCAAACTCTTCCCAGATCGCAATAGGGTTTCCTCCTATGCAGTTATAGTCTTCGAAAAGTAAGCACTTCCAGTTTTTATTTCTGGTACCAGGCATTCTCTTGCCACTTTAGTCCGTATAAGCTGTCGGTGTAAGCATCTTTAAGCTAAAATTTAGAGTTTTGAAATGGAATGAGGTTTACTACTAAATGTACAATTTGTGGAATATGGTCACTCTTGTGGTGGTGGTTAATGCTGTTGACTATCTGATTAAACAGCGGTAAACTTGCTATTGTGTCATCCATTATGGAATTAGATGTTTCTATAATATGAGACCATGTGGAAGGAATATTTGTACCGAATAAACTATTCAGTTCTCAGCCCAGCAGCCACAAACTCAGTTGCCAGGTTTTCTCCCAGTATATTCCTGCGCCTGAATTGTGGGTGCACTTGATGGGGATTATTTTACACCTTGTCTTGGATGAGGGTGAGTTCATCATTAAAATTCATGTGGAAGATATTTGAATTGAAGACTCCAGTAACCAGCATTCGGCAGTCAAAGTCGATATTACTTAAGCCCATCAAAATGCGCTGTAATTTCCCAAGAAATAATTGTTTCTCTTTGTAGCTAAGATTCATGTATTGGTTTACTACAATTAAGGAGACATCGATTTACACAGCCTGTATCTGGGATTCTTGAAGATCTAACATCCTAATGTCTATGTGTACATTTACACTAAAATGCATTGCAAGACCACCCTTGGGTCACCCTTTCAAGGTGAATCTACTTGCACTTAACTACAATTCTAGGAAACCTGTAAGAGGACTTGAAAATTTTACCCAGTTTTGTTATGTGCCCGGGTTAGGTACATGTATCAATGCTGCTCATTTCTCACATTGTGCTATTTTTTACAAATAACATTTCTGCCGTGAACTTTTGCACATATTGCATACACAACAATGTTCTATTAGTTTCTCTGAAACTACTATGTTTACACATCTAGCTTTGCACAACATTATAATGATGCTTCGAACATCATGTACAAGGCCCTACTACACACTATGTACAAATCTTCATCCACGGCGACCGGGCTTTCTACATATCCATGGCATTTCTAATCTTTACGCACATTGCAAGGCTGCTTTCTATTATAAATAAAGAGCATCCCAAAAGATTACCAGGGGAGGTAATTCAGCTGTCACCGAGGATCCCTGCATGCTGAGTCTTCACCACGCAGTGGTCTGACATCTCCTTGAGCGGTGTCCAGTTCGTGACCAAGGCAGACTCCTACATTCTCTCCCGCCAGGTAATAGGATTGGATCGTTCCTTGTGAAGATTCTTGGCTTTACATCTACATATACTCTAGGTTCGCTTAGAGTAGGGTTTGCATAGTAGAAGTATGCCTGATTACTGCCTTGTTCATATGCCTGCATATATACACTGTTTCAGCACCATTGGAAACTGTATCTACTATTTACGCTTTTGGTACTTGTAATCACTTTTAGCTGCTACTGTCTACTGATTATTGCAGCACATGTATTCTATAACGGTGGGTGAATAAATATATTGAAAACTTCCCACTGTAAATTTCTCTGACGATAAGTAACCACGAGTGATTGAGCGAAAGGTTCTGATCGGTTTCTATGATCACCGGGGGGTCAGGGCTGTCATGTTCAGTGGTTGCCATAAACTATTCTCTCCCTGGTAAGATTAGGGGGGCTTATGGCGGCACTGTGAGCTAGCTGGTGTCCTGGCTGACATATCCTGTGGGGTGCGCAATATCAATCTAGGCACCTGACCCAAAGTTTATGATGTCCAACAAATGTCTTACGGATTGGTTAGAACTACACTTCAGTTTCTTGTAGGGTGGCAACAGGAAATTTGTGTAAGTGTTTGATGAGGTTTACTTTCTGATGAAAATCAGCCACATGCCAGGAACAGATGTTTAAATGATCAATTGTTTTCAAAACCAATATTCCTGGGTCGTTTGGGGACTCTGTTCAGGCTGAAGCTGGTATATTCTCGAGCTGGGCCCATGTTGGGAGCCAACTAATTTGTTAGATTGCCTAGGAAATAACATTTTAGCTATGAATTTTTGCACACATTTTTTATGCATGACAATGTTGGATTAGTTTCTCTGAAACTACTTTGTTTACACATCAATCTTCACACATTATCTTGATGACTTGAACATCATGTACTAGGCCTATCTGCGCTCTAGGTACAAAAGTTGTCCTATCTTCATCCATGGGGCGACAGTGCTATCCACATATCCATGATATCACTAATCTCACTTACACATCACAAAGGCTGCTTTTTATTATAAATAATAGGCAGCCTGATAGATTGCTGGAGAAGGCACTTCCGTTGACACCGAAGGTCCCTGCATGCTGAGAAATCACCATGCACTGGTCTAACATTCCGTGAGGGGTGTCCAAACCAAGACCATGATAGGGTCCCTAACTCTCTCCCATCAGATAATGGGGTTGGATCATCCTTGGGGGGATTCTTGGCTCTAAACCTACACACACTCTAGGTACACTTAGAGTAGGGTCCGCACAGTAAGAGTGCGTTAGATTACCACATTGCCTGCATATATTCATTGCATGAGCACCATGGTAGCAATGAATTTACTATTTACTCTCTTGGTGCTTGTAATCTCTTCTATTTGCTTCTGTCTCCTAATCATTGAAGTACATGTATTTTACGCAAAAATAACATTGGTTCAATAAAAATTATTGAAAATGTCCTACTGTGTATTCTCTGCATATTTCTCTGAAAACAAATGAGCACAAGTGACTGAGTGAAAGATTCAGTACTGCTTCCTTGATCCCTGAGTGTTAAAGGTTGCCAGAACTGTTAGCTCCCTGGTAAGTTAGGGGGGATTCCGATGGCACTGTGGGCTGGCTGATCTATGGGCCAAAATATTCTACGGAGTGTCTGGAATCAGTCTAGGCACCAAGACCTTAGTTTATGTTGTCCAAACAATTCACAGATCCTACGGATTGGTAGGAACTACATGACAAAGCACTTGGTGCAAAAGATTTCGGTAGCCAAGCCCAATTCAGAAATGCGATGGGGTTTTTTTTGTGCCTGGAATGCATATTGGATGTGTGGGGTGTAGTGCTCAATAAGGTCCAGGTCAAGTTCTTTATGGTGGTCACTTCTGCACTAGCTAGACTACGTGAACTAGAATAAGGTTCTTCCTTTCTATTTAGTTTTTGTGGATCTGTTGGATATGTGGTTGATCTACTGGTTGCTCAAGTGTTAGATGAAGTAATAATTCCACTGGCCTGCTGAGTAGGAGTGCTAAAAGAAAGTGATACTATATTTGAATGAGGGGAATGCGACTTATTCCTGGATGTAATAGCTAATAAAACTGGACAAGCTTTGTTGCTGTAGACAGTGACATTCATATCCCATTCCCTAAGTATGGCTTAAGACCCATAGACCACCTGCACTAGTCTACTTGAGACAAATGTGATTAGGGTGGGCTCTGTGATCTGTGTTCCTCTTGTTGTTAAGAATTCTATCAACAGCAGGTCAGAGGGATTCAACTGCTGCAAGTTTTTGTATGCCTCCTAAGACTCTCAATATATTGCCACCGTTTAGAATACCATGCTATTCCTTTGATATGTATTCAGGTAAAAAGAGTAGCTTGACCATATTTGAGTATAGCACAGTCAGATGCTTATCAGGATGCAAACATAAACTGGTTTGTGAGTCCATTAAGTACCTAATTAAAGTTCACAGGAAAACCTATGGGAAAGAAAGAAGGAAGATAAATAATATGGAAAGAAAAAGAGAGCGTATGGATGAAGGAAACTGTCTTTCTCCATTCACTCAACCAAAAGGGCTTCTGGAGCATAGTCCTCTTAGGTTGTCAAAAATAGCAGCACCGGTCCCTGAAGAAATATGGGTCAGGCATATATCTGAGTTGTATAAACTAGAAGACGACCAATTGAGATGCAATGGGGAGCATGTATGCTGGGATGCCAGAGAAGAGGATGGTAAAGAGTTCTCTGTTCCTCTTAGTCAGTAGTATTGAGGTTGTTGTAAAAGGTTTGAAAAGCTCTAAGGCCCAGGGTTTTTAAAACCTTTCATCAGATATAATCAAATAGATTCTTGGTTTGTGGGAACACATCCTGGCTCTAATGTTCAGGGTGATAACAAGTGGACATGAGCCACCAGAAACCTGAAAAAGGAAGTATTAGGGTCCTTCTGTACAAAAAAGGTGAATGGGACCTGCCTTTGAGTTACTGTAAGATTACTCTGTCGGAGATTCCCAGTAAAATCTATACAAAACATCTGTTGGATTTATTGGAAGACTGAGTAAGCAGTGTCAAAGTTTTACCAAAGGTCCAAATGAGATTCTGTAAAGTTTATTCAACAACGGATGGCTGCTTACTTTTAAATCTTTTGGCTAAAGATTATGCCTTTAATAGAAAACAGCCCATTTATGTTTCATATATTGGTTTGTCAACAATGTTTGACACTAACAACAGGGCATTTCTCTGGGAAAAATGTGTAAATGGGATTGTCCATCTAAGGGGACCTTATTGCTGTTTGTTTCTGCTGACCCTGCATCTCAGAGGACATTTGCCGGTTTTCCATTCCACGCCTCGCGGTACCCGCTGCGCGGGTCCCGCTTCGCTGCGAGGCACTTTCCAACACCTGGGAGCAGCTGACTGGGGCGTACCTGGGGCTGAGGGCTGCGAGCACAAGGGATAGGACTCCATCTTCCAGGAGTCTCTGGTCATCCCCCGCCCGCTCCACCTGGGCCGCTCTCCCTCATCGCCCCGCCCCCAACAGATCTGAGCACGGATTTAAGCGAGGAGTGCTTTTTGCTACGTGGGACCTTATTGCTGTTTGTTTCTGCTGACCCTGCAGCTCAGAGGACATTTGCCGGTTTTCCATTCCACGCCTCGCGGTACCCGCTGCGCGGGTCCCGCTTCGCGGGTCCCGCTTCGCTGCGAGGCACTTTCCAACACCTGGGAGCAGCTGACTGGGGCGTACCTGGGGCTGAGGGCTGCGAGCACAAGGGATAGGACTCCATCTCCCAGGAGTCTCTGGTCATCCCCCGCCCGCTCCACCTGGGCCGCTCTCCCTCATCGCCCCGCCCCCAACAGATCTGAGCACGGATTTAAGCGAGGAGTGCTTTTTGCTACGTGGGACCTTATTGCTGTTTGTTTCTGCTGACCCTGCATCTCAGAGGACATTTGCCGGTTTTCCATTCCATGCCTCGCGGTACCCGCTGCGCGGGTCCCGCTTCGCTGCGAGGCACTTTCCAACACCTGGGAGCAGCTGACTGGGGCGTACCTGGGGCTGAGGGCTGCGAGCACAAGGGATAGGACTCCATCTCCCAGGAGTCTCTGGTCATCCCCCGCCCGCTCCACCTGGGCCGCTCTCCCTCATCGCCCCGCCCCCAACAATCCTCCCACCTCTGCAACATCCACAAAGGAGTCTGCATCTGCCGCTGCGCGGGAGCGCGCGGGAGCACGCCGGGAGAAGCCCGGGACAAGGGCGGGACCGTCTGTGGCCGTCCGGGGCCGGAGGAGGCCGGGCTGGGCCTGACCTCTTCCACTTGTAGTTCGGAGGACAGTGCCTCGCTACAAGATGGATATGGCAACAGAAGATGTTACTCCGGGTAAAAAATCCAGATTACGCAATGGCTCACTGGAGAATTACTTTCCTAAGAAGAGTGAGGGAGAAAAGGACTCCATTCTAGCAGAGCGTAGGGCAGAGCGGCGTCGCTCAGTTGAGAATATGAAACATAGACCCCTCACTGATAGTCTACTTGTATTGAACCGGGAGGGAGATTCGACTGACTTGAGTGAGGATAACGTAAGTCAAGACGGAGTCCCCTTACTGTTTCGTGACTTTGTAGCCACTCCCTGTTTGCCCTCGGATAATATTATAATTGTTTCACCCACCCCTAGTTGTAGCCGTGTCACTGACACATCTAAATCTAGGAAGCAGAAAGTTAAGTTTTTACCTGTAGCCCAGACCCACCGCCCGCCCCCTAGTAAAAAAAGGAAGAAACAAAGGGTGGTACCAGGTAAAGCCAAAACACCGCACACTGATTTTGGTAAAGGGACAAAAACCCCCATTATAACTGAGATTCCCCCAGTAGTAGAGCAGGACCATACACCACAGGTAGTGGTTCTACCGGTTCATTGTCCATCTGTAGCAGCCACACAAGATGTGGCTCCTGATAACAACGATAGAGCCACCCCAACCGTTACTACACCCCTACTTCCCCCCACAGTGACAGGGAACTTGGAATTTTTGTTGAGATCTCTCCTTCTACCTATCAATGAGTCCATTAAAAAGGTGGAAATTAGATTAACCATATTGGAAGCTGCCATAACTAGTATGTCTACTCTTACCAAAAATAAAGGAAGTGGGGTGGTGCATACCACACCCTTGACAGGGCCCCCTCCCACCACACCTCAAAGGAAATCTAAAATTTCATCTGCCCCTGCTCTGATTAAGCAAACTTGCCAGCCTCAGGGTAGAGCTGTCCCCCCACCTCACAATACACCGCCGCTTAAACAACTAAAGGCACCAGCCACTGAATTGGGTGCTGCCTCCACCAAATCAACCTTAAAGGCCTCGACGAGCAACAACCAGAACGCACACGGGGATGGTGGAAATAGCAGAATAACTCATAAAAGGGTCCCACAAGTAGAGATTCCTCCAGAAGCTGTGCCCTATGTGGTGATTTTAACGGGGGTCCCTCAGTTAACAGAAAATAAGAAGGAGGGATATGCTGATCTCAAGAATAAAATTATCCACTGGTTGAGGTTGCACAGGCCGATAGCGCCTAATATAGATGGGGACATAGTTCATGTTAGACGGATCAACTGGCTGGGGAGTAGAACTAAAAATATAGAGGGGGACCTAGTGGTGGTCAATTTTAGAGACCCTCGGGCAGTTGATTATATCTTAAACTGGCCACCTGGGAATGGGGAAACCTGTATCACCCCACGGGCTTTAACATACTTCTACCCCAGGTCAGAAGTTACTACCTCTAAATATTCAAACAGACCACAGTCTTATAGGCCGCCTTTTACACTACCCTATATTAACAATCATCCCCAGCATGGGCATCAGCTCACCAGGGTGCCTGATCTACACTCCGCTTGGTCCATGGTTCCTTATAGACATACGTTGAACCAGGGCTCTAGGATGAATCACCTGAGACCCTTTACCCCGTTGGATACTTACAATCGGTTTTCCCAGCTGTCAAGGCTGGAAGACTGTGATTGAAGTTTGGGGCCCGGGGGGGGGGAAAAATGAACTCCCTGGGGATGAGGACCCTCGACTACTCTGTGGTAGCATAGATACAGAAGAAGTTAGTCTACTTACAGCCCATATGGCCACCACCAATGACATTATTGAGGATTCTAGGCTAGCTGGGCCTTTGACGAGTATGGTTGGTTGCTTTGCAACCTCCATTCCATTGGTCCAGGAGGGGGGGAGCCCTATGACCAGGGTGGTTAATGAGAGTGCGACTGAGGTGGGTTATACTTCTATGCCCAGAGGACGGCGGGTAATAAACCTCCTTTCTTGGAATATTGCTGGGCTAAAGAGGAAGCTAGAAATCCCGGAGTGGCATACACTCATTGAGCAGTTTGATGTTTGCCTGTTTCAGGAAACATGGAGTCTAGTTCCGCTACATAAATCGGGGTACACCACCCACTCTGTGCCCGCTGTAAGCAAGGGAAAGGGCAGACCAGCGGGTGGTCTCATAGTTTGGATAAAAATAGATCTGAACTGGGTGGTCACATGCCATAATGTGGAGTGTAATGATATACTCCACCTTTCGGCAAGAGGACAGGAGGATGTCGTCAGGCTTGACCTTTTTAATGTCTATGCTAGAGGGACACCGGGTGACTCTCCCTCTTTGACCTTAACAGCTCTGGACTCGGCCTTAGCCAATTGCTCCTGTTCAGCTAAAATCCTTGTGGGGGGTGATTGTAATTGTACATTTGAACCCCTCCTCGGAGATGACCCCTTAGGAATTGAAGAGGAGGATTCAAAATGGTCCATCCCAACTCTTTCCCTGCCCCCTATTAGGAAGTGGTCATCTAGGGCCATTCAAATGAATGCACTGACAAGGGACCACAAATTAAGAGCCCTTAATGGCAGGACTATATCCGATCAGACAGGGGCATTGACCTTTAATAGACTCTCAGGGCCGTCCCGAATCGATTACATCCTAATGGATGTTGGATTCTGGGCGGACCTTATTGATATGGAGGTCTTTCCAAGTCAGGATAGTGACCACAATCCCCTGTGTTGCAAGTTCAATTGGGGTGTTTTTAATGACAGGCGGGCGAATGACACCTTAAAAATAACTAAAGAGGTTATCCCATATAACAATAACCGTAGACTGAAATGGGATAAGGCTAACCTTAATGAGGGTGATATAGGAATCATTAAATCCCTGGTTGAGGGTTTGTCTTCTAATTTAGAGGTCTGGGTTGGTGAAAATCGGACCAACAGCCCCCAACACCCCTCCCTTGACTCTGCCTATAAAGCCACAATAGATCAAGTTGGCCAATTTTTTATCTCGAAAGGGAAAAGTAATAGGGCTGCTGCTATACCCTCTACTCTTTGTAAACCATGGTATACTGATCACTGTAAGAGCAAAAGGAAAAAACTGACAAAAGCTCTGCTTTCAGGGGACCCTTTACTGGTTGGAGCGGCCAGGAAGGATTATCTGAAAGCATTATCATTGGCCAAACGGGAGTGGGAGGAACAGCATTGGCAGGATCTCTCCAAGGCTGTGAGTAGTAGGAACCCGAACCTTTTTTGGGATTTGATTAATAGAACAAGGCAGAGAAAATCGCAACCATTGGCTGGTCATATAACTAGCCAGCAATGGTTTACTCATTTTTCATCCCTATATGGAGACTTGGAGAAAACAACTAGTCCTGGGGTGAATAGTCTGGGTGAAGGGGACCACCTAGAGGATAATGCCTTTTTATTTTCGACCTCAGAAGTAGTGATGGCGATTAGACACCTAACCCCTAAGAAAGCCGCCGGGCAGGATGGGATCCCTGGAGATCTGTTGATGGCGGAGCCAGAGGCCTGGGCCAAACTAATTGCTATAATAATGAATCTGATCACGAGGGGACACCAGGTACCAGACTCCTGGAAAGGGGCCGAGGTAGTTACTGTGTATAAGAAGGGGGCAAGAGATGACCCTGCGAACTACAGACCTATCAGTTTGATAGACATAATCCAGAAAGTGGTCGGCAGGGTCATCATCTCAAGAGTAGGCGATTGGATAGAGGAGGCCAGTATCCTCTCCCACTTACAAGCGGGCTTCAGAAGGAAGGTAGGCACGATGGACCAGGTCTTTCGTTTTTTTTGTCATCTATTGGAAGGCGGTTACCATCAAGAAATGCAGTTTGTATATGGCCTTCATAGATCTCAAAACTGCATTCGACCTGGTCCCTCGTACAAAACTTTGGGAAATACTTGGAGAGATGGGTTTTCCCAGCGGTCTCCTGAACCTAATCGTAAAGCTGCACGAGGGGAATTATGCGAGGGTTAGATGGGGATCCCAGGGACAACTAACAGATAGGATCCCAGTGCGGAGAGGAGTACGTCAGGGCTGTGTCATGGCTCCGACCCTCTTCTCCCTATTCGTAAATGGAGTGGTGGACCATCTGAAGGGGGAGGAGACGGATGCCCCATCCCTGGCGGGGGAGAAAATCCCCACACTTCTCTTCGCTGATGACACCCTATTAATTTCCAAATCCCCGGTGGGCTTACAAAAACTCTTGAATCGGTTTAGCTCCTTCTGTACCACCCGAGGCTTAACCATCAATACATCGAAAACCAAATTGATGGCTTTTGCCCCCTCAAAAAGATTTAAAAATAATTTTGTGCTCAATAATGCTCCCCTTGAGCTGGTCGAATCTTTTGACTATCTTGGTGTCCGGATAAACAGCCGCATGACCTGGAAGGACCATCTTTCCAAAATGTTACTCAGTCACCGAAGAGTATCCGGGGTGACGCTGAAGGAGCTCCGTGAATCAAGTAGTAAACCGGTCTCCCCAGCTATGGCCATATATGAGGGACAGATTCTTCCTGCAGCACTTTATGGCTCCGAACTTTGGGGGTTTGAAGGGGTTTCAGATCTGATGATAGCGGAAAACAATTTCTTTAGGAAAGTGGTAGCTCTTCCCGCTTCCACCCCAATGATCCCACTAAGATTAGATCTGGGCAGAAGAACATTAAAGGACTTGGTGAGGCTACGCCTGTTGCTCTTCTGGTCCCGTCTAAGAAGAACTGAGGAGCTCGCAAAGTACGCAGAAGGGTTGGACGATCTACTCTTACTGGACACATGTAAAAAAATAGGATGGCTAAACAAACTGAAAGAACTGGCCTTCAATTTGGGTCTAAGAGAGGCATGGGAGTCGCAATCACCGCCACCCAAAGATGTTATTAAAAAACTATACTGGGACTGGGTACAGAGTAACGCCACGAGGCTTACGAATGTGGGCTCACTTACTGATCAATTTTTGTCAATTAAGTGTGTGAGAAAATTGGAACCCTTTCTCGACTTGATAACTAAACCGTTGGATCGAGCGCTGTACCTAAAATTGCGATATGGGACGCTCCCGGTGCATGACTTTACGGTGAGATGGTCGCATTCAGATGCCCTCTTGCGTGCATGCCCTGGCTGTGCGGCTCCAAAGGAATCGGTGGCTCACTTATTTTTCGCCTGCCCAGCCTACAAAGGGGCGCGGAAATTCTGGTTGAAACCCGTCTGTAGGGAATTAGGGTTGAGGTGCCATAGCCAGGCACTACGTGTCCTCTCTACAGATTCTTCATCTGCCAGTATGATTTGTGGGGTGGCTAAATTTTTGGGAAGTGCGTGGTTGACACGCTCCCGCTTACTGAAACTGCACCCGGGGGGTCCTACAAGCTGATGATGAATTTACTGTTAGCAAACTAATGAATGAGGTGTCCATGCTTTTTATTGTATTTTATAATCTTTTTACTGGTAATTTGGAAATGTAAATGTATATGTATTCTTTTATGGTGATTAATTTGCCGAATAAAGATATTCAGTATTTAAAGTTGATAATTCAACTTCATTAGTGCTCATAGACAAGGGTCGAACTAGGGGGCAATGGAGCTCTGTCTAGAAAAAAAGCTATCCCAATGGTCTGAGACAGAGATGTATATTGGCTCAGCTCCTGTTTTCAATTTCTATTGCTGATGCTGTGACATTAATAAACCTGTTTTGGTCTTTCCTGTCTCAAAATTGGTGCTGAGGTCATTTCAACAATGTTTTATGCTGCTAACACCGTGCGATTGGATCTTATGCCAATGGGACTACAGAGGCAACTGGAGGCTTTTTCAGGGTGCTGTAAGATAAATGATCTGAAAAGAAACACCCCTAAAACTAAGGTCATGGTCTTTTTGTAAGAAAGAGTGCAGCCTATCAGGCAAAAGTGGGATTAAATGGAGTGCAAGTGGAAGTAGTGAAATAGTATAGATATTTATGTCTCCTCTTTAAACATAACCAACATCTTAAATCTCACATAGATCTTCAGGAAGAACATGCCAAAGTGATTGCAGGGGCTCTACATAGGTTGGATCTAGCTTTGTGGCATTAGTCTGGCGAGTTTTTCAAGTATGTCCGCTTTCGCCCATCCTATTTGTGCTAGCATTGGAGCCGATGGCGGCATGGGCGAGACAGGATCCACTGATCTTGGGGATTCCAATTGGTGTGGAAGGGGAAGACCGGATATCACTCTATGCAGATGATATGTTATTATATGTTAGAAAACCTAGACAATCAATCAACTGTATACTGCAGATTTTATGTACATTCGACAAGTACTAGGGATATCGGATTAACTGGGGCAAATCTCTGCTCTTCCCCCTGGCAAGAATAACCCAGACTTTAACATCGAGATGCAAAGGGCCTGCCCATGAGAGTGGCTTTAAGTACTTAGGAATTCATATCACCCGGGACCCAGACAAATACTACACTCAGAACCTGGGGCGGCAAGTGGACAGGTTCATAAATGATGTTAGGCACTGGCGCACGATCCCATTGATATTGATGGGAAGGGGGCGGCGCTGTTTAAGATGATGGCGCTTTCACGACTACTCTACATGCTACGAAACTCATTATTGAGGTCCCACCTTCCCTGTTTCATAGAATAGACTCAGAAATCCGGATTTTGATATGGAGTGGAGCTGGCCCCAGAATAGCACTGAGCAAGCTTCAGAGGGGAGTGTACGTACCGAATGTACGAGGATACTATTGAGCCTCCCAACTGGTTAACGTAAAAGGTTGGATATTTGGTGATAGGGCCGATGTGGCGTACAGAGTAAATAGATTAACCATGGGGACACAGGGCCTGCAAGTACTACTATATACGAAACGGATAGGCAAACACCTTTCCACAAACACCAACACAGTTGTGAAAGTATGGAAGACAGCCACAAAATATTTGGGATGGGAGGGAAAGTTATTGGGGATGACCCCACTATGGGCGGGCGATTGCCTGGGAGACGTCCGTAAGTTAGAGGGGTTTGTTAAGTGGGAGCTTATAGGATTGGAAGAATTGGGTAATGTTTGGAAAGGAGGATCATATATAGAGTTGAAAAACCTACAAAGAGACTATGAGATGATAAACGGAGAATGGTTGAGATATATTAAGATGGGACATGCAATACCGAAATATATGAGGGATGGAGATGCATTGACCAGTGGCATCTCCACTAGAAGATCGGGTATTGACTGAACAGATCAGGGACAAAACCATATCCATATTTTATAAAAAGATAGTCAACAATGTCCCATATCCCACCCAAACACATAGGTCAGTATGGAAGCAAGATGTTGGGTGGAAGTGTTTCAGAGTCCACGAAAGGTGGAGATTGGTGCGCAATTCCACCTGACACAACTTAAAATACTTCACAGGGTATAGTATGCTAGGTCAGCTCTTTTCAAAATGGGACGCAAAACACGAGATGCCATAGGGCATGTGAGGCAGAGGGCTCCTTCCACTTGCTTTGGGAATGACCAACCCTTCAGTTGTATTGGAAAAAGATTGCCCAGAGAATGATGGACGTGGTGGGTGCAGTGGTGCTGGCAGACCCAAAACGGTTTCTTTGATAGCAGGGGAAAAGGAGGACTGGCCACGACACACACAGCTATGGCTGAATTTGGCTGCGCTAGTGGTACAGCCCAATATCACCAGAGCATGGGGAGCGATAGCACCCCCAACATTGGAAGATTGGGAACGTGACATGGATTGGTGCTGGCAACCAGAGTTAACAATCTAAAAGAGTAAAGGTTGCCCTAAGAAAGGAGAGAAAATTTGGGGGGGCATGGCAGGCATGTCAACGTCTATAAAGGAGAGAACAAGACTGAAGATAGAAGAGACCACTCGACTCGTTTGTATCAATCATTATGTTTCCGGTTCTTGGGTGAAAGGATGAGGCTATGATTGTAATATTAACAATAACTGTGACCGTAGCATAATTGCTCATTATTGTACAGATGGTGTAAGTTTCATAAAGATAAAACAAGTTTAAAAAAATCTGTTGAAGTCACTTATGTGAGGGTCTGCCAGCGCAGTCCCAGTCATGGGGTACGTGGCTGTATGTGTTTGGTTCAATAGGCCTACGCTGATGCATGAAAGAATCGACACGCAGACAATAGATGCTAGTATTGTCAGGCCCACGGGCGCTTGCGGTCTAGGGCCCGCCCCATTTGGCCTTCGGCAATGTCCCAAACGTTTATGTGGAAAGACTCATTGGTCTTCCCCTGCTGGACATTGGTGGTTGCTTTCTCATAGGGCTAGGGCAGGCTAAACTCTGGAAATGTATTTTGCCCTCAAATTCCATTGATTCCCTATGGTCCGCGAGATGAGTGAGGTTTGGCAGGGTACGCGAGATGCATGCACTTTGGCAACCGCGTACCGCGAGATGCGTGCAATTTGGCATGCTGTCGCATTTCGACGCCGCAAACAGGGGAAATTACGCGGGTCTGGTTACGTTGATGTACGTGACCACACCCAAGGATCTGTGCTCACTATTCTAGAGATTTCCGAGGAGTAGATCGGTTCCAGGCAGGCTCTGTGTTTTGGATATTCAGTTAACCCTTTATGCAGGTTCGTGTTTGCCGCGCTGGAGCATAACATTCCAGAGGAGCTTCCTGAGGTGGCAATTTCTTCGGCAAACTTCGTGAAGATTGTTTTAGACTGGATTTCTTCGAGGGACTTCATCTTTTGGGAGTCCAGAGTTTGCAGATCCTAGAATTAAGAGTAGGTCGTACTCTTAAGGTATGATGGCCGTGTAATACAAAAGAAGGTTTTTATCTTTGTGTTTACAATTCCTTTGGAACAAGAAATATCTTAAAGCTGTATTTGGATTGTACTTCATATTGTTTAAAGGATTAAAGAACTTCAATGTTGTGGCATGAAAGTAAACCCTAACCTTATATTCAAGTAGAAATTTATGGTTTTAGCACGGAAAATAGATAACATTCATGTCTATGTTTTTTCCCACAAGCAACTAGAGTATGAAACTATACCAGAACAAAAGTTTGAGTGTTATTGAAATACACAGTTTTGATTTACGGTGATATTGCTAGAGGTTGTGTTACTATCTAGCAGAGAACAATTTACAGAAGTATAATGTATATCGTGTTTCTGTTTCCTGAGAGAGTTAATCAGGCCATGTAAGGATTTTATTTGTGTAAAAGATTTTCAAGCAGTAGGAGAATAATTAATATAGAGGTTGAATTGCAAGAGTTTTACATTGCGATATTATTCCTTTCAATATTGTGAAATTTTAGTTTTTACAAAAGAAACTCCATGTTTAGATTGCTGCTTGCATTAAGAAAAGTTTACTGTTATATAAGTAAACAGGCATTAGTGTGTGTCTAACTTTTCCTTTTCAGATCTCCCTCCCAGCTGTTCCCTTCCCAACTCCCTTTTACCCCCACTTGATCACTCCAACATTCTGTGTAATTATTACAATCAGAATTGGAGGTGTCGAGAGGTGGGCCCTTATATCATCACATCAGATTCCGAGGAAGGCTTCGTCTGACAGAATAGTGAGCCCACAAATTATTTTCCTCACGATCTGACTGTGTTGACATAATGGCCACCATGGATGATTTACTAGCGGCAATTGTTAAAATACAGGCAGATTTAAATGAGACTATGGCTGCTACAGCATTATTGTCTGATAAAGTAGATAATATTTAGATTTTGAACACTCCCCTTCCTGAGGAGGCTCAGGACACTAGAGCCTCCACAAATATATCAGTGACTGTTCCACCACAAATTCCTCCGGCTGCGCCAGAACGTTTTTCAGGAGATCCTTCTAAAGTTCAAATATTTTTAACACAAATAGAATTGCATTTCTCTTGTAGACCTGCAGCATTTCCCACCCCCAATCCAGAATAGCTTTTCTAATTTCTTATCTGTCTGGAGATGCTGCAAATTGGGCAGTTCCGCTAGTACGTCAAGATAGCGTTCTATTGTATAACTGGCGGCGCTTTGTAGAAGAATTTGAGAAAGTATTCGACAGACGAACAGTAACTTTGTCTGCAGATCGAGAACTGTTACACTTAAGACAAGGAAATAGAGATCTCATTGCCTACTTGTCGCATTTTAATAGATTGGTCGCAGAAACCTCTTGGCCTGAAGTAAAAAGAGCAGCACTTTTCTATCAAGGGTTGAAGGACGATCTGAAAGATGTGTTAGCTCAAATTGACCCACAACCAACAACTTGTTCAGATTTAATTAATCTAACTTTGAGATTGGATCACAGACTATCAGAACGAAGAGGTGATAAAAAAAGAGGAGAGAAACCTAATTGGAAAAGTGAAACTAAACCCAGAACTCAGTTCACACATTCTGAATCTAGCTCTGAACCAATGGAAATTGGAACCCTTAGACAACCATTGTCAAAAGACGAGAAAGAGAATAGACGCAAAAATGGACAGTGTCTCTATAGTGGACGCAAAGGACACTTTGTGAAAGATTGTATGTTGAAACCTAAGAATAAAACTCCAACCACAGGTAAAGTGTCAGTTTTGGAAACAAAAGACTTTGAGTCGGGAAACTAACATGCCCAGGATTGGTAGAAGGGGATATCTTGGGAACCATTGCTTACCCTTCTATAAACTCTTGTGTAAGTAATTACAAAGCACATTTTCGATTAGCAGTTCAAATACAACTGATTCACAAAATCTGGCAAATGGAAGTTTTAATTGACTTTGGGGCCACAGGAAACTTTGTAGATTTAAAAACCGCTCAGCGATTGAGTATCATCTGTGAGAAAAAAGACACTCCTGAAATAGTCCAAGCCGTAGATGGAAAAGTTTTGTCCGGAGGTCCAGTCACCATGCAACCCTCAAAGGTAATAATGTGTTGTGAAGACTCAAAAAAGAGATATCATAGAGAGGAGGTTCAATTCGATGTAATCCAAGCACCTCAATACGGCTTTATTTTAGGAATGCCATTGCTCTGTCTACATACTCCAATTATTGACTGGCAAAAGAGAGAATTTGTATTCCAATCTGATTTTTGTCAATCATCTTGTATGGGAACTCTCACAAAAACAATCAGTCAAATTGCTACTGCAGAAGAAAAAGAGACAATTCTACCCAATTGTTACAAAATGTTTCAGGAGGTATTCAGTGAAGAGAAAGCAGCAGTTCTTCCTCCTCATCGCAGCTATGATTGCCAAATTGATCTCATGCCTGGTTCATGTGTACCGAACTGTAGGATTTATGCACTCTCTGAAAAAGAAAATCAACACTTGAGAGAATACTTGGATCAATATCTTGAAAATGGGTTCATTCGTCCTTCAAAGTCACCAGCCGCCTCCCCTTTGTTTTTTATTCCAAAAGCAAATGGTGAATTAAGAACATGCATTGACTATAGGGCTTTGAATAAAATCACCATCAAAAACAAATATCCCTTACCATTAATCCCAGTTCTTTTAGATCAAGTAAAAACAGCAGTAATTTACACCAAGCTTGATCTAAGAGGAGCATACCATCTGGTGAGGATCAGACAAGGAGACAAATGGAAAACTGCATTTAAAACTAGATATGGACTGTTCGAATATTTGGTAATGCCGTTTGGTCTTTGTAATGCGCCAGCAGCCTTCCAGTTTTTCCTCAATGATGTTCTACGGGAATTTCTAGATTTATTTGTTATTGTCTATATAGATGATATCTTAATTTATTCCGATTCAGAAGAAAAGCACGAAGGTCATGTCAAACAGGTTTTAAAGGCATTACAATCACACAATCTGTATTGCAAGTTATCCAAATGCGATGTTCATGTCTTTGAGGTCGAATTTCTTGGAGTACTGCTCACACCAACGGGCATGAAAATGACTGATAGAAAAATAAAAGCAGTAGCAGAATGGCCAATTCCAAAATCTGTTCGAGATGTGCAATGTTTTCTGGGCTTCGCAAACTTCTATCGACTATTTATCGATCACTTTTCAGCAGTCGTAGCTCCCATAACTCGTCTGTTACGAAAAAAGGTGAAGTTCGAATGGACTGCAGAAGCAAATGAAGCATTCCAAAGTTTGAAAAAAGCTTTCACTGAAGCCCCAATTTTGATGCATCCTGATGGGAATGAACCTTTTATAAACGAAGCGGATGCCTCAGATGTTGCAATTGCAGCCATTTTATCTCAGAGACATCACAAAACTGGTCAAATGCATCCTATCACTTATATGTCTCGTAAATTGAATGCAGCTGAACAGAATTACATAATTGCAGAGAAAGAGTTGCTTGCAATACTTGAAGCATTCAAAGAATGGAGACATTATATTATGGGAGCAAAATTCACAGTAACAGTGTATACAGATCACAGAAACTTACAATTCATGAGTTCAGCCAGATGTTAACTCCACGACAAATTAGATGGATGATGCTCTTTGCAGAATATGATTTCATAGTAACCTATCGACCTGGACAAGACAACAAAAAGGCGGATGCTTTATCCAGGAAAGATTCAACATTACATAAGTGTGAAGGAACTCCACAAGCAATAATAGAACCTGACAAAGTGATCTGTTTGTTGAATGCTGATCAGTTTTTAGACAGTATACATGAACATTTTCCTCCATCACAATGGGAGAAGTGGAATAACAAGAAGAAAAACCAAACAATCAAAGAAGGAATACCATTTCATGGAAAACAAGTCTACCTTCCAACCAAGGAATTACATGAGACAGTCTTTAATTGGTTACATTCCCATCCTATGGCAGGACATCCAGGTCTAAAAAAGACTGTAGAAAAGATTCAAAACTTGTTTTGGTGGCAACTCTCAAAAAGGATGTTTCTTTGATGGCTCAAAACTGTGAAACATGCGCTAGATTTAAAACTGATCATAGCAAACCAAAAGGTTTGTTACAAGTCTTACCAACACCAATCAAACCATGGGAACATGTTTCTTTAGATTTCATCACAAATTTCCCACTAGTGAATCTTCATTCAGTAATTTTGGTAGTAGTGGACAGTTTAACAAAATATGCCCATTTCATTGCTTGTAAAAAATTGCCAACAGCAGGACAATTAGCGCAAATACTACTAACAAACATTGTGCGATTACATGGTTTGCCTTCAGTGTTACTGTCTGATCGAGGGTCTCAGTTTTCATCTAAATTCTGGCAACAATGGTGTCAAAGTCTACAAATCACATCTAATATGTCTACTAGTTACCATCCTCAAACTGATGGTCAAACTGAACGATTAAATCAGACATTAAAGCAATACTTGAGATGTTACGTAGAAGACTCCAAGAGATCTTGGTATGATTTGCTTTGGATTGCAGAAATGGCTTATAACACATCACCGCATTCTTCAACTGGGTCATCTCCATTTGAGGCTCTCTATGGCTATTTACCAAACACAATTCCTTTAGTATTGCCCAAACATGTAAGTGATACACCTGCAGTACAAGATGCTATACAACATATGCAAACTGTTCACCAACAAACTCACCAACGTTTACTACAAAGTAAAGAAAAGTACAAACAGCAGTATGATAAACACCATAGACCTGGTCCAACATATGTTGCTGGAGATAAAGTTTGGTTGTTTACCAAGAACTTAACCTTCAAAAGAAAAAGTATGTTTCATCCTAAGTTTATTGGACCATATTCAGTACTTCGTCAAGTCAATCCAGTAACGTACAAATTGTTACTTCCAAAAACTTTGAGAATCCATCCAGTGTTCCATACATCCCTTTTGAAACCAGCTAGACAAAATGTTGCAACTAGGCCAGCGCCAGTTTTGGTTCAGGGTAACTGGGAATACGAAGTAAATGACATATTGAATTCTAAACTAAGGAGAAGCAGATTGTGGTATCTTGTCTCCTGGAAAGGTTACGGAGCTGAGAACGATTCTTGGGAACCGGCAGAGAACATTCATGCCTCGCGCTTGGTGCGACGTTTCCACCTCCTTCATCCCTCGAAGCCGGGCCCTAGACCGCTTCAAGAAGGGGGGAATACTGTCAGGCCCAGGGGCGCTTGCGGTCTAGGGCCCGCCCCATTTGGCCTTCGGCCATGTCCCAAACGTTTATGTGGAAAGACTCATGGGTCTTCCCCTGCTGGACATTGGTGGTTGCTTTGTCATAGGGCTAGGGCAGGCTAAACTCTGGAAATGTATTTTGCCCTAAAATTCCATTGATTCCCTATGGTCTGCGAGATGAGTGAGGTTTGGCAGGGTACGCGAGATGCGTGCACTTTGGCAACCGCGTACCGCGAGATGCGTGCAATTTGGCATGCTGTCGCATTTCGACACCGCAAACAGGGGAAATTACGCGGGTGTGGTTACGTTGATGTACGTGACCACACCCAAGGATCTGTGCTCACTATTCTAGAGATTTCTGAGGAGTAGGTCGGTTCCAGGCAGGCTCTGTGTTTTGGATATTCAGTTAACCCTTTATGCAGGTTCGTGTTTGCCGCGCTGGAGCAGAACATTCCAGAGGAGCTTCCTGAGGTGGCAATTTCTTCGGCAAACTTCGTGAAGATTGTTTTAGACTGGATTTCTTCGAGGGACTTCATCTTTTGGGAGTCCAGAGTTTGCAGATCCTAGAATTAAGAGTAGGTCGTACTCTTAAGGTATGATGGCCGTGTAATACAAAAGAAGGTTTTTATCTTTGTGTTTACAATTCCTTTGGAACAAGAAATATCTTAAAGCTGTATTTGGATTTTACTTCATATTGTTTAAAGGATTAAAGAACTTCAATGTTGTGGCATGAAAGTAAACCCTAACCTTATATTCAAGTAGAAATGTATGGTTTTAGCACGGAAAATAGATAACATTCATGTCTATGTTTTTTCCCACAAGCAACTAGAGTATGAAACTATACCAGAACAACAGTTTGAGTGTTATTGAAATACACAGTTTTGATTTACGGTGATATTGCTAGAGGTTGTGTTACTATCTAGCAGAGAACAATTTACAGAAGTATAATGTATATCGTGTTTCTGTTTCCTGAGAGAGTTAATCAGGCAATGTAAGGATTTTATTTGTGTAAAAGATTTTCAAGCAGTAGGAGAATAATTAATATAGAGGTTGAATTGCAAGAGTTTTACATTGCGATATTATTCCTTTGAATATTGTGAAATTTTAGTTTTTACAAAAGAAACTCCATGTTTAGATTGCTGCTTGCATTATGAAAAGTTTACTGTTATATAAGTAAACAGGCATTAGTGTGTGTCTAACTTTTCCTTTTCAGATCTCCCTCCCAGCTGTTCCCTTCCCAACTCCCTTTTCCCCCCGCTTGATCACTCCAACATTCTGTGTAATTATTACAATCAGAATTGGAGGTGTCGAGAGGTGGGCCCTTATATCATCACATCAGATTCCGAGGAAGACTTCGTCTGACAAGTATGGACAGGAAGTCACGTGCGACCTCTGTCCCTTTATTTATAGCCTTCTGGCCACGCCTGGCCAGAAGGTGATACATTGTGCGGCAGTGCTTCCGGGGCTCAGGGGAGACCCTCAGAGCACTAGAGCGCTACATCCCTTCCCAACATGGATATTTGACAAGTCATAAGTCAAGAGTTCAACACAGGAAGTCTGTAAGTTTCTGACTTGGCCTGGGGTTGGGTCTGAGGTTGTACCGCCATCTGCCTCTGGCGGGTGTGTGCTCTCGAGGACCTCTCGGTGATGGTGGAGGTGCTGAACCCGTTGCGACTAGGGGCAATGGTGTGACCGCTTCTTCAGTTCCTATAACCTCTTCTTGGACCACGGCCTCTTCAGGTGGGGTCGTTTTGGTCTTGTGCCGGTGGGATGTGTTTAAACCACAAGATGTTTCTGGTTACTTGTTCTCCATCCTGGCTGACAGTTATTGCTGTGCCTTTGGTTTCCTTGACTGTCCAGGGTTCTGGTTCATATGGTGTGAGGAATTTTCCTCCTGGTCTTCGTGTCCGGATGAGTACTGTTTCGCCAGGATTCAACCTCCCTTGCTTAGCTCGCCTCTTGTGACTCGCCTTGTCGTTAGTCCTCCTCCGTTCCTGAGTGTTTGCTGGGGAGTACAGTGCTGATGCCCCTTGTGTGCTAAGATATTTGCTCGCTCTTGAAGTGTCTTGGGTATTACTACTCTGGATCCTCTAAGTATTAGCCCATTATCTGTGCTGCTAAGGTCATTGTGAACACTCCAGAACTGTGTCAGGCGCATGCGGTCTGTCTCATTCCAGCCACTTACGTTTTTCAGGAAATTTTCCCACGATCCTGTCTTTATTGCGTGACGATGGTCTCTGCTGTGAGGGCTCTGGGGCACGCCCCTGAGGACAACGTGTTCACGAATGCTTCTGTCTGTAGTTCCTGTTCAGCGGCGTGTCTGTCTTCTCGAGAGGGGTGACGCGATAGAAAATCCGCCGGGTTCTTCGCTCCTGGGCGGTATACTGGTTCCATTTGGTATTGTTGAACCTGGATAGCCCATCGCTCTATCCACGGTGGAGGGTGAGGGGCGGTGCCTCTGAACAGAGGTAATAAGGGCTGGTGGTCTGTGACCATTCTAAAAGGGTGTCCGGAAATGTAGAGGTGAAAATGATTGCAGGCCCATTTCACTGCCAGGGCCTCTCTTTTGATTTGAGAGTATCTTGACTCTGTCGCTGTGAGTGCTTTGCTTGCGAATGATTGCGGGGCCCATACCCCGGGTTCCTTTTCTTGCGAGAGTAAGGTCCAGTTTGGAGAACCACTGAGTTGCATTCAAGTCTGTGAGGATATCATGTGCGGTGGGCGTGAGGTGTCGTTCTCGCTGTATGGCTTTGTTGGGAATCCTCATATCAATGCATATCCTGATTTTTCCTGGTTGGCGTGGTTTTTCTGCTATCACCATGGGTGATACCCACTGCATCGGACCAGACAACTTTTCTATCACCCCTTGTGCTTCTAGCTGGTTTTGTTCTACGGCAGCGCGGAGGTGAAACGGGATCCTCCGGTGGCTCAACGCAACTGATTGTATTGCGGGGTCTATGTGCAACTTGACTGGTGGCCGTTTGATGGTCCCGAGACCTTTGAATAATGAGGAAAACATTTGCAAGATATCTTCTGTCTGGAGCGCTTTAACTGCGTTTGTAATCACGATGAGCCGAAGGTCTTCTGCGGTGTTGCTTCCGACTAGCAGGTCTGCTTCTTTGTCTATCACATGGAATGCCATTGTTACTTCATGATCCTCGGCTTTGACCTGCACGAGCATTTTCCCTCGCAGTGGGAGTGGTTCTTGGCTGCCATATGTGAGGATTCGGGCTTTGGAGGGCACTCGTTTCGGCCTTGGCTTTAGGGATTTATAGTGTTGGATGCCCATGACATTTACTGTGGCACCGGTGTCAATAACTCCCGTCACTGGTGATCCATCGATTTGTATTTGGAATTTTGGCTGTGGTCTTCGTCGTTTCTTCAGTTCGTTGACAAATGACACATAGTAGCATTCGTCATCCTCATCGGTGGATGAATCATCATACCGTGACTGTGGTTGTCGTTGTGTTTTGGCCGACTGTGACGATGATGCGTCATCTATGGAGAGTTGTCTGATGGCACCAGTGGCTGTTTTCTTCCCTGAGAAGCTTCGTCCACGAAAGCCTCCCCTGCACACGCTCGCGAAATGGTTTGGCACACCACATTTGGAACAGGTCTTCCCACGTGCCGGGCAGCCATATTGGTTATGCTCATCTCGTCCACAGTAGCCGCATGGTGGTCGGCACTGCGTTCTGGTCGGCTTTCTTCCTCTGCCTCCTCGACTAGTGTTGCAGGCTGCGTCCACTCTCTCCGTCTTTACTACTGCTCCGGTGCCTGGGCGTGGATTGAGGGCAGCTTCCATGGCGGTGGCTCGAGCGTCTGAGAGCTTGTGTGACCTTGCGAGGATCAGTATCTCTTTGAGGGATATGTGTGGTTGTCTCAGTATCAGGGTCCTCAGGTGTTTGTTTCGACACCTCTGAATGAGTTGTGCAGTGACTTCCTTATTCTGGTCATCTTTGGTGCAGGTGCTTATGAGATCTCTCAGGCGCGCATGAAATGCGTCCATCGTCTCACCTTCTCTCTGTTTTGACTGTCTAAATTTGAAACGTTCATAATGCAGGTTCAACTGGGGATCAAAGTGCGCATGTAGCGCTGTGACTGCTGCGTCATAATCTGTATCCGCCCCGGTGTTCGGTAGGTGTTTGAATAGCTTGTATAGCTCCGTGCCTCCAAAGTGTAGCAGTAGTGACCTTTTAACCTCATTGTCTTTTTCCCGGGTAGCGACGAAGTAGTTATTGAGTTGTCCTAGCCACACTGCCCAGCGTGGCGCCGCCGTACCTGGATCAATCAGTTCACTGAATGGTGGTAGGGCTTGTATTTGAGAGTGTGCCGAAGGAGTCGGTGGTTGTGCTAGAGGCACAACTGCTGGGGGCGTAGGTGCTGCTTGTTGCACTGTGGCTGCTTCTTGCTGTGCTCCCCCTGCTGCTGCATTAGGAGGATTGGACATTGTTGATGTGTTGTTTTTATTATTTTTTTTTCCTTTCTTTTCCCCTTTCACTTGCTTTTGCCTCTGCTTGTTTGCTTGTCCACGCTCTCCAGCGTGTCTGGTGTGGGGGCCCATCCTTAGATAACTGCGGGTTTTCAGTTCTTGTGCTGCAGGTGCTTTCTTTCCTCTGTTGTGAGTTGTTTTGCCCTTGCACGTGCTTGTGCTTGTGCTTGTTTTTTTGTGGGGATCAGCTTAGTTGTCTGCCCCCCTTCTTTGCGCATTACTCTGGGGCTTGAAGGGTTGTCTCGCGCTCCTGTCCGCGCGCGTCTATTCCCTGCTCGTTTTTGTCCTGTGTTCCGTTTCTCTGGGCGTCAGCCGGGCCTCTTCGGCGCATGCGCGCGCTACTTGGGCCTTCTGGTGGAGAGCTTCTGCTCGGCGCTTCTGCCTGTGTTGCCGCTGCGAGTGGGGACCTCTGTTGCCGGTGCGCCACGCAGCTTCTCACATCCGCTGCTTACCGGTAGGTGCTGCTATCACTCATCTTGCGGGCCAGTCTCGGTCTCTGTGGTCCTCGGCTTCGGCGCTGCTCTGCTCGCGTGCCGGTGGTGATGCCTGGGGCACTCGGTCTTCGTGGGTCAGGGGAAACGATGTGATCCCACCCTCGTCGCCAGTGTGAGGGTCTGCCAGCGCAGTCCAAGTCGCGGGGTACGCGGCTGTATGTGTTTGGTTCGATAGGCCTACGCTGATGCATGAAAGAATCGACACGCAGACAATAGATGCTAGTATGGACAGGAACAAAACAACGAACAAGGGCTTTGACTCACCAACAGTAAAGCAGAGTCTAATATTCAAATTAACAAAGAGGTGCCAATACTGAGACTGATTTTCAAAAACAGCCTAATCATAAGCTAATAAACAATCAATTATTAGCCAGAAATTGCAATTAATCCATCATTCTTTATTTCTTTTTACGAGAATATTTTTCGGGAAAAACAACAACCACAATGAAAAACTTTATGTATATATATCACAGACAATGAAGGGAAAAAAAGAGTTTTTTAGGGGGGGAGGACAGGAGCTTGTTGTCAAAAATTGTATATATTTGCAATTTTTAAACTGGTTTATATTAAGTATTCTAAGAAAACAGTCTTTCTTCTATGTTTTTGTAAATAGTATATGGATTAATTCACTGACCTCTTTTTGCTTTCTATGTTGTCTATTGTGCTACATGTTTGGTATACTGTGAGTAGAAAGGAGTGTAAGAATGTTTGGCTCACGTATGATGTCTGAGTGAGGAAGAAAATCTATATGCCTTCATTGTTTATTGTTTAGAGTATCTGTCCTCCCCCCCTAAAAAACTCTTTTTTTCCTTTCATTGTCTGTGATATATATACATAAAGTTGTTCATTGTGGTTGTTGTTTTTCCCGAAACATTTTCTCGTAAAAAGAAATAAATAATGATGGATTAATTCCAATTTCTGGCTAATAATTGATTGTTTATTAGCTTATGATTAGGCTGTTTTTGAAAATCAGTCTCAATATTGGCACCTCTTTGTTAATTTGAGTATGGACAGGAAGTCACGTGTAACCTCCGTCCCTTTATTTATAGCCTTTTGGCCACGCCTGGCCAGAAGGTGATAAATTGTGCGGCAGTGCTTCCGGGGCTCAGGGGAGACCCTCGGAGCACTAGAGCGCTACATCTTACACAATGCAAACATTGTGAACTTGCTTTTATACGGCTGGGAGGTTTTGCCAGTAGAAAATATAAAGAGGCTGCAGATTATTGAAACTAATATCTGGAAACGATCGCTCAGCTTGCCTAGAGGTTCAGTGAACAGTGCCCTGAGGCTGGAGTTAGGCCTGACCAATATATTATTGAAATACAGGTAGAGGATGCTAAATGACTGGGCCTGTCTCAGGAAGTCGAATGAGGGCTCTCTGAGGCATACAATAAAATCCTATTTACAGGAGAAGAGTTTATCCAATGGTTTGTTATTTTGCAAGTTATAAAGACATCTTTGGATATACCTCTAGGTTTTGAACATCAAAATTTGTCAGTATCACAGCAGAAACAAATATGAAAACGCTTGTTAATGAGGAATCAGGGAAGAGTGATGTGGGCTCAGGAGGCAGCCTTCAAAACTTAATGGAGTCAGAATAATGTGGTCATATCCAGTTCTATCTGCATGATATTAAAAGTGGCTACGTTAGAAAGTGGGCCTTGAAGGTTAGGTTGGGGCAGGTCCCAGTCTTTAGAAAGTAGAAGCTGAGTAAAGAAGTGAGGGGGAAAGTGGCATCAGTACACTGCACTGATGTATTATGGGCCGGGATGCCCGCCACCCCTCTCAACACCAATTCCCCATGGGAGGAGACAGACACAGATTTGAACTTTGGAAGGTGGGGGGGGCCTCACGACCCCCCCGGCCGTATTTATTAAAATATGAAACAAAATGTAAAACTTTAAATTAAAACGTTTCATGAATCATGTACAAATTCAACTTTAATGACATCTTGATGAAGACAGGTTTTCCAGGCTAACCTTAACAAATCTCTAATACAAAGGTTTCCTAGCCAAGTCTAGCATCCTGATAAATACATTACATTGTTGAATTTGTACAACCTAACATTAAGGGCCAACGGCAAGGTCTTAACCGGTGTCAGATCCCTATCACCAACTTCCCGCCCTCACGGTGTGAGTGGCGCATGTGCAGAGGACTTTACCCTCGCAGCCAACTGTAACTTCCCTTGTCGTGGGGGCCCCCTTTCACTCGACGCCATCTTAAGGTCGTCTGAGTTCGTGTGCGAGGTATCCGTAAGAAGGACAGCGTGGACTCCCCCCTTCCCCTCACTCTCTTCCGGCGGAGCAGATATCCGGCCCCCGGGAAATTCGAGGGAGGGGCATATAGCCATCTCCCCCTGGGAGGGGCCTATGGCAGTCTCCCCCTGGGCGACCCATCCGTAGTGGGTGCCGCCCCCCGTGGGAGGGGCCAATGGCCGCCTCCCCCTGGGCGCTCCCATCCATAATGGGTGGTGCCCCCCCAGGGACCTTGAAATCACTGCTCACCGATCATGACCTTACCGCCCGACCAAATTATAAATACGACAATTGTTTTACCTACTAGGGAAAGAAAAAACTATGCCTAAATGTGCAACAGCTTGATAATTCACCGACTTCACATTGCTACAAAGGGAAAAAAGGTCCTAAAGCAAAACACAATCTATATTGAATCCATTCCTTTTTTACGTCTCTACAAAGGAAAAAATGTCCTACAAGCAAGTATTCAATTACATGCATACCTCGTCATACATTCATGATGCAAGAAATGACTGTCTTCCTTTTTTTTTACATCAAATAACACTGACGATATTTCTTTATTTCACAACTCTGCAACAAGGGGCTGGTGGGTGGGTCAAAAAAGTGCAGCTTGTTCCCTTGAGGGCTCAGGAGCGACGAGTGGTACAGCCTTCAGGGCACAGGAACAAGAGGAAGCTTCTTTGGATTCCCGCACTATTTATCCAGCTGCGGGAGGGCGGGGCCCCGCCTCAAGCACGCCCATCAGTGCACGGACTTCCAGGCGGGTGTTTAGGACAACCCCTTTTGAGCGGGAGGAGCGTGTTCCGGCCACGCCGCTTCTGGCATACCAGCCGGGACACACCCCCCCACCCACAATGGTTTCCCGGGGGATCGGGGCACCCATCCATACGTTCGGGGGGACCGAGTGGTCTCCCCTTTCCATTCGTGCAAAGTTACAGATTTGTTGTGTTTGCTACTTATTGGCAGTAATATTAAAGTGCAATAATATGCGATTGTGTTTTGCAGTAGGGACATTTTTGTCTGTAGAAGCTGATCAGCTCGTTGAGCTGAGTAGCTAAGAGTAATAAATGTATTATGATGGAATCGGCAGATGTGCCTAAATATTGATGATTTGTGAGGTATGAAAATTTAGTTTAGTTATTAGTATTACAGAACATGATAAGATATCAGAAAATATGAAGTAGGAAATCGGTGAACCTGCATGGTATTACTGCTTGCAGCTTTATTTGGATCTTGCTTTATTAAACTGAGAAGTGTATGTCGGCTTTTTAATGCTGTAATTGCATTTTTGCACAAAGAAATTACATTTTGCACAAATAATAATAACATTGCTATACTATAGATAATGTCCTGCTTGTGATCTATAGATATTTTGCACTTATTATAAGTGGTGTGTTTCTTAACTGTACTTTCCCTTTATTTTAGAAGTTAGGCTGCGCTAGAATTCTAGTTTGCACTAAAACAATTGTCTTTTTGTACAAAAATAATGGATATTGTCATATTATACGCCAATCTCGGTCTGCAGTCTTCTAGAACATTTTATTTGTAAGATTGGCATATCTTGTACTGTATCAATAGTATTTTTGCACACAATAACATAAAACTGGTAGACCATGTAGAATTCCTTGTTTGTGGTTGATATAACATCATGCACTTGTTTTGTAATGTACTTACACTCAATATTAGACGTTAGAACGGGCTATGTATTTTGTACCTGAACATTTGTATTTTGCACAAATAATATAGATATTGTCAAGCTATAGGTTAATTCCGGTCTGTGGTCTCTTAGAATATCCAATGCTCAATAGCATATTTTGTACTTTAACAATTGTATTTTGCCCAAATAATTATATTAGTATACTTCAGGCATATTTCTGGTTTACATTGTGGTTTTTATAATATTTTTCATGTATGATCGATGTATTATAGGTAAGTATGCTCATTGCTGCAAAGACATTCATCTATGTGGTGGTTTTAACCAGGTTGTTGTTCCTCAATGTTAATGTATATTAATGTACTGTTTGTATTGCCCTATTGACATGATATCAAACTACTAACTAAACAAACAAGTAAACAAATAAAGAGAAGGTTGTTATAGTTTGAATATTCTTCAGCCAGAGAATCGTAACTATGTATTTTAATTCTTTTCTTGGAAAATAATGTTGCTTAGTTTTGTAACAACGCCATTAATTTGGTATCACAGATATTTTTATATATGTGTATAATGTATGTATATTTAAATGTTATATATATCTTTTTGAAATGTTTTACATTAATCATGTTTTTATTTCAAAATGTTTGTCATTTGTTTATTTATTGAAAATGTTTTTTTATTGGGAGAAGGTTATAATTGCAGATGTTCATGTATGTTTGTTGTATTCTGTGTTACATGTTTAAGATTTCAGGTTGTTTAATTTTTGGTTTGAAATGGCATCATTTCATTGGGGAAAAGAATGACAGTGGAGTGTTAGTCGCCATACTCATAATTCTGGTAGGTGCAGTAGTAAAAGCCTCTCCTAATGAGAACAATTGCTGATTTATGTAAATGTTGCCAAAATTGGTTGGTTAAAATCAAAGTGGCAGCTTTAAAACTGGGTGGACTTATTTCAGTAATGTGTATCAAAGAATGTTAAAAATCCATTTGCCAGGTAATTATTTTTTTTGATGGATTAGAGACATGAATTATTGGTAGGTTGAGACTTGTTTTTTGGTAGAAGGTCATACACTAAGGGGATATTGTTGATTTTAAAGTCAAGTCCATTAGCCAAAGCAGAGACTGTTAATATATGAATTGCCTCAGAGAATATATTCTCTTCTCATCATTCCATTTATCATAGAGGATAAATACTTCTTACATTTATGTCGAAGTAAGATGGAAGGAATGCCTGTTTCTGAAGAGGTATTGGGTTGTAGTGTGGCTTTTGATACTGCTTTCCTTTTTTTGCGTATTGTTCTATTGAGTTTTGTTACTAATGGCAATTGTCCTACTCATTGAGGTGAGATTTAAGGAGGGATATACTTGATGTCATTCATTGTAGTGGTACTTCCATTGCGTGGAATAATATTTAGGGCCTTATTACGATGTCTGGCAGACACTGCCGAGGATTCGGGTCTGACTGACCTCCGATCGGCGGTCCCGACCAAATTATGATGCGACCACAATTGGCTCGTCTGCAAGCTCCCTTTTCTGTATGGGTGCTGGTGCTGCGGTTTGAAACCAGCCGCAGCCCAAGCTCCCATACAGAAAAGAGATTTTGTGTTCATCCCGCAAGGCAGGCACCTCCCAGGGGCTGCCACACGGAGCAGGTATGAACTGGGGGGCACCATAGGTGTTACCTCGACTACCAACTGAAGGCCACTGGTTGAAGGGGTCCCTGCTAGGAATCCCCAAAGTCCCTTTCCGACAGGGTTTCCATATCAGAAAGGCTGGTATGGAAACTGTTAAAACTGGGGGTCTCTAGTTGGCAGAGGTAGGTACCACTGTCCAAACTTACTTCTAGTAAGGGTAAGAAGGGTTCACTCTTTAGATAACCCTGCTCACCACCTTGGTAGCTTGGCACGAGCAGTCAGGCTTATCAAAGGCAATGTGCTAAGTATTTGTACCAACACTCACAGTAACACAGTGAAAACACCACAAACTGACTCCACAACAGTTTAGAAAAATAAAGGTATTTGATCTAAACTACACAAGACCAAAACGACAAAAATCCAACATACACAGTTCAAGAAAATGGTTTCAAAAGAGTTCCTAATGTTGCGTTAAAATAATCCACAGTTGCGTAACGTTTTAGCCAACAGTACCATTAGATGCAACAAAAGTTCCAAGTGAAAGTTGTAGCATTGAAGAGCAAGCAATTCATCACTCCTGAGACCCTAAGGAGGCAATGGGACAACCCCGCTAGACGTAGCGTGCGTGTTGCGGTGACTCCGGTCAGTATGGGGAGGGATGCGATACCTTGCATGGATTCCGGTGCGCAGGTTTTGGTGGAAGCGGCTCACAAAAGGTACGATGCGACGATCTTCGGGGCGACGACGATCTCCGGTGCGGTGACAATGCGCGGCTCAGCAGCGATCTTCTCCTCTCGCGGCCCCTCGATGCGATGGCTCTGCAACGACTCTCGCAGTGACGTGATGCGGTCCACAAGCAAGCGGTGCGACGATCTCACCCAGTGACGCCAGGCTCTGCGAAGATACTCGCAGCGATGGTAATCTTCCCGCATCGGACTGGTGCATCCCGCAAACGAAGGATGCGACGACTCTGGCAGCGGCAACAGGCGCTGCAGCGATCTCGGCCTTTGTAGCAGCCGTAATTTCCTTGCACTGATGGGAATGCGCTCTACAAGTGAGCGATGCGTTAGAACTTGCAGAAAGTCTTTAAAATCTTGGTTTACAGCTTCCCAACACAGGTACAACTTCGAGAGGCACCACAATTGGCCCAAGCACTCTAGAAGGAACAGAACTCTCCCAGCAGAGTTCAGGGAAGCTGGGGGTGAAATCCTTCTGTTCCTGGAACTTCTTAACAGGGAGCCATCTCTTTACAGGCCCTTGGGGATTCCTTCAAGCAAGGGGACACAGCACAAAGCAAAGTCCTTCCCCTATCCTTAGCAGCAAAGCAACTGCAGGTCAATCCAGCACAGTAACAGCAGGACAGTCTTCATTCTTCAGTCTTCCAGCTTTCTCCTTGGCAGAGGTTCCTTCTTGATTTCAGTATGATCTAATTTTCTGTAGTCTGGGGTCCTATACTTATACCCCTAAAAGTCTTTGTTCCCTTTGTGCAGGAGAGCTCTGAGCCTATTCTGAACCAGTTCTGGATGTTCCTTGAGCACTTAGTTTTCCTGACCTCTCCTTTCCTTTCAGAGAGAGGGGCAGGATTGCCACCCGCCAAGCAGGAGGTGGAGCCAGCATTGTGGAAGGCAGGCACAGTCCTATTCAGGCCCAGGTACCACCCCCTCCCACCACTCTAGATGCAGATGGAGCTATTCAGCCCAGGGATGGCCCACTCAGCCTCTGGGAGCCACCCAGCTCCTGCCACTCACAAACCAGACAGTCAATTCACAAACAGGCCAAGGCACACAGAAAGGTCAGACAAGAGAACAGCAGCTTTCTAAAAGTGCTGTTCTCAAACACAGGATTTAAAAACCACGTTTCATAAAAGTTGTGTTATTAAATTCTGATTTTACGGATTTCAGACTTTTATGTCCTATCTTGCTCATATGGAAAGGGGCGACCGAATCGGTCCCCCCGAACGTATGGCCGAGTGCCTCGATCCCCCCGGGAAGCCATTTTGGGCGGGAGGCGCGTCTCAGCTGGTATGCCCGAAGCGGCGTAGCTGGGGCGCGCTCGTTCCCGCCCTAGAGTGGGCTGGCCTAGACACCGACGCAGCCAGCCACGCCCTCAGGGGCAGGCAGGGGCGGGTATACGCCCGCCCTGAAGACGGATAAAAAGGGACGCAAGACCAGAAGACATCCTCTTGTTCTTGTGCTCTGAAGCTGCACCTCCTCGCTGCACGTGAGCTCGGGACAGAACGAAGAGCCAATTTTGAGCGTTTTAATCTTTCTTTTTGTCTTCTAGATACTTCGTCTGAAAGATGCCCAAGAAAGGCGCGAAGAGAATGTCGACTGACCAGTTGGTTCGGGCCCTCATGAAGGACATGTCCGAAATTAAGAAGCGGTTGGCGGAGCGAGACGGCGAGGAGGGATCGGGGCGTCCACCGGCCGGAGGGAAGCCAAAGAGGCCGAGAAGGGGGCCGGTCGGGGGAGACGTCCCGGTTCCCAATTCCCCGCTCGAGGCGCCAGCCCCGGTACCGGCCCCGGTACCGGATGAGGGGAATCCGATTCCCGTGGTAGTCACCCCGACGTCTGCCGAAGATATGCCTCCCGAGTTGGCGGCACAGTTAGCAGCATGGTTGGGGGACGGTAATGGGGGCGCCATGGCTACCGAAGCGCAAGCACTCATAAAGCAGTTGCGCGAGAAACGTGATACAGCCAAGGTGCCCGCGCCGGATGCGGCGATAGACAAGCCACGAGGGACGGAAGCAGCGTCCGGTGCAGGTAAGCGGCCATTGCCGATTGCAAGGGATGAGTCAACACCCTCTCGTAGAGAAAAATTGGGGCAACATGTTCCTTTGCCAATAAAGGAAAAGATTTGGGCGGGGGAATACGTTAACATTTTCTCCCTGCTCGTTGATCACTATGAGGTCGAAACTGTTAAGGGTCAAAAGGATCTGATGCATCCGAGTGTTTGGCGCGCAAAAATGGCCGCCTTTAAAGTGAATGAAAATATTGGTAACTGGGGTAATGCTTGGGGAATTTTTACGGCAATTTTGGGGGAACGTAGGCCTGATTTGCTCCCTGAATTTCCAGTATATCAGTCACGAATTATGGGGTACTCGACATCACACCAAGGTAACCAATGGTTTTGTTATGACAACCTTTTCAGGAAAGCGATGGAGCATAACAAAAGTTTAACCTGGGACTGTTACGATTCTTTAACATGGAATAAGATGAAAGAGTCGGGGATGTTGAAAGTGCCGTTGGTGGGGAGTGCTGTTAGTGAGTCCTCCCGCCAAAATGGGGGGACGCCCTTTCGGTCGGGTACGGGTACAGACGATTACCCGAGACCCGCCGGCAATACAGGGAAGAGGGGGTTCTGTTTCAATTTCAACAGAAGCAAATGTACTAGGCCCCCGGGATCTTGTAAGTTCAAACACGAATGTAGTGGTTGTGGGGCACCCCATCCTGAGTCCTCGTGCAGAGCCAAATCGGGTGAAAATGGGGGTAGAGGGGGCGCCAAACAGGTCTAATATAGTCCGAGGGGCGCCTTTACCAACCCCGATTGATACCCTGGCGATGATTCCCTGGCTCAGCGAATACCCAGATCGTACTTCTGCTGGGGTGCTACGAAACGGTTTTTCATATGGTTTCCGCATCCCGGTGGGTAACTTTCAGGGTGTCGGGACGTGCAAAAATCAACTTTCCGTCTTGCAGCATACTACTGTAGTACAGGATAAGATCCGGAAAGAGGTTACCCGAGGTCGGGTTGCCGGCCCGTTTCCTGTCCCCCCGGTGCCGAACTTTGTTTGTTCTCCTTTAGGGGTGGTCCCCAAGAAGGACCCGGGTGAGTTTCGATTGATTCACAATTTATCAGCCCCTCATGGCCTTTCTGTAAACGATGCAATTAATCCAGAAATGTGTTCGGTGCGGTACGCATCATTCGATGAGGCCGTAGCCATTTTGAATCGCCTGGGGCCCGGGACGCTGATGGCGAAATCAGATATCGAGTCAGCGTTCCGTTTGCTCCCGGTATACCCGGAAGACCAACGTTTGTTGGGATTCATGTTTCAAGGTTTGTATTACATGGACAGGTGTATGCCGATGGGGTGCTCGATATCTTGTGCCTATTTCGAGAAATTCAGTAGTTTTCTGCAATGGGTTTACACGAAGAAAACAGGTTTTCGGAATGTGATGCATTACCTCGATGACTTTCTGTTCCTTGGGGCCGCTGGGGATGATGAATGTGCCCGGGCCTTGACTGAATTTTGTGTTTTAATGAATCAATTTGGCGTGCCGTTGGCACCAGGTAAAACTGTGGGTCCCACGACTTGCCTCGAGTTCCTCGGGATCGAGTTGGACTCTAGTGAGGGTTGTTTTCGTTTTTCAGCTTCCAAAGTATCGAAATTCAAGACAGCCCTGCAAATGTGTATCACTGCAGCTAAAGTTACACTGCATCAATTGCAGCAATTGGTGGGGAAGTTGAATTTTGCCTTAAGGGTGATCCCGATGGCCCGCCCCTTCTCCCGTTCGATTGCACAGGCGATGGTCGGCCTAAAGGAGGGTCACCATCGCACGAGGTTATCGGCCGAGGTCCGCCAAGACATGCGTATTTGGTTAGCATTTTTGGCGGATTTCAATGGTCGAGTCGTCTGGAACAAACCGGCCTTGTCCTCTGAAGAGCTTGGTCTATGGACGGATTCAGCGGGAAGCATGGGTTTCGGCGCCATCTTCGGCACAAAATGGTCGGCACAAAAGTGGCCAACATGGTGGCACGATGAGGGGCTGACGAGTAATATTGCTTTCCTTGAGCTATTTCCTATTTTGGTGGCCCTCAGATCCTGGCCCGATGGATTCAAAAATCATTCTGTCATATTTTGGTCTGACAATATGACCGTTGTAGAATGCATCAATAGTCAGGCAGCACGTTGTAAAATGATTTTGAGGCTGCTTAAAGAAATTGTCTTACTGTGTATGCAACTGAACGTGGTATTCAGAGCAAAACATGTCCCGGGGGTGATGAATCAGGCTGCTGATGCACTGTCTCGTTTTCAAATGCAGGCTTTCTCGGGTTTCCTTCCCTCAGCGGACCCCGAGCCAGCACCCTTTCCCGAAGCTCTCTGGTCTCTCGGTGCCCCGAACTTCGTTACCTCGTGGGAGAGAGTCTAGCACCAAGGACGAGGAAGGCATACGAAGGGGCGTTTCGGGCTTATTTGGCCTTTTTGGGGACTGAGAGAGGGGGACTTTGGGGGCATGAGGATTGGGTAGTACATTTTCTGATGTCCTTGCGTAAGGCTGGGAAGTCGGTGGCTACAGCCCAGAGGCATCGTGCTGCCATCTCCTTTGTTGCCAGGGCTCATAATATCCAGGACCCGACAGCGTCTTTTGCTGTACAGAAAGCGCTGCGTGGGTGGCAACGCCTTGAGGGTCGCAGAGTAGATGAGAGGCGCCCGATAGGTCTGGATAGGTTGTCCCAGTTGCTGGCCACACTCCCCGACATATGCTCGTCTCAGTTCGAGGCCTGTTTGTTCCGAGCCGCTTTTACGCTTGCGTTTCACGGGGCTATGAGGATAAGTGAGCTGGTGGCAAGGAGCAAGCGGGATGTGGCGGGGGGTTTGTGCCGGGAACACGTTCAGATCAGGGGTGAGACTATGACGGTATCCTTTGTCAAGTCAAAAACCGATCAAAGTGGGGTGGGAGACTGCATAGTCATTCGCAGGATTCCAGGGTCTTCCATGTGTCCGGTGAGGTGTTTAGAGGATTACCTAGCACGAAGGGTGGCATCATGGGGGGGGACAATGTTGAGACACGCGGACGCCACCCCACTGACAAAGTTTCAGTTTCAGCGGGTGCTCGCGATGTCGATTACCGCAGCGGGCTTGGACCCGGGTGAGTTTGGGACCCATTCCTTTCGGATAGGGGCTGCCACTGAAGCTGCAGCCAGGGGTCTTAATGTGGAACAAGTAAAACGAGTGGGGCGTTGGTCCTCCAATTGTTATAAGAGGTATGTGCGGTTGCACATGTTGTGAAGCTGTAATAATGTACTCACGCTTCTTGTCTTTTGTTTGGTTTTCAGTTACGCAAGCCTTCGAGGCGGGGCGGACTATGCAGTCGACCCAACACCGGGCCAGCGGTCAGACATCACCGGCTGTGAGAAAGGAGGTGTGGGTCGTGGGCCACTCATACGTGAGGCGTGCCGCAGACGTATTCGAAGCAGGTGACATGATTCACGTAGCTGGGGAATACGGGTACAGGATGTCCTTCTACGGAAGGGGCGGTCTCTGTATTGACCAGTTTCAGGCTTACTTTGAGGGTTTGTTAGGGCGGATGAGGTCACCGCCGTCTATAGTCATAGTACATTTAGGGGGCAATGATTTGGTCACCACCGGTAGACGACTTCTCCTGGAGGCAATGCTTTCCACTGTAAGTTGGTTGGCGAGGAAAGTTCCGGGGTGCATAATTGCGTGGTCTCATATGATCCCACGAAAAGTGTGGCGGGGGGCTATTTCGATCCCTGCTTTGAACCATTCTGTTAGGAAACTTAATAACAAAATGGGTAGGTTGTTCCGTTCCAGGACATTGCATTCTATCTCGCACGGTTGTATTAATGATGACAGTATGTATCTGGGGGATGGTGTGCATTTGTCTCGGGTGGGAAATGAGTTACTCATAGGAGATTTCTTAGCATGGTTGAAAACGTTGGAACATGACCTTTAGCTAGGAGTTTTGTGGGGGGCCCGGATAGCCGGTCAACTATCCGGGCCTGTGGCGGTAAGGTCATGATCGGTGAGCACTAATTAGTAGATCCCTATGAGTGGGCGTCACCCAACACGGATGGGAGCGCTCGGGAGAGGTGGCCATTGGCCCCTCAATGGGGAGGCGGTCCCTTCTAAGGATGGGTCGCCGGAAGTAAAGGAAAGGCGGTCAAGGCCCCTTCCTTTGTAGGAGGGGTTACAGCCCCCTCCTGGGGAATTTCCCGGGGCCAGTGACATCTGCGACGGCAGATGCGGTAAGTTGTGTGGGGTTGGGATAAGGGCCACGATACCTTCTAGATACCTCACACGAGTATTCGAACGACCTTTAACTGGCGTCGAGTTTTAGGTGCCCCCGTCAAGTCAAGGGAAATTGGTAGTAGTTGCACTTGAGGTACGCCTCCGTGCTGTCGCCCATCCCAAGTGGGAGGGGTAAGTCTGGTTAGGGATCTTGACACCGGTTATGACCTTGCCGTTGGCCCTTAAACGTTAGGTTGTACAATTTCAATATGTCAAGAAATGTTTTGTAGGTTGCTAGTTCGGCTAGGAGAACCTCTGTATTAGAGAATCTGTTAAGGTTAGCCAAACATCGCAATATGGTAATGAAATTGTACATAACATGAAACGTTTAATGTTTTAATTTTGTTTAATAAATACGGCCGGGATGGTCACTCCATCCCACTTCCAAAAACTTCAAGAACTGTTTCCGGTTTCACTCCTTTTGGGGATTGTGTTGAGAGGGGGTGGCGGGTATCTCGGCCATATGGAAAGGGGCGACCGAATCGGTCCCCCCGAACGTATGGCCGAGTGCCTCGATCCCCCCGGGAAGCCATTTTGGGCGGGAGGCGCGTCTCAGCTGGTATGCCCGAAGCGGCGTAGCTGGGGCGCGCTCGTTCCCGCCCTAGAGTGGGCTGGCCTAGACACCGACGCAGCCAGCCACGCCCTCAGGGGCAGGCAGGGGCGGGTATACGCCCGCCCTGAAGACGGATAAAAAGGGACGCAAGACCAGAAGACATCCTCTTGTTCTTGTGCTCTGAAGCTGCACCTCCTCGCTGCACGTGAGCTCGGGACAGAACGAAGAGCCAATTTTGACCCACCCACCAGCCCCTGAAGACAGCCAGTTGTGTATAATAAAGTTGATTAATTTTGTTTGTTTGCGTTTACAGGTTGTAGTGCCATGTTGATTTTGAGTTAATAAAGAATGGTCGTTGTTGAGTACGTTTGCCATTAAAGATATTCAGTTTAGTGTTGAATTTTGATGTATGCTCTTTCGGTCATAGTGGCCAAGGTATTCTTAGGTTAATTTGCACTGTCGTATTTATTTTGGTAGGCGGTAAGGTCATGATCGGTGAGCACTAATTAGTAGATCCCTATGAGTGGGCGTCACCCAACACGGATGGGAGCGCTCGGGAGAGGTGGCCATTGGCCCCTCAATGGGGAGGCGGTCCCTTCTAAGGATGGGTCGCCGGAAGTAAAGGAAAGGCGGTCAAGGCCCCTTCCTTTGTAGGAGGGGTTACAGCCCCCTCCTGGGGAATTTCCCGGGGCCAGTGACATCTGCGACGGCAGATGCGGTAAGTTGTGTGGGGTTGGGATAAGGGCCACGATACCTTCTAGATACCTCACACGAGTATTCGAACGACCTTTAACTGGCGTCGAGTTTTAGGTGCCCCCGTCAAGTCAAGGGAAATTGGTAGTAGTTGCACTTGAGGTACGCCTCCGTGCTGTCGCCCATCCCAAGTGGGAGGGGTAAGTCTGGTTAGGGATCTTGACACCGGTTATGACCTTGCCGTTGGCCCTTAAACGTTAGGTTGTACAATTTCAATATGTCAAGAAATGTTTTGTAGGTTGCTAGTTCGGCTAGGAGAACCTCTGTATTAGAGAATCTGTTAAGGTTAGCCAAACATCGCAATATGGTAATGAAATTGTACATAACATGAAACGTTTAATGTTTTAATTTTGTTTAATAAATACGGCCGGGATGGTCACTCCATCCCACTTCCAAAAACTTCAAGAACTGTTTCCGGTTTCACTCCTTTTGGGGATTGTGTTGAGAGGGGGTGGCGGGTATCTCGGCCATATGGGAAGATATGCAGGTAACCACTATAGGCAGCATTCCCCATGATAGCCTACGGGCAAGGTATCCTTACAATAGTGAAAAACAAAAATGGCTGTAATTCACTACCAGAGCATGTCACTTGTACTGGTACATGCTCTACCTTTCACATACTCTGCACCCTGCCCAAGAGGGTACCTTGAGCCTTCCCTAGGGGTGACTAATGTGTACAGAAAGGGAAGGGTTAGGCCTCTTCAGTGAGGATACTGACCAGGAGGACAAGGCAGTTCACAGACTGCACACAGGCACTGCTGTGGCAGGCCTGGGACACCATTTTAGGGCTACTCATGTGGGTGGCACAATCAGTGCTGCAGGCCCACTAGTAGCATTTGTATCACCAGCCCTGGCACACTCAGTGCACTTTACTAGGGACTTCTTGGTAATACAAATATGCCAATCATGAATAACCAATTACAATAACAATTTACACAGGGAGCACTTGCACTTTGACACTGATCAGCAGTGGCAAAGTACCCAAAGCATCTAAACCAGCAAAAACAAAATCCAGCACAGTGTCAAAAATACAGGAGGCAGAGCCAAAAAGACTGGGGAAACCATGCCAAAGATGCCAGGTCTAACAGAAACCCTGCCGGAAACCGATATGGTAATCCAGATGGCATAAAACGCCGTCCATAGGGACTGAGAAAGGTCTTTTTTCATTCGATCCTAGAGCTAATGCAAAATTGGCATAGTCTGTGTTTGAAGGGGGAACTGAAGGGAATATTTTTCATTGTGATTTAATTTTGACACATTTAAGCATTTTAATAATTGATTACCGTGTTTTGTTCTGTGGCATCTTCTTGCACGGTACTTGGAGTGTGTTGGATTCCACGCCACTGCAGCATATCTTGTAATAGTCACTGCCAGGTAGCGGCCATTTTGGACGTGACTCGCGTCTCTCGCGGTCAGCGGTCCAGTCGTTTAACGCAGCATACCGGCACTGGGAAAATTACTATTTAATTGGGCTCATTCCGGCCGTGCGGTGCTTGAGAAAGGTCTTTTTTCACTCGATCCTAGAGCTAATACAACATTTGCACAGCCTGTGTTTGAATGGGGAACTGGGGGGAATATTATTAACTCTGATTTAATTTTGACACATTTAAGCATTTTAATAATTGATTACCGTGTTATGTTCTGTGGCACCTTCTTGCACGGCACTCGGAGTGTGTTAGACTCCACGCCCCTGCAGCATATCTTGTAATAGTCACTGCCGGGTAGTGGCCATTTTGGACGTGACTCGCGTCTCCTGCCATCAGCGGTCCAGTCATTGCATGCAGCATACTGGCACTAGCCAAACCCTATTTAAATGGGCCTTGTCTGAGCGGGCAGCGGGAGCGCCAATGGCGTGCCGAAGGCGCGCCTAAGGCAAGTCCGTCTGCGCCCGTCAGCGCTAAAGCAGTGCTCAGGGCGAGCCACACTGTCTGTTTTGACTCTGATAACAGTAACAGAAATACCCTCCAATATTCGAGCCTGTTCTTAAAGTCTTGCAGAACCCCACTATGTCCATCTCATAATGTTAACTAGGTAGGGTCTCCTAGTGTTGCTGTTTGTGTGGACTGTGGGTTTTCTCCCACTCCAAAGCTATCTATGTATACCATGACTGCTGCCTCATGTAGACAGGGGAACATCAACGCCTGCCTCATTAATGCAAGATCTATGAGGAAGCATTATGTTGATATTGCAGACTTGGAGTCCGATTATCAGCTAGATTTACTGTTTATCATCGAGACCAGGCTTGACACGTTTTCTAACCCTATCGTGACGTTGACCACCCCTGCTAGCTATAAAATCAATCGATGGACCGCCCAGTCGTCAGAGGTGGGGGCCTGGCCATTCTATATAGAGACCGTTGGTTCCTGCATAGTGAAACATCCACTAATTGGGGAGGTTGCAAAGCCCTGGATTTTAGTCTACAACTATCGGCCCATTTTACACTGGGCGGGTCTTTAATATATCGACCATCAGGGCCAGCTAGTGCTTTTTTATAAACTTGTGGGGATGCTCTGGCAGACAGAGCATTATGCTTCTCGAACTATTTGCTACTCGGGGATATTAATATCCATCTTGATCTCATAGAGGCAGCGGACTCATCTGCTTTTCTGGACATTCTCTAGCTGGCCCAGCTTTCTCAATGGGTCAAGGATCCAACCCATCAAGGTGGACACACTCTTGACCCCATCTGTGCCAACTTCCCCATATTTTGGACGTGACTCGTGTCTCCTGCCGTCAGCGGTCCAGTCATTGCACGCAGCATACTGGCACTAGCCAAACCCTATTTAAATGGGCCTTGTCTGAGCGGGCAGCAGGCGCGCCGATGGCGTGCCTAAGGCAAGCCCGTCTGCGCCCGTCAGCGCTAAGGCAGTGCTCAGGGCGAGCCACACTGTCTGTTTTGACTCTGATAACAGTAACAGAAATACCCTCCAATATTCAAGCACATTCTTAAAGTCTTGTAGAACCCCACTATGTCCATCTCATAATGTTAACCAGGTAGGGTCTGCTAGTGTTACTGTTTGTGTGGACTGTGGGTTTTCTCCCACTCCAAAGCTATCTATGTATACCATGACTGCTGCCTCATGTAGACAGGGGAACATCAACGCCTGCCTCATTAATGCAAGATCTATGAGGAAGCATTATATTGATATTGCAGACTTGGAGTCCAATAATCAGCTAGATTTACTGTTTATCATCGAGACCAGGCTTGACACGTTTTCTAACCCTATTGTGGCGTTGGCCACCCCTGCTGGCTATAAAATCAATCGATGGACCGCCCAGTAGGCAGAGGTGGGGGCCTGGCCATTCTATATGGAGACCGTTGGTCCCTACATAGTGAAACATCCACTATTTCGGGAGGTGGCAAAGCCCTGGATTTTAGTCTACAACTATCGACCCATTTTGCACTGGGCGGGTCTTTAATATATCGACCACCAGGGCCAGCTAGTCCTTTTTTGGAAACTTGTGGGGATGCTCTGGCAGACAGAGCATTATGCTTCTCGAACTATTTGCTCCTCGGGGATAATAATATCCATCTTGATCTTATAGAGGCGGCAGACTCATCTGCTTTTCTGGACATTCTCTAGCTGGCCCAGCTTTCTCACTGGGTCAAGGATCCAACCCATCAAGGTGGACACACTCTTTACCCCATCTGTGCCAACCTCCCCATATTAGCGACAAAGCCACTACCTGTCGCTTGGTCGGACCATTTCCCATATTTTTCTCATGGGCCGTTAAGCGTCCGCCTCAACTAGCTAGTTTCCATCGTACTCCCACCTTCATGAAATTGGATGCTGAGCTGCTTAGCTGTCATCTGGCAGCCTCGCGTCCTCCCCTCTTAGGGGACCTGGAGGATAATCTGTCCAGGTTTGCCGACTGGATCACAGATTCGGTCAGTGCTCTTTCTGCTCCAGGTCACTTCAAAATGAGGAGAGAGTCTCTTTCTAAGCCATGGTTTACTTCGGAGCTGAAGATTTTGAAACATGCCTGTAAGGTTCTAAAGAGAGAGCATGGCGCTCCAGTGGTGACTGCCCCATTGCTAAACAGGCTCTTCGAGCCAAACCGAAACTCTATTACTCATCCATTGGGATGGCCAAAGGCCGATATTTCTCTGCTCGCATTGACCGGGCTAATAATAATCCAAAATAAATATTCTCTATTGTGCAGAGTTTCGTGGCTCCCAGCGCCCAGGTTGCGGTGGTGCCCACCTCGGATACCTGGTGCAACACCTTTGCAAAATTCTTTAGGGATAAAATTGTCAGTATACAGGATACTTTTTCGAACATATCCAGGAAGGCCATTGCCGCTCCGCTGGGGAAGCAGGGGAAAGAAAAGGGTTGCTTCTTCTCTGCTTTTAGCTCGGTGGATTCGCCTACTTCGCTTAGAATTCTTAAGGCACTTAAATCTGGATCACCTAATGACCCATGTGCTGCTAGGCTTCTATCTGATGTGGCAGACACTATTAATACTGAAGTAAACTTAATGATCAATCAGTCGCTTCGCGAGGCATGTGTTCCTCTCTCATGAAATCAGGCATTGATTCTGCCCCTCCTTAAGAAGCTGTCTCTCGATCCTCTACTGCCTGAGAATTATCGTCCCATCTCGCTCTTGCCAAGTTTGACTAAAGTTTGTGAGAAGGTTGTGACGTCTCAGCTTACCAACTTTGTAGAGGTGTCTGGTTTGCTTCATCCAGCGCAATCTGGGTTCCGTGCCTCTTATAGTACGGAGTCAGCATTATTGGCGGTTGCAGAGGCGATCCCGGAATGTCTGGATGCCGGCAGGAGAGCAGCTTTGGTTATGCTTGATCTCTGGGCGGCATTCGACACGGTGCCTCATTCTCTACTCCTTAACCGCCTAGCGGAAATTGGTATTTTGGGCTCGGCATTGAGTTTGATTAGGTCCTTTTTGGAAGATACGTCACAGCAGGCCTGGCTTTCTCCTTGTGCCTCTGCGCCTATGCAGCTGATAACCGGCGTTCTACAGGGGTCATCACTTAGCCCTCTTCTTTTTAACATCTACGTGACTCCGCTGGTTTATCTTGCGGAGTCACCTGGAGCTAAAGTGATGGCCTATGCGGATAACACGCAGCTCCTGTTTTCCTGGTAGAGGGGGGATGACTCTGTCAGAGTAGCGCAGCATTGTTTGTCCTCTGTGTTCCATTGGTTGGCCAACGCACAGTTGAAGTGCAATGAAGGAAAATCTGAAGTGCTCCTGTACGGTTCGTTCCCCATGGATTTCAAAGATAGGCTGTGGCCTCCTGATTTTCCCCGCCCCACCACGAGAAAGGGCCCTGCAAAAAACTTTGGGTTCTGGTTCGATGAAAACTTGAACTTCTCGACACAGGTGAAGAAGCTGAGAGAGACCTGCTTTGGCACTTTGAAAATCTTAAGGAAATTTCTTCCTCTTCTTCCGGCCAGTGCCATAGAGACGGTGGCCCGGCCCTGATCTTGTCCCGATTAGACTACGCCAACGCTCTCTTGGTTGGCATTCCAGAATATCTGGCTATGAAATTGCAAGTAGTTCAAAATTCTGCAGCCAGATTGCTATTGAGACTCTCATCCAGACAGAGTGTCCATAACCATTTATGTTACTTGCACTGGCTAAAATTCTAAATGTTGTCCATTGCTCATCGGGCCCTTCATGGGCTAGGCCCTATCTATTTTCAGAAGAGATTTGCCTTCTATGAACCCACCAGACAACTTTGGTTGTTTGATCAGCTACTAATACAGACTCCTCGGTTTATATCGCCAAAGGCTTGGTGGGAGCTCTTTTGTTCGTAAAGCCGGCTTGGCTTGGAATATGCTACAGTTGGCTCTCCAGAGCATCCAAAACCCACTGCTTTTTAAGAAAAAACTAAAAACGCTGCTTTCTTAGCTTCTGATCAGAGTGGGGATTAACTTTCTGTAGTAAGTGCCGGGACACTTCGAGTAGCCCTGCGCTGTACAAATTAAATATAACATAACATAACATTACTGGCCTGTCTATGACTGGCTGACTGGCTCCTTTCACGCACATCTCCAGCCAAGTGACAGTCCACACACAGCAGCTGCAAAGAGACAGTCCACACACACACTGCCAGGCATGTGCCATCCTTGCAGACCACTAGCCAAGCAACAATCCACACACACTGCCAGCTAAGCACAAGTCCACATACACCACCAGCAAAATGCAGGTTTATGCACAGCCAGCCAAATGCCAGTACACACAGACCATCAGCCGAACTCCAGTTCACACACACGCAGAAACACTCTCTAGTGTCCATTGGTCCATTGGTTTTCTGCCCACATGGGGGCAGATGAGACGAAAAATATTGGTGATCTGCTGATCTGCCCCCAAGGAGGGTGGGGGCAAAGCAGGCAAAATGTGTTCACAAAAAAAAGGGACCAACCCTCGCCTAAGGGGCTGCTCCCTGACAAGCCCATTAACATATCTCTGGTGCCTGGTGGGCTCTCTGCCTCCCCTGAGGCAGATCGGGGGCTATTGCCCTGATCTGCCCCAGGGGGGCAGAAAGACTGGGGCTATTTCTTGGGGGAGGGGACATTGGCATCACCCATTATGGGCAGCCCATAGCCATCTATTATTTTTAAAAAATCTATTTTGTCTGGTGGGCTTTCTGCTTCTGAGGGCTAATTGGGGGTAATAACCCCCATCTGCCCCCTCAAAGACTGTACCTTTTTTTGTTTGGGGGTGGGGGCATTGGCATGCCAATTTTGGGCAGCTTACACCCCTGGAGAAGTGTGGCTCACTGGTTAGAGCAGGCAGACCCTGAAGCAGAGGTCAGACCCGGGACCAGGGTTCAATTCCCGACGCGGCAGGGTCTTGAGCTCAAATGTCCACGGACTCGATAATTCTCACTTCGGTGCCTGACCTAATCATGGGTTCACACTCTGCAACTCTGGGCAATAAGCTTGCTTAATCTCCACAACGGCCCCCTGTGGCAGGATGCCTGGCTTTCACCTTGGGGATGCCCTGTAGGGGCTATCTCACAGGGAAAAGCCAGGACGGGTTCCCAAGGCAAGCGCTTAGAGACCCCTGGGTGATAAGCGCTATATAAATCCAATATACAATACAATACATATCCAAAACATAAAATCCCTTGTGCCCAGTGGGCTATATATATATAGGTAGTTATAGTTAGGAACTAGTTTCCATAGGAAATCCACAACATTCTATTTGGAATAACTTTGGCGCCGGTGGACAAATCTTCGCGAATTTCTCCAAGAAAATGGCCTGCTCGGTTCCGCTCCTTCCCTGAAAGTTTGGGGGTGGGGCGGCCGAGAAAAAAGGGGGGTCCCAAAACGTGTTTTCCCCATGCAATTTTCGAAAGGGACCTTTAGCCAGGGCTACAGCCTGAACGGCGGAACGGAATTACACGAAATTTGGCAGAGAGGTAGATTTTTGTTCGCAGATTGTGCTTTTTGTTAAATGGTGTAATCCGTTTAGTAGTTTCTGAGAAAATTGCAAGTAAAATCATAGCAATATCTAGAGTCGGAGTTCAGTAGCTCGAGCTGCATGCTGATTGGCTGTGAGCTGTCTGTCAACACTCGAAACCAGGAAAACAGTAAAACAAAGTTGAGAAATAAGGGAAGGGGGTGGGGTAGAGACATTCTGACCCTCTAGGCTTGCTCAGGGGGTCGTACATGGGTGTTTAGGCTCTATTCTTTATTTTCTTTTTTTTAAAGAAAAATCGCGGTGTGTGTGCATGTAAATACCTACAATTACGAGCAGGAGCTGCATGCTGATTGGCTGTCAATACTCCAAACCAGGAAGTATTGGCAGTCATGTTGTTTGTCGGGAGAGCAGAGTCACAAGAAAACAGTAAATCAAAGTTGAGAAATAAGGAAAGGGGGCAGGGTAGAAACATTCTGAACCTATAGTCTTGGTCAGTGGCTTGGTACAGGGATCTTTAGGCTCAATTTATATTTTTTTTAAAATAAAAAATGGCAGGGTACTCGTGCAGTACTTTGTACACGGTGGAAAAGGTGAAAAAAAAGTCGAAGTCCGTTTTATTCATTAGGTCCCGGGTGGCAAATTACAGGTGCAATTTTTCTACATAAAGGCGGATTGTAAGGTGCTCCGAGCACTGGGGAACGGAACTTCTCTGGTTTTAGTTTGAAGTATGCGGGAGGGTTACGGTCCTACTCCCTGCAGTCTCGGGGAGTGGCACCCCTTGGGTCTTTTTAAAAAAATATATATGTTTTGAGCTCTCCCTCCCTCTCTCACCGTGCACGTCGAGGGGAACGCCACCTTTCTGGGGCAGTGATTTGTAAAATGACCTGCCAGCTCCGGGTACCTGCATTGTCTGGAGCTTTTTATTAATGTTGGGAGGGTGAGCTTGATAATATGTCCTTGTTAATTCCCATAGAAGCCTATGTTCTGGTGTTAACATGGGCTTCTATGGGAAATAACAAGGCCGTATTATGAAGCTCATTATCGCTGTTTTATCGGCAGTTTCCTGCCAATAAAACAGCGATAATTTTTACACCGGTCCTTGATAATATGCACCTAAGTTTACTGGTCAAAAAAAGAGCAATGGTCCATATTATCAACAAAAGGAGATACATTATTGTCGCTTTTATTGTCAGGAAACTGTCGATAAAGCAGCGATAATGGGCTTGATAATATATCCTTGTGAATTGCCATAGAAGCCCAGGTTAATACTAGAACCTTGGCTGCTTCGGAAATGGGCCTATTATCATGGGCCTATTATCAAGCCCATTATCGTCGCTTTATCAGCAGTTTCTTGCCGATAAAAGCGTCAATAATGTATCGCCCTTTACTGATAATATGGCACTGACAGGCATATTATTAAGGACCAGTGTTAAAATTATCGACGTTTTATGGGCAGGAAACTGACGATAAAACTGCGAAAATGGTATTGATAATACGCCCTTGTTAATTCTCATAGAAGCCCATGTTGTGGTGTTAACATGGGCTTCTATGGGAATTAACAAGGGCGTATTATCAAGTCCAGACGCGGCCCCTGGAGGGAGTTGCGGTGAGACAGGCAGAGCGGGGGAGTGGCAGTGTGGGGGGTGATAAAGAATGAAATCTGGATGATTGTAGGTAAGTAAACAATTAAATTAATAAAATGAATTTCGGGCCACATTATCAACAACGTAAGGCTATACATTATTGCCGCTTTTATCGGCAGGAAACTGCGGATAAAGCGGCGATAATGGTCTTGATAATATGCCCTTGTGAATTTCCATGGCAGCCCAGGTTAACACCAGAACCTGGGCTGCTATGGGAATTTACAAGGGCCTAATATCAAGCCCATTATTGCCGCTTTATCAGCAGTTTTTTGTCGATAAAATGTATCGCCTCATGTTGCAGGGCACGTTACGAAATTCTGGGCATATTATCAAGGACTGTTGTTAAAATTATCGAAGTTTTATCGTATTCGTAGCGTATGACGAGAATGATTAGCAGTAGAAACTATGGTGCGATCACTCTCTCACTGTCAAATGAGAGCACAGGGCGAGCTATGAGAATAGTTAGAAGTAGTCAGTTATTGGAGATCCGGTTCAGCTGTGTGTCTTATTGTGCGATGTTAGGCAATGTTTATATGATTACGGTAACTGAGCATGTGGTTTGATTAAAAATAAGTTGTGTTAACTCCTCTGCATGGGAAGCTGGATGTTTCCATCTGGCTGTCGATTTCGACCTTGAAAGCAGAGTAAACCAAATGAGTTGTATAAGAGCCCTATTGTCTCAAAAAGAGGTCACTCTTACATCTGCTAGAGAAACATTTGTCCTTCATGTAGCAAACACCCGCACAGAAGTGTATGCTTTGTTAAATACAGACATGCCGTTGAATTTTAGGGAGTTAATTTAGACTATCTTTAATGCGTCCTCTAGTAGGGGGTTAGCTTACTTTTTTAAAATTATAAGAATTGGTCTTGTGACTTCTGTAGAAAGTATTTTTGGTGTCTTGTCTGTGTTTTTTCATTGCATTTTTTGCAGCATCTTTGGTGAATTGTGCTTAATGGTCACATTAGTTGCCAGTGTGCTAGTATTAATTTGTTTACTTAAAAATGGATGCACATCTTTCAGCAGACAACAATATTTCTTGGTTGTTGCTGGTCCGCAACCAAATGCTTAGTTACTATGGCGCGCTGCCTCTTGCAACGTTGAGTGCAGTTTATGGATTATCGTTTCGATTATCCTTTTTCACATGCGTTCAGCCTGTCTTCCATTGCCTGAGCTGTGATTTCGACTCGGCCCCGGATTTGTGTCTCTGCAGTACAGTGTCTCCCTACGCGGATTACGACCAGTTGATGAGTCCTTTAGTGGTTCATGACGTGCTCTGTTCTGGCGGCGGGATTATGGCCTTAGCAGCGACACATGGAATAATGGGGCGTTGGAATGTTTTTGCAGCGGCGCTTGAGTTCTTGGCACACAGTTACATTGAAGATGACCCGAGTTTTCCTCCGATGGTGATAGAGGCTCCGGTGGTTGGGGAACATGTATGTTCATTCTCACTATTGAATTGAATGGCTGAAATGTTTTCAGATGAGAACAATGACTTCCTTTTGGAGGCTGTTACTACATAATGTGCTTACATGCTGTTGGATTAAGACTCTTTGATTTTTCTGCGTATTCTTTATTTTTTAGCTACTGCTTTCTATCAAAGAGCGAATAACTTTTTTTGGGAAACGTGAACTTGACTCTGGCTTTTAGTCTTGGAGTGTGCGTTTCTAAGTGTCACACGTTTATATCACATGCTTGGATGAAGAAAGGGTGCCGTGGGGCTGAGGCTTTCACTCACACCCTGTTAAGTAAGCATGGGTTTATTACAAGCTTACACGCTATTTTTGCTTTCCTGCTCTGCTTTGCACGTGACACATACTTGTGATATTTTTAGAGAAGGCTGAGTATTTTGTTTTATATGAGAATAATTTGGTATGCTAGAGAGCATGGAACATCAAACTTATCTTGAATACTGTGTCTGTTCAGAATGATCCTCGGAAATTCGAGCCATAATACATATGTAGTTGTGTCCACCTTTGATACTTGTGCTTTTCATAATGCATTGTGGAGGGAAAGTTACACACAGTTGTAGAACATTTATAACTTGATAGTTTGTGGAGCACTGAATGTGATTTATTACTGCTGAGTACCAGAGGTATGGGTCTGACCATGTAATCCTATGAGACTTTCTATAGTTATAAACTAATCTGCTAGGTAGGGAGGATGAAATGTAGGTATATTTTAAATTTGTTTGCCTTTAGTAATATAGGATGCTTTTTTCCGTTTGTATCTTATAGAATAGTAACAATGCTGACAACCTTGTTTGTGATAATGTGTTTGGTTGTATTATCTAAGGTACTGTGCATGAGATTTTGGTGTTAGAAATAAACATTTTAAAGTTGCACGTTCTTTATTTACATCTTGTATTGGACTGGTGTAAGAGTATAATGAAAGAGTGCTATTGTTATCCACGTTACTTCATGTAATCTAAGTGGCATGTTCTGGGTTGACTAGTCATTGGTGTTTTTGTTGTAGGGCAGTGGTTCCCAAACTTTTGACTCGTGAAGACCGCCCATAGAGTCACCACTGGAAGCTGGGGACCCCCAAGCAATTTGTAGGATTTAAATTTCAAACATTAAAACCGTAATTCGAAGAAAATTTACACATATGTATACCAAAAACAAATACTCAAATTACTAATGATTTCTGTGGCATATTTACAACCCCCTATCACCATGGGAACATCACTTTCTGAGAGTTTTCTGTGGCGATAGGGGCTTTGCCTTATTTACAAGGCAACGTTAAGCCACTTAATGTGGCTTAACGGTCCCTTGTAAACAAGACTCCCTTTGACACACTGCTTAGCGTGAAAGCGGTGGGCAGTGTGTGTTGTGGTTGGCGTTTCCTCTGTGACACTCATTGATTTTGACGCTGCCGCCTATTTACAAGAGCAGCGAAAATGGGAAGCAGGGCCAAAATTAAGTCCAGGGAAAACCTGGTCTTAACTTGGCGAAACAATGAGAAATGCTTCATTTCTCCTTGTTTTTGTAAAACGCCTTGGATTGTTTATGTTTAGGAAGGCGACCCTTTCTACACAATAACAATATTTAAGTAGTAGAGTGTGTTGTTAAGCCAAGGAGGATGGTCTGGAGAAGCATAAACTTAAGGAGTGTTGGTCTGGAGAAGCACAAACTCAGGATTCAGAACATAACATAGTGGTTAGCATTGACTTCAACAATAAAAATGTATTTCCACCCAAGGAAACCTTTTTAGAAGTATCAGGATACTGAAAGACTGAAAAAAAGCATGTCACTAACTTGTACCTTGAAGTTTGCAAGCAGTTGTTTGATGACAGTTTTTTGGTCACTGTGCTAGATTACGATTGTCACCTATGAACTGCAGAGTAACAAAATAATCTGTGTGACAAAAGCAGTAACCCATTGACCGATGCATATAAAATACTGTTTTTTTAAATGTATGGTACACTTCTTTGCAGTAGGCATATTAACCGTCGGTGTTACATTAGTTCAGTCACAGCTGTCACTGGACAAAACTCTCATGTCTCTCCAGCAGGGAAATCAATCACTGTTGTTATCTTCACATTTTATTGTTCTTTGTAAACTAGTAATTAAACAAGATACTTTGCAATGCGTTTAAAACTGCTGCCTGCGGATGCCTTGGGAATGTTTGAGGGACTCATGGGGGTCCGCGGACCACAGTTTGGGAAACACTGCTCTAAGGCGAAGAACCAATGAGTCACTGATTGCTAGTCTGGTAGGTTGTTTGTGTAGTAAGGTGGGTTTTGGAACACCGTAATACATTGAGGTCCTAAGTCTTTATGCACAGTTCTGTGTATGAGCAGAATTCCTGGAACAGTAGTTACAACAAAAAGTCTAGATAAAGGGCTTGCACTTTGAATATGAATATAAAATAGAAGAATAGTTGATAATTAAAGTTAAGGAATGCAGCAATTTCATGTGTGTATGTGTGTCCGATGTGTACATTGAGTGAAGATGAAAATCTTGAAAGGTTATAGAGATGCAAACTTTCCATTTCTTTGTAAAGGAAGTGGGTGTTTAGTTTTCCAGTGCATATATATATTCACTGAAAAAAACATATGTTTCAGGCACGTTATAGTCAGGAATTAGCATTTAAAAAACTTTAGAAATTCACTGAAAAAAACATAGGATTCAGCCACACTATAGTTAGGAATACGCATTTAAAAAAACCTTAGAAATTCACTGAAAAAACCATAGGTTTCACACACGTCATAGTTAGGAATTAGCATTTAAAAAACCTTGGAAATTCAATGAAAAAACCATACGTTTCACCCATGTTATACTTATCTGGACATTTCTCTCATACAAAACCATTGAAATTCCCCTGTTATAGTTCGTTCAGCTAACTATAACTTGCGCGCCCGTAATCCGCTGCTGTCATCAGCAGTGGATTGCGGGCGCCCAACCCTCACATAATTTTTAAAATTCCCCAGGGAGGTAAGATCTCCAGGGCTTTGTTCCAGTGTACTCCCTCCTAAGTATTATCCACTTGCCCCCATGACCTGGCCCACCCGGGGGCCAAATACAAACAAAGTGTGAGAGTCTGCGCTTTGTTGTTTTGAACCTTTTCAGCTGAAGTCACTGATCCAGCACAACTCCTGTTGAAAATTTTAAAAAATAATGCTTTTTTGGCCCTGGGGGAGTTCCTGTTGGACCCTTCCAAGAGGCCTAGGCGGTTAGGGTGTTTCTACCCTGTTCCCTTTTCTTTTTTCTCTGACTTGGTTCAACTGAGTCACAAGATCGGCAGGGATCCACCGAGTCCCTATATATAGACGGAAATTTGTTTAAATAACTCCATAACTACCATTTAACAAAATGGTTGCTTTCGGGACCAACAGCTACCTTTCTTCCAAATTTGGTGTAATTCCGCTCAGCATTTCGTGCTGTAGTCTTGTTTAAAATAACATGGGGAAAATGAGTTTTGGGACCGCTCTTTTTCTCAGCTCCTGCTCAACAGATCTCCCTGAAATATTCAAGACGGCAAAAACAAAACTTGATGCGCTGGAATCAATCAGCAAATAATTTCTAAACCATGAAGGAAACTTTAACTAATCCCTTAAGTGGAAAATAATATCTTCAAACCATTTGTCTTACTGAAAAAACACTCACACCGGTCAGTAATCCAGATGTTTGTCTCTATAAGTATATTTGTTGAATTGCACACATGAAATATCACATAAAATATCTACATATACATAATACAAAAATGATATCATATATATTTAACATACATAAATCATCATACAATATCTTCTTTCAAACGAGCAGAATCCTTGTTACCCTAATTTCTGAAGGGGCTGCGGAAAAACTATTTTTTCACCAACTATGGTTCGCAACCCATATCAGAAGGATCACCCTTGCACCAGTACCAATCAATTAAATAATATGTCTCAAACCCTTTCTATATTAGTTGATGCTGTATAGTTCCTTTTATTATGAATAAATGTATAAGGGTTTCTCTACTCTGTCTGGTCAACAAATTTCAGCCTGTTTTGTCTGGGCCTCATCAGGACTTGGAGCACAAAGGAAACCTAAAACAAATAAAGTACAATCCTTGTATTTACATAAACACATATATACAAATCTATTAAAGATATTACTCTTAGGAGATTTACCACACCACAGAAAAGGTCTACCAGAGGCTTATTACAAAATAATTTCTTTTTCTCTGTAGGCAACAAACACCTCTAGAAAATACAGGCCCAAGAATAGATATATTCCGTGTATCAACCATGTCAATCTCACCAATACACTTCGAAGTAATGTGAAAGGGAACAGGGTCTAGAGTGCGAATCCAATCTCAGTTTAAGGCGATAGAAACTGAAAAAAACAGAAAAGATCTAAAAACAATACCTAAAGGTACACAGGACCAAAACCTCTATTTATATATCACTGAGCGTGCCAACCTGAAGAAAAATGGAACAGTGAAGGAAAAGCATTAGTGCAAACAGAGAACTACAAAAAATGTTCTAACCTCCGCAACACGCCAATAGTGTTACATCAATCAGGACACAATTAACGGCACAGGGAACACAAGACTGCTATGTAGGGAGCAATTCTGAAAAAACATAGAAGGCACTCATCAGGATGCTTATTAAGTTTCGACTACACAGCAGTACCATCAAGACTAGAGGCTCTGGGGCCTAAAAAATACAACCTACATGTATGACTACTTTTGAATGCATGGCTGGTCGAATAAGCACCCTTCCTCAAATCCTTAGTTGAAGGGGCTGTAGGTGACTCCCTCGTTATCTTATTTTCACCTAGGGGAGATCTACAAAAATGAGCACGCACAGGAGTTAGTATGTGGGCAACTCAACCGACACGTCAGAGCGCATGCTAATTCTCAATATATGGGTAAAAACTTACTGAGGAAGTAGATTCAATGACTAAGGGTCCTCTCTGGCGGAATTGTTAGCGCGCCAAGCGGCACTTAACACGGATGAGTACGTAACCGCATCATGAACCTCCAATAGTTAAAAACACTAAAGACAGACTACCGCTGACTGTCTGTGGGATCGCTATTCCAGACCCCCAAAGAATAAGGCAGTAAAAGAAAAGAAAAGCACTACATTACAATCACGTTCCTACTAATCTTATAAAAAAAAGAATAATGTGAATAGGAAATAAAAATAAATTAATGTAACACCCATAAACCATCACCCAGTGGATTGTTGCTCTATGTTGCCCCTCAAAATCTACATTAATAGTTAATATTTTAGAATCATAACCATTCACGATTCGTCATTTGTGAAAAAAGAGCAAGAAATATTTTTCATTTGAATATATGTATCATGACAAAAGATTAACTGATCCATATCGCACATCGAAGAGATGTATATCTAATCACAAAACAACACTATTAATTGAGATACATCTACATCGTCTTTACAGGAAAAATACGGAGATTCCATACAACTTGATGTTATATCTAACCAAAACAAATACTAATCGACAGTATAAGTATAACATTTTGATTAAACTGTTTATTGTTGTAGAAGGGCCCAAATTCCATCCCTGTCATCTAGGCCAGTGGTCACTGTATGATATTCCCTAATTTGTCTAGCTTCAAGCATGTTCAGTCTCGCTTGTATAGTCTCATTTGAAGTATTCTGTAGTGTAATCAGCGCTGTCCATGGAATATCGTTTTCAGTGTGGCCGTGATTAGGTTAATGCTAGACTAATGGTGCTCCTTGAGTCTTACACTTAATCCCGGATTTTTGTTGAAGAATTAGATTTTTATCGGTTGTATTGTTTGTCCTATATAGTGCTTGTTGCACTGGCAATTTACACAGTAAATAACATTTTTTGTGCTACAATTTGAGAATGTTTTTTGAATATGTTGTTGTTTATTAATAGTAACCTCTTTTGAATATGTTGTAAGTGCGCATGCAACACAATTTTGGCACTTATAGTATACCACCACTGGTGGTAAACCTAGCATTATTCTCAGATTATGTCTCTTCTCTGTTGGTTGTGCAGCTCTCACCAGTTGTTGCAGAAGTTTTGCAGAATGCTAAGAGCATTTTTAGGAATCCTAGGTGGCTTACCATCCTCTAGTTATTCCGGATGATCTTTTTGACTCTGTTAGCTTTTGGAATATATGTGAGCACCCGTGTCAATTGAGCCGTTTCGAATCTCTGTTTTGGACTTAGGAGATCTTGACTCGGTGTGTACCCAGGTTCTTTTTATAGTAGTCTTGACTAACTTTCGTGGATACCCTCTACATAACAGTTTGTTTTTTAGAGTGTCTGTATTTGTGAAATAGTTGTTTTTATTCGTGCAATTTCTCCCTATTCTCAGAAATTGCCCGCATGGCAGGTTTTCTTTTAGACTTCTTGGATGGCCAATGGAAATATGCAATAGGGTGTTCCTATTTGTAGGCTTAGTGTAAAAGCTAACTTCTAGGACACCACCGATTGTACCCAGACGTCAAGAAATTTGATCTTATCCTTATTATTTGACACCGTGAATTTAAGGTCAGCCGACCTCATATTCCACCAGTTAAGAAACTGTGTCAAGGTATCCTCTTTACCTTTCCATATCATAAAAATATCCTCTATATAGCGACACCAATATCTAATATAGATCTTATAAGGATTGGCGTCACTATATATCCAATGCTATTCAAATTCGTTCGTCACGAGATTTGCTATTTCAGGGGCGAAGCTGTACCCCATGGTGACTCCCTTTACTTGAAGGTAAAGAGAGTCTTTGAAGGTGAAGAAGACAAATAGTAGCAAATAGTAGAAAAAGATACTATAAAGTCACTAGGTACAGGATGTGGTTGTTCTCGTTGGTCAAGAGTGTTCCTTCAGACTATTAATGCTTTGACCTGTGGTATATTAGTATACAGTGACTCTATGTCAAAAGATACTAAGAGCTGCTTGTCACTGTCATAAAGAAGATTCTCAATCTTATTTATGAAATCCATGGTGTCACGAACATATGAATCTGTTTTCTTAACAAAAGGAATCAAAAAGATATCAATATATTTAGCGAGTGGCTTCAATAACGAACTACAAGCTGATAATATTGGCTTCCTGGTGGATTATCAATACTTTTTTGTGCTTTCTGTAGTACATATATATTTGGTGTTTTATAGGTGTCAGCATTGAGAAATTCGAATTCGTTTTTACAGATCGACCCTTCTTCCTAGGCTTCTGTTGTAAGACAGCAGCTGAAGTGAGAGTCAAACTAGTTTTGAAAATTTTGCAAGGAGTTTTAAAATGACAAATCAAATAACAGTGTTCTTTTCGAAACTACATCCTAATTATAACTACCGACTGGTGGCCGCAAGTAGGTAATATACGTGTGTGTGTGTGTCTATATATATATATATTCACTGTAAAAAGGCATATGTTACAGGGACATTACAGTTAGAAATTAGCTTTTAAAAAACCTTAGAAATTCACTGAAAAAACCATAGGTTTCAGGGACGTTATAGTTAATTGGACATTTCACTCATACAAAACCAGAGAAATTTGGCCGTTAGAGTTAGTTGAGCTAACTATAACTTGTGCCCCGCAATGCACTGCTGATGACATCACATATTAATGTAAATACTCTAGGGCTACTTCAAATCATTAAATCCCTCAAACCATTATGAGGAAAATAACAATAGTGACACTACAGAATTAGAAACATATAAAACAGTTTTATTTATTATTTATCCTTATCACTTCCAGCATGATGAAACATCTACATACTATCCATCCTCGTCATCTGGCCCGTGAGCAACATTGTTGCACACAAGAACTTTTGCAGCAGGATGACCAGGTTGCTTGTCCAAGCACCTCGGGAGCACCTTTTTCCTCATCTCGTGGACCTGACATTCTTCCCGAATTTGCCAAGATAGAGCAGCACAGCATCAAATGTAAGATTGTCCTCTGGAGAGCAGTCTGTTGATGATGTGGTTTCTGCTGCTAGAAATCACACTTGTTATTTTTTTTGTTGCAATGACAATTTAATTGCAATGTTTTATACTTTGGTCTGTTGTTTTTCCAGTCTTTAAAAAAAAACACCTGAAAAATACATAAAATAGTTAAAACGGTTCTCTTTAGAACCACCTTTCTGTTAAAGAAAAGAGAAATAGTACATGGTAAGGCCTGGGTGATTGCATGAGTACATGCGTAGAGCTTGAGTGATTGAAAGAGTGCATGGTTAGTGCCTGGGTAATTACATGAGTGCATCAGTAGTACGTAGGTGCTTGCATGAGTGCATGGGTAGTGCCTGTGTGTTTGGATGAGTGCATGGGTAATGCCTGGGTGATTGCATGAGTGCATGGGTCGTGCCTGAGTGATTGCATGAGTGCCTGGGTAATGCCTGCGTAATTTTATAAGTGCATGAGCAGTGTCTGGGTGATTGCATGAGTGCATCAGTAGTACGTAGGTGCTTGCATGAGTGCATGGGTAGTGCCTGGGTGATTGCATGAGTGCATCAGTAGTACGTAGGTGCTTGCATGAGTGCATGGGTTGTGCCTGCATAATTGATAAGTACGTGGATAATGCCTGGGTCATTGCATGAGTGCATAGGTAGTATCTGAGTTATTGCATGAGCCATGGGTAATGCCTGGATAGTGCCTGGGTGATTGCATGAGTACAAAGGTAGGCTGTGGTGATTATTAAGTGCTTGGATATTGGCAGAATGCTTGATTGAATGCATGGGTAGCACCTGGGTGATTGGAGGAATGCATGGGTAATGCATGGGTTATTCCATGAGTTGATGAGTACTGCCTGGATGATTGGAAGAGTGCATGGTTAGTGCCTGGGTGATTTTGAAAACGCTTAGTTACTGCTTCTGTGATTGCATGAGTGTAGAAGTAATGTATACGTGATTGTAAGACTGCATGGGTAATGATTGATTGATTATATTAGTTTATGAGTATTGCCTGGATGATTGCATGAGTGGATAGGTAGTGCCTGAGTGATTGTAGGAGTGCAAGGGTAGTGTGTGGTGATTGTATAAGTGTTTCAGTATTGGTGGAGTGTTTGCATAACTGTATAGCTAGTAGCTGGGTGATAAGAGGAGTGCATGGACAGTGCACAGGTGAATAGAGCACTATATGGGTAGTCCCTGAGATATTACATCAGTGCATGAATAGTGCCTAGCTGATTGGAAGGGACTTTTGTAATGCCTGGGTGTTTTTGTAAGTGTATGGGTATTACTTGAGTGATTATGTAAGTGTATATGCCTGGGTGATTGCATGAGTTTATAGTTAATACCTGGATGATTGCATGAGTGCATGTGTAGTGCCTGGGTGATCGGAGGAGTACAAGGATAGTTCATGGTGATTTTATAAGTGCATAGGTAGTGACTGGGTGATTGTAGGAGTATATGGTTACTGTCTGGGTAATTGCATGAATGCATAGTTAGTGTCTTGGGGGTTGCATAAGTTTATGGGTACTGCCTGAGTGTTTGGAGGAGTGTAAATATAGTGAATGGTGATTTTGTAAGTGCATGAGTAGTAACTGGGTGATTGTTGGAGTGCATGGGTATTCCCTGAATAATCAAAGGAGTGAATGAATAGTGTCTAGGTGATTATAGGAGTGCATGGGTAGGATGTGGGTTATTCCATAAGTGGATGAGTACTACCTAAATGATTGCAGAAGTGCATCAGTAGTGCTTGGGTGATTTTGTTAGTGGATATGTGTTTTGATTGGATGATTTTGTAAGCAATTTGAAGAGTACATGGGTAGTGCTTCAGAGATTTCCTGAGTATATGGGTAGTGCCTAGGTGACTTTATATGTGCTTGGGTAGAGGAAGAATGATTGCATGAGTGCATAGGTAGTGCATGGGCGATTGCATGAGTACATGGGTAATGCCTGGGTGATTGCATTAGTACATGGGTCATTTTTGAGTGATTACAAGAGTGCATGGGTAGTGCCTGGGTGATTGAATGAGTGGATCAGTAGTATGTAGGTGCTTGCATGAGTGCATGGGTAATGCCTGGGTAATTGCATGAGTGCATACAAAGTATGTGGCTGATTGCAGGAGTGTATGCCTACTGACTGTGTAATTGAAGGACTGAATGAGTAATATCTGGGTGATTATAGAGTACATGTGTTGTGGTTGGGTGATTGGAGCAGTGCATGCGTAGTGCCTGTGTTATTGCATGAGTGGATGAATACTGCCTGAGTGATTGGAGGAGTGCATGGGTAATGCCTGGGTGATTTTATAAGTGCTTGGATAGTTGGGGAGGGATTGTATGAGTACTTGGGTACTAACTGGGTGATTGGAAGATTGCATGGGTACTGCATGGGTGACTGCATGAGTACATGGGTAGTCCTTAGGTGATTGGACGTGCATGGGTAGTGCCTAGGTGATTGCCTGAGAGTATGGGTAATACCTGGGTGATTGCATGAGTGGATGTGTAGTACCTGGGTAATTGGAAAAGTGCATGGCTATTGGCTGGGTAATTGAAGGAGTGCATGAGTAGTGTCTGGGTGATTAGAGAAGTACACAGCTAGTGAATGGGTGATTGAAACAATGCATGGGTAGTACCTGGGTTATAAGCATGTGCAATTTTTGCGAATTCGCAATTCGCAAATTTGCAGATTTGCGAATTCGCAATCCGAAAAATTTGCGAATTTGCACGAATTTGCAGATTTTTTTATTTTTGCGTGTTCGCGGGTGTTCACGAGGCGCTTTGCGTGTTCGCGGGTGTTCACGAGGCGCTTTGCAATTTCGTGGGGTTTTTATTTTTTTGCCTGCTTAATCACTGCCACCCTCTCGTTTTTTATGCCCATCTTCCCTCGGTACCACTCGTTTCTTTGCCCTTCTGCCCTCTGCCCCACTCATTTTTTGTCCCCTACTGTCCTCAGCCCCACTTAGAATGGCGCCGGCAAGCTGCCAGCGCCATTCTAAAATAGCTAGAAATAGCTTCACTCAACTGAATTTGAGCAGCACCTGCTTTACTTTATCTATTAGAGCTTCCTGTTGAAGCTGACTTTTGTAACTATTTTAGAATGGCTCTGGCAGCTTGCCGGTGCCATTCTAAAAGAGTTACCAAAGTCAGCCTGAACTTTTGACCCAACCCGTTCCGCTCGCGGATTTTGCGGGAAATTTGCGTATCTCGCGGATTGCAAATTTACCGAAAATCCACGATATCCGCGAGCGGAACGGATTTTCCGCCCATGCTTACTGGGTTATTCGATGAGTGGATGAGTAGTGCCTGAGTGTTCAGAGGAGTGCCTGAGTAGTGCCTGGGTGATTACAAGAATGCATAGGTAGTGCATGGGTGATTCAATCACTGGATAGATACTGTCTGTGTTGTTGCATGAGTGAATGAGTAGTGCCTAGGTTATTTCAGAAGTGCATTGGTGGTGCCTGGGTGATTTTGTGAGTGAATATGTATTGTTTAAATGATTTTATAACTCTATATGTAATGCCTTGGTGATTGCATGAGTGCATGGCTACTGCTTGGATTATTCCATCTGTGAAAGAGTAATGTTTCGATGATTCAGGAAATGCATAGATAATACTTGGGTGATTGGAAGACTGTAGAACTAAGGTCTGGATCATTGCAGAAGTATATGGGTACTACCAGATTGATTAAAGGCGTGGATTAGTAATGCCTGGGTGATTTTTCTAAGTACAAAGGATATGCTTCAGTGCTTGAATGAGTGCATGAGTACCGCTGAGGTGATTTGAGGCGTGAGATGATTGAATTTGAAAAAATTAAAAACTGCTATAAAAGTGACTGTAAACATTAATGCATGCTTATTACATTATTTCATCTTACCTTCTGTATTGAAGTAGATATCAGACCCATTGAAACTATTTTATAATTGTTTCATTGTAAATTGAATTAAAAAAAGCTTTAGGTTTACTTTCTGTTAAAGACAATAATAAATACTATTATTGGAAATAATATTATATATTAATAGCACAGCATAATCTTAGAACTACATAACATATTCAGGTTTTCTTTTTTGCTGTTTTCAGACTCTGTTGAATTTCACCATACACAGTGATTTCAATGTTGATTATCATGAAACAGCAGGCAAAAAAATACAATCAATAAGATTGTAAAAAAAATCTATGTTCAAAATATTTACAACAACTTCAACTATCTCTTTACATTTTCAAAAATAAACAGTATCATTTTCATTGCATATAATGCAAACATCAAATATATGAACTACTTCTTTCTATCACAATTTTCCAAATGCAATATCAATGAACAAAAACAAAAATAAAAAAACACTAATTGCTCAGATCTACTCAATAGGCCGAATGGTGTTTCCAAAACTGTTTGCATTGACAATATCCAAGATAAACTCAATACTTCATGTTGACATCTTCCCAATAGGCCAAATGATAATTCCACATTCATTTGCATTGAAAATATCCCAAACAAACTTGTTAGTTCATGTTGACATCTTCTCAATAGGTCGAATGATGTTACCAAATTTATGTGCATTGAAAATATCCAAAATAAACTCATTAATTCATGTTGACATCTTCCCAATAGGCCGAATGATGTTTTCAGAACTTTAGCGTAAAAAATATTAGATATGAATTTGGTATTTCATAAGGCAACTGACATTTGAATTCTAAATGGGCGTCATTACAACGTGTCCATCCTTTATTGCATCTTAAACACAGCATAGTGTCCAGATGTTGTACTAGGTCCATCATGGAAAATAATAGCCACTGCTTTAAAAGTTCTTCCTGAAATTGACACTTGACATGCCACAATTCTTTTTTATTTTGGTTATCAATTTTGTTCCATCTGATCTACAACGTTGTAGCATTAAAATGACATATTGTCCAAATCTTTCTATAAATCATTTTGACAACATTTCTGATTTGCACTGAGCACATTTCATATCTTGATTAGCTGTTTTTACTAATTTGTTAAAAAACACTGTTTTGCACAATATATGAATCGTTCAGTGTCTATTTCAGTGGTAGAAGAAAAAGAACAGCTATCACATTTATGATCCCATCTGTAACGCAGTCCAAACAGATTTTCAATTTGTATTCCTTCATCTTCTAGTACTGCAAGCATAAACATAATAATTTCTTGAGCATCTTGTTGTGCATTAAGTGTAAATTGTGAAGAATCAGAACATATATCCAAAAAATGCCGTATGCCAGAAGCAGTTTGGATTTTAGTTTTATCACTTGTATATTTTTTTCAAAATATAATGCAACAAAGAACAAAATCTTTTTTACATTCTCCATAATTTGATGATGAAGATTTTCTAAAAAAAAAAACACAACATTCACAATTACATTAGCAAAGCAGTTGATACCTGAACTATTTTCTAACTGGTATCCTGCAATATCATCAACAGTGTCCATTTTCATTTTCTTTGCAGCCTCAACATTCTCTTGAATTTTTTTCTTCTTTCCATCCTCAGTGAAGTGTTTCTCATATGTTCATTTTACATGAAAAGCATGTATGCTACATGCTTTTCATATATAGGATATTAAGCTAAATTGGAATCATAGAGTCTTCCTAACCGATCTTACTCTCTTACACAATTTGCATCTGCACTAATCTTTCTCTCATCAAAATCAATCAAATACTATCCAGATAACGTTCTTACTCGAGACAATGCAACAAATGCTCATGCCCTCTTTAAACACTGTACTTCCAATATTTATGAAAGCACTGTCTACACTTAAACCTTGAGATTTATGAATGGTTACTGCTTATGCTAAAGAAAGAGGAAACTGTTTTCTACGAAAGAACAAGTCTTTTACAAGCAAAAAGTTAACAACACCATGTGCAATCTGTTTTACCTCTTCAATCTGATCAAATTTAATCTACAAGAATTCAATTCCATCCCTATTTTGATAATTATCAAAATCAACAACTTTTCCCATAGCCCCATTTACTAAACCTTTTTCCACATCCAAATTACGCTGTAAAATTACCCAACAGTTTTCACTTACATATAAATTATTTTCTAAACCTGCAGTCTTAGATATAGACTCTTCTAAAGAATTACATTTTTATGTTTATTTTTCTGAGAGAATAATAGTAATTGCTTCAAGTTCTATTTTATTAATGGTTTCCATTTTCATTAATGGTTGTTTCTCCTGTTTCAAAAGTTCTTCACTGAATGTAGAGCACTCTTTCAGTGTTGGCATTAGGCAAACTATAGACTTCTTTTCTCAATTTTTATACATTATTTCAGGTTTAATATTTTTATTTGGAAACAAGTTTGTTAGCAGTCGAGTTTTTAAAGCTTCTTTGCCATCATTAGTCAAGACACCAATTCTAATATCTTGAAGAATGTTTCCATAATGTTCGTCATTCGCTTGTCGCATATTCTTAATAAGTTCTTTGTATTCAAAATGAGACCAAATATTCACATTTCCAATACTTCCTAAAGATCTTTCAGTGTCTTCATGAACAAGGGTCTTAAAAACTGGTTGGCCTTTCAAAGGAGTAAGTTGTAATAGATCGCCAAATACAATTACATGTTTTCCTCCAAATAAAACATCGTAATCTGTTTTTAAAATCTGTTGCATTTTTAAATGTACAAAGGCAAGCTTTAAGTTTGAGACCATGCTTACCTCATCAATTATCAGAAGTTTGATTTTCTACAGTACTCTTGACTCTTAATAACAAGCTTCTCCAGATACCAACTTATTTTCATATTCAACTGGTAGCATGAGCAAACCATGTAACGTAATCCCTTTAATGTTGTGTGCTGCTAACCCAGTTGGAGCGGTTACAACACAAGATAAATATGAGTCAGTGGTTTTCTGTAGATAACTGATCAAAACTTTAATCAAGAAACTTGTCCTGTTCCAGCTTGCCAACTGATATACATTTGAATAGGTTTAAATGATGTGCATTGGCAATCTTTCTTTTCATGCAGTGAACCATGTTGTAGCTATTCTGTAACTTGATGATATATTTCTTTCTGTTCAATATTCAGTTGTTCTCATAACTTTTCTAACTGAATAGTGACCTGTTGTGCATGTTGCATTGACGGTTCCACTAAAATCATTGCTATTGCTGCTTCATTTTCAAGAATTGGTTCTCCTAGTGGATCTTGACTTAGTGGAGGAGAACTCTGACTATCTTGAGAACTGTCTCCAGCTATTTCAGCTGCAATAGTAATTTCTTGATCAATCTCTTCATTCAGCATTTGCAGATAATTGGAAAAAAATGTACATTCATTGCTATCTTTACATGCATTGAAAAAATCTTCATAGCACTCAAAATCTCCATGTAATTCCATTTCAGTCCGCCAAGGCTTGAAGAGTTGCCGTCCACCGCAGAGCAATGCGCACCGCCATCAAAGTGCGCCCGCAGCGGTGGGAGCCAATTGAGGCTCACCGCCATGCGGAATGACGTTCGCCCTGCACCACAAATAAGGATGGTCCAAACAAGCAGAGGCACCGCAGCGGAGACACCGCCCAACCAAAGACAGCGGACCGCGATAACAGATACCCGGTCCAGACCACCCGGTCACGACCGCCATGGACCCAGCTCTACATGTGTTTCTGGTGCAGTACCTGCTACTGCACTATCATCTAATGGGCCGCCAAGGACGCCGCCGCAGGTACGCAAATACATAAATACAACACACAACACATGGGCTGACACAGGGTCCAAAACCACAACAGACACCCTGCTGGGGGCAACAACACATCCACAAGGGCACCCACACATGACCCACCTGCCACCAAGTCACCCCCTGCATCCTGGACACACATCGACCGCAAACATGCAGCAACGTCCCGGTCCCGGTCACGTCACCGCAGCGGTCAACACATGCGCACAATGAAGAAGGCTGGGCCTAGGCATGAGCAGTGCACAGAGACCACAGGGGCACACCCCCTCTAACCACACATCAACACATCCCATCAAGTCACAGGCCAGGTGCCCATCAGGTGCACCCCCATGCACACCAATAAGCAACAAGCACATCAACAAGCAAGTTCAATACACACCTTGCACCACACAACAAACAACCAGGGAGACAGCCACAGCAGGTGAGGCTGACAAGGAACACCACAACACCAGTGGCACACACACTGAAGGCTGCAAATACTTGCCAGCACATAGACACACAAACAAACACACACCCTGGGTGAAGCCATAAACAGAATACACACAGGGATCCCTGAACAGATGCCTGCCCATAAACAACACACAAACACTACAGGAACACACACAGAACCCCATAAGAAACATACATACCCTGTCAAACAAACTGTGGAAAGGTAATTGGAGCACAGACACAACAGGAGTGCACAATCTCATCACTCAGGAACAAAACACACACAACATACCACAAATCACACAAGAAATGCGCCAGCATAAAACTACACTGCCCCATGAAACCAATCACAGATGCGCATGAAATCAAAAATGAACAAACACCACAGGAAATCAGGGGATGCACATCAGGCAATGTCAAGGCCACATACACACAGCACTCTATGCACAACAAGCAGTGTGTGCACAACAAGCAGAACAGTCACAGACAGACACGACTGATACAACTCAAAACACACAACACTCATCAGCACAGCACAAACACAACAGCACACCCAGGAAGTGAAGCAATATCACAGCCAACACACATACATCCAACACAACACAGCAGATGCACCACTCTGGGATACAAGAGCACAACCATCTTGACCAGAGCACTGGACAGCACACACAGCTGAAGTGCACATGAACAATCCTGACTCATTAATAGCACAAGAACAGCACACATAAACCATTGGGGCAATGTCCAGAGTGGAACATCACTCTTGGCCCAAGAACAGCACCACAAAGCACAGTCTCACAAATGAAGTGATGGGGAGGCACACACACATGTAAACCAAGGGGACTGCTGACATCAAAGTAAACTGACTTGCATGTCAGTAGTAGACATGTAAGGGGTGTACCATACACAAATAGAGGGAGTGCAGACCCACAATGGGTAGGCATAAGTGGCATGCATAGGGGATGGCATTACACCACACACCATGCCATACAGGAGGAGCTCTGCATGAAGTTTTAGGGCCTGGAGAATCATTCGCTGGTGATACCTCTGAGGCATGGGAGCCTGATGCCTGCTTCCTTGCTTTTTTGGCCTTGCTCTTCCCTGACGGGGTCTTGTCTTTACATTCTGGGCTGGCTCTGCTCTTCTGTGGAGATGGTGTCTGTGGGTGGGACTGCTTGGGTTGTTTCTGCGGGGTGCTTCTTGTGCTGTATCGTGACTGTGACCCATGGGAACCGTGGTCACTAGCATCCGATGTGGCCACTGATGGCCACTGATAGGGGGGTGGACAAAGGCACTGGAGCAGGAATGGAAGTATGTGCCTGTTGAAGGGCAGACATCACTGTGGACGACAAAGCCTGGACTGTACGGTGTAGCCTACCCACGTCACAGTGTATGCCCTTCATGTAAGAGTGTATGCCCTCCATGTAGGTAAACACCTGGCCTAATTTGTTGTCATGGTCACTGAAGGCATTGAGCAGGGCTGTCTGGCCCACACAAAGCTGGCGCAGCAGCTCTACAGACTCAGCACTGAGGGCAGCAGGGGGGAGAGGTGCAGGCTCAGCAGTGCCAGGTATGAATCAAACTCCTCCCCTCTTACTGACACCCTCACGGGCAGCACCAGAGGAAGTGGATGGAAGGCTGGCCACTGGCCGCTGTGTGGTAGAGGATGATGCAGAGTCCCCATTTCCTGTGCCTGCCAACATGGATGCATCACCGCTTGCATCAGATGATGTAGTACTTTGTGTCTCAGGAACGAATTCCTTCTGCATACTCCGGTCCCCCTCAGATGCGCGGGTGGGCTCTGTGTCACTGGCCTCCGGTGCAGGTGTAGTGTTACCCTCGCCACCACTGGTTTTCAGCTCCTGTTCCTCCATGTCCACTGGTGATTCTGCATGAGAGAGAGGGTTGTGTTAGTGTCATCATCAGGACAAAGCAAACCAATCAATGCAGTACAGGAGATGCCCAGATCAACATGGTGACCACCACCCCCTGCAATCACATTGCAGCAACACACTACATAGACCACAACAGTGCCTGTAACCCTGAATATCTGCCATGACTGAGACATGTTGAGGCCACACAGCACTACACCCTGCCCGTGGATAAGGTGTACCAGACACACAATGTGCTCTGCCCACACCAAGGGACATGATGTGGGGACAACACTTATTACCTCTTATAGACCTTGAGGGAACAGGAGGGGACAACACACACACCTATTAGAACATGACAGTCCACAATGACAAGTAGGCCATACCAAACATGTGCCCCAGAGTGTACTCTGGGGAACATGGTTGTCAGATTTGTGTGCCTCACCGATCATGGTGCATGCAAAGTAGGCATACATGTAGTCACACTCAGATAGTGTACGCTGCTGTTCGCCCCCTAATAGAATCCCCACTCTATCCCAATATAGAATGACCAGGTAGATCCTAACACATCTGGCTATGGGAAAGCACAGCAGTGAGGATCACCCTTGTAAGGCCAGTTTGGGCCAATGAATGACACTGGCACCCATCCCAGCAGACACTCACAGGACACAGCACAGCACCACCCCACAAATATCACATGGGCCACCTCTGCCACAGGCCTGTACACATGCATCTGCTCCCAGCCAAAGTCACCCTCGCCAAATACTCACCCCGGCCTTGCTGCCGATGCTCCTTCAGACGTGCATCCAGCTCAGAATGAGTCACTGCCAATATGCGGCCCATCAGTGGTGTCATGTTGCGCCGTGCCAAATGTCCAGTGCGTTGTAGCAGCCCCAATGTCATCTCTGCCACTTTCTTTGACAGCCGTCTGATGTCGTTCCACCTATTGTGGCAGTGGGTGCATCCTCCATTGGATACCCCCAGGGCTCACACATTTGCTGCAATGGCCCTCCACACAGCCTTACGCTGGTGTACCTTGAGCTGCAGGCATGGGAGAAAAGAAGGGGAAATGATCAGTGACACAGTGTCATGGACCAACATCTACCAGTACAGTAGCAAGACACAGACTCATTACCAATTGTAATCTCCCTCCATCCCAAACTGGGGTACACCTCACAAGGGCACTCTGCATGGGCCAAACAGATGTAATTGCATGATAGGTCTCTGATCATCTCACACACATGCAGTTTGACTGCACTGAAACCCCTCAGTGGCTTGCACACATCTCCAGTCCTATGCATGTCTGGCCACTACATACATCACATATCTACCTGTGTTTGTGTGTAGAATCACTGTGCGCATGACTGGGCAGCATTCAATGAGCATGTCCAATGAGCATGTCCTGTGAACATATGTGTATGTAATGTGTGTTATATCGGGGCACAGGGACTCACCAACAAAATAAGCATCCACACAAGTATAGTCATGTGCAATTATACAGGGCTGAGATGGTGCATATCTTTATTTCAGTGTGAATGAGAAAGAGTAAGGACCCAGTAAGTGCAGTGATGTCATCTCGTCTTGGTGGGTGGGCACTGGGCATAGTTTCTGGGTTCACACTGAGTCGGACAACAGGTGCACACAGAGACAATCACCCGAGCAATTACTGTCCTGGCTCCTGCATGTCCAACATCCTGTGGCTCTGTATGGCTGACAATGTAACACACTCCACTCAGACATACAACTGCAGGCAGGGTAAACCGTGACATTGGGATACACACACTCCCTCGCCCTGGAGACAGCATGTTTGTCAGTGTATGACACAAACCTACACCCTCAGGCATATACTGCAGCAGTAAATCTACATGTCTGACCCCCCTGCCCTACACCTCCCTTTACAATGACTTACCACACATTGGGGGCACCATAAAGCCTTGGGTACTGTGCCAGCACCTCATCCACAAGGACCTCCAGCTCCTCGTTTGTGAATCGACTGGTACAGATCTTCCCAGTCCTTGCCATCCCTGTGGACATGGAACACTTGTGGTGGAAGTGGGTGTTGAGGGGTCCCAGGCAGCAGTCTCTGGAGGCAGCAGCAGGAAGGGTCCCAGGCAGCAGCAGGGGATGGTCCCAGACAGCAGGCTCTGTAGGCAGCAGCAGGAGAGGGTCCCAGGCAGCAGGCTCTGGAGGCAGCAGCAGGAGAGGGTCTCAGGCAGCGGTCTGTTGTAGGGGAAAGATACAACGATGACTAAGAGGTTATAAAAGAGATAATTAATATTTATTGTTAAGTTACAGAGATAAGCTGGTGTCCCTCTCCAGGCTAGCAGGCAACTGCCCCACTAAGCAGAGAAAGAACACAACTACAATGAAGAATCTAAAAGGAATGCACATGTTAAAGGGACAGTGCAATGAATATAATATAAATACAAAAACAAGATACAACATATCCTCATTCCTTCACTTGCTGTGAAAAGAAAATGATTACAAAAAAAACCAAATAAAAAGAATACTGCTATGGATCATCACAATAATAATCTTGTAAGTAAGAAGGTGGTTTCCTAAACCTTCTTGCTAAACTTCTTTCTTCTGAACCGACATCAACCACATCCTTTCCCCTTATGATCACATCACTCTCATCTTCATTGACATTTTTTTTGTAAAGGGCCACCCTCCTGAGATTCCAATGCTCACCATTACTCAAAATTACATATCTATCATGGACAGATTTAACTTTAAATGGCCCCCTAAACTTTGTCAAACCACTAATCCGTCCTGGTTTCACTTCGACCCAATCATTCGCCCTCACTCTCAGTGTGTCTTGATGTACCACTTCCACATCCTTTTTCTCACCACCAGCATTTTCCAAACCAATACACTCTTTCATCCAAGCTGGAATTAACTTTGTACCAGCTGTGCGTCCCCTCCTCACAGTAAATGGAATCATTCCTGATGAATAATTTTCAGTTGTACGATATGCCCAGACTAATTCATCTACCATGCATTTAACTGCACCACCTGTAGTAAGAGCCATTTGGATTGCTTCCTTCACCATGCGGTTCGCCCTCTCAACCATTCCGTTCCACTGTGGGTTGTACAAGGATGTCCTACTGTGAACAATGCCACAAGCACTCAAGAATCTTGCCATTTCATCTGAAGTTAACTTTGGTCCCATTATCAGCTATTAATTTCGTAGGAAATCCTTCTTTCCTAAAAATTTCTGTCAGCAAGTGAATAGTCGACTTGGTAGTTATCTCCGTACAAAATTTAACAATTAGCCACCTAGAATAAACATCCATCAGCACAAGGGCAAACCTCAAATCCATATTTAAACTATTGAAAGGACCAATAAAATCCATGCACACTGAGTGCCAAGGAGCATGAGGATCCTCAATTGTGCCATGAGATGACTGACTGCCTAGCTTCAACCTCTTCTCACTCTCAAAGCAATAAGAACACCTCTCCACCCAATCAGACATATGTTGATCCATGGCAGGCCACCAAAAATACTCCCTTAACCGCTTTTTGGTAAGGGACTGTCCTAAATGGCCTTCGTGCGCCAATTTGAATAATGTAAATCTAAAATCCATTGGCGGTATGAACTTATCACCCTTCATTACTATATTCTCCTCCCTATCCAATATGGACAATTCATCTATTACTTTCAGAAAAGGTCTAACCACATTCTCGAGAGTACTTTCACGTATTATGCCCTTTACTATCAACTCCTTCACCTTACACAACACACCATCCCTTGCCATGTTCTCATTCCACTTCTCCTTTCCAACAGCACCGGAACAGAATTCCACAATATCTCCCACTGGTGCAACTGAACCTTCACTCAAAAATTACTCCACACCAGACTGATCAACCTCCTCCCATGGTAATGGGAGACTCCACAACCCATCCGCCTGATTATTCTTCCAACCAGGAATATAATCTACTCTGTACAAATACTCCTGTAACCTTGCCGCCAATCTCGCCTTTCTCGCCGAACCTTTTCCTGCTCCTCCCGGCGACAATATCCTCACTAATGGCTCGTGATCTGTTTGCAATCTGATTTGAAACCCCCACAGATACATCCTGAAGTATTCACAACCCCAGGCGGCGGCAAGCGCCTCTCTCTCTATTATAGAGTAGTTCCTCTTCGAACCAGTAAGTGACCCAGATGCAAACGCTATGGTCTTTACCCCTGAAGAGTGAACTTGTGCAAGCACAGCGCCCAAACCAACAGCACTCGCGTCCACAGTCAAAACAGATTCCAGTTTAGTGTCAAAAGGTGTTAAAATACCTGCATCACAGATCTCCTTTTTAATTCCAGCAAACTCTCTCTCCTGCTCTTCTCCCCATCTAAACTTACAACCCTTCCTGAGCAACTCTCTTATTTTCTCTGTTTTGTCCGCAAAAAAAAGAATGGTCAGCGTTGGGCACTGTGCAAGTATTTTGTTATCTGCGTGTCATCCACTGTCTGTACACTACACAATTGAGTGATCTTCACTATTTTTATTAAGTGCAATATTGTGCCTCATTACATGATGCAGAGGTACATCAATTACTCGTACATGTCAGGTATCGATGCATTGCATGCAATTGGTGTTGTGTGTAGTGATGCAGGTCTCCCACCCACAAACAGCCAGCCCAGTAAAGATGGCTACCTACCTGTAAGTTTGTTTGATGTACTGCAATGGCTTCCAGGTGCTTCTAGGAGGGAGGGGGTGCTTCATGCTGCTGGGGTGTGGGACAGCGGGCATGCTGGGAGTATGAGTGCAGGCCTTCCTCCCCCCAAACAGGCCTCACAGGCAAGATGGCTACCTACCTGTAAGTTTGTTTGGTGTGCTGCAATGGCTTCCAGGTACTCCTGGGAGGGAGGGGGTGCTCCATGCTGCTGGGGTGTGGGACAGGGGGCATGCTGGGAGTGGTAGTACAGGCTGACTGTGTTCATGCTCCTATGGTTATATTGCAAAAGATGTTTAGGGTGTCTGTTGGATCTGTGGGACAGGTTTTTGTGGGTGTGTGGTGCAGATAGATGTGATTTGTCTGGTGTGGTATGTGTTTCTGGATGTGCAATACAGTACAGAGCAATGTGTTGTTTTACATTTGTCTGTACCTACCAGCCTCCACTCCCCTGGATACTCCTGTGAGACTCTCAGGATGCAGTATGGCAAGAACCTTCTCCTCCCATGGTGTGAATGTTTTCTGAGGGATGGGCGGGCCACCGCCAGTCCTGTCAGCCAGCTCATGGTTCTTGCTTCTCCTCTCTTTGACAACCCTCTTGAAATCATGCCGCTGCTTCATGATCTCCTTCTTGGATCACAGGGTGATCCCTACTTCATTGACCCTTTGTACTATCCTTTCCCACATTTGTGTCCTTGTGGCTAATGGTGTCTGTTGGGCCAGGCTACCAAACAGTTTTGGTTCCACTCTGACTATCTCATTGACCATGATTGTCAACTCACTCTCTGTGAATTTGGGCATTTTCTGTGATGCCATGGTGTGTGGTGTTCGAAGTGTTTGTGGGTGCAGGGGTATTGGGTATGGTGCTTTTGAGTGAGGTGTGTTATGTGATGGGGGTTTATTGGTGCTGGTATGATGGTGGTGGTGGTGGGTGTGCTGTGTGCTCTTGCCTCTCCTGTCAGGTCTGGTGTGTGCCCTTCTTTTCTGGAGTGTTGCAAAGGATTGTGGTCAGTAAAGGGGCTGGTTTTATACTCAGCAGTGTGGGTGTGTCATAATGGGGTTTTGCTATCAGGTGTGTTGTGGGAGTTGTCCTGGAAAATGTATGTTTTTGTTTGACATTTATTTATTTAATTTGTATGTGTTTTGTGTATTTGGGGGTCATGGCTACTTTTTTTTGCAATGTTTGCCTTTGTTGTGGTGTTTTTGCATCGTCTGCCATGTTTTGTGAGGATCGTCCGCTGCGGTGGCCATGCTGCAGCTCTTCCGCTGGCTCTCCCATTCACTGCAGCGTGCGACCGTGGCGGTCAGAAACAGCGGTTCATACCGCGGGACCATCAGGGATATACTAATTCATGGTGCGGTGTTTCCGCTTTGCTTGCGGCAGGTTGTAGCTTTTCCGCTGCATTTCCGACGGCCTCGGTCAGTTTTTAGGCGTCACCGCCCGCGTAGGGTGGTTTTTCTTGGCCCGCTAATGATGCGGTCGGTCTTTTTTTGCGGTTGTTCCTAATTTGACCGCCGGTTTATCCGCAGTCCCGGCGGGCGGTTGTTTCCTGCCTCCATGGCGGTTGAGGTGGTTTTCCAACCGCCGTCATAATTGGGCCCTAAGTATTTAATTTCTTTTACAGATTTCAATACTCGATTTCTTGTTGCACCAAGACCTAGACTTACTGAAATGATTCCTCTTGACTTTGAATATAAACTTGCAGATGTCAATCAATTCGAAAATTTGTAGGATCCAATCTCTTGTTCTGAAAGCATTTTCAAACTAAAGCTGTACAATTTTTTACTAAGAGTCTTCTCTTGAGAAATGTATCCCCACATTTGTTTCAACTCTGTCTTTTCAGATTTGGTTATATAGGACGTAACATACCGAACAACAGCAATCAAATTTTCTGCAACATACTGGATATCCATATTTGCATTCCACATCGTCATAATCACTGGATTGTAGTCATTATTATATTTTTACTCCACTTCTTTTTGTATTGTAAGTATTCTTTGAAGATTTTCGAGTGATAGTATGCCTTACTGCTGACATAAAATTGTTGATTCTTCCTGTGGAAATTACTGGACGTGGATATCCAAATCGAGATTTTGTATAACATTTTTCCTTTGGCTTGTATTTCTTCGACAATATTTCCCACATCAATGACATTGAAAGCATAAAACTTGTCTTAGGGTATTTTGCCCACCTGTTTTTGGAATCACACAGGTAACATAGTTTCAATTAAAGATAAAACAGTCTTATCAGAATCAGCTCCAAATTTAGGAGCATCCTTGAGCCATTATAACATATGTAAATGTGGAGCACCTTTGGTTTGGTACTCCTTTCTCCAAAAGAAATCAATAACTTCTCCAAGAGGTGGGACATTTTTTGATTGCAGATGAAAGACATCATAGCTTGAACCCTATAATTAAAATCTCTGCACACATTTACAGGATCCAAGGAGCACAGTTCTCACGCTGTCTGCAATTAAATGATATTAATATTTAAATTTGCTTCTCGTAGAAATTAAAGTTAGGCATTCCATTCGTATTCAGCACAGCTTAGCGTAACAAACCACGCAGGGGTTCCTAAGTTCCTTAACATACATTTAAGTTCTCCGGACGACGATACCAATACTCATTAGTACCACGTTGACACACCATCAAATTAATCAACTGAGATTCTAAATGATTGTCTCTTTGTTCTACTTTGTCCATGAATTCCTTTGCAGAAAGATGTGGAACATGAACTTCTGTTTTTAGTATGTGGTTCACTGTATATGAAAGTCTAGACAAGTCACTTTCGAAGAAAAGTTGAAATATGTATGGAATATATTGTAAAAATCTTGGATCTTCTGCGTACAATCTAGTTGTACGATATTCTGAAGCTGAAATCTGCACGGGTCGTTCATCATATCGTCCACCTTTTCCAGTGGGAAAGAGCTGTGGAAAACAACAGGCTTTTAAACTTCTTTCCCAAACACTCATAGGACTTCCCTTTGCTTTCTTCATTTTGAATAATTCAATAGTATTTCCAATCACTTCTTCTGAATGTAAAGGATATATATTGTAATGTTCATACATTTCTTTACTACTGGAGATATCCACTTTTTCAATTTGTCCAGTTGAAATTTCTCTGTCATCTTCTGAAAATATTTCTTCTTATAATATAGCTTTTTGAAATTTGGTGACATCTACTAACTCTTTCTAACTAACAGTTTCAATATTTTTCTGGAAATCTAAATGTAAATACACAACTCTTCCTTTTAAACCTCGTAGTAAATCTGTTGGAGGCAGCTTATCTGTTTTAGGCTCCATACAAACAATGGCCTACAACAAGTAGATTCATATGTATTTAAATCTCCTAGTTCTGATGGAATACCTACCAATTTTAAGGTATTATGTGCAGCTCCAGCTGGCATTTTTTCTCTTCTAGTTTGCTGTAAAAATATTTACAAATATGTTGATCACTACCCAACTCAAAGCGACCTTCCACCAACAAATAACCACCAAATTGCACCCACTTATCATTGTTTTCCTTTTCACTTTTTAAATACACATCAACATTTCTAGTTTGATTTCTACAGTGAGTACGTCGACAACAGATACAAACATAGTTTTGTATTTTACTACAAACTACCTTAAACTTTGTAATTTCTGCAGCAAACTTCTCAGTACTAGGAAGCATGCGGCTGCTGCATCGGGGAGCCAGCGGGGGAGGCGGGAGGGCCAACATCGTGTGCAATATCAGTTCCAAGTCTGTGACGCAGTGGGAGTAGAGCCGCCAATACTCAGGATAGCAGCGTGCCAGTATGGCCTGACAGAGGCTGCTCGCAATGGATGCGGCGCATGGAGGAATCGCCTGGGTCCATCACCTCCGGTACTGTCTCTCTTTCGGGTAGGGTCAGATAGGGTGTGTCTATGGGATTCCACCCTGAAGGCATGTGTGGTGAAAGGCCTGCAGGGTGTCATCCCAGGACTGTGCTATGGGGTATTTCCGCAATCCCGCCGTTTCCTCTCTATGCAGGGTCGCGCTTTCTGCTCTTGCCCAGTTGTCAAAAGAGCTGCGCCAGTGTGCCACTTGGGGAGGTTCACTATTTTTCCAGTGCTTGGAGATTAGTCTCTTCGCCGTAACGAGCCCAAGGTCCCGAAATCTGGAAGGGACTTTTGTCTGTTTTGTCCTTTTGTATATGCCTAATATGCATGCTTCCCATGTGTGCTGTAGTACCCCACCGACACTTTCCGCTAGGGAGGCTGTCACCGTACGTCAGTATGTTCGTAGCAAGGGGCATGTCCATAGCATGTGTAATAGGTCCACAGATACAAGTGTGCATCGTGGGCATGCAAATGTTGTGATTTTTAAATATCGGTTAATCTTATCTGGTGACAGATATGCGTGGTGGATAATGTAGAACTGAACGAGCTTGAAGCGGGAGTTGCGTGGGATATTCGTAGCGCCAGCCATCACCATCGCCCACTCTCTATCTGTTCACGCCCGTCCCCTGTCCTCCGCCCATTTGTCCCACAGTCTCTGGGAAGAAAACTTTGTATGGGCAAGGAGTGCTTGTGCAATCCAGTGTACCACATGGGAGCCGTCCCCCATTACGTTCAAATATTGTACCAGTAGATGTATCGGTAGTCCTCTGGAAAGGTTTCCCCAAGCCTGTGTTAGCTAACGTATGAGTGCTGCATGTAGAAGAAATTGTCCTGCCGGGAGGCCCGTGTCAGCGACTACTGTTTCAAAGGGAACCAACAACCCCTCCGCATACAAATCTCCCACAGTCTCCACCACTGCCTGCAGCCAATGCTCCAATGCCGCCTGTGTGACTATTTCTTGATCTCTGGGTATACCCAACAGTGGAAGCACCGGGGCATACGGTACCACAATGCTAGTGAGTTTCAAACTTCTGACATAGCATCTGCGCGCAACCGCTAAGTGCAACTGCAACGGACAAGGGGTTTTAGTCAATGGGTGAAACAGTGTATGGATCTGCGTGCGTGTCAAGGTCGTAGTGTCTGTAGCAGTATCTCCCAAATTCTTCCCACTGAGCCAACTGGCCACCCACTGCAGCTGTGCCACTAGTTAGGAACTCCCAGGCCCCCTGCATCTGCGAAGGCATAAAGTGTCCTCAGCGCCACGCGGGGTCGCCCTGTGTTCCAGATGAGATTCCTAACAGAGGTTTCCAGTTTGCGGAAAATACGTGTGGGGACGTATACTGGGAGATTAGCATAGCAGTACAATAGCCTGGGTAATACTATAATTTTTGTCAATGTGATCCGACTGGGCACATTCAAAGGGAGGATCTTCCAAAAGGTCATTTGCGTTTGTAGGGAGGAGATCGCCCGCACCAGGTTGCCTTCCAACACATCTGTGAGGGTTCTGTAGATATATATGCCGAGATAGTAAAACGTGGTAGGGTACCAGGTGAGACTTCCTCCATTAACGGTGATGGCACACTCGGGCGTGTCTACGTTAAAGGAATACACTCCAGATTTAGCCCAATTAACTTTAGGCCCTGACATCGACTCAAAGGTGCGGAATATGTCAGATAAAGCTAATGGTAAATGGGTCAGGTCTCTGACATACAAAAAGAGGTCATCGGCGTACAAGGACACTGTATGCAGACCATCCGCCAGGGGGATCCCCCATTCTATACCACATTCCCTCAGTTTTGCCGCTAAGGGCTCCATCACCAATGAAAAGAGTAGGGGGGATAGTGGACACCCCTGCCTGGTTCCCCGTCGGACACGAATGGTATTCGACAATAGCTTGCCGATACGAACCCGCACTGTTGGCTTCCGATACAACAGCTCCACCATTTCAATATAGTCGTCCCCAAGGTCATATTTCTGCAGCACTGCTACAAGGTAGGGCCACTCTACAGAGTGAAAAGCCTTTTCAAGTTTGAGTACCAAGCATCCCGAGTGGGGCCACTGTTTCGTGGCAAGACTCTGCATCCTAAACAAGCGCCGGATGTTAAGTAAAGTGCTACGCGTTGGTACAAAGCCGTTCTGGTCGCTGTGGACGAGGCTGGGCACCAAATGGGCTAAGTGTTGGGCTAGTGCAGAAGCTAGGATTTTGTAGTCTGTATTTAAGAGGGCCAGTGGGCGATAAGAGCCTAATTGCGTGCAGTCTCTTCCGGGTTTCGGGAGGGACATTATATTGGCCTTGTTTAACATGGACGGGATGGAAGAATCAGTAATGGCCGCCGCATACACCCTTAGGAGCTCCGGGTCAGGACAGTAGAGTAGGCTTTATAGAATTCTGCAGGCAGCCCATCTGGGCCCGGGGACTTGCCGTTATAAAGGGAGAAAATGACTGTGCGCAATTCGTGAGGTGCAAGTGGGGTCCCTATCTAATCTCGCTGTGCGTTGTCTAATCTGGGCAGGGTGATGTCAGAAAAGTATTCAACTATGCTAGCAGCAGGGACCTGCAATCTAGAGCGGTAAAGATCCCCATAATGATCTACAAAGGCCCCATGAATAGCACGCTGTGTGTTGTCATGTTATCTCGTTTGACCAACCACGCCAGCAATCTGCCTGGTTTGTCTCCGAGGTGATGTGTGCGTGCTGAGTGGGCTGCATAATTTAAATGCCTTAACCTGTCTAGTAGACGCGCATGTTCTGCGCGAGCTTACAACAGCGACTCATCGTCACCCTCCTCCGCTTCCTGTTCCTTCTGGAGCAAATCAGTTTCAATGCACATCAGCTCCCTATCTAGGTGTTTCTGCATGCCTGCCTGTGTGCCCAGACAATGGCCCCTAGCGACAACCTTGAATGTGTCCCACTCAATTTGGGGGGTGGACGCTGTGTGTGTGTGTGTTTTCCTCAAAATATTGTGGACGCTGTGTGTGTGTTTTCCTCAAAATATTGTACAATACATGACGACAGCGAATTGCGAAATGGGGCGTCTAGTAGTAGATCAGGTTAGAGCCTCCAGGTGGGTATTGGCAGGTGTTGGCGCTCCCATGCTAATTCTAGGACATGAGGGTTATGGTTAGAGTGGGTGCGACCCATATAGTAAGTGTCCGCAACATTGGGGGGGCAGGTCACTTGACAGCATGTACCTATCCAGCCTAACATGCAGTGTGTGTGAACCTGAATAATAAGAGTATACCTTAGTTTGTAGATTACGACTCCACCTAGCATCATGTAGCTCCCATTGTGCGGCCCAGGTCTTGTGTGCTTTCATGGCCACATGTACTGGTGCCCCGGCAAGGGGTAGAAAGGAGCGATCAAGGCCAATGTCCAGGACGTAGTTGTACTTGCCCCCCAGTACTAAAGGGATGCCGTGCCAGGGTGCAAAGACCGTAGACAGTTTTGTAAAGAAACCCCCCTGATCAGTATTGGGGGCATACAGTGATGCGAGGACAATCAATTGCACCCAAAGTAGCACCCCACGGGCATATGCCGAGTATCCAGTCGCAAATAGCTTCCCCCGCCACCTACAATGCAGCCTCTGTATTTCCACACCAGCCAAATGTGTTTCCTGTAATAGAGCTATGTGAATGTGGTGCCGCCTAAGGTAGGATTAAATCTGGTACCTGCGTGTTGGTGTGTGCATGCCACGCACATTCCACATGCATATCTTAATCCCCGACATAATGCTTTCAGATGATCTCCCCCCTCCCTCCCACCCATGACAGGCAGCCGGCCAAATGCCCCCACAGGCCACACACATAAAGCCATAAGGAATAGACTAGCGAACACTCTCATGAATTGTACAAAATAAGAATGATTGCTGAACAAATCAACCAACACATAAGGCAAAAATAAAAACAAAAAAAAATACCAAAAGGTCGATGGTGAAACATGCCATCATCCAAATTCTCTAATGAGGCAATGAACATTTAGATTCAGGGAGATCGCTGTGCACTCGGCACGACTGTTGTTAGCATGCCTGCCACTCAAGCAGAGGGAGCTTCCCTCCTCTAGGCAGCTCATGCCAGCCAAGGTAGATATAAATGGTTTACCGACCAGAAAGCCCATATCATGCAAGGCACAGTACTCAGTATCTGGGCTTCGCTGGAGGGCGGAGCACCACCCACCTCACCTGATTTGCCAAGTAGGAACCAGCTCCACCAGTCTCGTGCAGCCATAGGACAACTCCACTATGCTGTGATCTCCCCAGAGACCATGGCAGTAGTTACTGTGTAACACAGTGTCGGTGCAGGACTCAGTCAATAGCCAGTCGCCGGTCATCACTGCACATGTATGTCCTGCAGATGCCAGGTCCGATAGCGGGACAAAAACTCTCAATAGCAAAGAAACATCTGGAAATAGCCGGTTACGCAGTCAGTGGATAAAATCAGCTGTTTGCGGGGTAACATCAGGAGGCTCCAGGGACATTTGTGAGTCCGGCAACCCATAAATATTTTCATCATCGCTAGGAAGCTTACGCGGACTGATTTCCAATGCTGCATCGGTGCCCGGGAGCCACTGAGCTCCGCCACCATCCGGAGGGCATCTTGCTGCTCACTGTGTACAAGCTCAGCTGGAGAACTGATCTCTGCCGTCGTGCGTGGCCGTCACAGTGGTGACGACCTGTTTCTGCGGCGACGCCGAGGTCTCCTGAATCTCGGTAAAGGTGATGACGTCATTGCCGTCCGGGAGTCTGCGGCCATCCCAGTATCCAGCAAGGCTTCAACTTCATCCGGAGTGGCAAAGAAGTGGGTTTGGCCTGAAAAGTGGGTTTTGTCTTGCGCCACTACACGCACGGTGCGGGGAAGAGAAGGGAGTACTTCAAACTCAGTTGACGGAGCCGTTGCTTAACAGCTAGGAAGGAGTGTCTCTGGCGCTGCACTTGAATCGTGGAATCAGGAAAGAACATGACCTTAGTATTTTCAATCCGAACCTCTTGCAGTTTTCTGGCTTCTCGCAAAATAGAATCGCGGTCTCGATAATTCAGGATTCTGAGGAGCATTGGCCGGGGGTTAGATCCCGTCGGGGGCGGCCGAATCGGCACCCGGTGCACCCGTTCCTCGACAAAATGCGGTGGCAGTGCGCCAGGTGGTAGTAGGTTTCACAGCCAGGCCTCCATGTGCGTCGCAGGATCCCTGACCTCCCAGCGCTCCGGGACTCCTACGAGTCGCACGTTGTTTCTCCATGCCCTCCCTTTTGCATCCTCAGCGCGGTCTTCTAAAAAATCTACTTTGTTGAGGAGGTCCTGCACCTTTTTGTCTGTCTGTGTGACTCGGGGGGGCTTGAGATCTGCCATAGTATTCGCCAGGCTGGTGGTGCGTTCGCCAGCTTTTTATGGTCAGCCCGTAGATGTGTGAGATTGATGGCAACGCCGTCTATCTTGGTTTCCGAGGAGGTGCGGGTTAGTTGTTCCGATTCTTGTATGCGCTCCATAGCTGCCAGCATTGTGTCCAGTTTGGATGCTGTCAGGTCCGAGTCAGCCGATTTTTCTGCCTTTTCCATCCTCCCCTTTGTCTGTGTGCCACCAGCACCAGTTCTTGCCCTGGTACCCCCAGACGTGAGCAGCGTGACAGTCAGCTTGTTGGTGGCAGTACGCGTAGGGGCACAGATATAGTGGGGCAGGCCACCCACCATCTGCACCCACCATCTGCACAGGTAATACTGCAGGCGTGTAGGACCTCTGGCAGTGTCGAAGCCGTGCAGTGGCAATAGCGCGCTGCGTCCTCCAGGCGTTACCGCTAGAGATGTAGTTCCTCAGGTCAGGGGGGCACACATGAGAGGCATCCACATGGTAGGTGGTTCAGTGCCAATTCACCACCCGCGCCACAGCGCCATGCTCCTCCACCGGCATCAGCGCCCTCAACCCCTCGCCGCTGCTCCGTTGTGTAGGCCGCATTTTCTGGGCCTTATGGGCGGAGCCAATACCCTGCTCCTCGTAGTTGTGCACGCCCGACAGGGTACCGCGAGGGTGGCAGCAACACTCGCGCTCTCCTCGGTGCGGCCGACAATGTCTATCTGGCTCCAAACTTCACAGGGCAATAGTTGACCGTCTACAGCTGCTCCGCTATATATTTAGGCTGGGTCAGGAGAATTGGAACGTAGATATGGCCTGAGAAAGGGGAGTTTGGACCGGAGCTCTACCCCGAGACGGCCGTCGCCATTGCGTGCTTAGCCACGCCCCCTTCAACACCTACACTTATGAGACTCTCAGTTTCTCTACATTCCTCTTCAGAACCAAATAAATGAAACTGTATATAATCACAAACTTTTTTTACATCCAATATGAACCATGCACTTAAACATAATGCAGGATTCTTTACATGGTACAATCTTCTTACTAACCTCCGCATTTCTGAATGATGTACTGCTAACATTCTCAAATGATGAAAAATGCTTTGACACACTTTTCTCAAAAGACAAGCCAGAGAATGACCCTGAAAGCCAGTAGTTTTTTCTCACTTCATACAGATCTAGTCCTTGCAAAATCATAATCTTCTGGTTAACACTTTTTTTACTATACTCTCGAGAAAAAATTAATAAAATATCAATAGATTCCTGTCGTACACTACAACTACTACTACAATCCCACCTAAACACTGGAGTTTGTGGACGTCTCCCTAGAACTTCTTCAGTTATTACTTCTTCTACATTTCTAGGAACCATCATTTCTTTTTCAATTGTATAACGTAATCAGAACGACCATTGGTATCAACTGCGTGAACTAATGTATTTTGCTGAAAATAGCTTTCTTCATTAAAAAAGGTTCTGAACTAGAAATGTGTTTCCATTCACCCGCATTTTTTTTTGCAAAGGTTAGTTTTATTCACCAAGTCTTTCCTTTCCTTTTCTTCTTCATAAAATCCATTCTTTTATTCAAAGTCTTCATTCATTTTAATACTAATATAAACAATCTTCTTTGCAATTCAAAAGCCTTTTGGACTACACTTTCAATCTGGTTTTTTTCTTTTAGAATGCAGATCTTCTTCTATATTTTTTGCAGTCTTTCATTAAATTTTGTGGTACTCTACACTTAAACATTCGTCTCCTAATATCCTTAAACTGTTTCATCCTACTTTCGTGATCATTTTTTTGCCGAAAACTTGATCCTTTATTAAATATTTCATTTTCCCTCTCCCTTCTGAATGGTTGTACTGGTTTTCTTTTTCTTTTGTCCATTTAGTAAATTCATAATTTTCTGTATAACTCTTTTAAAAAAATCTTTAGTTCTATTACTATCTTTTCTTTTCTTTTTACCGTTTTCGGGTCATGATCAATCTTTAGTAATACTAATGGTCAATATCTGGAAAGAAAGAAACGTTTAGATACAGTTGTTGAATCATTTAATATTAATACAATATTTATATACAAATTTTATAAAAAATTAGTAAAAAATATTTTTACTTGCATTCTAAAGGAATTAACTATGTAGTTTTATAAGTGCATGGGTACTTTTTGAATGATTGCAGAACTACTGAGTACCTAAGTGAATAAAGCAATGCAAACATACTATCTAGGTGAATTGTAATCAACATAGGTATATAAGAACATGATTAAAGATGGATAGTGACTGGTTAATTCCATGAGTGCAGATATACATGTTGAATGCATGAATAAATGTACCATATATGACTCATTGAGTAGTGCCTAGGTGAATGCAACAGTAGGGCCCTTCTGATTTTATGACTGCAAGGATAGTGTGTAGGGATTTACATGACTGCATAGGTACAGCCTGCATGATTGCATGACTCAAGGGAAAGTACATGACTAGTCCCTGGATGATTACATGCCTGCAAGGGTAATGGTTGGTGGATTACTGAAGTACTTAGTAAGTGAGTGGGTGATTTTATAAGTTCATGAGTGCCTCCTGAGTGATTACTGAACTACTAAGATACTGCCTGACTGATTACCGGAGTGCAAAGGTGGTGACTGGGTAAGTTTAAAAGTACATTAGTACTAGCTGAATGATAACATACGTGCAAGAAAAGTGGGTATGTGGTTGAAAGAGTACCAGGGAATTAAATGACTCTGTGGCGATTGCATGACTGCAGGGAAAATATATGGGGATTTCCATGTCTACATAGCAAGAGATTGGGTGATTTTATAAGTGCATAGGTACTTCTTGGGTAATTGCAGGACTACTGTGGCAGAGCCAGAGTAAATAAAAGACTGCCTGGGTAAATAAAATAGTGCCTGGGTGATTTCATAACAGCATGTCTACTGGCTGAGTAATTGCATGAGTAGAAAGGTAGTGCCTCCCTTATTCATGGAGTTCAACAGTAGTGCCTGCGTGATTACATAACTACATGAGTTATACCTTAGTGATTGCATACCTGCATTGATCATGCCTAAATGATTGCATTAGTGCAGCAGTAATGCCTGAGTGATTACAGCACTGCGTATGTAGTGTCTGCATCATTGTAAGAGTGCATGATGAGTACTTGGGTGTTTTTATAACTGCATGAGAGTTGAGCCTAGTCAAATATAAAGTAGCAGACTATTACATGACTCATCTATAAGACTGTCCATATTCTTTAAAGCACGCATACATATGTCTCTACCTTTTCAATCATCATGCTATCTAAAAGACTTATGTATACAATATTTCTGAAATTTAGTAAAACCTAGATACTGAGACATGTACTACATCTGCCTGAGTGATTCCAAAACTCCATGGGTAGTGTTTGGGTGATTGTATGAGTGCAAGGGTAGTCACTGGATACCTGCATAGGTACAGCTTGCATGATTGCATGACTGTAGGGAAAGTACATAACTAGCCCCTGGATGATTACATGCCTGCAAGGGTAATATCTAGTGGATTACCTTTGTGCTACATCTTCACCATTCTATCTATACCTTTCTACCGACTAGAAAAAAGAAGCCTAATTACCAACACCTTGCCTTGTGGATGACCGGAGCACTGTGTGGAGGCTCTTACCCTTCCTGACTGTCGTCGTTGGATTTCTGCAAGGGAAAACTCTACGCCTTGCAGGACCCGCTGCGTGGGTCCGGCTGCGCCAGCTCCCACTGAGGGGATCGTGTGGGGAGCTGAACACTTCCTGGACCATCTGCACTCCGGCAGGGCTGCGAGCAGCCTAGCAGGGACTCCATTGCCCAGGAGTCCCTGCGTGTCACACCCATGGACGCTCTCCCTGCCGGCCACGCCCCCTGGCTGCTTAAAAGTGCACAAGATCTACTAGCCTGTGGGAAACCTTGCCTTGTGGATGACCGGAGCACTGTGTGGAGGCTCTTACCCTTCCTGACTGTCGTCGTTGGATTTCTGCGAGGGAAAACTCTACGCCTTGCAGGACCCGCTGCGCCTGCTCCCACTGAGGGGCTCGTGTGGGGAGCTGAAAACTTCCTTGACCATCTGCACTCCGGCTGGGCTGCGAGCAGCCTAGCAGGGACTCCATTGCCCAGGAGTCCCTGCGTGTCACACCTGTGGACACTCTCCCTGCCGGCCATGCCCCCTGGCTGCTTAAAAGTGCACAAGATCTACTAGCCTGTGGGAAACCTTGCCTTGTGGATGACCGGAGCACTGTGTGGAGGCTCTTACCCTTCCTGACTGTCGTCGTTGGATTTCTGTGAGGGAAAACTCTACGCCTTGCAGGACCCGCTGCGCGGGTCCCGCTGCGCCTGCTCCCACTGAGGGGCTCGTGTGGGGAGCTGAAAACTTCCTGGACCATCTGCACTCCGGCAGCGCTGCGAGCAGCCTAGCAGGGACTCCATTGCCCAGGAGTCCCTGCGTGTCACACCTGTGGACGCTCTCCCTGCCGGCCACGCCCCCTGCCCTACCCCAGCCCTATTTCAAAGATAGAAGTTACCGCTGCGCGGTAGCGAGCAGGAGCGACCGGGGCGAAGACCGGGCAAAGAGCGGGCCGTTTGAGGCCGTTCGAGGTCTGAAGAGTCTGGGCTGGGCCCCACCCCTTTCGTCCTTCCCTATACCTTTTCCCTGCTGTTTTCACCTTATTATATCTGTCTCGCTAGTCCAGTTGGAGATGAGTACACGGGTAAGCCGCAGCAGGGCTGCTAAGGGGAATGTGAAGCAAAATGGGACCCTAGATGATTTTATTAGGAGGACAAACTTTGCTATAGATAAGGAAATCTCCAAAATGCAACAACGTGTTTCCTTAGATTTGGAGGCTGCTAGGAGACTGTCCCAGGACATTGCTACGTCTAAAAAATCTTCCTTGGGCCACATAGCGTCAGCACTAACCCCTGAGCGTTTGGCTAATCCGCAATGTATTATAACGCATGTGGACGTCCATCATATACCAGCTCCGTCCCTTGCGACATTACAAACCCTAAGTCCCTCACATCAGTTGGCTAGCCAAAATTCTACAGCGGTTACCCAGGACCCAGACCCTGGGCAATCAAATGTTGGTGCACCTCAGATCATTATGTTACATGATGATCCCCCATGCACTAACACTAAAGATACAACACATAAGAGAAAACGCAACACGAGGTCTGCTTACACACGAAAGAAGGCTAAAATTGCTAGGGCCCATCAAACTACTGTTAGCAATCTTCCTATGCTTAGTGTTGAAGGCGGAACTTCTTTTGCTGTACAGACACCTCCAGGAGTTGTTGAGGATGGCGCCACCGTGTACCATTCCATGGGTAATGTTACAGCAGAGGACATTGGGGCAGAACTAACTTAGCAGGAGGGGAAGGATGTGGACTTTATCAAAACAGTCTGGGAAACCCTAAAAAAGCTGCTATCTCCCCTTGATCTAAGACTGTCACGCATTGAGAACCATCTCTAAGAGGTGGAAAAGAGTATCCTAGCCCTAGCAACTCTTGCTTTGCGAGGACAGGAAACCGATAACTAACACTACTCCCCATGTACCACCCTCAAGCAGGCCAATACCCAAACCTCGAACTAAGGGTCATGATCATAAAGCCCCCAAACCCCCTCCAAAGTTATCGAGGCATCCGAGTACACAACCTGCTACTCATGTTGCAGCAGGAATTGAACACAGGTCGAATGTTAACAAGGCTGATTATCCAACCCCCCAGGTCCCACAAATTTAAAGTAACTTTCGTGGGGGTTACATAGATCTTCCCCCTGATGCAAAGCCATATGTGGTGGTCTTGACAGGTGTCCCGGGAATTGAGAACGACCGTCAAGAAAACCACTGGTCCTTAAAGAACAAGGTTACCCACTGGCTAAATGTAAATAGACCAATCCCAAATGGTATGAGAAGTAAAATCCTAATGGTGCGCAGGGTCCCCTGGGTAGGCCCTTCCCGGAAATCTTGCCCAGGTGATTGTATAGTTGTGTCCTTTGAGGACCCACATACGGCTCACCATATATGCTCATGGACTACCTATGGGGAAGACTCAGCAATTGTACCTAGGCCTTTAACATTCTTTTATCCCCCTCGCCGCTACAATAACTTTGGGGGGGAATGGTCCTTGGTACGCCATCAGGCCCGAGGAGGGGCAAGAGACAAATGGCAAGCACCGCATAGTGGGTGGTTCGGGGCACCAACAGCCAATAGGTTTGGGTGTCTTGAAGAAGTAGATTGACTTCCCATGCCTGTTGGTTTTTCATCTCCTGCCCATGTTCCACCTTCTTGTGCGGTTTCTGACCCTCTACCTTTGGCTAGCAAACCTATTGGATTCAGGACCTATTTTCCCAGTCACCTTCTGGAGTATGGTAAGAAAGAATGGGGGTTGCGGGAAATTGCTAATAACATCACAGCCCCTGACACAGCTCAGGAAACAGCCCCTCTTTCACTGTCCCCCTTAGCCCCACACCTACTGGTACCACTCACAAGTAAAAGGAGTAATGTTGTTTGTACCCACGATACCTTGGTATCTATCCCTGGTAAAGAGGAGGTCAACGTAACCTCACATAGGGCTACTACTGAGGCCATAGGGTTAACACAGAGTCCAACAGGGTCTTGCCTTGTCTCTGCCCCCCCTGCGATTGGGCTGAGTGTTTCTGGAATTCCATCGTTAAAAGTCCTTAGTTGGAATGTCGCAGGTCTTGCACGTAACATCGACACTCCCGATTGGATCTCGTTTGTGGAACCGTTCGGGGTTTGTCTATTGCAAGAAACCTGGTCCCTGGAACCGCGCCACAGGGTGGGTTATACAACATCTTTTGTGCCTGCATCCCAGGTATCTGGAACTAAAGGTCGCCCTTCTGGCGGCCTTTTGATCTGGGTTAGTATTGCACTAGGATTAATTATAAGACACATCCCTACTAAATCTCCTGATCTGCAGAGACTATCCATCCATTGTCAGGGGGGGCAAAAGCTTGAAGTGTTTAACCTCTATTTAAGGGGGGCTAGGGCTGGTGGTTCTAGGCTTTCCTCAACAGGAATTGAGGAGGAGCTTGGCTCCTGCAACTCAGATTCTTTGATCATACTGGCTGGAGACCTAAATTGTTGTTTCGAGCAACTAGCCTGTGAGGACATATTAGATATCTGGGAAGATGATGCTAGGAGAGGTATTCCCTTGCTCTCTCTAAATCCAATTAAAAAATGGACTCAGAGTGCCATTGATATCAATGGCCTTTGTATGGAATATGATCTCAGAGCAACTAATGGCAGATCCAAGTCTGACACCAAGGGAGCACACACCTATAATAGGGTGGGGCACACCTCACGTATTGACTACATTTTGTTGAACCATAAGCTTTGGCCTCACCTTCAAGACATGGAGGTCCTACTGACCTCCAATAGCGACCACAACCCACTAGCCCTGACCCTCACTCTCCCTTGGCAAGGCTTGACCCTAACTCAGCCACCGCACACATGGAAATCATCTCATGATATAGTCCCTTCGAACTGCGCTAGGCGGTTAAAATGGAACAAAGTTGCCGCGGATGAGGGAAGGATAGCCCAAGCAAACTCCATAATGTCTAGTGTGGAGTTGAGGATTGATTCCTCGGAACTTAGTAACTCTGAAATCTCTAACGTCTTTTCAGAAACAACTCTAGCACTAAGTAAGCTGTTTGTTGTCCCCCAGGGAAGAGCTAGGGATAAGAATAGAGCCATGTCTAAGGGTAGAGCTAAATGGTATACTTCCACCTGTGCCAAAGCCAAACGTGAACTTATAATGGCAGTGAAATCTAAAGTTCCTGGCCAAATCAGCCTTGCTAGGAAAAAGCACAAAAAAGTCCTGTCTATTGCTAGGGGTGTTTACGAAACTAACTTTTGGAATGATTTAATGATGGCTAGTTCCCAGAAAGATTCGAAGGCCTTTTGGGAACTGTTGAGAGCCAGGGATAAACCCGCTGACTCTCTTCTGACATGTAACATCACGGGGGAGGCTTGGTTTGCTCACTTTTCTAAGCTTTATTCTCTTGCTGTGGGCTCTGTAGACGCTACGTCGGATCCTCCGCACCGAGTGCCGGTTGACCACTTAAACGAGGACCACTTCTTTCTCACTGAGGAAGTTGAAAGGGCAATTAAGTGCCTGGTTGCCAACAAAGCTGCAGGTCCTGATGGCATTCCTGGTGACTTAATGCGGGCCAATCCGGAGGTGTGGAGCAAACTCATTGCCTTACTCCTAAATGCAGCACTGATGGGGGAGGTTTGCCCGATTCCTGGAGGGGAGCGGAGGTCGTCCCGATCTTTAAAAAAGGTTGTCGGACGACCCCGCCAATTATCGCCCAATTAGTTTGTTAGACTCCACCCAGAAGATAGCGGGCAAGGTAGTTTTAGGCAGGATCCTTCAGTGGGTTGATGACAATCAAGTACTGTCAGACTTCCAGGCTGGTTTTAGATCCGGAACGGGGACCATCGAACAGACATTCCGCTTATTGATGTTATACTGGAAAGAGGTCGTATTGGGCAAGGGCAGTCTGTATCTCGCATTTATAGACCTACGGACTGCCTTTGACCTGGTCCCACGCGCACAGCTGTGGAGTGTCTTAGAGGGTTTGAGTATTCCCTCTTACCTTCTTAGCATGCTTACCAAGTTCCATGAGAGTAACTTTGCGCAGATTAGGTGGGGAGATCAGGGCCAAAAAACAGCACGTATTCCTGTAAATAGGGGAGTCCGCCAGGGTTGTGTGCTAGCCCCCACCCTGTTTTCTCTCTATATTAATGGGGTGGTGGAGCATCTCCTTAAACACCCAGCAGATGCACCTTCCCTGGCTGGCAGAAAAATCCCTACTCTCCTATGACACCCTCCTGATCTCAAAGACTCCAACAGGCCTCCAATCTTTACTATCCAGCTTTAAACTATTCTGTGATCTGACGGGTCTTGCCATTAATGTAGGCAAAACTAAGTTTCTGGTTTTAAACCCCCCAAGGAAAACTGTCACTCCACCCACCTTGGATTCAGCCCCTCTAGAAAGGGTAAAAGAGTTCGATTATTTGGGTATCCGCCTCTCCGATTCTATGAATTGGAAGGCCCACCATCAAAAGATTTCCCTGTCACATAAGAGGTTAACAGGAGCCCTATTGAAGGAACAACGTGCTTCGTCCCTCAAACCAATTGGTGCTGTTCTTGACATCTATAGGGCAAGGGTGGTGAGCGCACTTGGAAGCGTTACGCATACTAAAATCTGATGCCCTCCCCCTGTTTGCGTGTTGTTTGGCGAAATTTCTGGGTTGGGCCTGGCGGATTAGATCCGCCAGACAATTGAGTCTCCAATAATATGTACTGTATTGCACTATTGCTCTTCTTTTTGCTGCTATCAAAATTTCTCCACTAATGAGTGTTTCCCCTAATCGCATTGTGTGGGTTTGTCTTTTTAACATTTTTAATGTAGGATATAATACCAAAATGTACTGCTGTTTTATTTCCTTACACTGTAATGCCAGTACTGTGTTTTTATAATTCTTGTACTGTAATGCTTTTATGATATGACCAAAATATCGAAATAAAGCTTTCTACTACTTCTAATATAAGCATCTTTTAACCCACACTTTTGAGCTGCATTTTCACCTTTCTATTTAAAATTATGCTGCATCATTCAACTATACCTTTGTACAGACTAGAAAAAAGAAGTCTAATTAATAACGTCTTATATGAGCATCTTTCAAAGCATCTTTTGTGCTGCATCTTCACTATTTTATCTAAAATTATGCGGCATCATTCAACTAAACCTTTTCACAGACTTAAAAAAAGAACCCTAATTAATAACATCTTATATGAGCATCTTTTAAAACACACTTTTGTGCAGCATCTTCACTATTCTATCTGGAATTATTCAGCATCATTCAAGTATACCTTTGTACAGACTAGAAAAGAGAAGCATAATTAATACCACCTTATATAAGCATCTTTCACAAAGCACACTTTTATGCTGCATCTTCACCATTCTATCTAAAATGTTGTGCCATCATTCAACTAAACCTTTCTACAGATTAGAAGAAAAAAAAACTAATAACTAACACCTTATATGAGCATCTTTCAAACTGCACTTTTGTGCTGCACCTTCACCATTCTATCTAAAATGATGCAGCATCATTCAACTATAACTTTCTACAGACTAGAAAAAAGAAGTCTAATTAATAACACCTTATATGAGCATCTTTCGAACCACACTTTTGTGCTGCATCTTCACCATTCTATCGAAAATTATGCGGCATCATCTAACTATACCTTTCCACAGAATAGAAAAAGGAAGCGTAATTAATAATACCTTATATGAGCATCTTTGAAACCACACATTTGTGCTGCATCTTCACTATGCTATCTGGAATCATGCGGCATCATTCAACAATACCTTTCTACAGAGTGGAAGAAAGAAGCCTAATTAATAACACCTTATGTGAGCATCTTTCAAACCACACTTTTCTGCTGCATGTTCATTATTCTACTAGTGCTCATACTCTTGACTCTACCACATAAAAAAGCAACAGCTCTTTGTTATACATCATGCACCTTGAAATGTATAACACATATGAAAATACATATACAAGTAGAAACATAATAAAGACTAAAGTTCATGCACACATTAAAACTGGTCACACTCCACCTCCAAATTTTACCCAACAACAAAAGTTAGGTGGTATACTACCAATATACATATCCGGACACAAAAACAAAGTGCCATAAACAACATTTAAGTACAATAAAACAAAATACAATACACATCTCTACATTTAATAATATATTTCAAACAACACAGTTTTTGAATAATTTAAAGCGTTTTAAAATAAACCTCACAAATTTATAGTTCACCTTCCAAATAGATTTGTTCAATTTAAAATATCTCAAACTCTTACAGGATATTCTTTTGCAAACAATCAATATAATGCACCAGACTCATCAAAGTAAAACCAGTAACTGCAAAGTTTCCCTCTCTTTCTCCACAGAAATACATGTAAGTGGCATATCACATTTCTTCCTAGATTTTTTCAATTTGTAAAACACATTTCTATTGGTTACACATATTAACCCTATTTACCCTTAGCAACTGACTTTTAAAAGTGCCCAAACTGTTTCTACTTTTTTTTGGAAGTCGTGACTCCATTGTGCACCACCGCGATGGAGTAGCAAATTCATACGGGCGTTCAAAAAGATATAACAAATAAATGTAACACTATTTTTCAATAGCACGCCACTTCTATAGATCGTACTCACTGTAATAACATATTACTTATAAGTCGCTGAGATCCAACCATAAAACCCGCCGACAAGGGTGGAAGAACAGTCATCATGAACAAAGAGGACTACTGACTGGATTGTGAAAGACTCCTCAGTGACACAAAGAACTATGGAAAACTCACTAAGGACCCAATCGAATGTCTAAGATCAAGCATCAACACACTGGTGGAACAAGCAGAAACAACAGGACAAATCATGCCCAGTGAAACCAAGTTTTTAACCACCATGGAGGGGTAAATACCATACTTTTACATAGTGCCTGAGATATACAAAAACAAATCACCCCCACCGGGGCGCCCCATTGTATCAGGCATAGGTTCTCTACTTGAACCATTGTCCCGATACTGCGACTTTTTTCTCCAACCTATGGTCCAGTACACAAACACCTATTTCCAAGACACTAAGGATCTCCTCAGGCTACTAACAACATGGCCTACAACCTTGAGACCTCATTCTTAGTGAGTCTTGTTGTAGAGAGCCTCTACACCAGTCTCCCGCAAGACGACAATCTCGGAGTCTTAGAGACGGCTCTGTATGCAACAGACTGGCAATACCAGACCTCTAAAAGATTAATCTGGGAAGGTGCTAAACTGGCGCTCAAAGAAAACTTTTTCGAATTTGAAAGGCCCGCTCTACCTTTAGAAGTACAGCACATCCATGCGGAGCGTTTTCACCCCCAGTGTACCCGGCCTCTATGTACACGACTTTGAGACCAAGTACATATTTTCCAACACGTATTTCCATACGTATTACTTTACGTGACACTCACGTGCTTCTGTGCGACATCATATACGTGTTCGACGCGGTGGGTGCGCGACTCCCCTGAAAAATGTTTGTGTCAAAAATTATATATATATATAAGGAGCCCTGTGGCACGGAGGTCGATGCGGTTTTGGGGACTCGAGGGGGCCCTCTGCTTTGGAGACAAATTGACTTGAGCAAACAACATTGTAGGTGCTACTCCACCGTCCGCAATACCTGCCAGCAATCAACAGTGCATGCTGGGACCTGTAGAGGCCATACATGAGGTGGCTGTGAGGAGGTATAGGCAATTGGTAGTTACCTTGGGGGGGTGGAGCAGCCCTCTACAAATCATGATGCAGCAGGACATTCAAGTCGAGAAACACGCCGGCATCTGGTTTGATTCACCCACGGCGCTGAAGAAGGCATAAATGCCGAAATGCATCCGCCACTTTGGGTGCTTTATAACTGCCAGGACACTTGTTCAGATATAAAGGCGCTTCCTATGATTCCCCTGCTGTGGCTTCTACTTTCTTCGTGGAGGAAATTGGATGGTTACATTTGTAGCGCGAGTTCCAGTGACGCACTAAAGAAGCCCCCGCATCACCAAGAGGCCCTGGTTTCGCTGGTCTCCGCTCCAGTGGATTTTGCTGTCCAGGTTAATGGAATTACCTAGGCCCACCTCTAAGCACGGGAGGACATGGGGCTGTGCTGAAGACATTGTACTTCACATCGGGCGAGGAGGTATTCCAACCTTGCCCCCGCCGAAAGGAGCCATGTGGCACGGAGGTCGATGCAGTTTTGGGGACTCGAGGGGGCCCTCTGCTTTGGAGACAAATGGACTTGGGCAAACAACATCGTAGGTGCTACTCCACCGTCCGCAATACCTGCCAGCAATCAACAGTGCATGCCGGGACCTGTAGGCGCCATACATGAGGCGGCTGTGAGGAGGTATAGGCAATTGGTAGTTACCGTGGGGGGTGGAGCAGCCCTCTTCAAATCATGATGCAGCAGGACATTCAAGTCGAGAAACACGCCGGCATCCGGTTTGATTCACCCTCGGCGCTGAAGAAGGCATAAACGCCGAAATGCATCCGCCACTTTGGGTGCTTTATAACTGCCAGGACATTTGTTCAAAATAAAGGCGCTTCCTATGATTCCCCTGCTGTGGCTTCTAGTTTCTTCATGGAGGAAGTTGGATGGTTTTAAATATATATATATATAGCCCAGGGGATCCGAGGTGATATATATATATATATATATATATATATATATATATATAAGAAGTAACTCCGTAACACCACCTCCGATCCAGCCAGACCGGCGAAGCAGGAGACAGACCACAGCTTTCAGGTAAATTGTTTATTTCCAGTTTTTTCTCAATCACCCAACCATGACGCGTTTCGGGCTTTGCAGCCCTTGTTCACATGCAAGGCATTTGTGCAACTAACAGTGCTTTTAAAGTGCTTACGTGCTCCGCCTCTGGCCCTCCTCCCCGGATGGTCATCTGACCACCAGGAAAGGGAAAACAGACTATCACATAGAATGTTTGACCCGAAACTTTTTCCAGCATAAATGCAAGTTTTTTGAACACTTAGGTAGTTATGAGAAACAGTCATGTATATCTGGTTAAATCCAGTATTAATCACATAAACATAGAGTGCCTGAACCATCTCAATCCTGACATCAAACATTCACTTAGGTCAATATCATGATATGTCTAGACACCATTACCAGACAGAGTTAAGCTGTATCAGCTTGTTCAAGGCCTGACGGAACTCTTATAATAACAACCACAAAAAAGCTAGGACAACCTTGCCTAGTGTGCAAAAGAGGCTAAAGATAAAGTGCAAGCTGCAAATGTTAAATAGATAATAGAATTCATATTATAAACCATCAGACAATGCATTATGAAAAATTAAACAATTACCCGTCATAAAATCAGGGGAATGTCATACATTATTTAAAAATGCAATTCTAAAATCTTTGATTTCATAATATTGATATTCTAAAAAACACAACAGACAGTGTATCTAAAAGTTAAATAGTGATAAAATGTGATAAAAATAGAGGGAAGATGAGAGGAACCATTGATCTAAAAAATGGTAGGAAGACGGCGCACAATAGAAAAATCGCACACAAATATGTAAATAATTCATATATATATACATAATAAAGTGCAAATGCGCATAGGTTATAGGAGTGACACTAATAGATAACAGGGATCCTGACTATCTATTAAATCTATGAAACATGGAGAGAGAATATACATATTTAACTAGTTACAGCCTGTTGCAAAGAGCAACAGGGAACCTGACTACTCATTGGGAGAGAAGAGAAATGTAGGTGTTGTTGCCTGTCTAAGATTTGACAAAATCATATTACCTAGGGCTGACATGGAGAGGGGCAGCATTGATTTCAAATAGACACCACTAAGGAATTTCCGATGTAATTACAGAAAATTATAAAAATCCTCAGTGTTATTAAGGCCATTCGGCCATTTACTGTCGAAATCTAAAATAAAACGTGTTTCGAGCTGTCGCAATAACAGCTCTCTGTTGCCTCCTCTCCGTAAGGGCAGTACTGATCCTATCACAAAGTATTTAAGACAATTAAGATCTTTATTATGCTTAGCGGCAAAATGGCGTGCGACAGGATAGGAGGGATCAGTATGCAGTATTGCCCTCAGATGTTGCAGAATTCTGACGTGCACCTGGGCTTTAGTGCTACCGATGTAATGTAGTCCACAGGTGCACGTCAGAACATAAACTGCAAAATCTGTTTTACAATCATAACAGCCCTTAATAGGAATCTCACAGGGACTGAATGGTGTACGATAGTGTGTTTTATTTTCACCAAATATATATATATATATGTATATATATATATATATATATATATATATATATATATATATATATATATATATATATATATATATATATATATATATATATATATATATATATTTTACCTACTGGCGGTCGCCAGTAGGTAGTTATAGTTAGGACCTAGTTTCCATAGGAAATCCTCAACATTCTATTTGGAATAACTTTGGCCCTGGTTGAAGAATCTTAGCGAATTTCTCAAAGAAGATGGCTCGGTCCGCTACGCTCCTTCCCTGAAAGTTTGGGGGGGATTGGTCAAGTGGGGGCTGAGATATAAGGGGGGTCCCAAAACGTGTTTTCTCCATGTTATTTTCCATAGGACCTTTAGACTCGGCTACAGGTCGAACGGCTGAATGGATTTATAAGAAATTTGCCAAAACTGTAGAGTCTTGTTCGCAGATTACGCTTTTTTTGGAATGGTGTAAATCCGTTCAGTAGTTGTTGAGAAAATTAAAGTTAAAGTCAATTATATATATATAGGCGCGCACGCGTGCGCGCACCCTAGCGGCTGCGCGTGAGCGGAATTTTTTTTGGCTGCGTGACGTCTGTTAACGTTCGATTCGAAGGAAATCAGGAAGTTTTGTCTGCCATTTTGTCATTGCGAGTAAATATATTGTTCATTTGAAAGCGTTGAAACATGGAAAGGGGAGAAGTTAGAGATTGTTTTGCTGCGTAGATTTTCTCGGGGTGTGCAGTAATGCCCTTAAACGCGAAAAGATATAATTTTCCCCCGAAAAAAAATATGGGGTGCGCGCACCCGGTCGCGCACACCTATTCACAAGAGTGTGAAAATGGAGATAAATCAGAAGTTTAAGTGCTTAGATATAAGGTGGCTCTGAAAAGAGCCCTTGTGTTAATTGAGTGTTTTCTGCATTTATAAGTAAGTACCGATGCAGAGCCTGATGTTGCAGAGGAAGATTCTGTTTCCCTCATTCGTGAAATGAACACCGTCTCTCCTATAGACGTCTTGCATGTGGTATCGCAAGTTGTTGTGGTAAATAGAACCCATGCTATAATCTCTGAAGAACGCAGAAACAGATTTATTTACATGTCTCCTTGCTTTCTCAAATTGTGCACAATGTTGATTGGACCAATTCCATTTCTGTCTTTGGCATATATTGGAATATACCAAGGCAGATCGAGGAAAAAGTGTCATCAATTGTCGAAAGGTGTCTTTTAGAAGCATTTCCAGACCTACCCCAGTGATTGCGCCTAGATCGTTCCCACCACAGTGCACAATTATAAGGTCTGGTTCTGGGAGATGCATAAAAGTTTTCACCAATGGAATCAATTGGTGACATTTCAATCCTCTTTTGGAAATCCATGTTATGTGTACATTTGGTAAGCTGAGGTTGCAAATTCGTCTGCTTACTGCATATTTTTCACTCCAGTGAATATAACTGTGTCCTATTAGCCAGACCTTCATTTTCAAGGGATTTGTAGTCGTCCTCCGATCGGTTCTGGAAGTGGAATGGGAGTTAGAAGTTGAAATTCAAAATAAAGAAAAAGGAAGAGGCTGGGTGTGGTTTAAAAAATAAAAATTATTGGTTGATTGTAACAAGTGGAGATTGAACAGTACGTTCCATGTTAATGTTTATGTTAAACGAAAAGTACTATTGGGTGTGAAAAAACAAGATATGTAACAGAGCTGTGTATTGGCAGGAGTTTCTGGAGGGAAAATAGTCTTCTTAGTTTGTTGTAGAACGTTAAGACATGAACTTTTGACCTGTGCCTTCAGCAAGGTGCAGAATGAGGTGTAACCATGGAAACAGCCGGAGATGGCAGTTGGTGATGGGTTCACTCTTTGGTGCCTCTGCATCTGAGTCTGTTCTCTGGTGGCAGGCGGAGAACTGTTTGTTATTGTGGAGATGAAAGGGTGATAAGGAGAGAAATACGACATAGCATCTGGCCTGTAGAAGCGTGGGAGCAGTGATTAACTCTGAGTGAAGCGGAACTGTGTCGGTGCTTAGTAACAGTAAAAAAAAAAGTTAACAGTGGTATAACTGTCTTTACGGTGCGCGACCTACTAAGAAAGAGTTCACGGGCCGTAATTGGCTTGGAGGTTCTAGTATCAGTAAGTGAGTTCGAGAAAAGAAAACATTCAGGACTTTATTTATGAAGGCCTTGCGCCACCGGTGCGTTACTTTTTCCCATTTTAAAAAATTAGGCCCCGGCGGCGGAAGGTCTTCATAAATAAGGTCTTCAGTGTCTACAGTTAAGGTTATGTGGAACCCATGAATAGTTTTTCAAAATGAAATCATTTCAGTTGAGATTATGGATTAAAAGAGAAACCGTGAATATTTGAAATGTTTATTTAGAAATGTACTGTTTTAAAGGCAAATCATTATGTAATTTGAGTACAGAAATTGCAAAAAACACAGTAATTGGTATTGTCAGTAGTACATGAAATACAAACGCTATAGTTGAAGAAAAATGAATATAGTTGGAAAAAAACATTGTACACTCTTATAAGGAAGTATATTATATTTTAATTAATGGAAGAAGGTCTCTGGCCTTTCAGTTTAGGAACGATATATGAAAATGCAAGTGGTTATACATCATTACTTTATGAATCAGCTGTCAAACAACACGAAATCATAATGTCCATTGTTAGTAAAGCAAATAGGTCTGTTCTTCAAAAGAAAATATGGAAAAGAACGTGAAGAATATAGAAAACCAAAAGGAAATGAGGACGTCAATGGCTTGTATGAGAGTTATTGAAGCATTGTTTAGGCAAAATAGGTAGCTTCTGCTTGTTACAGGAAATCAGTTTTATCATTTGAAAGTATGTCAGCTATCCAATGGAAAAGAGTAAAGCAGTACTGATAATCTGTTATAATCGGAGCCTCTTTTACCATCAGAGTGCAGGTCGGTGGGTTTTCGATGTAGCTCGCTGTTAGGAAAGAGTTAACCGTCCATTGTGTAGGCAAAGTATGCAGCAAGTGCCTCTAACATGAAATCATTGTTATCATCTGAAAACATGTCAGCCATCCAATTGAGAAGATCAAAGGAGCATTCATGATCTGTCATTATTGGAGCGTCTTTTACCATCATTGGGCAGCTCAGTGGGTTCTCTGTTAGGAAATCTTGCGCCGCTGCGAATATATTCCAATGACCCAGAACTCCTTGTATCGCTGCAAAGGCCATAAACCCTCCATTGTAACAAAGCTGTTCATGATCAAGTAACGGATTCATGAGGTGATTGTAATTCAGTTCAGGAGGTACCAAATTGCAGAGACATAAATCCAGGGCCCACGTGAAATCACAGCTCAGGCAATGAAATACAGGCTGCACACAGGTGAAAAACGAATATCGAAATGATAATCAATATGAAGTATTCAAAGTTGAGAGTGGTAAGGTGCCGTAGTACAGAAGCATTCTCTGTCGAAATAGTTCTAAGTGGCCCGGCTCGTTTGCGAAGGCAGGAGGAACATCCATTTTGAATTTCCCAAGATGGTAAAGGAAACGGCGCAGCACCGCTGGTTGTATAGCAACTCCACAGAATTAGGTCGCCGGCTATGCAGTGGAGAGAAGCAGAATGACTTGATACATTTTGTAGGAGTCTAGTCACTTATATATTGCTTAGTGGTTATTAAAAAAGTAGCTTTTTTTGAACTGGAGGGTGCGTTAAAAAATAAGGGAGTGATTTGAGGGAGTTGTAAAGCAAGGTCAATTTTTTTTTAGATCAATGCTGTTTTCTGTGAATGTTAGCTTAGTGAAAGATATGTGTGTGAGCAGATGCAACGTTCAGTTTTAAATGTGACAATGGCGGTCTTGTTCATGTCTTCCGATTCAAGGTCGGTATTCGCTGCCAAATACAAAGATTAAGAAACGCATGCGTGGGGTACATAGTGTGCATTCTTAAAGGAAAGCAAATGAAGGGTTATTTTTACCGCGTTAGCATTGTCGTTTAAAAAGTTATAGTGATTTCTATTATATGTGAAGAAAGTGTCACTGATGAAGACTGAAAATAAATCCTTATAAATGATAGGGACTGGTGTATTTTAGAAAAGGTGTGTAACAGTACATGAATTGTGGAAAAAAAAATAATGTAATTGAAAGTGTATGGTTTGAAAATGAAAAGTAGAGGTTTATAGTTCATGTTTTGAAAGCAGTTCTAGAGGGTCAGATGAAAGTGTATGGTTTGAAAATGAAAAGTAGAGGTTTATAGTTCACGTTTTGAAAGCAGTTCTAGAGGGTCAGATGCATGATAGATTTATAAAAAATAGAACATGTTTTTAAATAGTATTTTGGAAAAAATATGTGCCTTTATGTACTATTTACATTATCTGCCTGTTGCGTATTCTTTGAGTTTTAGTAATCCTGTGTCTTATAAGTTTTCTAGGGGCGGTTTGAGGTTCATGGTGGGTTTGGGCAGGGAGGTTAGGTTGGGGGTTTGTAATAGGGGGTTCGGGTGGGGTGGAGTGCGGAGTTTAGTGAAAAGTGAGGGGGGGCGGGGAGTTACGGTGTTTGGTAATGGAGCAGAGTCAGAGGACGCCACATTTGTGTTATGGGGTGCCACGGAAATATGTATTTATTCTCAGAGGTTTATTATATTAAGGATATATATCAGTATGGTGGCTCTTGTCGTTTTGTGGTTCTGTGTATGTTTATAATGCTGGCCCTGTAGTTTTTGTTTATGGACCTTATTACGACACACAGGGGAGCTACGTTGCACAGTTGGAGATTAGAGACTTAGGAAATAAAACTTTATAATTGTAAGGGCTGTAAGGGATAGAAAGCGCCCGTTCTCGGTGTAAAAAATATCACCTCTATTGGTGGTATTTTCTACGGTGTTAGTACTCGAAGGAGAATAGTAACATATATGTGAAATAAAATTATGTAATAGGTTCAGCATTTCACATTTATCCGGTGAAAAAAAAGTTGCTTTTACATAGCAATAAGTCTATTATAATTAAGGGACGGAGTGTATATAGTGCTATTTAGTACTCTGCTATGTGATTGATGTCGAATATTTCATAAGAGGAGGCTTTAAAAGTTTTTCGATAAACTGGTTTTCTAGGGAAGTGGGTGGAGTGTTCCGTGTAAATTGCAGAATAGAAACTAGTAAGAACCAATTGGAAGTGTTGTTTTAAAGTCACATGACTGCACATGCGTGTCTCGACGCGATAGGTGGGTGCGCGCACCCGGTCGCGCACTATAAGAAAGCGGCGAGAAAATATCAGCTAATATGCTCTTGAAGCTTGTTTTGGTACAAAGAGTTAGTTCTGAAAAGAACTTTTTTTTTTTTTTTTTTGGGAAACAAGTGTTATGATGCTTTTGATTTCTTAAAGTTGCTACGACATTTTTCAGTATGTTATACTATCCAAATAAAGTGAAGAAATTTAACTTTTCTTGGATCATTTATGACTCTCAATGTTGTGTTTAATTAGAGTAAAGCTTTGCTCTCCGTATACAAGAAGTTCTCCACAGTTGTTGCATTTTATATGCACCTTCGCCAGACATGGTTTCAAGTCCATTTCAGCACTCGATGGAGATACAGGTCGTCCACCGGGAGATGTGCTGATTACTTCTGATGGTAATAGCGTGGCCTCCGTTTTTCTTGTCAAAGGTGGTCGCTCATCTCCTTCAGATTCGGAAGATGAATGCGGAACGGTAGCCATTGTACCGAAGTCTTCGGGAAGATGTTCGACGTTGTTGTCTCTTGAGAGTAGAAAAGAAAGTGATGGAAGTGGGTGGAGTGCTGCGTGTAAATTCCAGAATAGAAACTACCAAGAACCAATTAGAAGTTTCGTTTAGAAGTCACATGACTTCACATGGAATTGTCAGGTCCTGTACGCGATAGATGGGTGCGCGCACCCAGTCTCGCACTAAAATAAAGCAGCGAAAAAACATCTTATAATATGCTCTTGGAGCATGTTTTGGTGGAAAGAGTTAGTTCTGAAAATAACTTTTTTTTTTTTTTGGAAACAAGTGTTTTGATGCTTTTGATTTCTTAAAGTTGCTACGACATTTTTCAGTATGTCATACTATCCAAATAAAGTGAAGAAATTTAACTTTTCTTGGAGCATTTATGACTCTCAATTGTGTGTTTAATTAGAGTAAAGCTTTGCTCTCCGTATACAAGAAGTTCTCCACAGTTCGTGCATTTCATGTGCACGTTCGCAAGATATGGTCTGAAGTCCATTTCAGCACTCAATGGAGATACAGGTCGTCCTCCGGAAGATGTGCTGTTTACTTCTGATGGTAATAGCGTGGCCTCCGTTTTTCTTGTCAAAGGTGGTTGCTCATTTCCTTCAGATTCGGAAGATAAATGCGGAACGGTAGCCATTGTAGCGAAGTCTTCGGGAAGATGTTCGACGTTGTTCTCTCTTGAGAGTAGAAAAGAAAGTGATGGAAGTGGGTGGAGTGCTGCATGTAAATTCCAGAATAGAAACTACCAAGAACCAATTGGAAGTGTTGTTTAGAAGTCACATGACTTCACATGCAAGTGTCAGGTCCTGTACGCGATAGGAGGGTGCGCGCACCCGGTCGCGCACTACAATGAAGCGGCGAAAAAACATGTCATAAGATGCTCTTGGAGCATGTTTTGGTAGAAATAGTTAGTTCTGAAAAGATTTTTTTTTTTTTTTTTTTTTTTTTGGAAACAAGTTGTATGATGCTTTCGATTTCTTAAAGTTGCTACTACATTTTTCAGTCTGTAATACTATGAAAATGAAGTAAAGAAATGTATCTTTTTTTGGGGCATTTATGACTTTCAATTTTGAGTTGAATAAGAACGAGGCTCTGCTCTCCGTACAAAAGAATTTCTCCACACTCGTTGCATTTCATGTGCACCTTCGCAAGATATGGTCTCAAGTCCATCTCAGCACTCGATGGAGATACAGGTCGTCCACCAGAAGATGTGCTGGCCACCTCTGATGGTAATAGCGTGGCCAGGGCTCTTGTCGATGCTTTTGCATAATGCTCAGGGTGCCTTTGTTTAACATGCCGCAGCATGGTGTGTATAGAAAAGGAATATTTTCTATTTGGATTTCCCCTTGAGAGCTCCGAATTGCATATCGTGCAGGTTACTTTTGGCGCATTCACTTTCTTTTGATCTTCAGGATAAGTAAAAAATTGCCAAATGAAAGATTCCTTTTTTCTTCTTAACGGTGGTCGCTCATTTCCTTCAGATTCGAAAGATGAATGCGAAAGGGCAGCCATTTCAGCAAAGTTTTCCAGAAGATGCTCGATGTTGTTGTCTCTTGAGAGTAGAAAAGATTGTGAGGAAAGTGGGTGGAATGGTTCGTGTAAATTCCCGAACAGAAACTACTAAGAACCAATTGGAAGTCTTGTTTTCAAGTCACATCGTGGCTCTTCCTGCAGAATACTATATCCTGACTGCCACCGTACACCCGGGAAGGCCGGAGGTGGAGTAGCAGCTATAATTTTGAAATCCTTTCAGGTCAGGCAACTACCTTCTCTGACCCTTCCGGACACTGAGAACTTGGTGATTAATTTCGACACTGAAAGTGGGTCCCTCATTCTGGTCCTGATTTACCGGCCCCCCCAATATATGGCCAAATATCCATCTATTCTGGCGGAGCAGCTGGCTTCATATGTAGTCAGCTACTCTAAAATCATCCTTATTGGGGACCTAAATTACTGGCTTGATAGCATAGGCATAGATACTCAAGCTGCAGAACTGAAAGATTTGCTTACAGACCTGAATCTAAATCAGCACATTCATGTACCTACCCACCAGAAAGGTCACAGCTTGGACCAGATCTGGACGCATAATCTATCTTTATCCAACCCTGTCATCAGCCCATGTATCTGGTCGGATCATTTCATCATCTATTTCACATTAGAAGTACGCGGAACTGTCAAGCCCAAGCCATGCAAGAGCAAAGAATTCCGCAAATGGAAATCTATGGACCTTCCGGGATTTATTGATATATTAAGCAAAACCGTACCACCACCGTACGATGATCTGGACACTGGCGAGAAAGCGCTGTCTAACTGGTTACTCAACGCAGCTGACCTCTCAGCCCCCTTAGTACGGGTCCCTAATGTTAGAGGAAATGAAGCTCACAAATGGTTCTCCCAAGAACTGAAAGATCTCAAACTGGGAGTTCGACAGAAGGAACGGAAACGGAGACAAAGCTACTCCCCTCAAGCCAGGACAGTGTATTGTACCGCAAGAAAGGAGTTCCAAAAAATCTTGCTCCAACATAAATCTAACTATTTCTCCCAAAAAATTTTAAATTCTTCAAATAAAACTAAAGATGTTTTTAACATAGTCAACGAGCTCTGTGACGATGATAGGACAGCCCCATCAATAGCCCCCACCCAGAAGTTGTGTGACTCTCTGAATGAATTCTTCAGAGAGAAAATTGTAAATATAAAACGCAACATTGCTAGCTCTCCTAAATCGTCCCCTTTAGATGATATTTTTAATAACCCCACTACTTTAGACACCCTTCCTGCTATAGATTCTAAAACTTTTTCAACTCTCCTGGCACGGGTTAAGTCTGGATCACCCGATGACATCTGCCCACCCCACATTTTTACAGAGATTGGGCACTCTATCCCTCACGGGATCCTTTCTCTACTTAACGACTCACTTAACCATGGAAAGGTACCGGCAGGGTTTAAACATGCTCTATTGATTCCCCTGATCAAAAAACCCAGTCTTGACCCCCACGATCCATCGAACTATCGCCCGATATCCTTGCTGCCATTCCTATCAAAAATTCTGGAGGCACACGTTGCTAGCTGTCTCTCTAGCTTCGTTGAAACCACTGGATATCTGGAGCCTAATCAAGCTGGGTTTCGACCAGGGCACTCAACCGAGATGGTGACACTGGCGGTCCAGAATGTACTAAGAAGCAATGCAGATAGGGACATTCACCAAGCATTGGTACTTCTCGACCTGTCGGCCGCATTCGACACGGTCGACCACACCATCTTGGTCGACCGTGTCGAACAGGCTGGCCTGAGAGGCTCGGCACTTAGATGGCTGAAGTCATTTATCTCGGAGCGTACCCAGGCAGTGAGATTAGGAACTTTTACAGCTCCTAAAATCAAAAACGAATGTGGAGTCCCTCAAGGCTCGTCCCTGTCCCCACTTTTGTTTAATTTGTACTTACGACCCTTGTTATTTTCACTAAAAAAGTTTAGAGCCTTAATTTTTAACTATGCAGATGATCTGCAACTGATCTTCTGTCTGGACTCCCCTGGTGCTGCCACCGAATTTCGGGAGGCCATGGTTCACATTCAGAGATGGATGGGCCTAAATCATCTGAAACTCAACCCAGGCAAAACTGAATTGATTTTGCCTGGGAAGAGTGAACTGTATTGGGGACCACACTTCTGGCCTCCAGAAATGGGAGATCCTCCAGCTAAATCCCAAACAGTTAAGAGCTTAGGAATCACTTTTAATGAAGATCTTTCGCTCAAAAGCCAGGTAGGGACTGTGGTATCTGCAAGTTTCTTCCAACTTCGCAAGATTAGGAAGATTGCCCACCTTTTAACCCACCCTGCTCTGATTCAGGTCATTATTGCTCTTGTGCTGTCACGTTTGGATTACTCCAATAGTTTATATTTGGGTCTACCAGCCGGGCAGCTCAAGAGACTCCAACTGGTCCAGAACCAAGCGGCCAGGTTGATTTGTAAAATTCCTAAGTGGCAGTCTATTAGACCTGGACTGGCCAGTCTCCACTGGCTGCCTGTAGCGCAGAGAGCAGCATTTAAAGCGGGATGCATTATCTTCAGGGCTCTACAAGGTAAGGGCCCTGGATTCATTAGCAGCCTGCTTGTCAGTTACACTCCCTCCCGTGCTCTCCGTTCTGGCCAAAAGAATTTGTTAGTTGTGCCCCGGATCAGGAAACAACGCCTGGGAGGAGGATCTTTCCACTTCCTAGCTTCCTCCCTGTGGAACTCTTTGCCACTGCCACTAAGACTCCACGAAGATCTGTTAGCCTTTAGACAGGCTTTTAAAACTTGGCTCTTTAAGCAAGCTTACCCTTAGTTAATTTTTCTTTCTGTCACATGTTATGTTTTGCCAGTCTTCCACAGCGCCATGAAGCCTACGGGCGTACGTGCGCTTAATAAATTTAATTTAACATAACATAACATGACTTTACATGCGCTTCTCAGGACGTGTAGGCGGTGACACTATCTAGTTACGAACGTGATTTCATACTTAGGAACTAGCATTTAAAAAAACTATGAAATTCACTGAAAAAACCATAGGTTTTACACGCGTTATAGTTAGGAAAGAGCATTTGAAAAACCCATGAAATTCACTGAAAAAACCATAGGTTTGACAACAGTTATAGTTAGCTGGAAATTTTACTGACATAAAACCAATGAAATTCCACGTTATAGTTAGTTGGACTCACTATAACTTGCGCGTGTAATGCACTGCTGATGACATTACATATTACATCACTCATGACATGGTCAGTGACATCACTCATGACATCACTGATGACACCAACCAGTGAATGTGTGTCTTTCTGAAAAATAAACATGTTTTATATATGTATATGTAAAGGTCGAGGGAAGAATAAATGTTTAAACTGGGTGTTTTTAAGACTGTATTAATACTTTGTAGCAGATGTGCTTGCATAGTATATAAGGAAATAAATTTGTACTGGGTAAATGGCTAGGTCAATCCTTAACTATATGACTAATAAGTAGAGTAATTTCGGTACAGCAAAGAGAGAACAAGATACATTTATAAGTACTTAGGTTTTGGCAAAGTGATAGGACATGTTTATAGAGTGGTGAAGAGAAGGGATGGGGGATGATGTGGCATGTGCAAACACACTCTGTGACATGTTTTAAGTTGAGGAATTTAGTCTCTTCTAATCCTGAAAGTCCCTGGGTCCTACTAGCCCACCATATTTCTCTATTGAACACCATACAACTGCGTTGCAGAGAGGTGCTCAGAAGCCATGTCCCATTTTATACCTCTCTGAAATGCAACTCTCTGGCACTTTTGCACATATCTTGTGGGTTAGTTGCCCCCCTGGGACACTCAGTATTCAGGGTAACTTTATCCTGTAACTTAAAACACCCACAGAGCATCTTTCCACACATATCTACTCCATCCATCCCCCTTTCTTCACCAGTGTTGAAACACAGCCCATTGTGCATATTAATAATTAGTTAATCTTACCTTCACAGTAATAGAAATAAAAAAACGCTAAACATGTTTTCAGTTGTTTTTTATAATTTAAATTTCTGAAAATTACATATTTTACAATTAGGAAAACTGTGAAAGAGAAGAAAAATACAGTTATAATACATAATATTATATTTTTTACAACACAATATAATTTTAACATTTTATAAATTATTTTCTTCGCCTTTTTTGCTGTTCTCAGAATATATTGAATTTTACTACAAACAGTGATTTCAATCGTACTCATCACTTGACAGCGGGCAAAAAAAACAATCAATAAGATTGTCTAAAAAAAAAAACTAAGTGTAACATATTTATAATATACCCAACTATTTCTGAACATTCCACAAAAACTACATCCCCAACAACAAACCATATAATACAAATCACACATATATAAAATGCTTTCTTCCAAGAGAAATGTCTTACTTGAACATGAAAAGACTCAAATAATATTATGATGAAAAATTATTTTAAATTTTCATACACTGTAAATAATGTTCCTTAAAAAGTATATGCAGACAGAATGTGCAAGGAAAAGTCCATAATTCAAATATATACTTTTCCTCTAGGCCAAATAGTATTCTTGAAATCCTTCATATTGAAATTTTCCAATAGCAATTAGGGCTGGGCGTATTTTGCGAAGTAGCGCTACACGTAGCTACGTGAAGTGCATTTCGCACTACGCATAGCACTACACGAACATGCGTAGTACCCTGTTGCACTGTGCAGTCATTGAGAACGGTATCTTGCACAGTGTGAGCTGTAGTTTTCTGCTAGTTTTCAGCTTTCTCAATGCGGACTGGTATTCAATTTATTCAATTTCAATTTATTTATTATGTTTTGGCTCTCGAAAGAGGGCCACATAAAATACACAGGATAAGAAAAACAAAACAGATACATAACACAATTATGACATTTGAAATACACAGTTGAATACAGAACTGACATGTAAAACAAATCTACAAGAGGTCGGAAAGTCAAAACATCTCCAGAAATAGGTTAATAAATAGCTAAAAAACCTTTAAAAAAGTTAAAAATATAGAAACAGAACATTTCATTAGGAGGGCAGTAAAGTGCATAAAGAAAGTTGTTCAAAGTGACGATGCCAAGGCGGAGACAAATACCTTTTAACCATCTGGCGCGCAATTTACGGAGCGCAGGGCAAATCAGTAGAGCATGCATACAGTCCTGGGTGCTCAATTTACATAAATTGCACAAAGCAGAGGAACCATACCATTTGGATAACAGTAGATTTAAAGGGATTAAATCATAACGTAAAAGAAACCAAAATCTACGAATACCATGCGGTAGGTTCCATATAGCGTAGGGTTGAGGTGACTTCATCACATAGGCGTTGAGGAGAAAGTCTACGTTCCTTTTTTCACAAATTAACTTTTTATCAGAGTGAAAACATAGGTCCCACGAAGCTGCTTTTAAAACGAGTTTTAACTGTAAGGGAGAGTACAAGAATAAAGCGTTCTCATCTAATTTCAGAAGGGCTACAGCTTTTCTAAAATTACTCACAAGTTGAGAAAACTCGTTAAAATTGCCCAATAATTCACTTCTGAGGAGAGCTCGCATAGTCCCTACTTCCGCTCTGGCCAGGCAGGCCACCCATCTTACTAGGGCACATAAGCCCTGAACCCAGCTGCTCCTAAGACCAAAGTCAAGCCTGCAGGCGGCCAAAGAGCACGCAGTATTTAGGGAGGAAAGAGATCTTAACAGTTTCCCCTCAATCTTATGGCAAAAGTCCCAATTTTTTAGCTCTATGAGTTCAATACCATATAGTATTGTTGCGGGGATTTTAGATCTATACACTTCCAGTAAGCTCAAGAAGTGCCGTTTCCCCGTTGCCTGGTATAGGGCATTTAAACCTTTGCCATGGGCAAGAGCTTTGCGGGAGCAATGCTCTATATGAGGCCTCTCACTCAAGTTAGCTGTGATGATTTTTCCCAAGAAGGTATAAGAATTTACTACCTCCAATTTTTGGCCCCCGATAGACCAACCAAAATCTACAGATCGGCACTTCTTCTTACCAGCTATACACATAACTTTACTTTTGGAGATATTGATCTTCATGCTATGGGCTGCAGCAAAGGCATAAAGAGCATGTAGCCGATTTGCAAGTCCTTTAGGGGTCAAGTCAAGAATAAGGACATCATCGGCGTACATTAGGCAGGATATAGGGGTCCCCCCCACCACCGGGGCAATGCCCTCACTGGTAGACAGGGCGGCGGGTAGATCTGCCGTGTATAAGGAGAACAAAAGGGGAGCCAATAAACATCCTTGTTTAAGGCCATTCAAAGATGGAATTTGATAAGATAATCCCCTTTCGCCCCCCAACAGAACCCTACACCAGGTCTCTGTATGGAGAGACCGCACCAGCTCCAACAAATAGGATGGCGCACCAAGCCCTGCCATTTTTCTCCACAGCGTTCTACGGTCTACTTTGTCGAACGCTGTGGAGAAATCAATAAAAGCGGCATACACTACCCCTCCTCTCACCTGGACATATTTATCTGTAACCACATGAAGAGCGGTGAGGTTGTCTAACGTACCGTGGTCCCTACAGAAGCCGGTCTGTTCAAACGGCAAGATGTTGCTCTCCTCTACCCAAACGGACAGGGCATTTAATAGACATTTCGCAAACACCTTTCCGATGGAGTCGAGGAGAGCAATCAGCCGATAATTGCTGGGGCTATCCCTAGTTCCCTTCTTAAAAATAGGGACCAAGATACTTCCCCTCCAGGAGGCAGGGACCATTTTAGACAAAAAGCAGGCTTTATACAGAGGGTACAAGATTTTACTCCACCTTGGAGGATCCTGTTTCAGGACCGTCATGGGGAGTTCGTCAGGACCCATTGCCCCAGAGACACGCATGTTTTTTATAGCCATCTCAATTTCTTCTTCTGTGGGGTAATTGATGAGACCTGCGGGTGTAACATCTGTGGCAATATCCTCACCTGTGGTCCCGTTCCCTGCATAAAGGTCCCGGATATAAGAAATCCATACCTCTTCCGCTATAGGGATGGGAGAGGGACTTAGTCTAGTACCGCACCCCTTACCGATTATTGCCCAAAATTCTCTGATCCTGCCATGGACAACAGATTCCCTCAAGTTGATCCAAACATTGTCCTCCCTAACCTTTTTTATTTTTAGCTTGAGTCTACATCTCTTTCTCTTTAGCCTGGAAATTTCTTTTTCACGTTCCATGACTCTATCCAGATATTGTTCACGGACTAGTTTGTTTATTTCCTTATTCAGGATACACAGTGACCTCGGGACCGCTACCCCTTTTCTAGGCCGAAAAGTTTTTTTAGCATAAAAAATGATGTTTCGCATGAATTCTTCAAAATAAACTATTTCATTCCCGCGCCACTCATTTAATACCAATAGGGTATCAGATAAAAAATTCTGTACCCCATTTATAGCGGAAGGATTCCAAAAACACCTTCCCGAGGAGGCGTGGAAAGCAACATCACTGCCATTGAAAGACCAAGGCGCAGTGGTCTTGGGGTCTAAAGAAATAGTTATAAACAATATGCTATGGTCACTCAGAGAAGTAGGTATGATCTCGAGGTCCTGAATGAAAGGAAACAGACCATAGTCTGCGATTGCATAGTCCAGGATGGAAGACCCAAATGGAGATTTGTGAGTAAATTTTGCAGGCACGTCAGACGGGAATCTCCCATTTAGTATAAGACCGTCGACGGCCGCTAGTTCTTTTAGCAAAATCTTCCCTCTTTTATTTGTCACTAACTTATCTGGGAAGAGTGATTGAGGAACAAAATGCGCCTCTTCTTTAGATTTATTCCTAAAAAGTTTCAGGATAACATTGGAGATTTTGCAATTCAAGTCACCCACAAGCATAATTTCCGGGGGGAATGGGACATTTTTGATTTGATCAATATATCGGAATACCTGCTTCAATATAACATTAAAACACTCTTCTGGGGGGATATACACATTGAGAATTACTATGGGTGATTTTATGCCGTTATTAAACAGGTTTTCAATGGTTATAGCGTGGAAAAGTTTACTAGGGTCGATATAATGGGAGAATCTCCATTGCAATTTATTAGATAGTAAACAAGCGATTCCCCCCTTAGCGTGACCTTTCTTGGAAGGGGCAGCAGGCACTTCCAAGGCGTAAAAATCCTTAGAAACATTCAACATATTAATACACCAAGTTTCCTGTATACATATCACGTTAGCTCCTAGAGAAAATAAGAGATCAAATTTCTCTGGGCTACTGTGAATCCCTGCCGCATTCCAAGAAATAATTTTTAGAGAGGTGTTAAAGATGATGAAACAATCTGGGATTGTCTTTTGTTTTTGTGGATAAGGCACTATGCAGCCAATTCCACCGATTGTTGTCCTCGGTAAAGGAGGAGTTCTGAGTTAGCGGAAGAGGCTTCACCTGCGAAACCGAGCGTTTTCCCTTAGAGACCCAAATCTTCAGGTCTCTAAGAGGAGAAGCTACCCCATTTTGCTCATCACCTCCAAATACCTTCCCACGAGAAGGATTTGTGTTACCAAGGTTAAAGATCGGGAGAATGTCGATACCTGTACGTTGAAAATTCTCGGCTTGCTGTAATATCAAATTTACAATGAAAGGAGAATAGAATTTAACCCTTATACTCAATACCCTGACTCCACCCAACAGAGAGACCAATTCAATGTCCCTAGATTGAATATGATGAAGACTTTCAATCTCACTAAAGCGTTTGAGGAGCCAAGCTCTGTTTAGAGGTAGGTCAACATCAAAAAGAGGTAAAAAGTCTAACACAAGAGTGTCCACTGGGGCCTTTGAAGTTGTTAAAAGACGATCAGGAAGGGAGCGGTCTCCAATCTTTAAGGCTGCGGAAAAAGGGGGGGCCCAGGGGATAAGGGCCCCAGATGAGTGTTGAATTAGAGCTCCAGTCGCAGTCAGTGGAGGAAGACTTGGGAGAGGGCCCGCTATTTGTGGCATAACTTCCAAAGACGTTGGCGGACACAGTTCACTTTCCACCTTTAAAGATGTAGAAGTGGGTGAGTTCAATTCAATTACCGCCTTTAAGGATGTAGAGGATGGATCCAAGTCTAGTTCTTCATTCTCCCGTTCAACCAGAGAATTTTGAAAAATAATCCGACGCTGCCTTTTCTTCCTGTATTTTCGAATTGGTTTCCTTTTATTCCCTTTATTATTTCTATGTTTACCGTTTTTTACTTTTACCTCAAGTTTATCGTCCGTAGGATCTTTTTTATTTTCAGACATGAAGATAGGGAATAGATCTTGAGCCACTTTAGGGCCGGAAGTGGGTTTGTTTTCTTCCTCGATCTCTAGAACTGAGTTCTTAATACAGTTAGGCACTGCAGTTGAGGGCATAACTGCGGTGTGTGATTCCAAAACTGCTGTTGCAGCCTTCAAGTCAGACTCCACTATAGGCACATTTATTTTCCCCTCTGGCAAGCTGTGTTCGGACATGGGGGAGGGGACACTCCTTATATCTGGCGGTTTTTGTAACAATGTCTTCAGTATTTGGGTAACTGAATCCAAGATACAAACCGAGCTGCCTACAAATTTCCCCAGGAGAAATAAAATGGAGGCTAATAATTGTTCCAGAGCAATCATGGATTCAGAGATCGGTTTTTCACACGCTTCCACTGGGCGGCAGATACCAGATAGGTTGAGACCCGGACTCCTGGAGACATTTGACAGATCAGACATGTCTTGACCATTTAACGATGGGGTACTACTATACAACATTAACCCGGATGGAGTAGCACCCCCCGAGGGTTTAATAGGGTCCTGAGTCTCCAATTTAGCTGTATTTACGTAGCGGCCACAAAGTTCAAGGTCAATGGATAGTGATGACAAATCGCCACCCAACCTATCATTCAGAAGGGTTTGAGGCAAAGATGGTTGATTCGCACGTTCACTTTCGGATACCGGAGGATCAAGATTACTCTCCCCCTTCCCTTCAGAGTGCACAAGGGACGAAGACACCGCTGCTGCTGATTGTGGTAGTGCGGGCTGCACAGGTGAAGTCAGGGGGTCTGTGATGCCTTGGGTATGAACCTTCTTAACCGAGGCACAGGAGACTTCTTTAGCAGCAAAATTAGATTTCTTAGGGGAAGGCAAATCCCATAACTCAAAGAGTTGGCATTGACCCTTCAACGGAGGATTATTAACAGATTTATTTCTTGTACGGGTAATGTCAATTTTAGCACCAGGTTTTCCTCCCACTACCCTTCCTGAACGTAATTTTTTAGACATCTTCAGAAGGGTTATTCCACGAAGTTGTATTATAAAAATAATTTACCTCCAAAGGAATGATAATATAAGATAATGCGATGTTTCATAAAATAATAAATATAATCCTGGAGATGTAACAATGACTGACCGGAAGTAGAGTGCGAGGAAGTTACAATAAATGGTTCTTCCACAAACAGTTAGGCGTATTAGTAAAAAACAAAATGAGAATGGCAATGAAAATAACCGGGCCCAGCCCAGCCTACCTCAGCCACTGAGGGCCACAGAGAGCCCGTCCTTTGCCCGGGCTTCGCTCCGGGCGTCCCGCTCGCGTCCCGCGAGACGGGGGTGGCTGTCAACTTATGCGCCTCCTGGCGCGCGATTATCGCTGGTTGCGCCGCAAAGGACGCTGGGGAGTGTAGTCCAGCCTCCCTGCGCCGTACACCGCTAGGCAGCCTAACCCCAAGGTGGAGCGGGGGTCGGGCGGCGGGAGGCGCGCGTCCAAGCGACTCTGGTGCTCTGCACAACACACTAAGGCTTCCACGCCTTGCAAATGCTCGTCACAGCGGTAAGGTACACCCGAATGAGAACCCCGGACTGGTAGTTTCTCATCGTGAGCGGTCGTGAGCATATGCGACCACTCGCAATGAGAAACCTGACCTTTCAGCATTGAGAATCTCACTGGGAGGTTTATTTTCCACGCTTGTGATCAGCAACGCGAACGAGGAAAAAGTCTCACCCAGGATGTCATTTTATTTGCTTGCGGTCGCCAACTTGACATTGAGGACAGCGACCAAGCAAAAAATTACCGCCGTACTACGCTACACTACACTTAGCATGTTTGCACTGTGCTACGTGCAGTTCGCGTAGTGCGAAGTAGCTCAAACTTCGCAAACTACGCAAGCCATGGGTTAATAGTAATTGTATTACTATTAATAAATTCCTCAGAGGCCGACTTATGTTCCTAAAACTTTGGCTTTAAAAATATTAGATACAAATTTGGTATTTCGCAAGGCAATCTTTGTTTAAAAACCAATTGAGCATCATTACAATATGTCCATCCTTTATCACGCTTTAAATATGAAGTGAAATGTCCAGATGTTGTAGAAGGACCATCATGGAAAATTATTGCTACTGCTACAAAAGATCTTCCTGATATTGATAGTTGACTTGCTACAAAATGTTTTATTAAAGTTTCCAATTTTCTTCCATCAGCTGTACAACGTTGCATCATTAAAATTATATATTGTCCATATCTTTGTATAAAAAATGTTGATAACATTTCTGAGTTGCATTGGCAACCCTCCATGTTTTATTTGCTGCTTCAACTAGTTTGTTGAAAGACACTGATTTGCAGTTTGGTAATGTCAAATATATAAATCTGTCAGTGTCTTTGTTAGTGCTCCATGTATACATACAATTTTCACATTGATGTGCCCATTAATAACAAAGGCCGAAAAGTTTTTCAATTTCTATGCCTTCATTTTTAAATACAATGTCCAGCCCCCCCTCAGTCCCGCCCCGGACCTGACTCCTTCTGTTCGTTCATTTTTAAATACAGTAAGCATATACATTAGAAATTCCTGAGTATCTTGTTGGATATTCTGCGTAAATTGTCCATATATCCAAAAGATTACAAATATCAGAAACGCTTTGCATTTTACTTTTATCAGTTCTCAATTTTTTATAAACAGAATGCAACAAGGAACAAAATCTTTTTTCCGGATTCTCCATGATTTGCTGTTGCAAACTTTCAAGAAAAAAAACAACAATGACCACTACATTAGCATAGCAGTTGATACCCTAACTACTTTCAAACTGATAACCAACAATCTCTTCCACAGTGCCCTTTTTCTTTTTGCTTGCAATCACAACATTATCTTGTGTTTCCCTTCTCTATAACTTTACTACAGATATTTTCATATCTTCTTTTTCGACCTACCACATGCATTTCAAATACAGGATATTGACCTAAATTGGGAGCATACGCTCTTCTTAATCTAATATACTATTTTACACAGTTTGCATCTGCAGTAACCTTTGTGTAATCAAAATCAATCAAAAAACAAACCAGATAAAGTTCTGACTTGGGACAATGCAACATATGCCATACCCTCTTTAAACACATTACTTCCAATTTTCACCAAAGCACTGTCTACACTTAAAGCTTGAGATTTATGAATAGTCAATGTATATGCCAGAGAAAGTGGAAACAATTTTCTACGGACATATAAATCTTTAACAAGCAAAAAATTCACTGAACAACAACTAATTTGTTTGACTTCTTCAATCTGATCAAATGTAATTTGGAAAAATTAAATTCCATCTTTATTCTGATAATTAACAAATTCCACAACGTTACCCATAGCTTCATTAACTAAAGCTTTCTCTACATCCAAATTATGCCTTAAAATTACCCAACAGTTTTGCCATGCATACAGATTATTTTCTCAACCAGCAGTTTTAAATCTCGATTTTTTTAAAGAATCCAATTTTGTTTTCAATTTTTCTGTCAAAATAATAGTGATTCCTTCATGCTCTATTTTATTAATGGCTTCTATTTTTATTATTTCTTCATTATCTAGCTTCAAAAGTTGTTCATTGAATATTGAACACTCGCGCAGTGTTGGCATTAAGCAGATTATAGATATATTTTCTGCATTTTTCATATATTTTTTTTCATGAACAATATTTTCATTTGGAAACAAATTGTAAAGTAATTGACTTTGAAAAGCTTGTGTGCCATGTTCTGTCAGAACTCCAATTCTTATATCTTGAAGAATAGTTCTATAATTAACATCATTTGCCTGTTGCATATTTGTAATGAGCTCTTTGTATTCAAAATATGACCAAATATTAACGTTTCCAACACTACCCAAAGACTTTCTGGTGTCTTCAAGTGCAAGTGTTTTAAATACTGGTTGTCTTTTTATGGGAATAAGTTGCAGTAGATCTCCAAAAACTATGAAATGTTTTCCTCCAAATAAGACATCGTACTCGGTTTTAAGAATTTGCTGCATTCTTAAATACACAAAAGCAAGCATTAAGTTTGAGACCATGCTTACTTCATCGATAATCAGAAGTTTCATTTTCTTTAGTACTCTTGAAACTTCATAACAAGCTTCTCCAGATAGCTTGTGATAACCAATTTGTTTTCATGCTCCACAGGTAGCATAAGTAAACGATGCAATGTAATTCCTTTAATGTTGTGTGCTGTCAACCCAGCTGGAGCAGTTACAACACAAGACAAATGTGAGTCAGTTGTTTTCTGTGGATAACTGGGGATTATTTTAATTAAGAAACTTTTTCATGTTCGAGCTTGACGACTCACATACATTTGGATCAGTTGAAGTGATGTGCATGTGCATTCTTTCTTTTCATGAAGAAATCCATGGTCAATCTGTTGTCTCACTTGCTGATATATATTTTTCTGTTCAACGTTTAGTTTTTTTCCAGGTTTCCTAAGTCCATATTATCTTCTTGAGCTTCATGCATTGCTGTTTCCACCTCATTCATGGTGATTGCTGCTTCATTTTTAACAATTGGTTGTCCTAGTGGATCTTGACTCAGTGGAGGAGAACTTTGACTGTCTTAAGAACTGTCTCTAGCAAACTCAGCTACAATAGTAGCTTCTTGATCAATTTCATTGTACAACATTTTCACATAATGTGCACAAACAGTACATTCTATGGTATCTTTACAAGCATTGAAGGAATCTGTATGGCTCTGAAAATCTCCAAGTAATTCCAATTCTGAACGCCACGGTTTGCACAGTTGTAAAAGTGCTAAATAGTAAAATTCCCTTTTATCAGGAGTGTCGCAAGTCAGTTTTCTGTGATAAATCAAATGTCCTTTCCTTTGTTTCACCAAACATCCTTGGGAGCCAATCACTGCATACTTTCCATCATTGATGTTTTCTGTAGCATTCCATTTAAAAGTGTAGTTTTGCAGCACTTCATAGAGACATATGTTCTCAAGATGGTGACTTCTATTTGGATAATATGTTTTCACAATGTCTGTACTTTCCGGATCTTTTTCTGCTAAATATTTGATTTCTTGAACAGATTTAAGTACTCAATTTTGCATTGCAGCAAGACCTAGACTCACCCAAATGATTCTTCTAGATTTTGAGTATAAACTTGCAAATGATAACCGATCTGAGCATTCTTACGCTCCAATTTCTCGATGGGATAACATCTTCAAACTGAAACTGTATAATTTCTTACTTAGACTCTTCTCATGAGAAATCTCTTCCCACATGTATTTCAATTCCGTCATTTATGATTTTGTAATGTAGGATGTTACATACCAAGCGACAGCAATGGAATTATCTGCTACGTACTGAATATCCATGTTAGCATTCCACATAAAGAGAATTACTGGATTAGAATCATTTATGTATTTTGATTCTTCACTTCTTCTCAAATTGTTGGTATTTTTTGGAGACTTTCTAGTGATGGTATGTCTCATAGCTGACATAAAATTATTTACTCTTCCTTTGGATATTACAGGACGTGGAAATCCAAAACGACATTTGGTATAAAACTTTTCCTTAGACTTGTACTTTCATCGACAGTATTTTCCACATCAATGGCTTTGTAATTGTAAGACTTGTCTTAAGTTGTTTTCTTCTGTTCTTTTGGGTATAGCACATGTGGCATATTCTTCAGTAAAAGACAAAACAGTATCATTGGACTCAGTTCCGAATTTGGAGGCATGCTTGATCCATATCAGCATTTGTATATGAGGAGCACCTCTAGCTTGATACTGTTTTCTCCAAAATAAATCCACATCTTCTCCTAGAGCAGGATTCTTTTTATTGCAGATAAAAGAAATCATAGCTTTAAATCTATGATTGAAATACCTGCATACATTAACAGGATCCAAAGAGCACAATTCTCCAGGTGTCTTGTATTCAATATTTTTTATATTCAAATTTGCCTCTCAAAGAAATTCAAGTAAATCATCCCGAGCGTATTCAGCACAGCTTAGGGTAAAGAACCATGTAGGAGTTCCTAAGTTCCTTAGCATACATTTAAGTTCTTCATGACAACGGTAACAATACTCCTTAGTGCCACGCTGACATGCCATCAGAATAATCAGCTGAGATTCTAAAAGATCATCTCTCTGATGTACTTTATCCAGAAATTCCTTTTCAGAAACATTTTAAAGATGTACTCCTGTTTTCAATATGTGATTAACTGCATATGAAAGTCCAGACAAGTCACTCTCAAACAAAAGATTAAATATATATGGGATACATTGTCGAAATCTTGGATCTTCTGCATATAATCTTGTTGTACGATATTCAGATGCAGGAATCTGCACAGGTCATTCATCATATCATCCACCTTTTCCTGTTGGGAACAACTGCGGAAAACTACGAGCTTCCAAGCTTTTTTCCCATACACTCATGGGACTTCCCTTTGCTTTTTTCATTTGGAATTACTCATTAGTATTCCCCATCACTTCTTTTGAATGAAGCGAATGTACACTATAATGTTTATAGATTTCTTCACGTTTAGACGTCCGCTTTTTCAATTTGTCCACTTGACGTTTCTTTATCTTCTGCTAAAAGTATTTCTTCTTCTCCCACATACACATTTTTATAGTACTCATTGTTTTTATCAGATACAACGTTGCCTTTTGCACAGTCCTAACATCCACTAATTCTTACTCTTAGTAGGAACACTATTTACTAGAATAACTAGTGGTTCATTTTCTACATTCTCTACACCAATAGTTTCATAATTTTTCTTTAAATCTAGAGGTAAATATACAACTCTTCCTTTTTATCCTCTCTTTAAATCTGAAGGAGGCAATTTACCTGTTTTAGGCTCCGTACAAACAATAGCGTGAAATGGGTGCACACATTGAATGAGAAAGAGCACTGTTCAACTCACTTCATTTTAGTGCTGGACTTTTTGCATAATACAATCTTCTAACTTCTGCATTTGCGAATGATGCACTGCTAACATCCTGAAATGATGAAAAACACTCTGACATACTTTTCTAGAAAGACAAGCCAGAGAATGACCTTGCATACCAGTATTTTTTCTTACTCTGCAAAGGTCTAGTCCTTGCAACATCTTCATCTTTTGTTTAACACTTTTTTTTACTGTATTGTCGTAAGAAATTGCATAAAATATCAATAGATTCTTGTAGTACACTACAAATATTACTTTAATTCGAAGTGTACACTTGGGCTTTTGGACGTCTTCTTAGAACTTCATCAGCTAACACTTCTTTTGCATTTCTGGGAATCATCTTCTCTTTTTGAATTGGACAACCATTTCCAACCTCATAAGCTCAACTACTGGTATCAACTGCATGCAATAAATTACTGGTCTGAAAATAACTCTCTTCATTAAAGAAAGGCTCTGAACTTGAACTGTGTTTTTATTCTCCCCCAAAAAAATCACAAAACTTAGTTCTGTTAATTACTCTTTTCCTCTTACTTTTGGCCTTCATGAAAAATAAGTGATCGGATTCTGTTTAAAACTAAAATAAATCATTTCATGTTTAATTCAAAAGCTTTTTGAACAATGGATTCAATATGCTTCTTCTTTTTATAAAATTGTGCTCTTTTTATATTTTAAGTTAAAACCACTCTATTATAAAAAATAATTTTCCTGATTTCTTTATACTGATTTTGCCTTCTTTTACCATTCATTGTGTCTTGTGTATATAACTTTCGATTTCCTCCTTTCTTTTTACACATATTCTTTTTTCTAGTCGAAGCATTATTTGTAGTCTGTGCAATCTGCACACTATTTCTCGGCTTTGAAAGTTTTTAAATGAATTCTTTAGTAGTCTTACTGGAAGACTTTTCCTTTTTACCCACATGATGTTGGTCATCCAATACTTGTTCTGTAATTTTCTTCAAATAATTGTCCTTTTGCTGTTGTTTTCTCTTTTTTGATTTTTCAGGCATGATAACTTTATTTTTAATGATGATAAACAATATCTGTAAAAAATAAATATAAAAAAAATATTTTAATAAATTTATAAATTATACATTTCAATTATTATACAAACACATTGCATGTGCTAAGGACTAGCTCACTATATGAGTAGTTGATTAGCAAAACAATAATTAGAGTACTACAAAGAGAGTGCCTGGGTCAATTTATAAGTGGTTCAGTTTTGGCAATGTGAATGGATTAGTAAATACTGCTGAATGGGTCTCTACAACAGTGCAAGGACAGTTACAGGATGTTTGCTGGAGTGTATGGATACTGCCTGGGAGAGATGAAGGTGTTTAGGATAAGTGTGTAGGTGATTTAAAAAAAATGCATGCATATTCGATAAAGATTTGTAGCAGTCCATGTGCTGAAGCCTGGATCACTGCATGAGTACTTGCTTACTGATTAAATGATTAGAGTACTGCAAGGAGAATGCGTGGGTGAATTTATAAGCAGTTGGGTTTTGGCAGAGTAAATGCATTAGTACGTGGTGCAGAATGGGTCAATACAGGATTGCATGGGCAGTGACAGGGTGTTTCCTGGAATATAACAAGACTCACTAGGGATTTAAAGGCCTCAAAGAAAAGTGCGTAGATGGTTAGAGGACTACACGCATAGTGGATCGCAGTTTGAAGCACTCCATGTGGTAAAGCTCTAAATCACTGAATGAGTATTTGGATACTAACTGAATGATTAAAGTACTGGTAAGGAGAGTGCCTTGATAAATTTATAAGTGATTGGGTTTTGGCGCAGTGAATGGATCAGTACATGGTGCTGAATGGGCCACTAGATGAGTGCAAAGGGAGTAACAGGGTGTTTGCAGGAGTGTATGGATACTGACTGGGTAATTGAAGGTGTGAAGGACAAGTGTGTAGGTGTTTATAGGATTGCGTGCATAGTGGTTAGGCGTTTGAAGCAGTCCATGTTGTAAGGTATGTGTCTCTCACATTGGTTGCCCAACTTGACAACATGACAGCTTTTAAAGCAGTTATCTGTCTGAAAAGACTTGAAGTAACCAAGGGCCAGATGTAGGAGGGCAAATACCGGTTTGTAACGGCCGATTTCGGCCGTTACCGACCGGCATTTGGAGTTTGGGATGTAGCGGCATGTTAAAATTCAGATTCGGTAATTTTACCGAATCAGTAAAATAGCTAATCGGTAAAATTACCGAATCTGTATTTTGACATGTAGGTAGCACTGTAATCAGTGCTACAGGGGTTTAAGAATTCGTTATTTACCATCAACTAGAAGTTGGTGGTAAATAATGAAAACCCTTTGAAAAGCATTTTTTTTGCTTTTTAAACAGTGCCATGTTGCAGACATACATGCCCTAAGGGCATGCATGTCTGCAACATGTGCACCCATGCACAATTGAGGGGTGCAACAGGGTGTCTAAGTGACACCCTGCCACCCTTCAATGTTTCCCCCAATTTCCGAATCGGTATTTACCGATTCGGTAATTGACATTCATTCCTATGGGCCTCCAGGCCCATAGGAATGAATGGCAATTACCGAATCGGTAAATACTGATTCGGTAATTACCAAATCATACCTATTCGGTAATTAAATCGGTAAAATTACCTACATCCCGATTGCCAGTTCTTAAATACCAAAACGGTATGATTCGGTATTCAAGAATCGGTAATCTGGGATTACCTACATCTGGCCCCAAATGCTTCTCTCACAATGATTGCCCAAATGTACAGAGACTCACTGTGTGATTCTAGATAAGCAACACTATTCCTTGGAGTTTACCAAAACACATTCACTAGTCTGGAAGGGGTAAGGTGACTGCACACATTTTACATAATTCACTACTGCATTCTAGTGTGAAAGCCTGACTCATTCTGCGGATGCATAAGCAATGACTGGCTTCTAATACTACAAAAACCAGACAACATGACAGGTTTTAAAGCAGTTATCTGTCTGCAAAGACATGAAGTAAGCAAATGCTTCTCTCACAATGCTTGCCCAAATGCACACAGACTCACAGTGTGATTCTAGACAAGCAACACTGTTCCTTGGACTTTACCAAAACAAATTCACTAATCTGGAAGGGATAAGGTGACAGCACACATTCTACATATTTCCGAACTACACTCTAGTGTGAAAGCCTGACTCATTTGGCGAATGCATAAGCAGTGACTTGACAACATGACAGGTTTTAAAGTAGTTATCTGTCTGTAAAGACATGAAGTAACCAAATGCTCCTCTCACAATGGTTGCCCAAATGCACACAGACGCACAGTGTGAGTATAGACAAGCAACATTGTTCCTTGGACTTTACCTAAACAAATTCACTATTCTGGAAGGGGTAATGTGACTGCACACATTTTACATAATTCACTACTGCAGTCTAGTGTGAATGTCTGTCTCATTCTGCAAATGCATAATCAGTGACTGCCTTCTAATACTACTAAAACTTGACAACATGACAACTGTTGGACTTTGCCCTTCTGGCAGGTACACCCCTAAACTTTTAGCTTTTTATGGTGACCCAGTGTTAGTGTTTTTTGGCTTCTGCGCACTTCACCACTGTGTCCCAGGGTAAAGTGCATGCATGTAGTGAGGTTGGCCTGCCCTCCCATAGGGATGCATGGGGAATGTATGTGTCCCTGGTACTTCCTGATGTGTGGGGCGTGCAAGCTCGAGTTTGGTATGTGCAGACTTGTGTGATTAAATGCTGCACGATGACGTGTGCGGAGTGCCACTTCTAGAAGTTGGCCTGTCTGTGTATAAAAGGTGAAATGACTGGCTGGCTTGTGATTGGCTGGAGCTGGCTGGTGAGCCAGGCTCCAGGAGTCAGGCTGGGTCTGCCCCAGTGGTGAATGGGAGATCTGCATGTTGTTGGTCGGGTAGGAGTGCAACTGGGACCTGAATAGGGCTGGGCTTCCCCCACACAATGCTGGCTCTGCGCCCTATGGTGCGACTGATGACCCTACCCATCCTGTGAATTGGCAGAGGGACTGAGCAAAACAAAGTGCTCAGGATCCAGTTGTATCTGGTTCGCCCCTTGCCTGCACCCATATAGACAAAGGGGTTTAGTGTATAACAAGAGGCTGTGACTTCTTGTAAAAGGTTCTCTGTTCCTGACCTGAAGAGGGGGACCTGCTGCTGCTGGGCACCAGGAGGATACCGCCACTAGGGACTGCCTCCCTACCTGGAGGGCCCTGTGAGCTGGATCCTGGGCCCAGCTTTGCCCACCCTGCCTACCTTCCTAAAGACCTTTGCTGGACCTTGGCTGCGCTGCCTGCCTGGACATTGCTGTACACAGGGCATTTCAGCCCAGAGAGGCCAGGAGACAGGTTCTATGTTTATGCCCTATGTGATATTTTGGCGCAAGTGTGATTACCTGCCTAATGTGCTTTTCTGCATCAGGGATACTGTGTTTGTGCCGATACCTCTGAATGCGTTATGTGATGCTTAGGAGGTTGCTCATAGTTCCCTGCGTGATATTTTCCTAAGGTGGTTAGGGTTGCATAGGTGGTACTTACCTTTTACCAGTGGTTACTGGTTGTGCGCTACATTTGTTATTTGGTGCTACAGTTATTATATGTGCTATGTTCTAGTTCTAAGTGTTATTCCTACAAAGTGCTAATTCTACCAAGTGCTAGGTGTAAAAGTGCTTATTCCTGACAGTGGTCCATGTGGCCCTGTCCTGTAAATATACATCCTTTGTAAATTCCACCTGTGCCTGTTGGCACATTGTAAAGTGTGTGTTTATTATCTAATGTGTTTGGTATAATACAAAGGCTATTTTTATATATACCCTTGTGTGGAGTTTCCTTTGTGGTGGGCTTTGGGTGTTGTTGCTGAGGGTGTGCGCAAACACTTGACTTACATTGCCTCCGAGATTAGCCTTGCGGCTCCCGTCACGTTACCTAGAGGGTGAGCAGGGGTTACCTTTGGCGTGTAAATCTCTTGCCATGACTAGTGGTGGTTTCTGCCTGGCTTTGGCGCAAGCCTTAGACAACTGGAAATCCCATTTCTAACATTGGTGGTAGGGAAAGGGATCCGGATTTGTGTTTGCGCTGTACCGCAGTGGCAACTGGCTGGACCACAAAACTTTGCATTTTAGATAATCACGTTCCATTATTTCTTCTCCTAAGAATGTAATTTTTTTTTTTTTTGGGGAGAAACTTTATTGTGCAAAACAACATCATTACAGATATGGGCCTAGAACCACAGGGGCCGGCCGTTAGGGTATGTAGATCAATTACTTGGCATCAAGAAGCAGCGACTGATCCCCAGAGGTCCAGCAGAACTACAGGATACATGTTCGGCAACTCAGGAGGTAGACAGGATATAAATATTTTAAATTTTTTAGAAATGAACAAAGAGAAGAACAAGAAAACAAAACTCAAGGCGAGAAACATTTTAGAAGATGTCGAGCTCCGGTGGAGGAGACCTGCCATACTGGATAGAGAATCAGAAGGACAACAGAGACGACCAGGGGGTGGGGAGGCAGCGGGGAAGTCAGGACAATCAGCAAAGGAGTACATTATGCAGGAACCTCAGGGTCAGGGGGACAAAGAAATATCCGGAGTGTCTTCGAAGGGGGGCGTACAGATGTTCCCTCAGTAGGTGTTCCATTGGCCCCAAATTTTACTCCACGCCCTAGGCCTGCCCCTAGCCAAATATACCGTCTTCTCTCTAAACATGCACCAATCCATGTTCTCCTTCCATACTGACACGGTGGGAGGCCGTTGGGAACCCCAAAGCTGCGCAGTATCCCTTTTGGCAATCATGTTCCCAAGTGCCGCCCACCGGACCTGGGCAACGTTATAGTCATTCGGCTCCCACACATTCAACAAACATCTACGGGCCTCAGGCAGCAGAGCGACCCCAGTGACACACTCCATTACAGCATGCACGCGGTGCCAATACGCCGCGATATCACGGCACTCCCAAAGGATATGAAGGAAGGTGGCACTCATTCCACATCCGCGCCTACACAACCCATCCGAGGAAAAACCCATAGCAACTAGACGAGGACCCGTTACATACACACAATGAAGAATTTTGAGCTGGACGAGACGGAGACGGGCAGGAATGGCAACCTCTTTCGGGGAGGATAGTGCGGACTGCCAGTCCTCGTCATCCAATTCCAACCCATCTCCGGTCCAGGCCTCCCTAAGACGCACAAGAAGATCTCCCCGACTGTTGATTAACTTCTTATAAATCAAGGAAATCGTACTATCGGGCAGATGACCATCGAGTATACGGTCCTCAAGCGGGGAAGATTCAGTGACCGTGGTACCGGCCGCGAAGACCGACAACAAAGCGTGACGCACCTGTGCATATTTGAAGAACTCCTGCTCACTTAACTCATACTCACTCTGAAGCACCGCAAAGGATTTAATCGCACCTTTCACCCAAAGATCACCCACTCTGCTAATGCCAATCGTATCCCAGTTCTCAAACCCTTTCGTAGTCCAGAGGCATCCCAATCTTTCCGAAGCAAACAAAGGGGTTGCTCGCGTCAGTCGATCATTCCATCCCATGGCCACATTGGCATCCTTCCACACACGCACTGCAATCTTAGTGAGTTCCGTTAGGTTCCTCCCCGCCATCCGAGAGTAGAGCGCTCTGTTGAAGTGGCCACCAGGCAACAGATATTTATCCATCTCAAACGCCGGATTCGGACCGGGTGCATACGCAGCATGGTTGATGGCGGACAACTGGGAGGCCCAATAATACCTCCTGATGTCCGGGAGCACGATGCCCCCGTCATACCAGGGGAGAGTTAGTTTTGCGAGAGCGATGCGTGCGCGACCGTCCCAAACGAGTCTCCTCTGTAAACCCTCCACCTCCCGAAAGTAGGTCGGCGGAATAATATCAAAAGAGTTCTGAAGTGCGTAGAGGAATCGGGGCAGGGACATCATTTTAAATAGTGCCCCTCGACCGAGCGGCGACAACGGCAATCTACGCTAACGAGCCACGTCCAACTTCAAGCGACGGAGAGGAGGAAGGAGATTATGCTTGTAGCGGACAGCCGGGTCCAACGACAAGTAGACCCCCAAGTACTTGAAGCCGGATTGTGAAATTTGAATGGGAAACCGATTCGGCAAGGGGGAAGGCCGCCGGAGATGACATACACACACGATTTAGACCAATTAATGATCAAACCGGAGTTTTGCCAAAAGAAGTGAGGACGTCAAATAGGACGTTAAGGGATTTGCGAGGGGAAGTGAGATACAAGAGAATATTGTCAGCATAGAACGAAAGCCGGTCTTCAAAATTGGGGGTCCACTGAATGCCCTTTATCGATGGTTCCCATCGGAGCTAGGCCGCGAGCGGTTCCAGAGCAAGAGCAAAGAGCAGGGGGGACAGTGGGTACCCCTGCCTAGTACCCCTCTCAAGAGCGAAGGACTGGGACACCCTGCCATTTACGACAACCTGAGCCAGTGGATCCGTATATAAAAGTCTCACCCAACTGATAAATCCCTCACCGAAACCGAACTTCTCCAGAGTGGCCCAAATATATTGCCATTCTATCATGTCAAATGCCATCATGGTGTCCAATGAAGCCAAGATGGCCGGCTCGGACATAAACTCCGCCCTAGAGAGAACGCCATGTAGGCGCCGCAAATTAAGAGCGGTGTTCCGGTGCGGAATGAAACCAGATTGATCCGGATGGATCAGGTCACAAATAACAGTGAGTAGACGATTAGCAAGGACCTTGGAGAGAATCTTCGGCTCAGCGTTCAGTAGGGAGATAGGCCTGTATGAGGTACAACGGTCACAAGGCTTGCCCTCCTTGGGAATTACAACTATAGAAGCCAGACGCTGGTCACTAGGGAGGGAGCCAAGATCACACGACTCTGTAAACATATCACGAAGATAGGGAATGAATGAATGAATAAAATGTTATTTGTGGTTACTCAAAACCATTAAAATACGACAACAAGCAACAGGAAAACATTGTTATAAAAAGAGTAAAAGAAAGCATAATTAAAATCTAAAGTTCATTAGACCAATTTATGCTCGCCCATCAATTTTGCCTGGTCTCACTCAGCAGGGCGGGTAAGTCTCGATGGTGTTAGAATTCACAGTCGGGGCTGCTATGGGAGGCCATCAATTTCCGGCGTGACTGTTCAATGAATTTGCTGAACGTAGCCATGTCTTTCACTGTTTCCATTGTGAATAGGTGGTATACGGCCTCCTTTATAGATCTGATCCCGTGTGTGAGTAAAATTGGGTTTAGGTAAAGGTTACGCTCAGGGGACAACGCCGGGCAACAAAATAAATGTGTGCGAAGCTCTCATTTTTATATTTACAAAGCTGACACACCGAGTGCCTTATCCAGGGTGAGCTCGAAGGATAGAGTTCTTTGAGGGGAAGTGGATGTAATCTAAGCGCTAGAATCCTATTTAACGCTTGTTTCCCCACCGCCTGGGTGAGGTGGAGTTTGGAGTTCTGTGCTGTGTGTGGAAGTTTTAAGGACTCATGAAAGCCTCTTGTTTCCAGAGATTCCAAGTCCGAGGAGCGCGAGCAGAGGCGAACCTGTTTTTTTATCGCGCTTTTAATGGCGGCGTACTTAATTAACTCAGGGTCCCAATTCTTTACAGCAAGCTTCAGAGCTTCTTTGGCTGCACAGAGGCTATTTGACCACGGGTTATCTGGTTCCCAAAAAATACTTTTTATAGTAAATTTCAGAGTGTTCTCAGTTGCCGCAAGTGCAAGGAAAAAGTATTTACTCATTGAGCCCAGCTCTTCATATTTTTGTTGGGTCAGATTGAATTCGAGCCGCACTAAGTTGTTTCTGGTGCAGGCAGGTAGATGGAGTAGCTTTTTATATGCCGCGCAGTGGATTTTTTCAAGTGCACTAGGTAATTTGCCAGGGAAGGCCTGTTGTGCATAGTTCAAGGAAGGTATTAGTTTCGCCCTTAGTACTCTTTGGATTGCTGTTGTTGTTGGGCTATGTAATGTAGCATACAGCTTGCCAAGGGCGTATGTGATGCTTTTCCCTTTTGCCCGTAATTTGTCAAGGTGTACTCCTGGGCGCCCTGTCTTGCTAAGCCAGACTCCCAAGTAATTGTAGTATTGTGTGCAGTCCAAAACCAACTTTCCTATTCTCCATTTTATCAATTTTTTTTCGGATAGGCCCCAAAAATTATTATTTTTGATTTGGATGGATTTACAATCAGTTTGTTCTTGGCGTTGTAACTTTCCAGAGACGTTAGTGCTTTTTGTAGACCGATTTTAGTGTGGTCTAAGAGCACCAGATTGTCGGCATATTGCAGCAGTTGGATCTTGGTGTGTCCGAGCAGAGGTGTTGCTAGTGATGCTCCAGTCAGGGCATTGCCCAGATCTGCGGTGTATAAGTTAAACAGCATCGGCGCTAGGACGCAGCCTTGCTTCAATCCACGGTTGGTGTCAATTTTCTCCGAAGCTGCCCTATTTGAAATCTTGATTCTGACCCAAGTTCTTGAGTATAGTGATTGAATGGCTTTTAGTAGAGGGGGGTCGATGTTCCAGCTTTCCAATTTCTGCCAGAGAATAGAGCGGTCAACGCCGTCAAAGGCCGCCGTATAGTCGATGAAGCACGCAAAAATCGGAAGGGTTTTCCGCGCCACAGCCTTCTGTGATAGATATGAGAGCGCTATAATGTTGTCCACTGTTGAGGCTCCTGGTCTGAACCCTGTTTGGTAGAAGGGCAGGAGGTCCTCCTTGCTGACCCACTTTGACAGTTCCACTAGTAAAGTACTAGCATAGGCCTTACCCTCGATGTCGAGCAGGGCGATCATGCGATAATTTTGGGGATTAGATTTCGGCCCTTTCTTATAAATGGGGTGAAGTAGGGACCCTCTCCAAGAGTCTGGAACGTTCCCCATCAGTCGACATTCAGCGTATAGCGTAATCAGATTGTCAGTCCAGAAGTCTGTGTCTTGCCGGAAAAGAGAGTCTGGCAGGCCATTGAGTCCTGGCGCCCCATTTGGTCTGATTTTTTTTAAGATTGTGTTGACCGTCTTTTTTTCCAGAAAGATCGGCTGCTTCACAGTTTTTGTAGTGTTGGTATAGTTGGGGCGCGTTGTCTAGGTCTATGTATAATGAATTAATGCTGCCTTCCGCATTGTACAGGGTTTTCACATGGGCTGCCCAGGTATCAGAGTCAATTGAGTTATCCCTCTGGGTGCCTCCTTGATTTAAGGTGTTAAGGTATTGCCACAACTCTTGCGATTTGCTGGGGCTCAGTAGGCCGAAGATCTTTAGCCATTTCTCCTTGATGTAACCCCGTTTTGCGGCCCAAACTTTCTTCGAGTGTGATTTTGTGATTTCTTGAAGTTGTCTTTTATCCTGAGCTGAGCCAGTTTTCAGGTAACCCCTTCGCTTAGATCTTACTTGTCTCGCACTTTCTTTAATTGCAGGGATGTGGCCGAAGTTGTAAGAAGAATGTGTATAAATGTTATGTGTTGTTCCTCCTTGTAGGTTTTAATGCTAGGTTGCGGGCCAACTGATCCCATTCTTCTATTATGCCCCTTTTTGCTTCGTTTATTGGCCCGTCAGCCCATAATTTTTTCCATTCCTCGAACTTGTTAATGGGCGCCGAGCCCTATTTAATCCTCCTCACCAGTGTAAACAGCTCAGCGCCATTTGATGATCCTACATGTTTTAGCGTATAGTGATTGTCTGCTGTAGTTTTTAAGTTGATTATTAATGCTTCATGGTCACTTTCCTTGCGTTGTACAACTTTGTAGCCTGTCATTAGTTTTTGTAGCTGGCTGCTTACTAGAATATAGTCAATAGTGGTGTGATTGTTATACGTTGGTGGGCATTGGCTTCCTGGAATGTCCCTTAAAAGTAAGGAGTGGGCCGATGATAGCTGATAAGAACGCATAAGGGCATTGAAGGCCTCTGTGGCTGAAGAGTTATTGCTTTCAGCTGACCTGATCCCAATATTGTGAGTATTGAAATCCCCGAGGATTATTGATTCCATGTGAGCATATTGTAGGAGGAGATTCTCTATATGGCCTATTAGCTGGGAGAGATTGTCCTTGGCTCCCGAACCGCAGAGCTTATAATAAACGTTGATTAGCAGTATTGTGAGTGGGCCCTTACATGTTGAGAAACCCTTCAGAATGCCTGCCATGTACATGTTTGATGATGTTTTTATTTCGCTAAATTGTATTTTCCGAGAGAGCCTGATGTATATTGCAATGCCTCCTGAGGGTCTGCCAAATATGTTCTCCTTGACGGCTAGATTATGATAGTCCGCGAACCCCCTTATTGAGACCGGTTTAGTAGCCCAGGTTTCTTGGATGCAAATTATGTCCACTCCTTCAAGGAACGGGGGTATCGCCGGATGTTGTAGTAGCTTAACAATCCCTGCTACGTTCCAGGACATAATAGTGGCGCTTTGGCTACCAATTTTCTCAATTCTATTTCTGGCTGATGGCTCCACTTGTCGGTGGGGTGAGCGATTCTTAATTGCAGTAGAACTGGAGTTAGGAGTTTTGATTTAAGGCCCTTGACAACCAAGACCAGTCCACGCTGGAAGTGTTATGTATTGAGCAACGCCGGGTCCCTTTGCCCGGGTTTGTGGTGATTTTGATTAAACCGTCACTTGTTAGTTTCGTATTTATGTTTGTAGCATGGTTACTCCCTTGAGGAATGGATGATGTTTTTGGGAGTTGCTGAGGTAGCTCCAACAATGGGGTCTTCCTTTGTGTGTCTGAGTTCCGAGAGGTGTTTAGTTGCTTCGAGTGGCCATGTTTCAGTGGCATAGGGTATTTTACCGCTGGGCGGCTCGTGATCTTTATGCCCCAATCTTCCAGTTGTTTCTTGTTTCTTTTTAGTGCATGAGCCATCTCTGGATTAGAGAAGAGCAATTCTGTGATTTCATTGCTGTCGCCTGATCCCTGATTGAGGAAGGAAACGCTTTTGATGTCTGTTGATTCTATGGTTTCCATCCCTGAGATATTGGCGCAGAGTTTTAATATGTTGCCGCGGTTGAGGATGTCCCACTTGCCCTGCGAGATATATTCAGGTTGGAGCCACAATTTCAAGTCATCCTGTGTGAAGGAGATCAAGTTCTTGTGTGTTATAGCTACCTGAAAGTCATGGTGAATTGAATCATCTGGAAGTTTCTGTGTCAGGATGTCAGGGTTGCCCTCTGCGTGGTTTCTAGTGGCTGACGTCAACTGGTCTGTCTTGTTCGTCTTTCCTAACAAGGGCAGTGCTTCTCTCGTTCTACCAGAGGCTTCGTTCCGCGCTTTCTTCCGTGGGGGGCTCCCTAAATGGGGTGCCTGGGATCCTAGCAAGACATGGCTGCCTTCACGAAATGTTTGTTCATGTTGATGGTTAAAGCGCCCTCCAATTTTTTCATCGCTTGTATCCTTGGTTTTGGGCCGTTGGCCTATGCATGCCTCCATGTTATCCTCAATGGTATAGTCAATGGTAGCTTCACCGGAGTTGAATAACCTGATGGCTTTTTCATCTGGAGTATGCAGCTTTAGGGGGATGTTGGCCTCGAGATCGTTGTTTCTATGGGTCGCATGCTCTTTAGTTTCCGGCAAAAGCCATTGCCTAATTGAGCCATTTTGTTAGGAGTTGTTTTATCTTTGTTTATTCAGCTTCTTTAGTTTTTTCTTATTTTTCCTGGAGAGATGGCCGATGTCTAGGGTTGTTGCTTGCAGGGTGTTTGGGGATTCATGTTCTTTTAGAATAGTGCTACACGCATCTGTTGTTTTTTCTGGCACCCTGGCGGAGGGCTCTTCCGCCATCCTTGAGGTGCCTTTCTGGAGTTCTTTGCTATGCGGTTGGGGGGTCTGCACAGTGCCAAGCGCAGTGTGATCCTTGATGTTCTGCTGGGGAAGTGCGGTGTGCCGATGCCTGCTAGTTTCAGACTTTAGGTCTTCTATTAATGTATTCATTATCCCTGGGAGCTTTTCCAAGTTGCGCAGCACTGGGCTGCATCCGCACTCCTGCGGCTTGAGTGTGACTGTTGTATTTTCCTGAGCTCGTAGGATCAACGAGTTCAGGTCTTCTAATTTGGAGTCTATGCTTGAGATCAGACCAGCGACTGTGTGGAGAAGACTTATCTGAACATCCAGTTTGTCGGCGTGCATTATTGCTGCATTTACCATTGAAGACAGGACATCATTAATTAGCACTAGGTGGTGATACAGGGTTGCCGGTTGCTGTTCCGTTACATTTTCAACCCCCCGTCCTTGTAGGCTAAGTCTTGCGGTTGTATTGTCAGGTGTAGGGCTGCCTTGGGTTGGAGTGTTAATTGCTGTTACTACGAAAGGTTCTGCATATGCGCTGAGTGCTGGGTGCTAATTACACTGACCCCCTTAATCTTAAACTGCCCCGTTGCTCGGGGATCTTCAGTCACTCCATCGACCAGAGCGTCCGTTTGCATGCCCCGTAACTGTTGGATTACTAAGTTGGGAGGACTATTCTTGCAGATGTTATTCCTCTGCAAGTTTGGTGCCGTTGTTACTTGAGCTACTGTTCCACCCGGCACCGTGATTATTTTCGTCAAGAGTGGAAGTGGGATGGCCGGGTTCCTAGGGGAGTTGGTTCCTGATGGTGTAATCGAGGCTCCTGTAGTCGGGCTAGTTGTGGCGTTCTTTTGATCTGTGCCCTGGCGCACGGAAATCGGCGTTGTGTTAAACAGGTAGTCTCTTATATCTCTGTTGCTTACAATGTTGGTTGATATTTTCCTATTGCTACCAGTGGTTGGGCACTTGTTAGGCGTTGACCCCTGAAGATTAGCGTCCAGGCCTTGTTGGAGGTTAGGCGCCCGGGGTGGGACTAAAGGCAGGTCTCCTATTTGATCCATTTCCACCTCTACGTCCGCCTCCGCCTCCATCTCCACCTCCGCCTCCACAGGCCCATCTTTGTGACATGCCCCCATGTTTAAGGCCCCTCTACCAGGAGGATAAAGCATTTTTTCCTTTTGGCGTCTTGCTGACTTGTGAGGACGAGAATTTTCTTGCCGTTGTAGAAGGTTCGAGTTTCTGGTTCTCATCTTTGAGGTTCGACCTGGGCCTAGTTCTGGGGGCGGGAGGGGGGCAGATTACAATGACCCCCTCCTATTCCTAGCTCACTGTTCTCTGAGCTTAAGTCCAAGTAGTTTTTTTCTGGGCTGATCCGTCCCAGGACAGGTCTTCTCAGTTCTTGCAGGCTTGCAAACAGGCTCTCTCTCCTCACTACTTCTGCCTCTCCCCCGCCTGGACGGTTCAGCAACCTTGCTCCGACCCCCGTCTGGCGAGTGGGTCAGGGGCGAGAGGAAAATAGGGCAGCTGAGCAGGCTGAGCAGACTTTTGTGGGGGAGCTCTCCTGGAAATTCCTCCGCTCCAGGCACACCAAGGGCCCTAACCCAAGCGCCCCAAACGCTCCAAGGAAGGGCGAGCTCACCGCCTGCAGGCTCTTTCCGGTTCTTTCCGAGCTTTCTCCAGCTCCAGCTGTCAACACCACTAGCGGCACCCCACGCACGCAATTCGCGGCCCCTGACTCGCAGTTTAGAGAGCCGTTGGGGAGCTGATCACCACTTCCGCCACGACATGTGAGCTGCTCGTGTCGTGATGTGTCAGTGCTCCTGCAGTGCTGTTCTTTCGGGGCGTCTTGCGGTGTTAAAGCTTGACACTGGGGGGCTAATTGACGCTTACTTGGCAGTACGGTGGGGCGGCGATCTGCCTCGGCTACCGAGGCTACCACTGCTTCCACAGCTACCTCGAAGGGGTGGTGAGTGGGATTAGCTTGGTTCGACATAGCAGGGGTGAGCGGGCTTACCGGGCATGCAGAATCTCAGCTTCAGCCCCGGGCACCGGCACCGGCACCCGCTCCTGCTCTTGCTCCAGTGTCCGCCGTGCCGTGCTCCTGTGCTGCCGCGGGCTCCTGCCACAAATTTTCACCACCAAATTTCCTCCGCTGCCGTTTGCACCTCGCTCCTCGGTGGCCGTTTGCACCTCGCTCGACTGGCTGTGGCTCGTAGCTCCTCCTCTACTCTGCTCAGGTGCGCACAATCAGTCACTGCATCTCACGCCCCACGAAGATAGGGTGCAACCGTATCCGGGCGCAATTTGTACAATTCAATAGGCAGGCCATTTGGGCCCATGGCTTTGCCAGAATGGAGGGAACGGATCGCAGTCGCAATCTCGTCGACCGACAACGATTCTTCCATACACTCCCGATCCTCTTCAGACAGGCAGGGCAGCGCGATGTCCCTCAGCAATAAACGAGAGTCGTCCTCATCTCTGTCGGACACCGGGGAGTAGACCACACAAAAATAGTCAGCAAAACATTCCACAATCTCGCCAGGGTCAGTCACATTCACACCGTCAGAATTCTGAATCACAGGGACAACACGATTCGCTCTCTCCTTCTTATTGAGCCAGGCAATCAATTTACCCGCCTTATCCCCAACATCATATAGTCTACCTTGCTGTTCCTGTACATCTTCTTGGCAGCATCTCTCACCAGTCAAATCAAACTGTTTCAAGCTAAGGGCGTGGAGTCTATCCCGAGTAACACCTAAGTCTAGGTCAGCCTCCAACTCCAGTATTTCGGCCTCCAGAAGCACGACCTGCCCATTCCTAGCTTTCTTGGTCTCAGCTATTAGAGATAGGGCGTGTCCGCGAATAACAGTTTTGAAGGCTTCCAACAGGGACACTGAGGACAAAAAAGACCCCTCATTCTCCAGGAAGTAGTGGTCAAGCGACTTTATGAGGCTGGTGTGGGTCTTGGGGTTGCGCAGATGCCAGGGATTGATAGGGGCGACCCGCCCCGCAGCGTGCAGCCCCGTATCGAAAAGAAGCCACACAGGAGAGTGATCCGAAATGCCCCGGGCCAAGTGGCTAACCTCCCCTACGTAGGAGGACTGGACAGCAGGCATGAGGAAGTAATCTAGCCTGGAGAGACTCCCATGAGCCCCGGAGTGATAGGTGTAGTGACGTAGCGTTGGATGCATTAACCTCCAGCAATCCACCAGACCAAAGGTGTCCAAGAACCCACCAAGCCATGATTGGGAAGCGGGAAGGTCCCTGGGGGGGTGGTGGTCCAAATCGCCGGACAGTACAGAATTAAAGTCCCCACCCATTAGAAGAAGACTATCAGGGAGACCCAGCATCATCCGACCAACATCCGAGAAAGTAGAGGTCTGGAGGCCTGGGGGAACATACACCGTGACTAAAGAAAGAGTCTTGCACTCCCACCTACCAATGAGGGCGGCATAATGCCCTTGGTCATCAAGAATGACATTATCAATCTCCAGAGGGAGGGAAGACCGGACCAGAATACCAACCCCTCTAGAACCAGTGGTGAACCCGGAGTGTGCAACCAATCGGTAACCCCACCTATTCATAGAGTGACACACATTGCCGACCAAATGCGTGTCCTGCAGGAGTACCACATCAGGGGACAAACGATGTCAATATTGCAGTACAACACCCCGTTTTATACGATCCCCCAATCCATTGACGTTCCAAGATATGAACTTCAACCCACTACCCCCCATCCCCAAAGGTGTTGCATAAGTCTCCCAAGAAAGAGCATGACACCAGAAGCAGAGAAAGAACCAATATGCCGCCTTGAGAAAGGAAAACACAAACACCAACACCCCCTCCAACCCCCCAACTAAAGGCCATTACAACTCCCCCCTCCCTGCACCCCTGCGGTAGACTAAAAAGCCACCCCAAAATGCAGTGTGCCTGTCGCCCTAACAATCCCATTCTACAAAAAGACCCCCCAGGAGGAAAGAGGCCCGTCCCCACCCGCCACCCAGGAGTGGACTACCATAAAGCAACATATACAAAAGAAATAGCACCCAGCTGAGCGACGTCCAATGTTCGGAGGTCAGGGACCGAAAAGTCACTTCTGTGTTGGCTCACCACCCTCGGCACCGCCAGGGCGCTCCGTCCGATCGCCTTGGCCAGGCAGCGAATCCAAACAGTCACTCACATTGTCCGGTCGATCAAAAAAGAAGGTCCGTTCCTCATATTCCACTCGAAGCCTGGTAGGGAAAAGCAGTGCGTACTTCAATCCCAGGCCCCGGAGACGCCGCTTAACCCCCTGAAAGCCCATCCTTTGTCTCTGGACAAGTTGAGTGAAGTCCGGGAAAAAGTTGACCGAGGAGTTTTCGAATTTCACCGGGCCATGCACTCTCGATGCCTGCAAGATCACATCACGGTCTCTGAAATGAAAAAGTTTTGCGATGATAGGCCTCGGGCTTACCGCCTGGGACACGATATGCACGCTCCACAGCGAAGAACTTGCTCAGCCCAGAAGGGGCAAGATGGGTGAGGATTAGATCTTCGACCAGGAGGTCCACCAAGTGAGACTCGGGGTTTTCTGGAACACCTATGATGCAAATGTTGTTGCGTCTTGCCCTGTTCTCGAAATCCTCCAGCCGATGGGACATTAGGTCATTGGACGATTTCAAATTCCCAAGTTCGGATTGGTGTTCCGACACATCCGCCGTGAGGCTGGACGTCTTCAAATCCAATGACTTCACTTTCTTGTTAGTTTTAGACAGGTCGGCCCTGATCAGAGTAACGTCAATGGCGACTGTGTCGATTTTACTAGCCAGAGCCTCATACTGCTGGCCGATGGTTTCCCTCATGCCGGTAATGGCGCCCATAATGTCCTGCAGGGACAAGTCAACAGGAGCAGAAAGGTCATCTCTGGTGTCCTCCGGGGAACGGCTGGAAAGCCCGGGGGATCCTTTGGCTTGAGTGTACCGGTCCATAATGTTTGTCTGGACCGGTCCCCCACGAAGAGGCGTCTTAGTCTTCTGCTTCTCGGCGTCACCCCTGCCCACCATACTGGAAGATGCGCCCCGGAGGGGGCCGCGGGACCTGGTGAAAATGGCCGCCGGCAGGCCGGGCGCCAACAAACCACAAGGGCTAGCTCGTACGGCCAAGAGAAAGTCACAATTTGACCCAAAAGAGCTAAAATGAGGAAGCAGTGCTAACACTAAATGGAGGCTGGATTGGTCTCCAGCTGGGCGAAGCGGTCTCTCAATCAGACCCTGCCAGGATCTGGAAACGAAACCAAAAGTGGAGGTACGGCCACCAAGGAGGCCCCACTGCCGTTGTTGTTCAACTTCGTCCGGGATCCACAAGTCGCCAAGTCCCCGGCACAGCCTCCAGGTGGGCCCCAAAAGTTCAAAGTGCTGTAATTTTGGTTACCCAAGTCCGATTTCAATTCTGAAAAGAGTTCTGAACTCAGTCAAGGTTCATCTTCGAAAGTCCGTCCAAAAAATCAGGATATCTTCAGGATAAATTGCGAGGAGTGGCGAGGGTCCGGGGAGCCCCGTGCTCACGCGACCATCTTGGTTGCGCGCTAAGCTCCTCCCCCCAAGAGTGTCATTTTCAAATAGTGTCCAGTACATTTGTTCCCCGCCCCACTCCCAGAGTTTGGTACCTGTGTCACGTGTGGTCAGGTTGAGAAATCAGGGGCAGTAGAAACTGCCTTACCAGTCCGAGGGGGGGATTGTGTAAAGATGAATGGTGTGTGGCACTAGACAAATGAGTGTGAGTTATCTGGGATAGGGAGCTTGCTGAATACTTTGTGAATTGTGAACTCTTGCTTTAGCTCTGATAGTTAAATCCACTGTATTGCACGTGTCTGTGAGCATCCTGCCAAGATGGAGTCTGCTTTTAATGTCTGGGGTATGTTTATGCATGAGTTGGTGGAGTGTTGCGAAGAGAGAAACATCGCAGAGAATAAGTCAGACACCCAGTCCCAACTTAGGGAAAACCTAACACAATGGCAGAAGGATGACTGGGAACGTGAACACAGTGAGGAGAGGGCCCGGGTCTCACACCATGAGGGTGGTGGGTCTGAGGGGAGTCATGAAGAGTCTGAAGTGGAGGAAGAAAATAACAGTACGGGGACGCCAGCAGATAGTGAAGACCCATAGATAGGGAGTCCCTTGCTGGGTCTAGTGTAGGGGCAGCGCCCCATCCCTTTCCTGGTCCCTGTCCCCAGAGGAGTGGGGAGGTAGGAGGAAAGAGTGGGAGCACCAGCTGGCTTTGGAGAAGCTCAGGTTATTGCATGCCAAGGAGATAGCGCAGCTGGGTATGTAGGAGAGGATGGCGCAGGCTGAGAAGGTCTTTGCCAGAGAGAAATTAGCTCAGAAGGGTAGATTGTCCCCTGAGCACAGTTATAATTTTCTGGGTTCCCCAGGGAGGGTTGAGTCCAGTGGTGCCAGCTATCTAGACTTCAGTGCAGGAAGACCCAGTTCCCAACGTATGGTACCTTGTTCCCAAGAGGAGGAGAACAGGTTGAAGTTCAGGAACCATGGGAAACCACCTCACCAGCGTTGGGTGTATTTTGTGGATGACTGTTCGGTTTCACTAGAGGATTGGCTGGCGGCTAACTCGGACGATGAGAGGGACGGAGTAGTGAATATGTTTCTCAAAGAGCAGTTGCTCAGTGTTTGTTGTCCAGAGTTGAGCCAGCACCTGTTGAAGTCTGAATACTTTAGTCCTTGGGCGCTTGCAGAGGAAACAGAGCGCTGGGAAAGTGCTAGAGGTTCTGAGGAGTCATTGGTGAGTGATTCCAAAAGTAGTGGTTCAGGTATCTTCCAGCCCAGCGTGGTGGAAGAGGTTCAGAGTAGTCCAGCTAGGTCCCAGAGTAGCGAGAGGGTTGTAGGGGCTTACTACCTGTCTCAGTTGCTGTGTTGTTTTAGGGTGTGCGTTTTGTTGTTGTGACTGAATGTGGTGCATTCTCTAGTTAAGGGACATGCACGACACGATCCACACTTCGTGTGGCCCTTGACAGGTGGCATGTCCCAAAGGGTAGTCTGTCCCACCACTTGCTTCACAGGTAAGAGAGCACGAACCAAATGGTCCCTCACATTCATTGCCTTACGGAATGCGTGCAGTGGAGGGGTTGCTCCCCCAAGTTCCTCACTTACTAAATGCCAATGAAGGTTGATGGATTTTTTAATGGCACTACTCTTGGTGTTAAAGGTAGTAACACACACAAGACGATCCTCACTTTGCTTTTTAGGGGTTGGGACCAATAGATTCTCCCGATGATTATGCCACGCCCTCTTGCGAGTTTTTTTAGCAGTCGTGTAGGATATCCACGTTCTTGAAGTGTCACAATGAGTAAGGAGGAGTCCTCAAAGTAATCCTCCTTTTTGGAGCAGTTCCTCCGCAACCTCAGAAATTGGCCAAATGGCAAATTATCTCTGAGATTGCGGGGGTGGTGACTTGTATACCTTAACAGAGTGTTAAGCTCACTGCTCTTGCGATACAGTGTGGTATACAATTTACCCTCGTCTGATTTAATTTGGATATCCAAGAAGTTTATTGAGGTACAATTGGATTCCAAAGTAAATTGGATATCCTCAGAATAAGTATTAAGCCCTTTTTGGAATTCAGTAAGTTGTTCATTACTTCCATACCAGATTAGCAGCACATCATCGATGTAACGTGCCCATAGGGCAATATGGTCATAGTATGGATTTTGCACGTTCAGGACATATCTGTGCTCAAATTCATTCATATATATTATAGCTAGATTGGGGGCAAAACTTGCCCCCATAGCTACTCCTTTCGTTTGAACATAGAACTGACCCAAGAACGTGAAGAAGTTTTGTGTCATCGCTATGGTAAGTAATTTGATAATGAATTCAGTAGGGACGCGATGTGGTGTGGGTCTCTCATTTAAAACATTCTCAATACAAGTTAATGCCGCTTGTTGGGGAATATTTGTATATAAGGACACAATGTCCATTGTGGCCAATATATTTATCGCAGGATCATGATTGCGACCATCAATTAGCTTGATCACATTCATTGTGTCTCTCAGATAAGTTGGGGTAGATATAGCGATGGGTTTTAAAAATATATCTATATATTTACAGAGAGGCTCCAATAGGGACCCACACCCTGAAATAATTGGTCTTCCAGGGGGGTCTTCCACCCGCTTGTGAACTTTTGGTAACGTATAGATTGTTGGCATACGTGGGTTCTTATTATTCAAAAATTCAAACTCCTGATTAGTAATTATACCATCCTCAGGTGCTTGGGTTGTAATTCTGTTGATCAATACACCAATTCTTTTGGTCGGATCAGATTTCAGGAGAGTATAATTTCCTACTACAGATAGTTGGGACAATATTTCATTCTTATATTTTTCGAAACTCTGGACAACAATCGCGCCCCCCTTGTCCGCGGGTTTTATCACGATGTTGCTGTTGTTTTTTAGCGTAGCCAGAGCTTCTCTCTCAGGTTTAGAAATATTATAAGAGACATATCGTCTCTCGGTTAGTATCTTATCCACGTCCCGTAACACCACCTGTTCATACGTTCTGATGTTGTGGTCCATCAGATGTATAGGAGGGTTGAATTTGTCAAATATATTAAATTCAGAGAGGACCATGCTCTCATTCATTGTATTATGGTCACAATGACCGGCGGTCCCAACCCAAAATGGCCGACACATTAGGGGTAATAATATATCCCTTAATTAATAATGCAGTTATGCATCTAAATGGGCTGTAGTTCATGCTTGAGTTTAGTACACACCCCCGAATAACATGGAACTGAATAAACTTAAGTCCTGCTGTCCCAACATGCCGGTGGATTCAGTCCGGCATTTAGACACAGTCCGTCATCTCTTTCTATGACGGACGCCAGGCGTACTCGGAATTAGACGCCGAGCTGACCGGGGGGACTGATTACTCGACTGGTAAGTGCGGTTTTCAACCGCCCTGATCTTTACTAACCTAATCTCGCTAGGGGCTACAACTGACCCCTTTTCCGTTGGCCATTTAGGTAATCGAATTGCAGCGTGTATCGACGGACGGCTGCACATCATTCCCTTGAATTCGCTTTCACCCTTACATCGGCCGATTGAAAGGGCCGTTTGGAAGCTAAATTGGGTAAGATTAAATTGAATACCCGTGTGTATATAAAAGGGATGACTTCTGGTTTTTAGATTTGTTCTTCATGAGCCTCTCCCTCCACTTGTAAATAGGACCTGACTAATTTCCCTGAAAATTGTGGAAGCAGAGACACTGCCTGCATGAGTGGATCTATATTTACAACCTAGACTCACCTTGTGAATAAGGTAAAAATTTTATACTCAGGAGATGTTATGATTGAATTATAATTACTGTAGGATTAGTCCATTGACCATTTCTGTTATAATTTTTGGTATTTATTCCCTATCTCTAGGTGTGAGATTCAACACATCACCCCTCCCTTGTCACCTACACTGATTAGGTAAGCCAAAATTTAAATTATAGCTTATACTTTCATTTTGGCTATGCAACAGCCTTATATATATACTTAATTTGTTCCAGGGCCCTTGCTACTCTTCTGGCTGCCCATATTACTAGTCCTGATGAAGACTCGCTGGCCAAGGTTTAATTTTCCATAAGGCCTCCAAGACGAGTCGAAACGTCGACGCCATAAATCTTTGTCCTGGATGTTGTTATTCAATTTTGCGTGCAATATAATTTTGGAAGCATTGTCTCCATCAAAAAAAATTGTTTTGAAAACACTATAATGGCTAACCTAATCAATTATGCCCCAGGAATAGCTATGGAAAATGACAACCATCGCCAGACCTTCCTGGATTGGAAAAATATTGACAGCAATAGCTTACAATCACTTTTGATTAAAACCAGTCCATTTCTGTCAAATGATGCTAAAATGGCTATTTCCCAATATAATGAGTGGGTTGCTTCCGCGACCACTCTATTGGTTCAGTCAAAACAATGCTCCAGAAACAGATCATCCCCCTCTGCCCCCTGGTACTCGGAAACTTTAAGGACACAAAAGCAGTTGTGCCGGAGGAATGAGAGGAACTGGCGCAGACACTATTCCGAAGAGGTTAAATCAACATACAAGCAATCGGTCACTATATATAAAAATATGATCTTAGATGCTAAGAAGAAGTTCTTTTCAGAGAAAATTGAACTCTCTAAAAACTCAAGCAAGGCTTTGTTTGAGACCACTAAACAGTTGGCTGGATGCTTACCTAACCTACAACCCCCCTCTTCCCAATCATTTTGTGATGCATTGGCTAATTATTTTTACAATAAAGTCAATGATATTTATGCTGTCTTTGCCAACTGTGTAGAAACACAACAAAACATTGCTCCTGAGATGGTGAGCTCCTCCACGACTGGCCCATCTCTTTCCCAGTTTAAAGAGGTCTCTATCAATCAGGTCAGGGACATTGTGTCATCCATCAAATCAGGCTCTGCCTTTGATCCCTGCCCTTTTAAAGTACTGCTCCCAGTCTCAGAAGTACTGCTTCCAGCTATTACATCCATCTGTAACACCATGATTAACACAGGTGTTTACCCCTCTGATCTAAAAAAGACGCTACTAAAGCCTCTACTAAAAAAACATAACCTAGATAGGAACGAGCTTAAAAATTACCGACCGATCGCCAACCTACCTATCTTGGCTAAAATTGTTGAGAAGGCCCTAAATAATCAACTATCAGCCTTTATAGAAACCCATAATCTACTGGATGACTCCCAGTTTGGTTTCCGCCTAAATCATGGGACAGAGACGGCCCTGATCAAGGCTACTGAGGATATCAGAACCATTCGCGACGCGGGTGGTACAGCAGTCTTGATACTGCTGGACTTATCAGCAGCATTCAACACGGTCGATCATGCCATCTTGATCGACCGTGTCGAAGCATTGGGGATTAGACACAGGGCTAGGACTCTTCTGGCTTCCTTCCTTGCCGAGAGAACTCAGGTAGTCGCCATAGGGCCTTTTCAGTCCACCACACTGTCCTTGCCGTGCGGTGTACCTCAAGGCTCATCCCTGAGTCCGACACTCTTTAACATATATGTGTCGGACCTTGCCAAAACCATTCGTGCCCATGGGATGAGCCTTACATCTTACGCCGACGACACTCAGTTGGTTTTGGCCATCGAAAATGACGGCCAAAAAATTGCCGATAACTTCAATCTGGGCATGCAGGCCATAGGGAACTGGATGGCATCCAACTGTCTCAAATTGAACTCGGATAAGTCCGAGGTGGTCATCTTTGGAAGCTTAACCCCAGAATGGTCCTCTCGCTGGTGGCCACAGTCTATGGGTCCTCCCCCCATCCCTGTCAGCAAAGTGAGGAATCTAGGTGTCATGTTTGACGATCGTCTCACGTTTTTCCCCCATGCAAATCAGATTGCCTCCTCTGCTTTTTATAAGCTACGAATCATTAAAAAAGTTCTCCCCTTCCTTCCTGTCTCTGCTGGTAAAACCCTGATCACGTCCTTGGTCCTGTCCACATTGGACTATTGTAATGCCCTATTTCTGAATTCCCAAGAAAAAGTTCTCAATAAGCTGCAAACCATCCAAAATGCGGCTGCCAGACTGCTGGGTGATATCCCCAAGTTTCAATCAGTCTCAGGAACCATCAGAGAACTTCACTGGCTTTCCATCAGGAACAGATCTAAATTTAAAGCTTTGTGTATTGTTTATAAGGCGTTGCATAACCAGGGACCAGCCTTTCTTACTCAACAACTTGTCCCCTATCGGCCTACCAGATCCCTGAGGTCTGCTGACCTCCTCCAGCTGGAAATACCCCGTACCAAACTGGTTTCATGGGGCGACAGAAGATTTCTCGTTTCAGCACCCAAGGTCTGGAACACTTTGCCACTATCTATAAAGAGCAGCCCCTCTCTGTGGTCTTTCCGAAAGCATCTTAAAACGTGGCTATTTGATCAATAATTACATCCTTCTCTAAGGGAGATTCAGCAAATACTTAGCGCCAAGATGCCCACGGGCCTTTGCTGCGCTTAACAAGTGTTTAAATAAATAAAAATATACGCCAGGCCATCTGTAAATTGTTTGTATAAATCTATTGTTCGTGTATATAAATTTGAAGCACTCTTTATTCTATGCTCTTTCCATATCTTTCTATTCTAACACGCTAAATTCAGTTTCTTGCACATATTCTTGTTTGGGCAACCAAATTTCTTATCCTGTCCACTGAGATAGCTACGATTGCAATGAATTAAAATTGCCCTGTACTTATAATTATTGCTGTTGCTTTTTTGATTTGATTGTATACATATTATCATTGAGTGTATTTGGGCTGATTCATTGGACATGCCCCATGACTAAGAGAAAGTGATCATTGGTTGAGTAGAAATAATAGTCTGAGACCATTGTCTTTGAATAGCATTTATTACCCAGGTCTCCTTGACGTTCTGGGTTACCCCATTGTCTTAATGGTTAGGTTGGAGACCTAGGCTGTCCTGTTAGTCCATTTGAGGAGGATCTCCTAGTGTCTAGAGAACCTGGAGCATCTGTAAATAGAGCGCCAGTTGCTCTAGTGTCCAGCAGTGCTATTCCAGTTGGGAGGTCACAGGAGTCCGAAGTGAGGAGTGATTGCGGGATGAGTTCCCCAGTGGAAGTACCAGTGGGTCAGGGACTACCCAGTTGGGCTAAGTTCCCGTGTAGTGACCATGTTGACACCACTTCTGTTCTGGGAGATCTTCCCGCACTGTCAGGTGGACAGGGGATGGGAGATCTGCGCCAGACAGACAGTCACACAACATATGAGTCGTTTGTTAGCCTCAGGGGGGTGGTGTGTAAGTCCTCAGAAGTCCTGGAGTGCCAGGCAAGTATTCCACCAAAGGTTTTAGACTAGAGGTTGGGAGGCCAGGTTCAGGATCTGCCTGACCTGAAGGGTAGGACGTCTGTAACCAGCGTCCTGACTGGGTTCATCTTCCAGGGGTACCGCTCGAGTTGGGAGGGTGCAGAACTCTGGAAGGGGGTGCAGAGGGTAGGAGAGTCCGCCTCTGACCTCGGTGCAACCTGAGGGGTTAAACCCTAGGTTGGGAGAATGGCGTACTAAGGGTAACCCTCGCAGGAGGTAGAGGAACCCTAGACGGAGAGGTAAGGGGAGTAGAGCCTCCCCTGAGACTCCTCGTCCGCATGAGGGTATAGACCCTGCACCACTTTAATTTGTTTGTTTTAGACCATTATATGTTGATCATCTGATATTTGGTGCTTAATACATTGTTTGGTCTAATTTGAAACCTTTCTCAAATATAATAGTAATAATGCATCTCCAATAACTTTAGAAGAACTCTACTGATGCCGTGCAGATTGGACCTTATCTTACTGGTCATTTCAATCCTGGCTTTCTCCCAGCAGAGGAGAGACGTTGCACAGCGATGTTGCATTTCTTTTGTTATATGTACCTCCAGGGAAACTACAGCTCAAATTCACAGAAAGTGTTTGCATTTAAACTGTTAATCCTTGTATCAGTTGCAGTATTTACGTTTGCTTGTGTCACTGGAAGAGGTTCTGTGGTCATATCAGGTTTGAAACAGGGAAATGGCAGAAGCTAACGCATTTTAGCAAGAACCCCCTTAAAATTATCACCATTTTAGTGGCAGGAAACTGCCACAAAAATGGCGATAATGAGCTTGCTAATATGCGTTATAGACTTCCAATAGAAGCCCAGGTTAGATGTGCAGGACATCTTTTTTAATGATAATAATAATAATTGTAACGAGATTCTTGCTAATACGCTAATATGCCCCCGATGTGTAATTATGTGATGTGTTTGTAATGTGAGAAGACAATTTGAACCCATTGTGGGTTTTTTCTGAAAAATAAAATGGCTGCTTTAAAATTCTGAGTAACTTAGAAAAGTACAAAAAGATTCCTATTTTATCACAGAATGTGGTAAATTATGCGAAGGGGCATTAAAGTGGGACTGTAGAATAGTGATAAATGACAGCATTTTAAGCTAAGGACACCCATACATCTTTGCCAGATTTACGAAGATGTAACACAGCAAAAATGCTGCAAGACCACTTGCTGCTCTGTATCACCTGGAGAGGGCAGGAATGTATCATATCTAATAAAATATGGTTACAACAGAAAGAGGGTGAAGGTCGGGTTTCTCTCAGTGCTCAGCTGATATTTAACACAGTATCTCAGAATTTAAACAAGTAGAAATGTTGCACATAGAGAGGAATGTCCACCCCACATTCCCAACTGGAAACCCCAAAAAGGATCCTGTAAAAAATATAGAAACCCAATTGGCACACACTAATCAGTATATATGCATAATTTTACAGTTGCAATAGTAAATTACTGTGTTTCCTCTGAATTTGGACTCCACACGTCAGTATGTTATTCTAAGTCTTGGACTCCACAAGTTATTTATTTTGCTTGTTCACAAGGTTGATTCTTTTCAGTAGCCAACACATGTTTCATCGAGAATTTCAACTTTGTCAGGGCTACAAATGTAGGCATTCCAGGCCATAACGAAAAATTAACAGTCATAGGCAACTTTTCTTGCCACCACCAATGACTAAAGGTGAACTCATGTAGCATGCATACATCGTGAACAGTTGCATGCATATCATGTGGTTAGGTGTGCAAAATGACAAGCCAGCTACTAAAGTCTAAAGTTATCTGTTTGCAACTCTTTTTGTTATTCTACACGGAGCTACATTAGGTGGTAATCATGAGGTCAGGGTAATTCTATATCAGAACCCACATGCAGGTGAAAAGCAGAAGGGACATTGGGGCCTTTTAAATTATATTTTGAGTAGATTCACATTAGCGAGATAGTTGTGCTATTGTTAGAAACCACTGGATCACCTAAGTGTAGGAGAAATAGTTCCTATATCGAACCCAAACTAACCAGAAAAATACATTGCCAAATAATAATCTCTTATAGGTCTAAATATTTACTCCCCCTTTTTTGACACTTAGAATGAACCATGTAGTCATTCAGTCTGTCCACAATCCAATGTTAAAACCTATGAAAAGCCCAGTAATTAATATTTCTGTCCTATATCCAATATAAATTGCTGGAAGGACCCCGCAACCAATACTAACTTAAAGTGCGACTCACCAGAAAATTCAACGGCTATCCCGTGGCAGTTACACAACAGTAATTATTTAAATCAGTTAGTCCTCCGGGTCCAAGTAGGCCCTGTAGGGTGAATACATAATTAACTATTATCAGTTAGGAAAGAGTACATTCTTGTCCATGTAAGTGATATCCCAACATGTATACTTTGTATAACACATGCCACTTAAAACTTAACACATTTTTCAATATCAATGTCTGCTGAGAGTGCTCAGTGCGAAGTGGCATTCTATGTGGACGCCTTATTGCCCTCTTGATTTTTTTGGCATGAAGGAAGATGGGCTCATGCTAGAGAGTGTGCCCATCTCAGGTGATATATTTGGTTGCGCCATCTTGAAATATCAAGTAATTCCATATGGGAGCACCACATCAAAACATTGAACAAGGGAGTGCAAATTATTTCGTAATATTCTTCTTCCCTAAGAGAAAAATCCCAAGTCAAATATAATTCATGCCATAAATGTGCTATCTATTGCTTGTGGTAATTGGGTCAAAAAAAGGAGTGAAAGCGCACTTGATGCCGCCAGTCATATCATACTTAGCACTGTTCATCTTCCTTTAAAATTGAATCCCACTTTAATTGCAATTTGCACGATTAACAAGCTATCTGTCGCTGATGAGCAATTAAAACCATAAATGTATAATTAATTTATAACCAGCCGAAGCACCAATGGTTGTACTTGAGAAATATGATTGTGTAAATGAGTTTATAAATGTGTCATGATGGGCCAAAGTCACATCTGAAAGTAACAAGACCACCATTGATTTCAAAGACAGTCTCTTCTGTGTTTATCACTGAAGGGTGGTCCATAATCAAATCTAAGTGCTTCTAGCAAACAAACCCTAGCTATGAGTATAAATCTGTACATATGATGTTTGACAAACAATAGTCACAATAAAAGTGACAGAACATAATTACATGTAACAGTCTGTGTGATTTATGGTAACCACTGACAGAGGTACATAAGTTAAGCCTGAGTGACTCAAGGAAACAAATTACTTTATATCTTGGGTATTTGTTATTCTCTCTAGGTATAAATATCCTGCGAGTAAACCACTGAAGTGATCCATATATTAAACCTCAGTGCTTTATGACGGACAAAGTCCAGTAAATTATTGCCATTTATCTACATCTGGGTTCAAATAGCCTGTGCATTCATGATGGAAAACCATGTCCTTAAAAGCTTGTGGCCTAGTAATAACTGATTATAATCATAACATATTACCCTTTGTGTAGTAAAAATGATCACAGGTTCATTACTACAGATATAACTGGTGGTTCAAGTGGCCTGTAAGAGACTTATTGACAATTCAGATCATTTTGTGAATATTGCATTAGTCCAGCAACATATTGCCATTTATCTGCATCAGGAAATGGTGATTAAAGTATCAAATAGAAATATGGAAACCACAACTTCACCTATAAACAATATGAATCAATTAGTGATTATTGCATCATTCCCCTAAAAAATACTGTAACTCATAATCAATAGTCAATCCTCGTTCCACAGACTGTTAACGTAGCATCCACATGGCCTCTTTGCGTCTGAGGCTGAGATCTCTGTCCCCCGCCCAAGGGGTCTCTGGCTACATAATCAATCCCACAGAATATAAAGCTTTTATGTACTGTCTTGTAAAGCTTTTATGTACTGTCTGTGCTTTACATTCTAAGGCGTAGGTCACAATGGGGTATCCTGCATCATTGGATTTAACAGCCCTCACGTGTTCACCCTCTCTTTCTCTAAGGCACCTGCTATTGCTCCAGACATAAATCTGTTCACATGTGCAGAAAATGATATATACCACAAATTTAGTGATACAGGTATTATTGTGGGAGATAACTAGCATACTCCTCTCTCAGCTATTGAGTGTCTTTGTTTTATCCATTGCCCATACGTACATTCCGCAGGGCTCCCATTTGAAAAAAACAAGTGTGTGCTTTAACAGCCAATTCCATTTAGGATAACTGGGACTGTGGAGATTCTTAAGTGTCAGCCCCCTGCAAAACGTTATATCCGATCTGTTTGAGATGTAGGCTATAAGGAACCTATCTGCTGTTAGTAGGTGTCAATGTTTTTGTAGGTACTTTCTGAACTTACATGAAAGACTTCTGAAGTCTACCGCAAACTGTAACTTTTTGGAACTGTTCTGTCCCTATTGACTCTTAGTTTGTATATATGCCATGCTGTTTCTAGCAATCCGCCTCCTGGCAGCACTAACTAGCTGATTACTATAACCCCTTTATAGGAACCTAAATTCAATATCATTAAGTGCTTTGTCACATTCTTTTTCTTCACTACAGTTACGCTTCTAATCTCCCCAAATGAAATAGCGCTAACTTGAGATTTTGGGTGGGCACGTGATGCGTGTAGCACTGAGTTACAAGAAGTAGGTTTTCGAGACAATCTGCTCTAAATTCTGTCATTCTTAATTTACATTTCTAGGTCAAGGAAAGTGATTTTTTCAGTACCATATTGATGTGTGAACTTAATATTGTACTCGCTGTTGAGATATGAGCAAAACTCATTGAGTCGCTCCACACTGCCCGTTCAGATCATGAGACAATTATCTATCTAGTGACAACAATAAAATATGTATTTATTCCAAGGAGTTCCATGTGGACCGCAGATCAGCTCTCCCTCCAGCTGCCCCATAAAGAGGCGGGGGTACGAGGGAGCATATCTGAAACCCATCACAGTCCCCCATAGTTGTCGATGCCACTCATCCTTTTTTTGAAAAAAAAATAATAATTTAATCCATGATAGTTACAATACATTACACTGCATTAAAATATACAATGGTGAACAAGACACACAACACAGTCTTAAAAAAGCAATTAGCGATACATACAGTTACATTGCTGATCTAAAGAAACCATGACAATTCCATAAAGTGCAAGTGCATAGGCCATCAAGATGTATCTCCAACCAAACACATCATTAATCCATATAGGACACCTCCGGCCCCCAGATCTCCATGCCTAATTTCCTTTTTCGAGCACCTTTTAGTACATATAAACTATATTCTAAATTATTATTCTAAATTAAACATGAATAATAATCTAGCCCTCCATAATTCAAAAGACGATGCATCTTTCTGAAGCCACATTGAGGCAATACATAGCCTGGCCAAGGCTGTAGCCAGAAAAATCAGATATCGGTGTTTAAAAGCCAACCTATCAGATCCATCTCTTTCAGCTACCCCAAACAATACTTGAGCAGCTGACTGTCTGACTGCACAACCCAAGATTTTCGTTAAAAACTTCTCTAAGTGCCCCAAGAAATTTCTTAAGTGCCTCCATGTAAAAAAGATGTGCACAATGTCGGTGTCCCCTGTTCCACAATGAAAAAATCTTCTGTCATTTGTGCCACCCCATTTTAAAAGCCTGGCTGGGGTATAATAAAGGTTAACCACGTGTTGTAGTGTTTTGCTCAGAGATTAGCGGATATCAACAACCTCCCCGCCAGTTCGATAGAGGCTTCTCCCCGAGTGCCACTGCACCCTAGACTATTGTCCCATTTTGTGTTGTGAATCTCTAAGTTACCAACCTTAGTGCCTAGCAATAAATTGTACAAAGTGCCAATGCGTGTGTTTTTCCTCATGGCATCAACAAAAAGATTTACTTCGATATTCCATAGATTTTTACATAAATAATCGTGAACTTGCAAATATAAAAAAAAATCAAACCTGGAAAGGTGATACTTATCAGTTAACTTTTCAAAAGACATTAACCTCCCATTAGCATATAAATCGCCAATATATTGAGTCCCTTTAGTCTGTCATCTATCTATAATCCTATCCCAAAATATAAGTGAGACGAGTGTCATAGCTGTGAGCGGGGTGTACTGAGATACCCTCTCTGATCTATAGTACTTTCGCACCGCTTTCCACACCTTATAAGTGACATTTAAGACCTTAAACCTAGTTTTCTTTTAGTAACTTGGCTCCAGGTGAATAAACAGCCGATTCTTTGCATCACTGCCCAATAGCATTTGGTATATGGATGGGGCTTCGGCGGGACTAATTGGTTGTACCCCGTTAGTAAAATACTCATGTGTTGCAAAATACATACAAAGGAGTATACGGTAAAATCCGGCACAGCCCAGCCGCCTTTCTCACAGGGGAGAGTCATATAGCGCATATCTCTACGAGGCTTACCATGAGCCCATAGAAACCTCGCACAGATTGACTGTAATGCTACAAGTTGGGCACAAGGAATTTCTAGTGCCAGCATTATGAGAACATTGCATCGTCCCACGATTGAAAGGTGTAGGCATTCACACCGGTCCAATTGCTTCCGCACATCATTTAAGATATTTCGCCAATTAACTTCCACCAGTGATTTTAAACATGTCCTCAATGTGACCCCTAGGTATGATACCTCGCTCAGAACCCACTGGTCAGCAAATGCAGCTGTGTTAGAACATAGGAGTTGCTCTTTTTTGGCATAGCTAATATGGGGTTTGGAGTAACCACTGCCACATCATCTGCATACGTGAACACATGATAATGTTCTTGCCTCCAAATTACCAACTTTATCCCTGCGCTTTGTTCTAACATGGTTAAAACGGATTTACATACAAAGAAAACAGCAAGGGGGAGCAGGGACATCCCTGCCTAGTTCCTCGTGTGATATACATGCAGAATCCGATTCAAGGCCCATTATGCGATTTTAGCTGTTGGGCGACAATATAAAACCTGGATAACTGTAATGAAGCTTTGTTTAAAACCAATACGCCGTAATAAAGCCCATAAAAATTCCCACGCAAACCGATGAAACGCTTCTTGGGTTTCTATTAAAATTAAGCTGAATTCGCTCCCCATGGTATTAGCTATATCCAACAGGGTTACCACCTTATTAATGTGATTAGTTTTCCCCCTCTTGGGGATAAACCCATGTTGTCGGATCGATACCAACCGGGTCACTAGAATTTTGGCATAAATTTTGCCATCTGAGTTTAATAACGATATGGGAAGGTATGAGCCTGGCTGCTCAGCCAGTTTATCTTTCTTTTTAAAAACAATGATGCTAGCCTCGTCACAAGTTCAGAGCGAAGCTCCTACCTGGACCTGTTGAAAAGTGGAGAGCATATCGGTTTTTAATACACCCGAAAAATGTTTTGTATACTTCCAGTGGAAGTTTGTCGGGCCCTTCTGCTTTGCTTGAGGCTAAATTATTAATTGCTCTTTCTAATTCTTCAGCAGTGATAGATGCCTCTAGCAATTCTGCATCTTGCGAATCCAGGTTTTTGCAATTAAGGTTCTGTAACAGGGTTTCCCCAATCTGTGTATCGTAGCCCTCCCCAGTATAAAGCGCCTCTTAAAAATCATGGAACACATTTAAAATCCCAACATCAGTTTCAACAAGATTACCCCTGTATTCTTACATTGAGCTAATCCTCTGGGCTGCTTCTATTGATCTCAGCCTCTGTGCCAAACATTGTCCAGTTGCCTCCCCATACTCACAGCTCTGTTTCCTATTAATGGAGTGTTTCTTGGCTATCTCTTTACTTCAGTGCAGATTTCTTTTGGCCTTGCACTGGGCTACTTCAGTTTGCAATGTGGAGATCTCCTGACCAGCATGTATGCCCTGCATACGTTTTTCTTCGGTGACAGTGAGATTGGCGTATAATTCCTGTAGTGCTACTCGCATTTGTTTTTGCTTATATAGACCAAAGCTAAAGGTCTCCCCCTAAAACCCACTTTGAAAGCATCCCATACACACCCGGTCCCTGCAGTATTGCGGTTTATGGCCATAAATTGCTCAACCCACACCTTCATATGTGCCACATAGCTTTCGTCTACTAGTAACTTCCTATTAAATGAGAATGATTGTGGTTTAATTCTGGCCCTGAGCATACTGAGGTTCAACACTTAGGGGCCGATTATGATAGCGGTTTTCCCGCATCCTCCGGGCCGGTGGCAGCCACCGCCAGCCCGGAGGATGCGGGGAAAACCGCTGCGGAGCCTCGAAAGACCCACCGCCATATTAGAATGGCGGTGGGTCTTGAAATCCGTCCGCAGCCTTTCCACCGCGGTCGCCTTCCGACCTCATGGCGGAAAAGCTTTAACATGGGTGGCGGTGTCTATGAGACACCGCCAGCCATATTAGGATGGTGTAAAATGTATGCTTCTCCGCAGCGGCTTTTCCGCCGTGGAAAAGCATACGGACCTTTACCTCGGGGGCCCGTTGCGGGCCCCCTGGGTGAAGGGGTGTGGGGGGTGCACATGGGGGGTATCTATGGTACCCCCCTGCATATTTGTATTGTATTTGTATTTATTTATTTGTAAAGCTCTAACATTCATCCTTGGGAGGACATCAAGGCGCTGAGGAGAGGTGGCAAGTGATTCGATAGCAGCTCTGGTTGAGGATTATTGATCTGATCTGGGGAAGAGAACTGTCTTTAGTTGTTTCCTAAATGAGAGGAAGCAGTCATTTGTTCTGAGGTTAGAAGGTAACTCAACTGCATTTGCGTGAACAAAGCAGCAGGCACCGCACGGTGCCTGCCGCATTGTGCACGTAAATGCAGTGCATGCATTTTTAACATTTCCGCGGGTGCAGCTAGAAGCTGTACCAGCCGCAATGTTAAAGATAGAGGATGTGACCGCCACCCTGACGGTCACATCCTAATCTGCACGGAGGGAACGCCGCTGCCCATGCGGACGTTCCCTCCTACTCTGGGGTCACGGACGGACTCAAGTCCATCCGCAATCCAAATGACCCCCTAAGGGTCCATGGTCTGAGGATATGCATGGGTACACCTGGATTTTAGCTCCGGAAAGTAAAAGACCCAATAAGAAAAAATAATCTAGTCTTACTCATTTCTGGTATAGACATGAATAAAAAGTATACCTAGGAGCAGCCCCTCTTAAAGTAGCCTATGCATCAAACAGTCCATGATCAACCCATAATGACAGAAGCACCTTACATACCCTAGGTTTCCTCCCTTTATAAGGTTTGCTATCATCTTGTAGCACATTGGGTTCGAGGTGTATATTCAGGTCACTGTACATAATTAATGGAGTGGGCCATAGTGCCAATTCCACATTCAACCCTTCAATTTTTTGGACCTTATCAAAACTTGAGCCATATATAGAGCATATCGTGCACTTCTGACTACTGATCATACATTCTGCAATAGCCCACCTCCCTTGTTTATCTGCCAATGCTCTACCTGTCCCTTGTATATGGTTCTTAGCCTGAATCGCTACTCCCGCGTAGTGGTGGATTGCTCAGTATATACCAATACTGTTAGACCAAGTTCTGCCAATAATTTTCTTTTGGCCCGTGGGATATGAGTTTCCTGAATGCATACCAGATCAGCCTGGAGCACCCGTAGTTCATTTGCAACCCGTAGCCTTTTATTATGATCATTCAAACTGCTTACGTTCAGGGAGCAAAGCCGAATACCACCATGTATGCCACTATCCCCCATCTATCCTCCCTGTACCTTTGTGCTTATAGACTATGTGCCTTGAACCATTGAATTTCCAGTTTCTCTTCAAAGTAAAATCATTGATTATTTTTACTAGTACCACCCCCACTCCCCTGACCCCCTCCAGCTCCCCTCCCCTGGCCCTCCTGCCTCTCCCATACACGGCTTCTGCTGATGTCGTGACCCACCCCCACCCATCCCAAAACTAGAGGCTTGGAGACACAAGTCTCCGAGATGGATCAAGCTTCTCGTCCCCCGGTCCCCCCTGCCACACCCAGTGCTTTAGCCATTGGAGTATTCAACCCCCACCACACGGCATGGCGAAAAAAGAAAAACAATTTAACAATGCAATAAGTGCATAAATAGAGAGAGGGAATCCACGTAACATCTTATAGTAACAGTTATCTGTGTCCAATCCAAAGTGTCTCTTTTTTTCCACACTACCCCTTTCTCTTCTCTTTATTATTTATGTATTTTTTTCTCTTTTTCCCCCTTTTCCTCTTTTACAAGGATTGCAAATAATCTTTGGCAGCGAATTCAGCTGTAAAAAACTGCCCATGCTCATTATGGATGATTTTGAGTTTAGCTGGGTTCAGCAAAAAGGCTTGCCCCCCATTGTCACAAAATGGACTGATGAGCTGGCGTAATTGCCATCTCTTTTCTACAGTTAGAGGGCAATAATCAGGGCGCACCAAAAACTCTGTCCCCTCCCCGGTTTTCTTTTGGCCTGGGCGCGCCAGATCGTATATTGCTTTTCTTGCCAGAAAATGATTTACTGATATTAAAATTGTCCTTGGTCTAGCAGAATTCTGGCCAGGTCTCTTGCGCTGAACAAATGGGAATCTGTGTGCCCTCTGGATCTCCCAGCTCCAATCCCATTGGGTTAGCCTGGGATAGGCTTTCAGAGAAGAGTTTGATGATGAATTTTCGTGCATCTTGTCTCTCGCCCCCTCAGGGATGTCCAACACTCGGAGATTATTGCGCTGCAGACGATTTTCCAAATCAGTGATTTTTCAGAGGGTGTCATCCTTAGCGGAGCGCAAGGCTTCTCTTGGTGCTTTCTGCGCAGCAAGTTCATCCACCAAATTTGATATATGGGTCTCAGCCTCATTATATCTGTCGGCAAACTCAGAGCATGATTTCGCAATCCTCCATACCGAATTCTGGAGTTTGCAACAAGCTCATTGGATACTCTGGCTCTCTGTGCGGGTATCCTGCCTATGGGCAATACGTTCTGATGAAAAACAGCCGGGGCGATATCCACAGGTTTCTCAATAGCATCAGATTTAGGCTTTATCCCGCTGGCCATTTCAGTTTCTGCCATAAACGAATAATACCATTGGAAGGAAACTACACTCTCAACTGAGTGGAAACCTGTGCCCGCACCTAAATCTCCCTGCTTGCGAACTGTTTCTGCACTGATCTCCGGAGAGCCGGGTGAGTCGATTCTCTTATATTTATCCGAGTCAGATTTATCCCCGGAGGTATCCGAGGGGTCAGACAATCGAGTAAAAGGGAGGGTCCCCAGAATTGTTCTCTTTCCTTAAATCTTGTTCGACCATTCTTTTGGTTGCCGTATCCCGTCTCTCTGGGGCTGATTCAGCGCTATTTCCTCCCTTTTCTGCCTTCTTTAATGACCCCCGAGACATGTCCCCTTCTGTAGCCATTTCTGTGTTTTTTCCTCCTTTCTCCCCCTCTTTTGATGATCATCTGGCGGTGCTGCCTGTAGCCCCTTCCTCATTAGCCAAAGAATCCGAGGGAGAGTTTTCCCCTGTATATCTTTACCCATATTCAACACCAGTTCAGGATTAACAGGAGTGGTAGGGATATTTTTCTTTACTTTCCCCAACAAAAATAAAGCGAGGACAGATTTCTTACCGCCCTCCTCGCGAGTACTGTCCTTTTTTCCCACAGTTGGGATCAGTTTTTAGCCCTCTAAATCTCATCATGCCGTGGTGTCAGGGGTGTCAGAGGTGTCCGTGTTATTTCTCACTCTGCCACATCCAGCCTTCTGGGGCATTGCAGCGCCGTTCTCCTTAGCACACCCGGAAGTCCGCCTCGCCAGCACCAGGAGCCGGCAGACAACCACACGGGAGACCAAGCAGGTGCTCCACAGCATACCTGCTCCACCCTCCACTTCACTTCATAGCCAACATGAAGCAGACAAGCCCAGACGATGTTACCTCGATAGTGCGATAAGTGGAGCAGGGAGGGAAGCTCCCAGAGCTCAGGCTTGCACGGCTGAGCTCACGCCCGCCATATTACCTCTCACCAGCTCTGTCATCTCCAATAACATTTATGTGTAATCCCAAAGACTTGCTGATCTTGTATTCAATTTTTTACGCAATGCTACAAGTCCATAGTCATGTCCAATCTATACTACTATTATAAAGAGAGAACTGGGAACCTTTGGGCCAGGTAAACTCCAGAAGTACACCACCAATCACAACACCCAGTACAGTATTGGAAATGGGAGATCCAGGAGATGGACATTGGCTATAAATCACCAGACCATTTACATTAGGTGGGGAAAGAACGTTAGGGGAAAAGTAGTCCTTAGGCGTAGGCATACATTGATTGATCGCGGCGTTCAGCGTCATGGGCGCATAATGCGGCGTTTGGTGCATACAACGTGATAGCATGTGGGCGTGACGCGAGGAGGAGCGTGGAACCGACACCCGGTTCACTGCAATGTGCGCCACTGGAGCCGTGGAGAGGAGCGGCGAAAGTGCAGCCATAAACAACAAAAGTAAGGCGGCGTTCCTGGAGCCGTGAGGAGGAGCGGCGAAAGTGCAACCAACACCCGGTTCACTGCAATGGCATTCCTGGAGCCGTGGGGAGGAGCGGCGAAAGTGCAACCAACACCCGGTTCACTGCAATGTGTGCCACTGGAGCCGTGGGGAGGAGCGGCAAAAGTGCAGCCATAAAGAAGAAAAGTAAGGCGGTGTTCATCCCACGGCCAGGAGCGCGGGGAGGAGAGCGGAAGTAAGTGTACTCGAGTGATAGTTTGAACGGACACACGGTTCACTGCGGAGAAGCACGGAAGTGAGTGTACTCCAGTGATTGTTGTGAGGATGAGGTGACTGGGCACAGGAGATGGGGGGAAGGTGCGCAGGCTCTCACAACAGAAGGACAAGTACTTTGAGGGGAACACACAGAAAGGAGCTGGCCGTGTCCGGGTTGCGCAATGCTGGTGACTACCTTTCACCTCGCAAAGCCTACCCGGACAACGTCGGGACGGGCTGTTAGTAATTGTGTAAAGGGATATACCATCTAAGGTAACCAAAATCATACATGGTTCCTAACTTATGTCTCCTAAGAGGTTAAGTATATGTTTCGTGTCCTGCACGTAAGAGTGCAGGTTCTTCACAAGGGGCTATAAAAACACATCTACGTATTCCGATTGCCCTTCAGTAGGCCCTCCAATGCCTGAATTATCGGTCTCCCAGGAGTCTCCTGGGTGTGCGTTTTGACATATGATCACCCTGACATTGTGATTACCATCTAATGTAGCTCCATATAGGATAACAAACAGACTTACAAACACGTAACTTTAGATGTTACTATTTGGTTTATTGCTTTGCACACTTACCCAAATTATATGCATGCAACTGTTCACGATGTACGCATGCAATATGAGTTCACCTTTAGTCATTGATGGTGGCAAAAAAAATGGCAGATGACTGTTAATTTTTCTTTATGGCCTGGAATGCATACAATGTTGTTTTCTTTGATACATGTAGCCCTGATGAAGTTGAAATGCTAATCAAATATGGCCCATTCCTACTCTTTCCTTGCACTGGTGCACAAAGTGCAGCCTAGCGCTATTGCGGGCACTCTTGCACTAGGGTGAAAACATTGGTGGAAATTACAATCTTAAAAAAATCACGAGCAACTTAAACAAATTTGGTTTCAATAGATTTACAGAGTTTGACCCAGAGCATGTTGCTGATAGTTCATAATCTTTGGGTCTGAGCTAGAGTCTAGCAGATGGGAACTTCATCACAAATGTGATTGAGATCTCATCCACCATATTACAGGTGTCATAGTATATAATGCACTTGAACTATGGCAGACGGTATATCTGTCCCTTTTGTGATGGAGTATTGCATATTCCAAATTCTAAATCAGAACCGTTATTTCTTCAAATCATTCTGACTAATAGTATACTAGAATTATGGAAATTTGGCTTTTTATCAACATTTTCCAAAAATACAAATGTAATAATTAAGTAAATAATAACATGATTCAGTTACTTGTTTGCTAAACTACTTTTAAAGCATTTCATATACTGGATTGAACACGCATGAATGTGTCCTAACAAAACCTATTTTTGTAGTGTTAACATCTATGGTGAATAACACTCCTCCTGCTGAAGTCTCAGGGACAACAGACTTCAACAACCAGCTCCCATGCCTTCCCTTGCTGGGAACTGAAGTGCCTGCTGTTGAGCTGGGCCTGCTGAGAGACTGCGTGTTGCTGCGAGCTGGAAGCACAACTCAAGAGGAAGAAGTGTGTCACGGTTGCAGCCGTTGTCGTCACATCACCGGAGAGGAGTGTCACCATCGCAGCACAGGCCGTCATATCACCGGAGAAGCGTGCCGCCCCTGCCGCTGTCAGCATCGCATCACTGGAAGCGCCTTGCATCACCAGAGCAGAGTGTCGCTGTCGCAGAAGATGCCGTTGCATCACAAGAGAAGCATCTCGCGGGGCCTGTTGCAGCTCAGAAGAATTGTTGAGTCGCCGCATGGCAGTCGGGTGTTCATGCATCGTTGTTGCATCAAGAAGAATACACCATTTTGTTTCATTGCACCGTATCTTCATCGCATCACGGCGTTGCGAGCGGCATCACCACGGAAGCGCAGTAATAAACCGATGCATCACCTCCCCAAGCGGATAAGAACCAACGCATCCCTTGCACAACAGTTGGGACCCGACGCATCACCGTTCCTGCATGTAAGGATCAGACGCATCACCTTCCCTGCAACACTTTCGTTGTATAGCGGTATACATCTAAAGGTACATTGAACTTAAAGAGTCGTATTTTACATCTAAAAAGAACTAAGCTAAGTCTACCATTTTTAAATTACAGTATTGTGGATGTTTGTCATTTGTGGTCTTGTGTTAAGTCTATATAAATATACTTATTTTAATACTACAACTTGTGTGGTGTCGATCTGCAGTGTTGTCACTGGGTTACTGTATGTGTTCACAAATGCTTTACACACTGCCTCTGAGATAAACATACACAAATCTGCAAAAGAGTAAGAAAAGTGTTATTCACAAAAGGTACACCCACATCTACTATGATAGAATCAGGCTCAAATCTACTCAAGCAATGTCTTGGAGTATGTCAAGTACAGAGGGGGGCTACTTCTTGGAGCAGCAAATGACTTTCAGAGATACCAGTGAAAGCTAGGAATAACATTAAGAACCTGAAAAGAAAAAATAAATGGAAACATATTTTTTATTATCCAGATGTTTTTATGTAAAATGTTATATTTGTAATAATATTAAAATAATTTCAAAATTGTCTACAAATGTTTAAATGGCAGTGATATGTATCACGTATTTCAACTAGTCTTCAAACATGTGCAACAACCCTGCGACTGCAAGGAGAAAAAGGGTGAACATTCTGGACTCCACCATACGAATCAACAGGTGAAACTCATTGCACAATATGCTATTCACACAGAGCCTTCCCACATAAAATAGCAAGTCAAACTATAACAAAATGTGGTTCATAATTTGGTTACTATCTTTGTAGCATGAAAGAGAGAGATGTTGAGGTCTTACCTGACCTTAACTTGGGCTCCCTCATGAACAGGCAGGCCATATAGCAGGTCAGGGTGCATGGTGGCGAGGAAAAGCTTCTTGAGGAGGATGGGTAGACACAGGATCTACATCCTCCTACAAGAAGAGCATTTGCCTGCTGTGTCCTCGAGAACAACTCTTCAATCGCCACCCCTTCGTCCGGCCACTTCATCCAAAGTTCAGACCACTAGCACATGGACTGATTCTGCCAACTCTTGCCACGTGGCCTCCTTCTCTGCTCCAGTAAGGGTGTATGGAGACAGATTATGTCCGTTTAATGAACATCAACAACGGTTACAAAAGGGCTGTGTTCTCCCAAGTGAAATTCCTTTTCATCTGTTCTGGGGCTGCATGCATCTTTGAATATATTGTAGTTGTGTGGCATCCTGTTCGGCAGTCCAGTGAAAAGCTGGCAGAGACAAGAGTGTATATTGTATTTATACCTTTGAATGTTATTGTGTGTCAGGCATTTGTGTTTTTGGCTATGTGCGTTTTATTTCCTCATTCTCTTCAATTCGGAATTCACTGCACTAGTGGCACCCCGCTGGGGTGGAGAACTCCCCAAACTGGTGTATTGAATTAACACAAATCTAAATGTACTACAAGGGCATAATATCAGTTGTGGGAGGCTCCACCACATTTAAGGGAGTAGAAACTGATAAATCCTCCTACTGTTTAGTTACGAATCTGGACTTCAGCTTAGGCTGAATCTCCATATGCGGAGCTCTTCTAATGCAAATTTTCCTTCACCAACTCTTATCTCAGATTAGCTTGTGCCTAGTATCCTTAGCTTTTTCCTGTCCTCAATAGCAAGCCGATTAAGTAATGTGATGGTTTCTTATTTCTTCATGATAAGGTTGAGTATGTAAGCCTTATTGAATACTTCCTGAAGTTGTGTATTTGCTTTGGGACATAAATGGATCATCCACCTTAGGATAGCATATTGCACATTATGAGATGTCTGTCGGAGAAAAGCCTTGCGAGCAATGACCCTTAGTACCATCATGGCAACACTCCCCACCCCCCAAGCACATAGCATGCATGCAAATAAGTACACACCACACAGATTTTGTTATTGGGAAAAACTGCTGCAGGATTATTATATACAACGTTATGTAATATGGTGGGTTATCTTATGGGCGATTCAAGGGCGGGCAGCATTCTTGCCACCTGCCCGCCTGATGAGTCAAGCACTGTGGCGAACCCCATTTGTGCTGCACCTTCTGGCGATCCTCCTCCCAGATCACTTGACAACTGGTCCCTTATTACTCATGACCCTTTCAGGATGGAGCGTGGCAAGACAAGCCCCCGCCCTGTAACTCTGCCACAGCTCTGGCAGCAGCCACCGTCGCGGACAGAGCCCCCCACCAAAACAGCAACTTCTCATGTACAGGCCCCCTGCCAATCCACGGGAAGGAGACCCCATCTATATCCCAATAGCCCTTGACTTTAAACCACCAGTCTCTAATGACCAAAAGCCCTTCCGGCCTGTAAACCTCTGCCAAGAACTAATCCTCCCATGGGAAAGTTCCCTTCCTTCAAATGACTCTGCCCTCAGCTCTGGGCGAGGCGGATTTAAACACTATGGCCCACATGGCCCCCTAAATTTGTTGATCTCACCTAGCTGCCGTCCAACTAGTACCGTGTGTCTTGCACACCTGTGCCCCACATCTATGGGGCAGCAGCCCACTTGTTAGCTGACCACTCCCACACCCACCTGACTACTTTATGCTGTTAGGGTGAGGAGGAATATACTTTAGCATTTGCACGGTCCTTTTGCTTTCTAAATCATGCCGCATCCAAGTGTCCATAACTAAAAGTATGTGACAATGAGCAAGAAGGGGGTCCTCCTCCCCTTGCCCGGCATTCCTTAACCTATGGTGATCGCCAGCTCAGCTCCCTCTGTGGTGAATCCCCCTAGGCATACCGGCTCACAGAATGTCTGATTTCATACAGTGCTCACTGCTGGTCGTATGGTGCCTAGCTTTAAGGAATGACTATGTCCTGCTTACCGCCACCCTAGCATATTCACGAAAGGGTGGTGGGGGGCTTCACCTGCCCACACTGAGCAGCCCTCGGGGTGGAAAATAACCTGCCCTGCTGAACTTAAATTCTTGTTGCACACTGGATGTGCCACATGCTCTATTACATAGTCTTTTGTGCTTGACACCTTGTATCCCCATTTCCTGGGACGGCAGCACACGATGACCTTGGACAGTCAGCTTGGTGTGATACCATAAACTGCAGTGGTCATGAGAGCATTGAAAAGCACCCAATTTCCACCTGGGTGTACCTCAAAATTGAGACTGGCTTCACACAGCTGTAAGGCCATAGAGACACATCATAAACCTATTTACTGGTTTTACCACTTGGCACTTTTCTGGTTGCAGCTCTGTGTTTTAGTGAAGCGCACGTGCCCCCGGGGGCCGCTGTTGCCGAATAGACAGTATATGTTACCCACTCGCTGATACTGTGTATCACTGACCGCCCTACTTGGATTGAAGGAATGCTGCATGGACTCAAGGACTTTGGACCTAATCCTCCACTCAGTTTGCCCCAAAACAACAACAAATTTGGGACACCAGTCGCAGAAGCTGCCCCTTACAGTCTCGGTTCAAGCCCATGGAAGGATCACACCGGGGGGACAGACAAGTGTGATGGAACCAGAGGGAAATCTTATGTGCAAATATCTTCTGTTTCCTGGATATTGGGAATGCCCAATGGTCTACAATACCCTGTCACCCCATGCTCTAACTCAGTGTTTACCAAACATTTTGCACACCAGCACACCTGTTAGCCTACAAGTACCACCCCTCGCCTGTTACCCTGGCCAAAGCGCAGGTGAATGACCTAACTGTGACATGTAACTTGCCCTCGTATGCAGAGGACACTTTATCGCTGCCTCGACAAGACGTGGCAAGAGGGTACGAGTTTGCGAGCTCCACTCCCACACAATTAAAATTCAACTTAGCCATCAGGGGTCGAGGCGTTGCCTTTGCCGCCCTCTCTTTGCATTGTTATTGCCAAGGTTAAGTGTAAAATTGTACTGTCCCCCCTCAAAGGAATAGTTGGGTGGCTGACACTAAGCATGGGCGAATTTTGCAAATCTGGCATTCGCAAATTTGCGTATTTGCGAACTCGCAATCCGCAAAATCCGCGAACTCTCGCAAATTTGCGGATTTTTTTTGTGTTCGCAAGGGTTTCTGCCAGTTCGCAAGGGTTTTGTACCAGTTCGTAATTGCGAACTTACTTGTCGGCTCGCAACGGTCGTCACTTTGTTGTTTCTACGTCTGGTTCATCATCACAGGTTCACAGCACCCTCTGTTTCACCACTGCCACCCTCTGATTCACCCATGCCACCCTCTGGTACATCACTGCCACCCTCTGATTCATCACTGTAGATTATGGGGGGGGGGAAAGCAAGCACACCTGCCCTGCTTCAACTGACAAGAATTAATTTGGGGTTGATTAATGTGTCACTGAATTTAAACTTCCTGTCTGGCACCTGCTTCCTTATCTGTAATTTGCTTTCTGTTGCAGTGCAATTTTTTTTCCCAGGACCTTTGTGGCCTACTTGTAGCTATTCTATGAGCCTGCTGTGAGGGTCAGAGCAGGGTCATAGAATAGTTGCAAGTAGGCAACTGAACTCTGGAGGGGCCCCTCAGGAAGCACTACAGGGAATGGTTACTAATGATGAGGTTGAACTTTTGCACCTACTGAGTGTTTTCAGTTTAGCAAAGCTCGTTTTTCTGCAGAACAGCAACTGTAATGCCCCAAACAAACGTAGGCAACTGAACTCTGGAGGGGCCCCTCAGGAAGCACTACAGGGAATGGTTACTAATGATGAGTGAACTTTTGCACCTGCTGAGTGCTTTCAGTTTTGCAAAACTCGTTTTTCTGCAGAACAGCAACTGTAATGCCCCAAACAAACTTACTTGTGAAAGTTGATTTCTAATCCAAAAGTGATCCAAAGAAAGTCAAAAAGGCCTCAAATCCAAAAAAGTGCTGGCAAATGTCAACCTGAGGAGTTATTCTGATAAAAATCATCATTTTCAGAAGGTTTATGCTGCTTGCTGGTGGATTTCTTGTGCAGAATTGCACATTTTGTAATTTCGCGAGTGCGAGATTGTTGCTGCCCGCCGCATCTACATGTTCGCAATTGCGAACTCTCGCGATGCGTCGCCAAACTCCCGCGGGATCCCGCAGCAAGATCCAAAATGGCACAGCACTCGTAAAATATCGAGAAAAACAACTCAGCAAACGCTGAATGACGGTAAGTGAACGCCGCACACCGCAATATTGTATCACCAAGCAAAAAAAATCCGCTGCGTGCGAATTTGCGGATTTTCGGTAAATTCGCGAGAGTTCCCGGATTGCGAATTTACCAAAAATCCGCAAAATCCGGGAGCGGAACAGATTTTCCGCCCATGCTTAGCTGACACCCTTGCGGGGACCTGGTAGTTGTATAAATCCTTTATATCCTTGCCGCATAGCAACAATCCCACCGCAACATTGACATGGTGCGTGAGAGTCCGCTGATCGCATTGGTCAATCCCTCAATTATTTCAACTCCTAATGCTGTGCATATGGATAAAACTATGCACCGGCAGCTGAAATATTCACCTGTTAGTCCATGTGAAACATTTTGGATTTGTCCATCGAATTAAGCCCGGCATCACCATGGGAAAGTCTTGCCCCTCCCACTCTTCTGCTTCTAAACCCAGGGGCCGGCAAGGCAGTGGGCGCAGGAAGGGAACTATATGTATCAGACCCCACCCTTTATAATATTGGGAATGCAAAATGCTCTCTAATACACTGATGCCTTTTTGTGTTTTCACTTTGGCTCACTGCTCTAACCCAGTTTGACCCCAAAACGTAGGGGCCCCTATATGTATACTTGGCTATCTGGCCGCTAATGCACACGTAAACTACCCCCTACCCATCAAGTTGGGTTGCACAGTACATAAAATGGATGCAGAGGGCAGTTATTCTCCTAAGGCCCCATGCCACTGCACTTGCGGCGCTACTGAAAACTTTGTTGTGCTCCAACCACATCTCCCTAGACTGCTGAAAGACCGCACCCTTTCTTAAAGCTCCTGGGATGGTGATAACAAAACCTTTCAAATTTCCATTTCTGACTAATTGTGAATACCTTCACCCGATGGTATGTAGGCGCTGACTACCATGGTTATTGTTACCACTCACTAGTGCTTGTTTTATTGACTTCTGAAGGATGAAATGCTAAGTGGCCTACCAGGCTCTGAACCTGTGACCAGGAGGTCGAACACAAGCCCCTTTCTGTTCTGCCCATCCACAGACCTGTGAAATTATATCCTAGTGCCGACTTCAGGCTTTTGAGCCTTTACTTGGACAGGCCCGAGATAGAAACCTTCATCTAGATGGCCTGCCAGCCGGCTGACCACTTCCCACACCAGAGTGTCACTGAGACACCTCTTAACCTGGATACACAACCAGGTATAGATGTATTGTAGCCCCTAGAACTTCAGACTGTGCTCTGTTATCCCTAGTGCTGTCTCTGGCAGGTGCTACCCTCTATGTGTTTCCTGTCCTTGCCACAGGAGGAGGTAAGTTGGGCAAATGAAATTGACCTAGACTGAGCCAAAGTAACACGTGTATTTCTGCCCTACTTCGGCCCTGGAGGTAACCTGATTCCCAGGTGGTTATTTATAACCAGTTCCACTGTACACATTTATATCCCCTGGCCGGATGAAATGCTTGGTGGAGCTGCTGGCATATGAACCTGGGCCTTGAGACCAAGCACGGACCCCTACTATGGGTACCCTAGTCAGCTAGGCACTATCCCCGTAACTGCATTAACTATGGGGGACTAATGCTTTTCTATCCCTGCAGTAGGGGATGGACATGCATGCAGCGCTCCGACCTACAGCGTAAGTAGTATTTGCTCAGAGTACTCATTACGAGCCTTGAACCACCACTTGGAGCTCAGTCAGCGATTCCACCAAGAAAACTGCAATGAACTGAACAGTGCAGCGAATACCGATTGTGCTACAATCTGCTCAAGGAGCCTGTAACTGTATCAAAACTACAACCACATGGCAGCAGAGGTTGATGCTCTGTAAAGGGTGAATACATACACATACCTTGCGAGTGTCTTATCCTTGTGTTAATTAGAAACTGGTAATATGAACCACCTTGTTTCTGTATTAACGCTGTGAGCCATCCTTCTTATGTGCAATAGAGCTTTATTGCTAGTATCCTGTAATAGTGCAGCTACACTTTGAGGCCTATCAGATCATGTATGCCTCCATTTTCTTTGAGGCTGCGGTTTCCCCCACTTGGATCACTGTAGGATCCACCTGCCAAACTTCCAACACACCATCAACCGAATGTAAAGCAAACAGCTAAACAGTGCCACCCGGTGACTACAACACCCCCAGAGGATAGCTCGGTAGCGTATGCTTGTGTTTCTTACTGCCAGTATATTGCCATGGCTGGAAGCAGGGCTTTAAGTGGGCCGGGTCGCACCAAGTCTTGAGCACAGGCAGTTGTTTAAAGGGGGCTTCAAAACAGGTCTCTTTCAGGCTCTGTTTGGTGCCTGCTGTCACTGCAGCCTGATATTTTCCAGACTGCAGTGCCAGAAGGCACACATGTCTGCGTGCTCACACTGCTCTCTTCTCACTGGTGGAGAAGTTAAAGCCAGGTGAGCATTGTTGGGGGAAGGGAAATCTCTAGAGTCATTTTCTCGCTGGGCCTCCGTTCACTTTTGCGAAACTTGGGAGCAGCAACACTGTCCTGGTGTCACCAGGGCTCTTAAGTGGAAGCTTTTCCAATATTATATACCGGCCTTAGTTGCCACTTATGTATCTTATGCAACTAGCAACCCTTGACAAAGCCAATAGTCCTGACTTGTTTTAGGTATGTTATTACTTGTTGTATCATGTATCTAGGTGCAATGACCGACATAGCAAAGTCCAGACGGGCGGTACACTATGCTAAGCACCGATTTTTACGTTAAGGATTTTTAGGCCACGCCCTTAATCTTCTTGGACACGCCCCCTTTGAGAGACCCCCCAGTTTTCTCATCCCACCCCAAGCCCTGGCTGGGGTTCAAACCACCAAATCAGTACAAGCAAATGCCAAGCCCACTCAGCCTCAGTTTCCAATGGAACAAAACATTGCAACTAAAGTCTCAAAACAGTCTCCAGTCCCCTGCTGTGGCACAAACTACAATCAATCGACCTCCCTAACACAGAAATTGCAGGGTTAAAGTTCTATCAGAATTTGAGGCAATCCATGCACCCATAAAAGGGCCTCAGGACCAGACCAGACAAATGAATGGTCCACTCCGGGCATGAAGAATGTGTGATTCCTCCCATCAGCCAATAGTCACTTGGAGTCCGCCTGTGCTCCTCGACAATGCACCACTGGGTCAAATTGTTCACATGGCCCGTCCATGGGTGAACAAATAACTACCCCTAATACCGTTCCTCTGGCTCTCTCCATGGTTGCCCCACCAGGATGCTGAGCGCGGGAAATCAGGCAGATTGTACATGAGGGAGCTGTGGCCTACTAAACTGCGCCCAATCCAGATGTGTATGGTGCAAACATGGGGTCGCACTGCCTGCATCTTATTAAGCCTAGGGAGCATCCATTTAGTGCGCATTTCCTTTCTAGATGAATACTTCATAATTTTAACATCAAGGGGTGCAGATTGCCCGTTTAAATGACAAATAAAGGACGTAATCTTTCTTCCCTTGGCAGCTTCCTAAAGGTAGCCAACCAATACAACATTCTACCAAATGTGTCTTCCCAAGGATGAGTGGCAGGAGACCGGCTATAGCCGTCCGAGCATTCCTCCAAAGAACACAAATGGGCCATTGGACCCCATATCGCTCATGGCTCCAAATACTTTAACAGCACATTGCACGGTTGAAACCCCACATATCTGAGCCCCAAATGCAGGGCAAGCTGCCTGTGCCCGCGGGCACACCTCTTTAATTGAATTTGAAGCGGGCCCCGAACTGCGGGCCATCCCCACCCCGTCAGGGCGATATCCTTACAATTGTTAGTGGAGAACGGGTGGAGTTGCGAGGGTGGGGGAATTTTGGCGGAGCATCATACAGCTGAGGGTGCACCCCTGCCTTGCCTAGTGCACACCAAAAAGGCTGGTTCCAGAGAAGAATGCCTGTCAGCGTTGGCGCCACATGGCAGCGAAGCTGAGTGCTTGCTCCCTACCCCACAGATGGCGCGTCGTGTGCCCCTTCCAATGGCAGCAGAGGGCTCCAGGGGCGGAAGATCACAGCATAGTTACATCATGGCAACAGGACCCCCTCGCCCCAAAACATACCACATACCCGCAAATAACACACAAGACACAAGTGTTATGTTGGGAAAAAACTTGCTGCAGGTTTATTACATACAACGTTATGTAATCATGGTGGGTTATCTGACGGGCGATCCAAGAGCAGACCGCATTCTCGCCACCTGCCCGCCTGATGAGCCAGGCAGCACCGTGGCGAACCACATGAGTGCTGCCCCCTAATGGTAATTAATATACTTGCGCCCCTAGTGGGACGGAGCGCAGTTAGGCAAGCCCCCGGTTGCACAGGCCCACAACTGCCCGAAGGACTACTGGGGCGCCGACACTGGTTCCCGGACCTCCCCTGAGATCCAGGTCTTAGGCTCTGGCACCCCTATGTGCCTGCTGAGGTACAGATGCTGCACCTCTCTGCTTCCGGATCGCCCTGTAACTCCGCTGCAACGAAAAAGGAATACATTATAAAGTTCAAACAGTTTCCCCCCAGCTGACACTCCGGGTGAGAGGTAGGGAGGGGAAAGAGTGTCCATGTGTCTGCTTGTAGGCGTCCGGGACGGCAAAGAGGCACCTAAAATGGCGAGGGGGACTTAAATAACCCCTCGCTCTGCCTCCCGCCCCAAGAGCACGTCACCAGCCCAGCCTTCCCCATGCGAGAAGAGGCTCCTCCCAGCGGAGGAGAGATTGGCCAAGGGAAGCAAGAAAGCGGGGGGGAGGAGGCCCTCTTTAACTAAGATGCCGCCCTCTTAATGGCCACCGGGTGGCCTCGGGCAGCGGCATAGTTACATCATGGCAACAGGACCCCCCCGCCCCACAACATACCACATACCCGCAAATAACACACAAGACACAAGTGTTATGTTGGGAAAAAACTTGCTGCAGGTTTATTACATACAACGTTATGTAATCATGGTGGGTTATCTGACGGGCGATCCAAGGGCAGGCCGCATTCTTGCCACCTGCCCGCCTGATGAGCCAGGCAGCACCGTGGCGAACCACCTGAGTGCTGCCCCCTGATGGTAATTAATATACTCGCGCCCCTAGTGGGACGGAGCGCAGTTAGGCAAGCCCCCGGTTGCACAGGCCCACAACCGCTCGAAGGACTACTTGGGCGCCGATACGGGTTCCCGGACCTCCCCTGAGATCCAGGTCTTAGGCTCTGGCACCCCTATGTGCCTGCTGAGGTACAGATGCTGCACCTCTCTGCTTCCGGATCGCCCTGTAACTCCGCCACAGCCCGGCCGGCAGCAACCGCGGCCGCCCGGGCCCCCCACCACCTAAAGACCTCTACTAATTGCAGCCTTTACCCTGCAGGGCTTCCTGTAAGTCCAGTAGAAAAAGGTCCATATCGACCGGGGAAAGGTTAATGCCATCAGGTTCAAAATAACCTTTTATCTTGTCCTGAATCATTTCATGCCTAATGAAACCAATGCCCCTCTGCAAGGTGAATTTACGCGTGTCGCTGTTTATTCTCCTCCTAGGCTTCGCCTGACTTAGCGCCCTGCCATACCCTGCGCGGTACCAGTTCGGACCACCACACCTCACAGCTTCCAACTAATCTGCACACTTCTCCCAGGTCGATTTTCATTTTATGCAAAAGGGCTGACCTTCCCAGGATGGTGATATCATTGCCCCCCAAGTGGATGACCAGATGATGGGGAGGAGCCCCCATAGAAGCTAGGGAGTCTTTGAGCAGCGGCAAAAGGCCGTTCCAGCGCATGCCAGGAAAACCCATCCACACGCACTTAGTGTTGGTGAAACCATGCATCCAATTTCTTATGGCAGCCCATCGGCCTAATATTGCGACGGTTGAATGCCCCAAAACCCACACTCTTGAACCTGTTGAAACAAAGGACACAATTTCACTTTTTGTTCTTTTATTCACACCAACGGTAACAACACAGCAAACACTGCAAACACATTTTTTTTTCAATTATCCAACACTGCAAACTGATACATTGACCACTGACTCAGGGGCGGATGTACCGCCTATAACAAACGGATTCCCAGCGCCCATCTCTTTGAATGCTTGCCGCTGGCATGCCAGCGCAGGCAGCCGCCGTGGCCACCCCTATTCTAAAAGAGTGGCTGGAAAACCTCATTCCCCTCTTCGTAAAACCTGCTCTGGAGAGACATGCCATCATAACTTTGTCCATCTGGTACCTGGTGAGCGGGGTATGATCCTCATGCCTGAGGAGGTAACCTGATACTGTTGGCCGAAGGGCGAGGTAGTCACGGACCGCTGAGACTGGACAGCCTTACTGGTCCTGTAATGGAGGTAGTACAATGACAACCCCTTTCCTAGCCTGGTCCGTCTTTGACTTCCTGAGTGTAATGGTCAGGTTGGTGTCTACCCTGACATCATTCCTGTCCAGCGCATCCCCTGAAATGTCACTCTTGGAGCGTGCCACCAACTCGCTACTGCGGAAAGCTCAGAAGAAAGCTAGGCAGAAAGCTGCTGTGAACAAACAAGATTCGTATTGTGTGTGTGGCACGGCTTGCAACACCGCCAGCATAGATTGCAGAGTGCGGAAATCAATAGGAGCTCTATTGTCTGGTGTCCTAGGTTCGTCTCTTGCCCACCCCTTGAGGGCTGCCCTGATGACGAAGGACTGGGCAGGGTCCCTCAAACCTTTCAGCTTTGCATCATAGCTAACTGCGGCTAAGTGGCTACAAATCCAGGAGTGTGACTTGCCCTGCTTCTTAGCCCACACAGTGAACGCCTGCACTCTGTCTTCAAGGGGGAATCCCACCAGACCCATGCCTATGACTGCCTCATTGAAATTCAGCAAGTGACTCCCATAACGCTTCCTGGTACTTGGCGCCAATGCTCTCTCCCCCATAAGTCTCAGTTCTTGCTCCACTCCAAGATGCGCCAGAGTGCCGTTGGGAAGGGGGTCATCTCCTGTCTCGCTTGCGGGTAGGCTGCACGGAAACGGTCCCACTGAAAACGAGAAAGTGCATCAGCTGCAACGTTAATGACCCCAGGAATGTGTCGCGCCCTGAACTCCAAGTTGTAGCGCAGGCTCCTTCTCGCTAACTCCCTCAGCAGGGAGAGGACCAACGGGCAACTGGCAGTCTGCCCATTGATGGCTTGGACAACCGCCATATTGTCCGACCAAAAGAGTACCTTTTTGTTGGACAAAATGCCGGGCCAGAGATGCAAAGCAATAACAATAGGGAAGAGCTCCAACACTGTGATGTTGGCAGTGACGCCTCGCTTGCACCAGGCGTTGGGCCATTCCTGCGCACACCATTGTTTGCCCAGAATTGCGCCAAAGCCCTCCCTGCCTGAAGCGTCCGTGAACAAAATGAGTTCAGGACTGTCAGCCCAAGGACCCCTCCAGATGACAGTGCCATTGAAATCGTCCAGGAAGTCATCCCACATTATCAAGTCCTGTTTCAAGCCCGCTGACAATCTCACAAAGTGGTGCAATTTGACTACCTTCGCAGTTGCCCTAGCTAAACGCCGGGCAAAAACCCGGCCCGCAGTGATGACACGTGCCGCGAAGTTGAGTTTACCAAGGAGGCTCTGGATGACGCCTAGCGGTGCCTTGTTCCTCCTCAGCAGATCGTGGATGTCCCGTTGCAGGTCCTGCACCTTCCCAGCAAGGAGTCTCGACACCCCATTCACTGTGTCTAACTCGATGCCAAGGAACGTGAGCACCTGTGCCGGGCCCTCGGTCTTGCCTGGGGCCAGAGGCACCCCCAGGTGTCCTGTCAGATCCATGAAGCATGCAAGCCCATTGCTGCATTCCTCAGTACCTTCACTCCCAATGAATAAGAAATCGTCCAGGTAATGAGTAACCGCCCTGACCCCATATCTCATCGAGAGTGACCACAGCAAGAACGAGCTGAAGGCCTCGAAGAATGCGCGGGAAACTGAACAACCCATGGGCATGCACTTATCAAAGAAATACTTGCCTCCCCACTTGAAACCCAGCAGGTGATGGCTCTCCGGGTGAACAGGTAGGAGTCTGAATGCTGCCTCAATGTCGGCTTTCGCCAACCAAGCCCCCCTCCCTGCTCTCCTGACGATGTATATGGCCACGTCTAGTGACGAATAACAAACAGAACATGCCTCCTCCGCCAACCAGGAGTTAACAGAGTCCCCCTCCGGGAAGGATAGATGGTGGATGAGTCTGAAAGCTCCAGTTCCTTTTTGGGGACCACTCCTAAGGGGGAGACCACGAAATCCGGAAGGGGGGAGGCTGAACGGGCCTACAACCCTCCCTAAAGTCAGTTCTTTCCGGATTTTTTCAGACACTACTTCGGGGAGGTCTCTAGCAGATTTCAGGTTTTCCGCGTCCCTGCTGACTCTCGGCCCCAGGTAAGGGATTTTAAAACCTTCTAAAAACCCTTCAGACAAAGTGGCCCTATCTTTCACATTGGGATATGACCTCAACAGGTGCAGGAGGTTGGGAACCACAATTGGGGAAGGGCCTTTCGAATGGAGGGGACAAGCCTCTGTTGTCACCCGGACATCAGCGGTGGCTGCCAAGACGGGTTGTGGAAGGGGGTCAAGAGGAGGTGCAGGAGAGTGGTCTGTTAGCAATGGGGGATGGGCTGAAAAAGATATGTCGGGGCTGCTACTTATCTTGTTTTTGCTGGCCCCCAGCTGGGTCCCGCTTGTCGCATGACGAGGCAGGCTGGGCGCCGCTGCACTTGCTGCATGCATGGGAACATCTGCAAGCCTTGCCCCACGTACAGTTCCCTGCATTAAACAACCTGAATGTTCCAAAGAAGGATCTTTTACCACCCCTGCTGAAACCGCCTCCTCCTCACCCACCCCGAAAGGACTGTTTGTAATAAACTTTTTTGTCTTGGTTCTGGCCTTTCCCTGCATCCACTTTCTTCTCAACGGAGCTGGCTTTGACAGAGACTTCAGCCTTACCCTTGCCCATGTACTGCACCCAAAGCCTCACTTCCATTTGGTCTCAGTCCAGTTCGGGACACACTGACATCTTTTTTCTGAATTCGCAGTCGTAATTTTACCAACCCATGCCCCCGCTTGATTCAGCCTCATTGGTGATTACGCTTGCGTACTGAAATAGGCCCTGCGCCTGCTCTGGGAAACGCTCTGTGATGACCGCGGCTAAGATGGAGAACGCCTGCCTCCTGTTCTTGATAGTTTTCTCAGGCCATGCCTGGTAGCGAACCTTCTTCTCCTCATCCTTAGCCCCCATCTTCCTAATGTCCACTCCATCAGCCCCGATCATGAGTAGGGAGAAAATATCAATAAATTCCCTCCTCCAGATGCCTTCCTTTGCCGCCTGCGGCACCTGCCAAGCTAGAGAGCACTTTCCAGAAAGCAAGGGAGCCATCGACATTTGTGATGCTGCTGGCACGCTGGCTGCTGAAGTGTTTGCCACGGGGGTGGGTGCAGCACTTGGCGCGGGGGGCGCCTGCACGGCGGGAGCTGGATGAGGGGTGCTGGCACAAGGAATTGCTGCTCGGCAGTGGTAGGGGGGGCCGGTAGGACTGCTTGCTGGGAGACAGCTATGCTGCTTCTGCTGGCCCCTAATTGGGAGGTATTGCTTCCCCACACTTGTGTAAAGTTTGCTTCTGCTGCAGGCACAAGAGCAGTTGCTGGTGCCCCTGTCCGGCCCCCCACAAGTTCTCCGCCTGCTGGCTGCCCAGCTGTCTTAAGTCCTGCTCTAATTTCGGCCATAAAGTCTGTGAGTGAGGAGGTGAGCTTACCCAGATATTCATGCGTTGCAAAGTTTGTGGGTGGGGAAGCCCTGACTACGGGTGGAGGGGATGCCGCAGCATGAACTATGACGTTCATGGCTGGCTCTGTGTTGCGGCTTTTGGCTGGAGCCAGTTCCGCAGGAAAGTCTTTGCATATGGTCTTCTTCAATCTCTTGGGCCTTGAAGACCCAGTGTCCTCTGTAATCTCAGGTTCCACCACAGGTGGGGGCAGGACCACCCCCGAATCCCCGGGATCTGTACCACCGAAACGCTCGCTGGCCCAAGCCACCCCGCTGGCCTTTATCAGGTCCATGAGTGCCTTCATTTGTGCATCCTGAGAGGGTCCTGCTTGAGACTCATCAACTTGGGACATCTGGGAGAAAAGCGGGGGGGATCCCTGGCTATCCATTTCGTCTCTTCAATCGCGTCCCTGAAAAAGAAAGGCTCCATGAGCTTGACACAGGGATAACATTGTGTGGCCTAGAGCAAGGACTAACCCTGAAAGTGATGTAGGTCAAGTTCAAGTTCAAGTATTTGTATAGCGCACTACTCACCCATAGGGTCTCAAGGCGCTTGTGGGAGGGGGTGCATTATTTATCGAATAGCCAGGGTTTAAGTTCCTTTCTGAAGGAAATGTGGTTCTGTGTGAGGCGGAGGTGGGTGGGGAGAGAGTTCCAGGTCTTGGCCGCCAGGTAGGAGAAGGATCTTCCTCCCATGGTGGATCTGTGGATGCGCGGAACTGCAGCAAGCACTTGGTTGGAGGATCTTAGTTGGCGGGAGGGTGTGTAGAAGGACAGTCGTGTGTTGAGGCATTCGGGTCTTAGTTTGTAAAGGGCCTTGTGAGCGTGGGTGAGGAGACGGAATGTTATTCTCTTGTTGACGGGAAGCCAGTGGAGGTCTTTCAAGTGGCCGGTAATGTGAGCTTGGCGAGGGATGTCCAATATGAGTCTGGCAGATGCATTTTGGATGCGTTGGAGTTTTTTCTGTAATTTGGCTGTGGTTCCGGCGTAAAGGGTGTTTCCATAGTCCAGTCGGCTGGTGACCAGTGCGTGAGTGACAGTCTTTCTTGTTTCGGTGGGGATCCAACGGAAGATTTTTTTGAGCATACGGAGTACGTTGAAGCAGGAGGATGAGACGGCGTTAACTTGTCTGGTCATAGAGAGGGAGGAGTCTAGGATGAAACCCAGGTTGCGTGCGTGGTATGTGGGTATGGGTGCTGTGCCCAGAGCCGGTGGCCACCATGAGTCGTCCCAAGCAGAGGGGGAAGATCCTAGGATGAGAACTTCTGTTTTATCTGAGTTAAGTTTTAGGCGGCTGTTTTTCATCCATTCGGCTACTTCTTTCATGCCTTCATGAAGATTAGTTTTGGCGGTGTTAGGGTCCTTGGTGAGGGAAAGGATCAGCTGGGTGTCGTCAGCGTAGGAGATGATGTTGAGATTGTGTTGTCGCGCGATGGATGGAGGGGAATCATGTAAACATTGAAGAGGGTGGGACTGAGTGATGAGCCTTATGGGACTCCACAGATGACTTCGGTGGCCTCTGATTTGAATGGGGGGAGTCGGACTCTCTGGGTTCTCCCGGCGAGGAACGAGATGATCCAGTCCAAGGCTTTTCCCTGTATTCCGACGTTGCTAAGTCGTTGTATGAGGGTGCTATGACAGACTGTGTCGAAGGCGGCGGAGAGGTCGAGTAGGATTAGGGCTACTGTTTCTCCGTTGTCCAGCAGCGTTCGGATGTCGTCCGTCGCTGCAAAGAGAGCGGTTTCGGTGCTGTGTTTGGCTCGAAAGCCGGACTGTGAAGAGTCGAGGGAGTTGTTGGATTCAAGGAAGGCGGCGAGCTGGCTATTGGCGGCTTTCTCAATGACCTTGGCAGGGAATGGGAGGAGGGAAATGGGGCGGTAGTTCTTAAGCTCTGAGGGATCAGCTGTGGGTTTCTTCAGGAGGGCACTGAGTTCGGCGTGTTTCCAGCTCTCCGGGAAGGTAGCGGAGTTGAAGGAGCAGTTGATGACATCACGAGATGGGGTGCGATGATGGAGTCTGCTTTGTTGAAGATGTGGTGGGGACAGGGGTCCGTTGGCGAACCTGAATGGATGGAGTTCATAAGGCGGATGGTATCTTCAGTGGTGATTGGGTTCCAGGCGCTAAGGTTGTTGGTGAGCGTTTCGGTTGTGGAAGTGGGTGGGGCGGGTTGCTCTTTCGAGCTGTTGTTGAAGCTGTTTTGTATGTCGGGATTTTGTTGTAGAAGAAAGAGGATAACGAGTTGCAGAGGTCTTGGGAGGGAGTGATGTCGTTTGAGGCTGCGATGGGGTTGGTAAATTCTTTGACTATGTTGAATAGTTCCTTGCTGTTGTGGGCGTTGTTGTTGAGTCGACCCTTGAGTGCTGATTTCTTGGTGGATCGGATCAATTGGTGGTGTTTGCGGGTGGCTGCCTTGAAGGTGGTCAGGTTGTCCGCGGTTGGCTTTTTTCTCCATTTTTTTTCGAGAGTTCGGCAAAGTTTCTTTGAATTCTTAAGGTCATCGGTGAACCAGGGTGCCTTTTTGCTGCCTTGTTTGATCTGGTGGTTTTTTAGGGGTGCTAATTCGTCAACGCTGTGAGTGATCCATTGTTTGAGTTTGGTGGCAGCTTCGTTTGGGTCCGATGAGAGGGCGGGAGGGTTTTGTTTGAGCGATGTGAAGAGTTGGTCGGTGGTGATTTTGTTCCATTTTCTTCGAGGAATGGGTAGTGGGGGGTTGTGAGTTGTGGTCGTTTTGTAGCTAAAGTGAACACAGCTGTGGTCCGTCCAATGGAGAGCTGAGGTGTGATCGAAGGAGATGTGTTTGCTGGAGGTGAAGATAGGGTCGAGCGTGTGTCCGGCTAAGTGGGTGGGGGTGTCAACAAGTTGTTTGAGTCCGAGATTGGTCAGGTTGTCCAGGAGGGTGGTGGTGTTGTTGTTGTTTTTCTTTTCTAGGTGGAAGTTGTAGTCTCCCAGTAGAATGTAGTTCTCGGAGGGGAGGGCATGTGGGCTGATGAAGTCAGTGATGTCTTCGCTGAATTGTTTACGCATTCCTGGTGGTCTGTAGAGGAGGGTGCCTCTAAGTGTGGTCCTGGGGTCGGTGTGGATCTGGAAGTGGAGGTGTTCGGCGGTTGCAAGGATATCGTCGGAGCAGGTTGTGATTCTGATGGTGTTCTTATGGACGATGGCGATGCCTCCTCCTGTTTGGCTGGTGCGGTCTTTTCGGATGATCTTGTAAGTGTCCGGGATGGCTATGGCGACGTCGGGTGCTGATGATGCGTTCATCCAGGTTTCTGTAAGGAAGGCCAAGTCCGGTGACGCAGTGTCGAGTAGGTCCCAGAGTTCTGCGAGCGGGTGTTCAGCAAGATGCACTTCAGGTGGTTAGAGTCGGAGCTGTGTTTGGAGGTCGTGGATTTGGTGTGGGTCTTGAAGCAGGCGAATTTGCAGGAGTTGCAGGCAAAGGGACCGTGTGTACTTCCTGGGGCAGCTTCGTAGCATTGTGGGGTGCGTCCGGGGTTAAGGGCTAAGAGGGTGGCAGGGTCGTACGTAGTGCGGGAGGAGTGCGGGTTGCGGGGGCCAGGGGGTCTGGTGCTGGGCGCGGGCCAGGCGCGGACGGGCATAGACGGGCTTACCTTTGGCGCACCTTTGGCGCGCATGGGGCACAACCGCTGCGCGTGAATGCTGCGCGGGAGGGCATCAGTCATATATGGATGGTGGAGGGGGCGGGGGCGAGGGAGGGGCAGCTTGGAGGTGTTAGCGGGGCGGGGAGGCTGTCCACGAGGCACAACAAACAAAATGGCTTCGAAAACAAACGGAGCTCAAGCAGGACGAGATTGGGGCACACAGATGGATGGCGCTAAGGGCGGAGGTACCAGCACAATCACTCAGTGAAAGTAATTTTAGACTCTACCAGTGCGAGCGCCTGGCCTTAAATGCGAGCACAGTCAGATCTAAAGTGCACAACAGCAGGCACAGGAAGTTAGCGTAAAAAGCGCTATTAATAATTAAATATTTAAACAGTCGGATCTACGATACCCAGGCAGCAAAATGAGGACAGGCAGGCAGTGGCACCCACGCGCTGCGAAGAACAGGCAGAGAGCGTGGGGGAGTGACCTCTTCACACGGAGTCACAGTCCTACTCCCCTATACCATGAGCATCACCCCCACCCTTCCTTGTTCCTGGCGTCTTGAGCTGCCCGTGAGCCATGATACATACCTCAGAAATGTCTCACGAGAAGGGTGCGGATGCGTATGCGAATATTTCGGTGCAACAGTCGTCTGAAAGTAAAAGGGGGTCCATGAATAAGACGTATAGACTTAGTGTGCCAAAGAATAACAGCCAATGCCTGCTTGATGAATACTATAACACACATCTTCACATGGTCGGTGACTGTGCGCTACTTGCGGGACATGGACGGAGCATGTGCCCCACCTGAGGGTCCCCTAGCACTGATACTTTAAGCCCAACCTCACCAGCATTACCTTTACTTTTTGTAAATGGCAGTGTGTCCTTGCACGCTCAACACGTCACCTCCTTATAAACCTGAAATAGAGGAGACCATGAGCACACGCAACGACAATTCTGACTTGAAAATAAAATTGCAATTTCTTAATAAACTTTCCCTTTGCGCCCTGTGACATTGGCGTGTCGCCCACTCATTGAATAAACACAGCTCTATGCAAAGTTTGTAAAACGTGTGATAGAAATACAGAGATAGTCAACACGATCTGCGCTTCCCCTGATACATTAGCCAACACCCCCTCAAGCAAGGTGTGTGTCTTGTGGGAGGGGGGGGGAGTTGCGGTATGGTTTTGCCCGGGCCTGGCCCCAGATGCTCGGATGGCACAGCAGGCCCGGGCCACAACCTCCCGCCACGCGGGGGCCGCCCCTCCCTCCTGTGAGAATGCGACAACGGGGCCCTGAAATCACTTGCAGGCAGCTGTGGCTAATGGGCTGGCACCTGGGGGGTCTGCTGCGCGCCCGGCACCCGTCCCTGGAGCGGCCCACGCTACATCAGAAACTCCCCCCCTCCTCCGCGTGTGGGCAGCAGCACGACGGGGCAGGGAGGGGAGGCCGTCGGGTGCACACGACATGAACAGACCGAGGCACGAGGACTGAACCCGATTCCAAGCGCTAATGAGCATTATGCGAGTGTCACGCCTGAGTCCCGTAAGCGAGGCCGCTGTGGGAGGCACCGTGTGAAAAGTTGCAGTAAAACTGGGGAAACGCGGCAGCCACAGCCCCCGGCGCTGGACCTGAAATGCAGCGCTGAAGCCCCTAAGCTTACGATACCAACCGGAGGAATGCACGCGTATACCTCTGCCTGCGCCCAGCACCGCGACCCAAAAGGGGCAAAAATATTAAAGAGCGGACGCCAAGGGACCCGCCGCCCCTGATGGAATTCCGGAGCCGCAACCAAGATGGATAAAGGAAAGCGACCGGGCAATACTGGTGGATGCTGTGCATGAAAGGGGCCTGGCTAATCCCCCCCCTCTTGATCACCGACTTCGCGGCTGGCGGCGCACCCCTAGCCCCGCTCGGCACAAAGAGCCATGGACGAACTAGGCAATACAGGCGGGCCACCATCTTGTCAACCGCCATTTTTAAAACTACGGATTGAGGCTCGATTCGTATGGTGCTCACACGACGGGCATGGAATGGAGAGGGGCGGGAACAGATACTGGATTGTGGCCTCGCAGGGTACGGGCTACCTAATAACGTCAAGTTACCAGTTTACGTCTAAACTACAACCTCATCCCCTCGCTTAAAATGCGACGCCCTACCTGCTTTGCCCCTTATCTCCCACAAGCGGACGTGCCCCGTCCGCGGGAAACCTGACCTCCCGAAAGGATGCCTGCTCGCCAAAGCTACGATGGACGTGGGAAGGGGGAGCGATGGCCCACCCACGTGCCTGCAAATAACCGGGGCCATGGGAGCCATGGATAGAACACTGCGATAACATATCCGACCAGATCACATTCTACTGCCATGTGAGCAAACACCAAATGGCACACAAATGTGACGCAACAGCCAGACTACAGAGCGAAATGATGACGAGGGGTACCGGAGGGGTGAACGGGTGCCAGGGGCCAACCACCCGCCCCCTAGTTCAACACAATAAGTGGACGTGGCAAATCATGGGTGGCGAGGCACCGCACTGAAAGCCCACCCCGAAGACCCCCTTACTGTCGCACATGAGGCGTGCAAAGGGGGGGTGGGAGCCTGCCAAACCCTACACCCGCAGCGGCCACAAAGACCCATATGCGGGCACGGTGAAATATTGCACCTCCACAGTGGCCCGCTAACTAAGCAGGCCACCTAGCCCCGCTCAACCTCCGAGAAGAGGGAGTAGGTGGAGGGGGGTACTGGCCAGCTAAGCCTGACTCACTGAAAGAGTGTCCACGTGTCTGCTTGTAGGCGTCCGGGGCGGCAAAGAGGCACCTAAAATGGTGAGGGGGACTTAAATAACCCCTTGCCCTGCCTCCCGCCCCAAGAGCACGTCACCAGCCCAGCCTTCACCCTGCGAGACGAGGCTCCTCCCAGCGGAGGAGAGATTGGCCAAGGGAAGCAAGAAAGCGGGGGTGGGGGGAGGCCCTCTGTAACTAAGACGCCGCCCTCTTAATAGCCACCGGGTGGCCTCGGGCAGCCGCATTGCTAGTGGTCACCGCAGTGCATGCCTGGACGCCCTCACCAATTTGCCTGCCTGCTCTGTATGCTTATGTAATGGCTCCAGTCCCTGCCGCTTCAAAGGCGGGAGGGTGTCACCGGCGCAACAGCTGTTCAGTTCCACTCTGGGACTTTCTCATGTCCGGCACAGAACATGAAAGCAAGCTCGGCGGGTGGGGTGGGAAAGGGTTACGAAGGAAACCCTTTACACCGGAACAACAGGAAAACATGTACATGCGCATTTTCGGCCACAATCAGAGCCATGTTTTGAAGTTAAACTCAAGAATCTGCATAAAGGGGCGAGACTCTACCAGGTCTCTTCAAACATTAGAAGAGCTTTGGGTGCCAAGGCGGTCTCAGGGAAGGTACCAGTTGGTAGGGAATGGGCTTCAAACCCTTTGCCTACATTCCAAAGTTCGTTGCACCCAGCGGGTCGGGTCCCGAAAAAGGACTGCCTATTAGACAACCAGTGGCGGGAGGCTTGTTGCGCGCTGCACAGCAGACCATGGGATGGGGAAGGCAGGGGCCTCACTATGTCACCACTTCAGGAGATGTGGCTGAGTAACAATGACGTCTATTCACGCCCCAAGCTCAACCAGGGCATCCCAACACCCACGAGTCACCAGACCCGGCGGGCACCATTTGTCAAGCGAGAGCTAATGGCCACCTGAAGAGCCCACCCTATCCCGACTCATAGGCAAACCCAGCCCAGTTCCGGAGTTAAGACTTGCTCGGCCTCCTGGCGGGATATGGATCAGGCCGAGGCCTTGGCAACCCTTAAGCCTCGGAGTGGGGCAGCACCTTGGGAAGCAATGCGGCTGACCCCCCCCCCACGCAACAAGCAACCCCGCGCGGGCCGTTGGCCTAGGGATAGCACCGTTGGCCTGACCGCGCATCGGTGGGGGAGGCCAGTATTGCTGCCAGGAAAGTGGGCCGGGTCTGTGGGGACAGGCACCACAAGCCCTGGCTCAGAAGCGACCGAGGGTGAGGGAGCAGAACTGAGCGCATTGCGCTCCACCCCCAAACCCGCACTAAATGCCCCTGCCCCCAAGCCACTCTGAAGCGAGCCAGCTGCATGGCCTAGTCTGTAGCTGCTGGCTGCACACGACCCCTCGGGCATTGACCCGAGGGGGTGCACCTCATGATGCTACCTGCAACACGCGGCTGCCTGGACTCTGTCCCCCTTCCACCCGGCGGCCTTGTTGGGCCGCCCAGCCCTCAGTACTACCCCGATGGGGAGACCGGGCGGGGAGAAATGCGCCTGCCCGAGGCCACGCAGTGGCCATAAGGAGGGCGGGCTCCTAGTCACGGAGGGCTCTCCCGCCCCCGCATGACTTAGTAGTTTCCTAACCTGAGGCAGTCTCCGCTGGTTGGTGGAGACTGGTAAGTGATGCACGTCCGGGGCGGCTGGGAGGAGCCGTCTGGAGTACTTCAGACCTCTGCCCCACTGGGGAGGCCTCTTTGCCGCTCCGGACGTCGCAGTTCCATGTTGGGACACTCTTTTTGCCGTTGGATCACCCTCGTACCGGGTATGGCGTCGGTTTTTGTCCGGTGAGTGTGGGCTTTGTAGCCGTAGGTTTCCTCTCCACTCTCCTGCCTCTGGTTCCGTGTGGGAGTCGGGTCGTTTGGTTTGGTTAGGCAGGAGTTGGGGTCGGCGTGGTCCGCGAAACCTCCGCATTGAGGGGGTGGTGCTGCGTGGCAGAGGAATGAGTGGCATCGAGCTTGGGGGCTGGGTCACGTTTGTGTAGCGTTCGTCAGTCGCTTCCTCGTGCCGGGTTTGTGAAGTTTTCCTGGGAACCGCTGGTGAGCTCTTTTCCCCCCGGACCCCCGCCCTTCGGTACAGGTTACTATTGTTTGGCACAAAGGGTCGATTATGCGGGGGATTCCAATTATATTTCTGCCTGCAATTGCTCATGTTCATGTTATAACGTCGCCGTATGTAAGTGTTGATCGTGCGGGGCGGGTGGTATCGATATTTGTTGCAAATATAGACGGCCGTCCAGTCGGGGTCGTATTTGCCATGCCCCAATTCCCGTTCGCAGGTCAGGAAGGTGTTTCCTTTCTAATTTATTGTCGCTGGACGTCTCCCGAGCCCTTCGGCCCTGCCGGTTCTGCCTTAGTCACTGTGTGGGTTTAGTTAGGACATCAGCATGTTTTGAGTGTTACCAAACACTCGGTGTTGCCACGGCAATTTTTTACCCGCCTATCGGGTGGCTCCACGCTGCCGCAGCAGCTTGTGTTTTATATTGTTGCGTGGTCGCTGTAGCGCTCTAGTGCTCCGAGGGTCTCCGGTTGAGCCCCGGAAGCACTCTGCACTATGTATCACTTTCTGGCCAGGCGTGGCCAGAAAGCTTTAAATAAAGGGACCGAAGTGGCACGGCACTTCCGGTCCGCACCAGAGCAGCAACAGTGTGTGTGTGTCCCCTCATTGCAAGCGGCGCTGCGCTGTAGGCCTAGCCCGGCCCCAGAGGCCTCACACTGGCAACGAGGGTAGGATACCCATAAGCTGACCGGCGAAAACCCACAGCGTTACCTGCCTGAGTGCCAGCCGACCCGACCGCCGCAGCCGAGCACCGGAGAAGAACATCCGTGACGGCGGCCACCACAGAGAGCAGAAGCCACGCACACCGGTAAGCAGCGTGAGCAAGGGGCTGCGTGTGGCACCGGCGGCAGCGATGGCAGGAAGGCCCAGAACAGAGACGCGCGCCGAAAGAAGCGACCCGGCGGCAGGCCCAGCAGTGCGCGCATGCGCGGAAAGGAAAACGTCATCGCCTGGAAGAGAAACCCGGGAGAGCGCGAGGCCGGAAGGGCGCCTCGAGAAAATCGAGCGCGAGGCCCCGCAGACACAAGGAAGACCCAGCGAGGTCAACCACACCACGAGGCGCCACAACCAAGGCCAGATACGCGCAGGCAGCGCCCCCCATCAAGCATTGGCCAAGGCAAACCCCACAACAAGCACAGGCAAAGACAATTAACCACCTGTTGCACACCAGACCAAGCAAAAGCAAACAAGCACAAGCAAATGCAACTGATAGCCTGACAAACAGTGACTCTCACAGGCACCAACAAGCACGAGCAAAGGCAACCAAGAGTACCATAAAAGGACGCCCAAAAGGCAAGCGCCCAGCCACCACCCAGCTTCATAATGACCACAAACCCAGGAGGAGCATCTGGGGGAGCCGGCCAGGTTCAACAAGCAGCACCACCAGCACCAGCAGTAAACCTCGGTACACAGCCACCGACGCCGTCAGCACACTCACAAATCCAGGCACTACCGCCTTTCAGCGAACTGATAGACCCCGGGACAGCGGCCCCCAGATGGGCTGTGTGGCTAGGACAACTCAACAACTACTTCACTGCCACCAGGGAAAAGGATAACGAAGTGAAGAGGTCCCTGCTGTTACACTTTGGGGGCACAGAACTGTACAAGTTGTTCAAACATCTCCCGGACACAGGAGATGACGATGACTATGACGCTGCAGTCAATGCGCTGAACGCACATTTCGACCCCCAATTAAACCCGCACTGCGAGCGATTCAAGTTTCGCCAATCCAGACAAAGGGAAGGAGAAACCATGGATGCGTTCCATGCACGACTGTGGGATCTCATAAGCACGTGCACGGACGATGACGAAAAGAAAGAAGTGACCGCGCAGCTCATTCAAGGTTGCCGCAACAAACACCTAAGAACACTCATTCTAAGGCAACCGCGAATCACACTTGAAGAAATATTGATCCTGGCCAGATCCCACGAACTATCGGATGCACGCGCAACAGCAATGGAAGCAGCCTTGAACCCGCGGGCAGAAGCAGGAACCGTGGTGAAGACAGAAAGGGTGGATGCAGTCCGCAACACCAGTCGGGGAAGCAGAGGAAGATGGCCGACCAGGACGCCACGCCGAGCGTCATGTGGATACTGTGGCCGATGGCTGCCCAGCATGTGGCAAGACATGCTCAAAATGCGGAATACCTAACAACTTTGCAAGCGTGTGCAGGGGTGGCTCCCGCGGAAAAGGGGCGTCCGGAAGAAAACCAATCACGGGAGCGGTGAAACAGCTATCGCTAGACGACGCAACGTCGTCTCGATCACACAGATCGCCGAGGCAACCCCAGTTCAACGATTCCCCCTCAGAGGATGAAGATGAATGCTACTACGTGTCATTCGTAAGTGAACTAAAGAAGCGACGGAGACCACAGCCCAAGTGCCAAATACACATCGACGGGTCCCCAGCGTATGGCGTCATCGATACGGGAGCCACCGTGAACGTCATGGGAATCCAGCACTATAAAGCACTGAAGCCAAGACCCAAGCTAGTCCCTTCGAAGGCGCGCATACTAACGTACGGCAGCCAAGAACCCCTCCCACTACGAGGGAAAATGACGGTCCAAGTAAAAGCAGAAGACAACGAGGTGACGACAACGTTCCACGTGATAGACAAGGAAGCAGACCTGCTTGTAGGCAGCAACACAGCAGAAGACCTCCGCCTCATTGCGTTTGCAAACGCCGTCAAAGCGCTACAAACAGAAGACATCCTGGAAATGTTCCCCACATTATTCGAGGGTCTCGGCACGATCAAACGACCACCGATCAAGCTACACATCGACCCCGCCATCCAGCCAATAGCCCTAAGGCACAGAAGGATACCCTTCCACTTGCGCGCAGCCGTGGAAAAGGAACTCAACCAACTTGAAGAACAAGGGGTAATTGAGAAAGTATCGGGGCCGACGCCGTGGGTATCCCCAATGGTGATAGCCGAGAAGCCGCGCCAGCCAGGCAAAATCCGCATCTGCATAGATATGAGGGTCCCCAACAAAGCCATTCGACGGGAGCGACACCTCACCCCAACAGTAGATGACATCCTGACGGATCTGAATGGGGCCCAATGGTTCTCTAAGTTGGACCTTAATGCAGGATATCACCAGCTCAGGCTAGCGGAGGAAAGCCGCTACATTACAACATTCTCAACACACCTAGGGCTGAGACGATACAAGCGACTAAATTTTGGCATCTCATCCGCAGCCGAAATTTTCCAAAACACAATAAAAGAAATCCTAACAGGACTTGATGGAGTGCTGAACGTCAGCGACGATATCTTGATTCATGCCAAAACCAGTGAAGAACACCACCGAAGACTGAAAGCCACCTTACAAAGACTCGCGCAGTATGGCGTCACTTTACACAAAGACAAATGCCAGTTCTTCAGGAAATCAATAGAGTTCTTCGGATATGTATTCGACTCAGACGGAGTAAAGGTAGAACCCCGCAAATCGCACGCCATCAAGAACGCTCCAGCACCGTCAACCGCTTCCGAAGTAAGGAGCTTCTTAGGAATGGCGCAGTACTGTGCCAGGTTCATACCCAATCTGGCCACAATCGCAGAGCCTCTGAGAAACCTAACGAAGAAAGACAGCTCATGGAAATGGACGGCAACAGAAGACAAAGCATTCCACCGGATCAAAGAGGCCCTGTTAGACAGCACAACGATGGCGTACTTCAACACTGCAAGACCCACCGAAGTACTAGTGGACGCCAGCCCAGTGGGCCTGGGAGCTCTCCTGTCGCAAGAATCTGAACCAGGGGTGTGGGCCCCGTTGGCGTTTGCAAGCAAAGCCCTGACAGCGACAGAATCACGGTACTCGCAAATTGAGAGGGAGGCACTGGCAGTAAAATGGGCGTGCGCCCATTTTCACCTCTACATATCCGGTCACCCATTCAGAATGGTGACAGACCACCAACCGCTAATCCCCTTATTCCGTGGGACCGCTCCACATCCACCGCCAAGGATCGAACGCTGGGCAATCCAGGTTCAACAGTACCAAATGGACCTAGTGTACCGACCGGGGGCGAAGAACCCGGCGGACTTCCTGTCGCGCCATCCCCCGCAGAAGAGTCCGGCAATGCAGACCCGGAAGTCCAGACCGAAGAATTCATCAACATGCTAGCAACGGGCGCATGCCCCTGCGCGCTGACCGCCAACGTCATCATCTCCCACTATGACAACGATGCAGTCGTCGGAAGGGTAAAGGAAGCTATACAATCCGGAACGTGGGCAAACTTCCTGAAGGATACCAACGGGTGGAACGAAGCAGACAGAACACGCCTGCAACAATACTGGAAGGTTCACGATGACCTCAGCTGCGCTGACAATGGCCTCCTACTGAGAGGGACTCGCGTGGTCATTCCCAAAGCGCTGCAAGAGAGAGCAACCACCCTGGCACACAAAGGACACCAAGGCACCCGCAGAATGAAAGCGAGGATGCGAGAGAAGATATGGTTCCCCAACATGGAGGAGAACATCTAAGCCTGCGTGCGAGAGTGTCGAGCATGCCAAATCACAAGCAGCCCCGAAGTACCAGCCCCAATAATCACGGAGGAACACGCCCCATCACCATGGGCATGGCTAAGCCTGGACTTTGGCAGCTTCCCAGACAGAAGAGTCACAGTAGTACTAGTGGACAACTACACTAAATACCCCATAGTGGAAACGGCAGCATCAACCAGCTTTGCGAACATTCGCCCCATCCTCATCAAAACCTTTGCTTTGTTCGGCATCCCAATGGTCATCAAGACGGACAATGGTCCCCCGTTCCAGGGGAGTGAGTTTAAGGAGTTTCTGGACAACCTTGGCATAAAACATCACCGAATTACCCCGCAATGGCCGCAAGCCAACGGTGAGGTAGAGCGCTTTATGAGGACAATAAACAAAGTACTGAGAATATCGTCAGCGGAAGGGAGTGACCCGGAAGAAGCACTACAAGCGTTCTTAAGGGAGTACCGCAGCACACCGCACAGCACCACCATGCAATCACCATGGGCATTGATGCTGGCCGGCCCTCGGAGAGACCTACTACCAATGGCTGACAGTTGGGCTCCCGCACCGTACTCACCGGCAGACACCCAAGAAAGGAGAAGGAGGACAAACGAGAAAGCAAGTTGTAAGAGGAGAGCCCAAACAAAGACCCTGAATCCGGGAGAGACGGTGCTAATCCGAACAAGGAGGCCCGGAGGAAAATTCAAGACCCCATTCGAACCGGAGCCCTGGGTCATCAAGGAAACCCACGGAACAGCAGTCACAGTCAGCCGAGACGGAGAAGAGGTGACTCGCAACATATCGTGGTTCAAGCCAATACCCGCTCCGAAAGGACAGAACTCAAATGATGACGTACCTGTAGCAAGAGAAGAGGGAGAGCATGCAGCCACAAGGGATAATTCGTGTGTGCCCCCGGACATTGCAGAACACCCATCTCTGTCCTCACCGGGACCTCCTCGAGACCAGATCCCTCCGAGAGGCAAGTGGCAATATAATCTGAGATCCAACCCACGGCCCAATCACAGGCTGGCAGACTTTGCATGTTGAACTGACTATTATAGTTATTTTGAAAAATCCAAGTTGGGAAGGGATGTAGCGCTCCAGTGCTCCGAGGGTCTCAGGTTGAGCCCCGGAAGCACTCCGCACTATGTATTACTTTCTGGCCAGGCGTGGCCAGAAAGCTTTAAATAAAGGGACCGAAGTGGCACGGCACTTCCGGTCCACACCAGAGCAGCAACAGTGTGTGTGTGTCCCCTCATTGCAAGCGGCGCTGCGCTGTAGGCCTAGCCCGGCCCCAGAGGCCTCACAGTCGCCATGCTTGGATGTTTCATGCTATTTAGTGAGCTCCGGTGGCGTAATTGTTAGCGCGCGGTGCTTATGCAGCAGCTCTTACCCTGAGCCATGTGTGGTTGGGGGTTCGGGCCTCACCTGGAGCAGCAATTGTATATATATATCGGATTGCCATGCACTGCCGCAGCAACTTGTGCCCTATTGTTGTGCGGTTACCTTGCTTTTGATGTTTCTCGCTGTTAGCTACCTAGCACCCGGCATTGCAACGGCAATTGTACAAGTCTATCGGATTGCTATGCGCGGCCGCGGCAGCTTGTGTCCGGTGTATTGTTATGCGGTCGCCATGCCTTTGATGTATCATGCTGTTCTATCCTGTTCCTTGCTAGAAGGCTCACAGGCTCGAGAATTGTTTGGCTGCCTGCATCGTCCCCCCAGGGGTATTCTAGTGTATATATTGTGGGTGTCGTTGGGGGAGGGTTTGGTGGACTTGCGAGGTGTGTAACACAGTGTTTGTTTGGGGGGCCTCGAGGAGCCCTCCTAGTGTCTTGGCGCTGCACAGGGGCCCGGTTGGTCTCGCAGCATGCTCGACGGGGTGCCGGTAGCTCGACCTCGTGGCCGCGCTAGAGCGCAGTATGTGCCGGATCCGTGGTCAACAAGAGTTCGAGCCTCCTTTCAAGTTGGCAAATAAAATGGGCAGCCCATAATTTCGCTTTTCTAAGTTAGCTGATCTTCGTGATGGTGGTGAGATCTATGCTTGCTCCCAGTGGCCTTAGAGCCCGCACACGGTTACCTCTGATAGATTGTGGGAAGTGTCGGTCATTATTCATGTAAGGTGGATCTTTCAGTGCTGGCACTCTATGCTGTTATATTGGTCAAATCACTTAATATCCCTCTTTCTACTATATAGAACGTGGTAAGTTTCAAGGGCTCACACAAATTTCCCGGGCACGCCTTGGGATTATATGCATCTCGCCTCCCTGTGGGCGTGCCCACTAGGCCGGATTTTTCTCTTGGGGCAACAGTCTTGGCTCCTCTCCCCCCGAGGACCTTCCGCATCTTTATCGGTTAGGCTCTTTTTACGGTGGCCGCGCCGTGGGCCCAGTGGGGGGCTCGGCTCGTATTTGTGGTGCTATGCTAGCCACCCACCCCCCTTCTAAGCATATGTGCAATGTACAGTCCCGAACTGCCCCATGCACTCAGTGGTAGGTTCGGCGCGTGGTTGGGCCTCTACCTTGGGGACCAGTGGCTTAGGCGCGCGTGGGGCCCGTAGAGTAATGGCCGACCCGCTCCTACTATCCTCCCAGCGGCCATCTTGCATATGGCTTCACGTATCCGATTTCAGCCGGGCGGGGGTCTTTTAGTAAATTTAGCTGGTCGTTACTGCAGAATGGTCTCTGCACGCGGGTGTATGATCGTTCAAAATGTTCCCTCCGGTTTCTAGATAAGTTCGCTTCTTGTGTATCATCCCGGCGGCTTTGAGTATAGGGCTTTCGTTGGCGGCGTTATGTACTTAGACTGGTGAAACCATTTGGGTGTGTACGGTGTTTGAAGGGTTCGCACGTCTTGGGTATGCGATGCGGTACTCTACTGGAGGTACCTCGTGTACGCCGGGGCACTGGTACCTTTTGCACCAAACATGCAACTCTTTTGGACATGGGTTAGCCTCGCGGGATTTGCCTTGACTTGGTCGGCTTTCAGCGTGGAAAGCCGGGCTTTGTAGGCATTTTCTGGTTCTGTAAGCGCTGTTCTGTGAGCGGGGGGCGAAGGGCGGCCATTCCCAGGGGCAATATTTCGCAAGATGTCCGGCACATGTGGGTATGACGCGCGGTTCAGACATGTGGCGTTTTCGAGTTTTGTGGGGGACTTGTACGTGCACATTAGCCTTTCGAGTCTCTGCATGTACGATTTTTGGGCTGCAAACTGGTGGAGTCGCCTGCGGCACCCCTTGCATCAGTTTGGTATGCGTTATTCCATATGTGTGACCGCCCTCTCAGACTTCGGTCACTGGGAAGGGGGGACACGTACCTGTTTGGGCCGCTCTACTCGGACTACCCCGGGAGCGGGGAGTGACGTTTGTCTGTCGAGGTCCTTGGCCGGCCGTGTTACTGTGTTTTTTGGGTTTGTGCCGCTGGCTGCGGCTCCGCCTTTGGCATATTCGTGTGTACAAACTTCAATGATGTTACCATTATTTAATTTGTGTCATTCTCGGGCGGTGAGGCGAGTTGGCCACAGGGTGGTCTGGTCCCCGGTATCACAGATTGCTGTACACGCTGTAGTTGCAGGTCCATCCTTTATATGGGTTTTACCATGCGCTCTCATCAATGGCACAGGACGATTTTATTGTGATGTTCATATTAAGCCTGCCATGTGATCAGTGATGAGTCAGATTCACGGTATGCATAGGTGCCATATTCTCATATTCTCCAAGGGATGTTAGACACGTGCATACACCCAGGTGCCACTGCAAGGCAGAATCCATGAGGGCACTTCAATGTTAATATACGCATTCATGGTAAATATATCTCCTGTTCAAATAACGTTAGCTGAAGCTCTACATTTGCTAATGCCACTGTAGCTCTAGTTGACATGAAGAGTCATCTGTATCTCGCTGCTACACACCCTGAGCCCCTTTTCCTTAGGCTCTCATCCATGGGACTCGCCTGGCTTGCACTTAGCAGCAGCAGTCATATCTGTAGCAGAACTATCCTCCCCTCATCTCATGTATTCTGGGGTAAGCGCAATAAAGTAATTTTTACAGATGGGGATCTTGTCTACCATGCATCAAGTTCCAGTTGCGAACGACTGCTTTCCTAATTCCCTTCACAACAATATTATACTTAAGTTGAGTAATACAGGTTTGCTGAAATAACTTTTACTGGTTATCGCCCCCATGTACTTGTGTTATGGGACAGGATATTTATAAGATTGGCACAATACCAGGTTGTATGTGTTGACAGCGCTACTAAGGTTCGGACTGGGAGGGTCAGCAGTGACCGCTAATTCTTATGCCTGTTACTTCCCATCAGTCACAATGTCTGTGTTTGAAGGTGAGAGTGGATCCACAGCTGTTAATGTAATGCTCACTCTCTATGACCTATCCTCTACCCTAATATTTTGTATACCCTTCAGCTTTACAGAGGATCAATCTGATCCTCTTATTAAGAGCCCTCGAGTTTTGGAGCGCACTAAACCCGGCTCTCTTGCATACCTTAGATACGGTGAGGCTTCCATCATGCTGCGGGGCTGGAGTGGTAGCTTGTCAGGCGTAGGAATGTTTTATTCAGCGCGGCCTTGCCCTTAGGTGTCTGAGCACATTTTTGAGAATCAGTTCACCTTCTTTGCCTCGGGGCTAATAATGTTATTAGCCAGAAACGCCACAATTGCGTAGGAATGGGGGTGAGCGGAAGCATTTCTACTTCATATGCTAGGTTCTGCCATGGGGTTGGTGTGCACCTGAATTGGTAGTGCTTCAGTGCAGGTGAGGCAACCAGGTTAGTAGCGAACAGACACTGCATGATACTCAGCATGTTCTTATCCTGGGTGCCTGCATAAGTTAAGATGAGATTATCGTTAGAATTACGAGTTTGAGTCCTGAAATGTGGGGTGTGCGGTACAACAGGTCATCAGCTTGTGTACTATGCATGAGGGCCGCTAATGAGTACGTGTGACCGGGTGCCCCTGTACAAGAGGTGTTACATCAGGCATGCAGCAAGCTAGAACTGTATCAGGTGACTTGTGTACGTGTTCTGTGTGCCGATGTTAGAGATTTGTGTTATTCCACACACACAGTAAGCCAACTAGGCACAAGGTGATCAAAATGCGAATGTGGTGGCCGACCTGCTTTTAGTCGCTGTCATCAGACTTGACCTTGTTGTGTGCGGCATTTAGGGTCTTGTCCCACCACAGGATCGCACCAGTTGGGCCCGCTGTGTCGAACTAGGGCCAGACCAGTTTCCCTGAGTTACTTTACGTGTTAGCTAGTGGGTCGTTACAAGTGGAAAAGGGTCCGGTATGCATGCTGCGAGAGTATATTTTGTGCAGATAGTGGGGTCTTCCTGTCCTACTCTTGGAACATGTAATTTAGTTTCCTGCTGCCCCTCTTTTGCGAATATGGTGGCGACCTGCTTTTAGTCTCTGTCATCACACTTGGCCTTGGGGGTGTGCGGCATTCACGGCCTTGTCCCACCTCGGGATCGCATACTTATATGTGGGGGGGATTGGCCGTTGGGGGGCGTGTCGGGTCTCCACTTATCGTCATCCCATATAAGATAGTGTTGCGACGGGCAGAACAGCAGGTATGTAATTCTTTCAGTGGGGAATCTGTGTGCATCAGGATTTAATCCTTAGTCCCTTGGCATGTATTCTACGTACTTTGGTCTGTTTGGCTGTGTGGAACTTTTGTTGGCACCTTATTTCATGCACATGTCAGTTTTGCCGCTGTTCTTTCTCCTGTGACGCTAAATTGGGGAGGACCCTCACACCTGGGGTTTTCATCTGACTGTCTGGCTAGGTTTGGTCACGGTAGACAGTCGGGGATGTGCCGAAGTGGGAGTGTTAGCATGTCCTGGGCCCAGCTCTACACTGGGAACATCGCCTGGCGCCTCAACAAAGAGGTATAGCTAGTCCTGTAACCTGTATACCAATGAGTCCGACACTTGTGTCGCTCTACCATGAGTAGGGAAGGTCATATGTCAATAGTCATTTCTCCCCTTCCATTGGTCCTGCTGCCTATCTTTCATCCAAGGCTCGGGTACCTGCTGGCAGTCCACCCGCGGTCGGCAGCCTACAGTATAACACTCATTTCAGGTATAAGTAGAACAACTGTGGCTTCCACAGCCCGAGCCCGGAGTGCCAATTATCCCTTGAGGTGGGCCCCTAGAAGACTTTTAGAGAATATTCTATCTGGTATCTTACCCAGTGTCCCCCTCTGACGCCCCCCTGGTGTCAGTTCTCTATCCCTTAGGGGGGGTCCTATTTATCCTTAAGGACAAGCTATCCCCGTGGTAGTATAGACTTGCAGCCGACAGGCGGAACTAGGGGGCATGTATTAACTAGGGGGGGCATGTGTTTCCGGCTGTCCCCGTGGCTTTCTGTATTTCAAGTGTAAGTCCACGCCGCAAGTTTTACCAATATATGCATTCGCGCACTGCAGTAGACTTCTGTATCCTGTGGGGGTGTAGTTGCTCAAGCGTAAACTTGCAGTGAGATTGGAATTTGTGACTGCGCTGGCATATTAGGGAGGGATCTCTGCAGGGGGGCCCTCCTCTTCGCCTGGTCTCTTGCCTGGGATAGTCTACACTATTGCGGTAGAGGATTGTACCCGGGTGGTTACGCCGATTGGTGTTGGAGTGGCTTGTGTTTCTACTGACGTGTCCCTGCGCAGGGGGCTTTTCGTTGCAGTCTCAGCTGTCCCCGGGAGGTGGTCGTAAGTTGGCTTACAGACTAGCTAACTTAATGGTATCATGGCTTAAGCCGCTTCCAGCCTAAAACCCAAGAGGGCAAGGGATGCCGGCTGTAATTGCCTGTGGACCCTGTATTTAGCTTATCTGGGATTCGCCCAAGTTCTTTAGTATATGTATTGAGCCCTCCTATTCCCAGTCCTCTATTGAGGTTAGCAGCACAAGCGTCATGTAAGCACACTTTCTGCTGGATTGTGCAGAAGACGGCGTTTCAGCTGTAGCGGTGATTTCACCTTGGTGTAGTTTTCTGACGCTCAGTGGGAGGGATATGTTGGCGTCCCAGCGGCAGGTGCTGGACAGCCTAATTCATGATACAAAGGGCATTCAGTAGTAGGGGCCCTCCTATCCCTTTAGTTTCTCTGATTTGGTGAAAGGACTCGGGGGGACCTGCAGATTGGTGGCAGAAGGGGCCTTTCTTTCCTTCGGGCATGTAAGGTCATGTCAGGGGCCTTGGTCTCTTCAAGGTGGATAGGGTGCCCGCACCTGGCGTTTGGTCGTGTTCCCGGGACTGACGAGGAGCTCGGCCGAACTAGTTTTGTAGGACAGGGTTAATGGTGCCTGATGGTGTCACCCCACGCCTATGGGCGTTGCCCTATTCCTCCTCTATCTGAAGGAAGCAATTCTAGGTGAAGGTTGCAGGTAAAGAGCAGTAGCAGTGGTGGGGGGGCCCGTGCGGCAGCGGGAACCACCGCAAGGGCTGTGGCGGAATTACTGGGCGATCCGGAAGAAGAGAGGTGCAAACACTGGACGTCAGCGGGCACATAGGGGTGCCAGAGCATAACCTCAGAGCCTAACCTGTAACCTCATGGGAGGTGCAGGAATTCGTGTCGGCGCCCCAGTAGTCCTTCGGGCGGTTGTGGGCCAGTGCAACCGGGGGTTTGCCTAGTCACGCCCCGCAATGGGCGTGTCAGTATAATTATGGTAATTGTGCAACAGTTGGGTGGTTCGCCACTGTGTTGTTTGGCTCAACAGGCGGGCAGGTGGCGAGAATGCGGCCTGCCCTAGGATCGCCCGTAACTTAACCCACCGTCATTACATATGTTGTATGTAATAAACCTGCAGCAATTTTTTCCCAAACCTAACACTTGTGTCTTTGTGTTATTTGCGGGTTTGGGCATGTGGGGCGGGGGTTCATGTGGCCCTGATGTGACTATGCGCCTGCCCGAGGCCACGCAGTGGCCATAAGCAGGGCGGGCTCCTAGTCACGGAGGGCTGTCCCGCCCCCTCATGACTCAGTAGTTTCCTAACCCGAGGCAGTCTCCCCTGGTTGGTGGAGACTGGTAAGTGATGCACGTCCGGGGCGGCTGGGAGGAGCCGTCTGGAGTACTTCAGACCTCTGCCCCGCTGGGGAGGCCTCTTTGCCACTCCGGACGTCGCAGTTCCATGTTGGGACACTCTTTTCCCGCCCTTCCTCGAACCCAGAGTGTCTGCTTGAGGGGGCTCCGGGGGGAGCTTTTAATGTGTTCCTTTTTCGTTGCAGGCGGAGTTACTGGGCGATCCGGAAGAAGAGAGGTGCAAACGCTGGACGTCAGCGGGCACATAGGGGTGCCAGAGCATAACCTCAGAGCCTAACCTGTAACCTCATGGGAGGTGCAGGAATTCGTGTCGGCGCCCCAGTAGTCCTTCGGGCGGTTGTGGGCCTGTGCAACCGGGGGTTTGCCTAGTCACGCCCCGCAATGGGCGTGTCAGTATAATTATGGTAATTGTGCAACAGTTGGGTGGTTCGCCACTGTGTTGTTTGGCTCAACAGGCGGGCAGGTGGCGAGAATGCGGCCTGCCCTAGGATCGCCCGTAAGTTAACCCACCGTCATTACATATGTTGTATGTAATAAACCTGCAGCAATTTTTTCCCAAACCTAACACTTGTGTCTTTGTGTTATTTGCGGGTTTGGGCATGTGGGGCGGGGGTTCATGTGTCCCTGATGTGACTAGAGACCACGGGGGGCATGAGGACGCCACCACTTTAGCTGGCGGTTAACCCAACAACTCGCCCTGCCTCAGGTGACTCTAGCGAGGCTCGGCCGCCCTGACTAGTCTACACCCTTCAAGTGCCACTGCTGATCTCACTGAAAGGCTGTAACGTTTCTAAAACCAGGTAGAGAAGTACATCTTTAGAAAAGTGATGTAACATCTCCCTAGGATGCATAACTCCTCTGCCACATGGCAGAGCACAATATTTTGCCTCATAGAGCTTTGTTGACGGAGGGCTGAATGAAACTCCAACATATTTTTTAAGATATTAGCTTGTGAGGGCACTACATGTGGAATCTGCCCAACCTCTTTGTATACCTAAGTAATGTCATGGCGACGTTCAGTGGTCGGACTGGCACATTGCTGGGGAAGAGGCTTGTGACTGATCTACACCTTGAATAAGACGAGTAGATCCTGGAATTGTTGTGCCGAGCCTTTAGATATAGTGCATTCTGATTTCCTTTTAATTTTACACAAAAAAAGTTCTATAGGGTTGCAGCAATTGCATAGTCTGCAACATTACAAAATAAAGCAGAGTAACCTAAACCAGAAGCAGTAAGTAGCATTTTTGAACGGTCTATCCCGTGGTGCGTTTAAAGCTGCACAAACCTAAATTTTTCTTTCCTGTAAGCAATTTCTTTTTTCACTCTAAGCATAGATAACAACAGCGTTAAACAAATGCAGAACATTCTCTCCTGCAATGTATGTTAGAACTGAATGGCCTATACATTCACGCCACTGTTCAGAAAAAATCTCCAACATATTGTTTACTGACCCGGAAGTAGGGCTCCCGGGCGTTTAAAAGGGCTGCTGTGACTGCAGTCCCGTCAATGAGGACGCGCTACACTTCTGCAGCCAACATGGGAAAGGTGAGAGATGTTGTCAGGTCGCGTATTAAAGCGGTATGAGGTGGATTGAAGACTACGCAGTCTTGGTATATGACGCACCGACATTTAATGGCGCTGGCTGTGGGCTTCTGAGCAGAGAGTTATGCATCAGTACTTATTCTTCACATAGTTGCGCTGTGTGACAGGGGAAAGGGCAGAAATGCTCCGCATTTAGCATAATATGGCGCTTTCCTGTCTTTTCCCAGGGCTGATGCACAATGTGCACCATGGTCTAAGGGTCACTGCGCTGTAAGCAGGATTGTTTTTGTTTGGGATGGGACACCTTCCTGCACAAAATCAATCATCTGAGGCTTGTTCCTCTGTCTATGTGTGTGCAGGATGCAGCACAAAAAGATAGAGGAAGTTATGAGGAGAATAAAGATATTTCTCCTCGTTATGCCTCCCCTGGGAAGGCATAGCATTCTGACACATTCCCAGGTCTACCAGTAGTGGTAAATCTGGGAATGCTTCAGAATCCATGGGTGGATGCGTGAAAAACACCATGCTCTACCCATGGAACGCCTTCCCAGGGCAGAGTTACGCAGCACAGCAATATGCGCTGTGTTGCGTTACTATCAATTTATCAAGTCACTCAGGGCCACGCAAGGGGGCCTTGCATGGCTTGATGAATCAAACTTGAGGGTTGGGTTGCTTTTGCACCCCATTGCATGGTGCAAAGGTGGCACTGCCCGATAATAAATATGACCCTAAACATTGAAAGATACATAGCTAAAGTTTCTGTTTATTCCCCTGTATAATAACGTGGCTATTCCAACCAGGTGTAAGACTTCACTTGTGCCTTCCTCAATACTTTCTCCTTGTTTCTATAAGAAATTATTTTAGTAACAGTTTATGTGAGTTTACAGAGCATATTGACAACTCGTGTTATTTTATTACAACAGATCACCTTCTACGAGGACAGGAACTTCCAGGGCCGCTCCCACGAGTGCAGCTCCGACTGCGCTGACCTGCAACCCTACTTCAGCCGCTGCAACTCCGTCCGAGTTGAAAGTGGCAACTGGATGCTGTATGAGCAACCCAACTTTAGGGGGCGCCAGTACTTTCTAAGAAGGGGGGACTACCCAGAGTTCCACCACTGGATGGGTTTCAATGACTCCATTCGGTCTTGTCGCTTGACTCCACAAGTAAGTAGTCATTTTATTTTGGTACATAACTTTTACATTGGAAATCAGCATTCTGCATCTTTGAGAAACTGAGTTTTGGGAGTATTTTGAGAAATGAACAATATTTTACAGAAGTGACAGGAACCACTTTGGGTTCAATGCTTACAAACTCGGTAGAAAACTATCTTTGCTCTCAAATCTATTTCAGTGATTCATTTTAATTATTGCCTAGTTGTCATCAGTAATTTGGTAATAAACGTGGGTCACTCATTGGGACACTTCTAGTGGAGAGCACAGCTTATTACAATTCCCAGTGAGTGGCCTTACTGCGTCTCTGGAGTATTGGACACAAGGGAGACCCAATCTGGGAACTAACTGTAGCTCCATATAACATTACCCGGTGTATATCGCAAAACACATCTGGCGCTGTCAGGCAACCTGGGAGAATTCTGCCCTGAGAATTCTTTTAAAGATGAGATCAACAAATATGTTTACTGCACAGTTTTCAAATTATACTGGCTAAGAAGCATTGTGTAATGCCTTATAAAATTGTGTGATAACTCTAGGTAAAGCAAAGGATCCAGGAAAATTGCTTTTCTGCAGGAGCAAATCATATAAGTGCATATAGGATAATTAACTCATTTGTGTTCCCCAAGCAAATGAGGAATTCCTGTGGATGTGAAAGATGAAGTATGAAACCTGGAATGAGGTTTATGGCAGCATATTTGGGGTTATGTTCCCCAATGATCCCTTGACACTTCTCTTCCCAGAAACTGGTGTCTCTTACATCATTGATAGAAACCTACATTCAATCGAAAAATGCCATCTTAGGCCTCTCCCTTTTCCTTGAGCAAGTGCACCACTTAAACCTCATCAAGATACCCACCTGCTGCCCCTTCCATTTATTTCTCTACCAGGGTACCCACTAGAACTCTCTCCTTCTGACTCCAAGGAGGAACTCATTTAACCAACACAAACCTCAGGCGGGCTAGATTAACGTTTACCAGTGCAACCACTCTCTTAATTTCAAATACATTTTAAAAAGTAAAACCCAAAGCAAAAACTCCAAGCAGAAACTGCAAAAGTAAGGAAAGGAAAATAACTCTAAAAGGAGCCTACAAAAGTCAGAAAACAAACACCAAACAGCAAAGTACTGACACACAAATATATATTGTGTATTGCCAGCTAGAGTAATAAGGAGGGGCAACCAAGTATTCCTTGGAAGCGGGGTAAAGCAGAAAATAATACTTATCAGTAATGTTGTGTGATATTCATTGATTGATCCTAGCAGGTGTTACTTAAGCATTGAATAAGGGCGCCGCAGGGAACCCTGTTCTTATTTTTCATTTTATATTAAAACCATTAAGTGGTTTCTTAACCTCATCAAACCTCAGAACACCTATCAGCAGATTTGGAAATACTTGCTGTCTCTCAAATGTCGAATTGTGGACACTATTTCACGGCAACCAAAGTCTCATGGACCTGACAACCAAAGACATTTAACCATGTGGATGATTTCAAATTACGAACACATCTCCAAAAGAGATGTGGGTGTTGAAATAACATTATAGACCACTTCCACTTCCAATAATTCAAAGAGATCCATAGGTCATTGGAACTCACTTACTGAGAGTTTCATCCAGCACTAATTATGTGGCCCCATGGCGGGGTACAACAAATAATAATGTTGCCTGCAAAGTCTTTTGAGACAATTTGAGGCAAAGCTTGTATGTCATGGAATTATTAGGAAATGTATAAAAATGGAGCACACATTTCTTGTTAAAACGTTTTAGCGGGAGAAGTTACCCATAAAAACGCTTTTCATAGGACAATTTAATGAAAGAAAAGAATGGTGGGTTGGGGTCTTGTGCTACAAAATCTACTTTCAGCGTGTTCTTTCGTGCTTTTTCAATATTGACAATTTTGTAATTTTTCCAAACCTTACAAAAAATTAAAAATAATCTTACATTTCATACAAGATGAAGTTTCATGATATTCTCATCCCTGCACTGAAGGTGGATTATTATTATTATTATTATTATTATTTTTTTTTGTAATGTTTTGCCGGCGAGCGTTTGCTAGTAATTAATCCAATTTCTTAGCTGCTTTTATATTTGAAGGGTGTCGACTTCTCCTGCTCTGCTTCAATTGGAGCAGCGAGGGACTCCAGTAACCATTTGTAATACGAGTAAAGAACTTCGATCTGATTCCCAACACATTTTAAAGAAACATTTTTGAACTTTGGACACTCTGTTATCTTCTTCAAACAGCCCTGTGCAACATGAATCCCTCTACAATAGAATAAGTCTAAAAGGATGAGGTTATTCTCAATTTAAATTACATGAAACTCCTTTCGGTGCGGGAATACCAGAACTAGGCAACCATATGTAATTCCTCCTCCCTAAATTTTGTAATACAAGTTGTTTCAAAACGTGCAATAATTTTCCCTATTTTTTCCTTTCTTTCCTACTTGTTTCTCAGCACCGTGGCTCCTACAACATAAGGATTTATGAACGAGAGAACTTTGGTGGCCACATGATGGAGTTCTCCGAAGACTGTCCCCATGTTCATGAACAATTCAATTACAATGACATCCACTCCTGTAATGTGCTTGAGGGGCACTGGGTGTTCTATGAAGAGCCCAACTACAGAGGACGCCAGTACTACCTGAGGCCAGGAGAGTACAAGAGATACAGCGACTGGGGAGCCATGAGCCCCAGGGTTGGTTCTTTCAGAAGAATGAGGGAAACCTATTAAAGCCACGTTGTTGTAAATCAAAATATACTGTTTGAACATTAAGAAATAAAGTCTTAAGAACATTTATATTAAGCAAATTTGTCTTTTTTATGATTAAACTTTGCAACTCGCACTATCATTGAGGCTACCATGTTGAGAAATTACAAGCCAAGAAATTATACCTTTATAACATAAATGATGAGACCTTTAAAGACACATCAGGGATGTTTTCAATATAACCCCTCCCTGCACTACAAGCATACTCATGCAAATTTAAGTGGTCTGCACACCTAGGCCCTCATTTATGGGGATTTGGCGTAGGGCAGCGCAGCAAGTCAGCTTGCTGCACTGCCCTACCCAAAGTGAAAGGGCAGGAATGCACCGTATTTATGCAATACAGTGCATTCCTGTCCGTTTCGGTAGCATAGCGCCAAAGTAGGCAACCCTTGCACCATGGTGCAATGGTGCTGTGTTGGTGGCAGGATTGTTTTTGTGCTCGGAAGAGCATCTTCCTGCAAAGAAACTACCCTATGAGGCGTTTTTCTCTTTCTATGTGTGGTGCAGAGTGCAGTAAGCATCTCCACAATATATCAGACAATACCCTTACCTGATCAAACACATTCTCTAAAAGAAATTTGCATTCCTGTTCTTGGGCAATTTCAGGCATTTCCCAAGATTCCACCAGCAGGGCCTGGCAAACTTTTTCTAAACATGGCATATATGACTCAATTGTTTGTGAAAAAGTGTTCAAATGTGGCTTCAACTGGGGTTCCAAAAATTTTGACCAATAACATTTTAGTCACTGAACAAATATTTGTCAATCACTCACCAAAGCACTAGGCATTATTCACTTTTGCTTTTACTTTAAGAAACAGGTTGTCATTGCACTGCTGGCCTATATTGCTGCTCCACATACTATATATAGTTTCTGCATTCTGGCCTTCCATTTTGGAATGACCGTCTCAAGGTATTGTTTGAAGGAAGCATTGAAATGGTATTGTTTTTTATGAATTGCCTTCAATTAGCAGTATAGGCTTCTAAGTTCCTGTTGCGAACCAGTGGTAAAATACATGCCCTCCTCTCTTTTTCAACATGATGAAAATAAAATAGCACTAATTGGCATATTTAATTTACATATAGTATATGTTACACCAGTGTACCCAGGGCCTGTAAGTTAAATGTCACAAGTGGACTGCAGCACTTCAACTATAATGACAATGTTAACATCACTGCAGGCCTGCTACTAGTAGCCTGGCAATGCAGGTTTAAACAGCAACTTTGATCTGTCAAAATAAGCCCTGTTTACAGACCTAAACCCTACTTTTAAATATTACTTAGTCACCCCAAAGTTCGCCATACATTCCCGTAAGGCAAGGTGCAAGGTATTTAAAAGTAGGACCTGTAAAAGTTTAATGTTCGACATATCCTTACAGTGAAACATCCTTAACGCTACTTTCACAGTGGCAGGGTTAGCTTATTCCATAGGAAAGCATTGGGATACAACATTTATAGGAAAAGGGGATATTAGTTGAGATGGGTGAAGTGATAAACACAGTCCTTGCGAGGATAAACCACAAAATTCCGTAAATGAACCTGTGCTGAACTATCTGGTAGCTTGGCACAAAAGAAATCAGGCTTAACTTCGAGTCAATGTGCAAAATATTTATGCAGGACTCAAAAAATAATAAAGTGAAAACACAACCCAAGGAAAATCCCAAAACAATTTAGAAAAGTGGAGTACATTTTAATAAATAATATTGACACCAAAACGATAAGTAGAACCAGAGTTATTATTTTTTAAGGTGCAAAGAGCGACAAGAAGTAAAAAAAAGCCCCTCACGGTTATCCGGTCATGCTGGACTGGGTCAAAGTCAAACGTTCAGGCTGACAGCAATGCCTTGCGGATCAGATACAGGGACCATGTTTGCCCCATTGAAAAGTTTACCTTCTACTTGGTCCAGTTACATGCGAAGAGCTTCAGTTGGCGCTAGATGCTGGTGGAAGTTGCGAGGAGCCCGTTATCGCTGTGAAGAACAGGTCGTACTGGAGCTTCACATTGGCACGATGCTGATGCAATAAGCAGGTTGCCACTAGAGCTTTGTGTTGGCGGGAGATGCAGGCGGACATTGCTGATCTGAATAGCAGGTCTCTTTTGAAGCTTTGCATTGGTAGGCACCATTATCTGCTGTGGTTGACTCGAAAGAGCTCAGAATCTCTGAATGTATACCTGGAGTACAGTTCTGACATGAAAGGAGTACACTGTGACACAATTCAAGGGTTCAGGACCTGATGAGGTACTACTTGGAGATCTGGACTCAGTCCAGCAGAGATCAGCAGCAGGGTCCAGGCAGTTCCTGTTGGTGCTGGTCGGTTAGGCATTTGCAGGAAAGGCGCCTGGAAACTTGTTGCACTCCTATAGCTCAAACAGGCGGTCAGCCAACTGACCCTCGGGATCACTTCTGGGATCCTGGGTTCAAGGTAAGAAGGCCCAGTCTTCCTTCCTCAGACAGCTGAGCAGACCTTCTTCTGAATATTCTACGCAGGTCTAGGAGTGTTTTTATGAAAGGTTCTGAAGTTGTGACTTTTAAACTCAGTGCCTATCTTTGTGTGAGGAATGCACCCTTGGTCTGACCTCTCCCTTACTGGGTTTGGCTCCAATCTGTCTATGGTAAAAAAGGTTAGGCAGGGCCAGGAGAGAGCTGCATTTCCCAGTGACACAGTAGGCAGATTCAGAAATCAGGAAAGGGGTGGGCATAGCTCAAATGCTATCATTTGAAGGTAAGAAAGAGCTGAATACAACCTCCCCCGAGCTATCCTGCTCAGGAGATGAACACCCAATGTCTTTCTGTCCTCATGTCTGGAAGGAATATACATCTCACCACAGGAGAGCCATTCACAGTCCTGTGATCCTTAACACTGACATAAGGGTACATTTGGCTTAGGCAGAAAAATGCCCACTTCAGAAAACGGCAATTTTCAGAATAATACCTTAAAAACTGACTTTGCCTTTAAAAAGGAATATGAATTACAATTCAAATGAGTGAAAGAAGAATTTCTCTATTTGTTTCCAAAATAAAGTTATCACGTATTAAGTGTAATAGGGTAACCCCTTTTTAGTCTATGGAGGATGTAGTCTTGCTGGAACTGGGGGAGTTTTTCACTACCACGATATGTAAAACAGAATTGCATATGTCCTACATTTTAAATACCATGCACCTCGCCCTGTGACCTACCTTGGGAGTAAGATATACAAATGGAAGGTTTAGGCCTGGCAAAAGGTTTATTTTGCCAGGTTGAAATTGTAGTTTTAAACTGCACTATAGAGTGCAGTGGCAGGCATGTTTTACACTGCTAATTTACTGGGTGGCACAAGGAGGGCTGCAGCCTACTTGTAGCATTGAATTTACAGGCCCTGGGTACATATAGTACCATTTAATAAAGATATATAAGTATATTACATGCGCAAATTGTGGGCTAGATTTATCAATCTTTCATGTAGCGCAACGCTGCAAGCCACATTGCTGTACTGCATGAAAGGGAGAGGGCAGAAATGCACAGTATTTAACATTATATTGCATATTCTTGTGCTTTCCGAGTGCTGGTGCATCTTTGAAACCTAGCGCCAATGCAGGGACGGCTTGGTAGGCAGAATTGTTTTGGGAAATCATGCAAAGGTGACTGCATTGTAGGCATGATTTGTTTGTGCAGTAAGGGACACCTTCCTGTACAAAATAATCCTGAGAGGCAGTTCCCTCTTTCTAAGTGTACTGCATCCGCGATTGCCCGTGTTGAGAAATCTCTCTGGGAGGTAGTCTGGAGTAAGATTTTCCATACGTGCATGTGCCAAATTAACGTTGGTGAGCAGGTGTGAGGCAAAAACTCAGCTGTGGGGAGCAGAGTTTTTCAGATCATTGCACTGTATGCATAACGCAGAGTGGAAAAAGTTCTGCAAACTCTAGGAGAGGAGTGGAATTTTATAACCAGGCCTACTCACAACCACTCGCACAACCACTCACACATCCATACAACCACTCACCCACTTACAATCCCATGTAATAAATTGTACACACACTCACCCAACCCCTCAGAAACCCACTCATACAACCACTCACACACCCACACATCTACTCAGAAACCCACTCACTCACCCATACAGACACTCATATACTTACTCACACACCTGATAGGCACTCAGACACCCACTCGCATACTGGTACAGTCACATAGCTACTAAGAACACATTTGTTAGAAATAGTATCACATATTAGTAGAACATCTAATATAATAATTTAACTTTTATAGTAACTTAGTATTTATGTGTAACAATCATAACCTCTTGGAAAACACTTATACACACTGGATGATGTCATCAGTGATTTCATGTCATTTGTGTTTTCATCAGTTATGTCACTGACCATGTTGTTAGTGATGTAATATTTGAGGTCACAAGCAGTGCGGGGCATAAGTTATGGTTAGCTCAGGTAACTATATAACTGCTGAATTTCTATGTTTTGTATCCTAACTATATCGTCCCTGTAAACTTTGTTTTTTAAGGTAATTTCTAAGGTTTTTTAAATTATGTTTCGTAACTATACCCTCCCTGTAACCTTTGGCTTTTTTCAGTGATTATTTATATAGGTTAGGGAAAAGATTTTTTTATTTTAGGGTGGGTATGGGTTTTTGAGTGGTAACAGAATTGTGAGGGTTAAGGGTGGGTTACGTTTTTTGGGTGGCAAGGATAATTTTAGGGTTTAGAGTGGGTATGGAGTTTTGGGTGGCAAGGGTAATGTTAGAGTTTAGGGTGGGTTTGGGTTTTTGAGTGGCAAGGGTAATTTTAGGGTTTAGAGTGGGTATGGGTTTTTGGATGACAAGTGTAATTTTAGGGTTTAGGGTGGGTATGGGGTTTTGGGTAGCAATGATAATTTTAGAGTTTAAGTTGAGATTTGTTTTTTGGTGGCACGGGTCATTTTAGGGTTTAGGGTGGGTATAGGTTTTTGGATGACAAGGGTAATTTTCGGGTTTAGGGTGTGTTTATGTTTTTGGGTGGCAAGGGAATTTAGGGCAGGTATGGGTTTTTGGGTGCAAAGATATTTTTAGGGTTTAGGGTGGGTAATGGTTTTTGGGTGGGAATGGAATTTTTAGGGTTACAGGAAGGTTTGGGTTTTTGAGTGGCAAGAGTAAATTTAGGGTTAAGGGTGGGTGTGGGTTTGAGGTGCAAGGGAATTTTTAGGGTAAGATGCCCATAGCAATTCACAGTAGGGGGCTTGAATGCAGGCCCTCACCTGGCATTGAGCTGCCCCTACCCATGTTTGTTGCTCCTTCCACCCTCTTGCTTGCCATCCATTGTCCAAGTCCATGACCCTGCTCCCTCACTATAGCCATGTGTGGCTGTTGTTCTGGCCATAAACAGTTCGCTTGCTGCCCCATGCCACTCCCTGGGTGTATGACGGTATAACGCATTCCGTTACAACGCATGCCTTTACTGCGCATGCATTAATACGCGAATGCCACTTCCACACATAACCGTTACTATGAAAATGCCTTTACCATGCATACCTTTACAACGATTTTCGTTGTAAAACCATGCATGATATTGGCATATTCATGGTAAAGGCTCCAATCTTCTGCCCCAATTCAGAGCTTTGATTTGTTATAAGAATATTTTTTCTCCACTAGATGGCACGTGCTGCATTTATATGCAGTTTACTTTCAAGAATGTTCTTTTTTTATTCATCTCACGTTTGTTTAAGGGAGGGAAGACCCCCAACCCCTTTTTCAAATGTTACCCTTAGCACACATGCCTTTACTACACATCTCGTAGCAAAGGTATGCGTGCTAAAGGCTATTCGTGGTAACCACGCGTTGTAATGCATGCATGGGTATGTTAATGCGTGGAAACGGCCGCATTGTAGTGGCTGTTTCCCCCTCTCCCTACCCTCTGTTGTCTGAGTGTGTGCACCAGCCCCCTGTTATGTTATGTTATGTTATAGCCGTTCTTTTAGAGCGCACGGCTACCCCAAGGGGTGTCCCGGCGCTTTAGCAAAGAGGCCTGAAAAACTCAGAAAACAACAAGGCAGAAACACAGCAGTCACAGAGATCATGTAGAGAAAAGCACGGTCTTCAGCTCCTTCCTGAAAGCCAGAAGGTTATTGGCTTTGCGGAGGGAGAGAGGGAGCTCATTCCAAAAACGAGCCGCCACGTATTGGAAGGACCGGCCTCCCATCCGGACTCGTTTCACAGCAGGAACTACCATTTTTGCCAAATCAGCAGACCGCAACATCCTCCGCGGAACATAGGGAGCAATGCGCTTCCTAATGTAGCCGGGGCCAATAGAATGCAGGGCTTTAAATGCCAACGTGAGGATTTTGAACCTAATTCTACTCGAAATAGGTAGCCAGTGCAGCCTTTTAAGCAGCACTGAGGCGCTGGCTCTCCTTGGCAGGCCAAATATGGCTCTAGCCGCCGAGTTTTGGACGATTTGTAGTCTGGACAAGAGGTACTTTGGCAGACCTGCAAAGAGCGCGTTAGCGTAATCTAATCTAGATCCCACAAGCGCCTGGACTACGGTCTTACGGTATTGTAGGGAGAGCAGTGGAAGGAATTTCCTAAGCATCTTGAGGATGGCGAAGCATTTCCCCGATAGCCCCAAAATGTGGGGTCGAAAAGAGAGATCGTCATCGAATACAACCCCAAGATTTTTCACTTGGGAAGATGACGTCTCAGGAGGAAACATATCCTGGGGCCACCCCTCACTCCTGCCAGCATGGTACGATGTGCTGCCACTAACCCCCATTTAGCTTCATGTCCCTGCCTGTTTCTCTTGCCCTCCTTTGCCCAATTCTATGCCCTATCATTGCCATCCAGCTTAGCCTCTCCTTCCCCCTCTCTTTCAATGTCTGTGTGCATGCCCCTGCTCTCTTCTTTTTGCCCACCAAATTACATGGACCTTCTTCTGCCCCTCCTATCTACTGTAAGTGTTCTGCTGAGCTCCTACTGCCCCTCCAGCTGGCTGGTATGGTCAGATGTCTGCCACATTGCTACCTCCACCCTGCCTGTCCAAGTTCCATGCCTCCATACACTTCCTCCTGTCCTCCATGGTCCATATTGCTGTCATTCCGTTCTACCCTCCATGCTCTGTTGTACTGCTACAGCTCCACCTGCCTGCCCTTCCCCTACCCTCTTTTTTCTGTGGTCAGCCACTACCCCTCCCTTTTGTCCTCCATAGTCCTTTGGGCATGCCCCTGCCCCCTCCCTCTTGGCCACCATGGATGTTGTGCTGCCACAAACCCTCCTGATTGGCATGCACAGTCTTCTGTGGTGCCACAGCTTCTTCTATCTGCCCTGTGTGGTCAGCTTACTTCCCCTGACCCTCTCCCGCCTTCCCTCCATTGTCTCTGTGCATGCCAATGTAGTCTCACTATTGCCCTCCATTGTGTGTTGTGCTTCCAGTGCTCATCCAAGTTACCCTCCATGGTCAGCTTGCTGCTCCTGCTCTGCCCCCGTCCTTTGTTTCCACGTGTAAACTCCTATCCCCTCCCTCCTGCCTTGTCTGTTGTCATGACCAGCCCCCCTCCCTCCTGCCCTTCATGGCACATTATGCTGCAACTGTTACTCCTGTCTGTCTGGTATGGTCACTTTGCTGCCCTTACCACTTTTCCCTCTACTCTCTGTTGTCCATGTGCATTGCCCTATTACACTTAAGAGAGAGGATGTAGCGTTTCGGCCAGAGCTTCAGACTTAGCAACTAGGGAACCAGGTTTGAGTTTCGGCATCAACTTAACATCCTGTGATTTTTGGCAAATCACCCCTTATACGTTGCCTTTGTGTGACCCTCAAAACCTACCATTCACTACAATGCATTTAAATTGGGTACTATTATGTATATAAGTACCAAGGTGGCTGCCAAGACTTCTTCGTTAACGTGTTGGCAGTCAATTAGATCCCACCATAAGATCTGTGCTAAGGTATCCACCTAGATATACAAATTTGTTTTTTCTTTCTTAACTCCAAAACTACTGAACCGATTTACACCAAATGACAAAAAGTGTGCTTTTTGGGCCAAGAGCTAGCTTTAATATTTGTGGGAATAAACATGATAAACACACTTTTTTGCCCCCATTCCATTTTCTCAGGTCTCGCTTGACGGATCACCCCAAACATTTCCATGCATGGCTAGAATCAAGGGGAGACATTTTTGGAAAATTTCGTAATGGTTCGTCAAATGGCGTAAAAGTTATAAGCAAGTGTAAAAAAAACGCTTTTCCTATGGAAACTAGGTCCTAACTATAATGCCAGGCAATACCATACAAAGAATAATCCATAGTTCAAGCACCCTAAATAATTCAGTCATGTTACATGTTTAAATACGCTTTTGAAATACATATTCAATGTTGCTGCCCCAGTAATAAATATCCTGTTGCTGTGCACACATTGGAAATCTGTAAGAGGCTATACACATGCGTCTCTCGCATGCCCTTACCCACCTGTATGTCCATGCTTGAACATTGGGTTATTCATTGCGTGGTGGTCTTCCAAGAGATTTCTAACATTGTTTACTATGAAAGAATATTTTATTGTATTCTGGGATCTGTAGGACCCAAGTTCATCAAACCACACAAAATTTGCCCTTTTAAAAATCCGAGGTCATGTTGCTTTCAATAACAACTGCTTGTCTGTGATCAAGGCTCTGGAAGAGCCAAAATGCATCAGAAGAAGGAGAAACTGTGACCACTTTGTACTGCCCTGTTGATATTAAAGGTATCTGGCAGTTGGAAATTGGGATTCAGTATTCTCTTTGTAATTCAAATTGGAATATGGGATGCTCCGTGCCCGCATCGCTGAAGCCACCAATTTTTCACATTTAAAGGTATTGGCCCGCATGGAACTTCACAACATCCTATGAAATCAATAGGTAGCCAATGGTATGACACTTGCACACTTGGACTTGAATGTACTTTTCCTGAAACCTGAAGGTAACAGCAGTACTGTATATACACATGCCTGACTACTGGAGTGTCTGCTCGATCAGTTGATGCAACCCTATTTGCCCATTGTCTAGGGTTATGGTCCTCAGTATCCATTTGCTTTATTGTTTATTTTTTGCATATTTTACCTCTTGTTTTAATTGCTCATTACCATATGAATGATAACTGACATGTGTTATGGTTATCTATATTGGACATCTTATGGATAGTGCTTGACGTGTTGATAATATTGTCGCTCACTGTTGCTAACTTGGATTGTGATTATGTGCTATGGATATTTGATATTTGATATTTTATTAATTTATATAGCTCCCGAATCCCCCAATCAGGTGTATCTCTGCGCTGGGGCCGCTGATTACAGTCAAACAAGTGGATCCTAGAAGAAATAGGTTTTTAGCAGTTTCCTAAAAAGGGGAAAGCTCTGGCAGTCACGTAGTTCATGCCAACTGTAGCAGGGATTCCGCTCCTACACAGAACTGTGCATAGAGACTTGGAACCTCAGTGAATTAGGGTGTTCCAAAACTCACCTTAGTATCCAAAATCCCCTACCAGACTAGCAATCAGTGTCTCATTGGTTCTTACCAACACCCAATGATTTAGACAACCCAGAACATGGACTTAGAACACCTCAGGTAACGTGGAACACATGAAAACATATCAATCCAGAACGAGGAGTAAATGAGGACACGTGCAAGTTTGAAATGTTTATTTCTAATGCAGTGTTCTCAAGCGCAGTATCTTAGATAATACAAACAAACATATTATAAGGAACAAGGTTAGCAGCATGGTTACTATTCCATAAAATACAAAGGGAGAAAGCATGTTAAAATGCTAAAGGGAAAAGGTCTAAATAGAACCTCAGTTTACCCTCCTTAGCTAGTATATCATATTATATCTACAGAAGGTCTCTTTGGGTTTAGAAGGGCGGGCCCATACCTTTGGGTTCCGCAGAAATGGATCACATCATCTTCTGCACCAACTCTCTGCATGCAAATATTTATCAAGTGTGTTACTCATGCTCTGTGCAGTGCATTATTAATCGCGCCTAAAACCCAAAGTTGGTCACAGCTGCATATATATTATGTCTAGCCAATGCGCTGATCAAACCAAACAACAAGCGCTGTGTTTAAATAACCTTGAAGGCCTCTGCACTCACTGTACAGTCATAGCTTACTAAGCAAGGCTGATATTATAAGCAAACATGCTATTCTCATGTGAAGCAAAATATTCAACTAAGCGAAAAGCTTTAATACCAAAATGTGTCGTGTGCAGAGGCTGCAGAAAAGGAAAATGGCGTTTAAACTTCTAACACGCTCATGTTAACAGAACACAGTGCAAAGGTAATACCAGACCACATGACACAACCAAGTCTTTTTAATTTTTGGAGTTCAAAGAAGTATCTTGGAACCGGATCGAAGGGGCCGGGAAGGGATATAATTTAGCAGTTTATTTGATAAGTAGGTAGGCCCCAGGCCATTTAGGGCTTTGAAGACTGTGCAGCAAATCTTAAACTTCACTCACTTTCTCGGGGGAGCCAATTAAGTTTGTTAAGAAGTGGTGTAGAGGTTGTCCGGGGGGGGTATTTTCTACCAGTCGGGCTGCCGTATTCTGGACTACCTACAGTTTGTTTAAGGAAGTCTCACATTGCAGTAGTCCAGACAATTAAACACTAGAGCTTGCATCAGTTTTTTTATCGTGGAGGATGGTAACATGGTGAACACTCTTCTAAGCAGGCTGAGTGTGTGATAGCAAGTGCTGGCAGTGGTAGTGGCATGTGCTTCCAGTGTGAGATTCTGGTTGATCCGAATTCCCAGGTTCTTGACCACTCCTTTTGGAGTGGGAGCAGATCCCCGCTCCTCTGGTCCACTTGCTGTGAGACCAGCTTATTGCTGCATCTCCAAACAGCATGACCTCCGACTTTTCGACATTAAGTTGCAGGAAGTTAGCTCTCATCCAGGCATAGATGGTCTTCATGCTCTCCGAGAAGGTGAGTTGTATGTTAGGATTGGACTTATCAAAGGTCAGTATGAGCTGGGTGTCGTCCGCGTAAGAGATGGGACTAAACCCCACGGTCCTCATTAGTTTTGCCAAGGGAGTAACATAAATATTAAAGAGGGTAGGGCTCAAGCAGGGGCCTTGGGGAACTCCCTTAGTAACATTGGTGGTCTTGGATCTGAAAGTACCCAGAGTGACTGTCTGGGTTCTATCTGTAAGAAAGTCTGTCAGCCATTTCAGAGCAACCCTCTGAACCCCAATGTCCTGGAGTCTCTCCAGAAGGATTTTGTGTGAGATGGTATCAAACACCCCAGATAGGTTAAGCAGCACTAAGAGTACTGCATGACCCTTATCCAGGGCCATTCTGATGTTATCAATTATCTCGGTCAGGGCGGACTCGGTACTGTGCTTGGCCAGGAAGCCAGACGGCGAGAAGTCCAGGCAATACGAGGTTTCCACAAAGTCAGACAGATGCCTATTTATTTGTTTCTCAAGGAGTTTGCTCTGAAGGGGGAGCAGAGAGATGTTGCAATAGTTTGACAGCTCTGAAGCGGGGATTTTAGGGATTTTACAAATGGGGACGACTTACACTGTTTTCCATTCTTGGGGGAGTCTGCCATCTCTCAAAGAGCTGTTAAGGATGGTGCAAATGGGTGTGGCTAGCTGTTGCACTAATCTAGAGGAGATTTTTGTGGGAATTACATCTAGGGGGGACCCAGATTTGACTTTAGTATGGCCGCTCGTACAGAGGTTGCTTGTTTCCTGAACTCTGCCTTTCGCTGCAGGAGCAGCTTACTTGCCTACCTGCCACCTTCCAGGATCAAATACCATCGGCGTGAGGAGCAGCGCGTGAGCGAGGCCGCAGAGGAGGTGAGAGGTGCGGCCCCGGGACTGCGAGGACCAGCAAGCAACACCAACAGCTGGTCCTCTTCCCGAGAGAGCCGCGCCCCCTCCCAGTGCCACGCCCCCAGCCAGCGCCCATAACCTCTCGCGGCCCCCGCTTCGCGGGAGCCGCTCGTACAGAGGTTGCTTGTTTACTGAACTCTGCCTTTCGCTGCAGGAGCAGCTTACTTGCCTACCTGCCACCTTCCAGGATCAAATACCATCGGCGTGAGGAGCAGGCGTGAGCGAGGCCGCAGAGGAGGTGAGAGGTGCGGCCCCGGGACTGCGAGGACCAGCAAGCAACACCAACAGCTGGTCCTCTTACCGAGGGAGCCGCGCCCCCTCCCAGTGCCACGCCCCCTTTGACCTAACACCTATTAAAGTGAAATCACATCACGCAATGCAGGACGCGCACGGGTCGCAGCCCGGGCGAAGCCCGGGCCAAGGGCGGGCCCGTTGTTGCCCATTAGTGCCCGGTAGTGACCGGACCGGGCCACCCCCCTTTCATCACTGAAACCCCAGCAAGCAGACCACAACCATGCCGCCGAAAACCAGGAGTACCTCAAAGACCAAATCCAAGCACGCCCAGGAGGTTGCACAAATAACAGGGCCCATTGACTTATTCATCTCACGGACTCATGAGGTAATCAATCAAAGCATTTCCCTCATCGAAAAGAGAGTGTCACTAGACCTCATGAATGCAAATGCGAAACGATCTTCCCTAGGCACCATAGCAACTGCCACTTCTCCCATTCACCTTAATTCCCAAAACTGTTCCCTTCCCGTGACTATGTCTGCACCCGACATAAACACAGTCCCATCTATAGTAGATCTTTCCGTAACACAGTCGGAGTCTGACTTATCACTAACCTCAGACAATCTAGAGGCAACCCCCGATTTGGCGGCCTGTCAAACTCAGGAGGAAGTCCAGACCAATTCAAATCTGCACCTTCAAGGAGAAAGGGAAGGAGCTATCCCAAAACAAGGTACCGCAAAAATCATTGATAATGCAGCAGCCCTGGTTTCCTGTTCAGGTCATGTTATAGCCCACCCAAACCTCACAATGCAACAAAACACATTACTCCCTCCTGTAGCTAATTCACCTCATTCTACAATCTCAAATGAGGCCACCGACAACCTCTGCAGAACATGCAAAGGTACCTCACAAGTTTTGACCACAACAAAAGATCTCCTGTTCCAGTATTTGAAACCTATTCAACTCAGCATCAAAAACATAGAAGCCCAGCTGTCCATACTTTCTGCAACACTTCTTGACACTAATACGCGTATAGAAATAAAGGGCCAGCGGAATGCCCAGCAGCCCTCTAAAACTCATCTTCAAACACAACCACCCAAAGCATTAAAACGATCAAATCCGACTACCCTACCCCCAAAAAATCAAAAACAAAACACTACGAACCAAAATCCGCAAATTACAACGCCCCGACCGCAGCAGAGCAAAACCACTGCTGTACCAAACCAACAAACACCTAATACAGGCCCAATCACCCTAGATACTTCAGGACCAGCAACAAATAATCCTAGCAAAGTTCACCCCACAAAAAACCCAATACCTCCTCCATCAAAATCAGCGGTCCTCCAGCCTTCTCCCAAAAACATCGCTAAAAAAAACACCAGTAACCAGACGCCCAGCCCATTTACCTCCGGAAGCCACTCCCTATACAATAGTACTCACTGGCGTACCAGAGCTAACTGACGATACACCTGAAACTGCATGGTCACTTAAAAACAAGGTCATGCAATGGCTAAGTATTAACAGACCTTTAGAACCCCATCTCTCTGGAGGGATCTCCACAGTCCGCAGGGTAGTTTGGATAGGCAAAACAACAAAAACGACCCGCGGAGACTGCATTATAGTAACTTGCAGAGACCCCTCCGCAGTGGATTATATTTGCGCCGGCCCTCGCTGGAAAAAAGGGGGGAATTGATGCTCGGCATCTTTCATTCTTTTATCCTCCAGCGAGACAACATCGTTATACCCCACCCTGGAACTGGCACCAGACCCCTAAAGAACCATGGAACCAAGAACCATGGAACCAGACAGAGTATACATACAACCATGGAGGCAGAAATGCCCCGAGAGAACGGCCAAGGCATTACTGGCAAGATAGGCCTTTCCAATCTTATGAAGGCTGGCAGGGCTTTCCAACGCAAAACTGCTTCGACTGTCTAGAGATGGTTGATTGACCACTCAGGGCTGAACCTAGGAATATAATCTCCACTACCTCACCACAACCAACAAATCCCACCCAGCAGCTAGTATTCCTGGAGCCCACTCCTTACAACCATAAAAACCTATTCCAGGAACCGTCAACTGCTTCCCCCAACACTTCTAACAATGTTACTCACACCCCCCCCCTTATTTACAGACGGAATCGCACCTGGTTCGTACCATCAGCAAATCATAGTTCCTAAAGCTTCCGTTAAACTCCCACAGGTTCAATTACACCAACTGCCAGAAACCCGGACTGCGAACACCCTGTTAGTTCCACCCCATATCTCTGGAGACACCACAAACCTGAGCTTCTCCACCGCATATTGGAATATTGCAGGCTTGTCCTCAAAAATAACACTGGGGTTATGGCTCGACACAGCCAGGCAACATCAGATATTGTGCCTACAAGAAACCTGGTGCACAATCCCATTACACCTTGAGGGATATAAAACTTTTTTCACCCCTGCAGTACATGGAAACATGGGCAGACCAAAGGGGGGGCTCACGACCTATGTCGCCAATACCCTCCCGCTCAGAGTGAAATTATTAAAGGAGTCACCGACATTCCAAATCATGCAAATCATGCAGATAACAGCATCCAAAGACAATAACTATATACTCGTAAATTACTACAATAACTCTGGTACTTCGGTCTGCTGGTCAAACCTAGAAGAGATATCTACATTTCTAGCCTCACTTCAAAATGATAACAATATATCTACAACTCACTTCATCTGGGGTGGCGACTTCAACTTCCCTTTGTGCCTAAACCACAAAAATGGAAACTGTGGTCTCCAAAACGAACTTGGGAACCCTATTCCTCACTTCGCCCACTCGACATGTGGTAACAAACTCAACAAAATCCTATTTTCCCTAGATATGGACTATGTGAATGAACTGGTTGACCCGCAGCAAGATTTTTTACCCACCTTCCACGGGCGAGGCTACTCCACAACCATAGATTACATAATAGCCTCAAACTCACTCAAAGGGCAATTAGCGAACTATGAAATTGGGTCAAACCCAATAAGTGACCACTACCCGCTCAGCATGAAAATCAACATCAAACGAGCAAGAGTTCACCTTGCAAAGTTAAGCTCTCTTAACCAACATTCACTGTCCATGAACAAACTGAATGGGTACACAGTTAAATGGGCAAAGATCGACCCGGAAGAGGTGACACAGAGGGTCCTTGAAAAAACTGAACAATGGTTATCCAAATGTATGTCTCTGGAGACACCACCGCAAAAAATTGTCAGTTGTTTCCAAAGTATCCAGGAAACAATAAGGGATGAGCTATTTGTTAAATTAAAAACAAGACTAAGTCTCCCACCACGAGATGGTTTGACACCGCTTGCCGGAAGGCACCTACATCTCTTAAAGAAGCCCTGCGAAAACCTATGAGAGACCCCAGGAAATCTCCTACCTGAGAAAAATTTATAATTCTGCAAGGCAAGAACGCAAAAAGCAAATCAAACAAGATCTCTGGCTACGTTTACACAGTAGTGCCCGAAGGAAAGACAGCACAGCATTCTGGCAAACTATAAGATCTCCTTTCTTGGCCAATTGCACAGACACCGATCATCTTGACGTGGCAATAACCGAGGAAGACTGGGTTTCCCATTTTGCAAAAATCTTTGGAACACCCTCAGACTTTGTAGTAGACAATCCAATACACGAGGTCCAGCCGATGAGAAACAACATCTATCCGATTAACATTTATTTTTCTCATAATGAAATTACAAAAGCAATCAGGGCTTCCAAAACAGGCAAGGCCCCCGGTCCAGACGGGGTTCCAATGGACTTGTTCCTGTGCGATGTAGACTTCTGGTCACAGATAATCACCCGGGTCATGTCAGCAGTAGCTTCGATCGGCCTTTTCCACTCATGGTCAACTTCAATCCTACTACCCATTTTCAAAAAAGGCGACCGCAACGATCCTGCATGCTACAGACCAATCTCCCTTCTGGACTCCATGGGTAAGATTGCAGGTTGAGTACTCCTGGACCGACTACAATCTTGGGCCCGGGAGAATAACATCATAACCGACCTGCAATACGGTTTCCAGAAGGGGCTCGGGACCGTGGAGCAGGCCCTCAATCTTGTTCTTCTGGCTGGTAAATACTTTCACGCCAAAGGAGGTAACATCTTCCTCGTCTATGTCGACTTAAGTGCGGCATTTGACTGCGTCCAGCATGCGAAACACTGGCAATTACTAACCGACCTTGGTGTAGATCCCCCGATAATAACTTTTCTACGAGAACTCTACACAAATGCTGTAGGCCGAGTACGATTCGGTACTAGCGGCGAACTGTCACGACCATTCCAAATAACGAAGGGAGTAAGGCAGGGATGTGTACTGGCTCCCTTCCTGTTCAACCTTTATACAAACGGGCTCGAACAGGCTATGATGGAAGGGAGCCAGGACCTCCCCCAGATAAATCATCGCCCGATACCCACTCTCTTGTATGCTGATGATTCAGTTATTCTAGCACGGACTTTAAACCAACTCCAGCTACAAACAAACAAATACGCAGCATTCATGGAATCACTTGGTCTCAAAATAAACATCAAGAAAACCTTCACAATGCATATCGGTCCCAGGATTAAAAATTCCAAACCAATAATGGTTGACAACAACAAACTGGAAAAAACCCCGGTCTACCCATACCTGGGTATCCTAGTGGACGACGCAATGAATTGGCGAAAGGCAATTGAAGCCAGGAATCTCCATTTTTGTCGTGCAACCTCAGCACTAACCTCTTTCTCGAGGAAATTGGGGAAACCAACTCCACCTGAACTCCTGACCATATACTATGCAAAATGCCATAGTGTGGCCACCTATGGAGCCGGAATCTGGGGCCATGGACGCATCGACCAGCTACAAGTCACTAAAAATGCTTTTATAAAATACATCTTAGCTTTCCCTCAAAGTTCCCCGATATTAGCCTCACACCGGGAGCTTGGCATGGAATACATCATTGACACCATCCGATGCCAGCCTATCTTACTGTGGCATCGAATATGGTGCAATCCCGAATGTCATCTGACTCGCGCCCTCATCACTGACTGTTTAGCCCTGACAAACTGGCGAAAAATCCCTTGGCTAACCTATATATGTAACTTTTTTAAAGACCTGGATCGCGAGTCCTATTTCGAAGAACCTCCCTCAGTGGAAGACATCTCCAGGAAACAGTTAAAGCTAATGTGTATGGGTCATCTGAGGGATCTTCGGAATCAGGCAGAGATTATTAAACCACAAAACGAAAAAATCTGTGCCCAACAGTCTGGAAAATGCATACAGCCCTACCTGACGTACTTTTTATCCAATCATGAAAAGTTCTTATTAACAAGACTACGCTTTAATATCTTTTTTCGTTTAGTTTCATTTCCGGAAATGCATAACTGGTCGCGCAACTTGATGAACTGCCCCTGTGACGGAATCTCCCTATAATCCACGATCCACGTTGTCCTTTTTTGCAAATATTATAAATTACCAAGGAAAACGTGGATTATCCCGATTCTCCGAACCAGTGGACATAGACAATCCTATCCAGCATTTCTTTACTTGCAATCTCTAAAATCGCTACATGAAGCTAAACTTATAGTGACTTTTCTCAAAGCAGTCTTAACAATACGTCGCAATGTTCCCAGCTAAACCAGAACTGTATAGAATTGCAAAAAACTATTTTTCTACTTTAAATGTCTTTTTTTTACTGTGACTTAACTTTTTCTTACTTATGTGCTAAAATTTTTAACACGTACTTTTTATGATTATTCAAATCGATAATCGAATAAAAGTTGATGAAACTGAAACTGACTTTAGTATGAAGAGATTCTACCTCTTCAAAGAGTGCATATGCGCGGTGTAGATGGGGGTAGTATGGCGTTCTATGGGAGAGTTGTCAGGAATTGTGATAGATGAGATAATTTTAGGGTAAATGGTATACATTTTCAAGTTGAGAAAGGATGCTACATTATCATATAGTGGCTCTGAGGGAGTCTCTGCGGTATCGCAAGCCTCAGGGTTAGTGAGGTTTTTCCGGATTTGATACAGGGCCCTAGATTCGTTCCCAGCTTGTTCTAGCTGGTTTGCAATATTCAGTTTCTGTGCAGACTTTATGTTTTTATGATAGAAAGACAGTGCAGCTTTGAATATCTCTTTGTCCTGTGCATTGTGTGAGTGTCACCATGTACGTTCCAATTTTTTCATTGGCTCTTTTCCTTCCGGAGGATAGGGGAGTACCAACTAGTTGAGGAATGTTTGGGAGGGTAAGTCTGCAGTTTCCGTGGTACTATGTGATCTACTGTGAATTGTATGATGGAGTTAAAATGTGTTAGATGTTCTTCTATACTATATGCGGCTGTATCGGTGATCCAGGAATTAAAAGGGGTCTTGAATTGGTCAGGTTTGTGTTTATGCCATTGTCTGTATCAATGCGTGGTGTGAGGTTTAGAGGTGGGGTGAATTCTGGGACTCATAAGTTGGAAATCCACCATAGAGTGGTCCGACCAAGTCAAAGGACGAGTTTCCCCACAGATGATGTGAAGGGAATTGGTTAAGATAAGGTCTAGAGCGTGCCCTGCAGAGTGGATAGGTGCGTTGTTGATCTTCAAGAGATCAAGTGTGACTAGATCTGTTAGGCAGGCTGTGGCATCGGGATTGGAATCATTTCCACTGTGGATGTTAAAATCCCCTAGGAGTAAAAAATTAGGGGTGGAGATGACATGGGGGGTAATGAATTACATCAGTAGGTTAGTAAAGTCTGATAAAGCGCTGGGGGGTCTGTAAATGAGATCCCCTTTCCAGCTAAGTTGTGGACGTGTTTAGAGTCTTTAAGGTGACCAGCACTGTATTTTCATGGAGCGCGTGGCAAAGGGTTCTTTCTATCCTTCTTTGTTTGATTGTTTTTATTTGCAAACTTAGTACGCTACATCTAGACAATTACAAAGCACCTAGGAAAAGGCACTCAAGTTTAAAGCTCATTGCTTGCATGTTTTAATTCCTGCATTTTATTCATGACAATGCATATTTATCTAACCTCACCTATAGCACTCAGATATGGCGTTCCGCCCAGGTCCAGCACAGATTGATTTAATTCCTGCATTTTATTCATGACAATGCATATTTAGCTAACCTCACCTATGGCACTCAGATATGGCGTTCCGCCCCGGTCCAGCACAGATTGATCTGCTTGTCTGGAGGGAGGCGCCACATACCGGAGGGGAGGCAAGACCACTTCCGCTCGAGACGAGACGGGAGGTTAGCTGTCTATCCTCTTATCGCTCCTGCGCTGAGAGGTCGCTCCACAGCCTGCTTGCAGCCTGCTTGCCGAGACCTGGTATCGTTGAGATTCTGCCTTCCACCCTAAAGTTGTTTATTGTGCCTCTGCCCTGAGCGCTGCTTCGCTTTACTTCCGCTGCTTTCTCAGGTACTTTAAACGCAATTACCCCCGGCGCTGTGCTCTGCCCTCCCCCCGCTGCCATTTTGTTTGTTTTGTTGGTGTCCTCGTCCTCGTGAGCCCTACCCCGCCTCCCAGCTGAGCCGCCCTCCCACTGTCCATATACAGCGCTCCCATACCTGGAAGCGCTGTGATCCTCTTATAGCTCCTGCGCTGAGAGGTCGCTCCACAGCCTGCTTGCAGCCTGCTTGCCGAGACCTGGTATCGTTGAGATTCTGCCTTCCACCCTAAAGTTGTTTATTGTGCCTCTGCCCTGAGCGCTGCTTTGCTTTACTTCCGCTGCTTTCTCAGGTACTTTAAACGCGAGTACCCCCGGCGCTGTGCTCTGCCCTCCCCCCCGCTGCCATTTTGTTTGTTTTGTTGGTGTCCTCGTCCTCGTGAGCCCGCCCCGCCTCCCAGCTGAGCCGCCCTCGCCCCTCCCCCTTTCCACTATCCATATATGACCGATGAGCCTCCGTGCAGCGTCCACGCGCAGCGTCCGCGCCCCATCCGCGCCGAAGGTGCGCCAAAGGTAAGCCCGTCTACGCCTGTCCGCGCCTGGACCGCGCCCAGCACCAGACCCCCTGGCCCTCGTAATGCCCACCCCTCCCGCATTACTTACGATGCCACCACCCTCCTAGCCCTTAACCCCGGCCGTTCCCCCAACTGCGCCCAAGCCGCTCCTGGACACACCCATGGACCCTTCTCCTGCAACTCCTGCAAGTTCGACGGCACCAAGAACAACTCCTCATCTATGAACACACAACAGATATCCGACCCCAACCACCTACAATGCTTCCTGCTCAACACCCACTCAGTCCACAGGCACGCCATCGACCTCTGGAATCTACTAGACACCATCTCTCCGGACGTCGCCTTCCTAACAGAAACATGGATGAACGCCTCTTCTGCCCCAGACATCACCATTGCCATCCCGGAAGGCTATAAGATCATTCGTAAGGACCGTACCGGCCACACAGGAGGAGGCATCACTATCGTCCATAAGAAATCCATCCGCATCTCAACCAGCACAGACGTCAATCTCGCCAATACTGAACACCTTCACTTCCAGATCCACATCGACCCCAAGACCACACTCAGAGGCACTCTCCTTTACAGGCCACCAGGACCCCGCGCACAATTTAGTGAAGACATCACGGACTTCATCACTCCACACGCGCTCCCCTCCGAGGATTACATCCTTTTGGGAGACCTCAACTTTCACCTTGAAAAGAACAACGACCGCAACACCACCACCCTTCTGGACAACCTCGCCAACCTCGGACTCAAAAAACTTGTCACTACCCCCACCCACATCGCAGGTCACACACTCGACCCTATCTTCACCTCCAGCAAACATGTCTCCTTCAGCCACGCCACAGCTCTCCTTTGGACTGACCACAGCTGCGTTCACTTTACCTACAACAAACCCACATCCAACATCCACCCCCAACCCACTCTGCAAAGAAACTGGAACAAAATCACCATCGACTAGATCTCCTCATCGCTTCTGCAAAACCCCCCAGCCCACTCCTCACACCCAGACCAAGCAGCCACCAACCTCACCCAATGGTTATCCAACAGCGCCGACATCCTAGCACCACTGAAAAAACGACAAATCAAACTAGGCAGCAAGAAGGCCTCCTGGTTCAACGATGATCTTAAGAAATCCAAGAAACTTTGTCGCTCCCTTGAGAAAGCCTGGAAAAAAGACCCAACCACCAGCACCAAGGACGCCTTCAAAAACGCCACCCGCATACACCACCAACTGATCCGGAATGCCAAGAAAGCCGCTTTCAAGGACCGACTAGATAACAACGCCCACAACAGCAAGGAATTATTCAACAACGTCAAGGAATTTACCAACCCCTCAGCCAACTCCAACGACATCACCCCCTCTCAAGCCCTCTGCGACTCCCTAGCCTCATTCTTTCACAACACAATTGCAGACATCCACAACAGCTTCGACAACCGACCCGAAGACCAACCCACCCAACCCCCTGCAGGACCCCCACCCCCCTTGAACATCCTCAATGACTGGAAGCCAATCTCCACCGAGGACACCATCCGTCTGATGAACTCTATCCACTCAGGATCCCCCACAGACCCATGCCCTCACCACATCTTTAACAAAGCAGACTCCACTATAGCACCGCACCTCCGAGACGTCATCAACTGCTCCCTCAACTCCGCAACCTTCCCGGAAAGCTGGAAACATGCCGAACTCAGCGCCCTCCTGAAAAAACCCGCAGCTGACCCCACCGAACTCAAAAACTACCGCCCTATCTCACTCCTTCCATTCCCGGCCAAAGTCATCAAGAAAGCGGTCAACAACCAGCTCGCCGCATTCCTCGAAACCAACAAATCCCTCGACTCCTCACAATCCGGCTACCGAGCCAAGCACAGCACTGAAACCGCCTTCATTGCAGCAACAGACGACATTCGAACTCTACTGGACAATGGAGACACAGTCGCCCTCATCCTCCTCGACCTCTCCGCAGCCTTCGACACGGTCTGTCATAGCACCCTTCTACAACGCCTCAGAAACGTCGGAATCCAAGGAAAAGCACTGGAATGGATCACCTCGTTCCTCACCCGAAGAACCCAGAGAGTCCGCCTTCCACCATTCAAGTCAGAGGCCACTGAAGTCATCTGCGGCGTACCACAAGGATCTTCACTCAGCCCCACCCTCTTCAACGTATACATGAGCCCCCTCGCGGTCATCGCACGCCAACACAACCTCAACATCATCTCTTACGCCGATGACACTCAACTGATCCTATCTCTCACCAGAGACCCTGACACTGCCAAAACCAACCTGCATGAAGGAATGAAAGAAGTAGCCGACTGGATGAAGCACAGCCGTCTGAAACTGAACTCAGACAAAACAGAAGTCCTCATCCTAGGCACCTCCCCCTCCGCCTGGGATGACTCTTGGTGGCCAGAGGCCCTTGGAAAAGCACCCATCCCGACGGACCACGCACGGAACCTGGGCGTCATCCTGGACTCCTCCCTCTCGATGAACAGACAAGTCAACGCCGTTTCTTCATCTTGCTTCAACATTCTTCGCATGCTCAAAAAAACATTTCGTTGGATCCCCACCGAAACTAGAAAAACGGTCACCCACGCTCTGGTCACAAGCCGACTGGACTACGGAAACACCCTCTACGCCGGTACCACCGCAAAACTCCAGAAAAAACTCCAACGAATCCAGAACGCCTCAGCCAGGCTCATATTAGACATCCCGCGTAAAGAACACATCTCTGGTCACCTGAAAAACCTCCACTGGCTCCCCATCAATAAGAGGATTACTTTCCGGCTCCTGACCCACGCACACAAAGCACTCTACGAAATTGGACCCTAATGCCTCAACACACGACTGTCCTTCTACACCCCCTCCCGCCAGCTACGATCCTCCAACCAAGCCCTTGCCACTGTACCCCGCATCAACAAAACCACCATGGGAGGTAGATCCTTCTCCTACCTGGCAGCTAAAACCTGGAACTCACTTCCCACTCACCTTCGCCTTACTCAGAACCACCTAGCATTCAGAAAGCAACTTAAAACGTGGATATTTGACAAGTAATTCCCCACCCTTCTTCAAGCGCCTTGAGACCCTCTGGGTATGTAGCGCGCTATATAAATTTATTGACTTGACTTGACTCGACTAGCTGCATACCCCCTACTTAAACAGATGCCTGAACCGACGCACAGCAGATGCATTTAGAGTCTTTAAGGTGACCAGCACTGTCTTTTCATGGAGAGCCTGGCAAAGGGCTCCTTCTATCCTTCTTTGTATGATTGTTTTTACTTGCGAACTTAGCACGCTATATTTAGACAGTTACAGAGCACCTGGGAAAAGGCTCTCAAGCTAAAAGCTCATCGCCTGCATGTTTAAATTCCTGCATTTCAGTTGTTTTAATAATGACAATGCATATTTAGCTCACCTCACCTATAGCAGTCAGATACTTCTTTCCTCTCTGGTCCAGCACGGATTGTTCTGCTTGTCTGGAGGGAGTCATCACATACCAAAAGGGAGGCAAGACCACTTCCGCCCAAGATGAGACGGGAGGTTAGTGGTCTAGCTGCATACCCCCTACTTAAACAGATGCCTGAACCAACACGCAGGGGACGCATTTAGGGTCTTTAAGGTGACCCGCCCTGTATTTTCGTAGACCATCTGGCAAAGGGCCCCTTCTATCCTTCTTTGTTTGATTGTTTTTACTTATGAACTTAGCACGCTATATCTAGACAGTTACAAAGCACCTGGGAAAAGGCACTCAAGTTAAAAGCTCATTGCTTGCATGTTTTAATTCCTGCATTTTATTTATGACAGTGCATTTTTAGCTAACCTCACCTATAGCACTCAGATATGGCGTTCCTCCCCGGTCCAGCAGGTATTGATCTGCTTGTCTGGAGGGAGGCGCCACATACCGGAAGGGAGGCAGACCACTTCCGCCTGAGACGAGACAGAAGGTTAGCGGTCTAGCTGCATACCCCCTACTTAAACAGATGCCTGAACCGATGCACCACAGATGCATTTAGAGTCTTTAAGGTGACCAGCACTGTCTATTCGTGCAGAGCCTGGCAAAGGGCTCCTTCTATCCTTCTTTGTATGATTGTTTTTACATGCAAACGTAGCACGCTATATCTAGACAGTTACAGAGCACCTGGGAAAAGGCTCCCAAGTTAAAAGCTCATCGCCCGCATGTTTTAATTTCTGCATTTCGTTTGCTTTAATAATGACAATGCATATTTAGCTCACCTCACCTATAGTAGTCAGATACGGTGTTCCTCCCCGGTCCAGCATGGATTGTTCCGCTTGTCTGGAGGGAGGCGCCACATACCGGAAGGGAAGCAAGACGACATCCGCCCAAGATGAGACGGGAGGTTAGTGGTCTAGCTGAATACCCCCTACTTAAAGAGATGCCTGAACCAATGCGCTGTCTGTAATTGCTTTTGTAGCGGCTCGCACTGGTCCCCTTCTCCAGGCCCATTTTTGTATCCGTTTTAACTGCATGTGTAATCATTACTTCTCAACCAATGACATCACTAGGTCAGTTTTTGTCTCGACCTAAGCATAATTTTGTCTCTACCTATGTGTAAATTCAGAGGTTGATTTCCACCCTCTAATCTGGAATTATTGTACCCCCATTAGGTCCTTTGCCCCCACTCCCCTTCCATGGTCCTGATGAAGACCCCACAGCAAGGTTAAAACGATCCTGCAACCTCAAGAGGGTCGAAACGTCGACTGTTTGTTTTTATTGTGGCAACTACACACCAATATTGTATATATGCTGTACCTGGTGTAGTATGCCTGTATTTGAACAAGTTACTATGTGATATACAAGTTGTTGCCACCGCATTGGTGTCACGTATATATGCCTAAACAACTGATTTTACTGTCACGTAATCCCTTCACTTCACGTTATCCTCACTATCACGTTCCTTCTCCCACCTTGGGGCACTGTATGACGTTAATACAGTTTATTGCATTCTACTATATGTATAAGATACTCTATCCCACTGTGAATTAAACCGTGCGGATCTAAAACATTTGTCTTTTGAGTAATTGTGTTTCAATTGTTTAATTAGTTCCCTTGACACACTGGGACCCCTTCCTTTTAGCATGAACCAATGCGCAGCGGACGCGTTTAGAGTCTTTAAGGTGACCAGCCCTGTATTTTCGTGGACCACCTGGCAAAGGTCCCCTTCTATCCTTCTTAGTTTGATTGTTTTTACTTGCGAACTTAGCACGCTATATCTAGACAATTACAGAGCACCTACGAAAAGGCTCTCAAGTTAAAAGCTCATCGCTTGCATGTTTTAATTCCTGCATTTTATTTGTTTTAATAATGACAATGCATATTTAGCTCACCTCACCTTTAGCACTCAGATACGGCATTCCTCCCCGGTCCAGCACGTATTGTTCTGCTTGTCTGAAGGGAGGTGCCACATACCGGAAGGGAGGCAAGAACACTTCCACTTGAGATGAGACAGGAGGTTAGCGGTCTAGCTACTTACCCCCTACTTAAACATGCCTAAATTGATGTGCAGGAGACACGCGCACTGGGCGTGCCACTGGCGTGCCTAAGGAAAGTCCGTCTGCGCCTGTCCGCGCCTGACTGTCGCCAGGAGCCAGGACCCCTGCATGCTTCTCCACAGATACTGTCAAATCCATAAGCCATTGTTGCTCCTACACACGGGATGCACTACTAAAGATCAAGTATAACCCCTGCCAATACTCACACAGTCACTTACTTTGCTACAAGGGCCTTTCTCTTGCATATTCTGTAAATCTCAGAGCTTCGCTCCCCAACACCCTCCCTCTCACTGTGCACTCCCCAATCAGATAAAGTGTGTGGGACCCTATTGGAGTAATCCACAAAGTGGTGTACAGTCCGAGCTCACAAACATTGGCTAGAACTGTTTTCTGGGTAATGTAAGAGCTCTTTCCAAACACGCTATAAACATATGTGATCTCTTGACAGAAAACAAACCCCATGTCGGGTTTCTTACTGAAACTTGAATTAAACCCTCTTCCAACCCTGCCATTCCGGTGGTCCTACCGGACAGCTACCGAATTCAAAAACTTGACAGGCCAGAATGGGCGGGGCGATTATGGAGACATGACTGCACATTCATTTGTGGCAAGCTTTGGGTATGCTTCAAAGCAACATAACTACTCAGACCAAGTATTGTTGAATGATGCTTACTTTGAATGACAGTTAGCAGTTGTGTAAAAAACAATTTATAAAAAAATCATTTATAATAATCAATGTACCAAATTTGTTTGCCAAGATGTGTTATTGGGAACCAGGCATAAGCCTGTAAGCATCTCATATACTTACATACTGTTACTATGAAATTGGCCACTTCAGTATGATTGAATACTGTGGAACTGCATTTCCTTTTTCAATGTTTACACTTTTCACTAGATAAAATATAAGAAGTAACCCAGCCATTCACCCATGAGCAATGCTTCGGGAATTCCTAAACGAGTAGGGTGTTTTCTTTCATATGATTGTACATGAACTGCACACAGATTTCTTATTGCGCACCACTGTCAGTGTGCATATTTTGTCTGGATTGTCTGGACCTGAAGCAGTGCTTTAGATTTACTCAGGGAGACTTGCCGGTGCACGCTGCAGTACGGCAAGGACTGATGGGGCAATGAGGCCCTCGGCGGCTTGGTATATATATATATATATATATATATATATATATATATATATATATATATATATATATATATATATATATATATCACCAAATGACGAGTCACTCAAGCAGCGGGTGCCGTTTTTCGCGGTGGTGCTCCGCAATATTCAATGATTGCTCAGCTTTCCCAAGAATAATTCCAGCCAGGTTTGGAAAAAGATACAGCACTCTCGGGGTTCCTGTTACTCAGCAGCAAGGATTTATTAGTCCAAACAGACGCGTTTCGGGAGAAACTCCCTTCGTCAGTGTTTACATGAAAACAAGAGAAGCGGCAACATTATATCACATTTTTTCATTGGTGACAGACATAAACATAAACATAGGACTGACGTAAGTATTTTTGTCAGCGCCATCTTGTAATGTGTAATGTCCTATATACCGGTGTGGATGTTAAATTACATCAGCCTGCATTTACCTTGATGGAAAATGTTCGCAATTGTTTTGTGAGCATGGATATGGTGCATCTGGTACTCCACAATTTTATGTGGGAAATTCCTTTATTTTAAAGCACAAGAGATTGTGCATATCAACTTGAAGACCAAACGGTCAACTCGTCGAGTCATAAGAGAAAGTTGACTGAGAGGTGGCAAAAACAAACCACCGGAACACACAGACAAACCAGACACGGTGGATGGAAAAGGAAAAGGCAGAGGAAAAGCCAACACAGCCTCAAGAGTGACAAGAAGTCAACGCAGAGGAAGGTGGTAACACAGACCAACCACCTTACCATCGTAAATTTGTCCCAAAGAAAACTGACAAAAATAGAGGAATCTGTTCTGAAACTGGGACTTACATTCTGCCTGAATGTAAATATGGAATACACACAGACCAGAATAGATCTCTATAAGTTCATCCGGTAGGTTAAACTACACAAATTCTTCAAAGTGAAACCTACGGCCCTAGAGACTAAACATCTGAGGCTTAACAAAAAGAACACTGATCTCCTCACGGTAAATGATCTAACCGCATGCGAAATGTTACAAAACCTCCGCTCAGAAGGGAGCGTTGAAGTTAATGAAGCCACTCCCACTCTGACTCAGAGATTAATGAATGTTTAAATTGATCAAGAGGTTCCCAAAAGTGGGTTAAAATTACCATGTAAATTTGTACCACAAACTGCCATAGATGCGATCGATACATTCTCTGACGCAGTCATCAGGGATCTGATGCAACTAAGGACAGAACATACCTCTCAAAAGAAATCTTTTAACATTTCAAAGGAACAAAGAATGGCAATAACTAACTTATCACAGGACCAGTCAATTATATGCAAACCTTCTGATAAGGGAGGAAACATTGTGATTATGTCGAAAGAGCAATACATAACAAAAGCCATGCGGCAATTACAGGATGGGACCTGCTATGCCATAATATCAAAAAGGGATTATCTTGAAAGCGTGGACATGCTGCATGACATTTTGAAGAAGTGGCATGGGAAGCAAATGATAGAATTGTAGGAATATTTGTTTTTAAAAACTATACATCCCACCTTACCAACGTTCTATCACCTCCCCAAGGTCCATAAGAACATTAACAACCCACCGGGAAGACCGATCATTTCGTCTATAGGCGGCTTAACTGAGAACTTGTCCAAATTCCTAGACCACTACTTGTTTGAATTTGTGCTCTCTCTGAAGTCATATATAAGGGACACATCCGACTTCATTGAAAAAATTGAGAACCTACAATGGCATCCCACCTATGTACTCTTGACATTAGACATCACGAGTCTTTATACGTGTATTGAACACGAGAAGGGCCTGTATGCTGTGAAATATTTCTTGGATAAGAAACCATTGAAATTTGCTATGCACAACAAAATGTTGCTGGAGTTGATCCAATTTTGTTTATATTATAACATCTTTCTATTTCAGGATCAAATATATAAACAATTGTCTGGTACAGTGATGGGGTCCTGCTTTGCCCCCAGTTATGCAAACTTGTTCGTAGGCTGGTGGGAGGAGCAGGTAGCCTGGGCCCCGGAACATGAAACATCTAACAACAAGGTGGTTGCCTGGTATAGGTATATCGACGACCTATTCCTAATCTGGGATGGGTCGGTAGAAGAGGCAAAACAGTATATTCAATTATTGAACAACAATGATTGTAATCTGAGATTTACGGGGAATATTAGTCAAGAGCAGGTCAACTACTTAGACCTCCAAGTTACTGTGAGAGACGATAAGATATGTACCTCACTGTACCGCAAGCCAACTGCGGGAAACAGCGTGCTGCACGCTACTAGTAGTCACCCCAAAAAAGTCATTAACAGCATTCCTTACGGAGAACTACTCAGGTTAAGACGTAACTGTACCTTGGAGAAAGATTTTGAACAGGCAGCTAGGGAAAGTATGGACAGATTCTCTGAAAGAGGATACAAACGTTACCTCTTGAACAATGCCCTCAATAGAGTAAGAAAACTTCAGAGACACTCTCTCTTTGAGAAAAAATCACGCAAAATATTGATGGTCAATTCTGCATGATTACTCCATACTCGGCCAACTCATGGAAACTGAGATCTATAATGCAAAACCATTGGCATATTCTGAAGACTGACCACATTATCGGTCCAGATATGCCAATTGTTCCACTAATTTCCTTTAGCAAGGCCAGAAGCTTGCATGATTATATGGTTCAGAGCCACCTAAACCCCACATGCAAGAGTCAGGGCACATTGAATGATGCAAAGGGCTTCTTCCCTTGTGGGAGATGTAAGGCCTGCGCATCTAGTAAACGAACATTATCATTCGAGGTGAGAGGCTGCAAGGGTGGAAAGAGGATAAACAAATGTATTTCATGCCACACAGACTATGCGATTTACTGTTTGATGTGTCCTTGCCAAATGAGATATATTGGCAGCACAATCAATCCGGTAAAACTAAGAGTGCTTGAGCACATGCGAGCGATCGCAAATAGGGATTTCTCTTATCCGGTCGCTCGACATTTTGCCATAAAGCACAATAGCAACAGGGACCCTTTGAGATTTTTCTGTGTGGACTGTATATCCGAAAATCCAAGAGGAGGCAACAAGTTACAGATGCTCAGGAGATTAGAATCCTGATATATTATAGATCTGGAGACTAAGGCCCCTGGAGGGCTGAATATGGGGGAAGAATTATCATCTCACCTGGGCTGAACTTTATTTGTTAGTTTCCATGTAACTGCACTTGCATGACCCTTGTATTTTTGGTTTTGGTTAATTTGAATTTCATTTAACTGAATCTGGAGAAATAATGTATTGGATGAGGGGATTTGAAATTGTCTGGATGGGTGTTTAGAGCCAGCCTTAACAATGTGATTATGTGAAGGTTCATGGATATGATGTATTTTCTGGTAACTAGCAGCCTTACTGGCTGCAATCGCCGTTCCACGGCAAGATCACGACGAGTAAACCGTTTGGTCTTCAAGTTGATATGCACAATCTCTTGTGCTTTAAAATATAGGAATTTCCCACATAAAATTGTGGAGTACCAGATGCACCATATCCATGCTCACAAAACAATTGCGAACATTTTCCATCAAGGTAAATGCAGGCTGATGTAATTTAACATCCACACCGGTATATAGGACATTACACATTACAAGATGGCGCTGACAAAAATACTTACATACTTACTTCAGTCCTATGTTTATGTTTATGTCTGTCACCAATGAAAAAATGTGATATTATGTTGCCGCTTCGCGCGTTTTCATGTAAACACTGACGAAGGGAGTTTCTCCCGAAACGCGTCTCTTTGGACTAATAAATCCTTGCTGCTGAGTGACAGGAACCCCGAGAGTGCTGTATCTTTTTCCAAACCCGGCTGGGCTCAAGTATATAGGCAGTACCATAAACCCCGTAAAATTGCGCATTTTAGAACACATGCGGGCCATAGTTAACAGAGACTTCACATACCCTGTCGCAAGACATTTTTCCATTAAACATAAGAGCGACAGAAGTCTGTTACAATACTATTGCCTGGACGCAATTTCTGACAATATCAGGGGAGGAGACAAACTACAAAAACTTCGTAGGCTAGAATCTCGATACATTATAGACTGCCAAACAAAGGCCCCTCTAGGATTGAATTGTGGGGAAGAATTAACTGTACATCTAGGAAGTTAAAAGATAGAACAAGAGTGAATGCATGCAGTATATTCATGATGGTTACACATGTAAATAGAACAAGTGATATGAGAATGTTACCTGCCATGCATATCTTTCTGTGATTGATGGTGCTTTCTTGTCAATGAATCAATTGAAAAGGACAATTGTTCAGATGAATGTTGAGATTGAACAAAGTATATTTTTTGGTATTTTCAGGATTATTGTTAAGTATTCTGCAACTTTTTAATAACTTGGAATTGACCATACAGCATAGATGTGTAAAACTGAGATACAGGGTTTTGGAGACTAAAAAGGCAACCCTTTGGTTGCCACAAGCCGATCCACGGCGAGATTCTATTCCTTGACCTACCGTATAGGTGAGAGAGGTTCCTTGCCGATCCTCGGCTACATTACAGAGTAATTTCCTTTCGTTTATAATTTGCGAGGTTTACTCTTAATTGAATATTATTAGAAACAATGTGGAGAAATAATGTGGAGAATGTTTATTGATAGCTATGGCACTGTAGAATGACATGCATTAGCAACATGGCGCTCACGCGTCAGTCCTCTCTCTATGTTCATCATCTAGAGTTGTGTGTGAATTTTGAAATAAAATGGCGCCTAGACGCGCGTTGCGGTGTAACAAACATTGAGGAAGGAAGTGTGGCTTCCAAAACGCGTCTGTGCAAGTAAAAGGTTGCTTCTAACTGAGAATTCCCGTGTGTGCTGTCCTAATTCCCACCCGGGACCGGGAGGGGTAGAGCTTTCATATTTGAAGCGCGAGGCTCCGACGCGCTTGGAACTGCACCCGCCGTAAGGGTGCCCCGTACCTTGGAGCAGCGAGCAAGGATATATATATATATATATATATATATATATATATATATATATATATATATATATATATATATATATATATATATTCACTGAAAAAACCATAGGTTTCACACCAGTTATAGTTAGCTGGAAATTTTACTGACATAAAACCATTGAAATTCCCACGTTATAGTTAGTTGGACTCACTATAACTTGCGCGCCTGCAATGCACTGCTGATGACGTCACATATTACATCACTCATGACATGGTCAGTGACATCACTCTTGACATCACTGATGACACCATCCAGTGAATGTGTGTCTTTCTGAAAAATAGATATGTTTTATATATGTATTTGTAAAGGTCGATGGAAGAATAAATGTTTAAATAAGTGTGTAAATGGATGTTTTTTAAATAAAATATTGATTGGTTAACTGGCTTATTAAGTGTATCTTAGTAAATACATATATTAGCGAGTAATTTTTAAATATTTAAATATATGTATCAGTGTTTCACTTTGTGTATAAGTGGCTGCATGGGTTGGTGACTGACTCACTGTTTGTATGTGTTTTGAAGGCAGCATATGTGCAGGACTGTATGGGTGGCTGAGTGTGTATGTGTGTGTGTGTGTTAGTGAGTGAATGCCTGCCTCACTAGTGTCTTTATGAGTAACTACATATGTTTTAATCTAGTATATGTGAGTATTGATGTATATAAGTGAGTATATGTGAGAGTGAGAGATTGTAAGAGTTCCTGTTTAAATAAGTATGTGTTTCTATAAGTGATTGTTTAAGAGAGTACGTATGTGTAAGTTTCCTTAGAAATGAAATGAAATGAAGAAATGAAATGAAGAAGGTTCTTAATAAAGCGCACTGCGACCAAGCGGCTTCCTGGCGCTGAAAGTAGAAGGCTAAGGTAGATGGAGAATACTGAGAAGTAATTCAGCCGGAGTACGCTATGGAGAACAGATGTGTCTTGAGGGCTTTACGGAATTGGGGGTAGGTTGGGATGGACCTAATTGACAGAGGGAGGCTGTTCCAGAAACGGGGAGCCAATACTGAGAATCTGGCGCCTCCCGTTTTAGATCTGCGAAACCGCGGAACATTGAGGAGGAATTGGTTGGAAGAACGGAGGGCACGGGTGGGAGTGTAAGGAGTGATGAGTGAATTGATGAATGCTGGGGCCATACGAATGCGGGCCATGAAAGCCAGGCAGCCCATCTTAAAGAGAGACCTTTGGCAGATGGGAAGCCAGTGAAGGGATTTCAAGATAGGCGTGATGTGAGAAGATTTGAGCAGGTGATGAATGATTCGAGCAGCCTGGTTCTGAATGGCCTGCAATCGGCGCAGTTCGTAAGCCGGGATGCCCACGTAGAGACTGTTCCCGTAGTCAAGACGGGAAAGAATCATTGCTAGCATGATAAGTTTGAGGGCATTGGTGGAGAAGAAGCAGGACACTTTCTGAATAATACGGAGGGAAAGAAAACAAGAAGAAACACCAGAGCTAATCTGGGCATGCATGGAGAGGTCCCCACTGACTTTAATGCCCAGGGTCTTTGTAGAGGCCGATGGTATGGGCGGAGGGCCAAAGATAGAGGGCCAAAAAGCAGACGACCAGGGTGAGATGGAATGGCCAGTCAGGACCATCTCCGTCTTGTCCAGATTGAGCTTAAGTTGGTTACAATTCATCCACTCCGAGATGAAGACAAGAGTGGAGTGAAATTTAGGTAGGGAGTGCAAAGGAGAGGAAAGGTCAAAAACAAGCTGGAGGTCATCCGCATAGTTATATACGGAGACCCCCATGTCAAGGAGAGAAAGAATAAGGGGACGAATGTAAAGAATAAAGATAAGGGGGGGACAGGGAGGAATCTTGGGGGACCCCACAGGGGACCAAGTGGGTAGGGGCAACGTGGCCAGACAGATGGACAGCCTGAGTCCGTCCATTAAGAAAGGAGGCGAGCCACGAGAGGGCGGTACCCTGAACGCCCGCTGCGCTGACCCGGTCGAGAAGGATGGAATGGTCGACCGTGTCAAACGCAGCGGACAGATCAAGCAGCACCAAAGCTTGAGGCAGGTTGGAATCCGCCTTGCTCTTGAGCTCGTCTAGGACGGACAGGACCACTGACTCGGTAGAGTGAGCTGGGCGGAAACCTGCTTGGTGGGAAGCCAAGAGATGGTTATCCTCTAAGAAGGAGGAGAGACAAGAGGTAATGTGGCTCTCCAATATCTTACCAAGGTAGGGAAGAAGGGAAATAGGTCTGAAATTGGAAGGAAGGGAGGGGTCTGCACCAGGCTTTTTTAAGATGGGGCGAACTATTGCGGATTTGAAAGATTGCGGAACTAGACCTGAGGAAATAGAAGAGTTAAGAAGCGAAAGAAGGGGATCAGGACAGTGAGTGAAGAGCTCTCTCAGAATGTGAGCTGCAGCACAATCAGCTGGGGAGCCTGACTTCACTTTCTGAAGTAGTGCCAGAAAGGAGTTTAGAGAGATGGGTGGAAACTGATCAAGGAGCGAAGAGGGCAGGGGAAGTGAAAGGGAGGGAGAGGAGACAAGAGGTGGATTAGTTGAAGGAATGTTGGATTTGATCTTCGCGATCTTCTCTAAAAAGAAGTCGTTAAGAGATAGAAAGAGAGCTTGGGAGGGGACGGGGTTGGAGTTGGCTCTGTCCAAGGTGACTAAGTTGCGGACTATGGAAAAAATTTCCTTCGGTTTGTTGGCTGATAGAGATATTCTTTCCGAAAAATACAAAGTTTTGGCTAAGAGAATAGCCTTCTTGTAATTAATCAAAAGAAGCTTATATTTGCATCGCAGAAGGGGACAGTAATTGCATCTCCAATGGCGTTCAGAGCGCCTAAGGTCCAGTTTGAGAACTTTCAATTCGTCTCTGAACCATTTTTAGAAGTAAGGTGGTAGTGTGTGTATAGTTGTATATGCTAATAAATGGATGTTCAATAGTTTATTTGCATGTGTGAGTATGTGTGGGAGTAACTTTTGGAAGACTGTCAGTGTGTAACAGGATGTATATGTGTATCACTACATATGATGAGTGAGTATATGTATGAGTGAGTATATAGAACTGTTGCTGAATGAGTGGATGTGTATATAGATGGTGGTATTACTGAATTGGTTGTTGTAACTGGTATGGGTATCTCCATTTTTTGAAAATGTTAGTTTCTATTTTTGAATATGTGTTTCAAGGGTTACATTACACTGAAAGGAGGTCTGTCACTCTGTCACAAGGATGGTGTCATCAGTGATGTTATGAGTGATGTCACTGACCATGTCATGAGTGATGTAATATGTGACGTCATCAGCAGTGCATTGCAGGCGCGCAAGTTATAGTGAGTCCAACTAACTGTAACATGGGAATTTCAATGGTTTTATGTCAGTAAAATTTCCAGCTAACTATAACTGGTGTGAAACTTATGGTTTTTTCAGTGAATTTAATAGGTTTTTTAAATGCTAATTCCTAACTATAACTGGTGTGAAACCTTTGGTTTTTTCAGTGAATTTCATAGGTTTTTAATAGCAAATTTCTATATCTATGAAATGTAAGCGCAGTCTTGCGGCGCTCCCCGGGGCGCGTACGGGTGAGCGTCCCGTTAGCGCTATTGCCGCGAACGAAAACATCATCGTGACGTATCGCGTAGCCGCGTCCGCGTGATGCACACGGCGTAAGCGCACCCGGAAGCACTCGAGCGCATACGATCACGCTACGTAACCATCCGACGCGATTACGCGACGCGCCCGGGGGTGCGTAGCGTAAGCGCGTCGGGTCATGTGACCTAAAAATAACACTTTTTATTAGTGCAGGACAGTTTTGGTTTCCAAATGATGAAAGCCCTGGTCATGTGACCTGAAATTAATACTTTACATTGGTTCAGGACAGTTTTTTTTCCTAATGATGAAAGCCCCCACCTTTTTTTCTCATTCTCACTTTGTACTTTGAGTGAAGAAGACCTGTTGAAAGACCTCTCTGTACTTTTTTGGACTGAAAAATGGCTTCAGTAGTAGAAGCAGCAGGAGCATCTCCATCCACCACCACCACCACCACCAAGAGGACCACC